>NC_083276.1:5323004-6771417 GCF_963506605.1 Zootoca vivipara
ATATGGGACTTTTGACTGAAAGTTAGCAACTATGCTACAAAAGCGCTCTCCACCCCCCAACACACCTGTGTTAGCATCTGGAACTTCAAGTACAGATGGATGTTCCTGAAGATCTGCCTTTGTCATTCCTGGGCTAGAGACCTTCTGTTTAAGCCCACAGTCCTGTGGCAAAGCTTCCAGAGCACCTTCTCCAGGGACTTTGCTAAGAATAATAATAATAATAATTTACTTGGCATTATGTTTTACATGTATGTTTTAATGTATTTTTAATCTTTTGTTGGAAGCCACCTAGAAACTGGGAAACCCAGCCAGATGGGTGGGGTATAAATAAATAATAATAATAATAATAATAAATATTATTATTATATGGCAAGCATCTGAATAGACAGAACATTACAGCATTTAGGCAGTTTAAGTTCCATTAATGACATAGCACAGAAGCTCTCCTGCAAGGAAAGGAAGGGGTGGGGCCACTTCTCTTACATGGCATTTTGACTGGGTCAAGGCAGTGCACTCATTTGCCACAGCTACTTCATAATAAACAGCAGGCAGCTTTCCACTGATATTTTTTTAATGAAGTCAGGCTTGCAAATATTCAGATCACTCAGGAAATCTGAACTCTGGATCTGAGCCTTCATAATATTGGCCTGAGTCAAGGTGTTAACTCTAAAGGACTTCCCATATCTCATGGTTCTATCAAATGATGCACATCAAGAGTGGCTAAAGTCTTTGGGGACAAAGGCCACAGTAATTCATGGTGAAACCTTCACGAGCTGGAAGTACCAATTTTTAATTTCTAAAAAGGACAATTTTTGCAGAGGGCAGAGAGATGTCACAAAAGCATCTGGGCAACTCCTTATCTCATAAGAGGACCCTATGGTAGCCCATTACCTGGTGGTCTCTGCAGGGCTCCAGCAAAGATTGGGTGACAAGAATACATCTGCCTTGGAAGGGGACATTGGCTTGACTTTGTAGGCGGTCAAACCCTCCAGAGGCTTGAACATAAAATTCTGGGGGGCAAATGAGCACTCTCTCCTTTGTGGTGGAGGAGCCAAGATGATAGGGGCGGGAAGGTTTTCTTTCTCCAGGTTTTCTTTCTCCAGCTCTGCGGCTGTAGCCAAAGGGATTTGGGTGATCAGAGGCTCCACTGAATGATTCTCTTTCACGCCACACAACACCTGTAACAGGACATAAAGGTTTATTTGTTTTTCTTGAATTATATGGACTTTTCTCAGCCAGTAAGGAGTACAGTGGTACCTCTACTTACGAATTTAATGGGTTCCGAACGCACATTTGTAAGTCGAATCCCATAGGAATGCATTGGGAGAAAAATTTTGTAAGTAGAAGCAACCCTATCTAAAAATTCATAAGTAGAATAAATCCTATCTAAACCGCATCCAAGATGGCGGATGGAGCTCTGTTCGTAAGTAGAAACATTCGTAAGTAGAGTTACCGTATATGCTGGCGTATAAGGCGACTGGGCGTATAAGACGACCCCTTACTTTTCAAGTTAAAATATAGAATTTGGGATGTACTCCAGCCCTTTTTTGGCGGGGAGGGGAGGTTGTCTTCTCCAGCACTCAAGTCTGCAGCCGGGGAAATGGTGGTTTGTTTGTTTGCTTGCTTGCTTGCTTAGTTATTGAGAGGGGGAAAGAAGCCAGAGAGCGGAGAGAGAGACAACGAGGCTGGCTCAGTGAGCAAAAGGGGAATAGAAGCCAGGGAGAGGGAGAGAAACCATAGAGAGGATAGCGATAGAGGGGCAGAGACATCGGAGGCTCACACAGCCAGCGAAAGACGCTGAGCAGCAGTGAAAGAGAGAGCGGAGAGAGAGAGAGACGGAGAGATCCCTTTGCTTTGCGCTGACAAAAAAAGAAGAGGCAGCAGCTTGACACCAATGAAATACACAAAACTGTATCTCTGCGCTGATCCAGGTCACAAAGCCATGAGGGAGCCATTCTCCCTGGCGGGGAGCAGCCCCCTCCCGAGCGCGCTTCTTTGCGTTCATATGGTCACTGCATACAGTGGGGATGCGGCCGTTTTTGAGCTCCCCCCACCGTATGCGGTGACTGCAGATTCTTGGACCCGGTGTATAAGACGGGCCCCCAACTTTTGAAAAAAATTTCCTGGGTTCAAAAGCCGTCTAATACGCCAGTATATACGGTATTCGTAAGTAGAGGTACCACTGTAGACAACATGTCACCCTAAATGCATTACTGTATAAGGGTGATACACACACACACACACACACACACACACACACACACACACACACACACTCCATCATTGTTACACTTCTAGAAATATGTATGCAGATAGGAGAACTAGAAAAGCAGATAACATTGGATAGGTTGGCTGATGGGAAGTGAAGTCCATTGACATATGGAGAGCCATCCAGTCCCCGAACCCTGCTCAAGATTCTTAATCTTTCCCCCACGACATGTTGATAACAGCAATCGAACAAACAGGGCTGTCGAGATTATTGGTATGAAGGTTGCAGTGTGTGAAAAACACTAGGAAAAGCCAAGACACTTACTGTTGCCTTTGCATTTTTGACCCCTCTCTGCTTGCTGTTACTTGCTTCCCTTTTCTGCGGCGGAAAACCTAAAACGAGAAAAGTTACAAGGTTCTGAAAAGCTCATCAAAACAAGGAAGGAAGAAGTTTCTCAAAAGCTTTCTATGGGGACACATCCCAGATATTTGGGTAGGGCGTAATATTTGGGAAGGGTTCAATGATAGAGCATCTGCTTTGCACGCCAAAAGGTTCAATCCCTGGCATTTCCAGTTAGGGCTGGGATAGAACCTAGTCTAAAGAAATCTTAGGGCGCTGCTTCCAGTCAGTGTACACAATATTGAGCTAGATGGACCAATAGCTGACTCAGTATGAGGCAGCTTCCTATGTTCCTGGAGGAAAAAACATGCTGAAAGTTCAGTTTGGGCCAAAAAGAAAATGCAGAGTTGTTGCTATATGGATTGCCTGATGTTTCGCTCCCCAATCCACAGCCATTTACTAGCTCACTCACCTGTGCTCACAGCGGGCCGAGATATCTGTGGTATTTTGGTCAGAGCAGCAGTGGTCGCCCTTGTAGCTCTTCTGGTGGCAGTTGTGGAAGTTGAAGGCTGCACCCCTGAAAGTTGGGGGGGGGGTAGAGAGGAAGAAAAAATGTGTACTCTTTAAAATATTTCACATTCTGGGTACAAGACGACAACAGCGCAACCTACTCAGAATCAAGTCCCACTGCGTTTTAGCAGAGGCTGTACGTGGCATTAATTCACAGAAGACCTGAAAACTGCACAGGACCTGCCGTGGGAGCCAATAAATTTCTGTACGTGGCTGTTGGGAGTCACACTCATACAATTAACAAATGCAACCAATTCCATCTGCAGCCACATTGCCTTACATATCCAGGAGTTCAGTGGAAGACTTGAACTCAGAGCTCCAGGAGCAGTGCTTTAGCACTACACTACAGTAATACATCGGGTTACGAACACGATCCGTTCCAGGTCGCAGTTCGTAACCCGTAAAGTTCGTAACCCGAACCGCCATTTTGCGCATGTGCAAAGCACACGCCACTTCTGTGCACGCGGCAAAAATACTTCCGGGTTTGCGCAGTTCGTAACCCGAGGTGTTCGTAACCCGAGGTATGACTGTATCCAGAAACTCACACGTACAGCAGCCCCCAAAGGTTTGGGGCAACCCTACAGAATTTGGATGACGATGCATACCTTTCCTCTCTTTGGGGGGTTTGTCTACGTAGATCTGCCTCTGGTTATGCTGAGCTGTTTGCAGAGTGGAGCCCTTGCTAGGCACCATCTATAGAGAGAAATGGAGTCAGGGTTTCAGAACTGCATACCTTTGTTACTGGGAGACACACACACACAGTTTACCATCCATTTACTTCTACAGAGCCTTCCTTTAATTCCCAATAAGAGCCTGTGGTAAGACAATTGCCTCAGTTATATGAACCTTACATCTATTCTTGCAAATAAGCCTGCTTGCAAATATTTTGGCTGCATATATATATATATATAGGTAGGTTAGAATTTACTTTGCTATTAGTAAATTTCTATGAGGGCTCAAATTAACATAAACATTTGCAAAGCTATAAACTTTTTGAGTTGGCTATGATCCTTAATTTCAAGATGCAAACACATAACACACAAACCTAAGCCCATATGCAGAAATAAATAACACCACCAACAATAAAGACTACGTACCCTGGTTTATTACCAAGCTGCCATAGTTCTAGCAGCTCATTTTTCTGTTCAAACCACATGTAAAAGAATAAAAATGTAAGACAAACCACTGATTGCGGTGGTCTAGCTGGAGGTTTGATTGATTCTTGCAACTGGTTCTTCACCTTTGACCTTGTTAAGCGCATTTCCTAGGAATACCCAACAGATAGAGTAAGCATGCATCACCCCCAGAAACGCACATTTCCTATTAAATTTTTAAGCAATAAACGATTTTTTTTAAAACGGTATTTGCACCTCCTAACCAGAGTAGCCAACCATATGAAAGAATGGACAGGTTGGACACCACCTTCTATGATGTATGCATGATGCTTTTAGGGTGGTCTCTAGTGAAGGGGTTGGACAATTTCAAAAGGCTTTAAAGGTTCCTGCACACTTTATTCTTGGTCTCTCTTACCTCCCTACCAGGAGGGGAGGGAACTTTGTTGGAACAGAAAAATAAAGACTTGCCTTGCTTTCACTGCATCCTGCCTCCATCCATTTGTCTCTAAAGGATTATGGACTTAGGGGACTTAGTACCTTGGGGAGCTGGGCAGCAAAAGCTACCCACCCCCTATTTTTCTACAGCTTACCTATCAGCATACCTCTGTGACCAGCAAACCAGGGCAAACACCATGCTCAAAATTGTTCTTACTGGGTACATTTATCTGCTTTGAGGTGAAAACCTGTGTACACAGTACCATTTACCCTACATCCAGTGCACTCAAACTGCCGGTTTGGGAAGTGGTATGCACACGTTAGCCACACTCCAGATCTACCCTGTCACTTCCTTTGAAATATTGTGCTTTGATGCATTCCCCCTCCCCCCTAAAAAAACAACAGTTTACAAACTGAAAGAAAGGCCTAGTTGTGCTTAAAGCCAGTAATGTGTGCACAGCCCAAGTCACATTAGAAGGTTGCATGCATATCTAATTTTCCCCGAGGGAAGCGCTTGAGTGTTTGAAATGAGAACTTAAGTACTTCCCTTATCCTACTTCAGGGGACAATCTTATTCAAAACAAGCTACCCTGGCAAACCCCTGCTCTGAAGGCCCTTGACTTTAGTAATGGAACACAACTGACGGTCAGCACCACAATTACACATAACAGACATAAATTATTGGAGTGCCCATTGTCAATCTAGCTGACTCCTTCCTTCCTTAAGCACTACCCACCAATCCCTTTTTTCTGGTCCACATAAGGCATACCACCCCTTCAAAATCAGAACCTATTTCAAACCATAATATTCAACTCTGGTTTGGGCAAACTAGGACAACCCAGCATCATGGAAAAGAAACACAGGAGAGTTAAGTACACGTACCACACTTGTTGCTTTTGTTACCGTCTCCTTTGGCTTGCTGAGCACCGGAATATTTGATGGTTTTGAAAGGAAGACAGGTGCCCCTGGTTTGAACTGCCCACATTTAAATATGGGCTTTCTCTGCTCTTGTAACTTCCGCAGTTCTTTCTCAGCTTTGTAACGCTGTAGCAGTTCCAAACGCTCCTGTTCACGAGACTTAGCTGAAGCACTTGATTTCTGGCCTACATGGGAAGCAAAAATAACTTTAGATCCCCATCAGAATAACTTCACAGGAATTAACAGTCCAATCCTATCTGTGTTTACATCAAAACATCTCATGGATTTCAATATGATTTACCGTACTTCCAAAAGGGACCTAAATTGGAGACAGCCATATTCATCTACCTATCCACTATTATCCCAGGGTCTCATTCCTGGTCATTCATTGTCATTTCAGTCCAGAGGATCAAATATGCAAAATTAGTATTATCTGCCACTACATGAATCACTTTACCTTTGTTTACAGTAAATTGCACCTGCCATTTTACTGCCTGTTCAGCCACTTTTCAAGAGATCCTTTTTGGAGCTCTTCACAATCTTTTTGTTTTAACCACTCTAATAAATAATCCACTATCATTAGCAAATGTGTCTCTCCCACTGTTCACCTCTAACTTAACATCTTAACATTTGAGTGCCTTAGGAATTCTGGGGTGGGTGACATCTGAACTTGGTCATTTATCAGTTTCTGTTTTGTTAACAAGGCCTCTGTAGCACATTAACTTTGGAGATGTAGGAAACTCTACAAGTCTAAAAACCAGTGCTTTGTCAAACACGAGTTACAAGTTTTTACTTACTTGACTTTGTGCTGCTCCTTAGGGAGTATCCTTCACCTGTCTCCTCCAGCAGTGAAAGCTCACCATTTCTTGATGCCTGTGCGTTGACATCAATGAGTCCAAACTGCCTGCCTTTATTAAATTCCTTGTGTCTGCTCTCCTTTTGGGAAACGGACCTTCGGTGAGCAAGTTTTGTCTTCAAGGCCTCCGTACTTAGGTCCTTTTTGTACCGAGTAGCAAAAGTGGAAGCCATCCTGCTGTTTTCTAGATGCGAAGTGAGAAAGATTATAGGCTATGGATGCCCGCCCTTTTGGGGCACCCTACTTGCAAAACAGTAGTGTATGGAAGTGAGAGCTGGACCACAAAGAAGGCTGATCGCTGAAGAATTGATGTTTTTGAATTATGGTGCTGGAGGAGACTCTTGAGAGTCCCATGGACTGCAAGAAGATCAAACCTATCCATTCTGAAGGAAATCAGCCCTTAGTGCTCACTGGAAGGACAGATCGTGAGAAGAGAAGAATCCTTGGAAAAGACCCTGATGTTGGGAAAGATTGAGGGCACAAGGAGAAGGGGACGACAGAGGAAGAGATGGTTGGACAGTGTTCTCGAAGCTACCAACATGAGTCTGACCAAACTGCGGGAGGCAGTACAAGACAGGAGTGCCTGGCGTGCTCTGGTCCATGGGGCATACAGCAGAAATCTGAGCACCTTGTTTATCTCCTGTCTGGCAAGTTACCTGTTAATGTTGGATTACCAGGGAGCCTGGCTAAGCCGTGTTTGCTTGGTACATTTACGAACATTTATTATATATATATATATATATATATATATATATATATATATATATATACACACATGACCTTAAAATTCTTATAACAGCACCCCTGACCAGTTGCAGATGACTCTGAAGTAGCGGCACTCATCTCGCTCTATAGGCCAAGGGAGCCAACTTCTGGGTCATGTGGACAGCAGGAATAAGCCTCTTCTGGGGAACCAGAGCAGCGCAGAACAAGTGGCTACTTTAAGATGTGCAATCGGGAAGAATGTAATGAAACACCATCCTGACACAGGGGTCAGCAAACTTTATCAGCAGGGGGCCGGTCCACTGTCCCTCAGACCTTGTAGGGGGCAGATTATATTGGAGGGGGGCAATGAACAAATTCCTATGCCTCACAAATAACCCAGAGTTGCATTTTAAATAAAAGGACACATTCTATTCATGTAAAAACACGCTGATTCCCGAACCATCCACAGGCTGGACTGAGAAGGCGCTTGGGCCAGATCCGGCCCCTGGGCCTTAGTTTGCCTACCCGTGTTCTGAGATATTTGGATGAGGGATGTTTTGCAAATCTAACACATACCGTAGTAGAAAGTTCCCTGCTGCAGGATCAGGCGAAAGGGGGCAAAGCATCCAGATCTCACAGTGGAAGACCAGGTACCCCAGTTGGGAATCCCACTTGTGGTTCCCAGCAACCGCCACTCAGAAGCAATTGCTGCCTCCCAGCTGTGGAGGCAGTGAGAGATTTTACTTTCTTGGGCTCCTTGATCACTGCAGATGGTGACAGCAGTCACGAAATTAAAAGACGCCTGCTTCTTGGGAGAAAAGCAATGACAAACCTAGACAGCATCTTAAAAAGCAGAGACATCACCTTGCCGACAAAGGTCCGTATAGTTAAAGCTATGGTTTTCCTAGTAGTGATGTATGGAAGTGAGAGCTGGACCATAAAGAAGGCTGATCGCCGAAGAATTGATGCTTTTGAATTGTGGTGCTGGAGGAGACTCTTGAGAGTCCCATGGACTGCTAGAAGATCAAACCTATCCATTCTTAAGGAAATCAGCCCTGAGTGCTCCCTGGAAGGACAGATCGTGAAGCTGAGGCTCCAATACTTTGGCCACCTCATGAGAAGAGAAGAATCCTTGGAAAAGACCCTGATGTTGGGAAAGATTGAGGGCACAAGGAGAAGGGGACGACAGAGGACAAGATGGTTGGACAGTGTTCTCGAAGCTACGAACATGAGTTTGACCAAACTGCGGGAGGCAGTGCAAGACAGGAGTGCCTGGCGTGCTATGGTCCATGGGGTCACGAAGAGTCGGACACGACTAAACGACTAAACAACAAGCTGTGGAGGCAGAGCCTTCGTGGCCATTGACTCCAATGGGTCTACTCCAAGAAAGACTGGCATCGCACACCACCTATTATCCCAAATTATTCAGGGGAAAGCGCGCGCGTGGAGAGTAGCTGCGATAGCAGCCTCCGCGAACCTGCCAAACCCTCATTGTGAAAGCCGTCCAAGTAGGCGGCCATCCTGTGGCAGGGAGTTCCGCAGACACTCTACGCGAAGGAGAACTGGAGTTCGGCCGATGCTTCTCACCCCCCCCCTCATAAGACGAGGAACGAACCGCCAAGCAACCGGTCCTCCCCCCCTCAGTCCCTCCCCCCCCATTTATGGGGCCTTCTCAGCCCCCACAGCCGGCCGGCCAACTCACCAAACGCAACCTACTAGCTCCAGCGTCGACCCTCAAACTGCCTCTCGGCTGGCCTCAGATTCAAATATTATAGTCCCCGTCGCTGATTGGTCGCTGGCGTCAGAATGCAGACCGCCCATTGGTTGTTTTGCCCACCAATTGGAGGCTCGCTTACTCACGCACGTTTTGGGCGGGGGAAACAACAGCGTCGGCCCCGCCTTCTTATTTCGCGCCGCGTTTCTCTTTTCCACGCCCTCCGCCGCACTTCCTTCCAGGGCCACTGATTGGCTCGAAGCGGAGAATTCCGTCACTCGCTCTTTCATTGGCTAGCTTCTTCGTTTCAGAGAGCCGAACCTATAGAGGTAGGTAGATGAGAGAGGCGCGCGCCTATTAGGTACCAGCGGGACTCGATGCTTCTCCTGTAAACTCCAGGAATTCGATGTTGATTTTTAAAATGTAGCCTCCTACTGCAACCGGCAAGCAGGCAACAGAATGGCCACCCAACCTCTGCTTAAAAACCTCCAAGGAAGGACAGCATCTCTTTTCCGCCTCTTTCCCAGTCAAACAGCTCTTACTATCATAAAGTTCCTACTGATATTTACTTGGAATCTTTACTTGATGATGTCAGCTTTTAAATTAATCAGTAATTTTGGGGGGACCCCCAAGAGAGTGGGGCCCTGAGCTATAGCTTCTTTAGCTTATACGTAAATCCGGCACTGGTCTGGGGTGTTAGTAGAAGGCTGGTGTCCACCTTTGGTCCCCTGCACCCTGAACTCAGCTCTCACCTAGCAACTGTTAGCATAAAACAGCAGCTACACCTCGTTTGGGCCTCCCTTTTGCAGCCCCCTCCCTGAGACTGCAGGGGACCCAGGTGGCGCAGTGGGTTAAACCACTGAGCCTAGGGCTTGCCGATCAGAAGGTCGGCGGTTCGAATCCCTGTGACGGGGTGAGCTCCCGTTGCTCGGTCCCAGATCCTGCCAACCTAGCAGTTCGAAAGCACGTCAAAGTGCAAGTAGATAAATAGGAACCGCTACAGCGGGAAGGTAAACGGCGTTTCCATGTGCTGCCAGAAGCGGCTTTGTCATGCTGGCCACATGACCTGGAAGCTGTACGCCGGCTCCCTCGGCCAATAATGCGAGATGAGCGCACAACCCCAGAGTCGGTCACGACTGGACCTAATGGTCAGGGGTCCCTTTACCTTTACCCTGAGACTGCACCCAACCCAACAAAATATGTCTAGGATATATTGCTTTTAAAAAGTTGCTGCTGCCACTGGGGGTGGGGGATATTCTCTGCAGTATTTGTTATTGTCGGAGAAGAATATTCCAAGGGAACCCTGAAGTTGTGCTGTGCGCAGCTATATCACATTTATTATGTCTATGTTCAACAAGAAGCGGAAGTGGGCGGAGCTCGGAGACCGGAAAAGGAAGTTCCTCGGCTCTTCCCCACGTTGTTGATTCTGGTGCTGGTTTCCCCAGGACTTTTGCAGAGCCTGATTTTTTGCTGTCTGTGAAGCCGCTGCAGGTCAGTTGGTGGTTGGGGTGTTTTTTTCGGGGGGGGGCAAATATTTCTTTCCTCTGGCTTTCCTTTCTCCTCTTTGTTTGTATTTGTTTGATCCAGCCCCCACTTTTCGCATTAGAGGAATGCACGTAGTTTCGTTGGAAGGCAGTTAACCTGTGGAACTCACTGCCACATGGCGTAGTGACAACCGCGAAGTCGGATAGCATTTAAAAGGAATTAGGCAAATACATGGAGGAGATCTCTGTTGATGGGTGCTAGGCACGAGGCGCTATATATTAGTTACAGGAAATCGCAAGTGGGGATAATGTTGATCTACCCTGTTCCTGCTTGTATCTCTCCCTTTGGCTGGCCAATGTAAGACTAGGAAGCTGGGCTCTTCTTGCTTGATCACTTACCAAAGAGATGTCTGTACTTTTCTTTCTTTTCCCCCAAATATATTTATTGGTTTTATAAAAACTGGGGGGGGGAACCATATAAAACACGAAAATACAACAATACAAAAAATCACATAAAACACAAGAATACAAAATACAAAAAGAAAAAATGAAAAACAACCATATTTATCATTCATGTGTCCTGACACTGTTGACTTCCTCATGTCCCTCCTTGCTGTGTTTCATTGTATATCATCCTTAGTAAATTCTATATCATACTTCAATGATCTTATTTTTACCTTAACTAACAAATTTCAGAGATAGTTACAGGTAGGTAGCCATGTTGGTCTGAGTCTAAGCAAAATAAAAAAAATCCTTCAGTAGCACCTTAAAGACCAACTAAGTTTTTATTTACACGAAAGCTCATACCAAAATAAAAACCTAGTTGGTCTTTAAGGTGCTACTGAAGGAATTTTTAAATTTCAGAGATGTCTGTACTTTTCAATGAAATCAACGTACTTCGCTGAGCCTGGTTCTAATATTCGTAGTGGTAATACCCCATGAAAACTTATTATTATCTTCCTTTGTGCGTTTATATGTCAGGTATAGAGATAGGGATATATCCCAAGTGCTAAAGAGACATGGTAAACAATTTAAAAAATACATATTTTTGTTGCATCATATAGTATTATTTTAAAAGCCAGGAATTATGCCAGGGCAGGGTGTATGACCTCAGTTAATACTGTCAGTATTTTCTGTGCAGTAGATTTCCAGCAGTTGTGTATGTCCCCTTACCTAATCCTTCTAAGTAGAGATGGGAGCAATTGCACCTGGGGTGTTTTCCATGGGCCCAGCCATTAAGCTCCCATAAACTGACATAATCCTAATGATAATAATAATAATTTTATTATTTTTACCCCGCCCATGTGGGTTGCCGCAGGCAGCCACTCTGGGCAGCTGCCAACACTCATAAAAACACAATAAAACATTGAACATTAAAAAACTTCCCTGAAAAGGACTGCCTTCAGATGTCTTCTAAAGGTTGTCTATTTACATATCTCCTTGCCATCTGATGGGAGGGCGTTCCACAACTTGAATTCCTTGGCAGAAAGTACACTATGTATCCATTTAACTATTCTATCCTGCCAATCAGCTACATAGGATTATCTTCTTGTCCGTTCACCCCCCTATTGCTAGTGGTGTTGTCAAATATTTGGCAGGGCACAATACATGGTTTTCAGGGGCTGCATTTTCCTTCGTAGGTCACACGTTGTCAGGACCACATATTCTGCAAAGTCACTGGCTGAACTATTACTCCTCCTCTCCAACTGAAATGAAACCTGCAGTCATGGGGGTATATCTGCTGACATTAATCCTGCATTGAGCTAGCTTCTTCTCTTCCCCCTTCTTGCCATCTCTGTGGTCTCTTTTTGCTTACAGGATGGCACTTAGATAGATGGACCAATGGTATGACTACCTGAACCTGCAGTAGCTCTCCAAGCAGGAATCTGCTGCTGTCAGAGATTGAATCTAGGATGCTTTGCATGCAAGACAGATTCTCTACCACTGAACTACACTTCTTTAGAACTACCTTATATTTTAGTATCTGCATTGTGCGTAGAAAGCTTGCGGTGCTTCCTTTTTTATATATATAATGATTTTTATTGATTTTATAAACACAAAAGAGAAAAACAAAAAATCAACAACAACTTAAAAGGCAGTAAAACACATTAAAAACAATAACATAACAATAAAAAAAGAAAGAAAACAAACATCTAATTACAAATCCAAATTTCTTTAACATTGTATATAGGGACCTCCTCGAGTTCTCTCCATCTGCTCTTCATTTCATTTTTATCTTTTAGCAATTTCTAATGCATTTTTAAATACATATCTTAAAATTTCAAATCTATCCTTTCTGTGTACTTCACTTAGATTTTAAATCCTCAGCTTCTATCCAATTCTAAAACTATTCTTGGTATACAATTTTTGCATGTTTTTTCAAATAAAGTCTTTCCACTCTTCTTCTGTCGCTTCTTCTCCCCGGTCGTGGATTCTTCCGGTCATCTCAGCCATTTCCATCTTCATTTGCCAATCGTCCACTGTTGGTAATTCATGGGATTTCCAGTTCTTAGCTAGCAGAACTCTTGCCGCTGTTGTGGCATACATTAAAAAATTAACATTTTTCTTAGGAATCTCTCTCCCGACTATACCCAGTAGAAAAGATTCTGGTTTCTTGGTAAATGTGTTTTTCAACACTCTCTTTAATTCATTATAAATTTCCCCCCAGAAATCTTTCACTAATGGGCAAGTCAACCACATATGATAAAAGGAACCTTCCTCTTTCTTACATTTCCAACATAAGCTTGCGGTGCTTCCTAAGTGTTTAAGGACAATCATGATTATTTATTAAATTTGTATACAGTGGTACTTCAACTTCCAAATGCCTCGACTTCTGAAGGTTTCGACTTAC
Source organism: Zootoca vivipara (assembly GCF_963506605.1). Classification (NCBI taxonomy): domain Eukaryota; kingdom Metazoa; phylum Chordata; class Lepidosauria; order Squamata; family Lacertidae; genus Zootoca; species Zootoca vivipara. The sequence continues at coordinate 5,336,201 of NC_083276.1, forward strand.
GAAGTCGGCAAACCCGGAAGTATTTTCGCCGTGCGCACAATCTGCACAAAGCGCAAAATTGCGCTTCGCGCATGCGCAAAATGGACACTTCGACATCTGAAGGTTTCGACTTATGAAGAGCGCCGCGGAACGGATCGCCTTCGTAAGTCGAGGTACCACTGTACTGCTTTTTACCCGCAGGTCTCAGGGCGGTTACAACCTGTAAGCACAATATAAAAACATAAAACACATAATAAAAATATAAGCAAAAACAACCCAATAACCACCACCCCCATCCCATTATAAAAGGGCAGCCACTGCAGAGAAGGCCTGTTCTCATGTTGCTAACCTCCGGACCTCTCGTGGAGGAGGCACATGAAGAAGTTCCCCAGAAGATGATCCCAGGGTTCGGGGAAGTTCATTTGGAAAGGGGTATTGTGGTCCTGAGCCGTGTAAGGTTTTATAGGTCTAAACCAGCACTTTGAATTGGGCCCGGAACCTAACTGGTTTATAATTGATTATAATGTGTTTAGCTAAGCTTATCTCTCTCTGGCCATTTGCATCTAGGAGGAACGATGGTGCGCAAGCTGAAATTCCACGAGCAGAAGCTCCTCAAGAAGCTGGACCTGGTGAACTGGGAGGCTGCCTCTGGAAACCTTGCCGAGCTGCGAGTGCTCCGCCGCTTCCGCTTGCAGCGCAGGGAGGACTACACCCGCTACAACCAGCTGAGCCGCGCGGTTCGGGAGCTGGCCCGCCGCATTCGGGACCTCGGTGAAGCGCCGGAGTCGGCGGCTTTCCGGGCTCGGAGCACTGCCGCTCTCCTAGAGAAGCTCTATGCCATGGGGTTGGTGTCCTCCAAGAGCTCTCTGGAGCTGTGCGACCGCGTCTCGGCCTCCTCCTTCTGCCGCCGCCGCCTGCCTTGCCTGCTCCTGAAGCTCCGTATGGCCCAGAACTTGAAATCGGCCGTCACCTTTGTGGAGCAGGGGCATGTCCGAGTTGGGCCCGAGGTCGTGACGGACCCGGCCTTCTTGGTGACTCGGGCGATGGAGGACTTCATCACCTGGACCGACTCCTCTCGCATCCGCCAGCATGTGCTCAACTACAATCAGGAACGGGATGATTTTGATTTGGCTTGCTAATTATTATTTTTTAAAAAAGTGGGGGCACCCTTTCCCAATTTGTTGACCTGACTTATTTATTAAATTTGTACGCTGCCCTTCGCCCGAAGATCACAGGGCAGTTCACAACATAAGAATGTCCAATGAGAACACAAAATACAGAATAAAACAAAAACATCTATCTCTTGCGCAATCCTTATGGACCAAAGGGGTGGGTAGGCCTGGAATGCTTAGCCCAGGTAATCTCCAAGGGCCCTAACATTTTCCCCACTTGGCAGTTAATGCCCTGATTAATGTGGATAGTCTTGATATTTTGGAGGGTAACTGTTTACCGCTGCTTGCAATATTGACTCTGCTGTCCGGTTTGTGTGTGTAGATCCTAACGATGCCTGTATGTCATATTCATTTTTTAAAAAATATCATTTTTGTCCAACATTAAGTACTGTAAGATAAAGACATGACGTAAAAGAAAAAAGGAAGGAAGGAAAGAGAGATAAGGAAAAAGATATAGAAAAGAGCTTTCAAGAGGAAATAGAAAAGATAGAGTTCAGAGATTAAAGAACTTCCGGTTCTTCATCTGTCTGCTATATATAAACAATAATCACTTCATACATGCCAATGTAACACCTAACAAAACCACTTTCTATAAACAAACAATATCTTCCATCTCCAAATCCAATTGTCATTATTCCTTTTTCTCAGCACTCCATTTTCCTATATTCTTATATTCCGATGGCAAAGGTTGAACTGCAATGGCACCTTCTCTTTACTTTAGGGAAAAAAACAAAATGACAGGCTTGGGACTTGGATAACACGCAGAGAGAGACAGTCTCCACCAGAGGGTGGTGGACTAAAAGTTGTCGGCGCATGCTTGGAAAAGCAAATGCACTGTCTGGCATTCTCTCTGTCACAGACATCTTACAGGAGAAGTTAAATAACAGATTATATTTGACTGCTCCCTAGAAAACAACCCCAAATCTTGATCCATCTTTAATTAAAAAGCCAACAAGCAGTATCATTCACTTCTGATCGCGGACTGGATGGCTGCCCACAACTAATCCACACAGCTATTCTTTTCAAGGATCTGCTCCCCCCCCCCCCCGGCACCTCAGCAAAATAATTTCCTCTCTGTCTCTATGGTAACATGTTCCTTGATAGTACAGTAGAAGTCATTCCGCTGCTGAATTTCTTGGCTGGTACCTCAGTCTTTGAATCAATGCTTAAGTGTTTGTGCATTTCTCTCACACTGCTCTGCTGTGCTGGCCCCAGTTGCGAGCAAGAAACCTTCCCCTCCCTCGGTATTTCTCACTTTGACAGTAGCTTTGCCACCATAATGCATTTTGAGATGACTGTTTTGGTTGGGGGGGTGAGATTAGCATTCTGTGTGTTTCACTGTCACTTAATTTGTTTAGTTACAGGTAGGTAGCAGTGTTGGTCTGCCATAGTAGAAACAAAATAAAAAAATCTGAAGAGTCTGAAGAAGTGTGCGTGCACACGAAAGCTCATACCAATGACAAATTTAGTTGGTCTCTAAGGTGCTACTGGAAGGATTTTTAAAAAATTATTTTGTTTTAATATGTTTAGAACTTTTACCGTCTTTCCATGAAATCGACCTTGGCTTTTGCCAAGTTTAAAACAAAACCATGCACTCATCAATTGTTTCTGAAAACCTAACAACATAGAATCATAGAGTTGGAAGAGACCACAAGGGCCATCCAGTCCAACCCCCTGCCAGGCAGGAAACACCATCAAAGCATTCCTGACAGATGGCTGTCAAGCCTCCGCTTAAAGACCTCCAAAGAAGGAGACTCCACCACACTCCTTGGCAGCAAGTTCCACAGTCGAACAGCTCTTACTGTCAGGAAGTTCTTTCTAATGTTTAGGTGGAATCTTCTTTCTTGTAGTTTGAATCCATTGCTCCATGTCCGCTTCTCTGGAGCAGCAGAAAACCTTTCTCCCTCCTCTGTATGACATCCTTTTATATATTTGAACATGGCTATCATATCACCCCTTAACCTTCTCTTCTCCAGGCTAAACATACCCAGCTCCCTAAGCCGTTCCTCATAAGGCATCGTTTCCAGGCCTTTGACCATTTTGGTTGCCCTTCTCTGGACACGTTCCAGCTTGTTGGTATCCTTCTTGAACTGTGGTGCCCGGAACTGGACACAGTACTCCAGGTGAGGTCTGACCAGTACAGTGGTACTATTACTTCCCTTGATCTAGATGCTATACTCCTATTGATGTAGCCACAAAATATGATTCTTTGGCTACCCATTATTTCCTTATTTCATTTATATGCCACCACTCCTCCAAGGAGCTCAAGGTGGCGTTTGTAGTACTCATTTTCCCCATTTTATCCTTGCAAGAACCTCCTGCGCGGTAGGCTAGGCTGAGAGCAGGTGACTGGCCCAAGGTCACTTGGGGAGCTTCGTGGCCGAGTGGGGATTCGAACCCTACACTCCCAGGGCCTAGTCAAACACTTAACAACTACGCCAAAACAGGCAAGGCAATTTATGATCCATTCCGTGACGTTCTAAAATGCTTGTTAAGTTAACTTTCAATGGCTTTTGAGTGTGTTTGAATGCTTAGACTGAAATTCTGTATACGATTTAGGGCTGAATCCAGCGCGGAATACACCCCTTGAAATTAATATACAAGACTAATCTAAATTACAGTGGGTCTGCTCTGAATTGGCTGCAGTCCCTATTAACAAAACTTGTGTCGGGCAAGCTTGGAATTTATTCTGCATAAGCATGGAGTGGGCTATAAGAGGTTTTTCAACAGGCCACTTGCTGCTGGTTGCAGCAAGTAAAATAAAATTGCTTTGCATCTGACACACACATGTGCAAATGTGCAAGGGTTAAGTTACCTTTCTGCAGCTGCCTTTTTGCAATCTCTTTCCAAGGCTTTGCATTTGCTGCGTAATTGGCACTCTGAATCTGTGGTTGTGCATAGCTGTAACCGGTGCATAATTAAAGTGGCTTTCTCTGACACGATGCAGCAGCAGCAGCAGCAGCAGCCCACGTAAGGCAAGCCCTTTCTGCAACGCTGCCTGGCAACTGAGAGCTCCTTCTGCTGCTGTTGTTGTTGTTTAGGCGTTTAGTCGTGTCCGACTCTTTGTGACCCCATGGACCAGAGCACGCCAGGCACTCCTGTCTTCCACTCCTTCTGCTAGTCATTTGCTATCGCATTCCCAGTGCAGAGGCTTATGCCACTATGCCAGCATTCCACGTTCTGCAGTGGCTAAAGTACAAGTGGGATGGTACACGTGAACCTTCCGGGGTCCAGCTTTCTCCAACTCCGCTATCTGATCACCTTTCACCTGTGTAAGCCTTTACATATCAGTAATGGACTGTGCCAGGCAGAAGGTCTTCTTTGGCAATCACTTATAGCCAAGTAAGCTTGTCTTCCATGAACACGGTCTTAACAGGTAGGTAGCCGTGTTGGTCTGACGTAGTCGAAACAAAATAAAAAAATTCATTCCAGCAGCACCTTAAAGTTTTTTATTTTGGTATGAGCTTTCGTGTGCATGCACACGAAAGCTCATACCAAAATAAAAACTTAGTTGGTCTTTAAGGTGCTGCTGGAAGGAACGGTCTTAACAGTGAGTCCATAAGTGACTGTAAAGGCCAATTCTGGATCCACACGTCCTCCCACAGTGGGGACATTGGTTTCGGGCAGGAGTTGAACACAGCGAGGAATTGCTGAAGTGCCTTGCCTTCCTCTTAGCACGTTTCTTCCTCTCATCCTGAGTTCGAATGTCTTCAAAGTCCATGACACCTTGGGTAAAGGCTGTTCTCCAATTGGAGCACTTGCAGGCCAGTGTTCACTAATTGTTGGTGTTTATACTGCATTCTAAAAAATATTTGCCTTGAGAAAGACTTATAAATGCCATCCCCAACTCCTCAAAATATTCCATCAATGGTGTCTCCCAAAAAATTTTTACACATCACTTGGGAAGACAGGCAAACTAATGCCAGTGTACTGGAAGAAGCAAAGGTCACCAGTGTCAAAGCAAGGATTCTTCAACATCAACTTCGTTGGACTGGTCATGTTGTGCAGATGCCTGATTATCATCTTCCAAAGCAACTACTCTATTCTGAACTTAAGAATGGAAAGTGTAATGCCGATGGTCTACAAAAGAGGAAGAAGTTAATAGTCTTTTCTTCAACCTTTTAAGGACAGTGCTAGATCTTGCTGTTCATTTTCAAGGTCCTTTGACAGTTATTATTGGGTGGCCAGGAAATGAGAATAAAGTTTACGTATATTTCATACCTTTTTCATCTGTTTTTCTTAGTCTTGTGGTTGTTGCATTCTCACAGCTGCCCCCTGTTGCTGCTACCACACCCCCTTTGCTTCCTCCCAGCTCTTCCACCTGTTTTTCTCTAGTACACAAACTGAATATACTTTGGCCTGCTAAAGTTGCCCATGTTCTTATATTAGAACCATGCCTTTGCTAAGCCTCCCCCGCCCAGCTCTAAAAAAATGCATGCACGCTTTCACACACGTAGAGTTCTTAGCATTAGATCGGATATAAAACATTCTGCAGGACAGCTCAGCTCTTCTGCAAGGCTTGAAAGGCATCAACATTTTGTCACATTCATTGCAGTAATGGTTCCAACTTGACCTGGTAGAAAGCTAATGGTCTTCATTTACAGAGGTTGGACTGTAAACATTCCGATAGCTTTTTGCTCCCCAGGTGGTTGGAATGTTGTTGAACATTCTGTGCCATCCCACTAGCCCAGGCGATTGATATCACAGGCTGTACCACCACAGGAACAAAACAATATGGACTATGTTGCAAGGCATCTTTCCATTTCCATAATGGTTCAGGTGTCACAGATCCCCTGAAAAGCCAACGGTTTATTTTATATACTTCTTAATTAAAATAATAAACTTAATAATTTATCTGTGGTCATCTTCCAAGGCCCTTCTTCATGTGCCTCCTCCTCGAGAGGTCCAGAGGGTAGCAAGACAAGAATGGGCCTTTTCTGCAGTGGCGTCGTCCGTGGAATGCTCTCCCCAGGGAGGCTTGCCTAGCACCTTCATTATACACCTTTAGGAGCCAGGTAAAAATGTCCCCTTTCAACCAGGCCTTTGGCCGATTAAAATTCTATGGCCTTTTAAATGTGTTAGGGGAAGGGTTATTTTTATTGTTAAAAACACACACACACAAAACCTTTTTAAAAACTTCTATCATGCATTTTTATCTTGTGAACCATCCTGAGATCTTTGGATGAAGGGAGGTATATAAATTTTAATAATAATAATATACATTTTTATACCACCCTTCATCCAAGTATCACAGGGCAGTTTACAATATAGCAACACAGAAGCATATAACATAGTAACAAATAAAAAAAGTCACACACATACAGAGTTTAAAAAGCCATAGATTGTTCAATTAGTCAAAGGCGTGGGAGAAAAGGAACACTTTTCCTGGCGCCTAAAGATATGTAACGAAGGGGCCAGGCGAGTCTCCCTTAAGAGAGCACCCCACAAGCAGGAGAATTCCACAAACTTCCACTCTGGACCACTCATAGATGAAGCCTTGAGGTATTGCTGCCCTGAGCTGTTTAAGGCTTTGCAAGTCAAAACCAGCACTTTGAATTGGGCTCAAAAACTAACTGGCAGCCAGTGCAGTCAGCTCAAAAACTGCGTAATATGCTCAAACTGTCTGGCACATCCACTTCCTCACCCGTAGATGTAAAGGAGAAAGGCTGTGCATTAGCCAAGGCAATGGAACTTCCATGTTCAGCAGCAGTATATCACTATACCAGCTACTGGGGAAGACTGCGGCCTTTGTGTCCTGCTTTCAGACCCTCCAAGTGTCCCTATTTTCCAGATATGTCCCTGATTTAGATAAGCTGACCTGGATCCTGGAATGTCCCAGTTTTCCTTAGGATGTCCCTATTTTCATTGGAAAAATGTTGGAGGGTATGGAGTTATCACACACACACACACACACACACACACCGAGCCATCTGAAGGCAATCCTGTAGAGGGAAGGTTTTTAAAATGTTTTACTGTGTTTTTACATATGTTGGAAGCTGCCCAGTGACTGGGGCAACTCAGTAAGATGCGCGGGGTATAAATAGTAAAATTATGGAATGGGACGTCCCTATTTTCATTGGAGAAATGTTGGAGGGCATGTGCATTTCTGGGTGGCCGCTGTTGGCAACAGAGTGCTGGATGAGACATATTTTGGGTCCCACTCAGTCTCTTTAACATTTCCTTTAACCCAGGGATCTGTAAGGTTTACCTCTCCTGGGCTGGGTTCACTCCAGCGGAGATCCCTCTGTGATTTCCGGCATCTGGGCAGATGCGATTTCTGTTGCCGTGGAAGCAAGTCCCTGTGCTAACCGGCGCAGCGTGTGGGAACTCACCAAGCGGGCAGCTCGTGGGCCGGTTAAATGACCCCCTCCCCCGTGGGCGCTTGTGGCCGATGGGCCTTAGGTTGCCTACCCCTGCTTTAACCATTGTCCAAATGGGACCAAACGGCTTGGGAACAGCTGCAAAGGCATCTAGCACCTTTCCACCCCTTGAGGAAAATGTCTCCACTGACACGCAGCTCTTAGCCTATCTTGAGCGAAAAATAGGGAGCTGTGCACAGTGTCTGCAGGCAATTGTTTTCACGGTTAAAGCAAACAGCTCGGTGATAAGGTGGTTTGCGCCCATGAAAAGCCCTGATAAGTGCAATAATTAAATAATCCACTGCCCACACACCAGAGCTGCAGAGGTTTGGCTGATCCCCTAATTACTCTGACAGAATCAGACTTCTTCCTTGGACGGTGATAAGATAGGGCTGTAATTTTATCTCTTGTTTTCTTCATGCCTGGGAAAGGCTGAGATGCCGAGAGGCTAAGTGTCTCGGGGCAATTTATACAATATGCAGACCATCCTTTAGCAGAAGATTGTCAAAGCTTTGCATTGTGGGGGTGGCTGGTATCAGGCTGCCTGTAAGATTAGCACCACATGTTAAAAACAAAAAGCCCACCAAACCAAATAAACTTTAAAAAAACTGGCACCAGGCCCACGTTAAGGTTAGCACTTTCTGGGGGGAGAAAAGTTGGTATAATTAAACTGGGTTTAAGAGTTAGAATCAGGCTTTTAAAAAGCTGGTTCCAGCCTGATGTTAAGAGTTGTCATATTTCGTTAAATAACGTGATACCAGAATTGATGACTCAATTCTTATTCTGCACTGGTTGGTACACACCTAGAGTTCCAGTTCTGGGCAACTCCATTTAAGATGGACATTGATATACCCAGAGCATCAACAACACAGAGGAGGCTGACCAGGATGGTGCAAGTCCTGTGAGGAACGGTTGAAAATGCTGGGTATGTTTCACCTAGAGAAAAGGAAGGTTAAGTGGAGACGTGAGAGTGGCCTTCAAATATCTGAAGGGTTGTCCTGCAGAAGATAGGAGACTTTCTCTATTGCTGCAGTCTGCAGAAAGCAGAAATTAAGAGGACGGGTGATTGTAGCCCAGTTGTTAAGACTTCACATGCAAAAGGTCTCTGGTTCAATTCCCAACACCTCCAGGTGGGACTGGGAACGTCCCCTGCCCCAAACCCTAGAAAGTTGGCTGCTGTCACCCAGTGTCAACAGTACTGAACTAGATAGGTAAATGGTTTGATTCAGTATAATGCAGCTTTTCATGTTCCTATGGCTGGAAACAGTGAAGCAGATTTTGGCTTAACTTTAGAAGGATCCTCATGCTAGAATGGATAGATCAGGCTGCCTTAGCAGGGGATCCGATCTCCTTTGCTTGAGGGATGGAAGCAGAGGCTGGGCAGTGATCGGTCAGAGATGCTGCAATTGCACTCCGCATTGCGGAGGTTGAACCAGGTGGTTCCTTCCCTCTCTGTGATGGCATGAGTTCTAAGGTTGGCACTTGGCTTTCAAAAGAAGTCGGTAGCAACCTGGCTCTAAGGATGGCACCTTGTGCCTGGTTCCAAGATTGGCACTTGGCTTTAAAAAAGCTGGCACTGCAACTTGGCATCAAAACTGGCACCATCTTGTTTTTAAGCCTGGTTCCAACATCGACACTCGGCCTTGAAAAGGCTAGTACTCAAACTGGCATTAAGACCAGTATCATTGTTGTTTTTGAAATAGCGTGTGTGTTTAGTTTTAATTATACCAATGTTTTAATTGTTTTTTTAATTGTTGTTTCTATGCCCGCCCCCCAATGTTTTTAGCTGTTCTTAATCTGTAAGATGCCTTGAGTCCCTGACAGGGGGAAAAATGGTGTGGTAAGGTGTGGAGTCTCCTTCTTTGGAGGTCTTTAAGCGGAGGCTTGACAGCCATCTGTCAGGAATGCTTTGATGGTGTTTCCTGCTTGGCAGGGGGTTGGACTGGATGGCCCTTGTGGTCTCTTCCAACTCTATGATTCTATGATAAGTATAAACATACATACAAACAAACAAACAAGTGCTGGCTCTAGCTTGACTCTAAGGTTAGCTCCTGGGCTTTATGAAGCTAGCCCTACAACCACCAGCTAACATTAAGATCAACATAAGGATTATTAATAATAGTGCCCTGCAACCTGGCACTACTAAAGTGGTCACCCTGTTCCCTTTGAGTCTTTAATGCATGCATTTTTATATTGCAAACTGCCCTGTGATCCTTGGGTGAGGGGCGGTACAGAAATTTAACAAATAAGAATAATAGTAATAGCAGTAAGAAGCCTGGCTCTAATGCCAGCCCTGGACCTGGCATTACTAAAGCGGGCACCCTCTTCCCTTTGAGTCTTTAACGCATGCATTTTTGTGTTTTTACACTGCAGACCATTCTGTAATCCTTGGAGGGAGGTATAGAAATGTAAATAATAATAGCCAGCCCTTCAACCTGGCACTACTAAGCAGTCACCCTCTTATGTTTGAGCCCACATATATTTTTGTGCTCTGTGATCCTCGGAGGGAGGTATAGAAATGTAAATAATAATAATAATAATAATAATAATAATAATAATAATAATAATAATAATAAAGCCAGCCCCGCAACCCGGCATTACTAAAGCGGCTGCCCTCTTCCCTTTTGTATATTTTTGTGTTCTTCCACTGCAGACCGCCCTGTGATCCTCGGAGGAAGGGCGGCAAAGGAAACGAACCAATACCAATATTAATAACCGCCGTACCGTAAGTGTGGGTCTCGGCGGGCGGCCCCCTGGGCGCTGGGCCCCAGGGCCTTTCCCGCGCCGGGGCTTGTGTGGGTGTCCCGGGGGCTGAGCTTGGCCCTGGGCCTCAAATCTACTAAGCTCCGCGGGGGCGGTCTGCCTGGCTGTCCCTCCCTGTCCCGGCTGCTGCTGAGGCGGCGGGGAGCCGGCGAGGCCCGCCGGTCGGAGAGGGCGCCTGGTCGGCCCAGCCCTGCCCGCCGGCCTGCTGCTGCAGCAGCAGCCTCCCCCGGCGGGCGGCGCCCCACTCGGCGCCGCTGCTCCGCCCCGGGCCTTGGATTGGCGGGAGGCCGCGGCTCCTCCCAGCGCGGGTCGGGGGCCGAGCGAGGGAAGCGGGACGGAGGAGACGTCGGCGAAGGTAGCGCCGGAGGAGGAGGAATAAGGAGGAGGAGGAGGAGGAGAAGCGCCGCCGCCAGCAGAAGAAGGAGAAGGAGCGTCGGAGGCCCCAGAGACGCCCCCTCGCCAGGTGAGGCTAGGCCGCTCGCGGGAGGGCCCGCGCCGGGGGCTCGCGTGGAACCTGCCGCGGGCCTCGGGAACCACAGCGGGGGGCTTTCTTCACCCCCTCACCAAAACAACCCCCGAGGGCGCCCTTGGGAGCCCCACACCCCAAAGCCCGCTTTTCAGCGCTATAATAAGACCTACCCCCTATATGAGGGGTTCCCCCCCTTGAAGGATTGTAGGGGAATTCTCCTTTCCTTTTTTTGGGGGGGGGCTTGATATTTGAGGCGGGGTCGTTCGGGTTTCAGCCTCATTCTGGGAAGAGGAACCCCCTCCCCCCTGCACATATTTTGGGGTGCCTGTGGGGTGAAAATCGAGGTGTCTCCATCCTTTTTTGGGGGGTGGGGGTTTGGCCCTCCTCTTTAGCTTTGGGGGTATGGGGGGGGCTTCTCCGTATTCAGGGCTTAAAGAGGATTTGGACTGCCTTTGCATTTCAGGGTTGTTTTTTTGTGGGGCGGAGGCTTCTCGTCCCCATTCCCCCCACCCCCTGCTTGAGTGTAGGAGGGCCCCTATATTTAGGATTTTGTCGTGCTTGGGGAATATGGAGTTGGAGTCCCTGCTGCTTCCAGGGTTTGGGATGATGGAGAGGTTTTCTGTTTCCAGGAGGCAGGGATTTGGGGCGAGGGCTCCTTTCTTCACACTCATATTCTCCCCCCCCCCTTTTTCCCCTACTCTTTGGGATTTGATTCTGTGCCTTTTGAAGGCTGCCCCTAAGCCAAACGGTTCCCTTAAATTCGAGAGAGGAGGTTTTACCCTGCTGCTCGAATTGCAAAGACTTCCTTGTTCCATCACCTGGGACCTCGGAGGAGCTTCACATACATCTCAGCCCCCTTTTTGCTTTGGGGATTAGGAAACTGGAGCAATTGCCAGCCCAGGTCCCAAGGGCTCCTTATGACAGGATGAGCAAGCCCGTTTGAATTCAGTAGGATTTATTTCTGAGTAGACATGATCGATTATTTTGCTGTTGCATTTGTTAATCTCTTTTCTTACAAAGGTAGCTCTTTTGCATTGAAGCCAGTTAAAAGGCAATAAAAACCTAAAACACGGCAATTTGGCGCCGTTAACAAAAAAAGGAGGCAGGACTTACAAGTCATGCTTGGTAGAATCATAGAATCATAGAGTTGGAAGAGACCACAAGGGCCATCCAGTCCAACCCCCTGCCAAGCAGGAAACACCATCAAAGCATTCTTGACATATGGTATTGTGTTGTCCGTTAATGTAGATGGGACTTTACAGTAGTACCTCGGGTTAAGAATTCGTTCTGGAGGTCTGTTCTTAACCTGAAACTGTTCTTAACCTAAGCCACCACTTTAGCTAATAGGGCTTCCCACTGCTCCCACGTTGGCGGAGCACAATTTCTGTTCTCGTCCTGAAGCAAAGTTCTTAACCCGAGGTACTATTTCTGGGTTAGTGGAGTCTGTAACCTGAAGTGTATGTAACCCAAGGTACCACTGTATTTGTTTCTGTCTGTGTCTGCATATAGTTAACTGGACATGGTTCCAAAGATTTCATTGAGCTAGCATATATTTTGCCCTTCAGTTTACTCACTTTATTTTTGTAATTTTAAACTTGTTTTAAACTGGATTTAATAATGTGTTTTAATTGTTGCTTCCCGCCCTGGGATCTTAGTGTGAAGGGCAGGCAATAAATTGTAATAGTAAAAGTAAGGGAAACCCTGTATGCCTGCGTACACAATTTTTCTCTTACCTGCACAGGTAATTGGCATGTGTGACGTGTCATGTGCTTCTTTCCAAAGGGAAGGTTTGAGAAGGGACTGTGCACCCTCAGTGCTGGAGTCCTCAGTTTTTACTCCTTTGCTGTAAAAATATAAGGTATATTCAGGTACAGTATCTCTGTATTGTTTGAGCTATGAGGAATCCTTATTTGGCGATCACTCGTAGCCGAGTAAGATTGTCTTCCATAAACACGGTTTATGGAATCCATGATGGGCATGACTGTTGCCTTGGTGGTAAAATAAGTGGTATTCCTGTGGTAGAATAAGTGACTTTTCACCAGTGCACACTTGTGGATATGAAGAATGAGTCCCATGGTGTTGACTTCTTGCAGGATTTGTTAATGCATGTGTTTTGGGGTGCTCCCAGAGAATAAAAATGAATGGTGTTTTTGCTAATGCTATACAAATACTAGCATTCTTCTAAGCTAGTTATGCAATATGTGATCTCATAAAATGTACTGACTACTGTACCTTAGAAGAGCTAGTTCTTTGGGGAAAAAACTACACCTTCCCACTGCTACCCCTTTAACAGAGGATCCCATGGCTGCCTCTGCCCAGGGAATTTCAGCCATTCATTCCTTTTCCATACCTGCCATTGCTATTGATGCTTCTGGGGAAAAGCAATTACCCCATAGCTAGGGTTCCTGCCAGCCAGCCAGCGTAACTTGGGAGATCATTACCTGCCCGCTCCTTTTTCCACAAGGGCTCTCACACCAGTGTAGTTGGTGCTCCGTGGAGGGAACAGATGAAAAAGAAGGTGATGCTGATAATAGGGTTGCCATATCTTGAAGAACAAAAAAGAGGACAGCCCGAGCCGGGGAAAGAGGGGCGCTGGTGATAAATAACCCCCATCCCAGACATTTCCTTTAAAATGTAAAAATCCCCCTGGATGGGCCTGTTGGTCCCCCCAAAAGAGGACATGTCTGGGATTTCCCAGACGTATGGCAACCCTAGCTGATAAGGAATTTGCTAATGGTGCCTCATTCCCTTGAATCTGTATGGGGTCTGGCTGTAGAGGGGACCTGTCAGTTTCACTTTTTGCTCCTGCATTAGAGCCAAGCTGTGCACCCCTCATATTTTATCTTTAAAAATCTTAAGTTGGCAAACTTTGTTCCCTTCCTCTCTGCTGTCCTGCTACAGTTTTCAGGTAAAATGGTGCAAAGTTGAGAGACCCCTCGGGAACTCCATAGTAGGTACATGGGTGAGTTTGCACACTGTCTCTGACTGACTCCAGCTACAAAAACTGTGGCTGCTGAACATGCTCTTGAGCTACGGTGTTGTTTGTGGGTTTTTTTTTGTTGGGTGTTGTTGTTGCTGTTGGGTTTTTGTGATTTATGTGGAAATTCTTCAGTTTGCTTGTTTATATTTTGATGTTTTAGTTGTTGCTTATGCTATGTTGCAGTTATGTATTTTTTCATGTTGTAAGCCGCCTGGAGCATGGTTTTAATTGTGGAAAGGCGGTAGACAAATAAATATATATGCATGTATGTATCCAGTGTTTGAAATTTGCGAGCCACATGTTGCACCTGGCTTCTGACAACTTCCGACCAAGTGAACATGTCCGGGTACCAGGACGGCCATACCATGACGTCTCCACCACCTGGAGGTGCACGCTTGGGGATCATTGGATCTGGACTGTTTTCACACACTAATACCCCATCCTGTAGGATTCTATCAGTTATATTTTATCTGCATAACAGAATGAATTTCTGGAACCAAAATGCTTTTTCTATGCAGCCTGAGCAGCAGCTGTCTCCATTAAGAAGAAGCAGTTGGAATAGTCCAATATATATAGATATATATGGACTGTCCCTGGATCAAGGGACTTTTCTTCTTTAAGTTATCAAAGCTCTTAACCTAGCTCAGGGTTGTCATCTGAACTAGCCCCATGTTTAACTGATAATCAATCACAGTCAGTCCATCATTTGAAAAATAAGACATTAGAGCCATCTTGCCCCAAAAAGGCAAACTAGACATTCTGTTTTGGTGCCTGTAATCTTGGTTTAAGTAGCCATTTGGCTCCTAGAATATATATCTGGGTTCCTAACACCAAATAATAATAATAATAATAATAATAATAATAATAATAATAATAATAATAATTTATTATTTATACCCCGCCCATCTGGCCGGGTTCCCCCAGCCACTCTGGGCGGCTTCCAACAAAACAGAAATTCTAAAATACAGAAATCCATCAAACATTAAAATACAGAAATCCATCAAACATTAAAAGCTTCCCTAAACAGGGCTGCCTTGAGATGCCTTCTAAAGGTCTGGTAATTGTTGTTCTCTTTGACCTCTGGTGGGAGGGCATTCCACAGGGTGGGTGCCACTACCGAGAAGGCCCTCTGCCTGGTTCCCTGTAACTTAGCTTCTCGTAGTGAGGGAACCGCCAGAAGGCCCTCGGAGCTGGACCTCAGTGTCCGGGCAGAACGATGGGGGTGGAGACGCTCCTTCAGGTATACCGGACCGTATATCTGAACCAAGAGAGGCCAGAGTGCTACCTTGGACCACACTTGAAAATCATATAATTATGGCAAAAGCTCCAAAGATAATGACTGGGAGAAATCTAGACTGAACCTTTCTCCCTAACATGCTAGATAACTTGCATAGCTGAGTGCTGAAATATGCCATTCCCACCTGCGGCAGCCTGAAGTGGATCAATCCAGGAGAAGCTTTACTGTTTGATTTTACTGAGAGTATAAACTGGTTCTTGCCAGTTTCTGTGTCCACAGTACCAAACTGCCCACCTAGAGCTCTGCCTAGTGTTAGGAATGAAATCCACGCCATACAAACTGGCAGTACAGTGTCTTAGCGGCAGCTGTGTTTTTCTAGGTGGGCTCTGCAAATGCAGTCTATTAAAATGCAGTGGACATTTTTTTTAAAAATAAAAAGTGATGCGTATCTTTTCATCCCGGTTTTCGTGCTTGTATGATCAATTCTGTTCCCTTCCCTTTCTTGGTCTCATTGCTGTGTGGCAGTTACATAAAGAGCGTATTGTGGAACTGGATTGGACAGAGTGTCGTCAGATGCGCAGTGACACCTCAGGATTCACTGACGATGCTCTGCAATGGGCTTGACACAGTGTGCACCGAGTGAGCTGGCACCAGGCTTTAAATACTTGGCACATTAGTGTCTCTTTAAAAATTCCTTTTCTTGAAGCCTCAGCGTTGCGCTCATACTAATTGCATGGTTTTGGGTAGGTTAAATATGCTTATGCCATTTTTAAACAAAGGGCATAATGACAGTAGCTTGCGATTCTTGCTTTGGTGTTTGAGGCTTAAAGAATGTCTATGATGTGCATTTTGAGCCGCGGTTCTGAATATGTTATTAGGATGCCAGCCTGAATCTTTTATTAACAAACAGAAGAATGTGACCCCAGGTTGCTGGGGTGGTGGGTATGTGCGTGCGCGCCTGTGCGTAAGGATTTTTTTTAAAAAAATAATACAGCTTTTCTCAAGTGGTTCTACCAATTAATAAGCCAACATGTTCCCATGAATATGGGAATTCACAGTGAATGCAAACTTAAGAGCCATATCAAAATGTGTTGCATCTTTTTTTCTGTAGGAGGCACTTGCCTGCCTTGCTTCTCCACCCTCCCACCCAAATGTTCTTCCTTTAACAAATGGACCAAATGGACTTCAGGACTCTCCCCAGAAGATGCCCCTCACCAGCCCTGCTCCCCATCCTCCGAAGTGCCTTCACCTGGCTGGAATGTGTCCTTTACCTGTGATAATTACTCCATATTTCCTGGATGGAGAATTGTGTGTGAGTGTCAGGAACCTGTGACAAAAAGCCAGAAGCCTTGGACTTCTGTGTTGCTGGAATACAGCGGACTGTACAAAAATAAGGCTTGCATCTGTTTCTCTGCCTACTTTTGCCTCTGGTCCCACCCATTATTTGCATGAGGCTCCTGGAAGATTTGCCATGCCGGAATGTGGTCCTCGGGCTGAAAAGTTTCCCTGTCACAGCTTTCACCCATCACATGGTGGTTTGCGAGGTGGGCCTCTTCCTGCTTGCCTCCTAGTAAGCAGTCCTTCATTAAATACATTTTCATTACCTCCTGTATACCCTCCAGTATACCCCATTATGTAGGTGTTGGTTGATTGAGAACACAACTATCCAATGCATCCTCTCTGTCTTGACAGCTCTGAGCTTTTGCTGTTGCTTTTGACTCAAGAAATGTTCCTGGTGTTGTTTTCTGGACGGCTGGGGTCATATGTACTTCAGGGACCTCGTTTCAAACCTCAGCTTGGCTATGAGCATGCTTGTTGGCCTTCTGAAATGTCTCGAAGATGGAAGTAATAATGGCTCAAGCCAATAAGACAGTGTTAGAAACTCAATTATACAAACTAGGCGCCAAATGGTTCCTTAAAGCAGGGTGGTTGTTGTTGTTGTTGTTTTGTCGTTTAGTCGTGTCTGACTCTTCGTGACCCCATGGACCATAGCACGCCAGGCACTCCTGTCTTCCACTGCCTTCCGCAGTTTGGTCAAACTCATGTTCGTAGCTTCGAGAACACTGTCCAACCATCTCGTCCTCTGTCGTCCCCTTCTCCTTCTTGTGCCCTCCATCTTTCCCAACATCAGGGTCTTTTCCAGGGAGTCTTCTCTTCTCATGAGGTGGCCAAAGTATTGGAGCCTCAGCTTCAGGATCTGTCCTTCCAGTGAGCACTCAGGGCTGATTTCCTTCAGAATGGAGAGGTTTGATCTTCTTGCAGTCCATGGCATTCTCAAGAGTCTCCTCCAGCACCATAAGCAGGGTTACAGTTGCCAAAACGGAATGCCTAGTTGCCGTTTTTGGACCAGATGGTTCAAAAGTCGTATTTTTCCAGTATGATGTTTTTGTTCCTGAAATTCATTCTGATTGTGCAGATACGATATAATGAATAGAATTCTATAGAATGTGTTGCCAGTGTGAAAACAGTCAAGATTCAAGGATGCACCTCCAGATGGTGGAGACGTCAGGCGCCATCCTAGTGCCCTGGCACTGATAGCCAGGTGCAAAATGCTTGTCGCACCTGACAAATTTTGAACGCTGCAATAAGGATACTGTAAAGTCGAAATAAAAAACAGGTGCAAAGCGCCTTACAAGCTAAAAGCACATTTGAACTTTAGGGGCAGGGGCTGCCGGTAGTTTGGTGCCCAACTGAGCTCCATAATGAATGGTCTGGAGTGCATCGTTAGCCAAACCTGCATTCCCATCTTCTCTTTTCCAGGGTTTGTTATGCTTACAGGATTATGTGTGACTGTGCAATGTTGTCTCTTTACGAAAGAGGAGAAAGCCTGGTGTGGCTTACTTATACATGGAGATGAGCTGTATTTTTTTGTGAATTAGGTTGGCTAGACATTTGAACGCATCAAATCAAGAGTACGGTAGCTGTGTTTAAGCCAGCCTCCGACTGTTGAGAAGTCTGAATCTGTTTGGAAACTGATGATGTCCTGGAGGGGATCTTCTAGGCAAGCACACAGAGAAGCCCAATACCCTGGCTGCCTTTCCTGTTGCTCCTGAACCACAGGTCCCTACTAAATGAGACTTAAGATAAGCAGGGAGAAGGCTTGGTCAGGCCCTGACCTCCTTACCGGTAGCTTCAGAGATGGAGACTACACCACCAGGTGCCTTCAGAGCATCTGATAGCAGCTTGCAAGCTAATGATGGGGGATAATAAAAAACCCCTCTTCAGATGCTAATCTGAAGTGTTGGTCCCAAGGCTGACATAAACTGGGAGTGGAACACCTGGCGTAATTTGTGAGCAGCGCCTTCTTAGAGAGTAGGCAATACACTGCAGCCTTTCTCTTACGGTTTATAGCTTCCTCAAGTCTACCACTGACTCTTCTCTTCCCAGTCATAACATGTAAATGCACTTGTTTCGATCATAAACGTCGCTTCCCCTCTGGACTTTCGCTTGTGATGAGTTTGGCCTTTGAAACCATAGCTGGCAAGTTCTCTGCAGTGCATTTCCTCTTTAATAAATGGATAATCTTTTGCTTCGGGGACTGGGTGTGTTTGGGATACTGAGTAGTGCAAAGGAGGGAAGGAGTGTCCAAACAGCTAGGGAGTGAAAGAGTCTCATTCACTAGTTGTTCTGGCACTGCATCCAGCATGTGCCTGCTGTTGCATGGCACTGCCTATCAGCGGTTTTTATTGGGTTTTCAGTAAACGCATGGCAGCAGCTGAAATAAAAACTTGTGTGATGAACAGTCATTAAACAATCAACGCCACTCCCTTACGCTCACCCTGTTTCTTCCTAGTCTTGTGTGAGTTGCTCCCTTCTAGAAAATAGGTATAAAACAAATCTGGGCTCACATCTCTTTGCACACTTCTCATAGTATATGGGCTGTTGTTTTTGTTGGCATCCGTCTGACTCGATAGACAATGGAGTCCTCCTCCAGGGCTGAAGTCAAACCGCTGTGTTGGCAGTACTGAAGTGACCCCCGGGGTGAAAGCCTGGCCAGTGTGCATGGAGGTCCTGGGCTGCCCAGATGGAAGACCCCCCTCTTGGACTCACTGGTGTGGTCCAAAGGAAAGCAGAGCAATACATTTGGTGAAGAGTCTTCTGTCTAAAACCCTGTTACATGGAAGATGGAATAAGTTTGTTTTTTCCTGCTCCAGAGGGTAGGGCTTGAAGCAATGGCTTCAAGTTACAAGAAAGGAGACTCTGACTAAACATCAAGAATAACTTTCTGACAGATAAGAGCAGTTCAGCAATGGAACAGACTCCCCCAGAATGTGGTGGACTCTGTTCCTTGGAGGTTTCCAAGCAGAGTTTGGTCATTGATCCTTAGTTGAGGTTCTTGCATTGCATGGGGTTGGCCAAGATTGGGTTCCCAACTCTACAATTCTATGTTCCTGGAGGGCTGCTGCCATGAGTGTAGACCAGGCATCCCCAAACTGCGGCCCTCCAGATGTTTTGGCCT
This sequence comes from Zootoca vivipara, assembly GCF_963506605.1. Classification (NCBI taxonomy): domain Eukaryota; kingdom Metazoa; phylum Chordata; class Lepidosauria; order Squamata; family Lacertidae; genus Zootoca; species Zootoca vivipara. The sequence goes on from NC_083276.1 coordinate 5,355,619, forward strand.
ACAACTTCCATGATCCCTAGTTAACAGGATCAGTGGTCGGGGAAGATGGGAATTGTAGTCCAAAACATCTGGAGGGCCGAAGTTTGGGGATGCCTGGTGTAGACAATACTGAGCTTAGATGGACCAATGGCCTTGACCTCCATGTAAGGTAGCTTCCTATGTTCCTGTATCTGTTGCAATAGGACCTCACACATTTATAGAACAAGATATTGGGTCATCATGAGAGCCTACTGATCTAGACACTGTCTGTTTTCATTGTCAAGAGGGCTGGAGCTTGGGAGAGACCTGCTGTTTCAGCAGTGAACCGGTTCAGATGGATAGCTGCTGATCCTTGCTATGTCCACACTGGTTTCTGAATGTTGCAGAATACCCTGTTACCCCGTTAGCAGGGGGAAGTCTTTTGTAGGAACAAGATTGGCCAAGTTTCTCCAACTGCGCCAGTCTGCAGGGGGCTGAGGAAGTGTCCCGTAAAAATCTGGTGGTTGACCTACAACTCACACTTGGGGGCTAGCGTTTTGTGTGGTGGAAGAGTAGATACAGTAATGTATTTGACCCTGAAGGCATAGCTGCAGATCATTTCCTGAAGTGAGGAGGGTAGTAAAACTGCCTTACCCTGAGTCACACCATTGATCCATCCAGCCCCGTATTGTCCACATTGAGTTCAGGCAGCTCTCCATCCCTACCTGAAGATGCCAAGGACTGAAACTTGGAAAGTTGTGCTGTACCACTGAACTTACGGCCCTTGAGAGAAAGGGGAATTTCACACCTCTTTGCCTTTTTGTGTTTTAAAACAGCTCCACTGCCCTCCTGTTGTTTCTGGATACAATCCAGAGTGCTGTTTTTAACTTTCAGGCACCCGTGGGGCACAGGTATCTAAAGGACTGCCCACTCCCATACAAACCAGCACAGGCATTTGGGGGTCCTCATTGGAGGCTGTTCTCTGGGTGTCTCCCAACACTGGAGGGGCAGCGGGTAGTAAATGTGTTGGGTGACACCCTTTCAGAGGGCAACATCCAACCACAGCATATCTTCTCCACAGAGAACAGGTGCAGGGTTAAGTTTTAGGTGCTTGATGGCTGCTTTTCTAGCACACCATTTTGATCTGACTCTTTTAAACTTTAAAAAAACTCTGTGTTGTTTCTATTCCACAACTGCTTTTGTTTTCAGTTATTCCCCACTCCCCACAAATGATTTCCAACGTACGGTACAAAAAATTAGAAGTGAGAGAGACAGATATCTTCGAAATGGACTGGAAAAATCTCAAAATGTCATGCTTGTGCCTAGGATCCTGAAGTATTTCTCCTGCTGGTTGTGTGTAGTTTAGTCTTAAAACCTCACGGTGCCGTTTTCCTGTTTGGTGTATGTGCACAAGGGAGGAGTTGCCTGGGAGCCTGCATAGATGTAGCTTTTTGCCATCAAAATGCTATGTCTCTTTCGAGCTTCTGATTTTATTTTATTTTAAAACATAAGCTAGGCAGACATGGTTGATGATTCCCCCTTCCCGTTTCTTATTGGAGCTTAGCGGCCCATGAAAATCCAAATACGCTTTTAGTTTAGAGAAATGCACAATTGCAAACAATAAGTGACTTTTTCAAAATGCCCTCCAGCGACGGCAATTTCTCCTTGCGCACAAAGCAGTCCTGTTTACAACTTGGGAGAGTTATGTTAAGTGGTTTTTCCAGCAGATATTTTTGAATCCTTTGAAGCTGCCTCCTAGCCATACAAGCCTAGAACATAGGTGCGAAAACCACAGGGGTGCCATTTGCTGCTCAAAAGACCTGTTCTTTCCTTGAGGGCAGTTTATTTTGCTAGTTGTTTTCCAGAAAACCCACATTATGCCCCCCCTCCCTTGTGAGCAGTTTGTGGGTTCAAAGGTCACAGTAACTTAAACGTGTGCTTTTCTGTGCATTTGGCTGTCTGGAGGACCGTAGGAACTGAGCTGCGTGATTGGGCTGAATTAACTGTGTCTGTTGCGTTTCTTGTACTGCATTATTTTCCAAAAAAGAAAATAAAAATGTGTTAAAGAAACCTGATTCCTATTTGGAATTTTCCCAACCTTGCATCCAAAGCCATGGGTTGTACCCAACGGAGTTGTCTATTTAGTGCAAGGGCTCCCCCCCATCTCCCCCCCCACACGTCCCCTTTTCCAGCCCAGGTCTGCTCCAGAGGGTTGGTGGAAAGACGGGCAGGGAGATGACACATCCTTGGCTTCTTTAGATACAACAGATCCAAGGACTTTTCAGAGGTGATATGCTACTCAATAGCAGTTGGTAGGAATCGCAAGTGGGGAGAGGGGCTGTTGCGCTCAGCTCCTTTGTTCAGGCTTCCCATTGAGGCATCTGCTTGACCACTCTGAGAGCAGGATGCTGGACTAGATGAGCTGCTCCCTGTACCCAGCCAGAAGCCAGGCACTTTTGATGTTCTTAACGGTTGGATTTCTGCCCTTTGCTGCCGCTTCCTACACAGGAATCTACCTTGTGCTGAGTCTGATTGGTCTGTCTAGATCAGTCTTATCTACACAAATGTTTCTAAAAACTTGGGTCCTCAGCTGTTGTGGGGCTACAACTCCCATTGCCCCTGGTTGCAGGACTAGTGGTCAAGGTCAGGGATGGTGGGAGTTGTAGTCCAATAACAGCTGGGGACCCAAGTTTGAGGAACACCGGTCTACACTGATTAGCAGTATTCTCCAGGGTTTCAGACCAGGAGACTTTACCAGTCCTACCTGGGATTTAACCAGGGACCTGTTGCATACGAAAGCAGATCCACAAGCAGCCCCAGGACTCTCCAGACTGCAGTTTGGAAACCACTGGTCTGGCGGCACGCTTAGTTTCTTCTTATCTCCTTTCCTTGCCTTTTTCCATCTTCGGCCAGGATTTTACCCTAGCAGTCTTCCTGCTTTGGTAACACTGATTTTTCCGAGTGTGTGTATGTTTGCTTCTATCTGCTTGCGGTTTTCTCTTTAAGTTTGTGGTTTTGAGCGGCAACGTCAAATGACACTCTGCTGGAGAAGGTCTTGCTGATTAGAACCAGCTAACTTGTGGGGGAAAGTGACCGTAATGCTACTGAGGTCATGAGGGTTTTCAAAACAGCAGAATGCGGTGGGTGTAACAGCTGCAAAAAGCGACGTGTTTAGATGACGCCTGGAGTTGGGCTCTTGCCAGTTTTTAAAAGATAATTGGTTGTAATTCGGCAAGCTGTGCGCTGGTTTTGTGGTGCTTGGATGCAAACCTGCATCTGTCCTGATGGGAGCCAGAGAGGACACTCGTGATTCAGAATTCAACAGATGACACCGAATAAAGAGAGACTGATGAATGACCACGTAAGCTGCCCTTGTGATTGCTCATGCATTCCAACAGAGTCCACACACCACTGCTCTTGGTATTAGATCAGAAGGACTGCTTTGCTATGTCAAGCCAGTGTCAACCTATCCCAGCACCTTGTCTGCTACTGTGAACAGCCAGTGGCCTCCAGGAGCTTACTAGCAGAACTTGAAAAAGATGGTCACCTCTATATCAGGGGTCGGCAAGGTTTACCTTGCCTAGGCTGGTTCTCTAGTGGAGATCCCTCCGTGGGCCGGATTATGAGTGCGCCCTTCCGCGATTACTGGCGTTTGTGTCTACACATGTGCAGACGCGATTTCCAGCGCACCAAAAGCAAGTCCCCACGTTGCGCCAGTTTAGTGCACTGCACGGGGACTCGCAGAGCAAGCCACTCGGTTCAGGGGTGGCTTGTGGACCAGTTATATGACCCCCGTGGACCGCTTGTGGCCCATGGGCCTTAGGTTGCCGACCCCTGCTCTACATCAGCCTTCCCCAACCCTGGCAACCTCCAGATGTTTGGGGCTGTGATTCCCATCAGCTGTGTTGGTTGGGGTTGATGAGTAGTGTAGATCCAAAATGGGTGGCACAGGACCTGTAAATTGTACCTCTGCATAGCCAGACCTCCGGTGAGTGACAGGCGCAGTCCCTGCGTTTGTTTGTTTATTAAATTTGTATACCGCCCTATACAAACAGGGCAGTTCACAACACAAAGGTAAAGGTAAAGGTACCCCTGACCATTAGGTCCAGTCGCGGACGACTCTGGGGTTGCGGCGCTCATCTCGCTCTATAGGCCGAGGGAGCTGGCGTTTGTCCGCAGACAGCTTCTGGGTCATGTGGCCAGCATAACTAAGCCACTTCTGGTGAACCAGAGCAGCGCATGGAAACGCAAAGTTACAGCAGCACGAAATACTTAATAAAAATAATTATGACAAATTACAATGCTACAGTCGTACTTCGGTTTATGGACACAATTCGTTCTGGGGAGCCGTTCGCTCCCTGAGCAGTACTTAAACGGAGCGTCTGTTCCGCGCATGTGCAAAGCGCCGATAGAGCGCTTCTGCGCATGCGCGCGCCGTGCAGAGCGCTTCTGCGTATGCATGTGCTGCGCAGATCGCTTCTGTGCATCTGCAGGTCGCGGAACCCGGAAGTAAACACTTCTGGGTCCGCGGAGTACTCAAACCGAGAGTACTCAAACCACAGCGGACTTAAACCGAGATACGACTGTAATGTAAATAAACTAATAAAAAATATGCTCCCCAACAGAAGCCTCTAAACAACAATCCCCCACCCCACCGATACCAATACAAAAATCCAAACTAACACGTAACATTTAAAAACAAGAAAATAAGGATAAGGTTAATCATTTTATTTGCTTTTTTTTAGTTCTTGAAGTTCTTGATGGTGGCAAGTCCTACTTTTCCAGTTTACCTCTTTCTTTCAGAGATGTGTGGTGGCCAAGAAAAATAAACCGGTACTTGCTCATTAGCTTTGACATGAGGCACAAATAAGCTTGACAGCTTCGGAACAACTGATGCTATCAATAGTGGGGATTGTCGTCACTCTTGTGGTTTGTGGTGATCTCTTTATTATGATTTTGGAGATAATAAGGGCTTATTCATACATGGTAAGGTATGAAGGGTTTTCTCTGCCGTACTGAAATTAACGCCCTGGAATTCTTTTGATAGTCAGGCGCACCCCGTTTTGGACCATTCTGGCTCATACATAGAGAGAGCACTGTGGTGTCGTGGTTAGAGTGTTTGACTAGGACCTGGGAGAGCAGGGTTCTAATCCCCACCCAGGAATGAAACTCATTGGGTGAGTCTCAGCCGAACCCACCTCACAAGGTTGCTCTGTGAGCATAAAATGGGGAGGGGGTGAACCATATATGCTCCCTTCAGCTCCTGTTTATAGGTCTGGAAACTCCATAATTTTGGAGATGATAACCTTTATATTTCTGTATTCAGCAATCTGGTCCCTTCTCTGTGTTTTTGACTGCTTTTCTCATCAGGTCCAGCCAGTGCTGGGGGGGGGGGGCTCCAGATTGCTCAAGGACTGGCTTACATGGTCAGGGGTGGAAGAGATTGAGCCTTGGAACGGTCTATGGGTAGGCTGTTCAGTCTCATGTGAAAGTGACTGCCAAGATGTTCATAGCTATTGTACTCAAATGTAAGTTTCCATGTGTCCTGAGACATGGGGAGTGGGGGGTGGGGTGCCGATGACAATGATTAGTGGGGTGGCTGTTTCAACTTCCCTGTTCATATGGAGGATGATAGCCCTACCGTCCAAATTCCTAGAAGTTCACCTTACCAGTGCCTCTTAGTCATGATGGCCGTACAGTGGTGCCTCGCTAGAAGAATTTAATTCGTTCCACGGGTCTTTTCTTATAGCGAAAAATTCGTCTAGCGAATCCCATAGGAATGCATTGAATTTTTTTTTGCCCATGGGAATGCATTAATTGAATTTCAATGCATTCCTATGGGAAACCGCAATTCGCTAGATGAATTTTTCATAAAATGAATTCGTCTAGCGAGGCAACCTCCGCTAGAAAAAACCTTTCGTTAAGCAGAAATTTCATTAAGCAGGGCATTCGTTAAGCGAGGCACCACTGTATTCTATGGTTAGTGTGCTCATTGAGGAACAGAAATGGGCTGTGGCCTTGCTGCCTCCTGGTGGGCTTCCAAGAGGTGTCTCAATGGCCACTGCAAGAAGTAGGATGCTGGACTAGGCATACCTTTTGTCTCATCCTGCCAGGTTCTTTCATGTTCTCATGTTTTTTCTGATGACTCCAAAGTAATCTGAATTAATGCTTTTATTTCACCTTTAAATGCCTGCAGAATCCGCATTCAACGACAGCATTTTCTGTTACCTCTTAAGTGAACCTGGATGGAACAGATTCCTTTTGCAGAGGATATTCAACACCCCCTTCATTGTTGGTATCATTTGTAGAGGGATGTTGTTCCTTCGTCTGTGCTTCTTAACATTTAACAACCTGGGGGGGAATTCGTGTAACCTTTCCAACAGCATTAAATCTCTCCGATGGAGGGCTTCTCCGATTTATCTTGTTGCTGCTGTTTTAGTGTTCCCAGCATTTCTGAACTATTTTTAGCTTGGCTTGTCATTTGGTACTAGGTGTTCTTGAGAACTATTAATTATTAAGTTCACTGGAATTCTTTTGTTGTGCCACTGCCGGTATTGCTACACACACACACACACACACACACACACACACACACACCAGTACATAGATTTTTCACTAGAAGCTTTATTACTCTGGGTTTCCCCCCATGTCTTTAGCAGGCAAATTAACTTAAGGCAGGTGATGTGGCCTTAAAGCAAGGCTTTCCCATAATTTCCATAAGAACATAGGAAGTTGCCTTATACCTAGCCAGACCCTTGTTCCATCTAGTTCAGGACTGTCTACACCAGGCATGTCCAAAGAAGTCAGTTTCAGGGGCCTGCTGGTCGATTTAATCTGGCTCCTGTGGCAAAAAAAGCTCAACAATTTTGGGGTAAAATTGTAAAAAAAAAAGCTCAACAATTCAGTCCTAAAAAAAAGCTCAACAACATGTTCACTTCATCAAATCTGGCCCTCTTTGAAAAAGGTTTGGGCACCCCTGGTCTGACTAGCTGACTAGCTGCCAGGGTTTCAGATAGGGAACGTTTTTAACCCTACCTGCAGGTGCTGGGGATTGAATCGGATCCTTCTGCACACAAATCTGATGCTGCTATTTCCCCTTCTTCACTAATACTAATATGTATAGCATTGCCTTTAAGTAGGTGTTTGTTCTCTCGTTCTCTCTCTCTCTCTCTCTCTCTCTCTCTCTCTCTCTCTCTCTCTCTCTCTCTCTCACACACACACACACACACACACACACACACATATCTTTTGGTCCTTATTAGCATCTTGCATAAACTAAATTGGTTCCTTTCTGGAACGTGTACACTATTACATTTACATACATTTAATACTCTGCTTTTTTTGTTTCTGGTGTCTTTTCTCACCTTTTCAATAAGGAGTAAGTGAAGCATGACTTTTTATTACATCAAATCATACTGAACATGCTGGCAATGGCAGCTCTCGATGCTCTAAGAACTTCTTCAGGCATGTCTAAGGAATTTCTTTCTTTCTTTTTTAAAAAAATCAAATGTATTGCTTAACTTAAAGTTGTCCCCCTACCCCAGTTAAAACATGGAGACAATAATGGCTTGGTCCTTGTAGACAAAAGTGGTGTTGGATAAAATCGACCTGTGCCAGTTTTATTTACTTACCCGAAAGCAGGCAGTGTATTTGCTTGCCCGAACTTTGATCTGATTTTATACTCTCTGCCAGGTTGGTTGTTCACAAATGCCACCACAAACCCAATCTGCAAAAAACAGAGGGTTTTCCCCCCCTTTCTTTTGCAGAGCAAACCTCTAACCTTTTTGGTGCTGGATATCTGATTGGTTCCTTGCTGCTTCTGCTGTTTAAGCCAGGGGTGGGGATCCTGCGTCCCTCCAGCTGTTTGCTTGACTCCTAATCCCATCTGCCCCAGCCAGCATGACCAAAGGTGAGGCGTGATGGGAGTTGCAGTGCAACGGCATCTGGAGAGTCTACATCCCTCCACCACTTTAGGTAAAACACTGAAGCCAGCTCTCTCTGGCTGATTATTATTAAGCTTGGATGTTAGCGGCTAATTATTATTTTATTATTAAATTCATAAAACGCCCTTCATCCAAAGATCTCAGGGCAGTTCACAAGATAAAAATACAGGATAAAAGCACAAAATAAATACAGTAGTTAAAACAGAAACAACAAAACCGTAAAAAACAAAACAAAACACTTCCCACAAGCACATTTCAAAAGCTGTTGTTGTTTAGTCGTGTCCGACTCTTCATGACCCCATGGACCATAGCACACCAGGCACTCCTGTCTTCCACTGCCTCCCGCAGTTTGGTCAAACTCATGTTTGTAGCTTCGAGAACACTGTCCAACCATCTTGTCCTCTGTCGTCCCCTTCTCCTAGTGCCCTCTATCTTTCCCAACATCAGGGTCTTTTCCAAGGATTCTTCTCTTCTCATGAGGTGGCCAAAGTATTGGAGCCTCAGCTTCAGTCCATGGGACTCTCAAGAGTCTCCTCCAGCACCATAATTCAAAAGCATCAATTCTTCGGCGATCAGCCTTCTTTATGGTCCAGCTCTCACTTCCATACATCACTACTGGGAAAACCATAGCTTTAACTATACGGACCTTTGTAGGCAAGGTGATGTCTCTGCTTTTTAAGATGCTGTCTAGGTTTGTCTAGGTTTCAAAAGCTGTAGAGAATATTAATTGGCCACTGGGAGCAACCTCACTGAGATCCAAGCTGCCTACAGAGCTTGAGATAGGAGACACTGCACAGTAGCCATGTGGATCTCTGGGGGAGAAGAGGATTTTGGGTTACGGAATGAAATCTGGAGTACGGGGAGTGGTAGAGAAGGAATCTTGCTCTTTGGCTCTTGTGTTTTATGTAAAGCAAAACACAGAAATGGACGCCAAACCCAAATAGGCCTCTGCTCCAAAGCAGCAGTTTCCGAGCCAAGCATCTACTGAGGTTAGATGGGCTTTTAACCGGGGAAACTATTAGAGTCTTGATTAGGACTTCCCAGGCTTCCAAGACGTCCTTTCTTTGCTTGACATATTTATTGCAGCGCTGTGGTTTTAATAAGATGCTGAACGCCAGCATCCCGAGGACTTTTGTACGCAGGGAATATTCCTCCCTTGCACGTCCAGCTGTCCTTCCCTTGCGGAGCCGGTAGTGTGGGAAGCCGTAATGCAGACCTGCAAGCTGCTGACCCTGTTTCAAGAGAGGCAACGAGGCCAATTTTATAATAAACGGCATGGGATTATCTGTCATTCTGCGCCTGCTGCAGAGCAATATTTAATTGCATTCTGCACGTCTAAGCAGACTTCAAAGGAAGGTTTCACTTTTTAAAAAAAATCATTCCACCACACCCACTGGTGCTGTAATAACTTGCACACAGCTCCCAGTGAACTTGGCCTATTAAACTTGCTGGATTTGTTATCCCACCCCAGGGTTAGAATAAATATGCCTCCCATGCCTCTTAGATGCTCTCCGTTTCATAATCCACTTCCTAGAAAAGCATGACGCTTATTGCAGTGGTAGACCCGTTGACAAATCCCTTTTCCCTTCGGCGGCGGCTGGTATGTAGGGAGGTAATTTTCAAATTTTACACCAGTCCCAACTTTTCCTGCTTTATTTGCCCAGTCTTACTGTATTTTCATTGTGTTAGTGGGTGTTTGAATAATGTCTGTGATGTGGAATTAGTGGAGGCAAACAAGGAAACTCAGATTACAGCAGGTAGATCATTAACAACTTGTGTTTTCCTTATGACTTAAAACTTCCTTGTTCCGAGGGAAGCTGTTCTGTGGCATTCATTCCCATAGATCAGAGGTAGGCGACCTAAGGCCCCGGGGGGCTGGATCCAGCCCAATCGCCTTCTCAATCTGTCTGGCCCGCAGACGTCCGGGAATCAGTGTGTTTTTACATGAGTAGAATGTGTGGTTTTATTTAAAATGCATCTCTAGGTTATTTGTGGGGCCTGCCTGGTGTTTTTACATGAGCAGAATGTGTCCTTTTATTTAAAATGCATCTCTAGGTTATTTGTGGGGCATAGGAATTCGTTCATTCCCCTCCCTCCCTCAAAATATAGTCCGCCCCCTCCCAAGGTCTGAGGGGACGGTGGGCCACGGCTGAAAAAGGTTGCTGACCCCCGCCATACATGCTTGCTTCTCCAATAAGGAAGTGGATTTGGTGGACGCCAGCTGCTGGGAATTGGAGGGTGGGGAGAGTGCCATTGCTCTCATCTCCTGCTTGTTTGTGGGCTTCCCATAGGGGTGTCACGGTGGCCGCTTTGAGGATAGGATGATGGACTAGATGAGTGTTTCGCCTGATCAGTGGTTTTGGTAGTGGTAGAATGTGATTCATAGCTGTTTTAAGATGCTATCTTGTTCTGCCTGTCTTTGTTTATGGTTTTTTATTTTTTTGAGGCATGGGACATGTTATGTTTTGCAGCCCGCGTAAGGGAGAAAATATCTGTTGCGCTCAGCTGGCTGTTTTAATCACTGTTTGCACAGTAATTTGAGCCTCCGAGAGGCTGGGAGCCAAATTTGCCGGTCTCTCCCTCTTTATTCCGGCTGGGAATGCAGGTCACTGGGCAGCGGGTGGAATTTTTTTCGGCTGGGGTTTTTTTTTTTTTTGAGCCAGCACTTTTTGCTTTTCAGCGAAACAACAAAGGAACTCTCTCACCCGCTTAACAGGGTGGCTTTTCCCGTGGTCTTGCCAATAATGCCCCTTTGGGTCTCATTCCAATTCCTAACAGACTGTGAGACTCTCCAGGCAAGGACCAAACTGTTCCTGGGATCTGCTGCTTGAATGTTGCCCCTGTGGGGGGTGGGAGGAATTTTTAAACACATGGAAGACAAGTGTTATTGGGGAGAAGAGCCTTCCGTTATACACCTTCAGACGCCAGGCAATAAGTTCCTTTTTAACCAGGCCTTTGGTTGATTTGATTGGCGTCCTGTGCACTTTTAAAATGGTTGTGTTTTTTTAGGGTGGGGTTATTGGGTTGTTATTTTATTTTGATTATGTATTTTCTGGTTTTATATTTTGATTTTATTCTGTGAACCAAACTGAGATCTGCAGGTATAGGGCGGCAAATAAAATAAAGTAAAATAAAACAAAACTTTCACAACATCTGCTTTTTGAACTAAGTGGAATACAGTCAAACCTCAGTTCTCGAACGGCTCCGTTTTCAAACGTTTCGACTCCTGAAAGCCAAAAACCTGGAAGTAACTGCTCCAGTTTTTTTAACGATTTTTGGAAGCCAAACGTGCTACACGCCTTCTGTTTTGAGTTTCCCTATTGTATTGAGGCTTCTGCTTTCAGTTTTCGGTTGTTGAACGTTTCGGAAGTTGAACGGTCTTCTGGAACAGATTATGTTCGACAACCGAGGTTTGACTGTACTTAGTTATGTGATCTCCCCTCTCCCCTGCAGTCTGAAGTGATACAATCAAGGAACATTTTACCATACGTGAGCAGTATATACTGGCTCAGTATTGTCCACACTGACTGGCAGCAGCTCTCCAGTGTTTCGGGAAGGAGTCTTTTTCCAGGCCAGCTGGAGATGCCAGGGATTGAACTGGGGAACCTTTTCGTGAGAAGCAAAAGGTCTTCCTCTTATGGGAATGTTAGGGATGTGGATTAGGATATATTATTAGATAGATCCTATCCAAGCTTGTGTTAGCAAGCTTCCAATATTAGCAGAGTGACATTCCCCTTTTGTGCGCAGCAAAGCATGTGCGTTAGATTCGCTAGAATCTCTATAACAATATTACACTTTATAGTTCAATATTACACTTCCTGGCAAAGGTCCCCTTTGTCCCTCTTAAAAGAAATACACAACACAGTGTTTATAAAATAAGATAGAGTTTACTTACAGTTTCATCCTGAGTTACAGCATAATCTCAGAAAGGCAGGCTTGCTTAGAAAAGTTACAAGTATATATACATCTAGAGCAGGGGTCCCCAAACTACGGCCCCCGGGCCGGATGCGGCCCAATCGGCCTTCCAATCCGGCCCGCGACGACCCCCGCCGCCCGCTGCCGCCGCCCGCTCTCACGGCGCGCGGCGCAGCGGCGATCTGAAAAATCGGCAAAAAATCGCCGAAAATCCTTTGTGCGCATGCGTACGGGCCTCTCCCGACCCGGAAGAGGTCATTTCTGGTGCACTTCCGGGTCGGGGGAGGCCCATACGCATGCGCACAAGCGATTTTCGCCGATTTTTTTCCCGTGCGTGTGCGCATGCGCACGGGCGAGCACTCCCCCGCCCTCCGGCCCGCTGCGCGCGCACTCCCCTGCAGTCCGGCCCGCCGCTCCGTAAGTCTGGGGACCCCTGATCTAGAGACTACTTAGTAAAGTAAGACTCCATTTGGTCTCACTCTTGGCTGCAGGCCTAGAGTGAGAACCATGCTAACTAGAGATTCTCTGGAGATGTGTCCTCATCGAGGGAGGAAGTAGCTAAGAGAGAGAGTGATTGCAGGCTAGGGCTTTTGTCTAATCCAACTCATTTGCATGTCTGAGGGAACAGGAACTGACCTGTAGTCAGGTGTCCCTCCAGGTGAGTTCCTGTTAGTGGACACTCTAGGAACTGTTGTGACTTGTCTGCCCCAGTGTTCCATCCCACACCTCTGACTATGACTGTTCCAGTATATATCTACACCTATCTCTCTGTACTAGAGATGTAAAATTTCCGGAAATTTTGAAGCTTGGAAAAAACCCAGTTTTTTCAGAGAAAAAGGAAATTTTTTGAAAAAATTCTACATTAGCACTCCCCCCCCCCGATTGAAAGTCATTCTGTTAAGTTAGAAACATAACTATGGACAATTTTAATGGGCATAAAATCATCACAACTAGCATATTAAAAATATAGTGTATCCAATTATTACAAACAGAATTTACTTTTAAAATAATATTTATTTGTATTTGTAGCAAATGGAGCAACAATCTCCTGAACTGTTTACTAGTTTATGTGGAACAAAAAAGCACGCCACAAAACAATTTTTAAAAATCCAGAAGTAACAATTATTCATATTTCCTCTCCACAGTATTAAAAAAAACATTCTCATAAAAAGAACTGAAGAAGGAAGTGGGACTAAGTTTCGATGAATGGACAATAAATTTAATCAGAATCATTTTCTGAGCTGTAATGATCAGTATCGGTTTCAGTCTCTGCTTCTACTCTGTTGTGTCTGTCATTATCACAGTTATTATGGACTTCTAAAAACTGAAGGTTTGCTCGCATTGAAACAAGCTGTCTTTACATGACAGCTTATTTCTCGATTTAGTGAGAGTGTTTCCCATAGCTGCCAAGTCTTCCGCTGAAAAATGCGGGATCAGCAGCGGCGCGGCACCGGAAGTCGCTTCTACGCATGTCTGGACATACGTAGAAGCAACTTCCGTTGCCAGCGCTGCCCAATTTCCGGTTCTGCTCTGCCCGGTTTCCGATGCCCAGATATGGGCAGAGCGGCACCCGAAATGGAGCCTCCCTGGCAGGTCGGAAATCCGGGGAATTTCCGGGATTTTTTTTCTATTCGGGATAACAGCTGGAAACGGGTTAAAATCCGGGGGTTTCCCTCGAAAAACTGGAGACTTGGCAGCTATGGTGTTTCCAAACATAGACCAGATTCCTTCACATGCTGCAGAAGATGGAACAGAACCAATGCAATACCACACACGCATGCAAAAACAAAACTGAAACCTTTTTCTTTTCTGGTGACAACAGCACCTCCTAAAGGAAGAAATGTACAGTGGTACCTCTACTTATGAATAACTCTACTTACAAATGTTTCTACTTACGCATGGAGCTCCGTCCGCCATCTTGGATGCGGTTTAGATAGGATTTTTTCTACTTACGAATTTTTAGATAGGGTTGCTTCTACTTACGAATTTTTTCTCCCAATGCATTCCTATGGGATTCGACTTACAATTTTTTTCGACTTACGAATGTGCGTTCGGAAGGCATTAAATTCGTAAGTAGAGGTACCACTGTATCTTGTTCTTGCAGTGGAGAGATGAGTTTGTATCCTAGGACTTGCTTGTCCTCACAGAAATTAGAATAATCTGATACCATACATATTTTTTAAAATGATTTATAAAATATTTGAATCCCTTATCTTAAAATATTTTATTCATCATGTTAAAATAAAACATTCCATAATCTATTTTTTCATTTTTCATAAAACAAAAAAGGCTTCAAGAAAAAAACCGGAAAAAAACAGTTTTTCCCGAATTTTTCCATTCCCCCCCCCCAGGCCTTCACATCTCTATTCTGTACGTATGTGTGTACCACACCAAGCATGCCACATGGAATCCTGAGTGATTTGAACACCACAATATAAAAACAGCATTAAGCAATGCACCATTTAAATAGTCTTAATCAAAAGCAGTACAGCAGTGAGTGGAACCAAATGGAAAAAACCTGCCCAGCACAAATGCCAGTGTCAGCTCATAGTGTTCTGAAATGCCACTCGCTTCCCTGTGCTGGCACCCCTGAGTATTGCATGCATGCACAGCCGGATGGAAGCACAGCACACTCGTTCCCCGTTGCAGAAATGAACGGCCCTGGGATCTACGGATGAAGGGCACTATGCAAAATAAACAAATAAACCAGTAGCCTTATGCTGATCATGGGCTGCTTAGCTGGTGCTTCCTGGGGTGGGGGTGAGCTGTTACATTCAGGTCCCGCTTGCAGGCTTCCCATGGGCACCATGTGGGGCTTTGTGAGAGCAGAGTGCTGGACCAGAAGTGCTCTTGTTAAGAATTAAATGTGCTTTTCAACTAGAAGGATCCGAAACTATTTTTCCTACAGGCATAAATGGCTCTGCAGCGGCCCACCGAGCCCCTGCGCCCTTCATACCAAAAACAAAACTGCCGTTAGATGTTGAAAAGCCGTGCGCCCAAGAGAAAATAAGTGAGCTCTGTACAGTGCGGCTATCCCATGACAGAAAGCACTAACCCCAGAACTGCCTGGCAATTAATAGCACTGACAGCGGTGCAGGCTTTTTGAGTGCAGTGGACTCAAAATCTTCAACAGGCAATGTGCAAAAAAGGGTGTTCTCCCTCTCGACCCCCTACATGCACACTTAATGAATTTTGGAAGCAAACCAGCCGCGATCTGAATAAAGAGCAACAAAGCAACATGCTGTTTTTTAGCTGGCCACAGTTACGTTTCATTTCTGGTTTGCTGCCATCTGTTCTCTTGCTGTGGAGTTAGCACTTTCCTGCTGCTGGTTGAGTGTAAAAATCCAAATTAGTTTCCTCTGGGAGACCTAGCAAGTAGTTCTGAGGCTCTCTGGAAGTGGGAGGTTGGGGGGGGGATGACATTAGCGGTATAATGCAGGCAGGTCTAGTAATTTGGAGCCGGCTCCTTCTGTTGCTGCAGAAAGTGAATAACCTCATCTTTTTAGCTCTCGACTTCATAGAGGATTTCTATTTCCAGGATAAAGTGTGGGAAGGGAGAAACTGGTGCAAAATGAGAGCAATTTTGTCAGAATAACTGAAGCTAGAATAGAAGGCAAGTAGTTGCGGGAA
This sequence comes from Zootoca vivipara, assembly GCF_963506605.1. Classification (NCBI taxonomy): domain Eukaryota; kingdom Metazoa; phylum Chordata; class Lepidosauria; order Squamata; family Lacertidae; genus Zootoca; species Zootoca vivipara. The sequence continues at coordinate 5,371,065 of NC_083276.1, forward strand.
GTGAGTCTGTAAAACAGCTCAGAGCTTGTTCAGTAACTGGCAAGTGGCTAGAAACAGCTCTTCTCTTTCTAAAGGCATCTTCAAATGCCCTGTTTCTGGAGACCTCTCCCTGATTTGCTTACAAAAAGCTTCTGCAGGGATTAGATCAGGGGTCAGCAAACTTTTTCTGCAGGGGGCCGGTCCACTGTCCCTCAGACCTTGTGGGGGGCTGGACTAAATTTTGACCCCCCCGACTCTCCCATCCCTTCTCCACAGCACCGGGCGAGCCCCGGTGGCTGCTTACCTGTGCCTTGCGAGCGGCAGCGGAGGGACAGTGAACGGTGCAAAAGGGCTGGCTCCAGAAAGGGGCTGCTCAAAATGGCGCTCAGCCAACTGCAGCTCAACAAAGCCCAGCCCCCTTCCTCCTCTAGGCAGGGCGGGGAGAAGCCAGGAGGAGGGAGGGAGGACACGCCGCCGTGGTGTGTGTGAGGGGGAGGTGGGAATGGCGCAGCCTGAACGAACAGAATCCCCACACCGATCCGCGCAGCGATTCCCAGGCCATCCACGGGCTGGATCCAGAAGGCAATTGGGCCAGATCTGGCCCCCGGGTCTTAGTTTGCCGACCCATGGGTTAGATAAAGGGTCAGAAAACTTTTTCAGCAGGGGGCCGGTCCACTGTCTCTCAGACCTTGTGGGGGGCAGACACAGACTATATTTGGGGGGGGGGATGAATGAATTGCTGTGCCCCACAAATAACCCAGAGATGCATTTTAAATAAAAGGGTACATTCTACCGTGTTTCTCATATTATAAGACACGTCTTATATTTATTTTTTTCCTGAAAAAAACACACCATGGCTTATTTTCAAGGGATGTCTTATTTTTTAATTAAGTATCGGTATCTGTACAGACCACAGACCTGCTCCCACCGGGTCTTCGCGCGTGGCAGGCAAAGGCTGCAGCCGGGTCCTGGGGCTGCGCGCGCGGCAGGCAAAGGCTGCAGCCGGGTCCCGGGGGTTAACGCGGCAGCAGCAACCCTTCTTTGCCACAGACCTGCTCCCACCACCCGGCACGGCTTATTTCTGAGGTATGCCTTATATTTTTCTACCTCAGGAAAATCCTGCCATGCCTTATTTTGTAGGGATGCCTTAAAATATGAGAAACACGGTACTCATGTAAAAACACGCTGATTCCCGGACCATCCACACTGCCGGAAATAATAATGATGATAATAATAATAATAATAATAATAATAATAATAATAATAATAATAATAATTTTTATTTATATCACTTCCTCCCTGGGCAAAGCCGGGCTCAGAGCGGCTAACATCATACAAGTAAGACAATGCATAAAAACAAGAGATCAATGAATTAAGATACACCCCACAATTACAGTAATTCAAACCAATTAAAATTAAAATTGGACAAGTGGCAATTGGGCCGGATCCGGCCCCCTGGCCTTAGTTTGCCTACCCATGGGTTAGATGATGCCCAGTCTTTCTTCAGCATTTGTTCTGATTTGTTGCAGGATGGTTAGGTGACAATGACCATTATTAATTCTGATTTGCTTGGGGCTTTGCTTACAGTCCTCCTGTTAACAATTCAGTCACCCCACACTTTTTAGTCCCTTTCCTCACAACTTTCCTAACTGAAAGAAGTCTTCCCTTGTTTCAAAGAGTTATGCTACGTCAAAAGATCGTTTAACCCATTTTAATTGTGCAAACCTAAATTTCCGGTATGTGTTTGAATCCCTTTTGGAAAAGAGTGACTGTCTGTGGGCCCCATAACACTGCCTTGCACCTCCTGTTTTCTCATTTAATGCTCAAAGGAGCAAAGTAGGTCGTAGCCAGTATAAAAGCCAGGGCCGTCTTGCCCATAGAGGGAAGTGGTGCTAGGCGCCAGGGCGCCAAGTTCTGGAGAGCGCCAGGGAAGAGGCGGAGGCTGGACACGGCGCCTCCTGGCATCAGCTCACTGCCCTCTCCCGCCTTGCTGAAGCAGCGCCATGCCTGGAGCCTCTGCCTCTTACCTGCCGGAGGAGCCGCCCTCCAGCCGCTGCCCACCTCCTCCAGCCCTGCAAAGCTGCTGGTAGTGCCATAAAAAGGTCCGCAACTTTGGGAAACAGGGTGGGGGTGCCGGAGGGGTCTTTGCACCACGGCGCCGGATATACTTAAGACGGCCCTGAGAAAAGCTTTTTAGAAATGAAATTAATAATGCTACTAATAATAGCAACAATAATAACAAATCTCATTGTAAAACAAAAAGGCACCTAGACATTCAGTTGTGGTGACTATAACCTAGGTTTAAGGTGCCACTTGCCGATTAGCTTCAATATCTGAGTTTCTAACACTGCTTGGAGGGGCGCTCCCTCCTTCTCTCTCTCTCTCTCCCTCCCTCCCTCCCTCTCTTTTTCTCTCCCTCTCTCTTCCTCTCTCTTTCTCTTTCTCTTTCTCTTTCTCTTTCTCTTGTAACCATATGTTTATTTAAAAGGCTTGCAGTCAAACTCATGAGCACATTTACCTGGAAGGAGGCCCCTCTGTGACACTTAGGAAGAGAAGCAGCTAATCAGCTAATTCAAAGAGGTGCAGCTTTGGGTGGTTGGTCTGCAGTAAGCGGTCTTGATTCAGTAAGGGTGGCATTTCCCCCTTTCCTATTTTTGATGGTGTCCCCTTTTGCCAGCCCCGGATTTGGTTGTTCCTCCCCAGATGAGCTTAAAAGAGAGAGAGAGGGAAGCACATTCCTGAGAATGTGAAATGCCAAACAAGGACCCCAGCTTCTTGAATGTGAAACGGTTTTTGTTTGGGGTCCAGGAAGTGTCGTGTGGCGTTGCCTTCCTTACGGGCTCCTACATCTTGGTCTATTAATAAGCTGCAGGTCTATACTTAGCCAGGCAGCAAGGGGTGGGTGTACCGCTGCTGCTGCCTGGCACTGCCTGGCGTTCCTGGCCTACGTCTGTGCAGCAGAGTGCGTTTGGTGGAATTGTGCCTGCAGCTTCACAGCCTGCCGTTGTGGGGAGTGAATGGAAAGGCGCACTGCATGCATTGCTGCATCCAGGGCACTTGAGGTATTAGATCGAATCGCACTGTTCGTTGTTCTCCTGGTATCGTTCTGTACAAATGTCACACATCAGATGCTTCAGCTGCCCAGGCAAGTTCAGAATCCGGAATAAAGGCTTCCGCACAAAATGTGTAGACGTAGCAGGATCGGGATGAGCTGTGCTCCTATAGAAGATGCAGGGCGGTTAGAATAAAGGACTTCTTCACACTGTGCGTTGGTAAACTGTGGAATTCTCTCCCACAAGAGGCAGTGATGGCCACCAACTTTGGATGGCTCCAAAAGACAAATGCATGGAGGATAAAGCAATTGTTGGGTAGGAGCCACAATGGCCGTGTTCCTCCACACTGTGGCAGGCAGTAAATGCCACCCCCCTGCAGCATACTGGGTACGCCCATGACGCCAGTGCAAGTAGATAAATAGGTACCGCTGCGGCGGGAAGGTAAACGGCGTTTCTGTGCGCTCTGGTTTCCATCATGGTGTCCTGTTGCACCAGAAGTGGTTTAGTCCTGCTGGCCACATGACCCGGAAAGCTGTCCGTAGACAAACGCCGGCTCCCTTGGCCTGAAAGTGATATGAGCGCCGCAACCCCATAGTCGGTTATCCAGGTGGTCCTTTTCCTTTTAACTCAAGGTTTGTTCTTGACTTGCTGCTTGGTTTTTTTTTTTTTTGTCTGTGTAAACAGCAAAGAGCCTCCCTCCCCTTTGAAACTTGAAGCATGGGAAGAAAACCTCACGTTTTCCTGAATTACTGGAAGGCTATTGTTCTAGGGCTGCCCCTATAGGGTCATGGGATAAGCTGGCAGGACTGAGAAGGGCTGTCGCTCGGTGGCAGAGTTCATGCTTTGCATGTGGACTGTCCCAAAGGCCATCTCGAGCATCTCCAGTCAGAAGGCTCTGATCACAGGTGACTGTCTCTGGGGAGGGGACCTCTACCTGAGACACTGAAGAGGTGTTTCTAGATGAACCGATTGCGTGCGTTGCATGAATAACGCTGAATTAGCCTAAATAATGGCAGCTTCCTAGCATTTGGGACATTTCTGTTGTGTGCAGTGATGTTGCTCATACACTGGGTGTATTATTATTATTATTATTATTATTATTATTATTATTATTATTAGTCCATCTGACTGGGTTGCCCCAGCCATACACTGCATATTTTGCAGTGGTGTTTTGTGTCTGTCCTTGAGCTTTCTGTGTCGAGAGGAGCTATAAATATCCAGGAGATGAGAGGTCTTGCCTACCATAGCTTTTGGAAATTCATTGCCCTCTCTTTCCACTTTGAGTTGTCATTCCCAACACCCTCCAGAGGGAAGAGGCCTGTGATGTTCTGGGCGGCGGTGCTTTTAATACATCTGGTTGATTGTGTCCTCTGGTAATTTTTATGATGTGTCCTTTTTATAAAGATGGAATGTTTGCTGCCTGCTAATTGCTTGCTGCCCTCTAACCTCCCCTTCCTTTCGCTTTTCAGAAATGCCCTTCAAAGGATTGTGCCGAACACCGAGGGTGCTGTGATGTCTGAAACTGCGCAGAGGGGCTTCTCCCTGAAGGTACTGCTCTCAGTTTGCCCCAGCGAGGTGCCTATGTGTAGCTCTATGTATTTGTTTTTGGCATTTTGGGGGTGGTGTGCAGAAAATCTCTTAAATCTCCTATTTATACAGTTTGGATGCAGTTTTTTGTTTTTTTTAAACGGGTGGGGAGGGGATCTTTCATTGTAGCAAGAGACTGCTTGGGAGCTTCCTTCTGTTTTGCACTTTACATGTTCCAGTCAAGAGGTATACCCAGATCTGGTATTTTTTTTATATTAATTGATTGATTGATTGAATTGATAAACCGGCCTTTACCTGGAGGTCTCAGGGTCGCTCACAGAACAAATTCAGCAACCCGATAAACCCCCCCCCCCCAACAACTCCACATTTTAAAAGGGCATAGGATGTCAATCAAATCAACCAAAGGCCTGGTTAAAAAGGAACATATTTGCATGGCGCCTAAAGGTGTATAATGAAGGTGCCAGACGAACTCCACTTGGGAGAGCATTCCACTGACGAGAAGAAGAAGAAGAAGAAGAAGAAGAAGAAGAAGAAGAAGAAGAAGAAGAAGAAGAAGAAGAAGAAGAAGAAGAGGAAGAGTTTGGATTTGATATCCCGCTTTATCACTACCCGAAGGAGTCTCAAAGCGGCTAACATTCTCCTTTTCCTTCCTCCCCCACAACAAACACTCTGTGAGGTGAGTGGGGCTGAGAGACTTCAGAGAAGTGTGACTAGTCCAAGGTCACCCAGCAGCTGCATGTGGAGGAGCGGAGACACGAACCCGGTTCCCCAGATTAGGAGTCTACCACTCTTAACCGCTACACCACACTGGGGAGCCATTGCAGAGAAGGCACCTTATCTACATCCTCGAGCCTTACCAACTAAAACTCATCCAACACAACAGAACTAGACTGTGCTCCAGACAAAAGGCCCTGTACAACCTGGAAAAGCTCTGCCGGGTGACATAATGAGGATGCAATGGAGGCAGCAAATTATGCCTTCTTTGCTGCCTTCATTGTCACTAGGTAGGCTCGATAATGAGCCCTTACCAGTGCTTGGTTGCATTCATTCAGATCTCTCCTCCACTTGCATTCAAGCTGTCTCCCAGCTCGTTTCCTCGCCCTAAGCTCTGGAGTATCCCATGGGGCCAAATAGGCTCCACGAAGTGGGAGAGGACGCTCAGGGGCAATCGTGGTAATAGCCTGAGCTATTTGTGAACATCCCACAAAATGCCCTTAAAACCCAGTTAAAAACAGTTAAAGCACTATGCAGCCTAGGACCCTCGTACTTATGGGACCGCCTCTCCTGGTATGCCCTGCAGAGGACCCTAAAGTCCACGAATAATAACAGCTTAAGAGTCCCGGGCCCTAAAGAAGCCAGATTATCCTCCACAAGGGCCAGGGCCTTTTCAGTGATGGCACCGACTTGGTGGAATGTTCTGTCCCATGAGACTAGGGCCCTGCGGGACTCGATCTCCTTCCGCAGGACCTGTAAGACAGAGTTATTCTGCCTGGCCTTCAATTTAGCCTGATACTCCATTCCTTTTTCCCCTTCCCTTTTTTTTAATGAAGAAACCCTTCTGGGTCCCCACATTAAAATTCTTCCCTGGTCTCCTTGCTGGCCTTAGCAGGACTAACTTGGCCAGTTAGCCCTGGCGATGCTATATTGATGTTGTATTTTATGCTGTTTTTAAGTTGTTTTTAAAGTTGTTTTTAAGGTCGTTTTTAATCAGTTTTATATTTGTTGTTAGCCGCCCTGAGCCCAGTTTCTAAACTGGGAAGGGCAGGTCATAAACAAAAATTTATTTATTTATTTAGTTATTTATATTAAAACACCAATTTAAAAGGATATAAAAATCAATTTAAAAGAAAAAGCCCTCTGCTGATCAGCAGCAGCAGCAGCGTTATAAAACCTGAGGCCCTGCCCTGGGCCCGGTGGAGAGAGGCAGGAGCAGGACCCTCAAGCTCTCATTTATTTATGACTTTTTTCTTCCAAGGAGCTGTCCAAGGTGATGTATGTGGTTCTCCTTCTCTCTTTCATCCTTACAACAACCCTGTGAGGTAGGTTAGACTAAGAGATGGTGACTGGCCCAAGTCACCCAGTGAGCTTCACGGCTGAGTACGGATTCGAACCCTGCCCTCCCAGGTCATGGCGCAACACTGAACCATTATGCCACACTGGCTTTCATGCAGAAGGTAGCTGGACACAGGCAAATATTACAAGATCAAAAAGGCAAATTCTTTCCAGAATGGAACAGTAAGATGCATGTCCCCAGTTTTAATTCAGGAGAAAATTGGACCTTGGCTGTCTGAAATCTGGGAAAACTTGTTATTTCGTCGTTTAGTCGTGTCTGACTCTTTGTGAGCCCATGGACCAAAGCATGCCAGGCACTCCTGTCTTCCACTGCCTCCTGCAGTTTGGTCAGACTGTACTCAGTGCAGTTGGGGAAACTACTCAGTGCTTATTGTCTGCATTGGGATCTTAATTAGTAGAACTTGGGAGAAGCTGAAACTCACACCCTCCCTTCTAAGTGTTGCACATCTACTACCACTGCTGCTAGGTGAGCGAAAAGAGACAGTCTTTGAGCCACCCATTCAAGCGGCTACATTTGGAGAGGTCACACGAGAAGCTTGTTGTGCAAGCTGTTGAGTCTGCCTTATGTTGGCGGGGTGAGTCCTGGGTAGATCTGAGAGCTGGTTGGCTGAGCATTGGAGTTGGTAATTAGCTCAGACTTCTATTAACCACTTCTGTAGTTGCCTGAGGTGAGCAAGACTCTCACCGAGGTGACCAGGCGGAGCTTTGTAAAACTGGAAGTGCACTGGGGTTTGTGGTGTTGGTGTCATGTTGCTGGACCTTCAATGTGCTACAAAGTTCTGTTGGCAGCTGGGCGAGTAAGTTTTGTGGATCTCTTTGCAAGGCTAGCTCAGTTTCTTAAGTTGCGTGATGGGAGTGTCTTGGCTCAGCCCTACTCAGATCCGTGACTCAGAAGTCGTACCCTAAAATCCCGGGTATGTAAGAGCTGTCTACAGATCCTCAGTCATGAGGAGAAGGCGTACTTGGTTCATACAGAACTGTGGGTCTTGTTTCTAGAGTTTTTGGAGTACAGTTCCCATCATCCCTTACCACTGGCCCTGCTAGCTAGAGATAATAGGAGTTGTAGTCCAAAAGCAGCTGGATACCCAGTTTTGGGAAACCCTGGTCTAGACTTTCTTGCTTCCAGCTCTGTGATTCTGTGAGCTGTTCCCAAAAGCAAGTGAGAGAGAGTATCTGGAAGATAAAGGATCCCTGAACAGTTAAGTCCGGTCAAAGACAACTGGGGTTGCAGCACTCATCTCTCTTCAGGTCGAGGGAGCCGGCGTTTGTCCACAGATAGCTTTCCGGGTCATGTGGCCAGCAGGACTAAACTGCTTCTGGCACAACGGGACACTGTGATGGAAGCCAGAGTGCATGGAAACGTTGTTTATCTTCCCACCGCAGCTGTACCTATTTATCTACTTGCACTAGTGTCCTTTCAAACTGCTAGGTTGGCAGGAGCTGGGACAGAGCAACGGGAGCTCACCTTGTTGCGGGGATTCAAACCGCTGACCTTTCCGATCGGCAAGCCCGAGAGGCTCAGTGGTTTAGACCACAGTGCTACCCACGTCCCTAAATCTGGAAAAGTAAACCTGGATTTAAATGGCAGGTAGACCTTGCGTCAACCAATATTCTGGCCCCTCTTCTTGGATCCATAAAGCTTTCTATGTTCTTGTCTTCTTGTCTACACGAATGACGCCAGCAATTTTTGTTTGCAGCTGTGCAGAATTACATAGTGCTCTCTCTTTCCCTGAGTCTCCCTCCCATGTCTTTCTCACTTGTGTTCACTCACACATACACACATAGAGTCTGGAGGATAGCCTAAAAGTAGACAGGATCCTACATGTTCCCCAGCTGGGCTTTACCTGGAGATGCTGATGTTTGAACTTGGGGCCTTCTATGTGCAAAGCTGGGCGTGCTCTGCCACGGAGCGACGGTCCCTCTGCACAGGAAGCATTTTAATTCCCCAGCCTGCCCCAGGTTGCTTTCTGTCTCGACAAGCCTTGCCCAAGAAAAGGCCTGCAGTTGGGTGTAAGGAGGGGGCTCTGGACCTGCCTGTGCCTCACTCAGGCAGGAGCCGGCTCTGCTGCCTGAAGCTGCCACGGTTCCAGAACACGGGGTTCTCCGCAGCCCCCATCATTCCCATGGTAACAGGCTGATGTCACATCTGGTGAAGGACGTGGTTTCAATGGCTGGATGACGCAGGGCTCACGCGTGGCTCAGGTGGAGGAGCAGATGGACTTTTTTGCTGGGCTGAGAGTCCCCTGAGAATGGCCTTAGGCAAGCAGGGCCGTTTCCTGCACTGAGGACTGAAATTGGGCTTGCAAAGAGGAAAAGGTGAATGTGTGAATCGGCTGCTTTTGCTTTCCTGCCTGTTGCTGACCGACCTTGTAGAGAGGACGGCATGGTGCAGGTAAACACTTTGAAAACAAGATGCTATTCAGTGCTGGGCATGGGTGGAGAGGAGAGGACATTTTCTTTGTCATCTCCCAAGTTTCTGTTGGCTTCCGGAAAAAAAACTTTCCAATGTCGTCTTGTTTTAATTCTGTTCCAATTGCCTCATTATTTCTCTGAGCCACTCTCTTCCCCGCCCTGCCTCCTCCATTCTCTCCCCCCCTCCCCTTTATACTTATTAGGAAAGGGAACTCTCCCCTGCCCTCTTTGCATGATGGTCACATTTTCCTATATCCTATGAGCAGATTCCAAGATTGCAGAGTGGGGTCCCCACCCATTTGATTTGGCGGCAACCTTTTGCTCCCATGAAAGCAGGGGCCGATTGTTCCGAATCCCTGTGTATATGTGCTTTGGCAAGGCTTGAAGGCACTTCCAATCATGGCTGCCCATTGTTGGCTTGCAGAAGTGGCTGCAAATGAAAAGGGTGCAGCCCCAGGGCAGTAAAGATTATGGGATTGTTCTCCTCCCCGCCCGCCTCCCTTGCCCTACTACTTGTTTCCATGACATACAACTTTCCCTTCAGCACTTCCCTGCTGGGACTTCAGTCCAAAGACCACTGCTTGGTGGACGGGAATCTTTGCATCTCTCTGTCCCCGCCTCCTCCCCAAATATTTTTTAGTTTGCTCTCTTTCTTTTGTGCCCACGTTGGGGATTTCACAGGTATTGCCCTTGGCCTCGTTCCCACGTTTTGGAAGTTTTTAATGCCAAGACAGCTTCTTGGTTTAAAAATAACAACAGATGTCAAACAATTGAAATAGCACACAGCTGGGTCCCATTTTCACACGGTGCATTGTTTAAACAAGGGGATTCACTCCTATGGGAGGTAGCGATGCAGCCACCAATTTGATTAGGGGACGCGGGTGGCGCTGTGGTCTAAACCACTGAGCTTAGGGCTTGCCGATCGGAAGGTCGGCGGTTCAAATCCCCGTGACAGGGTAAGCTCCTGTTGCTTGGTCCCAGCTCCTGCCAACCTAGCAGTTCAAAAGCACATCAAAGTGCAAGTAGATAAATAGGTACCGCTTTGGCGGGAAGGTAAACAGCGTTTCCGTGTGCTGCCCTGGTTTCGCCAGAAGCAGCTTAGTCATGCTGGCCACATGACCCGGAAGCTGCCTGCGGACAAACGCTGGCTCCCTTGGCCTATAGAGTGAGATGAGAGCCGCAACCCCAGAGTCGGACACGACTGGACCTGATGGTCAGGGGGCCCTTTACCTTTTTAAATTGGTAGAGCATAAGACTCTTAATCTCAGGGTTGTGGGTTCAAGTCCCATGTTGGGCAAAAGGGTTCCTGCACTTCAGGGGGTTGGACTAGATGATCCTCATGGGCCCTTACAACTCTACAATTCTATAATTTCTATGATTCTAAGGGCTGCTAGATGCCATGGCTATGCACTGTCAGAGGCAGTAAATGCCTCCAAATACCAGTTGCTTGAAACTACAGGATGGGAGATCAGAACATCTCCCATCCTGCAGTTTCAAGCAACTGGTGCTCAGGTCCTTTTTGTGGGACGGGCCACTGTGAGAACAGGTTGCTGAAGTAGACAGACCTTTGGCCTGATCCTGCAAAGTTCTTATGTTAAATTCATTGGAGTTCCTGAACTCAGAACATGTACTCTACCATTGAGTATGTGGCCCTTCTTCTCTAAGAGCCTGCTTAAAATCTCTAGAGCTGGATGGGCAGCTGAACAATATCCCTGGCATTTGAGCTTCCCTTTTTCGTGATGCAAAACCTTTATCTTAGAGCAAAGTCTAACCAGTCCTAGCTGGATCGAGCAGTCTACTTGTTTTCTGGGATTCCTTTAAATGAAATGTACTTCATCTAAAAAGGAAAAGGAAAGGAGAATCTGAGTCATGATTTGTGAACATGGCGCTACACAGTGAGTGACCTTTGCAGTGCTGTCAACAAAAACTATGGAATTATTAAGAAGAAGGGCTGCAGGTTGAGCAGTAGATCACCTGTGAGATTGCAGAGAGTTTGCAGGATGTTTACCTTGAGGTTTGTGTGTTATTCCTCCTTTCTTCCTTGTTCCTGGTCTGGTGCCATGAACCAATATTCTAGTGGTTTGATTCTCTGCGTTTTGGGATGGGACATCGTGTTACAGTATAACAAATCTTTTAAACCCCAGACTTTAAAGGCAGTTATTTCCAGACTTAACACGAGGCCTTTTCATACTGTGAAACGCAGTTTGTGCTGTACTCTGTGTGTATGTGTATGTGAGATTACTTCATTTCAGGGGGTTGGACTAGATGACCAACAAGGCCTTTGACAAGGTGCCCCATGATATTCTTGTAAAGAAGCTGGTAAAATGTGGGCTAGACAATGCTACCATTCAGTGGATTTGTAACTGGCTTACTGACCGAACCCAAAGGGTGCTCATCAATGGCTCCTCCTCATCCTGGAGAGTAGTGACTAGTGGGGTGCCACAGGGTTCTGTCTTGGGCCCAGTCTTGTTCAACATCTTTATCAATGACTTGGATGATGGGCTTGAGGGCATCCTGAGCAAGTTTGCAGATGACACCAAATTGGGAGGGGTGGCTAACACCCCAGAGGACAGGATCACACTTCAGAATGACCTTAACAGATTAGACAACTGGGCCAAAGCAAACAAGATGAATTTTAACAAGGAGAAATGTAAAGTACTACACTTGGGCAAAAAAAAAATGAAAGGCACAAATACAGGATGGGAGACACCTGGCTTGAGAGCAGTACATGTGAAAAGGATCTAGGAGTCTTGGTAGACCACAAACTTGACATGAGTCAGCAGTGTGATGCAGCAGCTAAAAAAGCCAATGCAATTCTGGGCTGCATCAATAGGAGTATAGCATCTAGATGAAGGGAAGTAATAGTACCACTGTATTCTGCTCTGGTCAGACCTCACCTGGAGTACTGTGTCCAGTTCTGGGCACCACAGTTCAAGAAGGATACTGATAAGCTGGAACGTGTCCAGAAGAGGGCAACCAAAATGGTCAAAGGCCTGGAAACGATGCCTTATGAGGAACGGCTTAGGGAGCTGGGTATGTTTAGCCTGGAGAAGAGAAGGTTAAGGGGTGATATGATAACCATGTTCAAATATATAAAAGGATGTCATATAGAGGAGGGAGAAAGGTTGTTTTCTGCTGCTCCAGAGAAGCGGACACGGAGCAACGGATTCAAACTACAAGAAAGAAAATTCCACCTAAACATTAGGAAGAACTTCCTGACAGTAAGAGCTGTTCGGCAGTGGAATTTGCTGCCAAGGAGTGTGGTGGAGTCTCCTTTGGAGGTCTTTAAGCAGAGGCTTGACAGCCATCTGTCAGGAATGCTTTGATGGTGTTTCCTGCTTGGCAGGGGGTTGGACTGGATGGCCCTTGTGGTCTCTTCCAACTCTATGATTCTATGATTCTATGACTCTTGGAGTCCCTTCCTAATTCTGTGCTTCTACGGCTAAATGTATTCTGAGGCAGAGTAAAGTCCACTTTGCTCCTTCCCCAGGTCCTGCAGATGCTGTACTACTTAGAGCTAAGCCGTGGCTTGACGTAGCACTGTTTCCAAAGCTGGGATCACGGTCTGTCTCCAGCTCCAGCTTGTAGTTTGTTTGGACTGGAGCAGGAGAAACCATAGCCCTGGGTTTGCACGCAGTGCTAAGCCAAACCATGGCTTAACTGAGGGTAGCCAAGCAGCAGCAGAATCAAGAGAGGGTCAAAGCAGCCAGGATTTTTTCCTTTTGAGTACCAGCCTGCTCACTCATTCACACTTAGCCATGGTTTGGCTTAGTGTTCCGTGTGAAGCAGGTCATTGTATGAAACTGATTTAGTGATTTTTTACCGTGTTTTAAGAACCTTGCTTATACACCACTTTTGAACATGGGTGTTAAATCAGTGTCCAGTCTGGTGTTAGACTACAACTCCCATCAGACCCAGGGAGTGTGGTCATTAATCAAGGATGATGTCAGTTGTAGTCTGGCAGCACATTGGCTACTGCACTATACTAGAGTAAGTCTGTTTCTCACACACAAACACACACTGAATCTTTCCTGGGATCTACAGCTAGTTCTTGGTTTCTCTGCAGTTAAAAGGAAACAGTTCTTTAAAAAGTGGAGTGCATGTGTCTTGTCGTTTAAAGAAAACAATCCTGAACGGGGCAATTTTTTGTAGCCATTAGTTTCCCAGGTCTGTGTGTGTGTGTGTGTGTGTGTGTGTGTGTGTGTGTGTGTGTGTGTTTTTGCAGTGCAACTTCTCTCACAGCCATGGGCTTTTTGCTGGTGGTCCAGCACATCGTTTCATTCCTCTGTGGACCCTCTCCCTCCATTCTTTAGGGTGTGAGGCTCTTCCAGCAATTTTCCAGATACTTGTCAGTGTCTGGGAGGGTGTGTGTTTTAGTAGCAGTGATGAAAACAGCAACCCCCAGCTGGAAAACCGTCAGCTCTCCAGTATCAGTGCTGTAAAACAATGCTGGGTTCACCCAGAGTGGAAAAGGCAAGCTGCTTGGATTCTCTCTCTCTCTCTCTCTCTCTCTCTCTCTCTCTCTCTCTCTCTCTCTCTCTCTCTCTCTCTCTCTCTCCTTGGAAGAAGTAGTGATTTGCCCAAAGTCTTGCAGAATGTTTATTAGGGGCAGTGAAGAAACTTGGAGACTTCTCTTTGGCGGTGGTGCCTCTTCCTCTCTCTCCAGCTAAGAGGCTTGGCCAGTCCCAGCTGGGAATCACAGAATTGTAGATTTGGGAGGGGCCCTGAGGAATTTGCAGCTGTCCCATACAGGGATCAAACCTGCAGCCTTGCTGTTAGCAGCACCATGCTCCAACCAACTGAGCCAGGCATCCCCAAACCTCGGGATTACGATTCCTACCACCCCTGGTCCTGTTAGCTAGGGATCATGGGAGTTGTAGGCCAAAACATCTGGAGGGCCGCAGTTTGGGGATGCCTGATGAGCTATCCGGAATCTCCCACAGCTGTGGGAAACATGCGCCCCTCCGGGTGCTAAAGCAAAATAAAAAAAAATCCTTCCAGTAGCACCTTAGAGACCAACTAAGACACACCTCCGGGAGCTGTCAAACTCCCACTACCCCAGCCAGCATGCCATCAAACTCCCACCTGCAAGCCATCCTGTGTAAAGTAATTTACATGGCAGTGTGATGTGCAAACCAGCCATAAGGTTTTCAGAATTCATACAAGAGTCCGAGGCCATAGGAAGATGGCAAGCTGCCTCACATTGAGTCTAGCCATTGGTCCATCGTACCTACGGGACCGCCTCTCCCGGTATGACCCACAGAGGACATTAAGGTCCACAAATAATAACATATTGGAGATCCTGAGTCACAAGGTGGTTAGGCTGGCCTCGACCAGGACCAGGGCCTTCTCAGTACTGGCCCCAACCTGGTGGAACGCTCTGTCCCAGGAGACAAGGGCCCTGCGGGATTTGTCATCTTTTCGTAGGGCCTGCAAGACAGAGCTGTTCCGTTTGGCCTTCGGACTGACGCAGTCTGACCCCACAGTTACCCTCCCCTAAGGTTTTATATCATAATGGTTTTATCTTATTCGTAGATTTTTAATTTTAAAATTGAATTTTAACATTGTATTAATCTGCATTTTAACTGAATAGTTTCTTTTATACTTGTGTTGATATTATTTGTTGTTAGCCGCCTTGAGCCCGGTCTTGACTGGGAAGGGCGGGATATAAATAATAATAATAATGTTGTTGTTGTTGTTGTTGTTGTTGTCCACACTGACTGACAGCAGGTCTCGTAAGGTTTCAGGCAGGGAATCTTTTCCAGCCCTACCCAGATATGCTGGAGATAGAACCCTGGAGTCTTTTGCATGCAGCTCTGCCTCTGAGCTGATTTTGACGTTCCTCATAGTGTTTCCTGGGCACATGCTGCCACCCATATAGCTGGATGGTTCCCAGTTCCTTTTCCAGCTCTTAAATCTTCCTCCCTTCTTGCTGCATCAACAGCTTGGCTTCCAGAAGCATCAGAATCCTGCCAGACTGGAAATGTGTAGATTCAGTGTTTGCAATGACAAGCGCTTTGCCAGCTCTTTGAACGAAGGCTTGAGGTGCTCCCCATTTTGCCTTAAAAACAGGTTATTCAGGAGGACGCAAGAAAGCAAGTGGGAAATAAAACCTCAGCTGTCAACATTCCTTAAGCTGCAAGTCACTTGCTGCTTTTGATGGAAAGTTAGCAATGTGGAGAGTGGCTGCTTATTTTTCTCCCAAAGCCCCTGATCTGCCTGGATGTGGGCACTGCTGCTATTCTATCCCGGGCATCTCCTAGCTTTGGCCCTAGTTAGATTTGAATCTCAAAAGAACCTAGTGACTTTTTGAAAGGCCTACCCGGTTGAGATGCTTTGATTACCAGAACAGATAAAACATTTAATTGAATTTCCTGGTTGAATGTCTTTCATTTAC
Source organism: Zootoca vivipara (assembly GCF_963506605.1). Lineage (NCBI taxonomy): Eukaryota > Metazoa > Chordata > Lepidosauria > Squamata > Lacertidae > Zootoca > Zootoca vivipara. The sequence continues at coordinate 5,386,527 of NC_083276.1, forward strand.
CACCCTGAAGCCTAATTGGGTGCATACAAATGGCACCCTCTATCGGCCATGAAGCGGCACTTTTGAAGATGCAAGGTGTCAGAAGACTCCTTGTTTCTGCTGTCGCAGATTACAAAGACCAGCCCCCTAGAAATTCTTACTGAGACTGAGGGACCTTCACAAACGACCTGCAGCAGAAAACTCCTCTACATGAAATGGTTGTAAGGAGCCTCCAAACTCTGTCACAGGTGATGGTTATACATGCTTGCATGTGTGGGATTGGAGAGCCTTGGCCAAACCTTGTGGCCAATTGTAGCTGTGTGTGTTTGTGCAGGTGCAATGTTTCTGTATGGCAGGGGTACTTAATATGGTGCCCTCCGGATTTTGCTGGACTGCAGCTCCCATCACCCTTGATCATTGGTGTCCTGAACCCTGGCGTACCTGGCAACCAGTCCTGCTGGTGTATACAGTCCCAAGGGTGTATACCACGGGTGTCAAACACAAGGCCCACGGGCCAAATCCGGCCCGCCAGACCTCGTCATGTGGCCCGCCGAGCGCCCCAGCCAGCAGGACCTTGCTGCTGAAGCGCCGCGCCGACAAAGCGCCGACAAACAGCTGGGGCCGGGGGGGGGGGGGTAGAAAGGCGGCCGGAGCAGCGCTGCGTGGAGCACCCCGAGCCACAGCAGGAGAAGGAGGAGGCAGCTTGCCGGGTCAGCGCCCGGCAGCACCGCACGGAGAGTCCCGAGCCTCTGCGACGCAGCAGTGCTCTGTAGCACTTTGAATCCTCCTCCTCCTGCCACGGCTCGGCGCCTGGAAACGGCTGCTGCTGCTGCTGAAGCACAGACAAAGCACCCAGCAGCGCCGCGTGGAGGAGGAGGAGGATTCAAAGTGCTACAGAGCACTGCTGCGTCCCAGAGGCTTGGGACTCTCCGCACGGTGCTGCCGGGCACCGACCCGGCAAGCCGCCACCTCCACCCCCTCTTGCCTCACCTCCTCCTCCTCCTGCTCATGAACGTGAGCTCAGCAGCAGCTCAGCCTCACAAACGTGCAACTCTGAGGCTTTACGCACTTCTCCTAAAACGGACACCCGCTGCCTCATGCTGCACGGGAAATGCTTTTTGCCCCTGGGTCCCTTCGCGCTCTTTTTCTGGCGCTGAATCAAGGCGGCGACCCCCCCTTCCCTTTCTTTCTTCCTTTCTCTTGTTCTTATTCTTTCTTTCCCTCTCCTTCCTTCCTTCTTTATCTCTGTCTTCTCTCCCTCTTTCTTTTTCTTTCCTTCTTTATTCCTTCTTTCCTACTCTTCTTTCTCTCACCTCTTTCCTTCCTCTCTCCCTCCTGCTCCCTCTTTTCTTTCTTTCTTTCTTCCTTACTTACTTCCTTCCGTCCTTCCCATCTTTCTTCCTCTCCCTCATTCTTATTCTTTCTTTCCCTCTACTTACTTCCTTCTTTCTCCCTTTCCGTCTTCTCTCCCTTTTTCTTTTTCTTTCCTTCTTTATTCCCTTCCTTATTTCCTACTCTTCTTTCTCTCCCCTCTTTCCTTCCTTCCTTCCTCTCTCCCTCCTACTCCCTCTTTCCTTCCTTCCTTCCTCCCTCCCCTCCCCTCCCTCTCCCTCTCCTCAGAAACATAGGATGCTGCTTTATACTTCTGGCCCTTAAACCCTGGAACCAGGAGAGCAGCTCCAGTGAGTCAACCTCAGCCAGTGCCTTTGGTGAAGGGTGGTGGCTCACTGGCAGAACATCTGTCCTGCATGCAGAAGGACCCCAGCATCTCCAGGTACTAGTAGCTCTGCAAAGGTCCTGCATGAAACCCTAGCGAGCCTCCACCACCCAGTGCAGTTTCCAAAAATCATTTTTCAATAAATTGTACAATAATTGTACATTTGAATATCTACTTGCCATTATTCTGACTATGTTTCTGCTTTCAGAGCTAGTTATTACTTACATTATTACAAAAAACAGTAATAATTGAATGCAGTGACAATAATTTATGATAATAAAGAGTGGACACATAGTCCTATAGATACAACCGGCCCTTTGAGGGTGACCAAACTGCTGATGCGGCCCCCGATGAATTTGAGTTTGACACCCCTGGTGTATACAGTCCAGGTTCAATACAGCAAACCAAGTCCAAAGTGCGACAGTCAGGAAATGCAGTCAAGGTTCAGTTCAGTGTCACAAACTGGCAGGAAACGGGGAAGAGGAAGGGGATCCCAGCGTGTGACACCCCAGGGCAAGCTGGGGATGGAGAAGGAGAGGTTGGGGGCTTGGAAAGTACTCACAGGGCAATAGAGAAGGGCAAGGGGATCAGGGTCCGCGCACATGGACCAGGGGCCTCCGTCTCTATGAACACACCAGCAGGAATACGGAGGAGGAGGAGGAGGAAAACAATGTGTAGAAAGAAAACTCCCATAAGAACCCGTGATTAAAAATACCGATGCCTTCCCCTGAGCTTTTAATATTGGATAACTTAAGCATGCTCATAAATCAAATGTTTTGTCTCTCTTTTGCAAAAAATAATAATAATTATACTTTTGTGTGTGTTCTGCACTTTCCATTGCGTAGGGAGCAGTGGCAGGTATGCTCTAGGACAGTGTTTCCCAAACTCTGGTCTCCAGATGTTTTTGGACTATAGTTCATCCATCATCCCTGACCACTGGTCCTGCTACCTGGAGACCCAAGATTGGATAAATCCTGCTCTGGGAGGCTGAGGCAGGGAGGGCAAAGGCCCACAACCCAGCTCCCTAGCTGGCCAGGTGGGGCTCATTGGCTCTGGGAGGAGGGTTGTGATTCCTCAGCTAGATTAGGCTCAGGACAGGCAAGCCCAGATGCTGCAGATCTACCGGTAGCACCTCAGCTCTGCTCCCCTTTTAACCCTTGGTTCCAAGGCTGCTCCCTGCATCTCAGAACCTGCTGTGTTTGTGGAAACGGGGCTCCCTCTGGTTCCTGTGCACTGACCCCCATTCCCTCACTGTCCTGAAGGGGTCTTTTCTCTCCACCGAGTTGTATCCCGTGCTGAATTCCCATTGCCTGCTGGAATGGAAGAAGAGTTCAGGATGCAGAGCAACCTTCTGCAAAATTGGGACCGGTTTGAGGATAGTCTTGCGCTGCTTCTTATGGGAGTAACCATGATGGAACAATCAGACTGGGGACTCAAGCCCATTTCACCAGGTACACGAAGGTGGCATTTTAGTTGGCAGGTATAGAAAGAAGAAAACTTTAAGGTGGGAGTTGAATGGCAATGAGATGCAAAAATTACAGCCGGTGATAATTGGAACTTAATATATATGTTAAATAGGCACACCTTTAAGCCTTCGTAGTGGCAGATTAGCGATTGTTACTGGGAGATGATTGTATTAACACCTGCACATTTGCAAGAAACAGTTCAAGATAGCGCAGATATTGCTATCTGTAAGCAATTAACACGTGGTGTGATAAAAAAAATCATTTGTCTCCAGTTAACCCCACAAGTGATGGCATTAAAGGTCTTGATGAATTCGGCAGTTTCATGTTGTCCTTCCAGAACAGGCACCTACAGAGTGTCCTGGGCGGTTGAGATGTTCTCCCACCAGCTTTTATGGATATTGCCATTCCTGATGTCCGATTTGCATCCACCCTTCAGCAGGCAAGATGCTACAAAAGGAGTGGGTGAGGAGCAAGAGGGGGAAATTGTACAAAAATTAAGTTGCCCTCATGGCTACATCAACCTAATTCCCCCCCCCTTTTTTTAAAAAAAAATAAAGTCTCCTTTACTCTCCTGCTTTGAGTAACATTTTTTCCTGATGAAGAATCCTGGAGAATCCAAAAGCTTGCCACTCTCTTGTGATAGCTTGGTTAGTCCCGTAAAGTTACTGCTGAACTGTTGGTTTTCTTCTCCTTATGGACTAGTACCTTTATTTTTTACCCCCAACCCCAAAATATCTCTCTTCTCTCTTCTCTCTCTCTCTCGTAACACAGGGGTGTGGCTAATCAGAAAAATTAAATAAGGGTGACTTTCCAGGAAGAAGAGAAGGTGGCAGGGCTACATTCTGGTGCTGAGTTCAGTTGCGTTTCACAGGGTGAGATACGCTAACCACCTGCTCACATTTGATTGAAAACACACACATATGGGCTGTGGCTTAAAAGAGTTTATTTCCAGAAAAACACTGCAGATAAGAGGCAACACAAAGGACAAGATAGTACACTATTTTTTAGAACTGGCCTTCCCCTACAGAAAAGAGGTGTGAGTGAATTTCTATCGGGAAGAATGCCATTCAGCATCTCATCTGTTCCACAAAGATAACACATGTGAATTTGCCCCTTATCATCATCATCCCTCAAATGGAGAGTCATTTTCCATATAGCCAGACAGGGTACAATAACACAGCGTCTATCACTGCTGCTGGTATTCTGCAAACATCCCAGCGCCTCCTGTTGGGGTTTGCTTGTGCTTATGCCTGTATGGTGGGGGAGGGCCGGGTTAGGGCTGAGAAAGGGTCCTGAGCCACCTCTGCTGCTACTGCATTCGTCCTTTCCCACCAAATCTTTCATCAGTACAGTATTCAGCTACGATCTCAAAGCCCTGTTGGTGCCCAGTACTCCTCTCATGCTTTTGTAAAGTGCCTTCTGGAGAACAGTATGAAGGGGACAGCAGTGTTGGGTCTGGAAGCATAGCTGCCAAGTTTTCCCTTTTCTCGCGAGGAAGCCTATTCAGCATAAGGGGAAATCCCTTAAAAAAAGGGATAACTTGGCAGCTATGTCTGGAAGGCATACAGTGCACAGATATTGAGCTGAGATGGGTAGTACAGGCAATGGGAATAGGAGCAATGTGAGGAGGGCAAAGAACGGAACAGGGCACTGGTGATGCCCCCTCGCAACCATTGCAAGAACCCTTATTGGGTTCTCCACCATCATGAGGCACCGTAAAAGCATTTCAGAGCTTTTCAGTTAGATCACGAGGACTATGAGTCAGCAGTGTGATGCAGCAGCTAAAAAAGCCAATGCAATTCTGGGCTGCATCAATAGGAGTATAGCATCTAGATCTAGGGAAGTAGTAGTACCACTGTATTCTGCTCTGGTCAGACCTCACCTGGAGTACTGTGTCCAGTTCTGGGCACCACAGTTCAAGAAGGATACTGACAAGCTGGAACGTGTCCAGAAGAGGGCAACCAAAATGGTCAAAGGCCTGGAAATGATGCCTTATGAGGAACGGCTTAGGGAGCTGGGTATGTTTAGCCTGGAGAAGAGAAGGTTAAGGGGTGATATGATAGCCATGTTCAAATATATGAAAGGATGTCATATGGAGGAGGGAGAAAGATTGTTTTCTGCTGCTCCAGAGAAGCGGACACGGAGCAATGGATTCAAACTTCAAGAAAGAAGATTCCACCTAAACATTAGGAAGAACTTCCTGACAGTAAGAGCTGTTCGGCAGTGGAATTTGCTACCAAGGAGTGTGGTGGAGTCTCCTCCTTTGGAGGTCTTTAAGCAGAGGCTTGACAGGCATATGTCAAGAATGCTTTGATGGTGTTTCCTGCTTGGCAGGGGGTTGGACTGGATGGCCCTTGTGGTCTCTTCCAACTCTATGATTCTATGACCAGGCACACACTGTTTTCTTGCTAGATAATAAATCTGCAAGTCTGTCATCTCACTGCAGTTCCCATGGCCACCAACAGGTGGCCGTGGCAGTTCCAATGTGATGACAGACTAGCAGGAAAACAAGCAGGCAGCACGGCTGGCAGGCACCCAAAAAGAGCTGTATAAAGGCATGTGGGAGGCACAGTCTGCGCTTGGGCAGACGGCTCTCGGAAGCATCTTCCTCCCTCATATAAAAGATGTTGAGGGTTGGGACAAACCATGAGGGGTGGTGGCTTCAGGCAAGCTGTGAGGAGGAAGAAGAGGGATGGTTAAAGTATAAAGGGAGGAGCTTTGGCCAGGTTTGGGGGGGGAAGGGCTTGGCAAAGAGGTGGCAGCCCCTTGTTTAAAAGGGATATCTTGTAGTAGTAGGGCTGCCTTCAGATACCTTTGGAAAGTCATGTAGTTACTCATCTCCTTGACATCTGGTGGGAGGGCGTTCCCCAGGGTGGGCGCCACCACCGAGAAGGCCCTCCACTTGGTTCCCTGTAACCTCACTTCTCACAGTGAGGGAACTGCCAGAAGGCCCTTGGAGCTGGACCTCAGTGTCCGGGCTGAACAATGGGGGTGGAGATGCTCCTTCAGGTATACTGGGCCGAGGCCACGTAGGGCTTTAAAGGTCAGTGCCAACACTTTGAATTGTGCTCGGAAATGTATCACAGTTTCCAAGTAGTAGTATGGTGGCAGACCTACGCCTGTGTCTGCTTAGTCAGGGATTTTAGATCTGCAGAAATTTGGACTGAGTGCAGGAAGAAAGTCTAAACAAGGCTGTCATTCTGAAGCGCTCGACAAAATCCCGGATGCATCGCTGCAGAGTTGAAGGCTCACAAAGCCACGTGCTGCCACCTAATTGCCAGTACGGCCTGTTTAGCAACTCGGTGGCACAATTTCCTAGATGCCAACCAGTATTTAACCAGATGACATTCCACTGCCTTGGCACTGACTAATCCATTTTTTTTCCAGCTCAGGGCTTGTTTTCCACCCTGGGCTCTGCCTGCAGGTCACATGTTTGTGTCTGACGTTTTCCAGGCTTCCCTCCAGGTTCTCTCCAGTGTGCAGGCAAACGCTCTTGTGGGGAAAAAACAACAATCCTACACTCAAGTGATTTTTTTGGAGGGGGCGGGGCGGGCGGGTGCGTGTAAGAGGGAGAGGCACACATGCTGTAAGGAGCAGATTGGGGAAAAGTCCCCCAGCAGCTGTGCTTGGGCTCATTCTGCAGTCTCCTTGGCCCAAGGGGCCACCAAGGGCAGCCGCTCCTGCTGTGTGTCAGCCTGTACTGCTCTGAAATCCAATATGTTGCCTGGATTTGGAAAGTCAGCAGCATAAGCAGTTCTGCTGCTCCTGCTTTCCGCTTCCCTATAATACGAAAAAAGGCGAAACATCATATTACAGGACCAACCCATCCTTTGGCAAAAGACAATGGCAAGGTGTTCGATGCCACAGCATCCTTCTTCCCAAGGTGCAGTTGTTGCAAATGTGTGTGGCTGTCACAGGAGATTGGGGGGGGGGAGGGAGGACGGGACATTAAACTGCAGCTCAGGGGCAGAGTATACTGAGTGGGCAGGAGGTCTCAGGTTGTTGCCCTCGCTCTGTCCTGAGAAGACAAGGAAGCATGCCTCTGGGGGCAAAGTCAGTCTGCTGGAGAATCACAGTGCCTGCTGCGGCTGCAGAGACCAGCAACTAGTATCTGCTGTGTCCCATATTGTTTTTGCTGTGTTAGCGGCACCTAAGTGACACCCCTGGGTCTCAAGCCTGGATGGTGCATGTGGAGGTCCTGGGCTGCCCAGATGACAAGACACCCCACCCCCCCTCTTGGCCTGGCTGATGTGGTCCAAGGGAAAGCAGAGCAATGGGTTTGGCACCAGCTTGGCTGCAGGAGTTGCCGCAAGGAGGTGTACAAGGAGTCATCCAACTGTGTCAGGTTTACTCCTTAGCCTTTTAACTCACCGAGGGTTTGACACCCATCAGCTCCCCTCACCTGGTTTAGCTGTTCAGTTGAAGCCATTTCCCGGGGTGTGGCTGCTGTTGCATGCTCTAGTTATCTCCCGCTTGGACTACTGCAATGCGCTCTACGTGGGGCTACCTTTGAAGGTGACCCGGAAACTACAACTAAACCAGAATGCGGCAGCTAGACTGGTGACTGGGAGTGGCCGCCGAGACCACATAACACCGGTCCTGAGAGATCTACAATGGCTCCCAGTACGTTTCCGAGCACAATTCAAAGTGTTCGTGCTGACCTTTAAAGCCCTAAATGGCCTCGGTCCAGTATACCTGAAAGAGCGTCTCCACCCCTACCATTCAGCCCGGACACTGAGATCCAGTGCCAAGGGCCTTCTGGCGGTTCCCTCATTGCGAGAAGTGAGGTTACAGGGAACCAGGCAGAGGGCCTTCTCGGTGGTGGTGCCCGCCCTGTGGAACGCCCTCCCATCAGATGTCAAGGCAATAAGTAACTATTTTACTTTCAGAAGACAACTGAAGGCAGCCCTGTTTAGGGAAGTTTTTAATGTTTGATGCTGTACTGTTCTTAATATTTGGTTGGAAGCTGCCCAGAGTGGCTGGGGAAATTATTATTATTATTATTAGTAGTAGTATAGGGAAGCTTTTAATGTTTGATGGATTTCTGTATTTTAGAATTTTAGAATTTTAGAATTTCTGTTTTTTTTGGAAGCCGCCCAGAGTGGCTGGGGGAACCCGGCCAGATGGGCGGGGTATAAATAATAAATTATTATTATTATTATTATTAGTAGTAGTAGTAGTATTCTAGGAGCCGCAGGCGAGAGAGCTGAGTGCAGGGGACTGAAGGTGGACAAAGTGTCCCAGAAGGAGCACAATGTGTCTTCCACCAGAGATACTACCTCTCCCCGTAACACCCTATACACCCCCATACATTGCCGGGGAGACAAAACTCCTATCTGAAACCCTGGAGATTTGCTACCAGTCATTGTAGACCAAGGGCGGCAAAGCTGCATCCCTCCGGATGTCGCCAGCCTGCATCTCCCATCATCCTTGACCACTGGCCATCCTGTCTGGGTGCAGCAACAATTGGAAGACAGCAGGGCAGGGCAGGCTGGTGGGTGTCAACTCCGTATGCTGCACCCAAAGTCATCTGTAAGCAGGGGGGGGGGGACCTAGTGCCCTCTGGGTATTACTCAACTGTAGCTCCCATCATCCTTGACCACCAGGGAGTTGCAGTCCAACAACAGTGTGGTGCAGTGGTTAGAGTGTCAAGACTAGGATTTGCAACACCAGGGTTCAAATCCCCACTTGGCCATGAAGCTCCCTGGGTGACCTTGGGCCAGTCGCTGCCTCTCAGCCCAGTCTGCCTCACAGGTTTGTTGTGCTGGTTAAACAAGGAGGGGGGAGAACCACCTTGTATTCCGCCTTCAGCTCCTTGGAGTAAAAAGTGAGGCATAAATGTGATAAATAATAATAAATAGACATTGAATGCATAAGGTGAGCCAGTTGCCTGACCCCTGTAAGGCACCTTCCTGTATTTTTATGTTTAAACATGCAGTTCCTTTAATCACAGCCGCAATGCCGCTGGTGTGTGCATAATGCACAATGGTTTGTGTGTCTTTGCTGCGTTCTAACAACGCCTCTCTGTTTTCATTCCCCCCCAGCGTTTTTTAGGTGCCAAAGACCCCGTTGACCGCCGTGTGGAGCGAGATAAGTTCAGGCAGGAGCCCCACCAGAGGACCAGGATGGATTGGCTGTGACAACCTGCCGCAGGTGGAGGTGGAGGGGAGAGTGATGATGAAGAGTTCCTGCCGAGCTGGCCTCCACCGGGAACTGCTGAATTCCACATCCTCTGCGTTACACCCGGTCAAACGGTACGGTTAGATGCAGAGTCCCCAATTCTCCTGGGCAAACGCTTTCTACCGCAGGTGCCTTTTGATAGGCTCTTGGTGGCTGAAAATCCCATTTTTAAGCAAGGATCCCAAGAAAACGGGGAGGAACACTGGATTCCTGGCAATTTATAGACCTCTTTTGGGTCCCAGGTAACTCTGATGTCTCCTACGATGAAGGCAGCTTGTGTGAGAATTGCAATGGGAAAGGCTATGGATCATGGGAGTTGTGGGCCAAAAACATTTGGAGGGCCGAGTTTGAGGAAGCCTGTTCTATTCATTCTGACTTGGGAGAGACTAGTTCTGTGAATCCGTGGGTTTTCTAAAATTGTAAGGAAAACTATGAAGATGGCAATATTGTGTGTTGTATACATCTGGGTGTCTGTTGTCTTCCACTGCTATGAACATGAAGGTAAAGGTAAAGGGACCCCTGACCATTAGCTCCAGTCGTGACCGACTCTGGGGTTGCGGTGCTCATCTCGCATTATCGGCCGAGGGAGCCGGCGTACAGCTTCTATGTCATGTGGCCAGCATGACAAAGCCACTTCTGCCGGGCCAGAACAGCACATGGAAACGCTGTTTACCTTCCCACCAGAGCAGTCCCTATTTATCTACTTGCACTTTGACGTGCTTTCGAACTGCTAGGTTGGCAGGAGCTGGGACCGAGCAACGGGAGCTCACCCCGTCACAGGGATTCGAACCGCCGACCTTCTGATCAGCAAGCCCTAGGCTCAGTGGTTTAACCCACAGCGCCACCCGCGTCCCTATGAACATGAAAGTGACCCCCTAATGCAGTAGTTTTCAACCAGTGTGCTGTGGGGTGCCTTGAATGATGGTCAGGGGTGCTGCGGGCAACACTGGCCTCTATCCCTCTTTTCTCCCCTCCCTCCTCTAATGCCCTCTCGCATCCCTGCTTCCCCAAGGCTTGCACAGCTGTTTGTTGCAGCAGCCCTGCTGCTGTCACTGCTGCCTCCCACCTTTGGCCAGTCTCTGTTGGGCCACTAAGGCTGGAGGCCTCCTCTTCCCAGGCCCCTGTGGTGTGGTGTGAGGAGGCACCTCTCTGTGGGGCAGCAGCAGCAGCTGCCTGGAGGGAAGAGGAGGCCCCGAGGGGACACTGAGGTAGAGAGGCAGATTATTCCCTGTTCCGGTGCATTGCATATGGTCTTCCAAAATGTTTGAAAACCAAATCACGGCTTCTGATTGGCTGCAGGAAGCTCCTGCAGCCAATCAGAAGCCCCATCGGACGTTTGGGTTCCAAAAGAACATTTGCAAACCGGAACAATCACTTCCGGGTTTGCGGCGTTCAGGGGCCAAAACTTCCGAGTTCCAGGGCGTTCAGGATCCAAGGTACCACTGCACTTCGTTTTAAATATTTGTGTCCCTTGCCTGCCAAAGTAGGACCCTCGAAACAGCTTATGAGAACAATGATTGGTTAAAAAAACCCAACACCCTAGGAAGAAATAGCCACCCTCCTAAGGTGTGTCTGGGCCTTCATTCCTAACTCCCTCGTGCTACGACAGAAGATGCCGGACTCCTCCAAAAATTCATGGGTGCTTGAGAAACCATGCTAAGGTCATGGCTTAATTCTGGGTCAGCAGTCCCAACAGAATGATGGATCTGCAGCTCAGTCTTAGAAATAAAATCCAAACAAATAATCAATAATGAACTCAGTCTTGAGAGGCCGAAAATGAGTTTGTTCATTGTTACTGAAGTTCCTTCTTCCTGTAGTTTTAGGGTCCAATTTATATCAGAGCCTTCGCCAAGCTAATCTCCCCCCCCCCCAATATTTTGGACTAGAACTTCCATCAGCCCCAAGCAGCATGGACTGTAGCCAGGGGTGTCCTCCTCTCCCTGTTTCTCTCTCACACACGTGTTTATGAATATGTGTTTATGTGTGTGTCTGTGTTCACACATGTGCATGTATGATACAACTCCCTACCTACTCTATAAAAAAGGTATCCTATCTCCTCTTGATCTCTCAGCTCTCGGCTCCTTGTGTACAAAAGCACCCTTCAAAAATCAGCAATGGTTTCGGTTTTTAATGCGTGCATTTCTCTCTGCCTTTCCTAGAATATCTGGCATGCACTTAAAGCCCTATCTCAAGTTGCAGAAGAAAGAACGGCCTCTCGAAATAAGCCTGGACCCTCCCCGAAGCCCACCAATGAGCCAGCCGAGGTTGGCAGAAGAGGAGAAGCCCAGCAGCCCTGAGCCAAGCCTCTTTCCGACCCCCTCTCTTCGGAAGCCATTGGGGACACTCTCCCCCAACACGATCGGCAGCAGCAGGGGCCACGCGGAAGGGCCCGGCGGGAAGGAGAGGAGAGCTGCCCTCCCGGCCACCATCCACCAGGGGGACGACGGAGAGGGGCCACTGGACATCTGGGCCATCGTGAAGCCGGGGAACACTAAGGAGAAGGTCGCCTTCTTTGCGGCCCAGCAATGCGGCGACCGCAGCCGGGTGCTCTCCGTGAAGAACAAGAGCACCTGGGACATCGACGGGAGGTCCACTAAGCGCAGGAAAAAGTCGCTGGATATCAAGAAGGCGAAGGTCCACCTGGAAAGGATGAGGGAGGCAAGCGGGAGGTGCCACCAGCCTGAGCCATTTGCCTGCGGCATTGAGCACTGCTCTGTCCATAATGTGAATGACGGCCTGGAGGGGGGTTTCCCGGGACGGCCCCTGTCGGTCGTCGAGATGGTTGCTTTCTTGGAGCAAAGAGCCAGCGTCTTGCTGGCCGACTGCTCCAAAAACTGCCCCAGTGCCTCTGCTGTGACCAAGTTCCCTGGCCAGCCCAAAGCCACTCCCCTAGCCTCCCCTGGACCTTTTCCCACCTCGGGAGCCTGCGAAGCTCCCTCTGAAAAGGCAAGTTGTGGGGGGAGCAGCGGCGGCAGCAGCAGCAGCGATGGGGAGCAGCAGGCAGAGCCCCTTCGAGTGCTGGACATGGTGGCCAAGCTGGAGTCGGAGTGTCTCCGGCGCCAGAATGAACGCGAAGCAGGATCACTCTCGAGGAACAACAGCTTCCGGCGGAACGTGGGGCGGATGCTGCTGGCAAGTGGAGCGCCCCCGGAGAACGACGCCAGCAAGGCGCCCCCAGAAGCTCCCAGCCAGGCAGAGCCCTGTCCACCGCTGGAAGGCCAGCTATCTTCGATCGCAGATGCCCGCGCTGGTAACGGCCTTCTCATGCTTGAGCAGGGAGGGTCAGTTTCCTCCAGCTGTGGCTGGCTCGGTTCTGAGAAGGCGAGCAAACCCACATATCCGGAAGCTGCTCAGGCGCCCCCACATTCCTTGCACAGCAGAAAAGCGACGGTTGATTGTATGCCGAAGGAGCCAGCAACTCTTCCCAGCCTGGCTCCCAACACGCGAGTGAGAGAGTCCGTAAGCATTAGCATCTCCATCACCAAGAGGGACGTCGGCTGCAGAGCCGCCCAGCCTTCCAACGCCACCTTGGGCGAAGACCCTCTTCCTGGCAGACTCTTCTTGCTCCTGTCCAGGTGTGAGCCCCCCCAGGAGTGCCTGCGCTCAGGGGAGACCCTCCCCGAAGAGTGCCGAGTGGGCCCTCAAGGGAAGGAAACCCCCCTGGGCGATGAAGCCCTGCGCCTGCCCGCCCTCGCTCCTGGGGAGCCCCAGGAGGCGCCCTCGGAGAGTGCCCCGCAGGCCCTCGCCTCCTCGCGCCTGAAGCGGCAGAGGTCTCACGACTTCCTGGAGACCAGGTTCAAAATCCAGCAGCTCCTGGAGCCGCAGCAGTACCTGCTCTTCCTGCCGCACCACATCATCGTGAAGATTTTCGGGCTGCTGCCCACCCGGAGCCTGGTGGCGCTCAAATGCACCTGCGGGTACTTCAAGTTCCTCATTGGGTACTACAACATCAGGCCGGCGGACTCCCGCTGGGTCCGCGACCCCCGCTACCGGGAAGACCCCTGCAAGCAGTGCAAGAAGAAGTACACCAAGGGCGACGTCTCGCTGTGCCGCTGGCACCCAAAGCCCTATTGCCAAGCCCTGCCCTACGGACCCGGCTACTGGATGTGTTGCCACCGGTCCCAGAGGAGCGTCCCCGGCTGCAGGCTCGGCCTTCACGACAATCACTGGGTGCCCGCCTGCCACAGCTTTAACCGTGCTCTGCACAAGAAACCCAGGGAGGCGGAAGAGGACTGTTAGCACGCGCGCCCCCCCCTGGCGCAGTCTTTGCGGAGCCTCATATCCTAGGTGGGGAGGGGAAAAGATGTTTTATGCCTTGTGATGTTTACACTGTATATAATTTTGTGGGTGGTTTTTTTTTTTTTGTCCTCCCTCCCTCTCTATTTCCCGCTTCCACAGGGCTATGAAGAAACTGCACATGACTTCTAAATCACAAGAGCCTTTTTTTAACCTTTTAGAGAGAGAGAAATAGCCCTTCCGTGTACATAATGCTCCCAGAATCTCCTTGCCCATCAGTGACTTGACAGGTGGTCCACCAACGTTGAAGATCACTACAGCGCAGCTACAAGAGTGCTGCGGCTACAGGCCCGTGTTGTCGTCGTTGTAAAAAACAACAACAACTGTGTCTCATTTTCAAATCTGTATATCCTGTACAAAAATATACATATATAAATATATATAAATATAAATATATATTGAAAATTGTTTCTGGAAGGAAACTCTAAATAGGTAAAAGAGGAATCTTCGAAAAGATGGTTTAACTGGACAACCTTAAAAAAATAGGCTAGAACAAGTATTTGTTATATCTTAGGGGGGCAGCAAGCAAAAGAGGGGTGTTTTTCTTGGAGCAGAGAGTGTTGAGAAAAAGCTCTGGCTTCCAATGCCCACCTCACCTGGTTTTCGTTTCATTTTTTTTTTTAACCTTAAAATAAAATGTGCATTCTGAATCTTGCTCTTGCTTACCTCTCTTTCCCTCTCGATATTTTTCCTCGTTAATGCTCTCTCTCTTAAAAAGGGGTGGTATTGCAAACATTCCTGCTGTGTGAAATGTTCTGCATTATGGTCAGAGAAGCAGGGCCAGCCCAGGACACTTTTCTGCATACCAAATTGGGTCTTGCTATGCAGCCACCAGCGCGGAAGAATCTCCCACTACACCAGAAGGCAGCAAGCTAGTTTAGGGGGTCCAGTACAGGCCACGTAGCCCTGGGGCCGTCCGAGAGGGTGCAGCTACCTCTCTACATGCTAGCATCAGCCACCTGGGGCAGTTGCCTTATTTTGCCTAATGAAGGCAGCTGATGTAATTGTGGGATCTTGCACCAGGAATGGTGCCACCTGATTTTGAATGACACTTCCACCATCCTGAGCTTATGTGGCCCACACGGCCCAGGAGGAATCCCAGCCCTATAGAATGGTGTGTGTGTGTGTGTGTGTGTGTGCGCGCGCAAGGGTTTTCAGAGAGAGGAGTGAAAGAACAAGATTGGTTGGATGACCTTCCACTCATGCAGCCATTGGATACAATCCCTCTGTATTTAGCCAGGGGGTGTGTATTTAGGACGGTGGGGGTGTTGAAAAACTAACTAGATTTTGAAATTTAAATGTGAATCTTGGCCATTTCCTATTTAATTTTGCAAATGTCAAAAAAAACAGATGTGCACCTATGCTATGGAATGCACACTCAATTTTCAGACATTCACGACGTTCTCTGGAATGCTCAAAATCAATATGGGCATGCTGATGTTTTCCAAATATTTAGGCATTCAGAGTTACATAACCTTCATAGAGTTTACTCCCGATTAAAGACAGTTGAACACTTTGATCAAAGGCAAGTTGCAGGTCACTTCTTGCCACACACATGGATTTGACTGTTGCAACAACCTTTTGTTTTGAGAAGCAACTTCCCTCCAGCTCTGGAAGCTAACTTTGATTAATGAAAAAGTGTGTATTTTATTAGTAGAATCAAGTAGTAGATCAAATTATGTAGTAGGCAGTATATGGTTCAAGGTTGCAGAGGACACCAAATCGAGATGAGCAGCAAACATTTTAGAAAACATGGGAGTGGGAGTGTTTCATAGAGAGCAATGAATTTGAAAATCAACAAGAAGCATGGTTGTGTTTCATATAGGAACAAAAGTGCCAACCATATCTATAGCCAGGTTGTGGCAGTTCTAACTGGTAGCAAAGTCTTCTGAGAAAATATCTAACTTAGCATGAGTCACCATGACTGTATTATGCAAGGCCAGTGTTCACACTGGGAAGGAGGATGTTGATAAGGTGGGGGGGAATTGAGAAGAACTTCCAAGATGAAAAAAGGTCAAAAAAGGCTTGTAGCTCAGGGGTGGAGCATCTGCTTTGCATACAGAATGCCCCAGGTTCAACGCTCAGCATCTCCAGGCAGGGCTGGGAAGGCTTCCCTGCTGAAAATTCTGCAGAGCTGCTGCCAGCCTGTGTAGACAGTACTGAGGTAGATGGAACACTGGTATATGGCAGCTTCCTATGGCCTGACCAGTCACAAGTATTAGGAAGAGAAGGGAGAACAGGCCCGCAGAACCCCTGACCATCATTAAAGGCACCCCAGAGTGCCATGGCACACTGGTTGAAAACCACTGTTGTTGGGGGTCACTTTTGTGTTCATAGCAGTGGGAGACAAGACACCCAGATGTATACAACACAGAATATTGCCATCTTCGTAGTCTTCCTTACAATTTTAGAAAACCCACGAGGATTCACAGAACTAGCCTCTACCAAGTCAGAATGAATGGGAATAACAATAATAAAAAAACCAAACCAGCCAACCTTAGGAAAACTCCTGTTAAAAGATTTATTGCAATAATACAATAATTTTTTTTAGAAAAACACACACATCTGTTAGGTTACAACCCTACCTAGTCGGAAAGTGGCGGAAGGTTTGCTGAAAAGGCAGCCAGGGGTTGGGGACTCATTTCAGAAACTTCGTACTCATTTCAGCCACTGACCCTAAATGCGCAGCCTTGGCTCTGCAACGCCACAACTATGACCCGCAAGCTGCTCAGCCAGCTGCCTTCAGCCACAACAGTCCGTTAATGGGGAACCTCGCTGCTCCTCGCCATTCAAGCAGAACACAATCACACCTCTTCTCAATTGCACTAAAGTTTTGGGCACACACTCCCAGTTTCTCCACATAGCTATATATGCGTAAAAACATTTTTATATGTGTGTGTTTATCTATATATACATCTAAACCAACCCCCCAAAAACATAGCCCCCCCCCAAAAAAAAATTCTGGAAAGGATTTGACACTAACGTGTATCCTTGGGGTGCACCTTTGTGAATTCCGAGTGGATGCTACACTACAGCGCTAAAGAGGCATCGTTTTAAGACAAAGAAATCAGGACTGTGAAGTTTTGTGGTTTACTGGCATTTCCTATTAAGAGGGTTTCCCCTCTCTTCTTTTTTTTTAAAAAAACAAACCATAAATAAGCAGCAGAATGGTTGAAACACAACAAGGGGCAGGGCAGAGAACAGAGAGTTATATTTACAAGGGGGAAAAGGGCCCAGGGCCAGCTAGGAGAACCCAGCAGCTATGAGCCCAGCGTCGAGCAGCCTAACTCCTCTGCAACTAATAAAAGTGCCTTCACAGGACCTCCTTCCACACATATCGTTTTGGACACAGGAGAGACTTGCAGGGCAGTGTCCCATGTTGAGCATCCTTTGAGACAAAAGGCCCCGCAAGTGAGCCCCGCACCACCGGTTTCCCTCCGGTCTCTCGTAGCTGGACATCATCGGGAGCCTGCGATGATGGAGCAGGCTGGATGACATTGCTGCTGTTCTTCTGCGTTAAGTCTTCGCGGGCTGGGAAATCCTGCCCAACCGGCTTAAAACTGAAAACACTGAACTGGTGGGATCTTTGGTTTATTAACAGAAATGTACTGAACCCCACCTGCCGCAGGTTCGCCTGCCATGCAAGGTTCCCCACACCACCAACCTCCACCCAACTCCAGGACAAAGTGGGACAGGTGGTGAAACGGAACAGCATCACAGAATCGAAACAGCCAAGAGCCAAATATTCAGCACCAGCGGCTGGAACCCTCTCCTGAAGACTGCATAACAGTGCAGAAGTGCCCACCAGCCCAGGCCCATTATCTCCAAGGAGGAAGCTTTTGGCCTGGCAAGATTTTGGTCTCGGCATGTGTCCCACTCCACAGAAGCGGATGCCAGCAGGAGTGCACAACATGCACTCTGAATCATGGCAAAAAAAGCATCTGGGCTCACACTGCTGGGAGTGGCATGGGCAGGGAGGCTGCCTGCCTGCCTGCCTGGAACCTCCCTGCCAAGGTGCACACTTGGCATTTGAGGCCGCAGTGCGGTTGCAAGAGAGCAAGGGCAGCAACAGAAACCCACAGCCAACTTCTCTCTTCTGTAACACATTGGGGGTTACTACATCATCCCACTGCATGCTGGACTTCAGTGTTCCCCATCTGTGGATGGAACTTGGGCCCAAATTTCCATGGTGGCGTGGGGGGCATGTGTCTCCTACCCACCTGCCCAGCCAGCATATGCCCGTAAAAGCCTGACTTGCATCTTTTGCTCACGCATTCCTTGCCGAGACCTGGCCTCCATGCACACAGGGCCTATGCGGTCTCTTAATACACGGAGAGATGGGACTTGCATGCTCCGAATCCCCACCGACTAAGTGCCTGAACCAGGACTGGTTTTCTCAAGCGGGCTGGACAAGAAAAGGGTGCATTGCCAAAAGCAAAATACCCTACCCCCCCCAATTGCCAAAAGTCTGTCTACTCAGAAGCTCAAGCCAGGCTGAGGTCTGAGAGGCACTGTGCTGTAGCCTCTCCTGATCCCACCAGCTGGCACTGATCCAACCAGAAGCCGAACTGGATGCAAGAACCAGGAGGATTTCATGGGGTTTTTGACCAAGCACAAGGAGCGCAGGATTTCTTTTTTTAAAAAACCCACATGGAACGTCGACCAAACTTCAAAACGAAAGTGCGGCTCCTTTGCACACAAAAGAGGATTTGTGACGAGAAAAAACCTTCTTGTAGCAGAAGAA
The DNA here is from genome assembly GCF_963506605.1 of Zootoca vivipara. Lineage (NCBI taxonomy): Eukaryota > Metazoa > Chordata > Lepidosauria > Squamata > Lacertidae > Zootoca > Zootoca vivipara. The sequence goes on from NC_083276.1 coordinate 5,404,909, forward strand.
TTGCTCTGTATTGGCAAGTGATTACGGTCCAGCCTTTCTTTGGTGTTGGGGCAGCCAGAGCAAGAAGCCAGGGAACTCTTGAGTGACTCAGCATGAAAAACGATCCACACACACATACACACGCATACAAAGAAGGCATGACCTAACCTCTCTTTTCTCCCCTTAAAAAATAAATAACCTATTGATATTGAAGAAACATGATGGTTTTCTGTATTAAAATTATGGCAACGGAGATCAGACCACACAAAAATGCAGCAATCTGCACATGTTGCCAGAAGGCTCTAGCAAATGTGCATTTTGTGCTGTAAATTTTCTCCCCTGTGCACACTTTTAAAATAAACACACACACCCAAACGTAACCCGAGAACCCTGCTGGGAACTAATCACAGGGGATACGGTGGCCTCATGCACTGGCAGAAGTGCCAGGATAGTTTTCTCTTTCAGTCTTCATGCTTCAAGATGATTTGCCAGGCCACATAACCCCAGACCTATTTCCTTTTTTTGTTTGTTTTTTTGTTTAAGGGACTAAACTAAATAAGAAACTGAAGTTAACATACAGGATCCTCCTCCTTTCACCCTAAGCAGAACACGTGGGACTCGGAAGAGGCACAGAGTTCCATTTTCAGGTGTCCAAAATGCGTGTCGGGAGAAAACGAGATGCAAGGTGTGTCTGTTGCGCAGTCAAGCTTGGGCAAATTGAAAGCATCTTTCGGAGGGGAGTGCGTGTTACACAATCAGAAGTCTGACCCTTGATGTTCCAGGCACTACTTAGCAGAATTGGGAAGGTTTACTACAGTGATGGTGGGCGGGATGTGGGACAGGAACTCCCCCCTCCTCCTCCCTGCCACAGAGGTCCGAGTATCACCCTAGCGATGTCCAGTGTATGCTTTGAACCAGGAGGTAACGGAGGCCGCGGCCGAGGAGATCATGCCTCCGGCGCTGCTACTGGCGATGGGCTCCCGCGAGGCCAGCGTGCTCTGGCTCTGCAGCATCTCCACCGTCTGCGAGGGGATGTCGCAGAACCGGGGGCTGGGCAGGTTCTCCCAGTCCGTCCCAAGGTCCGTCTCTTCGTCGCTGACATGTTCGTCGCCGCTCTCGTCCGTTTCGCCGGCGCCGCTGGGGTCCACGAACTCCATCGAGTCCTCCAGGTCGGCGCTGATCTCGAACGGCCCGGACCTGCGATCAGAAAAACTGACTCGACTTACGGGGAAAATGACTCGCAAATCGGGACCGGCAAGAGGAACGAAGATACCTTTTGCAAGAGAATGACAGAGCTTTGCTACACTTACAAACTCTCCAGAAAAACAAGGTTTAAACCAGGCACCCCCAAACTTGGCCCTCCAGATGGCCCTCTAAAATTTCCATCATCCCTGACCACTGGTCCTGTTAGCTAGGGATGATGGGAGTTGTAGTCCCAAAACATCTGAAGGGCCGAGTTTGGGGGTGCCTGGTTTAAACTGACTAGTAGATCACTTAATAATAATGCTGCAAGCTGTGGTGTAGGGACAGGAATCCAGGTTCTCATAGAATTTTGGAAGGTCTCCAGTGAAATTTAAAGAACAAAAGTAAGGAAAAGGGTGTCACAGTCTAACCCTTTGAGACCAGGATGGATCGCCAAGCCTCTTATGCTCTGATTGGAGCTGAAGGGAAACCAAAGGAACTAAGCTTGCTGGGAAAAGGCCCTAATCCCTCTCTGCCATGGTGGACCACAGACACTCTCTCCCATATTAAGGATACATTGCAGTCGGGCAAAAGGACCCAAGGGGGCTGGGGAGCAGGGCTGCAGAGGGGGCATGGCCTGGGAAGAGCCCCCAGGGTGAGATAAATGGATGGCTACATTCAGCCCCCAGGCCTGAGATTCGTTTCCCCTTCAGGTAGAAGGTCCGGGCTCAGCTTGTGGATGCCAAGGAACCATTTCCCTCCAAGCCACAGAGGGTTGCTGCCAGCCAGAGCGGATTCTCCTAGACCAGGGGTGGCCAACTTCCAAGAGATAGCAAACTACTCACAGAGTTAAAAACTGCCAGTGATCTACCCCCTTTTTGGCGGTTCAGGTCAAGGTTGATGAGCTTTTTTGCTTTTTTTTAGGAAGGAGGAAGGCCCATTTTGGGGGGGGGGTTCAGGTTGAAATTGTTGAACTTTTTTTAGGGAGGGGAAAGCCACGTTTTTTTAGGGGTCCAGGGCAAAAATGTCGAGCTTTTCTGGGGGGAGCCCAACTTGTTGAGCTTTGTGGGGGCCCCCAGTGATCTACCACAGATGTCCAGTGATCTACCGGTAGATCACGATCTACCTGTTGGACGTGCCTGTCCTAGACTATGTGGACCGCTGCTCTAGTTCAGTATAAGGCAGTTTTAGTTGCTGAATTTGGCTCTCTGTTTGGTCGTCATGATCCCATTTCATAGCTCAGGGAAAGCTGAATTAGGAAAGGAGGCCCCGAGAGAGCGGGGGGGGGGAGGTGTCCTGGTGGCATAGGGCTGGGGAAGGCTGTGCCAGGCTTAGAAGTGGCACAGAAAGGGGACAAGGAGGGAGAGGTGGTGATGGCAGGGCGCAAAAAGAGGCTGGAAGCTGCCTCCTACCTTCCCAAATGCTCCGTCTCGGGGCTGACCAGGTACATCAGGTTCCTGAGTGTATGCAGAGGATGCAGGAGGTCTAAGTTTACGTGCTGGAAGAGGAAGAAAGCAGAACATCCATCAGGCAAAATGTGCTGAGACGAGGAAGGGAAAGTGTGAAGCCACCCGAGAGGTTAAAAAGAAAAAGAAAAACTGCATTCACTGTACCTGAGAAAAGCAAAGGTAAAGGATATTGGCGTTCAGCTTTTTCACTGCCCACGTGAACTTCCTCCTGCTGAGGTTTTCCCCGCAGAACTCACTGCAAGAGACGTTAAAAACACATGCACAAACTGAAGAGAGAGCTCTCAATGAAAGGATCCTCTCCTGTTTCACCGCCTTCTGCAACGCTAGCAAATCAACCAAAGATCTTGGCAAAAGGATGGCTTTTATTCGGCCAGCTGGCAGGAAAGGGAAGAGTGTGCATCTTGCCCTTCTCCATTTCTGGAAGGAGGCACACTTCTTCCATGCAGAAAGGAATCCCTTTGAGAGGGGAAGGGTTAAGTCAAAGCTGCAGGCCCTGCCACCCAACCTGTATGAATTCACCTCTCTGTTTCTCCCTGTGTGCGTGTGACTGTAGGTCCTGTTCAGTAAGCAGAGACCCATGAGCACGGTTTCCCAAACAGGAGTGGCCAGCTGTTTTTGGACTACAACTCCCATCATCCCTAGCTAACAGGAGCAGCGGCCAGGGATGGTGGGAGTTGTAGTCCAAAAGCAGCTGGAATCCCAAGTTTGGGAAACGCTGCACAAGAGGTCCCTCCCTATACCTAGAGAACGAACCCGGGAGCAGCTATTGGGGCTTTCAGTTTTTTGTGGGAGACTTATCAAATGCACAAAGAAAAGGTGAAATCCACGCCGCTCTCTAAAGTGGCGTGTAAAATAAATATCTCCACTTTTTGCTTCCTCTCCAGTGCTACCACACATTCGCACAGGCCTTGGGGGTGCTCAAGGTGCTTCACGTATACTCCCTTGCAATTGTTAAAAGGTAAAGGGGCCCCTGACCATCAGGTCCAGTCGTGTCCGACTCTGGGGTTGTGGCGCTCATCTCGCTCTATAGGCTGAGGGAGCCAGCATTTGTCCGCAGACAGCTTCCGGGTCATGTGGCCAGCATGACAAAGCTGCTTCTGGCGAACCAGAGCAGCGCATGGAAATGCCGTTTACCTTCCCGCCAGAGCAGTACCTATTTATCTACTTGCACTTTGATGTGCTTTCAAACTGCACATCAGTTTGGGCAGGAGCTGGGACCGAGCAACGGGAGCTCACCCCGTTGCAGGGATTCGAACCGCCGACCTTCTAATCAGCAAGCCCTAGACTGTGATTTAACCCACAGCGCCACCTGGGTCCCAATTGTTACAACGTGCAATTGTACGGCGAGCCCAGCTGTTCAGCTGCATCTGCCGCATCGGATCTACCCTGCAGAAAAGGGGGTCTTTCAAAACATTGCATGTATGCGGAAGGAAATCCCAGAGTGTAAACTGGGGTCCATGCACTTGTAGACCTGGTGCTCAAGACACACGATGCTCCCTTCGCGCCGCCCGCCGGGTTATTCCAAGACAACTTGCCTGTTGTACAGCTTCTTGGGAAGGTTTACGTCAAGTATATGCGACAAAATGTTGACCAGCTGAGTTGCATAGCACAGGGCAGCACTGATGGTGTAAGCGGGGTTGTTATGTTCCATGTCTGGAAGGGAAACAACAACAACAGTTACCCCCCTTTTAAGTAGGTTGTAAAAGGCAAAGCCCCCCTCCCCCCCCCGGGGAGTATCAACTATATAAGCCTCCCCAGGAAACAGCCCCATCAAGAAGGGAGCCTTAGATCCCAGTGTAGTATAATGCTTAGGGTGCTGAACTAGGACCTGGGAGACCAGGGTTCGAATCACCGCTCGGCCATGAAGCTCAATTTTGGGGCCATAACAGCCTCTCAACTCAGCCTGCCTCACAGGGTTGTTGTGGGGATTAGAGAAGGAGGGGAAGAACCACGTAGGCTGCCTTGAGCTCCTTGGGAGAAAAGGGTAATAAACAAGTGGTACCTTGGTTCTCAAACGTCTTGGAACCCAAACACTGCAAACCCAGAAGTAAGTGTTCTGGTTTGTGAACTTTTTTTCGGAAGCCGAACATGCTCCGTTTTGAGTGCCATGCTTCCATTTTGAGTGTTACGCTGAAGTCGTGTCTGTTTTTGCTATTTATTTTGCATTTTTGTTTGTTTTTGTGACTGTGTGGAACCCAATTCAGCTACTGATGGATTGTGTGACTGCAGTACATTGTTTACTACTTTCATTTTATGGGTCCATGGTCTCTTCAGATAGTAAAATTCATGTTCAATTGCTTTTTTAGGGGTTATTTTAAAAAGTCTATAATGGATTTATCCATTTCGCATTACTTTCTATGGGAAAGCGCGCCTTGGTTTTGGAACGCTTTGGTTTTGGAATGGTCTTCTGGAATGGATTGAGTTTGAGAACCAAGATACCACTGTATGGAGGGGTAGAGATGACAGGGAAGCACATAACCTGCACTTAACTTCAACTCACTTGGTCCATGGCTGTGATGTGAACCCTGAATTCTGCCCAGCTCTATCTCAGGGCCCCCAGGACTTTTGCTTCCACACGCCCACAGACAGGACACAAACACAAAATAAAACTGTGTCGCGAAAGGGTGTATGAATTATACAAGTTATTTATCTTCTCTGAACCCCGAGTCCCAAATCCCAAACCCCCGTTGACATTTTTGCCACCTTTCCGGCTTCAGAGAGTTCTGCAGGCGAGGGACTTGCCGGCATGTGGTCACAGCCACGCTGCCGAGAAATCTGCTCTGCCTTTTTTTTTTTCAAGCAGGAAAATAAAAAAGGAAGCCAAGATTCTTAAGGAGCTGAATTCTGTGCTCCACAGCTTTGTGAGGCTGCAGAATCGCAACCGACAGGGAGCCCTGCAAGGCTTTCCTTGCAGTTCAAATTCAGTCTAAGCTACGTGCTCTGCATTAATCACATATTCCGAGTGAGCAGAGGCTTACTCCTAGTGAGCGTAACTTCAGCCAGGCCAGAGGCTCTGTGGAATTTATTTATTTTTTTACCTGGCCCTTGAGTGGTCTTCTTCTCTTCCACCCAGTTGTAGTAAGCAGAATAATCTCCGTTGTTGGGAAGGGTGATCCAAGGCCCCGCGATGCCTATGCTGGTGTCTCCATTGTGGTCATCGCACACCCATCGCCCGGACAGGTAGGTGGTCCTCCTGGCTTCCGCAAGCTTGCTCACAGTGCTAGAAGTCATGGCGTTGTCGCTCTCGGACGACATGTCTGCGGGGTCCCTGGAACAAAAGCAAGAGGCTGAATGCCGGTCTCTAGGCTGCTACTGGTGTCCCTCCGTGAACTGGGGCAAACTGTGCTCAAGGGGCTCAGAAACTGGGCAGAAAGTACAGAAATAAATGAACTCCTTGGGACATCGTCCCAGGAGTCCAGCTTTTCCTCTAAAAAGCGTGAAAAGAAAACATTGTGGCTAAAATTAAGCACCTTGCTTTCAGTGGAAGAAATAAATTCATGCTAACATCATCTCCCTTTGGCATCAATGGGAGCGGAAAGTGCTTAAAATCGAACATTTAAGGAATTAGCTTCTGTCAAAGAAAAGCTGAAAACAGGCGTCAGACAAACAGAAGGAGAAGGTTAAGGGGTGATATGATAGCCATGTTCAAATATATAAAAGGATGTCATATAGAGGAGGGAGAAAGGTTGTTTTCTGCTGCTCCAGAGAAGCGGACATGGAGCAATGGAGTCCACCTAAACAGTAGAAAGAAGATTCCACCTAAACATTAGAAAGAACTTCCTGACAGTAAGAGCTGTTCGGCAGTAGAATTTGCTACCAAGGAGTGTGGTGGAGTCTCCTTCATTGGAGGCCTTTAAGCAGAGGCTTGACAGGCATATGTCAAGAATGCTTTGATGGTGTTTCCTGCTCGGCAGGGGGTTGGACTGGATGGCCCTTGTGGTCTCTTCCAACTCTACGATTCTATGATTCTAGGTGTTGAGGCTGCAATCCCAAGCAAACTAATTATCCCCACCCAACCAGCCACCTAGAAGCTACCCTTTTGACCACACCGGGTAAAACGGAGGGAAATTAAGAACCATGCATGTCCCCTTGAGCAGGATAAGCCTATATGGGATAGCTCAGTCGGCCGAGCATGGGACTCAAGCCCCACATTGAACAAACAGATTCCTACACTGCAAAGGGTTAGACTAGAAAGCCCTTGTGGTCCTTTCCAACTCTACAATTCTTTATTATTATAATACAGTCGTAACTCGGAAGTCAAATGGAATCTGTTCTGGAAATCCATTTGACTTCCGAAACATTTGGAAACCAATTGGTTTATGATTGTGCAGGCGTGCCAGAAACAATAGCGGAAGCTGCACCGGATGTTCGGCTTCCAAAAAGACATTCGAAAACTGGAACACTCACTTCCGGTTTTTGATCGTTCAGGAGCTGTAACGTTCAACTCCAAGGGCGATTGGGAGCCGAGGTACGACTGTAATAATGTTATTGTTTGTACGCGGCCCATCTGACTGGGTTGCCCCAGTCAGAATTCTTTGACCCTAAGACAGAAACGTAGTACAGTGGTGCCTCGCGTAACGAATGCCCTGCTTAACGAAATTTCCGCTTAACGAAAGGTTTTTTCTAGCGGAGGTTGCCTCGCTAGACGAATTCGTTTTACGAAAAACTCGTCTAGCGAATCGCGGTTTCCCATAGGAATGCATTGAAATTCAATTAATGCGTTCCTATGGGCAAAATTGTTTTTTTAACTTTCATCTACCGTAAGTAAACGTGATTCTGGTTTGGGTTAATACTGGGTATCGTCAGGAGGGGGAAGGATCATTTCAACAAAACCCCTCGTCCCCATATTCCCATGGCTTTCCAGTTGCCAGCAGGTTTCCTGCCCACAGCTTTGCAGCCAGAGGAGCATGGATATAAATAACAAAATTTTTATTCCTACTATTCCTACGAAACCCCATGGTGCATGCTCTGGTTATCTCCCGCTTGGACTACTGCAATGCACTCTACATGGGGCTACCTTTGAAGGTGACCCGGAAACTACAACTAATCCAGAATGCGGCAGCTAGACTGGTGACTGGGAGCGGCCGCCGAGACCACATAACACCGGTCTTGAAAGATCTACATTGGCTCCCAGTACGTTTCCGAGCACAATTCAAAGTGTTGGTGCTGACCTTAAAAGCCCTAAATGGCCTCGGTCCAGTATACCTGAAGGAGCGTCTCCACCCCCATCGTTCTTCCCGGACACTGAGGTCCAGTACCGAGGGCCTTCTGGCGGTTCCCTCGTTGCGAGAAGCCAAGTTGCAGGGAACCAGGCAGAGGGCCTTCTCGGTGGTGGCGCCTGCCCTGTGGAACGCCCTCCCAACAGATGTCAAAGAGAAAAACAGCTACCAGATTTTTAGAAGACATCTGAAGGCAGCCCTGTTTAGGGAGGCTTTTAATGTTTAATAGATTATTTCATTTTATTTTTCTGTTGGAAGCCACCCAGAGTATGCCTCTTGCCTGCTGTATCTTGCAGACCGAGGACGTGAGCACCGCCTCCCAAGCTCGGCAGCTGCTCCTCCCTTCCCTACCTCATGCCAATCTTCACCTCCTCGATAGGGAAGATGACGGAGGTGAGTTCCAGGACATGCGAGCGCCGGAGGCCTGCCAGGTGCTCGTGCTGGCTTCTCAGGTCATAGTTCCTTTTCTCCACCAGCTCCCCCAGCTTGCGGTTGTGCCTCTGGATCTTCTCCTTCTTCTCCTGATGCCGCTGGGCCCTGCGGTAAAGCTTCTGGTTCTCGTCCTTAATTCGGAGAAGCCACTCGGAATCTGGGGCAGAGCAAAGGCAATGGTGAGCTTTCAGGATAGAACCACCGTTTCTTCAAACTGGTGCTGCAACCGGCTCATTCTTTCGATCAGAGACTGCCAGTCCTAGGAATTAGCTGGCTAATTAACTATGGTTTTTAGCTTCAACTTGTTGATTTCCACCCCTCCCCAAAGCTGTTAACTTGTGACTAATAAAAAAGGGTTAGTGACATTGCTCTAGCAGTTGTTTCCCCAGCTGTTGTTGGACAATAATAATAATAATAATAATAATTTATTATTTATACTCCGCCCATCTGGCCGGGTTCCCCCAGCCACTCTGGGTGGCTTCCAACAAAATATTAAAATTTTAGCTTCCCTAAACAGGGCTGCCTTGAGATGCCTTCTAAAGGTCTGGTAATTGTTGTTCTCTTTGACCTCTGGTGGCAGGGCGTTCCACAGGGTGGGCGCCACTACCGAGAAGGCCCTCTGCCTGGTTCCCTGTAACTTGGCTTCTCGCAGCAAGGGAACCGCCAGAAGGCCCTCGGAGCTGGATCTCAGTGTCCGGGCTGAACGATGGGGGTGGAGACGCTCCTTCAGGTATACTGGACCAAGACTACAACTCCCATCATCCCTGACCACTGGTCCTGCTAGTTAGGGATGATGGGAGTTGCAGTCCAACAACAGCTGCGCTGATGGTTACAACTGGTTGCTTGAACCACTTTATGCCAACTGAAAAGGCCCCCTTCAAACGTGCCCAATGCTATTCCGCCACTGAGGATTACAGTGGAAGACTGACAAACGAAGGTCAAACTTTCTTTCGGGGATGTTGCCAGCCATTACTGATCTTATCATCGGAGAAGCCCAGATAAGCTTCTGGGGAATGCTAAGGTCACATAGCACGCTTTGCAAAACCGTTCGGCTATGGGGCTGTGGGAAAAGGAGCGTCCCAGAGGGAGCCTGCCGACGCTTCTGCTGCACGAGCATCACTTACTTCGTGCTATTTCTTCGTTCTCCTTGCAGATCGTTTGCTTCAGCTGCTCAACCCTCATTTTGCAGGACATTATTTTCCACCTCTGAAAGAAGCAGAGCAAGAAGAGGAGCTGCCCCAAAATCCATCACCTCAACAGCCTCAATCAACCCATCAGTTTTGTTTCAGGGGCCAAAGGAACAGCACCTTATGAGAGGGCTATTTATTATTCCCTGAACTGCGCACTGCAATGTTTCCAATCCAGGGCCCCTCACTAGGTATAAACATTAAATTACTGTGACCCAGAGTAATCCTGGGGCTGGTTGAGTGTGGTAATTCAGTGTGAGAACAGCACTTTTTTGCTTTCTCCAAAGGCGTTATTATTTTAGGAGCAAGTGAGAAAACAGATAAACCTATTCTCTCAACCAAATTCGCCTTCAGCAAAAAAAAGTTATAGGTCTTGCTTATTTGCAAGCTATTTGGGCATTGCCTTGGAAACAGAAAGGCTGGATGGAGGCTAGACCAGACAGATACTTTTAGACCTCTAGAATAAAAAGAAATTACAGTCAAAGTAGCTGTAATTAAGTTATATTCTGTCTTTCTTCCAATGAACTCAAACGATTGCACATGGTCCTCTTCCAGTTCATGCTTTCTCCTTGCATCAGCCTCGAGATGTAGGTTAAGCTGGGAGCGAGTTTGACTGGCCCAATGTCACCCAGTGGGATTCTTGGCTGGGTCGGGATTTGAACTCTGGACTCTCGGGTCCTAGTCCTACGCTCTAAATGCTACATTGCACAGGTGGAAGCATAGGATAAAAGCAACTCTCCTTTGCTAAACTCAACAGGTGCAAGACAACCAACGAATTTAAGGGTATCCAATCTCCCCTTTTATGGGACGCGGGTGGTGCTGTGGTCTAAACCACTGAGCCTAGGGCTTGCCAATTAGAAGGTCGGCGGTTTGAATCCCCGCGATGGGGGGAGCTCCCGTTGCTCGGTCCCAGCTCCTGCCAACCTAGCAGTTCAAAAGCACAAGTAGATAAATAGGTACCACTACAGTGGGAAGGTAAATGGCATTTCCGTGCGCTGCTCTGGTTCGCCAGAAGCGGCTTTGTCATGCTGGCCACATGACCCGGAAGCTGTACACCGGCTCCCTCAGCCAATAAAGCGAGATGAGTGCTGCAAGCCCATAGTCAGTCACAACTGGACCTAATGGTCAGGGGCCCCTTTACCTTTAATCTCCCCCTTTAAAATGTAGGTTTACTTTGGCAACTGGTAGAGCATGAGCCTCTTAATCTCAGGGTCACTGGTTCAAGCCCCAAGTTGGGCAGAAAGATTCCTGCACTGCAGGGGGTTGGACTAAATGACCCTCGTGGTCCCTTTCAACTTGACAATTCTATGATTACAGGACACTGTGCTCTGTAATAAGTTGTTGTTTATCCTTCTCTGAAATCATCATTAAACGCCCAAAAGGGACCTGAGGTTTAGGGATCAACCTTACAGGGTTGTTGAATGGCTTACCAAGATAATGTGGGTGTTGTGCTTCGAACACTTGGGGTTATATAAATGTGAAATATTACTACTGGACTGCAGCTGGTGCCCCCATGGTACAACCCCACATTCCCCTGGGTATGCATGCACAAGAGACCCACAAGGGCAGGGCTGATACGCGGTTCCTTCTCATGCGAAGAAAACAGCGCAGGTCTACACTGAAAGGAGGGCGCTGCACTTCAATGTGAACTGGAAGACTTCCACAGGACTCACCAGCTGGTCAGTTATCCATTTCCCCTCCATAGCTTTTAACAACCTACAAGAAGGGGAGCGGAAGGAGTAGAAGATTAGCTGGCAACCAGAACCATGCTTTCAGCAAACATCAGAGGTTCGAAAGACGATCTGCCTGCGCTTTAAGCCAACCAAAGCAGGTAAAAGAAACTGAACGGGGACTTACTGGGACTGAAATTCGTGCTGCTTGTTCCTAAGGTGCTTCAATCTCTCCTTCTTTTCAGAAAACCTGGAATAGAAGAAAGAGGTTCAAAGTTGTGGAAGGTGAAGGAGGTCTGCTGTTTGACGGCCAGCCTGTGTGTTTGTTTTTTTAAATATCCATGCAGCACTTTGAAATTTAGGTGCTTTATATATCCTAGCAACAGCAGAGCACCAACCTCATCAACTGAAGGAGTAAAAAGATGGATGCAACAATGTCAGGCATTTTAATCAGAAAACCCCCAGGTGCCAGGCACATTTTGCGACTGGCACAGGTCCACTTGCGACCACGTGGAGGTCTTTGGATGGCACGTCCTGCGACTGACATTTCCATCTGGCTGAACACTCCAGCTTTCTTAAGCAGGTAAGCAAAAGAGCTTATTTATTGCGCTGGTCTCCCACCTTTTTCCTCCAAAGGGTGCATGGTTCACCCTCTTCTTCAGTTAACCCCTACAACGACCCTGCGAGGTAGGTTAGGAGGTTGCGACTGACTCCAAGGTCACCCAGTGAGCTTCATAGCTGAGTGGGGATTTGAACCCTGACCTCCGAGGTCCTAGTCCAACCACAATACCACCCTGGCTTCCTACAGTACTTCCACTATGTGGCAGCAGTTATATATATTAAATAGGTAAATAAATAAATATGAGGAAAGCAAAATGTCACTTAGAGAAGGATCTGAAATATTTCCCTTGATGCTTGAATTTGTTTTATTCTAAATTGTTTTAATGTGTTGTAAAGCAGTATAGAAATGAAAAGAATAGCAATACAGTAGTAGTACAGTGGTATCTCACAAGACGAATGCCTCGTGCGATGAAAAACTCGCAAGACGAAAGCATTTTGCAATGTTTTTGGTGACTCGCAAGACGAAGTTTTCTATGGCCGCGCTTTGCAAGACGAAGCTTTTCGGTGGTTTTGTTTTGTTTTTTGCTGCTGCAAACCGCGCTTTGCAAGACGAAATTATTGCAAGACGAAGCGACTCACGGAACGAATTACTTTCATCTTGTGAGGCACCACTGTAGTAGTAGTAATAGTAGTAATAGTAATAATAATGATAATAATAATAATAAAGGTAAAGGTAAAGGGACACCTGACCATTAGGTCCAGTCGTGACAGACTCTGGGGTTGCGTGCTCATCTCGCATTATTGGCCGAGGGAGCCGGCGTATAGCTTCCAGGTCATGTGGCCAGCATGACAAAGCCGCTTCTGGCAAACCAGAGCAGCACACGGAAACGCCGTTTACCTTCCCGCTGTAGCGGTTCCTATTTATCTACTTGCACTTTGACGTGCTTTCGAACTGCTAGGTTGGCAGGAGCTGGGACCGAGCAACGGGAGCTCACCCCGTCACAGGGATTCGAACCGCCGACCTTCTGATCAGCAAGCCCTAGGCTCAGTGGTTTAACCACAGCGCCACCTGGGTCCCTAATAATAATAATAGCACCTAGATATTCTGTTGTGGCGACCATAGCCATGGTTTAAGGTGCCATTTGGTGATTAGCTTATATATCTGAGTTTCTAACACTGTTTAGAGCAGGGGTCCCCAGACTTTCCGCGCAGTGGGCCGGTGCCTGCCGTGCCGACCGCGCGGCGGGCCGGAGGGCAGGGGAGTGCGCGCGCAGCGGGCCGGAGGGCGGGGGAGTGCGCGCCCGTGCGCATGCGCACACGGGCGGGAAAAAATCGCCGAAAATCGCTTGTGCGCATGCGTATGGGCCTCCCCCGACCCGGAAGTGCATCGGAAATGACCTCTTCTGGGTCGGGAGAGGCCCATACGCATGCGCACAAAGGATTTTCGGCGATTTTTTGCCAATTTTTTAGATCGTTGCCGCGCCGCGCGCCGTAAGAGCGGGCGGCGGCAGCGGGCGGCGGGGGTCGTCGCGGGCCGGATTGGGAGGCCGATTGGGCCGCATCCGGCCCGGGGGCCGTAGTTTGGGGACCCCTGGTTTAGAGTGTTCTGGGCACAGCTGTTCGGCTTAACTTAGACCAGGAGTTTGATGAGGGGCAGCTTATGTTTCACTGGAAGACTGCCAGCCAACTTCTGACAGGTCACCTCGAGGCTGACTGTGGCCTCCACCTGCCAGATAGCCCTCATGTTCTTGAGCAGGAGCAGGATAAGATATTTAGAATATGCAACCACGTGCTATATCATTTAATGCACCACCCATGGGATTCTAGGAAAAATAGTTAACACCACAAGACTGCAGTCAGGCCACTTGTGACCTAAAGCAGCGATGAGCTGTTAAAAGCCAGCCACATATAATCATTTGGAAAGAGATGTGCACTCGGAGGTATACTGATGACAACTATTGGTTGAACGATTTCGCACCCTTCTCCCCTTCTGCTTCTTTATAACATTGGTATATTTAAATTTATTAAGGGGTATTGTGTTTTCATCAACAGTAATTTCTGCTCATTCTTGGGAAGGAGGTCCCAAATTCCTACAATTTCCCCATCCTACTGCACCCCCCTCAGCCCCCCCCCAGTCCACAGGAACAGAAGAGGGCCATAGAGAGAAAAAAGAGAGAGGCAGGGTAGCCTGAGAATTGAGCGTCGCACACCTTGACAAAATCATAAAAACAAACATAGCAAACATAGCCAAAGAAATAAAATACAAAAAGCAGTAACCAATCTAAAATGTAAAACCGACAGAACTAAAGGAGCCAGGAATAAATTAGAGGAAAAACAGTGCATATAAATTAAAACTTGATGGAAAACAAGCATATTCAAGTTATGACAGGATACTACAAGACCTCGGACAGGGAGCACCACATGGTAGCTTAATGTTTGGAAAAAAGAACAGAGGCAGAACTCGAACGGGACGATGTACCATTTGGTACCTTCTTGTCCTTTGTATCTCTGTTGTTCTCTGGGTATGTGCATTTTCTGTGAACTGCCCTGAGCTCTACAGTTATAGTGAAGTATAAAAATAAATAAATAAATAAATAATGTTTTGCTGCCCTGCTTAACAGCCATTTCTGAAATATGTTGCAAGGCATGCCCAGAAAGAACAACAAGTCAGGAAAGGAAAAAAGGAGTGTGCAATTCTTGCTAAAAGTAAACTTTTTTGTGCGCAAATAAGAAAAAGAAGTATTTCCACTTATTTAGGAAAAGGCTGTGCATCGGTAATTAGAAATTTGGGGAACTGTGATCTGTGGGAATCAGGTCAGAAACAGTTAAACCAGAACTAGCCTCAAAATTTGACTGTAGTACAGGCATCCCCAAACTTCGGCCCTCCAGATGTTTTGGACTACAATTCCCATCTCCCCCGACCACTGGTCCTGTTAGCTAGGGATCATGGGAGTTGTAGGCCAAAACATCTGGAGGGCCGCAGTTTGGGGGTGCCTGCTGTAGTACAAATCAACAGTCTATGTACAAAACCTTCTTCTTTGTCTTCTTCTTTGTCGATCACTCATAGCCAAGTAAGATTGTCTTCTATGAAGATGGTCTTAACACAGAGTCCATACGTGACTGTGGAGGCCAAATTACGGTAACCATACTGGTAGTCATATGTATCCAAATGTTGAAATAATCTCCCCAGCAAACTGGATTATTCTTTTTTTATGACCCATGCCTGATTCCTCAGAGACTGCTCAGGTTTTCCTCAAGCGCACAACACACAGCACAATCTGACAGAACGGATTGCAAAAATGTAGCGTAATATGCATCACACATGTTCTCCCAGGACTTTCATACAAATGCCCAATACAACCATCATAGAAACTGTACCAAAAAAATTAAAATGGTGCAGTGTTTACATTGCCCCTAGGTACCCTGACATACCACAATTCAGAGTCACTTATATCAGTTGAAAATTAACTGGTTGGACATTTTTAACTGGCACACATCACAAACTTTGTGAAAAGTATTTATTTGCCTGACTGATCAAGTAGTAATTTTCTATGACGTTTTGTGTGGTCAAAGCCTATGCAAGTTTACGCAGAAACCAGCTCCACTATGTTCAGCAGAATTTGCTCCCATAATTGCCCACAAGATTGCGCAATCCTATACACAGTGTAGTAATCCCCAATGAACCCACCAGCGCTTACTTTGGAGTAAACTTGCATAGGAGCACATGGAAACATTTCTCCAGTTTCCAAAAGATGCTGAACCTTCTCCAGTAAATGCAAAGTAAGACACACAAAACACTTATTGAAATTCATTTCTTTTTTTTTAAAAAAAGGAAATCTTCCACTACTAACAGCCCATTCTGCTGCTTCTCATGCCAGGCAGAAACAAGTCACAATCCCTGGCTTAATTTTAAATCTTAAATTGAAACAGGAAATGTTATTTGTTTCATCCTCAAGAAAACCACAATCTGTAGCCAAAATCTGTTCTGAAGGGCACCAGATTGGCAAAGACTGCTTTAGCTGTTATGTTGCGCTATTTTTGCTAGCTCCTGGAAATAAGTATTTCCACCCCTCATGATGTACTTCTCAAAACTATGACACAATACCCAAAACACCCTGCACAAAATAAGGGGAGGAGGTTGCCTTTGTGTTTTTACTAACGGCAGGACTTCCTGCCAAGCAGTGATTCATCGCCGACAATTAAATGTTAACCAAGCTCTAACTTCTTAACAAACAAAGTGTTGGAAGAACGTTTCCTGAAACAAACAGTGCATTTCAGCATGATGTATCATTCAGGAGCAGACTAACAATGAGGATATATAAATCCTATTGAGATCCAAGTGACTCAAACTTCTGTGAAGTTAAGAGTTAAGAAGCAGGACTTACGACAGCTATGCTATGTAATATTTCGCTCTTGTGACTTCCTGTTTACAAAAAAAACCCTGTAATTCACCCAAGGTGTTAAATGTGGGGCTGCCGCTGAAGACGGTTCAGGAACTTCAGCTGGTGCAAAATTCAACGGTCAGGTTGCTCACCAGAGCAAGAGGAGTTGAGCATATAACACCAATCCTGACTGCACTGGCTGCCAATTAGTTTCTGAGCACTATTCAAAGTGCTGGTGCTGACCTATAAAGCCTTAAATGGCTCAGGACCTCATCCAGGGCCCTTCTCTATGTCCCTCCCCCCCAACCTTCCCATGAGGTTCAGAGGGCAACAACATGAAAACAGGCCTTTTCTGTGATGTCCCCGTTTGTGGAATGCTCTCCCAGGGAAGCTCACCTGGTGCCATCACTACATGTCTTTAGGAGTGAGTCTTTCCCAGACCTACCTGAAGATGCCAGGGATTGATCCTGGGACCTTCTGCATGCAAAGCAGATGGCCTTCCACTGATCTACTATGACCTATCAAGGAGGGTGTTGGGACTATAGAGAAGGCATGTCCAACAGGCAGATCGTGATCTACCGGTAGATCACTGGACGTCTGTGGTAGATCACTGGTAGATCACTGGCTCCCCCCAAAGAAGCTCACCAACTTTGGCTCCCCTAAAAAAAGCTCAGCAACTTTGACCTGAACCCCTAAAAAAACAGGCCTTCCTTCCCCCAAAAAGCTCAGCAATTTTGACCTGAACCCCCCAAAATGGGGTAGATCACTGCCAGTTTTTAACTCTTTGAGTAGATCACAGTCTCTTGGGAGTTGGCCACCCCTGCTATAGAGCTTAGAAAAAACCCTCGCATTCTATGATACAACATCTGCTCTTGCGTCTTGCTTAAGATGCAGGGCAGAAAGTCAGCTACCGTTCCTACCATTTAGAACAGAAAGGTTTGGTATTCAAACTGCCAGCTTGCTTAAATTAACAAATGTGTACTGTCACACAGCGTCACGCAAAGAGCAGTATGTCCCTGTTATGGCACTGGAGGAATTCAACACCGTCCTGGGCAAGTACAGCCAGAAGAATCGGAAAACAATGCCACCAGCCTGAAGACGACTTTATGCTGCCAGACCAGGCTGGGTTTCCTTCAGTGTCAGCAACATAAGAACAGTACCACTGGATCTGACTGAGTGCAAGCTAGATCCCTTTCAAAAGCCCATAAGCTGGCCATGAAGACCATGGACCACCCCACCCCCCAATGTTTGCACCCGCTCCCACCAACAGATGCCCACAGGTACACTGACCCACCATGGGTAAGCTGTAAGTTGCCCTGGTCAGGATAAAGCAGCTAACAAAATTTAATACACAATGGTAAATTTGCAGACAGGAGCCTTGGACTCATAAATCATGGAGCTGGAAGGGACCCCTAGGGTCGACAAGTCCAACCAACTGCAACGTCAGAATCCTGCCCACCAGCATCCCTGGATGGGCTCGAACCACCAGCCTCCTGGTTAACAGCCAGACACGCTAAATCCCTGCCCCCTGAGTGGCTGGCGAGGTCTATTGCCGGGTCTCAGCCCTCGACCTCGGGGGGCAGCGGCCACCTGTCGGCACCGAGCCGCGGGAGTGCCTCTGAGCATGTGCAGAGAACCGGAGCCACTTCTAGCCACTTTCTTTATCCTTTCCCGCTTGAGGAGCCCTCTCAGGAGAAGCGCAGCCAAGGGGGCCAGAGACCCCGGGGAAGGGAGGGGGAAGGGGAAGGGCCTGGCTGCCCTCCTCCTCCGAGGCACCCACCGCTCCGAGTCCCGGCCGTCGAAGAAGACGAAGTCCCCCCCGCGGACGCACTTGGCGCAGGTGAGGCGCCGCCGCGTGGTGTTGCAGAGGGGGCAGCGCTCCACGGCCACGTACAGGCCCTCGGCCCGGGATTCCGCCTCGGGCTCCGCTCCCTCGGCACCGGCGGCAGCAGCGGCGGCGGGGGCCACAACCCCGGAGGGTGGCGGCGGCGGCCGCTGCTGTTGCCGCCGCGGGCGCTGCGCTGGGCCCGTCCAGCCGCCGCCCCTGGGAGACGCCATGTTTGCCGACGGGCTCGCGGCGCCCGGCGGTCACGTGGGACTTTGTTTTCAATCCGGGGCATGATGGGAAACAAAACAACCAGCGGTGGGAGGGAGAGGCAGGGCTCCGCGGGGGCGGGGCTTAAAAGGGAAAGGAAGGACAGTGACGCATTATGGAGAGGCGGGGTGCGATGGGGAAGCGGCTCCCATTGGCTAATCCCAGACGGGCCTACGGGCGGAGCTAAAGGGGAAGGAAAGGTGGTGACGCTCTAAGGGGGAGGCGGGGGAGCTGTTCCTATCGGCTGCCTCACATCCCAATCCCAGGCAGGTGTGGGAGCGCAGCTAAAGAGGAAGGAATGGAGGTGACGTGTTTTAAGGGGCGGGGATGAATGGGGGCGGTGTTTGATGGGGAAGCGGTTCCTACTGGCTGCCTCCCTGCCCAATCCAAGGCAGACTCCGTTTCCGCTGGATTTCATTCTAGCCCTTCTATGATGGAATGATTTGGGAGTATTTTCACTTTTACTTTTTGGGTTATTATTACAGTACTGTATTATTTATCTGCGCCTTTTTTTGCATAGGGTTTAAAGGTTGCCAGCTGCCGAAGGAACCGCGGAAAATTAAATTTATGAGATTATGAAAGTTAAATATAAACTCAACGGCAGGCAGGGAGTTAAAAGGTTCGCGTTGGAAGCCGAATTTGTCAAATTCGCACTTACAGGAACAATAGGAAAACCAAAAGGCAGCCATTCTCTGACATCTGCACTCATATAGTTCCCCAGCCAACGTTGTCAGCAATGTGCTAATAATCACACGCACCTCTGCTTCTCCTTTACAGGAGTAAATGCTCCGTTTTCTCTTTCCCTGCCTCCTTCCTTGCAACAGTGGTGTGGACAGATATATTTAAGACTGTGTTCATGGAAGAGAAACATACTCGGCTATGAGGGATCACACACACAAAAAAGACGACCTACTGAACTGCTGATGCATAGCTGCCAAGTTTTCCCTTTTCTCGCGAGGAAGCCTATTCAGCATAAGGGAAAATCCCTTTTAAAAAGGGATAACTTGGCAGCTATGCTGATGCGCTGGAACCAGGCCTTCCAGTTGAATGGGTCTCCTCTAAGACTAACGGATAATTAAAAAACAACCCAGTACTTTAATAGTGTGGTTTATCTTTATTTTAGACAAAAATACATTTTAAAAACGGTGAACATTTCGATTTCAACAGTATTCCAAGATGCTAACCCGTTCCCTAAATCATTCTTACAGAACTAGTTTTTATATTTCATATCTCTTTTATCACATTTAACACTGTTCAAAATCCATAGCCTTTTCTGCAAGGAATTCACAAGAAGAAGAATATGATGAAACAGATTGACGGCGTCAAACTGTAACAGAAGCGGTATTTGACTGTCAACAGTCAATTTGTGTTTAAGAATTTTGTACTTGATGCTAAAACTCACCTAAACTATACAATTTATCAGAAAAAAATTAAGAAGCTTTCTTAAAGACCTTCAGGATCGGATAGATGTTTTCAAATGCTTCATATATTTCAGAACGGTATTTGGCACCTAGGAAAAATGGTTTTGAAATGAGCATTAATAACATTCATAAGAAATGCTGGTGTGACAATACTTCTGTGTAGAAGGTGGTGGAAGCATATAAAGAATCTTTTATTGTTTTTTTCCGTTTTGGTATAGTTATGCGGTAATATATTTACTTTTGATCTTCTTTGATCTTTTTTCCTTTTTCTTTTTCTCTGTATAGATTATTCTTAAATCAATTTATTGTAATTTTAATGTGTGAAATAATGTTTTATTCTGTGATATTAAAAGAATGATTAAGAAGAAAAGAAAAGAAATGCTGGTGTGCGTGGGAAAGAGAGGCAGAAGTGGCAGGACAGTTGGAAGCAATGCCCTAAAAATGTTCTCTGCCAGGAGGGTAAAGTTAAAGGGGAAAATGGGGGGAAATTTTCAATAGCACAGGCCTTTTGAACTCCATTATCAGAGTGGGATGATTTTCGATCATCTCCATTAGACTGGTTGAAAAGCCTACCATAGTAGATGACACCTTCCTTCCTTGTCAGTTCCTGTCTTATATGTTAATGGTGCTGGAGGAGACTCTCGAGAGTCCCATGGACTGCAAGAAGATCAAACCTATCCATTCTGAAGGAAATCAGCCCTGAGTGCTCACTGGAAGGACAGATCCTGAAGCTGAGGCTCCAATACTTTGGCCACCTCATGAGAAGAGAAGACTCCCTGGGAAAGACCCTGATGTTGGGAAAGATTGAGGGCACAAGGAGAAGGGGACGACAGAGGATGAGATGCTTGGACAGTGTTCTCGAAGCTACGGACATGAGTTTGACCAAACTGTGGGAGGCAGTAGAAGACAGGAGTGCCTGGCATGCTCTGGTTCAGGAGGTAACGAAGAGTCAGACACGACTAAACGACTAAACAACAACAATGTTAATTACCCTGTCAGTTTGGAAAAGCTGTTTTTCTAGCTCAGCATCTTGCACCTGGCATGAACAGAGACAAATCTACCTCACATTTATTTTCCCTAGTCGCCACCAGTGTGTTCTGATTGGGTTTGTTTTTCTTAAACCTGCCAGTTATCCATTTCAATGAGAAATCAATAGTTTTTGTGTTAAGAATTTACACTGTTCACACATTCTCCAAATCAGCTATCCCGTTTCCCACTTCTCACATGTGGTGGTTCACACACACACATACACACACACACACACACACACACAAACACACACAAACTTATCCTATCACCATTATGTATCTTGTAATATTTTTGCAGGCTTCATAAAAGGACCTTAAATTCTTTTCTTCCTTAGAGCTTTAGGGCAGAAGTGATGCTTAAAATGCTTTTCGCATTTCACACGTCAGTAAACCGAGATCATCACACTACACTGATCTGGGTGTATAGCTCAGCAATTGGGCTCTCTCTCTTTCCTGCATAAACTTCCACAAGCAATGCATTCCAAGCATAAAAAAATAAAATGAACCACTAACCTATGCATAAGCCCCTCTGAATTCAGTGGGATGTCTGAATAGATAGGTATAGGATCGCACTGACTGTCACACAGAAATGTTTTAGTAGAACAAATGTAAGGTGTCCCATTTTACAGCTCCTATACGTTTCAACAGGGCTCACACAGGAGATGTTTTCAACAGACTGTGCCTATAGCCTCTCTCCTACCTCCCTTCACATGCAAACTCCTAGGTCAATAATAGTTTGTGCTGTATACACTTACCAGTTAATACAACTTTTCCAGACACAAAAATAAGCAATACAATCCGTGGTTTGACCATTCGATAAATGAGGCCAGGAAACAGTTCTGGTTCATAGCTGTTTAAGAAAGAATTTAAATACATGAAGTTAGAAAGCCATTTGACATTGTATGTGACTAATGGGAGGGTTTTATGTGACTTTGGGGTTTAATGCATCAGAAGGGGGGGGTGAGATATCAAGAAAGCGTCTACCCTTTTTCCAAAGCAAAAGGGAGGAAGCAGCTTCTGAAAAGGTCATGAGGTACACAGGTAGTCCAGGTTAGCAGAGCCAGAAAGCATCCGTGTGGAATTACAGTGGTACCTCGGGTTACAAACGCTTCGGGTTACGTGTTTTCAGGTTGTGGACCTTGGTAAACCTGGAAGTACTGGAAAGGGTTACTTCTGGGTTTTGCCACTCACGCATGCGCAGAAGCACTAAATCACACTTTGTGCATGCTCAGATGCGCCAAATTGTGTCACATGTGTGCAGACGCTGTGCTGCAGGTTGCGAACACTGCGGGGTGCGGATGGGCCTCCGAACGGATTACGTCCGCAACCCGAGGTTCCACTGTATGTAAGAGGATACAATGTCAACAACAGGCTATGTTCATATGACCGCTTACTCCAAATCCACTGGACACCACAATGATACGAACCCTCCATTCACAAGCAGCGTAAAACAGCAGAGGACTAGAACGTGATCATGCGCCAAGGGCAAAGTACTCCCCGGTTTGCAACACCCACAAGCTATTTACAGCATCTCCTCCCAAACAGGAAGAGCAAATGTTCTGTTTTCTCTTTCATTCCAACAGCGGCATGGATGGACATACCTACTGAACTGCTGATGTGTGAGAACCAGGCCTTCGAGTCGGATGGGAAATCTCACATCGCAGCTGCCCACCATGTTCTGTATTTTGAAATCCAGGAACTTAGCAGGGAACCCAAGCTTCTGCACCACACGGGCGTACTTCCTGGCTGCCAGCCGCGACTGCTCTTCACTGCAAGTTCACACAACACCAAAAAGGGGTGGGTGGTGTGGGGAAGAAATCCGGCCACCAAAGGTTTGAGGAGGGCTATAGGTTGGTCTGTGCTTGGCAATGATTTCATCAGGTTACAGCAGAAGGCAAGCAGGAACATTATCTGCTTGGCTGAGAAGCCAGCTCTATCAGGCTTTCCCTCCAACAGCTGTCATTGGACAGCAACCTTCCATCAGGCTGCTGCAGAGGGAACCAAGGGAGGCAGGGCCACCCTACTGACTCTGCTGAGAGGCTGAAACTTTTGACTTCTCTCCTTGAGCCATTTCTCATCCCAGCTGGTCTAGTAGCCTGAGTTTGCTCCCTGCTCCCCTTTAAGTGTAATTGTACGCCAAAATGGAAAACTCTATATGTGTATTGCTGCAACGTTGGAAAATTCCATCGAAGCTAAGCAAGAGGAACAGAGAGCCTGACAGATCAGATGATAATTAACTTAAGAATGTCTCTCTGCAAGCTCTCATATGGAGTTTTAACTTAGATCACATGAGAAAGGTATTTGGTTGCAAATCTCCATTTTGTGTGAGTTGGTCTTTGCTTTCTCCCTGGAAGCAGCCAGAGAGAAAGGTGTGTAATTGATTCTCTCCAGGAACGCAGCCTCAGAGTATCATAGAGGCTGTGGAAGAGGCAGAGCTTCGTTTTCAGCTCTGGGTGAAGTAATTTCATGTTTCTAAGATGTTTAACCTATGCGTGGACAAGCATACGATACTATGCAATAATTTGGGTGTAACATTGTTGCAACTCTGTTTTTGCAACAAGTTCTGTTAGTAAAGCTTTTGAACCGTATTTTTGGACTGGAGAATTTTTATTTCAAGAAGGGTCGTTTTTATTCACCCTACTGCTTCCAAATGCACAATATCAATAACCCACACCCCAATCTCTTT
The DNA here is from genome assembly GCF_963506605.1 of Zootoca vivipara. NCBI lineage: Eukaryota > Metazoa > Chordata > Lepidosauria > Squamata > Lacertidae > Zootoca > Zootoca vivipara. The sequence goes on from NC_083276.1 coordinate 5,428,220, forward strand.
TCCTTTTGGCTCATTTCCTCTATATTGTGGGCCTGAGGACAGAGACAGGCTTGTTAGTGATATTTGTAATATGCTCTGGGAGCCTTTTTCAGCTACTCTGTGGGGTAATGTTTCCCACCCGTAGTTCCCATTTATTTATCTGTCAGGATAGACCCTATTTCTTTGTACTTGTTAAGAGCGCTTGGAAAGTTATAACTGGGGCCTGAGAATTGGCGTGCTGCAAGCATGCCTCCATTTTCTTCTGTGAAATGTACAATGTAAACATTATTTAAATCAAACAAATCCGTATGTGCTGACTTTCAACCATTTATTACAGGCTTTTTGTATCCTTTGGGAGGGGCAGAGAACTATGTGGGCAGTGAAAAGCCCCACTCTCTAACCATTGTGTATCCTACTAATCGCAACCCGGCCTCCAGTATTTCACTTGCATCGCCCACAGCACTTCCAAGCCTTACATTGCGAGTCACATGTCTAGGCAAAACGTATTTAAAAGGAAGGAGGGAAAGAAAGCTAAGATTCGCAGAAAGCCCAATCCTTCCCGCCATGTCAGTGCCGCTTTTATTCTGGGTTCATAGTAAAGTCCTACCTTTTTGCTCCTGTGCAGACCATTTTGCCGGAACTAAATATGAGGGCTGTTGTCCTTGGTTCTCGAATTCGCATGATCACAGCAGCAAACCTCTACAGTTCGGGGGAAAACCAGATTACTACCTTGTGAATCCGTTTTAGACAAGTGCCTCTGGCAGTATCTTCTGAAATACAGAGATTTGACCAGACAGGTACACTCTATGCATGCTCATCCTTATTATTTCTGAGACTCTTGCAATGGAGGAACCTACAAGACCTGTTTTCCACAAGCCCTTTCTATTATTACATTTATATGCCACCTCTTCTACCAATGAGTTCAAGGCTGTGTACAAGGTTCTCCTCCTCCCCAGTTCATCCTCACAACAAACTTGTGGGGTAGGTTAGGCTGAGAGATAGTGACTGGCCCAAGGTCACCCAATGAGCTTCATGGCTGGGTGGGGATTCGAATCGTGGTCTCTCAAAGTCATAGTTCAACATTCTAGAATTGTAGAATTGGAAGAGACCATGAGGGTCATGTACTCCAACCTTCTGCAGTGCAGAAATCTTTAGCTCAACGTAGGGTTCGAACCCATGACCCTGAGATTAAGAGTCTCATGCCTTACGGACTGAGCTACGCCAGCACCTCCATCTCTAGAGTCCACCAAGTCTGAGCCCAATCAGAATTTTTCAGATGCAGTAGCGGAGATTCATACTCTGGCACTGGGGGGCAGGGTGGGGCGGGGCGGAGAGCAGGCGGGGGGGCTGGTACACGTCCTGGGGGCAGGGGGCACCACCCGCAGGGGCGTGGAGGGGAGGCAGCCGCGATGGCACCCTACTGGGATTGCGCTGCCGGGGGCGGTGTGCTCCCCCCCCCCACTCTTCTTCCTCCGCCAGTGCTCAGATGAATGGCACCAAACAGCTTCCCTGGGGCTTACCTTTGGATTGAATTCTGCATTCCTAGCTTGAAGGGCTATGTTCTTGAGATCCAGCTTACAAGCCAAGTTTACAGTGGCCACTATATTCCTAGGAGAACAAGGGAGAAACGAGGGGATGCAACAGATTGACAAAAGTGCTCAGAAGTGGCGTGGAAAAGTTCATGGGATGCATCACAGCAAATCTGTTATTCCTTTCAGTACTGAGCCATAAATTGAATGTCCATCCTACTCTTCTTCTTCTTCTTCTTCTTCTTCTTCTTCTTCTTCTTCTTCTTCTTCTTCTTCTTCTTCTTCTTCTTCTTTATAGATGGAATTGGTTCAGGGAAATCAACCAACATCTGTTGGGATTGCATAAATTTGACCTTGCTATTTTGGGCACATTCACACGATATATTCAAAGCATGTCCAACACACATGTTAAACATAGATTTGAAGTACCTGAGAGTTAAAGTGAAGCAAACAAGAGCGAAGAGAACATGTTGCCATTGCTTAGCAACAGCAGTAATAGTAATAGTAATACCCTGCCTTTTTCCCTGACGGGGACAAAAGGTGGCTTGCAGATAAAAATAAGAACAACCAAAAACAGAGAAAAATAATAATTGAAAAAACAATCAATGATTTGCTGGATAAAAGCAACCATATTTCCATCTATTGATTTTGTACTTAATACACATATAACTTTAACCCACCAGGGGGCATTGTTTGTGTAGAAATCTAACCAGAACTTGTTGGTAAGCCTCTGTGTTTAAGTTAACTCCGCCCCTTAAAAGCTGAGCCATTTGTTGTCTGCTGTTCTCTCCAGACGAGATGCTTGCTATTTCTCTCCTATCTCTACTCATCCCGTAAACAGTTCCTGCATAAATAAAGCCTTTGAACTCTACAAACTGTAAGAGACCTTTTCAATCTAAGTCACCCAAGCTTCAAGGTGTTATAACAGGAATGAACCTACTGCAACTGTGGAACGATGCCTGAAGAACCTTCTGAAGCAGAGGTCATAGGAGTCATCGGGTTCATGGGAAGACAAGTCCCAGAGGCATCGTGCATCCCAGAAGCATCGGGCAATGGTTGAGTAGCATTTTCATCGCTCTCTTGGGACAGGCCACTACCATTCAGGAAGATGCCACTGTCTTGTGATCCTGACTGAGAGCTGTGCTGCTCTCCCAATACCGTGCCACGGCCCTCATTTTTGTTATCCGGGCTTAAATAATCCGGCAGGAAGCTGAGGTCAATCGAGAAGTTGTGGGTCTGGTCGGGCGGAGAATGAAACGATGTACCCGGGTAGGAGGAAGAAGGCAAGTCTGCCGCAAAGGGACTCATGGGAGCAGAAACTTGAGGGCTGGTTGGTGGAAAGTTATCCTTTCACAACATGGGAGAGAGAAAAAACAGTCATCACACTTCTGCATTAATAGGACATAAGAAGAACCTGCTGGATCAGGCCAATGGCCCATCTAGTCCAGCATCCAGTGGCTTGCCTGTGGGAAACCAGCAAGCAGGATCTGAGCACAAGAGAAACTCTCCCCTCCTGTGGGTTCCAGCAACTGGGATTCAGAAGCATTGCTGCCTCCAACTCTGGAGGCAGATCATAGCCATTGCAGCTAGCAGTTGCCCAAAGCCCTCTCCGCTATGAATTTGTCCAATTCTCTTTCAGATTGGTGGCCATCACTGCCTCCTGTGGCAGTGAGTTCCATAGTTTAACTGCGCACTGCATATTTTCTTTGATCTGTCCTGAATTTCCCCACCATCCAGCTTCACTTGAGGTCCGTGGGTTCTAGTGTTAGGAGCGGGGAAACCCTTTCTCTATGCCAGATCCCCCCAAATAATACGTTCAAAATATTCTGCACCAACAGAGGACCACAATTCTAGCAATGCCATGGCTTTTTCCTCACAGGGCCATGTTTACTGCATAGAACCCACAGCTACTGCACCATGTAAAGGCACTCCCCAGGTAACCGGTTTCTGGGCATTTATTCCAATTTGATTGCAAGGAGGTTAAATGGCGTTGTGTCAAAGCAAGTGCTGCCCCACACATTCCGGCACACTTCCTGTAAGGGGGAGAGATTACAGAGAACCTCCCCCTATCATCAGGAGCAGTTCGTCCCCAAGCAGCCATGAAAGTGCAGGGTCTGAAGGGGCTAGTCAGGAAGCGGGCAGAGAGAGACAGGTCTCCGGCAGCGTGGGAGAGCCCCTGCTCCACAGGCGGGAAGAGAGAGAGACGGAAAGGGGGGAGAGGGAAAAGACGGAGCGCAGACCCTTTCCCCCGGCACCAGAATTAAGGAGGAGGAGAAAGGGGAGGAGATTTGCTGTCCCGAGACTTTTATGTTGGTCAAAGTCGCGAAAAGGGGCAGTGCTGGATTCTGAGGCGGAAAAACGGACATGAAACCGACAGCTCACTACACTGTAAATAACGTGCACCAATAAAGACTCTTTTAAAGACAAGTATGTGGAAAGTCGTTACTCAAGAGTAGCCGTAACAACCTCTGACACTTCCCCTTCTTAGAAGGTCCAACAACACTCAGCCTCAGCTCGCTATCTGCAATTTGGGAATAATTAGATTTGCCCACCTTACTTAGCCGTGTTCATAGCTCAGTTGGTGCAGCACATACTTTGAATGCCAAAGGTCCCAGGTCCAATCCCTGATGGGGGACTGGGACAAACTCCTTATTATTATTATTATTATTATTATTATTATTATTATTATTATTGCAAAACATACAGCACAAACAGAAAAAAACAATACCACAATGACAACACTGATCATCTAACATCACACATATTTTTGACTTCCGAATCACCTCCTTGTGCTTTCTAAATATTCTTAACCTACACACACACTTCCTATTATATCTATTACATCAGGAACAATTTTTACATTTATAATTCTCTTTAATATTCAAGATTCAATCTATATCTGTCAGGAGATTTGCATTTTCACAGTATTGTTTTAAATATTATTTCAATATTGTCCATTCTTTGCTCCGTTTCTGATTTGAGTTTCTTCTTATTCTCCCAGTCATTTTTTTTGCCAGTTCCAGGTATTCTATTATCTTCACCTGCCAGTCAAACTTTGTAGGAATTAAGTCACCTTTCCAATTTTCTGCTACCACAATTCTGGCCGCTGCGGTTGCATACATAAAGATAGTTCTAAAGTTTTTTTTTTGGATTTCAGTTGACATAATGCCTAACAGAAAGCCTTCAGGTTGTTTTTTTTTTTAAAGGATAAATTAAAGATCTTTTAAAGTTCGTTGTATAGTATGTCCCAAAATTCTCGTACCCTCACACAATCCCACCTGGGACTGGGACAAATTCCTACCTTAAACCCTGCTACCAGTGTTGACCACATAGATCAATAGGCTGATTCACTGTAAAGCACCTTCCTATGTTCCTAAATGCTAAGCAATAGGAGCAGTACAGAAATAATATGACCAGAATCCATCAAAATAAATGTGGAAACAACACACTTGCTCAACTTGTGACTGTGAGTTTTGCTAGTTCCACAGTAAAAAGCGGATATCCGCCTTTTACTGAGGGCCTGCAGGCATTATTTGACTCTCTGGCAATACTAGCGGGGAAAACAGTTGCCCTTTCAAAATGGATTAAGCCCCAGTATCCTCCATTTTACCTGGCTTGTACACTGGTCCAGGTAGTTTTCCAGGGATAAATCCTCATCCATGCTTCCCTATTCCACAGAAGAGCAGGTCAACGGTTTGGTGGTGCTGGGAGTAGATGACTACAGGTGAGTTGAATTAAGAAACCGCCTTAATTGGAGAAAAGGGAATCAGGTGGTCTAAGGAAGCCTGAGCAGCTGCTCACTGGGAGATCTCTCCTGACTGCTCTCTAGATCTGTTGGTATATATATATGCAGGAGAATCTCACAGGCTTACTCAAGCAAAGCTGTGCTGGTCATACTATAACACCTGACTTCCATTTGACGGTGTGCGACAAGAACTTGAGTCATATAAAGGCTTCGAAATTAAACTGCCTTCAAAAGGCGCAACTTTCCCCATTGTAGCCTGGGAATTGTAGTTTAATGAGCCTCTTTACATCATTGCAACAACCTCCAACATTTCTCCATGGGGAGCCAAATAGTTAAAACAGGCATGAAAATAGCTTGTCTGTGGAAAAAAACGTGTCTGCTCAGATGCTGGTTCATGGACATTTGCTAATGCGGTTGGGTATAAAGCATGCATCTCATGTATGTTCATGTACGCTACTACAGCGGCAAGAATGTTAATTGCCCCCAAATGGAAAGAAGCAGAAGTCCCAGCAAAGTAAGAATGGAAACCAAAACTTATGGAATATGCAGAAATGGCGAAACTTAGCAGGAGAATAAGAAATCAAGATAACAATTTTTAAAATAAAAGAATGGAAAGGGTTTGTTGAATATTTCCAGATAAAATTATTGTAAAGTTAGTGAAATGTATAAAATCAGTGAAATGTATAAACTCAGAAAGTGTGTGTGTGTGTGTGTGTGTGTGTGTGCGTATATGTATATGTGTGTGTGTATGTGTGTGTATGTGTGTGTATATATATATATATACATACACACACACACACACACACACACACACACATACACACAGTGGTGCCTCGCTAGACGAATTTAATTCGTTCCATGGGTCTTTTCTTATAACGAAAAATTCGTCTAGCGAATCCCATAGGAATGCATTGAATTTTTTTTGAATTTTTTTTTTTGCCCATTTGTTGTTGTTGTTTAGTCGTTTAGTCGTGTCCGACTCTTCGTGACCCCATGGACCATAGCACGCCAGGCACTCCTGTCTTGCACTGCCTCCCGCAGTTTGGTCAAACTCATGTTCGTAGCTTCGAGAACACTGTCCAACCATCTCGTCCTCTGTCGTCCCCTTCTCCTAGTGCCCTCAATCTTTCCCAACATCAGGGTCTTTTCCAAGGATCCTTCTCTTCTCATGAGGTGGCCAAAGTATTGGAGCCTCAGCTTCACGATCTGTCCTTCCAGGGAGCACTCAGGGCTGATTTCCTTAAGAATGGATAGGTTTGATCTTCTTGCAGTCCATAGGACTCTCAAGGTTCTCCTCCAGCACATAGGAACGCATTAATTGAATTTCAATGCATTCCTATGGGAAACCGCGATTCGTTAGACGAATTTTTCATAAAACGAATTCGTCTAGCGAGGCAACCTCCGCTCGATAAATCCTTTCGTTAAGCGGAAATTTCGTTAAGCAGGGCATTCGTTAAGCGAGGCACCACTGTATATGTATATGTATATATATATATATATATATATATATATATATATATATATATAATCTCAATCATGCATCTCAGTGGCAGGATAATTTTGGACATGGCCTCCTGGAAAACAAGGAGAGGCTTTGTCGGGTCACATCCACACCATAAACAGGCAGCCGTTTAGGGAAAGATTTTAATATTTGATGCATTATTGTACTTTAATATTTTGTTGGAAGCTGCTCAGAGTGGCTGGGGAAACCCAGCCAGATGGGTGGGGTATAAATAATAATAATAATTATTTCAAGAACATGGCTCCCTCCCAAGTGCTGGGAGCTGTAGTTTGCACCCCTCACTGAGCTACAATTCCCAGTACCCTTCACAAACTAGTTCCCAGCCATTTGCTTTGAGTGTATGGTAAGGAAGTGGCCTTGCTTTGCCTGGTTTTTCTCTGTTCCTCTGGAGATCTTTGAAGGTGATGACGAGGAGGTCTTGGAAGAGCAGGTAGCCAGCTAAAGCTGCAGTAGGGTTGGAAGAGTGACTGTCTCCCAGAGCACTTCAACAGAAGTAAAAGAGTGGAGGACACCCGCAAAGCATTAAACATGTGGCATGTCAGGTTGGCAGAATCCAAGCACAGAGGCCGTGTCCTTTTCAAAACTAACAGACCATCAAGCTGGACTTCCACTTTAATCTGTGGTAGAGAACATAGGAAGGTGCGTTCTACCAAGTTATGCCATTGGCACATTTAGCTTGGCAAGGTCTTCATGGTCTTGGCAGTAGCTTTCCAGGGCTTCAGATGGAGCACTGTGGTTTAAAACCATAAACCCTCTTGGGCTTGCTGATCAGAAGGTCGGCGGTTTGAATCCCCGCGACGGGGTGAGCTCCCGTTGCTTTGTCCCAGCTCCTGCCAAGCTGGCAGTTTGAAAGCACACCAGTGCAAGTAGATAAATAGGTACCACTGTGGCGGGAAGGTAAATGGTGTTTCCATGTGTTCTGGTTTCCGTCACGGTGTTCTGTTGCACCAGAAGTGGTTTAGTCCTGCTGGCCACATGACCCGGAAACCTGTCTGTGGACAAACACCGGCTCCCTCGGCCTGAAAGCAAGATGAGTGTGCAACCCCATAGTCGCCTTTGCCTGGACTTAACTGTCCAGGGGTCCTTTACCTTTCCTTTACTACTGAGCTACGACCCTTCCCTTAAGGGTGTTAGAGAGGCCTTCCACTCCATCTCGGCTCCTGAAAGGCTCGGTTTATTTCCACTTAACGGACCAGGAACCAGTTATAGACTAGACTTTAGCAAGGACAGATGTCTTGGTTTGTCTGTGCCTTACAGGGAGACTGGCGTTATATTGGGCGATCAACATTAATACCGCAGACAGTGCTTGTGCTTTGGCTGAGCTATCAGGGCACAAGGCCTTCTCTGCTGTGCAGTCTTCACCGAGACCCTGAGTACTGAGTGAAGGGGAGAAGATGATCTGCCTCCTTGGAGAGTGGGCATGCCAGCAAAGATGGGGGATGCTAGTCCCCTCAAGGGCATCTTGGCCACTTACACTACCAGATAGAGAGGAAAAGGAGCGCTGTGAAAAGAGACAGGTACAAATATCTGCTGGAAATGCAAAGAAAAAGAAGGTACCTTTTACCATATGTGGTGGTCTTCTAAGGTAATAAAAGCATTCTGGGAAATGATATATAATGAAGTGAAAAATATATTTAAACTAACTTTTATATACCGTGGACCATAATTTTTAGAAGGGGAAAGCCCCGTTTTTTGGGGGGGGAGCAGCTCACAGTTGTGCAGCTTTTTTGCAAAGGGGGAAAGCTCCACTTTTGAGGATCAGCTCAAAGTTGTTGAGCTTGCTTTGCAAAGAGAAAAAAATCTGTTTTTATGGGGTTCAACTCACAGTTCTGCAGCTTCTTTAGGAAAGGAAAGGGAGCCATTACTACAGTTTCCAGACAGATAATCTAATCAGCCAGTCACATGTGCTGGGGAAACAAACAGCCTCCCTCTGCAGAACATTCAACAATGGAGGGCGGGGCAAGGGGGCAGGCTGGGAAGGGAGCTAGCGTCCCTTATCTCCCTCCCCAATATCTTGCAATCAGCTGTTGAGGGGCTTCCTTTAAACACCCTCTTGTTATCCTTTAGCTCTTTCTTAAAAAAAAAAGCATGATCTGCTTTTTGCCCCTGGGCAATTCGGCTCCAGGGACCACGCATTCGCTCCATAACATGCACAGACATTTCCTCTTACTTTTTAGGAGGAAAAAAGTGCACATTATGAAGCGAAAAATATGGTATTTAAAAAACATAGGGTTTTCTATTAGGAATTGTAGGTGCTGATTTTCCAAGGGAGCAAAGACTTTTTATGTACGCAATGACAGCCGCACGGATGTTACTAGTTCAGAGATGGAAAGAAGATAAAGTCTCTACCAGAGAAGAATGGCAAATCAAACTGTTGGATTCAGGTAGGTAGCCGTGTTGGTTTTATGCTGTCAAAATAAATTAAAAAAAAATATTGTCCAGTAGCACCTTAGAGACCAACTAAGTTTGTTCTTGGTATAAGCTTTTGTGTGCATGCACACTTCTTCAGAACAAACCCAGAACGAACTCAGTTGGTCTCTAAGATGCTACTGGACAATTTTTTTATTTATTCAAACTGTTGGACTACACTGAAATGGCAAAACCGACCAGAAAGCTCAGGAACCAAGAAGACCAAAACTTCAATAAAGAATGGGAAAATTTTTATAATTTATCTTGGAGACCACTGTAAGCAGATGAAAACATCAGCAGAATTGCAGTAACACTTGTAATGTAGCAAGTACTATGGAGATAAAGGAGTTATATAAAATATGTACTGAAAAAGATGCAGTAGAAAAGGTTAACAATAGGATCAGGAAGGGGAGGGTGGGAAGTCCAGAGATTCGGAGGAATCTTTAAATGTGGATATATATGGTTGTAAAATCAAATAAAAATATTTTTTTTAAAAAAAGGAAGAGAACACTGATTTGCACATGCTAATTTATACATAGGTGCACATATGGAAATGTTATGATATACGCAGAAACACAAGACATCTCACCCTAGCCAGGAAGTTGATCAGGTGATCTTCTTTATATTTAAACTATTCTTTATCTTTAAACTGGACTTTGACCAGAGGATGCCTTAAAATCAAGGATTTCCATTTGTAAAGCAGGCCACATGGCCACCCAACTTAGCGAGAAAAGGATGGTTACAACAATGGTTGCCTCAATCCAAAAGATCCCACCTCAGGTAACTCTGAGGAGACTGTCAGCAGGCAGAGATCACTATGAGGGACTTTGGCAGTGAGCAAGTGAAAAAGATAGTACTGCTTGATATAAAGGAAGTGTTTTCTGGTACCTAAAAGACTAACAAATGGACTGTGGTGTAAGCTTTTGAGGACTCAAGGCCATTTCATCCGATACAGAGGTGCAAGATTTCACTTCAAGATTTGCCAAGATATGGCAAAGTAGGCCCAAGAACACAAAAAAGACCCCAAAAAGGGGGGAACTTCCAGAGGGGTAGAAGTGTTAATCTGTGCAGGAAAAGCAAAGTCTGTATCCAATTTATTATGGTGTAAGCTTTGGGACATGGGTGGCGTAGTGGGTTAAACCATTGAGCCTAGGGCAGGCACCCCCAAACTTCGGCCCTCCAGATGTTTTGGACTACAATTCCCATCATCCCCGACCACTGGTCCTGTTAGCTAGGACCGCAGTTTGGGGATGCCTGGCCCAGGGCTTGCCGATCAGAAGGTCGGCGGTTTGAATCCGCACGATGGGGTGAGCTCCCGTTGCTGGGTCCCAGCTCCTGCCAATCTAGCAGTTCAAAAGCACATCAAAGTGCAAGTAGATAAATAGGTACCGCTCCGACGGAAGGTAAATGGTGTTTCCGTGTGCTGCTCTGGTTCGCCAGTAGCGGCCTAGTCCTGCTGGCCACATGACCTGGAAGCTGTACACCGGCTCCCTCGGCCAATAATGCGAGATGAGCGCCGCAACCCCAGAGTCGGTCACGACTCAACCTAATGGTCAGGGGTCCCTTTACCTTTACCTTAGGGAAACAAGAGTCAGCTGCACGAAAGCTTGCTCCAGGAGGATGGGTGGAGAAAACACACACACACAAATACTGATAAATTACACGTTTTAATGAACTACTAAGTGTGAAATAAAACATTACATTGAGTTTGGCAGAGAACCCTGGAAGTGCAGTTTCAGGTTCCAATAGGTTTTAGAATGCTTTAAATGACAAGAATGGTTGAAAGTGCAGGCCCTTGTAATGACTGTACATATAAATAAACATTATCACTGGGGTATCATCTTAAGTTGGGGAAGCAGAAGCGGCTGATAGCTTGTCTACTGCTCCAGAATTGGACCTTGCTGGCTTGCTTGCATCACAGTCCAACCTCAGGAGAAGGGAGGGAGGGAGTGAGGGAGTGCCGCAATGCAAACAAGACCCGTGTCTCAGGCAGACTCCTACTTCTCAGTGGAAAAGGCCCTTTTCATCAAGGGCGGTGGGGTTTTCCCAACATCAAACATCATTTCCAATGGAGGATTATTGAGGCAACACCAGTCGGGGATGCGGCCTGTCTGGTTGTAGTATTCTTTCGACACAGAACGACTCCCCAGGATGTCTTGGAGGGCTCCAAAGATGGCTCCTGTAACACGGAACAGAAAGCAGGAATTAAAGACTCTTGGGACAAGAAATATTTGTTCCATTGGGCTTCATTCAAACCTCTGGATCGATCTTGGTATGGACTCGGGGCTGGAGTTGTAGTTGTAGTTGTTATTTGAATTTATATGCCGCCCTATACCCGGAGGTCTCATTTTAAAAGGGTACAGGATGTTGATCAGGTCAACCAAAGGCCTGGTGAAAAAGGAACGTTTTTGCCTGGCGCCTAAAGGTGTATAATGAAGGTGCCAGGCAGACTTCCCTGTGGAGAACATTCCACAGATGGGGGGCCACTGCAGAGGAGGCCCTGTTCTCAAGTTGTGAGCCCCTCAAGGAATCCCAAAGTTAATTCACAGATGTCTCAGACTTACCTCCTAACCAGGCCACGCAGTTGGGCTTGGCTGGTGGCGTGTGCACCCGGAAGGTCTTGGATGCCAGCGTCTCCTTATACTTGGGCTTCTCCACCAGGTGCCTTATCTCTGCCATTAATCTGTGCAGGAATCCAGGCAACATGGCGGTGCCGCCAATCACCAGCAAGTTCTCAGCCAGCTGCTTCCTGGTGTCTATTGGGCACTGGTGGAAAAAGGGAAGACAGAAAATGATTCACTTGGGCCACGGGCTCAACAAGGGCTGGTGTGGAGCTTGCAGGACTGCCACACTGTCTCTCTGTGTGTAGCGATATACTGATCTGCGGGGGGAAAGGGAAGTGGGCCGCAGATGGCAGGGAGAGGAGCAGATCAACCAGAGGATGGGCAGCCATTATGACGGAAACTGTATGGCTGCCAAGAGGTTCATTGTAGCTTTGCTAAGGAAGCTTATCTTCTGCTCCGGGACAGAAGGGCCAGCTAGTTTGCAGGGGGAGTGCGCGCTGTTTCGGGGGGGGGGGGGAGGAGATTCATCACTGGCGGAGTTGGAAGAACCAAGAGAAGCAAAGTGCCAACCGTAATACCTCAACCAGCGAATCCAGGATCAAAGTAGCCACCGATTTTTCTTCGTTGTCCTGCTCAAAGAGTATTTCGACAACAGAATCCCTATTGGATAAAAGCAAATGGAGGTTTTGAGTAATCCAGACTTAGAAGAAGGGACCAGGAGACGGCAAACAACGGCTCCCAGCTGCCGAACCGAAGGGACAAAATTGGCATTAGGACACCCCCACGGGGCAAAGTTTGTCGCTCCTTCTGTTTGGCTATGTGGGTTTACAAGGCTGCCAGCTGAGCTGTCAGGGATGAGAGTGTTTTGGATAGCGGCCTCCACGTTTGCCCAGGAAGTCAAAAGTGAGCGGCATTTCTCTCTCTCTCTCTCTCTCTCTCTCTCTCTCTCTCTCTCTCATACTACTAGAACACAGGATAAAACTGAATATTGTAAGATGCAGAACACACAAAATAAAGTCCTGCGCATAGTTAGAATTATGAAATTTCCTTCCCCAAGAGGTAATGATGGCTACAAACTTGGATGGCTTTAAAAGAGGATTACAGAAATGTGATCCTAAGGCAGGCTTCCTTAGGTGTTTTGAGACTACAATTCCCTTTTTGACAGAATTATTCCTATTAGGACTATTAAATGATATAAAAGCAAGAGATAGATCTTTAGTGATGCATGCGACAGTAGCCAGCAGACTACTCATCGCAAAGAATTGGGAAAGTGATAAAATACCAAATAAGGAGGAGTGGATTATGAAATTGAAAGCCTATCAAAATTTAACAATAAAAGCGGGAAAGGTGAAAGGTTTGAAAGAAGAAAAATTAGAAAAGGATTGGAAAATGTTTAAACAATATTTAAGGAAACAGGTAGAAAAAGCCAACCTCCTGGCAGAAATATAAAAGGCCCAAAATTAAAGATGGAAAAAATAGGAAAAAGTATGCAGAACGACAGAGATATATACAAACCAGAGTCATGGAAGTGACTGGAAGTCATACGAGGTGAAGGGGTGGGGTGGGGTGTGAGGTGGTGGTAGCTTTTTATTATTTGTATGTTATTATCTGTTTATATTTTTTTACGCTTGTTTTGTCCTTAATCAGTTGCATATTTCTGTTATGTTAATTTTTTTGATATTTATTATATGATTTCAAACAAGACTATTTTATGATTTAAAGAGGATTAATATATGATTTGCAATTATGATTTATAATTTACAGTTTTTATATATGAATTATAATTTATAGTTTTCATATTTTATAGTTTTTTTATATGATTTATGTATGTTTTTATTCTTTTCAATCTTCTGTTTGTTTGTATGTACATTAATAAAAATATTTATAAAAAAAGACTACAATTCCCACCACCCCTGACCACTGGGTCCTGCTAGCTAGGGATCATGGGAGTTGTAGGCCAAAAACATCTGGAGGGCCGAGGTTGAGGCTATCAATGGCTACTAGCCACAAGGGCGTCGTTCCACCTCCCCTGTTGTAGGCAGGGTGCCTGTGAAGACCAGCTGCTGGGGAGTCCTAAGTGAGGAAACAGCCCTGTTAAAGGCAGGTCCTGCTTGCGAGTTTCCCAGAGGCACCTGGTTGGTCAATGGGAGACAAGAGTGCTGGACTAGAGAGGCCTCTGGCTTGACCCAGCAGCCAAACTCCTCTTACGTCCGTGTTTAACACAGGTGCCACCTGAAACGCTTGCGTGAAAGGTGAAAGTTATTTAAACTACTTATTTATTGCATGTATATACCGCCTCCCATCTTCCTCGAGGTAGTGTACATGGTTCTCCTCCTCCTCCTCCCCATTTCATCATCACAACAACCCTGCGAGGTAGGTCAGACTCGGAGATGGCGACTGGCCCAAGGTCACCCAGGGAGCTTCATGGCTGGCTGGGGATTTGAACTGTGGTCTCTCAAAGTCCTGGTCCAACACTCTAACCTAGGCATCCCCAAACATCGGCCCTCCAGACGTTTTGGACTACAATTCCCATCATCCCTGATCACTGGCCCTGTTAGCTAGGGATCATGGGAGTTGTAGGCCAAAACATCTGGAGGGCCACAGTTTGGGGATGCCTGCTCTAACCAATACCCCACACTGCTGCAATGGATGGGCGACTTCTTTTTTATTTAATTTTAAAAATAAATTTTCAGATTTTGAAATTACAAATAATTGTCAAACAAGAAGAAGAAGAAGAAGAAGAAGAAGAAGAAGAAGAAGAAGAAGAAGAGAGGGAATTCCATAAATTTCGATGGACTTCCTTCTTCCCCCTTTTGGGTCCTTAGGTTAACTTTTTCCCCTCCTTCTCTATTCATCCAATTCTGTTAAAATCACCATTCTGTTAAATCACCATTAAAACCACAGTCCAACATTCAGCCATAAGTATCATTCCAATCCTGCTAATAATTTCAATTGTTTGCAAGGATTTTTAAGATAAATTATATATTTTCCCTTTTCCTTATTAACATTTTGGTCTTTCTGATTCCTAATTCTGCTGGTCATTTTTGCCATTTCAGCATAGTCCATCAGCTTAATCTGTGATGGAGGGGCAACTTCAGTCCTGCTTTCACCTTGCAAAACCCCGCCGTGTTTCTCACCTGATGGCTCCGTTCACGTGCAAAATCTTCTCTCCGTCCAACGGGTAGTCCACATCTGGAGGTGGAGTGGGGCGCTGCAATACAAGAGAGAGGCTGTCATAAGGCGAAAAGCGAAAGAGAAGGAAATCAAGTTCATTCTTACTGAAAGGGGGAATTATCAGCTCCTTCCTCACATACCTCAGCACTGCCGTCGAGGTTGAATTTCGCCGCCTGGATTTTCAGCCCCCGCTGGAGGTCGCTCACAAAACAGGTGCGAACTTTAGAGACGAGCAGAAATGGTTTCAGAACTGTTCTCAGCCTAACAATTTATACAGTCTTTTTAATGGGCATAGGGACGGGAAGTTGCCTACTCTTGAAATGTCGCTATAGGCCCAGGTGCCCTCACTATCACAACATGCCTTCCATCAGCTTCGATGGGTGACCCAGCTGCGCTCCTATCTAGAGTGGGATAGCTTAACTTCTGTTATCTATGCTCTGTATCCTCTAGGTTGGATTACTGCAATGCATTATATGTGGGGCAGCCCCTGAAGACTGTTCAGAAAATTCAGCTGGTGCAGAATTCAGCAGTCAGGTTACTCACTGGAGCAGACCGGTTTGAGCAAATTACACTGATCAGGGTAGATAAAAATCAATGGTTTTTTAAAAAAACAAATGTTAAAAAAATCAGATTTTTTAAATTTAAATTTGATTTTTTTTATTTAAACTGGATTTTTTAAAATTTAAATTGGATTTTTAAAATAAAATGCTTTTGGAGGAAAAATCTTTCTGAAGATAGTTTTCTATTTAAGTTACATTGTAGTCCAAAGGCTATTCATCAGGAAATAAGGATTTGCTTTAAGTTTTTCATGTGTGCTAAAACTTAGTAAGGTTTTTTTTTTAAAAAAAAAAAAATCATTTAACCACATCAGTTAACAAACATGGATACATATGCTATAATGTTATTGTTTTAGTTAAATAGATTGTTTAAATGGTTATTAAGGAAATGGTTATTTTTCTCCTTCCCATAAAGTACAGCAGAAAAGTTGTCCAAATATAAAGAGTTAACTTATTAAACCTCACAATAATATCATAATTATCTGTCAATGTATTTCTAATACATTTCAAATCAGTAATTGTTGATATAACTGTAAAAACTACTCTGAAAATTTATGATTCCAAAAATGAAACCTTCATCTGGTTGTAAATATTAAGATTACACCAGCAAGAATGAGTCTTTCTGTAAAAAAAAAAAATTAAATTAAGTCTTACTGACTAGTGATTTAAATCGTGATGTAAATCAATTTGATTTAAATCAAATCAAATCCACCCTGACACTGATCTTGGCCCAAATCAGGCATCCCCAAACTTTGGCCCTCCAGATGTTTTGGACTACAATTCCCATCATCCCTGACCACTGGTCCTGTTAGCTAGGGATCATGGGAGTTGTAGGCCAAAACATCTGGAGGGCCGCAGTTTGGGGATGCCTGGCCCAAATGCACTGGCTGTCAATTTGTTTCTAGGCCCAGTTCAAAGTGCTGGTATCGACCGATAAAGCCTTAAGTGCCTCTGGACCGCAATATCTCAAGGACCACCTCTTTCCATATGAACCGACCTGGGACCAGTCATAATCATCGGAGGTCCTGCTTTGTGTGTCGGCTCCACAAGAAGAAGAGTTTGGATTTGATATCCCGCTTTATCACTACCCTAAGGAGTCTCAAAGCGGCCTAACATTCTCCTTTCCCTTCCTCCCCCACAACAAACACTCTGTGAGGTGAGTGAGGCTGAGAAACTTCAAAGAAGTGTGACTAGCCCAAGGTCACCCAGCAGCTGCATGTGGAGGAGCGGAGACGTGAACCCGGTTCCCCAGATTACGAGTCTACCGCTCTTAACCACTACGCCACACTGGCAAGAGGTCTGGAGGGCGGCAACACAACCTGCAATGGATCCCTGCTTGTGGAATGGTCCCCTCAGGGAAGTTCACCTGGCATCTTCATTCCATATATTTAGGCACCAGGCTTAAAACCTTCCTCTGTAACCAGGTCTTTGGCTGATTAAACAATTTGTGACCTTTTTAAAATGTTGTTGTGGGAGGGGAGGGCTATTGGTTTCCTTTCGATTCTAATTTTGTGTTCTCGTTTTGTATTTTTATGCTGTAAACAGCCCTGTCATCTTTGGCTGAAGGGTGGCATTCAAATTCCATAAAATAAATAAAAAGATGAAGACTGCGAAAAGCAGTTTACAAATCCCTGCCCTGGTGCAACGATCCATTCTGGTTTCGGGAGATCCTGTGTATGGGTGGGACTCCCCCATTTGCACAGGATCCCAGTGCAGGAAGTTAAATTGCATTTGCATCTTGCCTTTTAAGGAATGGTTTGCTCCCTCCACTGAAATGGAAGGTGGAAATTGACTTGCAAAGTTTACAAATCTGGGCTCCCTTTCCTGGGAATAAGTGCCACTGAACTCAACCTTTCTTCCATCTATTTCATAGCTCTAAAGATGGCAATTTCTGGATGAAAGGAAAGCGAAGATTTGTATGAAGACAGTCATTTTACCTTTGATGTCTTCTACGATGTCTTCTGGAACAGAACCTAAAATACAGGAATTAATCATTATTATTATTATTAATTATTATTATTATACCACACCCTTTTTCCTTACAGGAACTCAAGGCGGCTTACAGATAAAATAGATTTAGCTCAAACAGCATCAACAGAACTGTAAGCACCCAAAGATAGAATGTACTGTGTGGAACTTTGCACCTCACCCTGCAGACACCTGATAACCCCCCCCCCCAATTATGCAGCAGAGCAGGGAATATTGTCGCTGAATATTGTGCTCAGGCCCAACTTGAGGCTTCCCAGAGGCAGCCATTGTGAGAAAAGAATGCAGGATTAGATGAGCCTTTGGCAGGCATCCCCAAACTGCGGCCCTCCAGATGTTTTGGCCTACAACTCCCATGATCCCTAGCTAACAGGACCAGTGGTCAGGAATGATGGGAAATGTAGTCCAAAACATCTGGAGGGCTGAAGTTTGGGGATGCCTGGCCTTTGGTCTGATCCAGCAGAAGGGCTCTTATGTTTTCAACCAACATGCTCATGGTTGGAAACCAACAGATTCAGTAATGCATGTGGACAGGGCCGTCTTAAGCGCCCCGGCGCCGTATGCCTCCGGCGCCCCCCCGCCCCGTTTCCCGGCGCGGTGGGCGGGTGCAGCGCGGCTGCCACAGGCGCTGCTACGCGGCGGGCAGGCAGGCACAGCGCGGTTGCCGTGGGCACAGCTGCGCGGTGGACCGACCGCCCAGCGGGCAGGCGCAGCTCGCGGCGCCCACCTGGCGGGCTGGCGCCGTGGTGCCCTGCGCCACCCAGTCTGGCTGTAGGGCCGGCCCTGCATGTGGATCACTGCTTCTTAGGGGCAATAAGAATTCATGAACCGTTTCTGACACTCCCTTTTCTAACTTTAAAGGGGTTTGCTTTCTACTTTTCTTTTAGTAACAATAATCGGGTGGGAGGTGGAAAATGAGCAAGGTCCCAGCTAAAGAAGAATGGCAACTTAAGCTGATGGAATACGCACAACTTGCAGACTTAACATATAGACTAAGAGAACAAGAAGAACGTACATTTAAAGAAGATCGGAAAACGTTTACTGTATATGTGGAAAATAATTGTGTACAGTACAGATGAAAACGCTGGCAGCATTATGATTAATTCAATGGTGTTATTTTTGATGGACATAATAATGGAAAACTGATTGGTATAGCTTTTGTAAAATATGCAGGGATTTTAGATATGCAATCTGAACCACAGAAAGAGAAGGGAAGTCATTGATATTTCAAGTATGCAAAATGCTTACCTGAAATTGTAAAACAGAAAATTTAATTTAAAAAAAATTATTTAAAAAAATCGAAGGGGAGAGGGGATTTAACCCATTCTCCTCTGAACAGTTCCAATAAGCAACACCCGCCTCTCATTAATTGTACTAATAATTACCCAGCACCGAGGGAAGGCTCTGTCCTTTGGTGGTTCCTGTATCCACAGTGCTTTGATCCAGCAGCTGGTACTCCAGTTCTCTAAAAGATTGCAAAAAAGGTGATTTTGCAAAAAATAGCATTCAAGCAACACGATGCATACGCACAACAAGCCATTTCCAACTTTCTGCTCCTAGTATTTATGAGACGCAGAGTGGCTCACAGCCAGCAAGTGTTAACTATTCCACAAAGGCCTGCAAGGCAACTGGAGGATGCTCACACGATTCAGATGTCATGTTTGGAGGACTGGTGGAAAATCTTTCTCCTTAAGAGAAGTGGAAAAAAAAGCTAATGCTATTCTAGGCTGCATCAACAGAAGTCTAGTGTCCAGATCAAGGGAAGTAATAGTACTGCTCTGTTCTGCCTTGGTCAGACCACACCTGGAATACTGTGTCCAGTTCTGGGCACCACAATTTAAGAAGGATGTTGAATGGAAGATTGTGGCCTTTCCTTCTTTGGAGGTTTTTAAGTAGGGGTTGGCTAACTATCTGTCATGGATGCTTTTGTTCAGATTACAGCATTGCAGGGGGTTGGACTAGATGACCCATAGGGCCCCCTTCTAACTCTATGAAAATCTTTGCTATCAACTTACTTGTGAATGGCTTTTCCTCCCAATGGTAGTGCCCCCCAGCAGTTCAGAACTGGAATTCCTTCATAGATCTGCAAGCAGCTAAGGATGTTTCATGAACAGTATTTATGATAAACCAGGTACAAGAACCACGCTTCTTTCTAACAGCTGCTTCCTTCTCCATATAATCAACTGTCAAGTCAAACGGACTGAAGAGGCAAGACGACAAACCTATATTGTTTGGCTCCAAATACCCCAGCCCTGAGGTCTCTGAAAGCTCGAAGAATGTTTTTTGGAGGGCGAGAGGCAGTCCAGTGACACGCTATCTTTTTGTATTCACGATATGGAAAGAGGGAGAATGTGAGACAGAAAGGAATGGAATTGTGATGAAAGCATGTTGCAGAAGCAAGTGTGACCTCATACCGTGTTTCTCCAAAAATAAGACACTGTCTTATATTTCTTTTTCCTCAAAAAAAAAACACGGTGGCTTATTTTCAGTGGATGTCTTATTTTTTTTATTAAGTATGGTACAGTTCAACCTGCAAGGTTAAACTGCCTATCACTATGGCTTATTTTCGGGGTATGGCTTATTTTCGGAGAAACACGGTAGGGCCAGCATGGGGAATAATCAAGCGTCTTCCGAAAGTTTGGCAAAGACAAACAGGCCTCCCCACCCAACCTGCCAATGTTGTAGTTGAGTAGGTTGACTGTGGGACTTAAACACTGTCTTGATTAATGTTTTCCTCCTGAAGTAGTCACACCGGAGGGTAAAAAAAAAGATACGGGGAGCACCATACTTTCTGTATAGCCACAATCCAAGACCATAGCAGAATTGATCCCAAGGGTCAGGAGAGACATCAGGTGGCCTGGGGCAAAGAGCACCGAAGGAACCTGGAAGGAACACAGAGGTGACAAGCTGAACACATTGCAAGAAAATTTAGAAGGTCTGGAAGCATCAAGCACCTGCCTTTCTGAGGCAACTGGTAGCTATGGGCCTATAAAACTCTAGAAATTTCTATAGTACCATGCTTTACCATCTTGAGCTCTCATATTCATATAACCATCATGCAGTGAGGCAGGCTACTGCTCGTTCTTTTAGATGTATTTGAGAGAGAGAGCTAAGTCCCATCAGCATGGTACATTTAAAGCAGCACCACTTTAGACAGCTATGGCTTCCCCCAAAGAATCCTGGGAGCTGTAGTTTTCTATGGGAGCTGGGAGTTGTTAGGAGACCCCCATTTCCCTCACAGAGCTACAATTCCCAGAATTCCCTGGGAAGAGTGATTGTTAAATCCCATAGAAAACTACAGCTCCCAGGATTCTTTGGGGGAAGCCGCCAACATGTTTAAAGTGGTAGGACCCTGGGTTGGACATATAGTGCAGATGGGACCTCAAGAGTGTTTGTAGCCTGGGGTGCCTAGGACAACAGGTTGGAGAAAGCTGCCCTTGTGATAACAGAGCTGGGCTTTTTGACTGGTGGCGCCTCCTAGCCAAAATATGAGTGGCCCCCCATCAGTATTGGCATTCCGCCGGCTCTTGGAAGACACAGCTGTTTAGACAAGCATTCCCCAGACAGATCTCTTGACCTGAAGATCCTGTTTTAACCACCGTGCTGTTTCAATGGGCTTGCTGCATATTTTAACTATGGATATTCATTTTAATGTTTCGATCGAATTGTGTCTCTTGATTATGTAGATGGTTTTATATTTATAAACAATCATAATTCAGCACTTGCTCTGCAGGTGCAAGGGCTCTGATATACACACAAATCTCCCCCTTGCTCATTAGAGCTTCCTCTTTCCTTTGACTAACTCTGTGAACACCTGTCTGCCCTGCTTATTCAGGTCGGTATGGAAAACTTTGCAAGCGAGGATGCTCCATAAGCCCCACTGGGGCAGATAAGGGGCTCTAGGCTGCACCACCCAGCAGGTTCATGTTGAAACTGTAAAGGCAGGTCTCCAGCACCTGGCCGTCCTGCTAAGCTCCATTTTTAAGGGGATTGCTTTGCGGGTGCTGCCATGGAAGCATTAAAACAAGCTGAACTGAGATCCAGGCTTTGGCCATTGTTATACAGCAGCTACTGAAAAGCCCAGGTGAGCTCGGCAGCTGCTTTCCCCACAAGCAACCCAAGAAACCTAGACAAGTAGACAGGCAGCTGCAGCAGACGTCTGGAATGTATTACCTCAAAATATTTGAACAAAACCCTTGTAAGCGTCTCTCTGAAATGGGAAGGGCACAGTACAGACTCCACAATCACAACACGGCGGTCTCGGGGGTTTACCAGTAAGTGCCTGAAAAGTGAATGGATGAGACCAGAAAGCAGAATCAACAGCTGGTACCTCTTCTTGTAAAATAAATCAGCCCCGGTCAAGACTTGGGTGATTTCCACAGTCACTCAACGTAAGCTGCAATCCATTGTTAAAGCTGTATGGGATTCAATCCCTTCAAACACAGTGGGACTTGCTTCATTGCAGACGGACTGCACAGCTAATTAACAAACCAACGGGAGCCAGAAATAATGTTGTACAGATGGGACTGGGATGGGAGGGTGGGCAGAGTCACATGTTGGGACGCTGCCTCTTGGCACAGAAAAATATGAGGAAGGAGACCCCGCCTTCCCTTACTTACAGGCCGGAAAACAGATTATGTTGCTCTTTAAAGTTGCTATGGCCTTTCTGAGACAGGACACTTTTCCTCATTGTATATGAAGAGCTTAATTCCAAAAGGGGCTTAAGTCAATTTTGACAAAAAAAAATTTTTGGCCTGTAGATGTTGCCGTGAGTCCTACCAATACAAAATAAAAAATCTTGTATAAATTGTGGGCCTAAGTCACAGTGTTAGCAAGCCTTGAAAATTGTGTTTGCATTCAAATAATAATATCATCATCAACAACAATTTATTATTTATACCCCACCCATCTGACTGGGTTTCCCCAGCCACTCTGGGCAGCTCCCTTGTTGTTGTTGTTGTTGTTTAGTCGTTTAGTTGTGTCCGACTCTTCCTGACCCCATGGACCAGAGCACGCCAGGCACTCCTGTCTTCCACTGCCTCACACAGTTTGGTCAAACTCATGTTCGTAGCTTTGAGAACACTGGCGGCTCCCAGCAGAATATAAAAAACACAATAAAACGTCAGTCATTAAAAACTTCCCTAAACAGGGCTGCCTTCAGATGTCTTCTAAAAGTCAGGTAGTTGTTTATTTCCTTGACATCTGATGGGAGGGTGTTCCACAGGGAGGGCACCACCACCAAGAAGACCCTCTGCCTGGTTCCCTGTAGCTTTGCTTCTCACAGTGAGGGAACTGCCAGAAGGCCCTCGGACAACTCAGTGTCCAGGTTGAATGATGGGGGTGGAGACGCTCCTTCAGGTATACTGGGCCGAGGCCATTTAGGGCTTTAAAGGTCAGCACCAACACTTTGAATTGTGCTTGGAAACACACTGGGAGCCCTAGCCAGAAATAGTTTTCTTCCAAATGGAATGTTGGTCAAAACTGACGTTAAGCCCCTTTTGGAATTAAGCTCTTCATATGGCATGGGAGAAGAAGCGGAGCAGCTTTGGCTTGGGGGCCTAATACCAGTAAGACTGTACACTGGTCCCAATATAGCTTGCAAGGCAGTTAGCCCTACCCAAATCATCCCCACCTGCCTCGCACCTGATATCATATGCAGTAATGCAAAGATGTGGCCACGAAGGAACAACCAGGACTTCCAAATGAGCTCCTGAACGCTAGTTTACTAGCAGGGCTTGCTTAGTGATAGACTCTGTTAGTGAGCCCCATTTGGATTAGTTGCACTATGGAGTTTCCCACTAGAAACTCCCTAGCGCTGTTGAGGTGGTTTGCTGCCTGCAGGAGTCTGTTATTTTGTCTTCAGGCACATTTTGGGTTTACGTTGCATTGCAGATGGACATTTTTCTTCTAGAATCACTGTAGTTGTGATGTCAGGTGACTGACAGGTGACCGGTGGTTCCAATATTATCCAGTTCCCAATTCCCAATACAAGGTTCCAGCCCATCCTGACTTAGCCTAACGTACAAGCCAAAGCACAGAATTCCTGTGTCTTAGGCTACGTATGATTCAAAGAGTGCTGCAGGTCAGAATGTCCTATGTACTGCAAAAACACAGGCACCTGCTGGTCTTTGAGGCAGCGAGGATGCCTCTTACCTGTTTAACAGGTAACAGACAAGCTGAGCTCAACGCTAAGAGCAGCCACCTCCAAAGTCTGGGAGCCTCCTCACAGACGCAACACCAAATTATGTACAATTCAAATGTGGATGTAGACTTTATAATGCTTGATACAAACATTATGGTACTGTATTGCAACAGGATACCTAAGCCAGTGGTTCCCAACAGGTGGTCCGGGGACCCCCAGGGGTCCGCGAGCTATGCCAGAGGGGTCCGCAAGATGCTATTAGAATAAAAAATATATTAAATTAAATTTCGTATGATAACAGATTTTTTGTTTTGGCCGCTTCCTGCATGAGCAGAGTCTAGCGAAAAACTAGAATTAGATAGAGGCAGTAGTTCTGCTGTATGCAGAAAGGTGGCGCTTTACAAACACTACTGTTTTGCAAAGAGGCAGCACGCGCATTCTACCGTGTTTCCCCCTTTTTAAGACACCGTCTTATTACTTTTTTTTCTCAAAAAACCACAGGGTGGCTTATTTTTGGTGGGATGTCTTACTGGTATTTTTATTACGAGTCTGAGGGAAGGGAGGTGTGCAGCCCTCTCTCCCCGGCCCTGGGATGTTCGCGAAGGGCTGCTCTCTCTCTCCTCCAAGGTGGGGACTCACTTAATAGCAATCTGCTACACTGGAGCTTCTTAAATCTAAACCAGTATAATGGAATCTATCTGTGTGATACAGTCCTAGCAGTAGCCTATACCTAAAGCAAGTAAGGATCTCTACCAGCCAGCTGCCCAAGACTGCAAGACTGTCTGAAGTTCCAACAACATAGCACTTTGCAGTGCTATCACTGATAGCAAAGAAGCTACCTGCTGAGAACAAAGAAGCCAGCTAAGCAGCAATTAAGATTGCTGACTTGGTAAATGGTAGCAATTGAGAAGCAATTGAGCCAGCGAGGTGAGGAAGCACGTGTTGTTAGGACCGGCAGTTTAACTTTTGTGTAGAGCAGCGTTTAGCAGCTCCGTTTAGCAGCTCGCAAACAGCGAAGGAAAAAGTCCTTAATAAATAAAAAAAAGTCCCCAAGGCAAGGACTGCGATCCAAACTACTTACAAATCCTTAAAGGGGCAGCTCCACAGACAACCAAGCAGCATAAGGTAGAAAGAAAACTGCAGCAGGCTTTTTAAAAGGCTGCCTTATGCCTTCGGTAAAAGCAAGGAGACAACAATCAGACACGGGAGATTCCCGTTAAGAGGAAATCAACGTGCATTGAATGGAAAGGTGGGGGGAAGCGAGAGGTGGGCTGTGTGTGTGTGTGTGTGTGTGTGTGTGTGTGTGTGTGTGAGAGAGAGAGAGAGAGAGAGAGAGAGAGAGAGACCCAGGGGGGGGAGAGAGAGACAGACGCGCGCACGGAGGTCTCTCCCTAAAAGGGAAAACAGCCTTTGCATTCTTCAATCGCCCCTCTTTTCTTCCTCGTGCCTTCATCTCCTCCCCACCCCACTTTTCTCCCCTTCACCAAGTAGAGCTTACACAGCTTGGCTAAAAAAATATTTTTGGATCCTTTTATTTAAAAAAATGCTCTCAGAAACGGGAAAGGGAAATCACGAGGCTTTGGCAGCCAGCAGCTACGGCTGTTCGGTGCATTTTTACAAGCTTTTAAAGGAAATACGTGTCTGTGGAACGACAGCAAAATGGGGAGAGATTTTTAGGGGGGGGGAGTTGGCTGGCGGGAGGGGGGTTATTGCTAGTGGGTGAAGGGTCTATCAGTATGTCTTATTTTCGGGGTATGGCTTGTATCGCGCAATTGCTTAGAAATCCTGCTATGGCTTATATTATGCCTACGTCTTAAAAAGGGGGAAAGACGGTACTAACGCTCACCTCCCCAAGATGCTTTGCGCACGTCGGCTTCATTTGTGCACTACTGCGCAGGTACCCTGTCTTCTCCATTCCCCTCCCTCCTCCCTGGCGCGCGCTGCCTCTTTGCAAAACAGTAGTGTTTGTAAACAAAGCGTTGGACTACGCAAGGACTACAAGAAACTTGGAGATAAGGCAATGAAAAAGATACCTTCCATTTGCAACCACATATCGGTGTGAACAAGCATTTTCTTCCATGTGTTTCATGAAAAACAAATATAGGAATCGGCTTGACATGCAGTCGGATTTCAGAGTGAAAGTTTCAAGTTTGTAACCTAATATTTCAGAAATAATGGACTCAAAGGACAGATTTAACTCATCTCATTAAGAACTGAAAATTAAAACTAACTGTATACTGATGGAGTACTCTGTTGTAACCGTAAAAAACGTATAAATATAAAATATAAAAAGACTCTTAATTTGGCTCTCACTTTTTAATTTTAGGATTAGGAATTAATGGGGGTCCTTGTCACAATAGCGGCTCGATGAGGGGTCCTCGAGAAAATTTTGTTGGGAACCCCTGACCTAAGCAATCAATTTCCTAGTCAATCGCTTATTAGAGGAAAAATTATTACAGCGGCATCTCCTACCTGAAGTATAACATGTGGATGAACTCCTTCAGGTACGAATATAACTCTTCTGTATTGATGTTGTATTGAACAACTTTGACAGGCTGTGAAAGAAGTCCATTTGAAACATTTTTGACATCATCATCACCACACACACTGAATTAGCTTAAAAAATAACAACAGGTTTCTTTCTCGGTAGTTGTAATCTAGTGGGAACCTAGTGAACTTTTTCCTGTGCAAGACCCCTATGCAAGCAGCCCAATACTGGTCTAGCTAATAGAGGTCCTCCTCCTCAGTCTCTCTCTCATCTCCTAGTCCAGTCTGCCTTGCTTAGGGTAAGATGCCATCCAATGTCACCACTGCCACCCAACAACTGGTGTTTAGCTAGGAGGATTATTCGCAAGACCCCAGAGAGCTTAAACACATCTTTCAACCCCTTGTACTTATAGTTACACCAGTTTAAGGGCACATGACTTGTCATCCTATCCTATTAGGAGGTTTCAGCAACTTACACAGAAATGCAGCATCACTTATCCTAGTAATTAAGGTAAAGAGCCCCTGACCATCAGGTCCAGTCGTGTCCGACTCTGGGGTTGCGGCGCTCATCTCGCTGTATAGGCCGAGGGAGCCGACGTTTGTCCGCAGACAGCTTCCGGGTCATGTGGCCAGCATGACAAAGCTGCTTCTGGCGAACCAGAGCAGCGCACAGAAACGCCGTTTACCTTCCCGCCGGAGCGGTCCCTATTTATCTACTTGCACTTTGATATGCTTTCGAACTGCTAGGTGGGCAGGAGCTGGGACCGAGCAACAGGAGCTCACCCCGTTGCAGGGATTCGAACCACCGACCTTCTGATCAGCAAGTCCTGGGCTCTGTGGTTTAACCCACTGCGCCACCTGGGTCCCTATCCTAGTAATTATACTCATATAAATTTGTAGAACACAGGATTTATTTGTAAACCAACAGAAGATGAAAAATAAGGCCCAGTCATTTTTAATGTTTTATTTATTGTAGATGGATGCTGTCGGGATGTTTTTGGTTACTGAACTCAAGCAACCAAAACAACTAAATCTTGCTTCCCTGTCTCCCCCTGCCTCCAATTCCTTCCCGGCGTTGAACTTCAGATTATAATCTTCTCAGGACACAACAACAATAATACTAAAGAAAAATTAACTTTAACATTATAGAAGTTCCCACACATAAAGCACCTTAAATGGATTTGCTTTTAATAAACAGCAAATGTTAGCCATTGAAACAAACAAACAAACCTTTGAAATGCCAGGTTTCTTTATTTCGCTAGGGATAACACATCTTGGCCCTGTTTCGCCTGCAAAGCCGCACCTGGAATTTTAAGATTGTATAGTAAACGTTGTGTTTTTCTATGAATATGCCAACCTATCCCAAACAACTTTGTCTGGATTGGCAGAAGAAAATGCTTTTAGCCAGCAACCCACAGTGTCTTTGGTAAAGGCAGCAGCATTGGGGTCTTTTTAATTTCGGAGAAAAGGCAAGTGAGAAGCAGCATGATATAAGTTCATAAAATCACAGTATGGCGTTTTGGAGAGAGAGCGTGTGAACATACATACATGCATCAATTTATTTGTTGTTGTTTTAATAATAGTAATAATTAAAATAATGTTGCTGTTGTTTTAATAATAATAATTGAATTTATATACTGCCCTATACCTGGAGGTCTCAGGATAATAATAATAATAATAGAATTTACCGGTATATACCGCCCTATACCCGGAGGTATCAGGGCAGTTCACAGAATACAATCAAAATATAAAACCACAAAATACATAATTGAAATAAAAGCAACAACCTAATAACCTCCCCTTTATTTATTGCCCAGAAGCCACTTTTTGATTCGCTTTTTTAAAAGCGGCCTAGAAATAAACCAAAACTAAACCAAAACTAAATTTCCAAGTCTGCAACATCCCTCCTTTTTGCGAAAGGCAAAAATATAACGTCGCCTTGCAAAAGGAGAGACGTCGATACACCACGTAATTTTGTGTTTATATCTTGTATTTTTATGCTGTGATCCACCCTGAGATCTATGGAGGAAGAGCGGCATACAATTATTATTGCTAATTATTACTATTATTATTATTAACGATATAACAATAAAAATTAAGCGAGAGGGGGTGGGGGAGGGTCGGCGACGCCCAGAGGAAGCAGGAGGCGGGGGGGGTAGGTGGGAGGGGGATAAATCGAGGGACGCCTCTCACTTGGTGAAGGCCGCGCCCAGGTCGATCACCACCGCGGTCTTCTCGCCGCCGCTCCCGAGGCCCTCGTAAAGCGGCATCGCGGCGGCTGCCCTCCGGGACGACGACGAGGAACAGGAGGAGGCAAAACCCCAAGTAATGCTAGTTTGAGAAAAGGGGAGGGGGCTTTCTTCAGCGGGTGGCGCGCCGAGCCGAATGGCTGGTGGGGCGGGGACCTTCCGGCGCAGCAGGCGCATTTCAGCGTGCCCAACATGCCGCCTGATCCCGGGGATTATTTATGACGCCCTCATTTCTTTCCGCACGTCTTCTCCTTAACTCCACAGTTATTGTTGTTTTTTGTCTAAAGAGCCATAAGCGCCCCTAGGTTCTCCTCGCCGCCCCTAGGTTCGGCAGGCAATGCGGGAAACACCCCACCGCCGTCGCTGGGCGAAGGGTTGAGGCTGGCGGCGGAACGGGGAGAGTAAAGGGGGCGCAGTCTAACGAAGTGGAAGCCACATTTCCGGGTGTCGTTGGGATGCTCGATAAGAAATCTTCCGCGTTTGTGGAAGACAGTCTTATTCGGCTACGAGTGATCGCCAAAGAGAAAGAAGAGGGATGCTCGATAAGAAATATTCCACTTAGGTCTTCAAGGGTGGTGGTGCATTCACACGAGCTAGGGGGGCTGCCGTTTTGAAATCGCTTCCACAAGGATGAAGAGTGGGCATGAAATATACTTTAAATGATAAATGATTGACATCCCTGAGCTCCAGATATTTGCATGCATGCACACGGGCACAAAGGCGTCTTGACGTGTTTTAGGGATAGGTAAAGGTAAAGGGACCCCTGACCATTAGATCCAGTCGTGACCGACTCTGGGGTTGCGCGCTCATCTCGCATTATTGGCCGAGGGAGCCGGCGTATAGCTTCCAGGTCATGTGGCCAGCATGACAAAGCCGCTTCTGGCAAACCAGAGCAGCACACGGAAACGCCGTTTACCTTCCCGCTATAGCGGTTCCTATTTATCTACTTGCATTTTGACGTGCTTTCGAACTGCTAGGTTGGCAGGAGCTGGGACCAAGCAACGGGAGCTCACCCCGTCACAGGGATTCGAACCGCCGACCTTCTGATCAGCAAGCCCTAGGCTCAGTGGTTTAACCCACTGCGCCACCTGGGTCCCAGTTTTAGGGATACTAACTCCATAAATCCTTTGTCAAATCCTGCATCTTTTGCGTTGAACCTCAGACTTCCCACCCTTCCACTCTCCCCCCTCCTATATATATATAAAACAATTATAAACAATTATATAAAAATTATCTCTTGAGTTCTAGTATTGGAGAGAGGGAGAAAAATGCCTCGTCCACTCCCTCCAGAAAAACGCATTATTTTATATACCTTTGTCATGTCTCCTCTTTCTTGCCTTTTCTCTAAGCCAAAAAGTCCCAAATGATGATAGTTTTCCTCATAGGGCAGTTGTTCCATCCCTTTAGTCATCTTTTGTTCTTTGAACCGTCCTGAGACCTCCGGGTATAGGGTGGTATATAATCATCATCATCATCATCATCATTTTAAATTTTTTTTTTAAAGGGCGCATAATATGGTGGGCATCCGGGGGAAAATGACTTTGGCAACCACCTGCCACTGACCGCCAGGTGCTTTGACTATATGTTTTTTGGCATGATCCCTTGAACGTAATCCCTGCATAAGTTACGGACTCCCTGTGCCTTTTCACACAGCACATAGTTAAACTAGGCAATCTGCTACCTCCGGGGGATTTGACAAATGCAGGGAAGAAAAGGCTATCGGTGGTTACTACTTGCCATTTTGGCCATGTGCATCCTACATACAAGCTTCAGTATCAGTAGAGGAAATAAATGTAGTAGTTGCTGGGAAACAATGCATGAGGAATATTGCACTCACGTCCCCCTTGTGAGCTTTCCAAGAGGGATCTGGCTGCCCCTCTGTGGGAAAGGAGATGCTGAACAAGATGGACCAGTTTTGGGCACCATAGTTCTGGGCACCACAGTTCAAGAAGGATACTGACGAGCTGGAACGTGTCCAGAGGAGGGCAACCAAAATGGTCAAAGGCCTGGAAACGATGCCTTATGAGGAACGGCTTAGGGAGCTGGGTATGTTTAGCCAGGAGAAGAGAAGGTTAAGGGGTGATATGATAGCCATGTTCAAATATATGAAAGGATGTCATATGGAGGAGGGAGAAAGATTATTTTCTGCTGCTCCAGTGAGGCAGACATGGAGCAATGGATTCAAACTTCAAGAAAGACGATTCCACCTAAACATTAGGAAGAACTTCCTGACAGTAAGAGCTGTTCGTCAGTGGAATTTGCTGCCAAGGAGTGTGGTGGAGTCTCCTTCTTTGGAGGTCTTTAAGCAGAGGCTTGACAGGCATATGTCAAGAATGCTTTGATGGTGTTTCCTGCTTGGCAGGGGGTTGGACTGGATGGCCCTTGTGGTCTCTTCCAACTCTATGATTCTATGATTCAGTTTTGATCTCATCCCACAGCAGGGCTCTCCTTATGCACCATCTGATAATAGTTTCCTTTTGCATTAATTAATAGGCTGACCTCTTGGGGTGCCCTTGAGAACATCTCCTTGGGTTGGCTTTCCTTCTCCCTCCGTTCCGCTTGCTTATTTTTCTCATTGCTGTGCTTGTCTAATTTTGCAACTCGCTATGTAGGACAGGGAGAGGAAGGAAATAGCTCGGTACTGCAGGGAACCGACAGATGGTGGTTTAAATTTAAGTTGAGATGCTACCATGTGGTGTGACTTTTTCAATGGGTTCCCTCCACCCCCGAGATTTATTCTCTTTACTTCAGAGCACTTATTTGTTCCATTGATTTATGCACACTCTTAACAGACTCTCCAACAAACCCTGGTTAGCCCTGGAAGGCGCAAGGGTCTTTCTCTTCCAGGCTTCATTCCCAGAATTGCAACTTCCTCGTGTGACCTTGGGTAGTTCAGTGAGAGCGACTGGGTATTTCTTTTTACTCAGCAATTCTGCTTCCCAGGTTGTAACTGCTGACTTGATTCACACAAGTAAAATAGTTTCTACTTCCATCAGCACCGGAGAGATCAGGAGCGGAGCTGGGCTCTGTTCTTTTTGTGGTCAAACAAAAATGGAAATCTCAAGAACACCCACCTGCCATGCCACAAGGGGGTGGCCTGGGCAGAGCAGGTATAAATTGGCTTCTGCTTTGCTGCTCGTGATGTTCTTGTGGAAATCATTAAGAGAGAAAATCCAGGTGAGCTAAAGGAAAATTACATGCATATTGTTATGGAAGGATGGCGAAGGGCGAAAAGTTGGGTGAGGGCTGTAGCTTAAGTTTACCAGATTTTTTTCCAGTGAATCTGGGACACTTTGCAACTTCCTACTAAATAGATGGATTTTGCCAGGGAACTGATTTGTAAATCCGGGGACTGTCCCCAGGAAATGGGGACGTCTGGTAACCTTACTGTAGCTCACTGCAAGGAGGCATAAATTTCTGTTCTGACCTGTATTCATCACAATCAGCACAGTTTTCCGTTCTGCTGCAGTTTGGTTTCCATCAAATACTGCAGGCTTCCTCAGATGTTTTTGGCCTACAACTCCCATGATCCCTAGCTAGCAGGACCAGTGGTCGGGGATGATGGGAATTGTAGTCTCAAAACATCTGGAGGGCTGAAATACTGTGTTATATGTATTGCTACAGGTGGCGCTGTGGGTTAAACCACTGAGCCTAGGGCTTGCTGATCAGAAGGTCGGCGGTTCGAATCCCTGTGACGGGGTGAGCTCCCGTTGCTCGGTCCCAGCTCCTGCCAACCTAGCAGTTCAAAAGCACGTCAAAATGCAAGTAGATAAATAGGAACCGCTACAGCGGGAAGGTAAACGGCGTTTCCGTGTGCTGCTCTGGTTTGCCAGAAGCGGCTTTGTCATGCTGGCCACATGACCTGAAAGCTATACGCTGGCTCCCTCGGCCAATAATGCGAGATGAGCGCGCAACCCCAGAGTCGGTCACGACTGGACCTAATGGTCAGGGGTCCCTTTACCTTTACCTAAAGTTAAGTTATGCAGGTTACACAACTATTTATGTAACCAATGTAACTTACATTCATTACAATGTAATGGAAACTTCTAAACAATGTAAAAGAAAGTAATTGCATATATTCTGCACACTTAAATGGCTCAGGGTTGCAATACCTCAAGGACCAATTCTCCCTGTATAAACTGACCCAGATCTTGTGACCATCATCTGAGGCTCTTCTTCTACAGCCTTTTAAATGTGTGTTTGTGTGTGGGGGGGAGGGAGTTATTTTGTTTTTCTTTTGTTTTAACTATTTATTTTTAGCCCCTGTCATGTATTTTTACCTTATGAACCACTCTGAGATCTTCGGATGCAGGGCGGTATGTTGTTGTTTAGTCATTTAGTCGTGCCCGACTCTTCGTGACCCCATGGACCATAGCACGCCAGGCACTCCTGTCTTGCACTGCCTCCCGCAGTTTGGTCAAACTCATGTTCGTAGCTTCGAGAACACTGTCCAACCATCTCGTCCTCTGTCGTCCCCTTCTCCTAGTGCCCTCCATCTTTCCCAACATCAGGGTCTTTTCCAAGGATTCTTCTCTTCTCATGAGGTGGCCAAAGTATTGGAGCCTCAGCTTCACGATCTGTCCTTCCAGGGAGCACTCAGGGCTGATTTCCTTAAGAATGGATAGGTTTGATCTTCTAGGATCCCCTTCATGGATCAATGCCTTGTCGTGGCGAAGGGGCTTGAATAACTCAGAGAAGCTATGAGCTATGCCATGCAGGGCCACCCAAGATGGACAGGTCATAGTGGAGAGTTTTGACTAAACGTGATCCACCTGGAGAAGGAACTGGCAAGCCACTCCAGTATCCCTGCCAAGAAAACTCCATGGACAAAGACAACATGCAGGGCGGTATATAAATGTAATAAATATAACAACAGCAGCAACAACAATTTGGTTTAAAAAACAATGATCTGAGTGAAAACCAATCACATTCACTTATTGAATTCTGTTCCTGACCACAGACGAACATGCAAACTGCTGCCGTTCCTGCTTCCTTTTCTCTCAGAATAATCCAGTGGTCCTTGCTCACTGGTAGAGCACATTCTTTGCACTGAGAAACTCTCAAGCTTGATCTCTCGGCAAGCGCACCTGGATGGAGGCTGCACACCTGTAATTCACCGTGGGATGCATCAAATCCAGAAGGAAGCCATTGTTTCTGTTATTGTGGTTGTTGATTTGTCCACCCAGCGTCCTTCACCTGCGCTCTGCTCCCCCTTTAGATGCTGAACTTGGCACCTTCTACATGCCGAGCAGGTGCCCTACCTCTGAGCTATATGGACCCTCCCCTTTGCCACCCAAAAAGCGTTTTTGCTTTTTTAAAAAGTCTTGCTATTTATGATTCCACTGGACAAACCTGCTCGCACGAGGACCACCCTCTCATCCCCGCCCCCCTCCAACTCCTATAAGCAGAGCACTTGTCTGCGGCTGGTGGGCGGGTCGAAGGAGGGCCCCCATGGGTGGGTGGGAGTCTTGCTACTACCGCCTGGCCCAATCCCTGAGCCAGGGAGGAGGAGTGGTTGATGAATATGAACAGCAGCCTCTTTCTTCCTTCCCCTCCCTCTTCTCCTTTCCTCCTCCCAGAGTCTCTCCTGGCCATGAAGGCAGCAGCAGAGCAGCTGAGAGGAGGATGCTGAGGACCAGCCCAGAGAGCTCTTCTTCCTGAAGATGCTGCCTAGCTGAAAGGATGGCGGGCGCTCAGGTAAGGCAGGGCTGATACAGAGCCTGGCCTGTTTCCTGGCAACGAGGGAGGGGAAGTCTAGGGGTCCAAGGGAGGCCGAGAACTTGTCTGCAGAGAGACTTCTCCCAAGTCACTTTGGCCAGTTGCAGCTAAAGATCCCTAGACAAGGAGGGATGCCCGCACTACCCTGGGCTTTTTCAGGGCTGGGGGTGCAAGGAGGCCTTGGTGGGAGGATGCGAAGGGTCCCCCCCCCTTGCAAGCCTTGCATTCCACAAGAACAGCAGCGAAGATTGCTGCTGAGAGCTTCTTTGTGTACTGCTTCAGCAAATGGAGGCTTTCTGCCTCTGCCTGCCTTTTGTTTGGGGATTTGCTCCCCCCCATCTCTCCACCTCTCCCCCCCCCTTTCCTCCCAAGTTTCTTGTGCAAAGATCGAATTTCCCCCCTCCGATTCACTGGCTTTGATTTCATTCATTTCTCTAGCTCTCCAGGCTTTGGAGCAAGTGCCTCATTGTGGAATTCCAAGGTTTAAGTGATTGCAAGAAAGGGACAAAAAAAAAAGGGATAAGAATTGCAAGCCTTTCTTTCCTTTGAACTTTTTGTGTGTCTCAGAAATGTCTCTGAAGGTTAATGTCTGCTGCTATCCTTACAGCTCCTTCCCTTAAAAAGGAAAAATAATAATAATGATGATGATAATGATAATCATGTGTTTGGCATTTAATGTTCAGAACAGCCACAGGGAATTGATTTGTTTGGAGATGGAAGCGATGTGGTGGGGGGTGAGGGAGGAGCGAAACTTCAGACCATTTGCCATTTGTCTGCTGTGCAGAGATGCTACACCCCGCTTTAAAAATAACATAAGGCGGCACTCTGGTGCAATGATATATAGCGTGAGGCACAAGCTGTGATCTTTGCAGATGGGGTGTTTTGGAGGAAGGGACGGTCATTTTCGTGCGTGTTTTAATTCATAAAAACCAACAGATCTGTGCCCCGGAAATTTAAGGGGCCATCTGTTTCCCCACAGAGAAATAGCTAAGTGGATTAGTGCTGTTTGCATGTATCCCTGTAGCAAATGGATCACCAGATTTTGGAGAAGGTTGGAGGAACAGGGAGGGGAGGCCTGCAAAGCTAGCCACAGATTCACGCTTTAAAAAAGCAATTTTTTTGGGGGGGGGCACCTGTGCCCAGCCCCAAATCTGATGCCATCAGTGCTGGTGTTCTGCTGTGGCTAATGACAGGTTTGGTGAACATAAACTGCTAGCCATGTGTTGGTCCCAGGCCCATGCAGAAAAGGAAGGTTTTTTAGCTCCTGGTTTGTGCGTTCTTTTGGCTTAGCTGTGCAGCCCTGAAATACAGCCTTTCCTTCTCTCTCTCTCTAAAAAAAGCTGAAATTACATACCCTCCAACATCTTGAGTCCCAAAACCGGGGTGCATATCTTCCCGCCCGAGTCTCATGTGACCCGCCTGAGATCATGGAGCCCCAAAAATGCACTTTTGGGGGTTGTGTTTTCAGGTGCTCCAAAACATAAGATCGCAGCCCCGAAAGAGACCTTTTTTTCTGGGCGAGATCTAGGCACAAAATAACACAAAATAGCAGCACCCAAAATGGCCACCTTGTTTTCGTGCGAGAAAGCAGGATGCCCTGTTTCCCCCCACAACACTTGCAGGGTATGAAGTTAGTTTCATACAGTGGTACCTCGACTTACGAACGACTCGACAACCGAATTTTTCGACTTACGAATGGGGCAAATGGCCGCGCATGTACGAATGTCTCGACATCCGAAAGGAAACCGTGGCGGTTTTAGATAGAGATTTTTCGACTTACGAATTTTTAGATGTGGTTGCTTCGACTTACGAATTTTTCCGTTTCCAATGCATTCCTATGGGAAACCGCGTTTCCAATGGCGCTTTTCGAATTACGAATTTTTCGACCTACGAAGGCGCCTTTGGAACGGATTAAATTCGTAAGTCGAGGCACCACTGTACTTATTTATCACGCTAATTTCCTGCTTTTTCTCCAAGGTGTCTAAATTGTGGAGGTTTATGCCATATTATCTTCTCAGCAGCCCTGTGAAGCGGACTAGGCTGAACAGTAAGGCTGACTAGCAAAGTGGGCCCCATCTTCTCCATAAATTTAGAACACAACTTTAAACAGTCATGGCTCCCCCCCACCCACCCAAAGAATCATGGGAACTGTAGTTTGTTAAGGATGCTGAGAGTTGTTAGGAAGTTCCTTTGTTTCCCTCACACAGCTATGATTCCCAGAGCGGCTTCCCAGGGGACTCTGGGAATTGGAGCTCTGAGAGGGCAATGAAGGGATCTCCAAACAACACCCAATAACCTTAGCAAACTACAATTCCCAGGATTCTTTGGGGCAGGGGAAGCAAATGGGGCTTAATTTCCCCGATTTGCACTTGAGTGGGGAACCTGAGCCTGACTCCCCTTGTTCAAACTGAACAGGAATCTGAAGAGGTGAGGAACTTTTGTCAGCCTCAGGGTATCACAAGTTGGTAAATACAATACAGTGCCGTGCAGGGGAAAAAATAGTCTGGTAAGACTGCTGTCTGGAAGGATCAAAGAAAACATGAGGTTTATTGCTCTAGGAAATAAAGACATTTTAATGCAAAGGTTTCACCTGTGGCCAAGGCAGAGCAAAGAAGTTAACACTAGCACATGCTAGCTCATTCTGACACCGACTGACTTAGAGAAGAAGCAGGAGAAAGCTAGTAAAGGAAGGGATTTGCTTCACCAACAATTAGTAATGAAAAAAGGAGGAATCGGAGAGGAGGAATTCGGTGAGGAGGAGGAGGAGGAGGAGGTTTCCTTTTGGTCCTTGCCCCTCCACTGGTAGTTTATTACAAGTATTGTTGATTTACTCTGAAAGGAGGCAAAGTCCCCAAACACTCAGCCTCTCCGTGCCCTGAAAAAAACCAACAACCACAGCATTATTGTATTGCCTTGCTGTTGCAATGGTTTGACTCTCCGGGATTCAAAGAACCCCTCTTTTTGTGTGGTGAACCTTTTGCTTCCTGTGAGGGCGGGAGCAAAACTTCAAACCGTGTAATGATTCCTTTAAAAACAAACAAACAAGCAAACAAACAAACAAACAAACAAGCAACCTGGGGAGTCTGCAGTTTTAAAGTGAGAAGCAGTGTGTTTGTTTGTTTGTTTGTTTGTTTGTGTGCATGTGGAGCTGCTTAAACTCCCCCCCCCTGCCATTCATTTCTGGCCAAATAACTCCCCTCCCAATATAATTCCCTGCTGCTGGGTTCTAGCTGCTTATTCAACCTGTAACTGTGCAAGGGGAGTGGATATGTCCCAGGGAGGGAGAGGGAGATTCTGAGTATCAAAATAGCTTACCAGAAAGGGGTTAAGCACACTCAGCTCCTGCTATCCGCTCAGCTTTCCAAGGCTGCTTCTCAGTTTTAAAATGCCACCCCCTCCTGGAACATCACTATATTGGATTCCCTCCTTTGTCACCTGAGGTGGGCTGGGCCAGAAAGAGCTATACCATGTGGTTTGCGACCTGGACATTTGAATAGACCCCAGATCCCATCGCCATGCTTGCAGATTAGTCTTGCAGAGGAGCAACGGAGGGGTACAGATTTTCTTCAGGGAGCATTTACAGACACTCACTCTTTTCTGGCGCAGATTCGATCACGTTCT
The DNA here is from genome assembly GCF_963506605.1 of Zootoca vivipara. Taxonomy (NCBI): domain Eukaryota; kingdom Metazoa; phylum Chordata; class Lepidosauria; order Squamata; family Lacertidae; genus Zootoca; species Zootoca vivipara. Next base: position 5,465,902 of record NC_083276.1, read on the forward strand.
ACAAATTCGGGTTGCACAATTATAGCTTATTGTTATATCAATCAATTGATATGAAATCTTGTTTCATATCAATACATTCTACCTCCATGGTTGGAGGCAGTGAAGGCAGATCATATATAGTTTAAATTTCTATTAATATTTGATTGGTTTTTAAAAATTATTATTATTAGTTCCATGTTTTTAGCTGTTCTTATTTTATTTGGCAGCTGCCTTGAGATGCTGTCAGGGGAGAAGGTGGGGTATAAATAAATATATGATAATAATAACATAACATAACATAACAACAAACACAATACAACACAACACAACATGATAATAAACATTCATCTAGTAACTTAAAGGGCTTGTTTGTATGGTTCATTCTAGAACAGAATGGTACAGTCCTCTTCAGTCTGTAGAAATCTGATATGCAGGAGAAATTATCATTATTAACTTGCCTGTTTATAAGATTACTTACCTGCCATTCACCATAAGGTACCAGTAAGGGTTGCGAGAATATAATAGCACAACAGAAAACCGAATAAAACAGTTGACAGATTATTTTAAAAAATAAAACAATTCCCAACACAACAGCACAGTATAGGTTCAACAAAACAGAAAAAGGTAGGTGCCACAAAATTGCTGGTCTAAGGCAACAACTGAGTGTCTTGTGAAGTAGAAAAATCCCTTGCACGTAGAAAGCTAGCCTCTCCTGGAGAAGTGTCTTGGCCTGACCTTCTCCCTGATGTGCTAGTTTTCCACATGCAAGGAGATTTCCTATTTTTTCTTTTTATGGAGGAGATGCACCTTCTTAGTATGTTTGCAAATTCCTCCCACCCCTTTGCAAAGGAGCTGCCCTTGGATTAAGGGTGAAAGTATTGTAGCGAAGCATTGTTGGGAAGCTTTAATCGCTGCACCTACCAGTGACTGAGCCTGGCACCACAGGGTGCAACGTTGAGAGATGACAACTGCCAGCTCCTTGCAGTTCTCTCCATCAAGCCTGTCAACAGGGTGTCATGTTCCTTGAACTTTAGGGATGGAGGTGTTTGTGATGAGAAGAAGAAGAAGAAGAAGAAGAAGAAGAAGAAGAAGAAGAAGAAGAAGAAGAAGAAGAAGAAGAAGAAGAAGAAGAAGAAGGGATTTGATATCCTGCTTTATCACTACCCGAAGGAGTCTCAAAGTGGCTAACAATCTCTTTTTCCTTCCTCCCCCACAACAAACACTCTGTGAGGTGAGTGAGGCTGAGAGACTTCAGAGAAGTGTGACTAGCCCAAGGTCACCCAGCAGCTGCATGTGGAGGAGCAGAGACGCGAACCCGGTTTACCAGATTACGAGTCGACCGCTCTTAACCACTACACCACACTGGCTCTGAGCAGAGCAAGCACCTGGTTCTGGCAAATGGCAGCCAAACCTTTATCCCACCTTCCAAATCTGCATCCTTTCAGTGGCATATCTGATCTGTAAGGTAAAGGTAAAGGGGACCCCTGACCATTAGGTCCAGTTGTGACCGACTCTGGGGTTGTGCGCTCATCTCGCATTATTGGCCGAGGGAGCCGGCGTATAGCTTCCAGGTCATGTGGCCAGCATGACAAAGCCGCTTCTGGCAAACCAGAGCAGCACATGGAAACGCCGTTTACCTTCCCACTGTAGCGGTTCCTATTTATCTACTTGCATTTTTTGACGTGCTTTTGAACTGCTAGGTTGGCAGGAGCTGGGACCAAGCAACGGGAGCTCACCCCGTCACAGGGTTTCGAACCACCGACCTTCTGATCAGCAAGCCCTAATGGGCCTTAAATATTTGGCCATGCTCAGCAGGGTTCTTGGAAGTTGGAGCCTGAAATGTGTGTCAATATAATCTTAGCAGTGGCATTTATTTTATTTCTAAGCAGCATCCAAAGCAGTAAAAAATATCAGTAAAAGCAGTTAAAAAACAAATATCTGAAACATTTTTTAAAAAATTAAAATCAAGCAAGAAGCTAAAAGCCAGATTAAAAACTCGTGGCAGCATTCTTTATGTCTGGGAAGGCAGCCTAAACAAAAATGTTTTTAGCAGGTCTCACACAGCCCCGCAGCTGATCAGTTTGTGCACAAGCTTCTCAAAAACTCGGCCCCAAACCATCTGATTTATAGCTAGCTAGCTAGCCTGTGTGGCTTGCCCAAGTGACTACTGTGCAGATCATTCATTAGCCACCCCCTCCCAATGCCTCACTTTCTCAAAACAATGTCCCACATCAAAGAAGGTACCCAGCACTATCACTTTACCTCCCCATTGATTAAGACATCAAAGGCTGTTCTCATGCCATCAAAGAACGTAACAGGAGATGATAAGGGAAAGCAACAAGAGGCAGGAGGGGTAACCATGTTACATCACTAGCTCCTCGAAATACAATTTATCTTCCAGATAGATTGCCCATACAGACTCCATGGGGCCTGATCCAGCAGACAGTTTAATTGAATGATAGAGGTGGAAGGGATCCCGAGGATCATCTAGTCCAACCCCTTGCAATGCAGGGATATGCAGTTGTCCCTTAACTGGGATCGAACCTGCAACCTTGGCATGATCAGCACCGTGTTCTTAAGTTCTCAGTTTAATTTGAAACCGCTCATTCACGAGCTTAACTGAACTGAGAGCTCTCTTTTGCTTCTCGCTTCCAGGTCTTGGTCCCCGGCACCATTTGCTCTCCTCGTTCCCCCGCACGACGCTCCGCCAGGATGGGCCCCCATCCGATGGGCTTTCCCGCCTGCCTCTCCATCTGCCTCTTCCTGCTCAGCTCCTGCAGTCCGCAATGCCTCGCTTTTTGGGAGGCGGAGGGGCGGCCCGCGAGACAACTACGTCAGGCCTTTCCAGAAGACCCCGGAAACGTGAGCGTCCCGGTTCCAGAAAGCCCCTTCAGCTCACCCGCGCAAGCAGCCAGCAGTGCGACTTCCGGAAGCCTCTACAAAGGCGCCACAGTTGAGCCAACCGGGGAGCCGCTAAACACTGCCACCACCATCAAAGCCACGCTGCCAACCAGCCTGGGTGCTCAAGGTCCTCCAGGGCGCCAGGGTTTGAGTGTTGACGCCACGGCTGCAACCCCAGCGGTGGGTGGCAGCGAGCAGCAGTTGGATCCCAGTGTTCCCAGTAAAGAACTGGGGAGCAGCGAGCAAAGCGAAGTCCTGCTCACCCCGGTTGTGACTGCTCCAGACCCGAATGCGAGGGCTGTTGGGCTCAGCACTACCGCAGGAGAGCTGGTGGAGGGTGGCGGGGGAGGAGACAGGCTCGGTTCAATGGTGGACGTTTTCGCGCCAGACGTCTTGGAAGGAGGCAGAAGCGCCACATGGCAACCGGCCACGGAAGAAGCGCACATTTCCGAAACGATAGCCAGCGGCCGCTCCGTGACTCCTTCCCCTCCAGTGGGTCAGTACGTTGATTCTGAGCAAGGGCCAGACAGAGACGCCCCCTCGGTTTTGAGAGGCACAGAGGGTCCTGCGAGACCTGCTTTGGCTCCGGCTGACGCCGCCTCGGGTTTGCAAGTGGGGATCTCCACGGAAAGGGAGCTCTTGGAAGGCGTTCCTGGTGCCGTGGCGACTGTCACACCACAAAGTGATGACTGGGATGATACAAAATTTGGGCCCGCCAGTCGGCTGAATGCTCTGAGACCCGTGACGGGGCTTTATCCCGCCGTGGGGGGAGAGGAAGAGGAAGACGATGTGAAGAAGGCCCTGCCGCCGCCGAGATTATCGGCAGCCGCGCCGAAAGGAAGTGAAAATGTTCAGACCGGGTTGGGCCTGGCGTCCGTGCCAAGCGGGGAGCCCACCTCGCCCTCTGCCAGCCTGGATCCTGCCCGTGTTGCTGGCCCGCCAGTGAAAGCTGCAGCCCCCTCTGGGAGTGCAGTGGAAAATGGAGAGCCTGTTGCCACTTCCCATTCCAGATCCCTTGCAGGGACCACCGCTACGACGGACGCGACCAAATCAGACGTCTTCCAAACCCCGAGAGATCTGTCAAGAGGTAAATAAATTCCTCCTTTTGCTTTCAGATTATTTGGTAAGCGTCCCTATCCCGCCTTCCCTCAAAGCTGCTCAATGGGGCATATACAATCCTGCCCCCTCCCCATTTTATCCTCACAGCAGCCCAGTGGGATGGGTTATGTTGAGCGGTGGTTACTGGCCCGAGGTTGCCCAGTGAGCTTCATGGCCAAGAGGGGAGATTGGAACCCTGGCCTTCCGGGTCCTTACCCAGCACTCTAACCATTACACCACACTCCTCCTACTCGGCAGTTCTTTTTTCAAGAAGGGCTTGGAATAAAGAGCTATTGACATGAGAGGACTTGGCCTACATTGCCATCAGGCAATGAGATTGCCTCCTTGGGATGCGGGTGGCGCTGTGGTCTAAACCACTGAGTCTCTTGAGCTGGCCGATCAGAAGGTTGGCGGTTCAAATCCCCGCGATGGGGTGAGCTCCCGTTGCTCTGCCCCAGCTCCTGCCAACCTAGCAGTTCGAAAGCATGACAGTGCAAGTAGATAAATAGGTCCCACTGCGGCGGGAAGGTAAACAGTGTTTTTGTGCGCTCTGGTTTCCGTCACAATGTCTTGCCCGTTGCCGCAGAAGCAGTTTAGTCCTGCTGGCCACATGACCCAGAGAGCTGTCTGTGGACAAACCTGAAAGTGAGATGAACGCCGCAACTCCAAAGCGCCTTTGACTGGACTTAGCCATCCAGGGGTCCTTTACCTTTTTTTTTACCTACACTTTGTAACTCCCTGCCTGTTGATATCAGGGCCAGGTGTCTTCAGTGTGCCCTTTCCATGCCTGTTAACGATGTTGTTGTTTAGGAAGCCTGCCCAGGTTTTGAGAAAGCTGACATGTGATTTAATCTGTTTTTAGTCTATTGGAGTTTTAGCTTTAATATATATATATATATATATATATATATATATATATATATATATAATTCCGGTTGATTTTATTGTTCTATCTGTTTTGTAAACCGTTTTGAGGGTTTTTTTTTTTTTTTTACAACCAAGTGGCATATAAATTTTATGAAATGAGCAAATAAATAAATAAATAAACCTTCCTTCCTCCGTGTCCCTTATCTGCCCAAAATGATCAGAAGAGATTTTATCTTCTTTGGGCCTCTTCCTTGATTCCATTCCCTGTTTGCTGGCCGAGGTCTGGCACCGGAGCCAAGAGTTTTGCTTTGGTGTCCCAGACTTCCTGTCTAGCTGGACTCTTTGGTTTTTGACCTGTATTATAACATGGTTACTGCCAGCATTTGCTCATTCATTGGCCCAGATTGCTCAATAGAGGGTGTGTTCACATTACTGCCTCCAAGGGGTAAGTTGCTGGGCTTTGGTTTTTTTTGGTGTGTTTCACAGCTCCTTTCTGCTCACATCAGCACAGCTTCATTAGTGTCGGATTCATTTCTGCGCGTGCCAGAGAATGTTGACAGGGCGGGGATGCCGTTTATCCCATTGAAAAGTGTCCACACCTTGGCTAGAGGTGAATTAGGCTCAAGGACTCCAATTGTTGTGAAGCTGGTTGGAGAAACAACCAATAGAGATGTATGCATTTTGGATAATGTCCTGTTGACACAGACTAAAAACCTAGCCCTGGAAATGCAGTGAGTGCTCAGTAAATGGTTGTGGTTTGACTGTCAGACTAAGACCTGGGAGACCAGGGTTCAAATCCCACCTCGGCCATGAAGCTCACTGGGTGACCTAAGGGCCAGCCCCTCACTCTCAGCCTAACCTACCTTGCAGGGTTTTTGTGATAATAAAAATGGGGAGGGGGGGGGGAAAGAAAATGATGCACGGCACCCTGAGCTACTTGGAGGAAAAGTGGAATATAAATGAAAAACTAAACTGACAAATAAATCTTAGCTTAGTTAGAGAGTGCAATCTGAACCATGTCTACTCAAAAGCCACTCCTGCTGAATTTGTTGAGGGTAGGATAAGTGGTGTTAGGTTTTCAGCCTACAGCTCCCAGGATTCCTGATGCAGGAAACAGAAGCTGGTCAATAGGATGGCTAGGGCATATATTTTGGTTCCCCTAAAGTTTCATTTGCCTGATTCCTGAAGAAGGGGCAGGGGAGCTTTTAAAAATTCTGGCAAGTTTGAATTTTTAGCCGGCTGCCACAATCAGATGCTGTTCTGGCAGGAGGAAGAGAACTTTTTTTTTTTTTTGACCTTCAGATTCTGCATTCTGGAGCAATTGCTGTCGCTGTGGAATTTTTCCTGCAGGCTGCACAGAACTTCTGCAGCCTCGATCCAGTGTTTTTCTGGCTATTTCTATGCCACTGCAGTCAGCTAGTTTGGGCAGGCCCAGGTTCTGGCGGCGGCCAGCTGCTTTGACGGAAATGTCCCCAAATGAATAATAATAATAAAAACACTGGAAAAGTGTCATTGCAGGAGGGGAGCCTCAGTCACGCTAGGCTCTGACGCAGCTGGCAATCGCTGCCATCTGTCTTGCTCTCGCTTTCCGGAGGGGAGTCCGGGTGATCAATGGAGACCATGTGGGTGTGAGGATATTGGAGCATAAAATGCACAGGTCCGGGAAAGGAAATGGCACAACCTGACTCGGCTACTGCTGCTTCTGCGGCAGGAGGAGTATTTCAGCCAACGCTTGCTGCAAGAATAAAAAGGGGGGAAATTCCTGCCAACTTCTTACACATGTTGTCTCCTGTACAATGTGCATAGGGGATAAATTTGAACCCCAAAGAACCCCACATTGAAGGCTCCATGCGGCTGGAGAGCACTCCCCAAGCTTCTTCTTCTTTGGCGATCCCTCGTAGGCGAGTAAGATTGTCTTCCATAAACACAGTTTTAGCAGTGAGTCCATAAGTGACTGTGGAGGCCAATTCTGGATCCATACGTCCTTCCACAGTGGGGACACGTCCTTCCACAGTGGGGACATAGGTTTCCGGGCGGGAGTTGCTCACAGTGAGGGTTTGCCAAGTGTGCCTTCCTCTTAGCGCGTTTCTCCCTTGCGTCCTGAGTTCGAGCATCTTCAAAGCCCATGACACCTTTGGTCAAGGCTGTTCTCCAACTGGAGCGCTCGCAGGCCAGTGTTTCCCAGTTGTCAGTGTTTATACTACATTTTTAAACATTTGCCTTGAGAGAGTGTTTATACCTCTTTTGTTGACCACCAGCATCATTACGCTTTCCATTTTTAAGTTCAGAATAGTTGCTTTGAAAGATGATGAACCTCTTTTGTTGACCACCAGCATTACGCTTTCCATTTTAAAATTCGGAAGAGGGTAGTTGCGCCCCAAGTATCACCTTCTGGAAATGTCTATCCAAGTAGGACCGGAAACCACTGCAAAGCCATGCCACCCACCCCTAGTTTGGACTGCTGCTCCAGAAGGGTACCATGGCCGATGGTATCGAAAGCTGCTGAGAGGTTGAGGAGAATTAACAGGGACCCATCATACAGGGCGAGCAAAGCAGTTTCGGTGCCAAAACCGGGCCTAAACCCTGATTGAAATGGACCTAGGAAATCAGATTCCTCCAAATACATTTTAAAAAGAATAAAAAAATGAATGAATGAATGAATGAATGAATGAATAAGGGTGCTCTAAATGCATTTGGCTTTCCCTAAATGGGTTTGTCCCGTAACAGATATTTTATCTTCTTCTGTGTTTCCCACCCCACCCCCGCCAGGGATTACTCCTGGGGCAGCAACATCCTTCCACGAAGCGGATGCCGTGCTTCTTCCAGCTGTGACACAAGGCGACTTTAGCACCCAGCAAGCCACAGGGCCAGAGAGGGTGATGGAGGGAGAAACACCGACAGTTTTCAGAATCTCCCAGCTGCCAGAAGACTCTGTGGCTGCTGCTTCCCCCCTTGCCACCCATTTGCCTGCTCTTAAAACACCGGATGCAAAAGGTTGGTAGGCTTTTCTATCGTTCTTCTTGGCCATGACTCCATAATAATCATATTACTTTTATTATTTATACCCTGCCCATCTGGCTGGGTTGCCCCAGCCACTCTGGGCAGCTTCCAATACATGCAAAAACATGATAAACCAGCAAACCAGCAAACCAAAAAAACCACTTCTTGATACATGGTACAGCTCACAACTTCTGTTATAAGAAAAATACTGTTCACTTTCCCTTATGGGGTATCTAAGAGCCCGTATAGAGTCCTTATGTAGGTTCTCTATCGGTAGGAGAAAATAACAGAGGCCAACCAGAGAATATTGAGAAGCAAAGCAGCTAGCAAGCCTGATCTTTATTAAACTGTTACAACAGGGTCCCCCGCTCACCCCATGCAGGGAGGGAGGAGAGGAACTCAGAACAATGGTGCGCAAGCTTTTATATAGACATTTGAAATTTGCCTACCTTGGAGCTCAAGCGCCCTCCAAAACACCATACATACATCACAGAAAGAGGTGGTCTCCAGCAGAAATTTGAGTGTGTTGCTTCTCTCCTGCCTGCCAGGGTACCTAATAATGCCTTATTGTCTGAATGCCTTTTCCGGGTAGCCTGGCCATTCCTTGGAGATGGTAAATACTTAGTTCCTGAATCTCTTGCTCACATTGATAATGTGCTCAGCTTAACAGATACTTGTCAGACTGTATTTACAGGGAGGTGCAAGCCCTTGCAGTCCAAGGAAAATTGGAAAGCTTTTCCCATTTCCTTCCTCCTTGCAGAGAAATATTTGAGGTCAATTTGGGAAAGTCAAAATGGCTTCAGGATTGTTCTCCTGTACTATTTCAGAAACATGGTTTGTATACTTATGTATGTGTTTGCTTTGTGCATTTGAACATTTATTTTTTATATATACAAGACCTTAGCATTCCTATAACACTTGCATGCAGAATCTCCCAGGCCTGACCGCTGACCTTTCCAGGTGAAAAAAAAGATCTCGGGTAGAATCATAGAATCGTAGAGTTGGAAGAGACCACAAGGGCCATCCAGTCCAACCCCCTGCCAAGCAGGAAACACCATCAAAGCATTCTTGACATATGCCTGTCAAGCCTCTGCTTAAAGACCTCCAAAGAAGGAGGCTCCACCACACTCCTTGGTAGCAAATCCCACTGCCGAACAGCTCTTACTGTCAGGAAGTTCTTTCTAATGTTTAGGTGGAATCTTCTTTCTTGTAGTTTGAATCCATTGCTCCATGTCCGCTTCTCTGGGTAGGAGGTGTGATGGCTGCCTCTCTGCCTGACCGAATCCCTGGAGTGCTGCTAGCAGTCAGCTTGAACCAGGGCCGGGGAACCTCAGGCTTGCAAGTCATGTGTGGCCCTCCAGACCTCTGTGTGGCCCTCAAAACACTTCCCAGGCCACGGACTTCCTTCGTGCTTCTGCTTAACTAAATGTGCCCCCCCCAGCTGGGATCATGCCTCCTGCGTCCCTGGAAGGAAGATAGAGATGTTCTGTGCCAAAGGAAGAAGCCTCTGGCCTTTGCCTGGCTGGAATGTAGCCTGCAGTGCAAAGGTCAGAGTCGCACCCAGTGCTTTGCTTTGCTCCTGAGGTTCCAGTGACGTTGCACATCAGGGAATGTGGGTTTAGGGCTGGGCAAGGCTCCCCACCCCAAGGAATGTATGAGGGATGGGCTGTAGCTCAGAGCTAGAGCATCTGCTTCGCATGCCAAAAGTCCCTGGCATCTCCAGGGAGGGCTGGGAATGTCTCCTGTCTGAAAGCCCTGAATAGCCACTGCCAGTCAGTGTAGACAATATTGAGTTATAATAATATTAATAATAATTTATTACCAGTATCTATACCCATAGCTGCTAAGTCTCCCGTTTCCCCCGGGAAATCCCCGTTTTTCTAGCTGTTCCTAGCTGGAAAAAACGGATTTTTTTGGTTTTTTCCTGGTTTATTCTGGCGTGGCGGCCATTTTGGAACTGGGCGGAGCATGCTCAGAAGTGACTTTTGATTCTGCTTTGCCCAGTTCCAAAATGGCGGCAGCGCTACTTGTGGCCTGCTATTTCCGCCCGGTCCCTTATTTCTCTGACAGCAACTTGGCAGGTATGTATACCCTGCCCATCTGGCTGGGTTTCCCCAGCCACTCTGGGCAGCTCCCAACAGAATATTAAAAACATAATAAAACATCAAACATTAAAAACTTCCCTAAACAGGGCTGCCTTCAAATGTTTTGTAAAAGTCAGTTAGTTGTTTATTTCTGTGACATCTGGTGGGAGAGCGTTCCACAGGGCAGGCGCCACTACTGAGAAGGCCCTCTGCCTGGTTCCCTGGAACCTCACTTACTGCAGGGAGGGAACCGCCAGAAGGCCCTCGGAGCTGGACCTCAGTGTTTGGGTTGAACGATGGGGGTGGAGATGCTCCTTCAGGTATACTGGGGCGAGGCTGCTTAGGGCTTTAAAGGTCAGCACCAACACTTTGAACTGTGCTCGGAAACGTACTGGGAGCCAATGTAGATCTTTCAAGACCGGTGTTATGTGGTCTCGGCGGCCGCTCCCAGTCACCAGTCTAGCTGCCGCATTCTGGATTAGTTGTCGTTTCCGGGTCACCTTCGAAGGTAGCCCCACGTAGAGCGCATTGCAGTAGTCCAAGCGGGAGATAACTAGAGCATGCACCACTCTGGCAAGACAGTCTGCAGGCAGGTAGGGTCTCAGCCTGCGTTACCAGGCCTTCCATGCATGCTGAAAGACTTCAGTTCATTCGGCCTTCCTTCTTTGGTTCTGTATAGCAATTAGGATGCCTCCAACTCTGATTCTATGGCCAAACAAACAAACAAACAGCAACAATATTAGGAAGAACCTTCTGACAATAAGAGTTTTTCGACAGTGGGCCAGACTTCCTTTGGGAGGTCACCTGTCATGGATGCTCTAGTTGAGATTCCTGCATTGTAGGGGGTTGGACTAGATGAGCCTTGGGGGTCTCTTCCAACTCTATGATCCTGTGCAAGAGGTAGTTTCCTACCTCTGCCAGTAATCAATATTCCGTCCCCACCACCGAGCATGCTCAGTTCTTGTCGGGCTGTTTTGAGGGGGTTCCTCCCTTCACTCTTTTAGGGTGTTTCTCCTAAAGATTCTGTGGTACTTCTGCAAGTCTAGAGGTCCCCGCCACCTGCTGATAACTGCGTCTTGTGAGTGCGTGGCACAGTGAGCCAGATCCTTACATTCTGCGCCCCTCGTGTGCTACCTTTGACAGCTGCCAATCATCTTAGCATCCCGACGATGTCATGTGAACCATTTCCCTTCCCCTGTGCAGTTTGAGATCCAGTGATGTGGGCAAAAGCACAGCCCGTTGCAACTGCCAACTCATTTTATGCGCTGGCAGAAGTCCTGGACCCTGCAGGAACAGCTCTGCACACCTGACATCATATAGGATGTCATGCATAGGGCCAAACTGGGTGTCTGGTGCACCGGATTAGGCCCAAGGGCCAGAGTTCCTCCGCCACTGATATAGGATATAGTCCTTCTATTCTCAGCTCCAGCTTCCATCTGCATGTTTCCAAGCTGTAAAGGCAGAGGATCCCATTGAGTGCTGAGCTCGCAGGCCAGCCCAGCGCCTTCCCCAGAGGTTTGGTTCGCTTTGCCTCGCGGTGGACGAAAACAGAACACTTTGGAGAGGGAAAATTTAAAAAAAAACCAAGAGGAGCATCTTTCTTACCGCACTGCTAAAATATTAAAGGAGATGCATTTATAATTAAGCTTGCTGGAAGCAAACTAATTGCGTGGGGACCCTGACGGTAATCTGACCGTGATGGGCCCTTGGTGTGGCTCAGACCGGCTCCTTGGGATCACCAAAAAGAAGACTTTGAAGGTATTTACACACACACACACACACACTGTTTACCCAGGGTTTGCAAGTGAAAATTGCATGTAATTCCTGGTGCTTTGACCCCACTTTAGAGATAAACGTTTTGGCTCATTCCATGTTCTTTTGGCAGATCTGGTGTATTTTAAAACACTTTGAATTGTAGCCTACTATGCAAAGGTAAGAAGGGACCCAGGTGGCACTGTGGTTAAACCACTGAGCCTAGGGCTTGCTGATCAGAAGGTCAGCGGTTCGAATCCCTGTGACGGGGTGAGCTCCCGTTGCTTGGTCCCAGCTCCTGCCAACCTAGCAGTTCGAAAGCACGTCAAAATGCAAATAGATAAATAGGAACTGCTACAGCGGGAAGGTAAACGACGTTTCCGTGTGCTGCTCTGGTTTGCCAGAAGCGGCTTTGTCATGCTGGCCACATGACCTGGAAGCTATACGCCGGCTCCCTCGGCTAATAATGTGAGATGAGCGCGCAACCCCAGAGTCGGTCACGACTGGACCTAATGGTCAGGGGTCCCTTTACCTTTTTTAGAAGCATAGAATGGCAGAGTCGGAAGGGACCCCAACCCCCTGCAATGCAGGAATCTCAACTAGATCATCCATGGCAGGTAGCCACCCAACCTCTGCTTCAAAACCTCCAAGGAAGGAGAATCCACCACCTCCTGAGGGAGACCGTTCCACTGTCAAACAGCTCTTCCTGATGCTTAGTCAGAATCTTCTGTCTTGTAACTTGAATCCATTGGTTTGGATCCTACCCTCCAGAACAGGAGAAAACAAGCATGCTCCCTTGAGATATTTGAAGATGGCTCTCTTATATCTTCTCAGTCTCCTCTTCTCCAGGCAAAACATTCCCAGCACCTTCAGCCATTCCTCAAAAGGCTTGGTTTCCAGACCCTCTTGGTTGCCCTCCTCTGCACACTTTCCAGCTTGTCAACCTCCTCCTTAAACTGTGGTGCCCAGAACTGGACACAGTATTCCAGGTGTGGTCTGACTAAGGCAGAATAGTACTATTACTTCCCTTGACCTTGACACTATATTTCTGTTGATGCAGCCTTGAATAGCATTAGCTTTCCCCCCCTGCTGCATTACACTGTGGACTCATGTTCAGCTTGTGGTCCACCAAGACCCCTAGATCATTTTCACATGTACTGCTAGTAAGCCAGGTGTCCCCCATCCTGTATTTGTGCATCTGGTTCTTCCTGCCTAAGTGCAGAACCTGACATTTGTCCCTATTGAAATTCATTTTGTTAGTTTGGGCCCAGTTCTCCAATCTGTTAAGGTCATCTTGAATTCTCTCTTCTGCAGCATTAGCCACCCCTCCCAGTTTGGTGTCTTCTGCCAATGTGATGAGCATCCCCTTAATTCCGCCATCCGAATCAGTGTTGACTCATGTTCAGCTTGTGATTTGTAAAGACCCCTAGATCACTTTCACATATACTACTGGCAAGCCAGGTGTCTCCCATCTTATATTTGTGCATCTTGGTTTTCCTGCCTAAGTGTTAAACCTTGCTTCCCCTCCCCTATTGAAATGCAATTTGTTAGTTAGGGCATGTTACAACCAAAGGTGGAGGAGCTTTTCGTATTTATCCCACCTGCTGGAAGAATCCAAATGGTCAAGGGCCAAATGGTCAAGGGCCTGGAAACGATGCCTTATGAGGAACGGCTTAGGGAACTGGGTATGTTTAGCCTGGAGAAGAGAAGGTTAAGGGGTGATATGATAGCCATGTTCAAATATATGAAAGGATGTCATATAGAGGAGGAAGAAAGGTTGTTTTCTGCTGCTCCAGAGAAGCGGACACGGAACAATGGATTCAAACTACAAGAAAGAAGATTCCACCTAAACATTAGGAAGAACTTCCTGACAGTAAGAGCTGTTTGGCAGTGGAATTTGCTACCAAGGAGTGTGGTGGAGTCTCCTTCTTTGGAGGTCTTTAAGCAGAGGCTTGACAGGCATATGTCAAGAATGCTTTGATGGTGTTTCCTGCTCGGCAGGGGGTTGGACTGGATGGCCCTTGTGGTCTCTTCCAACTCTATGATTCTACCGTATGATTCTATGATTCCACTGTACTCGATACAATACTGCTCTCCTTACCTATTAACAATTTTTGTTTATAATACCAACACCTGGGACACGTTAACCCTGTTGGCATAACATCCTTTGGCTCTTGCAGAAGTGGGAAAAGCGAAAAAGAGGATGAGTAATGCCTTTCGGTACGTGGGTCTCTGTTGTGTGCTGTGTTTACTCGACTGGTATATGTTTTACGCCTTTATTTTTATTTTTGGTGACTCACTGGTCCCGAATTTTTTTGCTCCCTGTTCCAGCTATTTTGGGATGGCAGCCACGGCGCTTTTATCAAGATACGTGTGCCGGCAGCTGATTCTTTACCCCCCCACCCACCGAAAAAAGCACCACTCAAATCACTAAAGGAAATTAAAAGAAGATAAATGCAGCAAACAAATAATGTGGCTGGCTGCTCCTGAGAAGAGAATGCCAGACTAGGCAGGATGGCTTGGCCTGAACTAGGACGACTGACTCATGATGATGCAAATCCTTTGGGAGAATACTTTGTTCCTAAACTCTAGTAAAGCATAAAGTTGCCTTAGTTAATAGCATCTGTGGGATGTAACCTACTGAGAGCAGTCAAGTACAACATTCCTTGTAATGGTAGAGAAGACATGCGGGGGAATGTTTGGTCCAGCCAGTCAAAAACTGGTGCTGGAGCATCCTTCCTTTGCACATGACTAGAGGTGAGCGTGACCTTACCTGTCCAGGTAACAAAAGGACAAGTCACACAGTACTCTCTCCCTCTTTTTCACTTCCTTCTTTGTTTGACCAGCTTCTTAGCTAGGAATGCTTTGCTAGCTTCTCAGCTAGCAGAAGCACTGGGATTATTCCCCCATATAGGGTAGATCCACATGTACATATTTGTAACTAAGTCTGCCTTCAGGAATCCAACTGTGAACTGATGTGAGTAAACCTCTTTTATTGACTTTGAGTAAGATTGTCATGTCTTTATTCTTTTAAGAGCGATTAAAGGGAACTTACCAGGAACATACAATTCAATACTGAATTGTATAATAGTGAGAGGCTTACACAAGCCTGCAACCAGCTATCCGCTGTGCATGTATGAAAGGGGAATGTAAACTCTGCTACATAAAGAAACTTGCTAGCGCAAGTTAGGAAGGATATTAATAAACAACATATCCTCTCCTGCCACCCTGAACATTTCCACAGCATCTTCCTTGGACGTTGCTTGTGAGTGATGTTCCGGGGCTAGTTACAGGTAGGTAGCCGTGTTGGTCTGAGTCGAAGCAAAATAAAAAAAAATCCTTCAGTAGCACCTTAAAGACAGACAGCCACCCGATCTTAAAAAACTCATCACCCACAATAATACAACCACCAGACTTAACATGGACACTGGTACCAGAGCCTGCAATAAACCCAGATGCCAACTTTGCTGCCACATACACCCGGACAACACCATTACTGGCCCCAACAACATCCAACATACCATCTCAGGACTATTTAATTGCTCATCCTCTAACATTGTGTATGCCATCAAATGCCAACAGTGCCCTTCAGCTCTCTATATTGGACAAACAGGCCAAACCCTACGCCAAAGGATAAATGGACATAAATCTGACATCAGGAACCATAAGACAGAGAAACCAGTAGGAGAACACTTCAATCTCCCAGGACATTCTATACAAGATCTCAAAGCAGCTGTTTTATTACAGAGAAATTTCAGGAACAGACTGGAAAGAGAAGTTGCTGAATTGGAAATCATTACCAAGCTTAAAACCATGGAGACACCTGGGATGAATAAAGACATTGGATTCTTATCTCATTATGCATGATCAAGCTTTCTTTAGCGCCTCAGCCCTTGCTCCCCCCCCCAGGACTAATTGCAGTCATCAGCAGTCGTTAACAGCCATCTACAGGTTTACCACTCCCATCAGCCCACCACCCATTCCCACCCCCCCACCCTCTGTATCTGTTTCATCTGTATCTGAAGAAGTGTGCATGCACATGAAAGCTCATACCAAAATAAAAACTTAGTTGGTCTTTAAGGTGCTACTGAAGGAATTTTTTTATTTTGTTCCGGGGCTAGTTTGTGCTCATTTTCCATGTGGATGTTGGGTACACACCAATCTCCTCTTTTCTCTTCCTCTTGCACAGGGTCCGTCACTGCCCTTAGCAGAGAGGAGGAGGAAGATGTTTCCGTTGCCAGCTCTCCTGCAACTCTGGGGGACCGGAGAGCGCAGGACGAAGGGATTCCAGGAGCGACCGAAGCCATGACAGTTCCACCGACCTTGGTGTCCTTGACGAAGAGGACCACTGTCCCAGCCACACACCGGATCACCACAGCTGCAACCTATGAGCTTGATAGGCTGGAATCAGAAGGTATCTATGTTAATGGCCTCGGATCTCGGTGCCAGACCACCTGCTCTACGTGCAGGAGGTCCCGGGTTCAATCCCCATTAGCATCTACAGGTAGGGCTAGGAGAGACCCTCCTGCCTGAAACCCAGTCAGTGTAGACCAGTGTTTCGCAAGCTTGCTTCCCCAGCTACGGTTGGACTACAACTCCCATGATTCCTGCTAGCTGGGGATGATGGGAGTTGTAGTCCAACCACAGCTGGGGACCTAAGTTTGAGAAACACTAGGTAGGCAACACTCAGTCTGGTGGACCACTGGTTTGACTTCAGTATACGGAAGCTTATCACGTTCCCAGGTCCAGTACAATTGCCGTTAAATTGTGGGTTTCGACTTTGCACCGGTTGAAATTGCCCAGATTAAATGCACCCAAGGCAGTGAGCGGAAAAGCTCTTTGTGCGCTGAGTTTTCCCAGTTTGGAAAGAGCTTTTGAACTCTCCTCCTTGCTTACTGCGCAAGTCCAGCTCAGCGCAGGGGCACTGGGATGCTCTTGCGAGATCTCACTGGAGCTCAGACAGCCCCCGTGAGATCTTGCGAGAGGAGCATCCCAGAACCCCTGTGCTTAAAAGCTCTCTGCTTTGCTTTGGAGGTAAATACCACTGAGAGCGCTGGCTCTGAAAGGTAAGGATGCCTGACCAGGACAGGATAGTAGTGCTTACATTTTGATTTCAGCAAGGCCTTTGACAAGGATTTGCCAAGTGTGCCTTGCTCTTAGCACGGTTCTCCCTTGCGTCCTGAGTGTCTCTGAAGCCCATGATACCTTTCATGAAGGCTGTTCTGCAATTGGAGCGCTCACAGGCCAGTGTTTCCCAATTGTTGGTGTTTATACTACATTTTTAAAGATTTGCCTTGAGACAGTCTTTTGTTGACCACCAACATGACGCTTTCCATTTTTAAGTTCGGAATAGAGTAGTTGCTTTGGAAGACGATTATCAGGCATCCGCACAACATGACCAGTCCCACGAAGTTGATGTTGAAGAACCGTTGCTTCGACACTGGTGACCTTTGCTTCTTCCAGTACATTGATATTAGTTCGCCTGTCTTCCCAAGTGATGTATTAAAATTTTCAGAGACACCGTTGATGGAATCTTTCGAGGAGTTGGAGGTGGTGTTTATAAGTGGTCCATGTTTCACAAGCATACAGTAAGGTTGGTAGTACAATAGCTTTGGAAACAAGCATTTCGGTTCCCATGCGAATGTACATAGTGAGATATGTACATTAGGAGGACTTTCTCATGTGGACTTTAAAAAAAATAAGTCCACAAACTGATGAGAACGAAACATCGCCTGTCTTCCCAAGTGATGTGTAAAATTGTACAGAGACACCATTGATTGAATCTTTCGAGGAGTTGGAGATGGCATTTATAAGTGGTCCATGTTTCGCAAGCATACAGTAAGGTTGGTAGTACAATAGCTTTGTAAACAAGCAGTTGAGTAGAACTGGGGTGGCCAGGGTGGAAACCTGTTGTGGACCACAACTCCCACCCCTTGAAAACCCTGGCCATGTTTGGCTGCAGCCGCAGCCTGAAACATCTGGAGGGCACTGAGTTGGGGAAGGCCGAGTCCAGTTCCTGCTCTTTGTGGCTGTGCTACATCAGCTCTTGTTTACAACATGCTCACCAGAACGGTGTTATGAAAGCTGTTACCTGCCTGGGTCCTAGTGGGACAGATGGACTATGAATCATGGAGAGAGAGAGAGAGAAATATGACGTTCCAATTATGATTTTCCTTGCTTGCGGGTAAGACTGGGCTTGTTTCCTGGTTGTTCTTCCAATTAGCAATCACTCTTTGGACTGGGCTGCAGGCTTGTTCCTTTGATACAATAACCAGCATCCCATTTGGGCTGTTATAATTAATGTGCTAATGGGCTTCTGAGCAGGATTCGTTCCAAGGACTGGGTTTCTCCCAAGCAACTTATTAAGAACCGCTGCAGCCTAGTGGGTGTTTTGTGGCTGTGTGTGTGTTGGAAGCAGTAATGCTTCTGAAAACTGTTGCTGGAAACATTGGGAAGGGATGGGCGGGGTAATAATAATAATAATAATAATAATAATAATAATAATAATAATAATAAGCATGCTATTGTCACTTGGGTCCTAGATTTGGGCTTCCCATCGGGGCCATTTAATTTCAAAAATTCAAAAAAACAAGAACCCATAATAAATAAACAACAAACAAAAAGCATCTGGGTAGGCTTGTCTAAATGTTTTCAGTAGGCACCAAAAAAGAGCACAGTACAGGTAGGGATGTGGGTGGCGCTGTGGTCTAAACCACTGCGTCTCTTGAGCTTGCCGATCAGAATGTCGGCGGTTTGAATCCCCACGAGGGAGTGAGCTCCCGTTCCTCTGTCCCAGCTCCTGCCAACCTAGCAGCTCGAAAGCACGCCTATGCAAGTAGATAAATAGGTACCGCTATGGCGGGAAGGTTAACGGCGTTTCCGTGCGCTCTGGTTTCCGTCACGGTGTTTCGTTGCACCAGAAGTGGTTTAGTCCCACTGGCCACATGACCTGGAAAGCTGTCTGTGGACAAACGTCGGTTCCCTCGGCCTGAAAGCGAGATGAGCGCCGCAACCCCATAGTCGCCTTTGACTGGACTTGACCATCCAGGGGTCCTTTACCTTTTACGTTTTACATGTACCTGTGTGATGTCAATAGCTGAATGTTGGGCTTGAATCCTGCTTGTAGGTTTCCCATCTTGCTAGTGACTGTGGGAACAGGATTCTGGATTAGATGAGCCATTGCCCTGATCCACCTGCAGTGCTGATCTTTTACAGTTGCGAAAGATCACCAGTGCAGTGCAAGGGTTGAACGTCAAATGACACTTCACCCCTTTCTGGCCTAGAATTCTGCAGGTTGGTGGGTTTGGCAGAGGTTTAGCAGTCATGCAGCAAATGGGGGAAATACAACTCTGCATATCCAACATTTTTTTTTTGTGTGTGTGTGTGTATCTAAATGACCTCAGCATGGGGAATTCTGCCACTTAAAAACACCTCCTTTATCTTGACGCAGGAATTAAGATACAGAAGTGTTGATGATTTGCATTTTTAAATATTTGTTCCTGCCTCTAGGGCACTTAGCATTTAAAGGAAAAGTTTGTGAGCAAAGCAGTAGGAGAATCGCCAGGAAATAACACTACATTGCATACCCAAATTGTTGTTGTTGTTTAGTCGTTTAGTCGTGTCCGACTCTTTGTGACCCCATGGACCATAGCACGCCAGGCACTCCTGTCTTGCACTGCCTCCCGCAGTTTGGTCAAACTCATGTTCGTAGCTTCAAGAACACTG
This sequence comes from Zootoca vivipara, assembly GCF_963506605.1. Classification (NCBI taxonomy): domain Eukaryota; kingdom Metazoa; phylum Chordata; class Lepidosauria; order Squamata; family Lacertidae; genus Zootoca; species Zootoca vivipara. The sequence goes on from NC_083276.1 coordinate 5,485,308, forward strand.
TCCAACCATCTCGTCCTCTGTCGTCCCCTTCTCCTAGTGCCCTCAATCTTTCCCAACATCAGGGTCTTTTCCAAGGATTCTTCTCTTCTCATGAGGTGGCCAAAGTATTGGAGCCTCAGCTTCACGATCTGTCCTTCCAGTGAGCACTCAGGGCTGATTTCCTTCAGAATGGATAGGTTTGATCTTCTTGCAGTCCATGGGACTCTCAAGAGTCTCCTCCAGCACCATAATTCAAAAGCATCCATTCTTCGGCGATCAGCCTTCTTTATGGTCCAGCTCTCACTTCCATACATCACTACTGGGAAAACTATAGCTTAAACTATACGGACCTTTGTCGGCAAGGTGATGTCTCTGCTTTTTAAGATGCTGTCTAGGTTTGTCATTGCTTTTCTCCCAAGAAGCAGGCGTCTTTTAATTTCGTGACTGCTGTCACCATCTGCAGTGATCAAGGAGCCCAAGAAAGTAAAATCTCTCACTGCTTTAGGAGAAAGCATACCCAAATTACCACCCCTGTATTATGGTAACCAGGTGGAATAGTGGTTCTGCACCTGTTGCAATTCCCTCTTCTACACACCAGTTAAATATGCAGAATCCTCTGTCTCCTTTTTCACCTGGTCACCTGCTCCAAACATTCTCATCACAATTTATATTCAGTTGGAGTCATTGGCAAATGAATTGCTGTGTTTGTATTATTCCCAAGTGACCAAATAGCTGTTCCTCACAGAGGACTAGCTGCATGTTCAGCCCGGGGGGGGGGGGGACCTGTGCAGCTCACATCATCGCCAGCCAACGCAGCCAGTGATCATGGATGATGGGTGTTGTAGTCTGAATGCAAATCATTGGGACGGAGATGCATGTATATGAAGAGAAAACAATTAGAAGGCCATCTGAGCCCTAATTACAAACTGTTTGCCAAAAAGCAAACATTCTGTTGAGTCTCTGCAGTGCTGTTGAAAATGAGTTTGCAAAGAAGTTCATTTGGCTCAGCAAACATCTACCTTCTCTCTCTCTCTCTCTCTCTCTCTCTCTCTCTCTCTCTCTCTCTCTCTCTCTCTCCCTGCATTTTCAAACAGCACCCAAAGAAACCCAAACTTGCGTGAAAGGCAGGGTCTTGTGTGATATATGAAAACTGCCTGATACTGAATCAGACCATTGTCTAATCCTGCTCAGTACGGTCTACACTGACTGGCAGCGGCTCTCCAGGGTGTCAGGCAGGGAATATTTCCCAGCCCTACCCGGAGATGCCATTGAAGATTGACCTTCTGCAGTGAGCTTCATGGCCAAATAGGAATTTGAACCCTGGCCTCTCAGATTCTCCTCTGATGCTCTAACCACAATACCACACAGCCCCTCATCTGGCGAATAACCCCTGCATACAAATCCGAATGAACACACAAGCTTTGTGACGAGAAAATCAGGATGAGTATTCAGTAAAGCAGGTTGTTTTAAGGAACCTTTGGCTCAGTCGGTGGAGCACGGTGGCTCTTAATCTCAGGGTTGTGGGTTCGAGACCCGCGTTGGGCCAAAAGTTTCCTGCGTTGGACTAGGAAACCCTCTTGGTCCTAGCGTCCAGCTCTACCATTCTATGGTTCCGATTTAGTTGGATTTCTGCCTGCAGTTCGGTGACGACAACCTCTGCGCTGGCAAAACTTTTTCTCTGGAAGACCACACTGCTTCCCGCTGACCAAGAGATGGCAGTGTTTCATATTGTTTCTGAGAAATTTAACCAGGAGCAGAGCGTTAGGGCAAAATGTTTTAGGAGAAAGCAGAGCCATTCTATATAGAATCATAGAATTGTAGGGTTGGAAGGGACCCTGAGGGTCATCTAGGTCCAACCCCTTGCAATACAGGAATAGAATCATAGAATCATAGAATCATAGAGTTGGAAGAGACGACAAGGGCCATCCAGTCCAACCCCCTGCCAAGCAGGAAACATCATCAAAGCATTCTTGACATATGCCTGTCAAGCCTCTGCTTAAAGACCTCCAAAGAAGGAGACTCCACCACACTCCTTGGCAGCAAATTCCACTGCCGAACAGCTCTTACTGAAGTTCTTCCTAATGTTTAGGTGGAATCTTCTTTCTTGTAGTTTGAATCCATTGCTCCGTGTCTGCTTCTCTGGAGCAGCAGAAATAACCTTTCTCCCTCCTCTATATGACATCCTTTTATATATTTGAACATGGCTATCATATCACCCCTTAACCTTCTCTTCTCCAGGCTAAACATACCAGCTCCCTAAGCCGTTTCTCATAAGGCATCATTTCCAGGCCTTTAACCATTTTGGTTGCCCTCCTCTAGACGTGTCCCAGTTTGTCAGTATCCTTCCTGAACGGTGGTGCCCAGAACTGGACACAGTACTCCAGGTGAGGTCTGATCAGAGCAGAATACAGTGGTACTATTACTTCCCTTGATCTAGATGCTATACTCCTATTGATGCAGCCCAGAATTGCATTGGCTTTTTTAGCTGCTGCATCACACTGCTGACTCATGTCAAGTTTGTGGTCTACCAAGACTCCTGGATCCTTTTCACATGTACTGCTCTCAAGCCAGGTGTCACCCATCCTGATAAAAAAATAAATAAATCTCCAGGCTGCGCTAATCCATGGAGGAAATAGCCACTAGCTACTTACGATGGCTCGGCTCGGCTTCCACAGTTGGAAGCCGCCAAGAGCAGTTTGCTGGAAGGAATCGCAAGAGAGGAGAGCGCCCTTCCTTGCCCACGGCTCCTGCTTCCGGGCCTCCCAGAGGTATCTGATTGGCCACTGAGAGCAGGATACGGGACCTGATGGCCCAGAAAGACTTATGTTCTTCCTGAGGGGCTTCTCCCTGCAGATTTATCCTGCAATATGTCAGTTTAAGGAGCTTCTGGGTGAGATCCCATGGCCAGAAATACTGAAAGGGATGGGAGTTATTAAACCACTTCTTAAAAAATAAGAACATATTTGAACCCTGGTGATATGGCCAACTATCGCCCAGTCTCAAATCTTCCATTCTTGGGCAAGGTGGTTGAGCAAGTGGTTGCTGAACACCTCCAGGAACGCCTGGAAGAAGCGGACCATTTGGATCCCTTCCAGTCGGGATTCAGGCCTCATCATAGGACTGAAACTGCCTTGGTCGCACTGGTTGATGATCTCCAGCTGGCTAGGGACAAAGGTGAGAGCTGTTTCCTATGGTAGTTCTGCTGGATCTCTCAGCGGCTTTTGACACCATCAACCAGAACATCCTTCTGGACCGTCTAGAGAGGTTGGGAGCTGGGGGCACTGTCATACAGTGGTTCCACTCCTTCCTCCTGGGCCGTGTTCAGAAAGTGGTGGTGGGGGATGAGTGTTCAGACCCCTGGGCTCTCACTTGTGGGGTGCCTCGGGGTTCCGTCCTCTCCCCCATGCTTTTTAACATCTACATGAAGCTGCTGGGAGAGATCATCGGGGGTTTGGGCTGGGTGTTCAACAGTATGCAGATGATACCCAGCTCTACTTCTCTTTCAAATCAGAACCAGTGAAGATGGGATACTGAACCTCAGCCTTTCTGCATGGATGCTGTTCCACCTTGCTGCGCCCATCCCTATTGTGCACTCCAATTATATCAATGGACTGCTGTGTCTTTCTCAATATTGTGCTTGTTTTTTTAATCTCCTGCCTGTCTAGAGGAAGAGGAGGAGGAGGAGGAGGAAGAGGAAGAGGAGGAGGAGGAGGAAGAAGAAGAGGAGCCGGAGGAGGAAGAAGATGAGGAAGACGATGGCAACGAAGAGGAGAGGGACCCAAGTTCCATGGAGGAAAGCTTGGACGAAGACGCCAACCTGTCCAGCTTCACTCTCCCTGGGGAGACATCTCAGGAACCCCTGGAAGGGCTCGAGAACCCAGCCGGGGAGCTCTCGGGGGTCTCCTACCAAGTGCCGAGCGCCATCGAATGGGAACAACAGAACCAAGGGCTAGGTAAGCAAAATGCGTTCCCTGCGTCGGCGGGCGAGTTTTGTGGCAGCGATCCCTTGAAAGTTTGCCTGGGGGGTGGGGGTGGCGTTCATCCTCGCAAACAGGACACCCGCACCCCAAAACCCCGTTGTAAATGTTTCAGGCAGCAGCTCAAAGTTAAGGCAGATGTAGGTGATCGACACCCTTTTTTTTGCACCCTGACTGAAACACCGTTCCAGTTTAGGGAATTTGACATGCTGCAATGTTTGCCTGGTGTTTGGAGCCTGTTCTTTGGGGATTCGAGGTTGGGGAAGGCATCTAAATAGGGCTGGGCAAACCTGTCCGTTCCAGTCCGTCATTTCCCCTCGTTTTGTAAAATATTAAACCATGCTTCTAGCCCTCATGATGGGTGTTTGTGCACAAGGCAGCAGCTGGGAAGGACTTCCAGCGTTTGGACCACTGTTCTGTTTGTTTTCTTTTTCTCTTTCCTATTCCTCTTGTTTTCTCTTGGTATTTTTAACATTTATAAAAAGCTGGGGGGGGGGCGTAGAGAAAGAACTCATTTTCATTGGACTGAGCAGGACACAAACAGGAAGGGGACATGAAAGGCAGCGTAGAAAGGATCTCCCAGGTGGGAGATGAGAGGGTCTACATCTCTGTTTGTGGATAAATGATGAGATATATATAATATAAAGATGGTGAAGGACCTTATCGGTATTCCGCCCCCCATCTTTCTCTGTTTTCTCTCTTGCTTTTATATCTTTTAATATTCTTGTTCTCCAAACTAGTTTGATCCTTATTGTATTTTACGTCAAAAATCGTCTCTCTCCTTCTCTATATATAACGGAAAAAGTGGGGAATAATAATAATAATAATAATAATAATAATAATAATAATAATAATAATAATGGGGAGGTGGTTCTTGAGTTATTGGAGTCGTGAACTTCACAAGGCTTTACATGTCAAAGCCAACACTTTTAATTGGACTTGGAAACTAACTGGTAGACAGTGCAGTTGCGCCAGGACTTATATATATATTTAAAAAACCAGAACAAAAACAGGAGCATTATGTGTGATGCAAAAGTCTGCATAGCAGCACAGACATCAACAAACCATGTTCCTATCATCACAAGACCTTCCTTCCATTTATGATATTTTGCCCTTTTTGTGTGAAAAGCTTGGATGGGTGGGCCATCTCGAAGGGAAGGGCTATGAAAACCTCCCGCAGAAGCCTTTCTTTTCAGTAAACAAATCAATCACATTTTGTTTGCCCCGGGACCCCAAGAGAGGGTTGCACTGGAATCCATTAGGAAAAAAAGTAAGGTACGAATGTGTAGTTCTCGGTTTCCAATAACAGGATAATTGCCTGCGACCTCGAGCGGCCGTTGCCTTTCAAAACTTGGAGTTCGGCATTAATCAGCAGGGGGAATCGATAGAGCTGGTCTTTACAGAGAGGTCTTTCTCGCATTGGTTCCTGATAAATAGAGATCAAAGCGCTTCCCAAGCTCCAATCTGTTTCCCATTAGTCTATTAGCAATTTGGAACCACCCGACATTTTGCTGTCAGTAGCGGCTCGGCAAGAAGGTTTATTGATCCATGGGGGATCATGGCACAGTCTTCTCCAACCTGGTGCCCTCCAGCTGCCAGGAAGGACATTGGAAAGCTGGAAGGTGTGCAAAGCGACCATTTTTAAGGCTCTAGTCCTCAGCCTCTGATCTCAACACATTGCTGGATTGACGCATAAGCTGAACAAGCTATAGCTTAGGGCCCCACTTTCTTGGGGGGCCCCCAAAAATGAAAGGAAAACAACAACTGGATGTACATTTCCAAAATATAAGATAAAAAACAAATATAATAAAACCTACATACAGCAACAGTGTTTAGTGTTGTGTAGGCTCCTATGATGTAAGTCATGGGCCCTGCCTGCTAGCCTGCTCCCTAAAATATCACTGGTTTGCTCATTTCTATATATAGGGTGCCTACATTCTGCATGGACTGGTTGCATGGCAACGTGTGGCATGCAGTTGTACCTAGAATCATAGAGTTGGAAGAGACCACAAGGGCCATCCAGTCCAACCTCCTGCCAAGCTGGAAACACCATCAAAGCATTCTTGACATATGCCTGTCAAGCCTCTGCTTCAAGACCTCCAAAGAAGGAGACTCCACCACACTCCTTGGTAGCAAATTCCACTGCCAAACAGCTCTTACTGTCAGGAAGTTCTTCCTAATGTTTAGGTGGAATCTTCTTTCTTGTAGTTTGAATCCATTGCTCCGTGTCCGCTTCTCTGGAGCAGCAGAAAACAACCTTTCTCCCTCCTCCATATGACATCCTTTTATATATTTGAACATGGCTATCATATCACCCCTTGACCTTCTCTTCTCCAAGCTAAACATACCCAGCTCCCTAAGTCGTTCCTCATAAGGCATCGTTTCCAGGCCTTTGGCCATTTTGGTTGCCCTCTTCTGGACATGTTCTAGCTTGTCAGTATCCTTCTTGAACTGTGGTGCCCAGAACTGGACACAGTACTCCAGGTGAGATCTGACCAGAACAGAATACAGTGGTACTATTATCTGTTATCTAATATTAAAGAGTGCTTGCAGACTGATGGTCAGGCAGCATAGACTAAGGGTATGAGTCTTATGCCTGCTGATTGATTTCATGTAATACATAATTTATTTATTTTGATCCCATTATAAAATTGCTCTAGAAAAATATTCATCTTTATTATTTAGTAGGCCTATCCAGTGGCACCTCTAGCTGCCGACTTAATCTGTTTCGGGGTGCCGTCCGCAACTGGGGCGCCTCTTCCGTGCATGTGCGCGGCACGATTGAGCGTTTTTGCGCATGCGTGCAGCGCGCTTCTGCACATGTGCGCGTGGTGAACCCGGAAGTAAATACTTCAGGGTTCGCCGCGTTCGTAAGCTGAAAGTCCATAACAAGAGCGGAATGCAACTAGAGGTAGCACTGTATTATTATTTACTAGTAGAGTTCCCTATTACTCCCACTTGGTATTATAATACTATATATAAATATTATAATTATGTTAAATATTCTACTTACTTATAAAGGGCCCCATTACCTTCAGGAGCTTCAAACCTAAATCCAGCCCTGCATCGCCCTGTGGAGACCAGAGTCCTGCATGTATGTATTTGTCGTGTATAAGATACAAAATAGGGGATCCAGGTGGCGCTGTGGGTTAAACCACAGAGTCTAGGGCTTGCTGATCAGAAGGTCGGCGGTTCGAATCCCTGCAATGGGGTGAGCTCCCATTGCTCGTTCCCAGCTCCTGCCCACCTAGCAGTTCGAAAGCACATCAAAGTGCAAGTAGATAAATAGGGACCGCTCCAGCGGGAAGGTAAATGGCGTTTCCGTGCGCTGATCTGGTTCACCAGAAGCAGCTTTGTCATGCTGGCCACATGACCCGGAAGCTGTCTGCGGACAAACGCCGGCTCCCTCGGCCTATAGAGCGAGATGAGCGCCGCAACCCCAGAGTCGGACACGACTGGACCTGATGGTCAGGGACCCCTTTACCTTTAAGGTACAAAATGTAGTGAAATAGCTCTAAGCACCCAGATCTGAGCTTGTAGCAAGGGGGCTCAGGCATGTCCTATCTAGGTGAGTTCACATGGCGAAAGAGAACGGGAAAAGGAGGAAACGTAACTTCCTTCCTTTCTAGGTGAGGGGTGTGGCCTAATTGAGTCTAGGAATGCACCTCTGTGGTCTTAACCCTTTCATGCATTAACTAGCTCTGTGCCCTCTGGTTATATTTGACTACAATTTCCCACACGAGCTTCTGAGCGTCTGAATGACTCATGAGATCTTAGCGGCACTTTCACCTTCTTTGAAAACCAAATTTTCATTTTCCTCCGCTCAGTTGCACAAACTCTGCTCTGGTTCATTATCCCCCATTATCCCTTTGAATGTTAATGAATAGCTGCGGTTGTAATTGCAGCCTTGGTGGGAAATGTCACTTTAACACCACTCTGTGTTTACAAAGCCCCGGCGTTTCTCTAAATGGGGAAAGGTGGAATAATGATTGCTTTCACTCGGCCCCGTGATGGATATGTTAAAAGCCGGCGCTCGTGAGAGAGGAGCTTCCCTGTGATTACGGGAACCAGAAAGTGTCTGTCAAAAGTCTGACACAGATAAATTGTTTTGCATGATGTGCGGCCAGAATCCGATTAGGACCTGGGAGACAATGGTTCAGCTGCCGCACTCACTCAGGAAATTCATACGATGACCTTGACCTAGTCACCATCTCTCGGAGGGAGGGAACCGGGTACACCACCTTGAGCTACCGGGAGGGTGGGATGTTAATGTAACATGTAAATAAAAAAAATCATAGAAATGTAGAATGCAGGAATGTGGAACTGTCTCATACAGGGATCGAACCTGCAACCTTGGTGTTATCAGGACTACGCTCTAACCCAGTGAGCTATCCAGGCTTCATGTAAAATGTGGGAAGGTTTTCTACCACAGTTTTACTTGGTTGTCTTTTTGTCTTTGCTATTTAAAATGTGTGGTGTCTCCTCTCTCTCTCTCTCTCTCTCTCTCTCTCTCTTACTCTTATCAGATGGACATTGCAAACCTAGATGGAGATTTTGTTTTGCTATTAATCCAAAGCGGGGAGGTTAATATTTACCCTGAACCCTGTTAATCTTTTTAAAAGCCGTCAATGCAACTTGCCATGGTTGATTCCATAAGTCATGGGCTTATGTGGCAGGCATGTCCAAAGTCCATTTTGGGGACCTAATCTGGCCCGCCAGTTGATTTAATTTGGCCCCCCGTGGCAGTATATGTCCTGGGGTAAAATCCCCCCCAAAGCTCAGCAACTTCAATCCTAAAAAAAAGCTCAACAGCTTTGGGGGAAAATTGTAAAAGAAGCTCAACAACTTCAATCCTAAAGAAAGCTCAGCAACTCTGGTTGGCCCTCATGCATGTTCACTTCATCAAATCTGGCCCTCTTTGAAAAAAGTTTGGGCACTCTTACGGCCTGGCGTTTTATCTGAGAGAATGAACTCCCTACACAGGCCCGTCCTAGCCATAGAGGCTAGTGGCGCAGAGAACCACAGCGCCGGGCGCTGGAAGGGCGCCAAGTGAGCGCAGGGTTCTGGCAATCTGGCCAGGACTGCGCTCCACGAGCTGAGAGGCTGTGTCGCGTCTCTCTCCTTCTCTGAGGACTCCGTGCTGCGCCTCCTTCTCGTTTCCCCAGCACTGGGTTCCGCTCAGTCGAGCTTCGCCACCAGCGCGCACAGCGCCCAAGCAGCTCTTGCTGGTCCCGCGGTGCGCGCACTGGTGCCGAAGCTTGACTGAGCGGAACCCAGTGCTGGGGAAATGAGAAGGAGGTGCAGCGCAGAGTCCTCGGAGGTGGCCTCCCGCTGCTGCCGCGGTTCGCTTGGCACTTCCGGGTCCTTGGAGAGGCTCTGGAGCAAAGTCTGGCCGCTCAGGAGCTGGTTTGGCCAGCAAGGCGGGAGGGGGCTGCCTGTAGCCCACCAGCTCACTTTCAGAGGGGGGCGCTGGAGGGACCTCAGTGCCAGGGCGCTGGATGGGCTTAAGACGGCCCTGTCCCTACAGCCTTATCCCTGTTCCAGGTACCACATAATACCAGTTCTGCATTTGTAAGAAATCGACCCCCACTGCTTCTTTTTTCCCTCCATAGGTTTCCCTGCAAAAGCCTGTTCTTTAAAGCTCAATTGGAGCAAACAGCAATCTGCAGAAAAGCTAGGCGCTAAAAGAATGAACACTAAAGAGCTGGTTTTTGTGGGGGAAGCGTGGGGCGCTGAATAACTGAATACTGGTCTACCTTTTAAAAAAAGATTTAGGAAAGTCTGCTAACAGTAAACATCGAGGTAGCTTGTCATGTGGCTTGGTTTGTTCTGCCTCTAGCAAAATTCAGTTTTGTTCATGATCGTGTTGTAAATTAGGAATTGAGCATTCAGGTGTTTTTTAAATCAGCGGCTGGCTGGTGCCTAGCCAAGATTTCACACTGTGCCGCATGTTGTTATGGCTAATGGCTCAAACAGTAACACGACTGCACGGAACTGATCAAGGGGAAAGAATAAAAAAGCAGAGAGAAGAGAAAGTAATATTAATAAGGGATCTTTCTGTCTAACAAGGAATGATGGCTTTTGTTGATTAAATCTAAAGTTTTTTCACGATTCCTCTCTCGGAAAGGGCACCTGCTTGGGGTATTGAATAATAAGGAAACTGATTTCAATTAAATTGATTAATTGGAGAAAGGCAGAGACTAATACGCTAAAAATGATTTTATTGGGAAATGGATGTTGGAGAGCTGAGTCACACATAATGAAAGCTGCCAGAGATCATAGGTGTTTATAGGAATTGCAAATATTTTGTAGCCTGCCTTCTGTTCTTTCATTTGATATTTCTTCCAAAGAAAGAAAACATTATTGGCAATTAATTAAGCTACACAAGAAAAATTATGTGCCGAAGAAGGACTTCCAGTTGAAAAAGACAAAACCTGTTCCTATAGCTGCACATATAATTATAAACACTCATCTTCATAAAAGAAACCCCTATTAATATTCTGTGTACACAATTCATTATTGCAACAAATTATTAGGTTTTAATGAGGGTGAAAGAGGAAAGCGCAAAATATGGTCTGAAGCTCAACATCAAAAAAACCAAGATCATGGCCACTGGTCCCATCACCTCCTGGCAAATAGAAGGGGAAGAAATGGAGGCAGTGAGAGATTTTACTTTCTTGGGCTCCTTGATCACTGCAGATGGTGACAGCAGTCACGAATTCTTGGGAGAAAAGTGATGACAAACCTAGACAACATCTTAAAAAGCAGAGACATCACCTTGCCTACAAAGGTCCGTATAGTTAAAGCTATGGTTTTCCCAGTAGTGATGTATGGAAGTGAGAGCTGGACCATAAAGAAGGCTGATCGCCGAAGAATTGATGCTTTTGAATTATGGTGCTGGAGGAGACTCTTGAGAGTCCCATAGACTGTAAGAAGATCAAACCTATCAATTCTTAAGGAAATCAGCCCTGAGTGCTCACTGGAAGGACAGATTGTGAAGCTGAGGCTCCAATACTTTGGCCACCTCATGAGAAGAGAAGACTCCCTGGAAAAGACCCTGATGTTGGGAAAGATGGAGGGCACAAGGAGAAAGGGACGACAGAGGACGAGATGGCTGGACAGTGTTCTCGAAGCTACGAACATGAGTTTGACCAAACTGCGGGAGGCAGTTGAAGACAGGAGTGCCTGGCGTGTTCTGGTCCATGGGGTCACTGTAGCTTTGCTTCTCACAGTGAGGGAACCGCCAGAAGGCCCTCGGTCCTGGGCCTCAGTGTCCGGGTTGAACGATGGGGGTGGAGACGCTCCTTCAGGTATACTGGACTGAGGCCGTTTAGGGCTTTAAAGATGATCCTCGGGGTTCCTTCCAACTACACGAGTTGATGCCGCCCATCTGACTGGATTGCCCCAGCCACTCTGGGCAGCTCCCAGGAAATCAAAACGTCAAACACAGTCAAATGTCACTGTGTCAGCAGTGGGGTTTGTGTGTGAGGTTTCAGTAGCCAAGGTATATACAGTATAATGCCAAGGCCCACTGAGCTTCTTGGGCTTGCTGATCAGAAGGTTGGCGGTTCAAATCCCTGCGACGGGGTGAGCTCCCGTTGCTCTGCCCCAGCTCCTGCCAACCTAGCAGTTCGAAAGCATGCCAGTGCAAGTAGATAAATAGGTACCACTGCGGCAGGAAGGTAAACGGCATTTCTGTGCACTCTGGTTTCCGTCATGGTGTCCCGTTGCGCCAGAAGCGGTTTAGTCCTGCTGGCCACATGACCCGGAAAGCCTTTGGACAAACGCCAGCTCCCTCAGCCTGAAAGTGAGACGAGCGCTGCAACCCCATAGCCGCTTTTGACTGGACCTAACTGTCCTTTACCTTTACCTGTAATGTCACCTGACCTCAATTGAGATGCTTTTCATGTCCACATCAGGCAGATAAACTTCATAGTACTCCGTGTGTGTGTGTGTGTGTGTGTGTGTGTGTGTGTGTGTGACCGAGAGAGAGAGAGAGAGAGAGAGAGAGAGAGAGTGTTTGTGTGAATCATCTCTGATATCAACATCTGCCCCTTGATCAAAACCTCCTGCCAGATAGATGCCCATTGATTCATCTTCCCTGGAAGGGACAGCCTTTCATTTATGCGATCACAGCGTGTGTTCCTAAGGGGAGCCTCGCTTTATCTTCTGTAGGCTTAACAAAAGGAACTCCCTCCGTTCCATCACTTTGATTGCGCGGAAAGTAGCACAGATGGTTTGTAAGTGCTACCAGGAAAGGCGTTGCTAAGCTGGCAGGTGAGACTGAGACACATTGTGGTTCAAAGCCCCCCACATCTGTTGTTGCTTGGGAGAGAAAATGGACATATGAAGGTATCATGGGTCTTCGCAGTCTAGCCTTGCCCCCTGGCCCTCTGTGTGCATGCCTATAATGTTCAGGGAGTGTGGCTGCAGGGGGGCTTGGCAGTAAGGGCAGGGGACCCCTTTACCTCCTCCGCCTATGTTAGGGCAAAATTCTGGGTGCGAGAATGCTCAGCCACCCAGCTCATCAGGCAAGGGCCTGTGGTCGTTGCGGAGTATAAAAGGAAGGAGTCCAGCCACGATCCGGAGCAAACAGCAAGGTTTATTACTGCGCAGCAGGTTCAATGCCAGACTGAACACCATGAACAGGGCTGCAAGAACTTTTAAAAGTTCCCACCACCATCCCATAATGCACATCGAAAGCATCATACATACATCACTTGTGACAGGGTAAAACGTCAGAAAAGGGGAAGGTGCAAGGGGCATTAGCACACAGGTAAACAGGAGGTAAACAGGATTAACATAAGGTAACAATGCACAATGTCCCAGGACATTGATAAGCAAGCACTGTACCAGTAAGTATCTGGGAGGGGACCCTTGAGTACCTGGCGGGGAAAAACAATGGGTCCAGGTGTGTGTATTGCCTCTGGCTTCGGAGGGCCGGGAATGGCAGGAGATGGTACCTGAATGGATTATGGATATGCAGAGGAGCACCACCCTGGCTACGTGACCTCTTGCTTAAAGGATTATGGCTGTTCCCTGCATCCCCGAGAGCCCTTGGCCAGAGTCGCAACGGGGGTTTCATTTAGAAATACAGATACACGGTATTCATTCATCAAGAAATATGGTTACATAGAGTCTCAGGCAACAGAGAAAGGGTAGGAAAGGGAGCCTTTATTACACAGGGCTTGATCTTGAGGGGTTCGTGTTGGTGCGATACTAGAGTGGTGTTGTAGGATCAGACGGGGTTCCCTTGAGGGCATTTGTGCCAATCTTGATTCCCAAATGAAGCCTCGTTTGGGTGCCCCCCCCCATAAAATTCCCTAACAGCCTACATTCCTTGAATCTAGATATATGTGATCTGAAACCCGCTATGCAAACTGCAGTAACTTTTAACAAAGCTGTTTTTTCGATCTCACGGCCTCCTGCTAGTGCTGCTACTGCTACAGTGCTGTTCTAAGGTATATGACTGCCATTAACATTTATGTCATTGGTTTTCTAGTGAGAAGCTGGATGGAAAAGCTAAAAGATAAGGTAGGGAGATCTTCCTTTGCCTCGCTTTGTGTTTGTTTGTTGTTTTTTTTGATTAATATTTTATTAATTTTCCAACAAAAGATTAACAAGATTTTGAGACAATAAGAAAAAAGACAAATACAAAAACAGAAAATAGAAAAATACAAAAAAGAAACAAAAACCAAAAACATATACATCTTATCTTCATCACAGTGTAAATTGGGACCTCCTCGGGTTCCCGTCCCATCCCTGTGTTTCTTATACACATTTCTAAGTAGCAAATTCTACCTTCAAATAATCACCTTTTATAATACATCTCTTATTTTCCTGTTCTAAATAACCTCTTCAACTATTCCACAGTTTTATTTACCTCTTAATTTCTAATCTAAAATATTAAAGGGCGAAATTTGTGGTTTCTGGTTCAGGGGGCTCCTTCGGGATGGGCAGCTGGAGAGCGGATCCTGGCATAGGTTTGAAGGGTGGCGGTGATGACCTTCTGCTGTTTGCAGAAATTTGAAAGCATTGAACGCTCAGCTGGTCATGGAATCTCCTAACCCTGTTGACCTCCATCCTGTTGCATCCGAATTGGGCCATTTTCAGTCTCCTTCCTGGTTCTCAACACACACAGCTCACAACCATGCTTCCATAGGAGCCGCTTGCTGAGAGTCTTTGGATTTGTTTCTCCTCTCTGAGAACCAGAGAATTTTGACCGTGCCAGTGCTCTAGTCAGCTGCTCCCCACGCTGATCAAAACTGATCGGAGTAATCCGAAAGACATCCATGCTGATCACCGCTAGCCAAAATGGAGAACGTTTGTGGTCCTTCTAATGCTGCTAAGGCCCCAAGTCCCATCAGCCACTGCCAGGAGCCGGGAATTCTGGGATTTGGAGTCCATCAACATCTGGAGACCACAGTCTGGGGGGGGGGTAAAATAATTTTTATTTGATTTTACAGATATAAATTTACAACAAAACCAATTACAAATCCATGTAAAGAGATCTCTCTGAATCTCCCCGTTACCCACATTTTTTGTCCATCTAGTTTACCCATAGCCTTTGTTACCTTACAAGTGAGATTTAAATCCTGCCAATGTTCCTATTTGCTTACAGTGGTCTCTTAAATAACTTATAATTTTTTTCGTTCTTTTTAAAAGTTCTTGTCTTCTTGGTTCCTGAGCTTTCCGGCTAGCTTTGCCATTTCAGCATTTGTTCTTCTGTACACAAATGTACAGTAATCTCAACTAGGGACAGGGCCTTTTCAGTATTGGCCCCAACTTGGTGGAACGCTCTCTCACAGGAGACCAGGGCCCTGCAGGATTTGACATCTTTCCGCAGGGCCTGCAAGACGGAGCTGTTCCGCCTGGCCTTTGGGTTTTGATTTGGGCCATTTTAAAACGAGGCTGCATTTTAAAACAATTTCAAATCTAAATTGTATTTTAATCTGCATTTTAATCAATTGTTTTTCTTTCTTTTACATTTTATTGTAATTTTATTGATGTCAGCTGCCCTGAGCCCGGCTCTCACTGGGGAGGGTGGGGTATAAATAAAAATTTATTAACATTATTATTATTATTATTTCAGACATATACTTATGTATGTGTTTGCCTTGTACACTTGTGAACATTTATTTTTTATATATAAGACCTTAGAATTCCTATAAGTGGCCTCTTTTCCCTACCCTCTCCTGCAGGCTGGTTACATGTCTGGCATGCTGGTGCCAGTCGGGGTCGGCATTGCCGGGGCCCTTTTCATCTTGGGCGCGCTCTACAGCATAAAAATCATGAACCGCCGGCGAAGGAACGGCTTCAAGAGGCATAAGCGAAAGGTAGGCTGATAACCCCCGCAGAGCTTCTCAGCCTTTGTGATGCTCTGAGGCCCCAAACAATTTTGGCTCGTGGAAAGTGCCACTCTGAAGGGCAACACCGACAAACCACCTGTGGCTGTTTAAACTAATAGAATTTTCTACTTCCTCTTCTTCTTTGGCGATCCCTCGTAGCCGAGTAAGATTGTCTTCCATAAACACGGTTTTAACAATGGGTCCGTAAGTGAGTGTGGAGGCCAATTCTGGATTCACACGTCCTTCCACAGTGGGGACATTGGTTTCTGGGCGGGAGTTGATCCCGGTGTGGATTTGCCAAGCGTGCCTTCCTCTTAGCACGTTTCTCCCTTGTGTCCTGAGTTCGAGTGTCTTCAAAGCCCCTGACACCTTTGGTAAAGGCTGTTCTCCAACCGGAGCGCTCGCAAGCCAGTGTTTCCCAGTTGTCGGTGTTTATACTACATTTTTAAAGATTTGCCTTGAGAGAGTCTTTAAACCTTTTTTGTTGACCACCAGCATTACGCTTTCCATTTTAGAATTCGGAATAGAGTACTGTGGTGCCTCGCTAGACGAATTTAATTTGTTCCACAGGTCTTTTCTTATAACGAAAAATCCGTCTAGCGAATCCCATAGGAATGCATTGAATTTTTTTTTTTGAGGAGCAGAATTTACTGAGGCTGTCAGGGGCCTCATAGGAGATCCTGGCAATCACCTGGCGCCCACAGACCCTGCGTCGGTGACTCCTGCCTCAACACATGCGCTTTAGGATTGCAGTCTTCAATCAACTGGGTCTAGCGAGCTGGAAATGTATGGAATTGTTAGGCGACACTTAGGCTGCATTCACACTGCAGTTTCTCCCGCTTCCTAACTGCCTGTCATGACTTAAAAGGCACTTCCGGAAACACAGCGGGAGACAGCGCAAGCTGAGCACTCATTTCCGTGTCGCGGAATGAGCATGTCCGGAAATGAGCGCCGAGCTTGCACTGTATTTCCAGAAGTGGCTGTTAGGCTGTGCAAAAGCTCAGATACGATGTGGAAATCCACAGCTAGGGGATAAACAGCCTTGGTCGGCTTCTTCAAGTGCCATAGGTGCCAACTCCCTGGGGCCCTAGGTGCCCGAGCACCCGCAAAATTCCCCATGAAGGAACCAGGAACCCACAAATTTCATTGCCAGGGCCATGCACGCTGCATGGCAGCCAAGTCACGGGACCAAGCTGAGACTCCTGCTTCAGGTTTCATCAGAGATCTCCCCGACGGACCAAAGGCCATCTTCTTTGGCACTCCAGCAGTCCTGACCAATCCCCAGCCCAGTTTCTCACGCACCCACCCCTTTTAAACGTGCCAACGTACCAGGCAGGGAGCTTGGAAGGGAGTGGAACAAGCAAATGAAAGAAGGTCTCCACCTCCATCATTCTGCCCGGACACTGAGGTCCAGCACCGAGGGCCTTCTGGTGGTTCCCTCATTGCGAGAAGCCAAGTTGCAGGGAACTAGGCAGAGGGCCTTCTCGGTGGTGGCGCCTGCCCTGTGGAACGCCCTCCCAACAGATGTCAAAAAGGAAAACAACTACCAGACTTTTAGAAGACATCTGAAGGCAGCCCTGTTCAGGGAGGCTTTTAATGTTTAATAGATTATTGTGTTTTATTCTTCTGTTGGAAGCCGCCCAGAGTGGCTGGGGAGACCCGGCCAGATGGGCGGGGTATAAATATTAAATTGTTGTTGTTGTTGTTATTATTATTATTCCTTGTCACTGATCTCTCCCCTCCCCCTCTCTTCCCACCACAGCAGAGAGAATTCAACAGCATGCAAGACCGAGTGATGCTTCTAGCGGACAGCTCTGAAGACGAATTCTGAACCAGGCTGCAGCGCCTCGTTTCCTGCCCTTCCGTGACTTTTATTTCCTTTCCCCTCCCCTCTATTTCCCTTCTTTCTTGTTGCCAAGGGAGGTGGGCAAGCGTTTCTGCTGCACCACCATGGAGGCCGGCCACCTTCCTCTCGCTCACGGGGCAGCGGTGCTTTTACACAACCTGCCCCTAGAAGAGGAAAACACACACACACACACCGATAACAGCATGCTGCAGCCCCAGTGTAAGACACAAATATTATTATTTTTGAAATATATGTATCTCTGTACGGTCACGCACGTTCATTTTCCACGCACGGCACGCCGTTCTGAATGCCCAGCGGGCAAAGGCGTGGGACCCAAAAGACAATGACATTTGTTGGGTGTTTAGTTTTTATTCCATCTGCTGGCAGTCGTGCCGCTGTCCTTCTGGTGCGAGTCCCTGGGGGGGGGGGCAGGCTTCAGCCCAGATAACTCCTGTCTCCCTCTCTCGCTGGGGAGCGACTTCTGAATACGTTGCGTTACCTGAGCTGGAGTTCGCAGTTTCCAAAATTAGCTGCTCTGTTTAATTGATGAAGTGCCGCCCCGAAGCAGATTCCCCTCCCCCCATTGGCCAGGTAGAGTACAAAACAGTAATATGTAGATTAAGATACACCGAAGGCCCAAACTAGACATTTATGTGGGAGACGAATGAAGCCCCCCCCCCCACTTTTGTAAAGCGCAAAGCAGTTTCAGAGGCTGCAGTTAGGAGATAGGGAAACAGCTGACTCTCCAGGGTTTCAAATGGGTGGTTTTCCCCAACCCAGAACCTGTGTTGAACCTGGGATCTATTGCGGGCAAAGCAGATTCTTGGCCACAGATCCCTTAGAAAATAAAGATAAGGTTCTAGTCCTCATGGATCTGAACAAAGGACTGATCAATATTGCCTCCACTGGCTGGCAGCAGGTCTTGAACCTGGGACTTCCTGCTCTGCCACTGAGCTACACTCCTTCCCCAAAACTGGCAAGCTGGGAGCAGAGAATGGCGGGGGGAGTAGCCTTGCTTAACCCATTTCCTTTCCGCTGGTTTTTTCCCCTTCCCTCCCTCCAGCTGCTTTTTCACCCGTGGAGGAAAAGATACAGGACCCCTGCATCTTTTTCCTTGGCTAGGGAAAAAGAGGTGGGGTGTGTGTGATGACGGTTTTGAGTGGACAAACGGGAGGAAGGGGAAGGGTCAAGCATCCCCTCCGCCGTTTGAACGGGCGGCCTCCTACTGCCCTTCGGGAGGGACTTATTGTGCTTCCAACGTATCGTAAGGTTTCGCCTTCTAAGCATGCCAGCCTACATTGCAGAGCTGCTTATTTTAAGAGACAGACAACCCATTGCTACGTGGGATTTTTCCAAGGCTTTTTTCCCCAGCTCAGTTCCGGCACCTCTCAGGTGGGCGCCATCGCCATTATAAGAGAACAAGGGAGGCATTGGCGGTGAGTTCCAGTGCCTCTTTTTCTAGAGAAATAGCGCTGGGGTTTTCCTCCCGTTGTGAATAGCAAGCGCCTGGGGGGCTGGGGTCCCTTTGTGCGCCCCCCCATGCTCCCAGTACATCAAGGCGCTCCCCTTGCCAGGTGTTTAGTTTCCTTTAACCATGACAGCAGCGTGGTGTCAAAGTGCACGGCAAACGCCACGTCTCTCGCTTGGCCCTGAGGTCACAATCCTGATGATGACGGTGCTGGGATCAATGCTGTCATGGGACACACACACACACACACACACACACACACACCGTTTCCCCTGCGGCGGATGCTTCTGGCAAGACGGCCCAACTCATTACAGGTATGCCCCATCCCTTCTTGCCGCCCGTCGGCCTGGGAACGGCTGGCCAAAGGCTTCTGCTTCTGCGACCCGTCACCTGCAGTCATGTAGTGTCAAATTCAGAGGCGCAGGGTTCCCTTCGTGATAGTCACAGCCGCTCACCCCTTCTGAGATTATGCAACCTTCTAAGAGTATACAGTGGACACTCGGGTTGCGGACGTGATCCGTGTGGGAGGCACGTTCGTAACCCACAGCGCCGCATCTGCGCACGCGCAGGTTGCAATCCGGTGCTCCTGCGCATGCGCAAAGTGCGATCTAGCACTTCTGCACATGCGTGAGCGCCGAATCCTGGAAGTAACCAGTTCCGGGACTTCCGAGTTCACCGCCGTGCGCAACCTGAAGCGGCCGTAACCCAAGGTATGACTGTACAATAATATTATAATGATAGAAGAATAAGAATAAATAGAGATGCATTGTAGCGATCAATGCCGATCTCCCTTGTGTTGCCTTTCAGCCAGATCTGCTATTTTCTTTGCACGTAAATATTTTGGACGGCTCCAAGGATACCTTCCGTTGGAGAGACTGGCGTTGCCTTTTCCGTGACGTTCCGTTCCACATAGCAGGATTCCCAAGCGCGCAGTGCTGTTGTTTTTCTTGAGCTGAAGCACCTTACATTTTCAGTGCTCCTAAATGCTTAGTTTTGCAGCATGCAGAATTATTCCTTCTTTGTCCTCCAGATGGACTACAACTCCCGTCAGCACAGCTGGAAGAAAGGGCACTAGGTTGGGGAACTCTTGTCTTCCTCAACTGGCAACTGCTCTTCAGTGTCTCAGGTAGAAGGAGAGAGGTCTTTCCCATCACCTGTTAGCCGGAGTCATTTAGCTGAAGGTGGTTAGAGCAGAATCAGCAGGCTGGCAGGCAGAGGAATGGCTTAGAAAGCTACCTTATGACCAGGATGACCCATCCAGCTCTGTAATGCCCACACTGACTGGCAGAGGCTCTTTGGGGTTTCCCTAGCCCTAGCTGGGACTTCGTGCACACAAAGCAGAAGCTCTACTGCTGAGCTGCGGCACTTCCTTTAAAATTAATAGTGAGAGTCTAGTCCTCAAGGTTCTGAAGGAAGGGCTGATTTAAACTGGAACGGAAGCTGCCTTATCCCGAATCAGATCATTGGCTTAGTATTGTCCACACTGACCTGCCAAAGATGCTCTGCCATTGAGCGGCAGTTTCTCCTGCACCTCAGATCACCTATGGTTTCCCAAACTTGGGTCTCCAGCTGTTTTTGGACTACAACTCCCATCATCCCTAACCACTGGATGATTGGAGTTGTAGTCCAAAAACAGCTGGAGTTTCCCAAGTTTGAGAAACCCTGATCTAGGAAATCAGTAATGCCCACTAATATCTGAACTGTCCCCTGGTCTGGAATGGGATGTCTCTGAATATTTTTTAATGTGGGGTTGGAAAGGCAAAACAAAAAAAGGAAGTTCATGGCAAATGTATATCCCAAGTAGACTTTACATTTGAATTATGCAATATGTACTGCAGCGGAGGAAGGATTGGACTAGCACAAGGAGGGAAGGGCTAGTTTCCGAGACCCATCACCATCGTGGAACCGCCTCAGGGCCTCGAGACATGTCACCTTTGCCCGTTTCCCCACCTTTGCGGCGGGGATTTTAGTGACCTACCTCACAGGGTTGTTGTGAGGGCAAACAATAAAGCTCGTCAAGCACTTGGCAAATGGAAAGTGCTTTCTAAGAGACGTGAAGCAGGGCGCCACAATAAATGGATTTAGGCGTCACTTGTGGAAATGGGCCTCCGAGGGCAACGTCGACTTGGAAGGCACAGATAAAGGAGGGCTATGTCACATGGTCTGGCTGCAGCCAGTTATGTGAACACAACCAAGCAGGAAGAGGGTGTGGGAGATTAACTAGGTGGTTTCTGGTCCTGGAAGTACTTCCATTCCTCTGACCAGGTGCTCTGGAAGCTTTCAAATGCAGGGCTAGGGAACCTGAATAAGATCAGTGTTTCCATAGCTGCCAAGTCTCCCGCTGAAAAATGCGGGATCAGCAGCGGCGCAACACCGGAAGTCGCTTCTACGCATGACATGCGTAGAAGCAACTTCCGGTGCTGCTCTGCCCGATTTCCGGTGTCCAGGCATGGGCAGAGTGGCACCCAAAATGGAGCCTCCCAGGCCGTGTACCACACCAGAGGCCAGGCCACCTGCGGGCACCCCACTGCCGCCAGCGCTAGCAGCAGAGGCAGCGCCACACGACGCAACAGCACCATGGCAAACACGACACGCGCATGCTTGGCGAATGGAGCGCCCAGCCCGCCTGCACCGAAAGGCTGCAGCGCCGGTGCAAGCGACAACCTCCAGGTTCCCACACCTTCCTTCCTTCCCGGCCAGAAGAAAGGCAGAGAGGTGGGGACTCTGCGACCAGGCCTCCTTCCTGCGCTCAAGCAAAGCCGCTCTCTTTCCTTCCCTCATAAATGCAGCCTGGGACTGGCGCGCAGGCTCATTTGGGAACTGCCCCCTGCCCTTTTCTTTTCTTTCCCAGGGGAGAAAGCAAAGGGCAACCCCTGCCCTGTCTACTCGGGACTCGTCCATGAATTCAGTCCCTGGCAGGTAGGAAATCCGGGGGGAATTTTTTTCCTATTCGGGATAACAGCGGGAAACGGATTAAAATCCGGGGGTTTCCCGTGAAAAACGGGAGACTTGGCAGCTATTTCCCATACTTGGGTCTCCAACTGTTTTTGGACTACAACTCCCATCATCCCTAGCTAGCAAGACCAGTGGTCAAAGATGATGGGGATTGTAGTCCAAAAGCAGCTAGAGACTCAGGTTTGGGAAACACTGCTCTAGAGATGTTGTTGGACTCCAAATCCCACCAGCCTCAACTGGCATGGCCACTGGGCAGCCAGGGATGATGGGAGTTGTAGTCCAACTAACATCTGAAGGGCAAAATGAGATTTCCTCATTTCTGTTGTGAAGAAAACCACCTGCTCCTCTTGAGCGATGTGGAAACGGTGACTCTCCAGATGGTGTTGGGCTCAGAAGAAGACACCAAGGAAAGCTTTTCTGAAAGTTTAATCGGAACCTCCTTTCTTGTAACTTGAAGCCATGGGTTTGAGTCCTACCCTCTGGAGCAGGAGAAAACAAGCTTGCTCCATCTTCCGTGTGACAGCCCTTGAGATATTTGAAGATGGCCATCCTATCTCCTCTCAGTTGCCTCCTTTCCAGGCTAAACAGACCCAGCTCCTTCAACCGTTCCTCATAAGGCTTCATCCAGACCAAGGATGGATAGCTGCTCCATCCTGCTAGATCATTCTCGTCCAGCTCATCCCTGCCCAGTGGCCATGCTCAGTGGGACAATGGGAGCTGGAATTGAACAGCCTTCAGTTTTCCCTTCCCTGTTAGAAAACGTGTTCCGCTTCTGGTTTGTGGGTTCCAGCATAGTTCCCTTACTGAGGGAGGGACATCTGAAAGGGCCCCCTTTAAAAAAATATTTTAAAATGTGCCTGGAGAGAAAGACGTCTCCTCATCCTGGCTTTTTCCTCCCCACCCCAGCTCACTAGGTTTTCACGCCTGCCTTGTCTCTGTCCCACAGGATGATGGACAGATTGGAAGCTGCTCCTGCTCCTCAGAGGCAAGGGCTTGCAATATGGAAAGAGCAGGAAGTCTCTGGAGAGGAAACCTCACTGGAGCCCAACTTGCTTTCTGCAAGATTCTCAAGGGGAACAAAAAAACAAAAGACAGCTGCGAGGAGGCGCAGGAGGAGTCAGTGGCCATAGGCTTTGTCTCTAGGCATTCGATTTTAAGGTTGCTTTTTCTTTAAAGGTAAACCAACCAACCCGGGTGAGGTCTACAAACACAGGGAAGAAGAAAAAGTTGCAATCAAGGCAGTTCTAAGGCCCAAACTAGCTTCCCCAGCTAGAATATTTGCTTATTTTGAGGTTGTATTCTGCTGTGGCGCTGTGGGTGGCGCTGTGGGTTAAACCACAGAGCCTAGGGCTCACAGATCAGAAGGTTGGTGGTTCGAATCCCCGCAATGGGGTGAGCTCCTGTTGCTCGGTCCCTGCTCCTGCCCACCTAGCAGTTCGAAAGCACATCAAGTGCAAGTAGATAAATAGGTACCACTCAGGCGGGAAGGTAAATGGCGTTTCCGTGTGCTGCTCTGGTTCGCCAGAAGTGGCTTAGTCATGCTGGCCACATGACCCAGAAGCTGTCTGCAGATAAATGCCGGCTCCCTCTGCCAGTAAAGCGAGATGAGCGCTGCAACCCCAGAGTTGTCCGCGGCTGGACCTAATGGTCAGGGGTCCCTTTACCTTTATTCTGCGACAACATGCCATTGACGCGATAATAGCGCGTTCGAGGTGGATTTCTACTGGACCGCCCAAACAGCATTTTGTGATGCTTCCCCAGAGTTATTGTATTATTTGCCATCTGGAGCGGCAACTCTTGCAAACAGTGCAGCAGAAGAGAGACAGACACCCACCCACACCATGAACATTTATAGGATCAGTTACAGGATTGCAGTGGGAGGTTATGACACATGCACTGATAGGAAACAAAGCGGGGTGTCCTTCCCCTCCCCGCCCCCCAAATGGTGCAGGTGCAAACAATCATAGAAGTGTAGCGTTGGAAGGGACCCCGAGGGTCATCCAGCCCAGCCCCCTGCAATGCAGGAATCCTTTGCCCTGCCTATTCTTGAATCTTTTGCTGCAGGCTTTCAAGCGAGTAAGTGGTTTATCTTTCTTACAGGGAATCAAGGCAGTCCTGCCCCCCCCCATCACTCTTTAAACACAACTGTTCACTGGCAAGACAGCCTTAATCAAATGAAGTGAGGCTGCTCATTTAGCTACATAAATCCCTCTGGCTCTGAGGGAGGCAGAAGAGATAAAGGGTTTGAGAATCCGATCGCGGGAGAGGATTGAATTCTTTGTAAAGGTGAAAAGGGCTGGCTGCTGGCCAAGGAAAGAGCGCAGAGGGAGAGAGAGAGACTGCAATGCAGGGAATCCAAAACCGAAGAAGTTCACTGATCAATGGAAGGCGGATGCTCGCTCTTTTCAAGGTGGCACGCCAAGAGCGCTGACGCCCAAGGGTGTAGGCACACTCCTTATCACTTCCAAAGCTTGCCAAGCCTCATTTGAGCAGTGACAACAGGAAGAGAGCAGAACTGGGCATCCTCTTGGTGCTGTGTTTCTTCACACACAAAACACAGTTATACTACGGAACTCCCTGCCACAAGAGGGAGTGACAGCCACCAACTTGGATGGCTTCAAAAAAGGATTTGACACATTCATGTAGGAGTCCTTTGGTGCTGCTTGCTAGTTTGCCAGAGGCATCTGAATGGCCCCCATGAGAACAGAATGTTTGACTGGGTGGCATGATCCAGCAGACTCTCCTTACAATGTTACGTTCTCATCAGTTTGTGGACTTATTTTTTTTAAAGTCCACATGAGGAAGTCCTCCTAATGTACATATCTCACTATGTACATTCGCATGGAAACCAAAATTCTTGTTTCCAAAGCTATTGTGCTACCAACCTTACTGTATGCTTGTGAAACATGGACCACTTATAAACACCACCTCCAACTCCTCGAAAGATTCCATCAACGGTGTCTCTGAAAATTTTTACACATCACTTGGGAAGACAGGCGAACTAATATCAATGTACTGGAAGAAGCAAAGGTCACCAGTGTCGAAGCAACGGTTCTTCAACATCAACTTCGTTGGACTGGTCATGTTGTGCGGATGCCTGATTATCATCTTCAAAAGCAACTACTCTATTCTGAATTTAAAAATGGAAAGCATAATGTTGGTGGTCAACAAAAGAGGTTTAAAGACTGTCTCAAGGCAAATCTTTAAAAATGTAGTATAAACACTGACAACTGGGAAACACTGGCCTACGAGCACTCCAGTTGGAGAACAGCCTTCACCAAAGGTGTCATGGACTTTGAAGACGCTCGAACTCGGGACGAGAGGGAGAAACAAGCTTACTTGGCTATGAGTGATTGCCAAAGAAGAAGACATATCTCAATACTTTCTTTTAATATACACAATTTTCCTTGGAAATCTCCACTGTGAAGCCTGGAGAAGTGTGAATTTTTGAGGGACGGCTGCATTTTGATGCACAAATTAGTTTGGGAACTGGGGATTAGGTGGGTTCGAATGAAAGCAAACTCTCCCACCCCAAGGTGAGGGTGAATAGGGCCCCCTTCGCAAGAGAATCTCTTTGGAGGGTGGTCTCCTTGCTACTCAGTTGCCGTTGCCGTTGATGATAGAGTCTTAAACCCCAGGAACATTTTTCCTGTGAACCTGCAAAATTGGGCTCTTACTGCAGCAATCTTTCTGAAACTGATGAGAGTGTTGCTGCTGCTGCAGTAGCAATAATCTACTGACTCAGAAAAGGGCAGTCTGTTATTTGCTGACATCTCCACCTGGCATTTCCTGATCTTGTAGAGCCTCGGTTTTGTCTCAGGATGGAAAAATGAAGGTGATGCCTCGCCTCCGAAGGGAGAAACGAGCCTGCTTTATGTGTCAGGCGTTTTGACAAGGGAGGCCCTTTGCTTCCGTCCAGCTCCTGGCTTTCACAGATGTCCCTAATGCCGGATGTTCACCTGCTTGTAGATATTTCCTTGGACTGTGATGAGGATGCTTACAATAACAATATCCCCACTGAAGCACAGGGTTGCACTCCAGAATGGCAAAATGCAGACTATTCGTGCTTTGCAGGAGGAGGGTTTCAGAAGCATTGCTAGACTTTAGGTTTTTGCAGCTAAAGTGGTGCAACCAATCCACTACAGAAAGATATAACAGACTTTTTGAAAATAGGGAAGAGATGGGGAAATGAACCAAAAAGTGTGGGATGAATGAATGATCAGCAGGGAGACATGTAAACACCATGCAAGCAAATCTCGACGAATGCTCTTTGTCGTCTCAACTCCCCACAAACAAATTAGCAGGAATAATCCGTGTATAATCCATTCTCCACGTAAACTTTGCACAGGCATTACTCTGGGGAACGCAAAGGAGGACCACACAGAGAGACAATCTAATCTATAACAGGTTATAACCCACAATTTATTGACTGTATTTATTTTAGAGATTTATGTTCTGCCTTTCAACAAGTTCCCAAGCTTGATTCGTTTGCGGGGAGGCTGTAAAACATCGTGAAAAACTAGTGTCGCCCCACGCATTTCCAGGACACTTTCCTTATTGCAAAAAGTCTGATTTTTTGGGGGGGGGGGACGGACGGACATATTTGTTGTGCAAAATCAATTTAACATAAGCACATAAGGAGAGTTCTGCTGGATCAGGCCAAGCTAGCATGAACCTTCTGGCAGAAGGGGAGATCTTGCTTCTTTTAAAGCTGGGTGGGGGGGGGGGTGTTTTCCAGCCTGGGGGCTTCTTTCCTAGTGGGCAGCTTTCTTAGGGCAACATGCCAATGGTGGGTGGGGCAGCTAATAATAGTAGTAGTAGTAGTAATGATAATGATAATCATAATAATATACTTACAATAATCTCTAAGCAGTGTACAAGTGGCTGGAAAGCCTGGACTTTGAAGTCATTTTATTTTACTTGTTATTTTGTAGTATATTTACTGTTTTTAATTAGCTTTTGTAATTTTGGATTATGCGGAATGCTTTATCTGAGTGGATGTAGCAACCGAGTAATTTCGTTGTTCCCGCAAGGGGACAATGACAATAAAGATATCTTATCTTATCTTAATACAACAACAACAAAATCAAACCAGCAGTTAAAACTATAAAATCAAAATTTAGTTAAAATGCCTGCAAGATTTTTTGTTTTAAGTCTTCGGCAGCTGACAGAACAGAGGTTCAACAGGTAGCGACTCTTACCTTTGCATAGTAGGCTACAATTCAAAGTGTTTGTGCTGACCTTTAAAGCCCTAAACAGCCTTGGTCCAGTATACAGTGTATGTACCTGAAGGAGCGTCTCCACCCCCACCGTTCTGCCCGGACACTGAGGTCCAGCTCCGAGAAGCGAAGTTACAGGGAACCAGGCAGAGGGCCTTCTCGGTAGTGGCACCTGCCCTGTGGAAAGCCCTCCCACCAGATGTCAAAGAGGAAAACAACTACCAGACTTTTAGAAGACATCTGAAGGCAGCCCGGTTTAGGGAAGCTTTTAATATTTAATAGATTATGTTAATATTCTGTTGGAAGCCGTCCAGAGTGGCTGGGGAAACCTAGCCAGATGGGCGGGGTACAAATAAATTATTATTATTATTATTATTATTATTATTATTATTATTATTATTATTATTATTATTATAGCCTAGCCATGCAAAAGTCAGGGGTTTCTACTTACACCTCTCTCCATCCAAGCATTCAAGAGGCATTGTTCATAGAATCATAGAATTGTCGAGCTGGAAGGTACAATGCAAAAATCTCATCTAAAACTAAAGCATTCATGACAGATGGCCATCCAACTTCTGCTTAAAAACCTCCAAGGAAGGCAAGCAAAAAACCAGAGGGGTGGGGCTTGGGTTTCCCCCCTCATCCCCAGGCAGCCAGGTAAAAAGAGGGCTGGTGGGTCATATTTATCCTGTGGGGACTGAGGCTCACTGGACATTAAATGATGCCTGAGTGACGGATGACTCTCCCAAAGCGAATAAATAGCAAGGCATTTCTTTGGGGCAAAAATTACAAATTGCAGCCGCAAAACCAGCCAGGGCAGCAATGGGCTGTTCATCAACTCCCCCATTTTCCAAGGCAACCTGTCGCGCGTTCTGATAGATGGACAGAAGACGACTGATGCTATCGGCCCGTTTGCTGAGGCAGAGACACTGAGTTACCTTCCTGTCAGCTTTGCCGCCTCATTGTTCTGAGTGAGGAGGACATTGCCTCTAGCCAGCAGGTTTCTTCAGCGGGTACCAAGCTCAGAGACCTGGCAATTAGAGGATGCGCTTGGCTCTGTCAAACACGGGTGGATGCCTTAGATCAGGCATCCCCAAACTTTGGCCCTCCAGATGTTTTGGCCTACAACTCCCATGATCCCTAGCTAACAGGACCAGTGGTCAGGGATGATGGGAATTGTAGTCCAAAAGATCTGAAGGGCCGAAGTTTGGGGATGCCTGCTGCCAGTCAGTGCAGGGGATATTGAGCCAGCTGGATTATCATTTGTAGTAGCAATAATCATGCTCCCTCTCGGGAGAAAAGCAATGACAAACCTAGACAGCATCTTAAAAAGCAGAGACATCACCTTGCCGACAAAGGTCCGTATAGTTAAAGCTATGGTTTTCCCAGTAGTGATGTATGGAAGTGAGAGCTCGACCATAAAGAAGGCTGATCACCGAAGAATGGATGCTTTTGAATTATGGTGTTGGAGGAGACTCTTGACAGTTAAAGCAAATGACAGTTGCGGGAATAGTGCCCTAGAAATTGTAGGTACAATACTCGAAATACACGCGAGAAGGGTTGAGCAAGGGAAGTTTGGAACGCGAAGGTTGAGCTTGCAAGAGGAAGGAGGGAAAGATAAGAAAGTTGCTGTGCCTTGTGATTAAACCAGTAGAAACTAGGAGAAGAAAGTGCTGCCATTTTGGTACATAACTGCCCCTTTAAATAATAATATTGTAATAATATATATATAAGGTAAAGGTAAAGGTAAAGGGACCCCTGACCATTAGGTCCAGTTGTGACCGACTCTGGGGCTGCGCGCTCATCTCGCATTATTGGCCGAGGGAGCCGGCGTATAGCTTCCAGGTCATGTGGCCAGCATGACAAAGCCGCTTCTGGCGAACCAGAGCAGCACAGAGCTCACCCCGTCACAGGGATTCGAACCGCCGACCTTCTGATCAGCAAGCCCTAGGTTTAGTGGCTTAACCCACAGCGCCACCTGGGCCCCCTATATATATATATATATATATATATATATATATATATATATATATTCACACACACACACACACACACACACACACCCCATCTTGCTGTGTTTTCCCAGCCACTCTGGGCACCTTACAACGCAACAAAGCATCAAACATTACAAAATGACAACAACTACTATAATAACAACAATAATAGCAATAATAAACAGTTTACACTTATACTGAAATTAAAATAACCGCCACAACTAAACATTTAAGCAACATCAACCTGAGAAAAACAAAACATGAACCAAACAAAACAGGAACCTCCTTTTGCTTGTAAGTATATATATATATATATATATATATATATATATATATATATATATATACTCTGTGTGTGTGTGTGTGTATGTGTGTGTGTGCTGGCGTGTTTCCCCCCCATATTTGCATACCCTCCAACATTTCTCTGATGAAAATAGGGGCATCCAGAATAATAATAATAATAATAATAATAATAATAATAATAATAATACCCCACCCATCTGACTGGGTTGCCCCAGCCACTCTGGGTGGCTTCCAACATATATAAAAACATAATAAAACATTAAACTTTTCAAAACTTCCCTATCCAGGGCTGCCTTCAGGTGTCTTCTAAAGTTTGCATGGTTACTTATCTCCTGGGTGTGTGTGTGTGTGTGTGTGTGATAACTCCATACCCTCGAACATTTCTCTGATGAAAATAGGGACATCCTGGGGGAAAGTGGGACATTCCCAGATCAAATTCGAACCTGGGATGCCTTGGGTGGGTGTGTCTGTATTTGATGTGCCCCCTCTCAGCTCCTTGCTGGTTAAGATGCTCTGGCAACATCCTGTTTGACCAGGGCCGGCCCAAGACATTTTGGCGCCTGAGGCGAACCATAAAATGGCGTCCCTTCCCTTCCCGCCAGGGAAGAAGGGGTGAGTGAAGATCTACATTGGGAACAAGGCAGGGAATAACAATCTACATCGGGATCTGCTGTCCTTGTGGATCCTTCCGCCTGACGTGATCTTCTCACCTTGCCTCATGGCCCTGCCTTCGACTGACAATTGCTTTGTGGGTCCCTTTGGCATCCAATCTGAATCCAGAGGGTATTGGGTATTGAACCCCAATATTTCCCCAACAATAGGCTCTACCTTGATATGTGGCAACTGCCAGGAACTCTGGACGTAAGTTCCACACAGAATATATTGTTTTGTTTTATCTCACTTGTTTGATAAACTCAGAGGCTGTGAAAAGTAATGAGGATGAACATTGGAATGATTTATGGGAACTATCACGAAAATTATGAAAGCAGAAGAAGTATGAGATGATCAGACCCCCCCAGACCTCAGAACATGGCGAGAGACCTCCATTTTTTAAAAATAATTTGGCATAATATTTGGACTGTTTGATTACTGAATAATATGTATAATCTGGAATATTTAATATGGTTTGATTGGATTGTTAAAGTGGAAAATTTAATAAATAGTATTTTTTAAAAACTGCCTATATTCCTATGACCAGCACTGTGCCAATTATTCTTGTTCAAACTGCTATTATTCTTTTACTTATGCTGTACTGCCACCTTTTTATCACGTTGTCCTGACTTTAACGGATTTCCTTTTATGTCCTTACGCAGCCAACTAAGTTCTCACATTGTTATGTGAGGGCTCCCTGACACCCTCGTCTCGGACAATGGAACCGCATTCACGTCAGAGGAGTTCCAGACCTTCACAGCGCAGAACGCCATCCGCCACATCCGCTCAGCACCATTCCACCCTGCCACCAATGGCCAAGCGGAGCGCATGGTGCGGACCACCAAGGACAGCCTCCGCCGCATAACACAAGGGGACTGGGAATACCGCCTTGCCGCATTTCTTCTAGCACAGCACAGCACCCCAAGCACAACGACGGGCCGGAGCCCAGCTGAACTACTCATGGGCCGGCGCCTTGCAACTAGACTGGACCGACTTCACCCCGACAGAGCTCAGGATGAGGTAGTGGAGGGGAAAGGCAGGAACCCCCGGACATTTGTGGCCCAGGACCCAGTGTATGCAAAGAATTTTGGGGCAGGCCCAGCATGGGTACCCGCCACAGTCACCAAGGTGACCGGTCCCGTGTCGTACGAGGTACTAACGGAAGGGGGCCAATGTTGGCGCCGCCACTGCGACCAGCTACGGCGACGATTCCCAGGAGGAACCCGGGAGGAGAGCGGGACAGAGGGGTCCCAAGGGGACAGCAGGGCAGTGAGGCCTGTAGAGCGAGAGGGGTGGGCAGGGGAAGCAGAAGCAGTAGGCACAGAGGGGCGCCCCGAGGCTGGAAGGACACCGGAACCAGAGTCACAACCTAGTGGTTCAGTGGCGCCAGACCAGACAGCCCCGGCACAGCCAGCAGCCTCGGAACACGATCCAGAACCAGAACCCCTGACCAAGGAACACCCCAGGCCACAACGCACACGGAGGCGGCCAGCAGACCTTGGGGACTACGAATGCAACTTCCCGGGCAGGACTGGAACTTAGAGGGGAGGGGTGTTATGTACTGAGCTGAATCCTAGAACAATAGGATTCAGAATCAGCGGGAGCTACCCAATCCAACTCCAGGTGGAAGTGAATCCGCAACCTGATTGGCCTGCTGGAGCAGCCAATCAGGCGGCTGGCAGAAGTGAATCTGCTACCTGATTGGCCTGTAGGAGCAGCCAATCAGGCTGCAGGCAGAAGTCAATCCACAATATAATTGGCCCACAGGTGTAGCCCTGAAGTAGCCAATCACGCAAGGCCCATTGTGTAAATAATGTATATAAGCAGATGGTTTTGGGAAAAGAGCCATTCGTCTTCTCTTCTCCTCCTTGATGACTATGAGCTGAATAAAGAGCATGAAATTCACTCTTGACTCCGAGTATATTTCACTGGCGACACACATCTATTTTGTCCATTTTTCTTTGTGCCTCAATAAACCGTTTAATCGGTCCAAGATATAGCCACGGGTCCGTCTGTGGTCCTTGCCCCCGGGTTCAAGCCTTATCCGCTGGGATGCACCTGTGAGTCTAGATTTGCAAAAAGAGAGAACACCCCACTTGCTTTTTCCTTTGTGGCGGCACGTTCAAAGCGCTTGTTTCTTGGCTTAACAATTACCTCCATCTTTTCACAATCGTGCGCAGAGGCCAGGAGAGCTTTCGGCAAAAAAGACATTTGAAGCCTTATTCCTCCCTTCTCAACCAAAGCGCTGCTCAAAAGGGACACGGCGACCGCAGAGCACATCCCCTGCATTGGACCCCTGTGGAATCTGGAAGAGAAGAAAAGCCAAGAAAATTACAGCGGCAAGTGGGAGACCTTATTTTAAAAGAGGAGATCAGAGAGATGGTAGTAGCAATGTCAGACCAAGACTTGTTACAGGTAGGTAGCCGTTTTGGTCTGAGTCGAAGCAAAATAAAAAAATTCCTTCAGTAGCACCTTAAAGACCAACTAAGTTTTTATTTTGGTATGAGCTTTCGTGTGCATGCACACATCGTCAGATACACTTGAAACAGAAGCAACCAGACCCTTATATATATTCAGAGGGTGGGTGGGGGGTGATGGGAATGGGTGATGGGCTGTAAGAGTGGTAAACCTGTTGATGGCTGTTAACGACTGCTGATTACTGCAATAGGTCCTGCGAGACTTGGCCTGAAATCCCCACTCAGCTCAGCGTTGCCAAAATCAGGAAGAAGACCAAAATTTTGATAAGGAATGGGGGCAATCTATAATTGACCTTAAAAACCATTGGAAACAGTTAAAATTGTTCGTAGGATTTGAATAACACTTGTAGTTTAACAGTGAGTTTTGGATATAACGGAGATGTAAAAGATTCGGATTATTGTAAAAGATGCAGGAGGAAACGATTAATAATAGGACCCACAAAGGGGAGGAGGGAAGTTTAGGAGATTCTCTGGAATCTTGCTTTTATGTTGTATGTTTGTGATTGTAAAGTTTTAATTTGAAAAACCAAATAAAAAATGTATTTATTTTTTTATAAAAAATAATGCAGCTCAGTGTTATCTAGGGAGGACTCCAAATACGCACAGTATTAAATGCCAATATGGTTTGCAAGTGACACAGCAGACTCTCCAAGCGTCCCTGTTTTCCAGAATTTACATTCCTGGATTTACAGAAGCCGTCCTGGTTTCTGATTTGGTCCCTGAATGTCCCGCTTTTCCTTAGGACGTCCCTATTTTTATCAGGGGGTATGGAGTTATGCGACACCCCTGGGAGAAGAGAAGTAACTATACAACCTTTAGAAGACTTTTGCAGGCAGTCCTGTAGGGAAGTTTTTTAAAGTTTCATGTTTTACTATGATATGCTGGATGGAAGCTGCTGAGAGCGGCAGGGGCAACCCAGATGGGCGGTGTACAAATAATATGACGATGACTTAGGATGTCCCTATTTTCATCGGAGAAATGTTGGAGGGTATGGGACAGCGTGCAGCAAAATGTTTAACCCAGTGGTTCTTCCTCAGTGGTTCATGCAAACCTCCGTTTAAACCTTCAAAGGCTGAGGACCACAATACCCCATGGACCTCCTCTCCCCGTATGAACCGACCCAGACCCTGCGAAAGTCATCTGAGGCCCTTCTTTGTGTACCTCCTCCGTGAGAGGTCCAGAGGGTGGCAACACAAGGTCGGGCCTTTTCTGTGGTGGCTCCTGGTTTGTGGAATGCTCTCCCAGGGGAGGCTCGCCTGGTGCCTTCCTTTAATATCTTCAGGCAAAAACATTCCTCTAGAACCAGGTTTTGAGCTAATGAAACCATTTTTTAATTAAAATGTGTTTGTGGGAGGGGGAGTTGTTTGTTTTCTTTTTTTCATTCTGTGTTTTCATTCCTTGAGCCCTGATCACTATGGGGTCACAAGAGAAGGATAAATAATAAATTATTGTTGTTATTGTTATTGTTATTATTAATATTCAAGACCACATAACACCGGTCTTGAAAGATCTACATTGGCTCCCAGTACGTTTCCGAGCACAATTCAAAGTGTTGGTGCTGACCTTTAAAGCCCTAAATGGCCTTGGTCCAGTATACCTGAAGGAGCGACTCCACCCCCATCATTCTGCCTGGACACTGAGGTCCAGCACCGAGGGCCTTCTGGCGGTTCCCTCGTTGCGAGAAGCCAAGTTGCAGGGAACCAGGCAGAGGGCCTTCTCGGTAGTGGCGCCCGCCCTGTGGAACGCCCTCCCACCAGATGTCAAAGAGAAAAACAGCTACCAGATTTTTAGAAGACATCTGAAGGCAGCCCTGTTTAGGGAGGCTTTTAATGTTTAATAGATTTTTTTATTTCATTTTTCTGTTGGAAGCCGCCCAGAGTGGCTGGGGAAACCCAGCCAGATGGGCGGGGTATAAATAAATAAATAAATAAATAAATAAATAAATAAATAATAACAATTCAAATAATAATACAGTGGAACCTCGGTTTATGAACACCTCGGTTTACGAATTTTCGGTTTACGAATGCCGCGGACCCATCTGGAACGGATTAATCCACTTTCCATTACTTTCAATGGGAAAGTTCGCTTCAGTTTATGAACACTTCAGTTTATGAACAGACTTCCGGAACCAATTACACCCATGCTTCGGGTTAAGTACGCTTCAGGTTGAGTACTCCGCGGACCCGTCTGGAACGGATTAATCCACTTTCCATTACTTTCAATGGGAAAGTTCGCTTCAGTTTATGAACACTTCAGTTTAAGTACTCCGCGGATCGTCTGGAACAGATTAATCCACTTTCCATTACTTTCAATGCGACAGTTCGCTTCAGTTTATGAACAGACGTCCGGAACCAATTGTGTTCATAAACCGAGGTACCACTGTAATAATTAGGTCTCTTTCTCCAGGAGAAGTAACCAGAGGACAGATTTCAGCACATCAATTACCCTTTGTAGGACGTGCCAAAGTGTCTGCAATTTATTAGGAATCTAATTTCGCCAGCTAGTTGATTCCGTTTCCCTCTGAGAGCTCCGGAAGCCTGCTGGGCCTGATCCAATGAATGCTGGCACGATGCTCAGCAACGTTGATGGAGAAGAAATCTAAAGAGGAAACCGGTGCCCAAATCAGAACCGCTTTCTCTGGCCCTTTCTCTGGAGGCTGTGTCTTAGAATCACAGAGCTATAGAGCTGGCAGGTGTGGGATGTGATAGATAGCAGTCAAGTACAGCATTCCTTGTTTTCCTAGAGTGGACAAGCAGGGGGATGTTTGGACCAGCCAGTCGGAACTTCCTGTTTCCTCCTGGACTGGGACATACTTCCTCTTGCATGCGACTAGAGGTGGGTGTGACCTTACCTGTGCAGGTAACAAAAGCACAAGACACACAGCCCTCCTCCCCTTCTCTTCCATCTTCCTTTTGTCCTGTGAACTGCTGGACTGCCAGTCTGCATTCACTGGGATTATTCCCCCATATGGGGTAGATCCACATGTACATATTTGTCGCTACGTCTGCCTTCAGGGATCCAACTGTGAACTGAATGTGTGAGTAAACAATTTTTATATACTTTACATAAGACTGTGGTGTGTTTATTCTTTTAAGAGGGATATAAGGGAACTCACCAGGTGATTAATATTGAGAGGCTTAAACAAGCCTGCAACCAGCTATCTGCTGTATGTTTAAAAGGGGAACGTTTAAAACTCTGCTAAGTTATAGAACTTGCTAGCGCAAGTTAGGTAAAGGTAAAGGGACCCCTGACCATTAGGTCTAGTTGTGACCGACTCTAGGGTTGCGGTGCTCATCTCGCGTTATTGGCCGAGGGAGCTGGCGTACAGCTTCCAGGTCATGTGGCCAGCACGACAAAGCCGCTTCTGGCAAACCAGAGCAGCACACGGAAACGCCGTTTACCTTCCCGCTGTAGCAGTCCCTATTTATCTACTTGCACTATGACGTGCTTTTGAACTGCTGGGTTGGCAGGAGCTGGGACCGAGCAACGGGAGCTCACCCTGTCGTGGGGATTCGAACCGCCGACCTTCTGATCGGCAAGCCCTAGGCTCAATAGTTTAACCCACAGTGCCACCCATGTCCCACAGCGCCACATGCGTCCACCAGTGCAAGTTAGGAAGGAT
The DNA here is from genome assembly GCF_963506605.1 of Zootoca vivipara. Classification (NCBI taxonomy): domain Eukaryota; kingdom Metazoa; phylum Chordata; class Lepidosauria; order Squamata; family Lacertidae; genus Zootoca; species Zootoca vivipara. Next base: position 5,521,147 of record NC_083276.1, read on the forward strand.
ATTAATAAACAATATAACCTCTCCTGGTTATATAACATTCCCACAGCAGGGACCCCAAGTGTCATCTAGTCCAACCCCCCACAATGCGGGAGATTCTGACTCAATGTCAGGAAGAGCTATTTGACACTTGGAAAGCGGTGGGCTCTCTTTCCCTGGAGGTTTTAAGCAGAGGTCAGGTGGCCATCTGTCAATTATGCTTTAGCTGAGATTCCTGAATGGCAGGGAGGGTTGGACTAGTAGTTGAACCCTGGTGGTCCCTTCCATGATTCTACGATTCTTTGACAAGAGGGCCTTGAAGCCACTCAAAGCATTTTTGAAATCTGCTATTTGTGGGATTCACTGCGGGCAGAAGTCACTAGGTTCGATTCCTATTAAAGGGGGGGGGGATTAGATAAATTCATCTTTAAAGAAGATTGGATAATGTTTATTGAATATATGGGGGAAAATTGTGTACACTTGAAAACGGTGGCAGCATTAAGATAATTTCAAAATGAACCATGGAAAGAGAAGAAGGGAAGTCATTGATATTTAACAACAACAACAACAATTTATTTACTCCCCCCCCCCCCGGCAATCTGGCTGGGTTTCCCCAGCCACTCTGGGGGGCTTCCAGCAAAATATTCAAAATACAATAAAACATCAGGATGTCTTCTAAAAGTCAGGTAGTTGTTTATTTCCTTGACACCTGACATTTTAAGGTTGTTTAAATGAATACTCTAAATTGTAAAACAGAAAATTTAGTAAAAATTATATATATATTTTAAAAAAGAGGCTACTCTACTAGTCACAATGGCTCCAAGGAGCACTAGGATCAAGGGCAAGCTGACCACAGCTCTGCCAATCTCTCTCCCGGCCTAACCTACCTCGCAGGGTTGGTGTGAGGAAGAAAGGAAGTGCTCATGTACTTCACCGTAGAATCATAGACTCATAGAGTTGGAAGAGACCACAAGGGCCATCCAGTCCAACCCCCTGCCAAACAGGAAACACCATCAAAGCATTCCTGACAGATGCCTGTCAAGCCTCCGCTTAAAGACCTCCAAAGAAGGAGACTCCACCACACTCCTTGGCAGCAAATTCCACTGCCGAACAGCTCTTACTGTCAGGAAGTTCTTCCGTGTTTGATGGATGGCCCAAGCCCAACTGCAGCTCAGAAACAAGAGCTTTTAATATTGGGCATTGTTGCTATCCAGAGACTCTTTTCATTAGACTATAGACAATCTGTTGTTTGACAGCCTGGGTTACTCTTGTCATATTATTTACTACCTAAATGAAATATTTCTATTGATTGCTCTCTGGGTGGTGGAGTACAGGCACTTCTCCACGCAGATCCAATGCGCTGGAAGAATTCCCGGAACGGTTGCTGTTTTAAGTCTGTTGTTGCAAGAAGCAAAATGCAGAGACTCTCGTGGCAACTTAAAGACGAAAAAATTAAGGACGGTGTAAGCCAGGCTTTATCAGCCTGGTACCCACCAGAAGTTTTGCAGGACTAACCTCACGACTGGACTACTGTAATGTTCTCTCTGCGGGGCTTCCCTTAGGGTTGATCCAGAAGGTGCGGCTGGCACAGAACACAGGTTATTAAAAGGATCACCTGGCTTTAGGATAAGGCTGCCATATGTACTGAATTTCCCAGACATAGCCGGGATTCATCCTTCGAAAATGGCATCCAGGCAGAATTTTCGTAAAACGGCTAAAATGTCCAGGGAAGCCCAGGCATGTCAACAACTTTTGCGTCCGGGTTTTTGAAATATGGCAGTCCTACTTTAGGATGGGAGAGAGGTCGTCTCTGGGAAGGAGTGGTGAGTGAAGAAGAAATGGAGAAGGAGAGAACTTGCCAGGGGAATATGTTTTTAAGCAGAGGATGGGTGGGAATTCGTCGGGTTTTTGTTTTTGTTTTAGTTGTGATTCCTGCATTGGCCTGGATGACCCTGCCTAGACTTTGTACGGTCATGTAGATCAGTGGACAGTAGCACTGCCAGGAGGAATGCTAAGCACTGCCAGGAGGGAGCCAGTGTGGTGTAGTGGTTAAGAATGGTAGACTCGTAATCTGGGGAACCAGGTTCGCGTCTCCGCTCCTCCACCTGCAGCTGCTGGGTGACCTTGGGCTAGTCACACTTCTCTGAAGTCTCTCAGCCCCACCTACCTCACAGGGTGTTTGTTGTGGGAGGGGAGGGGAAAGGAGATTGTTAGCCGCTTTGAGACTCCTTCGGGTAGTGATAAAGCGGGATATCAAATCCAAACTCTTCTTCTTCTTCTAAGAGGCAAGGGGGTGGCAGGAGGTGGCAATAATACATTACTATCAGACTTTGCAAAGCTGAATCAAGTTCATCAGTTCTGTTGAATTAATTAAATGAAATGGAGTCAGTCAGGGCCCTGTCCTTCCAGGCCAGGTAGAAAAAGGCTTCTTTCTTTCTTTCTTTCTTTCTTTCTTTCTTTCTTTCTTTCTTTCTTTCTTTCTTTCTTTCTTTCGCGATCCCTCGTAGCCGAGTAAGATTGTCTTCCATGAACACGGTTTTAGCAGTGAGTCCGTAATTGACTGTGGAGGCCAATTCTGGATCCACACGTCCTTCCACAGTGGGGACATAGGCTTCCAGGTGGGAGTTGATAACGGTGAAGGTTTGCCAAGCATGCCTTCCTCTTAACATGTTTCTCCCTTGCATCCTGAGTTCGGGTGTCTTCAAAGTCCATGATACCTTTGGTAAAGGCTGTTCTCCCATTGGAGCGCTCGCAGGTCAGTGTTTCCCAGTTGTCAATGTTTATACTATATCTCTATCTATCTATCTATCTATCTATCTATCTATCTATCTATCTATCTATCTATCTATCATCTATCTATCTATCATCTATCATCATCTATCTCTATCTCTATCTATCTATCTATCATCTATCTATCATCTATCTATCTATCTATCTATCTATCTATCTATCTATCATCTATCATCTATCATCTATCATCTCTATCTATCTATCTATCTATCTATCTATCTATCTATCTATCTATCTATCTATCTATCTTATATCTAGATTTGCCTTGAGTGAGTCTCTAAACCTCTTTTGTTGACCACCAGCATTACACTTCCCATTTTTAAGTTCAGAATAGAGTAGTTGCTTTGAAAGACGATAATCAGGCATCTGCACAACATGACTAGTCCAACGAAGTTGAGCAGCTCTTCCAGGAATCACAGCCAACTTAAACGAGCGGAGGCACTTTCCAGGCAAAGCCAAATAATATTTGGTAGGCTGAATAAGTTTGGGAGCCTCTGCTCCTATGGCTTTCTCCCCACTTCTGTCTCATCTCTCCCCCTTTAGCTGCACACATTTTAAGCCTGCCTTTTGGAAAAGAAGATTTGGAAATAATTGCACAATCAATAGCACATGTTCTCCCTCCACTGTCAGAAGCTGTATCTTGCGCATCGCAAGGCGGGGAGGGGGAAAGAATCCTGTTGCACTGTGCATCTTGCTTGCAGTGGCTGGTTGGCCACTGTGAGAACAGGATATTGGAATAGATGGTTCTTTGGCCTGATCCAGCCCCCAGGCTCTTCTGATGTTCTTAAGCCCGAGTCCATGCCCCATTCATTGTGTGTGTGCTTGTGCGCAAGCTTGGAGTCAGCTCTCCCTTGTGAAACTGGGCTGCTGGTGATTTATGCTATAATTAAATCCCTGGCAAGGCAGCAATTTATTACCGGCCCGGCGACGTCGGCACTGATATAATTGAGTTATCGCCCGGTGATTTACAATAACGAAGCCGTCCCCTCCAAGATCAGGGGAACACATTTTGCGGAGAGATTATGGTAACAGGAACCTTGATTAAAATGTCTCCAAGGGGGAAAGAAGGCCCATGGCCACGGAAAGCTTTAAATCATCACCAGAGATTCCCTCTTGGTCGGGCAGAGAAGGAATCCCAATGAATTTCATTCAGTTCCTGTAATGCAGCTGCCTTTTCCGTGAGATGGACAGAGGTGGATGCTCTTCAGGAAACCTGGGGACCTGATAAGGAGCAAGGACCCCCCAGGAGACCATACTGAAGATTGGATTAAGAAACATAAGGCACTCCCTTATATCATGTCCATATCTGTCCATATAAGCCTAGCCTTTGCCAACCTGATGCCAGATGCATTGGATTATAACTCCTAACAGCCCTGACTGGCATGTCATAGAATCACAGAGTTGTAGAGTTGGAAGGGACCCCAAGGGTCATCTAGTCAAACCCCCTGCAATGCAGGAATCACAGCTAAAGCCTCCATGTCAGATGACCATCCAACCTCTGCTTAAAAGGAAGGAGAGTCCACCACCTCCCAGGGGAGGCCGTTCCACTGTCGAACAGCTCTTGCTCTTAGAAAGTTCTTCCTGATCTTTAGTTGGAATCTCCTTCCCTGCAATTTGAAGCCATGGGTTTGAGTCCTACCCTCTGGAGCAGGAGAAAACAAGCTTGCTCAATCCTCCATGTGACAGCCCTTGAGATATCTGAAGATGGCCATCCCATATCCTTTCAGTCTCCTCTTTTTGCAGGCTAAACATACCCAGCTCCTTCAACCATTCCTCATCAGGCTTGATTTCCAGACCCTTGATTATCTTGGTTTCGCTCCTCTGCACACCTTCCAGCTTATCAACATCCTTCTTAAATCGTACTGCCCAGAGTTGGACACAGGACTTCAGGTATAGTCTGACCGAGGCAGGGCCGGCCCTAGGGCAAGGCTGGGTGGCGCAATGCACCAGGGCGCCAGGGGGCGCCGCACTGCGCCCGCCAGACATCCCGGCCCCCCTCCAGCTCGCCCTGCTCCTTGTCTCCCTCCCGCCCGCCCGCTGTGGCTTTGAGTCCCGGCCTCAGCCTGGCGGGTCGGGGGCATGAGAAGGACAAGCCAGGCGTTGCGCGGCACTGCCCCCCCCAGCAGAGGCCTCCGCGCAGGAGGAGGAAGCGCCGGTGCCCCGGAGGACAACCAAGCAGCCCGACCCACCCGCTGCGGCGCCCCTGAGCCCGGCCCACCCTCAGCGCTCGGCCCGGCCCACCCATGACATGTCCCTCCTCTGCGTCTGTGGTGAGTTGGGGTGGGGCGGTGGTGGAGGGACCTTTGCGCCACGGCGCTCGATGTGGTTAAGACGGGCCTGGACCGAGGCCGCAATTGTAGTCTCGGACTCTTCGGAAGATAAGGACTCACTCCTTTCCCCTCTTCTGCTCTCAGCTTGCTGCTGCTTCTCTCCTGGAAATGCTGCAGCTCACTAGCAGAGCATCTGCTTTGCTTGCAGGATCAGTCCCCAGCATCTCCACACAGAGCTTGAAACCCCGGAGAACTGCTGCCAGTCAGTGTAAGGAAGGCTGAGCAAGATGGGCCAATGGTCAGACTCAGTATAAGGCAGCCACCTGCTTCCAGTTAGCGTCGCCTGTAATTTGGTGCTGGGATCTGAAGCCAAGTGCAGGGCAGGGCAGGTGAATGTTTCGCCACCAGGAGGAGCAGGATCCCAGTTTTTCTGCTAAGATACAGAGCAGACCAGGGAACAGACAGATCTTGCTCTGTTAAGCTGGCTGCTGCTGCTTCACTCATTGCAAATTTGCACAAGTGCGTTGATGGCAGTTTTGCAACAACAACAATTCAGAATTAAGGTATCTGCTTTGTCTCTTAGAAAATAACCCCAGAACCCTAATGGATCAGGCCAATGGCCCATCCAGTCCAGCATCCTGTTCTCAAAGTGGCCAACCAGATGCCCGTGGGAAAGCTGAAAGCAGGATTCGAATACAAGAGCAACTCTCGCCTTCTGCGGTTTCCAGCAACTGGTGTTCAGAAACATAGATAGATAGATAGATAGATAGATAGATAGATAATCTTTATTGTCATTGTCCCATACAGAACAACTTGAGAGTCCCATGGACTGCAAGTGAGAGTTGGACCATAAAGAAGGCTGATCGCCGACGAATTGATGCTTTTGAATTATGGTGCTGGAGGAGACTCTTGAGAGTCCCATGGACTGCAAGAAGATCAAACCTCTCCATTCTGAAGGAAATCAGCCCTGAGTGCTCACTGGAAGGACAGATTGTGAAGCTGAGGCTCCAATACTTTGGCCACCTCATGAGAAGAGAAGACTCCCTGGAAAAGACCCTGATGTTGGGAAAGATTGAGGGCATTAGGAGATGGGGACGACAGAGGACGAGATGGTCGGACAGTGTTCTCGAAGCCACCAACATGAGTCTGACCAAACTGTGGGAGGCAGTGGAAGACAGGAGTGCCTGGTGTGCTCTGGTCCATGGGGTCACGAAGAGTCAGACACGACTAAACAACAACAACAGTCCTAGTCTTCATAACCCTGTACAGAAGGCAGAACTTCATAACCCTGTTCATAACTTCATAACTTCATAACCCTGTTCCAGAAGGCAGAAGCTGAAAGAGATCATTTCCGGGGTGTGCACTATCCTGCGCTATCTCTGCAGCTTTCTTATGGCACCTGGAAGCATGGATTTGATCCAAGGTGGGAAGAGTGCACCCAGTTATTCTCTCCGCAGTCTTTGCAACCCTGGACAGCGTTGTTTTTTCCCTGGCCGTGCAGCTCCCGAACCACACACACTAATTGTGGAGGCAGAGCACAGCATCCAACATGGCAAGCGGTACAGTCTGTTCAGACTATGAAGCCCGAGTGCAGGGACTGCCTGACTGCTGTGCTTGTAAGTTGCTCCTTCTTGACTAAAGAGCAAGGTAAACAAGCTCTAAATAAACAAACAGGTCTCCTATGGGCCCCACCATAGCTCACGTTCTCTGTTCTCTTGGTTTTGATTGCGCACATCGTTAGCACTGTTCAGCAGAATCCCTGATCTGGACCTTAGCCAAAAAGGTTGCACTCTGGAAAAAGTGTCAGAGATGGCTGGTTTATTCCCATTAAACTTAAAACAAATGCCTGTGTCCCTGGAGGACCCTGGAAACTCTCATTCCTGAACATTTCACCTGGCTGCCCAAGGCGTCGGAATGCTGGACTGCCCTGAACTCATAAGAAAAGCCCTGCGGGATCAGGCCAGTGGCCTATCTAGTTCAGCATCTGGTTTTCGCTGTGGTTGATCAGATGCCCAATGAGCAGGCAATGAGACAGTGCCTGCCTGATGTGTAACCAGAGATAGCTCCAAGGCAGGGGTAGGTGCCACCACACCAAAGGCCCAGCAGAGGGTATCTGCTGGAGGCCCTCACCTGCAGAGGGCAGTGATCGACTGGGTATATAAGCGGTCCGGAGGTGTATGCTAGAACCAGCATCTTGAGCTTAGCTTGGCAACTAATCTGCAGCCAGTGCAATTCTTTCAGCAGTGGCGTAACATGGAGGTGACAGTCTGCCCTAGTGGTTACAACTTCCAGGCCAACTTCAAGGGCAGCCCCACATAGATCACATTCCAGTAATCCAGCCTGGAAGAGAAAGCTAAACTGGTATGACCTAGGACAGGCATCTCCAAACTGCGGCCCTCCAGATGTTTTGGCCTACAACTCCCATGATCCCTAGCTAACAGGACTAGTGGACAGGGAAGGTGGGAATTGTAGTCCAAAACATCTGGAGGGCCGAAATTTGGGGATGCCTGCTCTAGGATAAGGAGCTATCTCCCAGGCAGGCTGATGGGGAGATGTTTTATCGGTTGCTGAGAAATGTCATAGCAGCATTGCTGCAGCCGGTGTTCAGGCATCTTGGCTCTCCTCGTCATCCACAGGTGCAAAGCAATCTGTTTCACCAAAGCACAGATCCAGGCCTAACAGGGTATAAAATGTTACAGGCTCAGCAGAGAGGATTCAGCCACAACAAATGTTTGTGGCACTCCTTTGCTGGAAGAGTTGCCAGCGGCCCTCGATTAATGGCCTTTGCAAAACACACGCAGGGCTTGCAAGGACAACTGCCTGCAAATCATTCCTTACGGGCAAAGCACAGAGAGAAAAGTTTATTAAAAGCTGTCTCGTTTCTCAGAATGGCAGCAAGGAGACCTGCTTCCAAACCCCTCTGGATCCAGGCACAGACATTTTTTGGGGGGGACTTTCCAGATTTTGTCAGCTGCTGGATCCAATAGCAAATTAAGGCTCTGTCTACACATGCACAGAGTAGACTGGATAGGAGTTGGTGCGCCTCTCAAGTAGTTAAATCCAGCAAGGCAAATCTTCTTCTTTTGTTGGAATAACTACTTATTGGGTTTTATAAACAATAATCATTGGAATAGTAGATGATACAAACAAATGGGCCACGTCTTCCCATGTCACTTGTTTATCACCAAAAATTGCACAATACATTTGCAGTAATGTCCATGACATATAGCTCCTTATTGATGGTCAATGTGTAAATTTTTGGTTTGTGAATTGGTTTAAACAAAGACAAAGGGAAAGCAAGATAGAACGGAGCTAACAGACAACATTCAACAACACATTATATAAATGCTTAATCGGAATCTCTTGGGGCTGTGCTTACATTGAGTTGAGTAATAGTTTCCCCCCCCCCCTAAGGTTACCCATAAAAGAACATAAAGCAATGGTATATTGATGAACGTGAGATTACTTCAAGGGAAGTAATAGTACCACTGTATTCTGCTCTGGTCAGACCTGGAGTACTGTGTCCAGTTCTGGGCACCACAGTTCAAGAAGGATACTGACAAGCTGGAACGTGTCCAGAAGAGGGCAACCAAAATGGTCAAAGGCCTGGAAACGATGCCTTATGGGGAACAGCTTAGGGAGCTGGGTATGTTTAGCCTGGAGAAGAGAAGGTTAAGGGGCGATATGGTAGCCATGTTCAAATATATAAAAGGCTGTTTTCTGCTGCTCCAGAGAAGCGGACACGGAACAATGGATTCAAACTACAAGAAAGAAGATTCCACCTAAACATTAGGAAGAACTTCCTGACAGTAAGAGCTGTTCGGCAGTGGAATTTGCTACCAAGGAGTGTGGTGGAGTCTCCTTCTTTGGAGGTCTTTAAGCAGAGGCTTGACAGGCATATGTCAAGAATGCTTTGATGGTGTTTCCTGCTTGGCAGGGGGTTGGACTGGATGGCCCTTGTGGTCTCTTCCAACTCTATGATTCTATGAGATGGGGATTTCAAAATGAAGATAACAATTTATGTCTAAATTTAAATTTAGATCAACCAGATTGAGCCAAATGCTGATGTTGAGGGATGTTCATTTTCTGGAATGCTGGCATATGTTCTGATATTAAACCACACTGGGGTAAAGCCATCTTTCTCGATCTGTTCACATGTCAAGCATAGTTTATTTGTTAATCTCTCAAGGAAGGCTGTCTCTCAAACTGCTTTGTCTACCATTATGCCGGAAAGGTCTTTCTAGCCTCTGGTTATGTTGTGTCTCAACACTTGCAATAAATGGGTTATTGATTCTTTATTATGTAAATCCTGCTTCTTGTCATGAAATATATTTAGTAAAGCTAATTCTGGTTTGACTGTTATTTTATTAATTCCTGGAATATCGAATTCCAGAAAGGCTGGATTTTTGTACATTCCCACCACATGTGGAGATATGTACCAGTTGTGGCAACGCAAGCCTTCTCAGGCCTTAGGAAGGCTAGCTGGCCCCTCTGAGGAGCTGCTTGCTCTTTTAAAGAACAATTGCCCTGTTCTGTATCTAACCACTGGTTCTTACACCCGTTAAAGGATGAGTTATGAGGTGTCCTCCAAACTGGAGGAGTCCTGTAAGGCCACCTATTTGGGCCTGGATGTTCCAGGAGCAAAGGCTCTCATTGAAGCACAGGATCAGTATAAACGGGCAAGATTTGCAATCGCGAAAGAAAGAAGTGAACTTCCACCTCCAGAGGTTGGATGGTCATCTGTCATGGATGCTTTAGCTGAGATTCCTGCATCGCTGGAGGTTGGGACCTCTGCAATTCTAGGATTCTTTGTTCCTAAATGATCTGGAGTCAACAGTGGGCAGTTAGGTGGCCATGTTTGAGGGTGACACCAAGGCGGCAAGCACTGAATCAGGCTGCTGTGAGCTCCAGAAGACTTTCTCCAATGTGAAGGAATGGACAACCTTCTCCACACGAAGCCGATGCTGTGCCTCTGAGCTGCAGCCCTGTTATGTACTGAGCTGAATCATAGAACAATAGGATCCAGAATCAGCAGTCTGATTGGTCCGCAGGAGCCACCCAATCCAACTCCAGGTGGAAGTGAATCCGCAACCTGATTGGCCTGCAGGAGCAGCCAATCAGGCTGCTGGCAGAAGTCAATCCACAAACTGATTGGCCCACAGGTGTAGCCCTGAAGTAGCCAATCAGGCAAAGCCCATTGTGTAAATAATGTATATAAGCAGATGGTTTTGGGAAAAGGGATTCTTCTCTTCTTCTCCTTGATGACTACGAGCTGAATAAAGAGCATGAAATTCACTCTCGACTCCGAGTATATTTCAAGCCCTTTCCCTGCCTTGCCAAAACTTACGACACGTGTTAAAAATGAAAGGGAGCAGGCAATGATTTGTTCACAGAATGAGGTTGCATTCATTAGAAATGCTCGTGTTTCTGGAAATAACTATGTTGAGATCCTTGTAGCATTTCGCTTGGCTATCAAGTGCAAGCCGCACATATTCCTCGGCAACTGCATCCTGTTAAAAGGCAATGATATCATTCACCTGGGTTGCTTGCTACACAGGCAGAATTCGCTGGCCATGCTGCTGCGGATATTTCTGCTCCCCTTTGCATCAGAACGTAGCACAAGAGTCCCTCCCTTCCCTGCGCTTGGTCCATTGCCCACCCGCAGCATGAAAACTGCTTCTGCTAACATTTCTGACTCTCCCGCTTAGTGGAGATGTCAGTCACTTGGAATGTTTCCATTTTCACGAGTCCCTCGTTCTGCTTACACAGAGTTTCTTCGAGGGGAGCAGCCCTGAGGATGTTCCTCAACTCGGTTCTTTCGAAGACAAGAAAAAGTTCACAGCCCCATTGGTTCACAAACATAGGAGTCTTCCATCTACTACAGCATTGTCCCTACTGATGGGTCGTAGCTCTACAAAGGTTCAGGCAGGGAACCCTCCTAGTCCCCTACAGACATGTCAGGATTGAACCTGGGACTTTCTACATGCAAGGCAGATGCTCTGCCACTGAACTATGGCCCTAGAATGGAAGGTGATTCCGAAGGCCCATCTGTCACGGTCCGGTCGACGGGCGTCAGGACCAGAGGCAAGATGGTGGTGAAGAAGCAGGGTCGAGGAGCAAGGCAGAGGCGAAGGTCCACGGGGCACGAAGCAAGGCGAAGGCGAAGCAAGGGTCCAAGGAGAAAGGAGCAAGGCGAAGGATCCAGGAACAAGAAGCAAGGCGAAGGTCCACGGGGCAGGAGCTAGGTGACAGCGAGGCAGGGGTCCAAGAAGCACGGCGGCAACAAGGCAAGGGTCCAAGGAGCAGGAGGCCAGATGCAACCAGGCAGGGATAGCGTTGCTGTGGCAAAGAGCTGAAGGGAAATGCTGGGCTTTTATCCCTCCCAGCTCCTGCCACCAGGTGCAGTGAGATCTCAAGTGGCCTCACCTGGGTGACTACTCCTTGCCTCTCCAAAACAAGCTGAGGACTTCACCTGTGTGGCCACGCCTTGCTTCTCCAGCACAAGCTGAGGCATGCCCCAGTCCTGCAAAGCACTACAGGCCCCAGAGCCTGACTCCTGCCCATACTCCTGACACCATCTAGCCCAGAATCCTGCTCTCACAGTGGCTGAGATGCCTACGGAAAGCCTGAAAGCAGGACCTGAGCAGAACAGCATTTTACCAATTTGTGATTCCCAGTAACTGGTATTCAAAGGGATATGGCTTCCATCCCTGGAGGAAGGATGCATTAGTCATAAGCAATGGCTGTTAATAGGTTACCCACTGTCAGGAGTCAGACGCAGGTCGGCAGTAAGGAAGCCGATCTCCATTGCCGGTTAATGAACATACAACTCGGCCTAGTGGTCTTGGCAACGCTCCCCGGTGGGTCTTGCCCCATGGAGCAGTTGCCAGGGCTGAAGGTCCCCGTCTTCCACCCTCTCCAAGGCTCTTCCTCTCCCAAGCAGTCTCAAATTGCATCTGCATTCCCCTGGGCCTCTGTTCTGCTGTTCTCATGACTCTGCAAATTCTTGGAGACCAGTGGGGAGGGGAGCTGGGCGCAGCAGGAGAGGGAGACCCCCCCTGGATTCTTCAGCAGTCTCTCAACCCCCCTCCTCTGCTTCAGCCTCAGAGTCGGAACTGCTCTCTGTCACCAGCTCTTCCTGCTCACCAAACCCTGTTGCCCCTTTGGAATCCGGCACCTCTCCCAATCTTCTCCCTCTGACCTCTCCTCGGTGTCCCACCACCAACCCCCCAGCTCTGAGCCTTGTTCCTCTAGGGTTTCCCTTGGGGGTTCCCCGGCTGGTGCCACCCAGCACTTCTTGTCATCCAGCCATGACGTCATCCATTTGTCTAATGAACAACAACACCTGGAGACCCAGAGTTTTGTGACTCCTGATGTACAGGAAAAAAATTGTTTTGTTAAACTAAATCCTTACACAGTGTTTCAATACAAACAGATAACAATCCTAAAAGGAAGCCTAGGTTGACGTCTCCCGTCCCCCCCCAAAAGCAGACACAATGGCGACAGCCAAGGGGCTGTTGACATTCTTAAGGAGTCTCCGAATGTCGCCTCCAAATGGATTGCCATGTCCTGGCTGCACTTCCTTGTGGCTTGGACAAGAGCCACAGGAGCAATTCTGCAGGATGAGTTTCTTCTACCTTATTATGACCGCCGATATTTATATATGCCCAGCATGTCTACGGAAGGAAAAGAAGAGACCCCAGAACAGGAGGGCTTGGAAATGACTTGGAACTTTGCAGCTTGCTCCTCATCCTGTGTCGTTATAACCTTCGGGTGCATCTCCTTCCCTTCCCCTTGTGCTCCAAAGGGTAGGACTCGAACCCATGGCTTCAAGTTACAAGAAAGGAGATTCCGGCTAAAGATCAGGAATAACTTTCTGACAGTAAGAGCTGTTCGACAGGGGAATGGTCTCCCTCAGAAGGTGGTGGACTCTCCTTCCTTGGAGGTTTTCAAGCAGAGGCTGGATGGACACCTGCCATGGATGCTTTAGCGGAGACTCCTGCATTGCAGGGGGTTGGACTAGATGACCCTTCCAACTACGATTCTATTGTCTACACAGATTGGCAGCAGCGCTCCTGGGTATCGTACAGGGGGTATCGCTGAGCCTTACCTTTCATACAAACCGCACCCAGCCGGAGCCTTAAAGTGAAGCAGAGTTAAAACTTTCAGCTGCATATTAAAAGCCATTAAAAGCCACATGGAAAAGAGACGTCTTTGCTGCCTGCCTAAAATCAATCTGGGATGAGGTCTGGTTGATGGTGTGGCTTATTGTTTTTAGGGATGCTAATTATCCCAAACTGGGCGGCGCGCGAAATCAATCAAACCCTCTCACCTAGCTCAGCATAAAACCGAGAGGTCAGCAGAATCTTTGGGAGGCTCTTGGGCCAATGACAAGCTCGTTCAAAGCCCAGCTCAGGGAAAAGGAGTTTGGCGTTTCATTAGCCGGCTAATGCCTGTGCAGTCCTTTGATGCTGCTTCGAGATGCTAAGCTGGCAACAGTCAGTGGGGACGTAATGATTGCACCTTGGGCCGCTAAGTAGCATTTTGATCATAATTGCTTTTCTTCCCTTCTGCTGATACGGAGGATCTGATTGTTGGACCGTCCAGTGGTCCTTTACCTTAAAAAATAAATGAAAAATCTGCCATGCACCCAGAATAAGAAAATGTGGAGATATGGGGAAGCAGGTTTCTATCAATTTCATGGGCCAAAAAGCTGGGGTCCCACCTCAGCAAAGGCTGTGTGGATGGAGGGCTTTACATTTCATGGCATCAGAGAATTGGAAAGGATCCCAAGGGTCATCTAGTCCAGCCCCTGCTATGCAGGAATCTCTACACGCGGTCCCCAACCCAATTTGAAACCAGGAATGTCCCCTGTCTAAAACCCAGGAGATGCACTGTCAGTCAGCATGACCTATTTCATTCCTACACTGGAAGGAGGTGGGTGGCACTGTGATCTAAACCTCCGAGCCTCTTGGGGTTGCCGATCGGAAGGTAGGCGGTTTGAATCCCCACAACGGGTCGAGCTCCCGTTGCTCTGTCCCAGCTCCTGCCAACCTAGCAGTTCGAAAGCATGCCAGTGCAAGTAGATAAATAGGTACCGCTGCAGCAGGAAGGTAAACGGTGTTTCTGTGAAATTTGGTTTCCGTCACGGTGTTCTGTTGCGCCAGAAGCGGTTTAGTCTTGCTGGCCACATGAGCTGGGAAGCTGTCTGCGGACAAACGCTGGCTCCCTCGGCCAAAAATGGAGAGGAGTGGCCAAATTTAGCTGTCCAGGGGTCCTTTACCTTTACTTCAGGAAAGTTACAAGCAGGACCCTGAGTACAGCAGCTCCCTCCCCAAAACGATGGTGCCAACAAATGCTTTCCTTTCCAAATAATTCTGGGATGTGTAGTTTGTTAAGGGTGCTGGGAATTGCAGTTCTGTGAGGGGTGGACGTCAGGTTGGGGAGAAGCCATGTGGCCTTTCCCAATTTGACCACCCCCAAATGGGCTACAAAATGGCGAGGTTCACCCACCACCCTGAAAAGTCTGAGGATGCCAGACTTGTCACATGGCAGCCTGGGCGCCCATCCTTCGCTGCTTTCCACTACAAATACCCCGTTCATTTCCCCCCACAAGATAGAATGTTGTAACTCTTGGAAGATAGCCTCTGAACAAAGAGAGGCTTGTCCAAATGCCCAAGGCAATTTTTACTCAAGTGACAGAATTGAGCTGTTATTGGATGGACTGTGCACTGCCCTGAAGGACCTGGCAGATCACTTTATTGCTAGATCTGTCCCCGGTATTTGACAGGTGCTTGTGTGCTTCAAAAAGTCGAGAGGACCCAGCCTTTGAAAGACAATGCATGATGTTAATTACATGCCTTGTGGACTGCTGTAGGTTAGTCCAGGGTTAGACTTTGGTAACATGGTGCTCTGGGCGGGAAGAAATTTTGGCGCTCCCCTAAATATTTCTGATTTTGCATGCCCTCTTCCCTTCCATTCTGTGCATGCTTTCAAGTGTGCTATGCCATAGCTGCGACAACTCAATCGCCCATCTCAACTGGGCCTGAGTAGGTACCCGTATAAATATAGGGTTTTAAAAATATTATTATTATTATTATTATTATTATTATTATTTTGAGCTTCTTTAGCTCAGCACCCTGTGCGGGATAATTGCCTGCACCTCCCTAAATCTGGCACTGTCTAGCCTTTCCACTTACAACAATGGTGATAATTTTTCTTCTTAACCTGAGGGCCACATTTTCTACTGTGTAACCTTCGAGGGGCCACATGCAGTTGATGGGTAGGGCAATGAATATGCAATTTACTTCTGCACAGTAGACTATTTTGTGCACAGTTGTCTATATCTTCCATTCAGCCAAACAAGAGTGGCTGGGGAAACCAAATAAATTTATTATTATTATTATTATTATTATTATTATTATTATTATTATTATTATCAATATCAGGGACCCAGGTGGCGCTGTGGTTAAACCACTGAGCCTAGGGCTTGCTGATCAGAAGGTTGGCGGTTCGAATCCCTGTGACGGGGTGAGCTCCCGTTGCTTGGTCCCAGCTCCTGCCAACCTAGCAGTTTGAAAGCACGTCAAAATGCAAGTAGATAAATAGGAACCGCTACAGCGGGAAGGTAAACGGCGTTTCCGTGTGCTGCTCTGGTTCGCCAGAAGCGGCTTTGTCATGCTTGCCACATGACCTGGAAGCTGTACGCCGGCTCCCTCGGCCAATAATGCGAGATGAGCGCACAACCCCAGAGTCGGTCACGACTGGTCAGGGGTCCATTTACCTTTTATTATCAATATCAGAGTTCAAGGCATGGACACCAGCTCCATGGGTCTGAGCCCTTTTGGTCCCCTTTATATTTGGGGGGCTGGTGCTGCCCCCCCAAGTCCAAAAAGCACAGATACTCATTTTCCTCCTCCTGCTGCTGCAGCAGAGGTTTGTAGCAGCCTCCTGCCAGTGGTGGCACCAAGAGGAGGAGATGCCAGCCATTGACGCTGCACGGCCGCCACGTTTGGCCCCTCTTGATGTCCCGACACCACATGCGCAATGTGCCCCCCCCATTGCCCTCGCAAGCTGGCACCTCTGGTTCAAGGGCACATTCCAGTTAGGTAATGTCGTGGATTGGTTGGACGCAGAGGAATGGTGGGAGGAACCAGCTGGGGAACCCCCAGGGGAAGAAGGTTCAAAGCCCAGGAGGTGGTGGTGGGACAACGAAGAGAAGTCAGAGGGAGAAGATGGGGAGGAGGTGTCAGTAGCTGGAGAGCTAACAGGGCTTAGTGAGCTGAGAGAGTCTGTGGCAGAGAGAAGTCCAGAATCAGAGGTAGAAGCTGAAGCAGGAGACAAAGGAGGCCAAGAGGCAGAGATGAGTCAGGCTGGTGAAGAAGCCAGAGGGCCTCCCCCTCCTGCTGTAACAAGCACCCTTCCTGGATGTCTCTCAGAACCGGAAGAGGTATGAAGAGGGCAGAGGAGAGGTTGGCTTCACGCAGGCACAGTCTCTGATTGCTTGGAAGAAACCCGGGAAAGGAGGAGACATGGACAGCTCTGGGGAGGCATGGACTTTTAGCCTTGGCAACTGATTCATGGGGCAAGACCTATGGGGGATGAGCTGCTGCGCTCATTCGGCCCGACACTCCACCAAGTCTGTGCCGATCCTGTTCTTGCTGATAAAGAGTTAACTCCAATGTGCCTGGTGTGATATACAGCTGGCTCACTTCTGTCAGGTAAGAACAGTCAAGGATGGGGAGCAGAGGCAGCGAGTGGCGTGACCTTGGGAAAGAAAGTGTGGCTAAGCAGAGAGTGTGTCCTGGGGACAGTCAAGAGAACCAGAGAAAGAGGGCTGGAGAGTCCCGTCCCCCTGCCACCGGCTTACAAAAATGTTGGTGCCTCAGGGGGCTGAGTGCCTCTGAGCTCAAGTGGAGTTCCTTAGTGGAGGGAATTTTCCTCACGAGTCCAGCTATGCGGTGGAATCTTGTGCGCTGACTCTCCACCCGCCAGCCCCACAAAGAAAGCACAGACAATTGGGAAAGGAAGTGAAAATAGAACTGTCAACATCACATTGCCATTGTACCAATCTATTACCTGACCGCAGTTGGAACACTGTGTGCCGTTCTGGTCGCCTCACCTCGAAAAGGAAATTGAAGAGTTGGAAAAGGTTCAGAAAAGGGCAACCAAAATGATCAAGGGGACGGAGTGACTCTCCGGTGAAGGAAGGTTGAAGTGTTTGAGACTTCTGTAGCTTAGAGAAAGTGAGAGGAAAAAGAGACATGAAAATTATGAAATTATGCCTGGCACAGAGGAAGTGAATAGAGAACAGTTGTTCTCCCTCTCTTGTAACACTGGAACTCGTGGGCAATGAAGATGAATATTAGAAGATTCAAAGCAGATTAAAGAAAGAACTTCTTCACACAGCACATAGTTAAAACTATGGAACTCACTGCCACAGGAGGCAGTGACGGCCATCAACTTGGATGCCTTTAATGACTGGACAAATTCATGGATGGGGAAAAGGCTATCAAGCGCTATCAGCCAGGATGACAGTTCTATCAGAGCCATGTTAAAATTCCCCAGATGTCAGGCTTGTTTTGCTACTGGCGTGGGTACTGGCGTGGGTCTTGAAGGGACATGCTGCCTCAGTCTTTTTCCTCTTTGGCAATCACTCATAGCTGAGTAAGATTGTCTTCCATAAACAGGGTCTTAACAATGAGTCCGTAAGTGACTGTGGAGGCCAATTCTGGATCCACACATCCTTCCACAGTGGGGACATTGATTTCTGGGCGGGAGTTGATCACGTTGAGGGTTTGCCAAGCGTGCCTTCCTCTTAGCACGTTTCTCCCTTGCGTTCTGAGTTCGAGTGTCTTCAAAGTCCTTGACACCTTTGGTGAAGGCTGTTCTCCAATTGGAGCGCACGCAGGCCAGTGTTTCCCAATTGTTGGTGTTTATACAGTACAGTATTTTTTTTAGATTTGCCCTGAGAGAGTCTTTAAACCTCTTTTGTTGACCACCAGCATTACGCTTTCCATTTTTAAGTTCGGAATAGAGTAGTTGCTTTGGAAGGCGATCATCAGGCATCCGCACAACATGAGCAGTCCAACGAAGCTGATGTTGAAGAATCGTGGCTTTGACACTGGTACATATGTGAGCATTTAGAGGGTAGCTACATTCAGACATTCAGATACAGAGCATGTACCTCAGGGGTCGGCAAAGTTTTTGTGGCTTTGGCCGGTTCACGGTCCCGCAGACACCGCCGTGGGTTGGAGTGTGCACCACACACGTGCAAACCCTATTTCTGGTGCTCCTTTCGGAGCGGAGGAGGCGTGTTCAGCTTCCCATTGGCTGCATGAGCTTCCTGCAGCCAACGGGAAGCCGGCCAGCATCGTGGAAAGTGGTCCCCGCTCTGCTCCATGCCGGTTTAGCGCAGTGCACGGGAGCCGACCGACCGAGTGGGTGGCAGGGGTTCCCGAGCAGGTGGCGGGGGTCCATGGGCCTTAGGTTGCCGACCCCTGAGCTACCTGTTCATATTTTCTGCCAAGGAAACCTTGAGTGCATGGTCAGATTCTAAGCCATGCGATATATTTATTGCATATTTACAAAAGCAATGCACACAAGTTAATACATTAGCAGGATTTTTTTTAAAATAAAAACCACTTGTAATATTATAGACAATATACAAAAATTGGAAGTAATCAGAGATAAAGACTTTATTGACGTGCCTGATAATATAAAGTAACCAGGGGAATGGGTGGAGGGAACTCAGGGGATTCAAGTAATCCCATACTGTGGATTCAATACTGATTGTGTACATAGTGGTATATAGTGGTTTTAAATGTTTTATTTCATGTTTTTTTTAATGCAATGTTTTTGTGAAAATTAATAAAAATATTATACAAGAAATTCTAAGCCATGCTGTCTTGCAGTTTCAAATAATGTGTATATATTTGTTTAAAAAATGTGATCCTGCCAGAAGCAAAGACCAGAAGGAAGTCTCCTTAAAATAAACCATGAAAGTAGGCAGTGTATTGTAGGAATATAATGCCTAGTGCTGCTATTTTTACTACACCTGCTCAAAGCTGAGATGGGTTAAAATGGAGGGTTTTAATGACCATTTGGCAACAGCGACCTGCTTTTCAACGGAATAATTATACTCCCGGTTGTACCTGGCTGGCCCACTGGGACTGTGAATGCTTGGGCTGACAGCTGTTTAGAGCCAGCGCGATGCCAACTTGAAGGAAACATAGTGGTTAAGGTTAAGGGGTGATATGATAGCCATGTTCAAATATATGAAAGGATGTCATATGGAGGAGGGAGAAAGGTTGTTTTCTGCTGCTCCAGAGAAGCGGACACGGAGCAATGGATTCAAACTTCAAGAAAGAAGATTCCACCTAAACATTAGGAAGAACTTCCTGACAGTAAGAGCTGTTCGGCAGTGGAATTTGCTACCAAGGAGTGTGGTGGAGTCTCCTTCTTTAAGCAGAGGCTTGACAGGCATATGTCAAGAATGCTTTGATGGTGTTTCCTGCTTCGCAGGGGGTTGGACTGGATGGCCCTTGTGGTCTCTTCCAACTCTATGATTCTATGATTCTAGTGGGGGCCTAGGTAAGCCCCCGCCGCACACAATTGATCACATGATGCAGCGCACACACACCATTTGAGTGGGAGCGCCCATCAGCTTTGTGAGGGCCCTGGGCCCCTTCAAATATTTTATTGTGGGGGCCTCAGCCCCCATACCCCCTAGGACTTGGCGCCTTTGGTACTGATAATGTCAACGGTTGCAGGCTGCAGTGGAGTTGTGATGGGTGTGTATGTATGTATGGGTGTGTGGTTGTGATTGTGTTTTTGTTTTGTTTTTATGGGATGGCCTTCAATTTCGTTGTACTATGTACAATGACAATAAAGTATCTATCTATCTATCTATCTATCTATCTATCTATCTATCTATCTATCTATCTATCTATCTATCTATCTATCTATCTATCTATCTGGGACAGTTGCAAATTCTCTGCATTGCAGGAGGTTGGAAATGGATGATCGTTAACACCCCCCCCCCCGCCCACCTCTTGAGCTCACGTCTACCCTCCTGTCTTTCCAAACTTTTTGTTCCTCTTATGCTCTGGGCTTTAGTGAGGAGGCAGGATGCCAACGCCCCCGCCCCCCAACAAAAGACGACACAGCACCCGGGTCCACCCCAACCCCCCCTCTAGAGCCCACGTTTCTTCCCTCCCCCCCCCGCCCATCTTACCCAAAACTTCCTCTCCTGATGCTCTTAACGTGTCTTCAACGAGGAGGCAAAAGACGACCCACAACACGCCAGGTCATAGCTGCCAAGTTTTCCCTTTTCTCGCGAGGAAGCCTATTCATCATAAGGGAAAATCCCTTAAAAAATGGGATAACTTGGCAGCTATGCGCCAGGTCCATTTGCCCCCCCCCCGGCATCCCTCCCCCCCCATCCCTACCAAACTTTTTTTGCTGTCGGTGCGGTGCAGCTGCGTTGCGGATGCCCCCCATCCCCCCAAAAAGGAGCAGGAATAGGGAGGGGAACTGGATATCCCTGGGGGAAAGTGCGCAAAAACTTCTCGGTGGCCGGTGTGGGTGTGTATGGGGGGGGGCGCATTTGGACGGAGGAGGAGGAGGTTGGCTCAGCTGGCGAGAGGGAGGGAGAAGTGGGGGGGGGGGAGAGAGAAGAGAGGCTGCAGCCTCTGCGATCATGCGGAGGAGCCGCTCTTTGCACGGCGGAGAAGCAGCAATAACAACAGCGGCAGCGGCGGCAGCGGCAGCGCAGGCAGCCCCGAGCGCAGACGGGTCGTGTCCGCCTCCGCCTCCCACCCGGCTCCCCGCTGCGCCGTCCCGGGCTGGCTCCGCCGCCGCTGTCCCCGGCCGAGCTGCCCCCGCAGCCGCTCTGCATGGACGTCAAGGCGGCGCCCAACGGGGTGGCCACCATCGAGGACCGGATCCTGCGCATCACCGGCTACTATGGATACTACCCGGGCTATTCCAGCCAGAAAAGTAAGCGCGAGCTCCGCGATCGGGGGGGGGGAGGATCTTGGCAGCGAGGGGGGGGTATTTCGATTTATTGGGGGGAGGGGGTCCGTTTTTCCGACTGCAGAAAACTGCAGAGAAGTAAGTGACTCCTTGGTTGGGGGGGGGTGTCGGGGTGTGTGTGGGGGGGGAACGAGCGAGGATCTCGTACGTTTACACGCTCCCCCATCCCTTTTGCAGCTCGAAAGTGGGAGGGGGCAGAGGAGAAAGTGCGATGGATTATGGGGAGGGGGCTGTGGAGAGGGGAAAGGGGGGGCTGATCTGTGTCTTTCTGGATGGGGGGGTGTCCTCTCCAGACCCCTCTTGCATTTTAAGCTGCTTTGTGATGTGATGTGGATCGTGGTGGTTGCAAAATTGTCCACAGTTGTTGTTTTTAAAGGTGGTTGTATTTTGGGTGTGTGTGTGTGTGTGTGAACGCACGAAGGAGCCTGCAGTGTGTGTGTGTTTGTGCACGTGTGAAAGAGAGGTTTGCTGCTGTTGGCTAGCGTCCGCGCGGCAGCACTTGAGGACTTGCCGCATCAAGTGTCGAGGGGCACGTGGGAACGGCCTGCCCGCGGCATGGGGCTGCAGTAATCTTGCGGGGAGAGGTCTAGCCTGCACGTGTGAAGCAGGCAGGAGGCACAGATTGCGGCTGGGCAGGGACTCCTGAGGGGTGGCGGACACGGCAGAGGTATTTAAAGTGGTGCCTTGGGTGGAGAAACGGGGTGTGTGTGTGTCACTTCTTTGCACTTAATGAGCTTGTGGGACTCATCCCCACATAATCCGCTGACAGGTTATCAGCCCAGAGGGATATTGAAAGGGTTTTGGTCCCAGCCATGGCTGGTGTTCGGGATGGTGAAGTTCTCTGAAGCCCAGTCCTTTGCACTGATTTTAGCATGATTTTAGCATGCTTAAGCCTGCAGTCTCTTGTCGGCTTACCTGGGAGCAAGCCCCATTGCAGCCAAGCAGATAGGTGCAGAATTGCACTGTAAAGACGGTCTTGGATTACGGCCAAGCTATTTGGAAATAAAACACCCCGCGATTCTTCATTTTGCAGCGGTGCAACTTTCCTGGAAAAGTTTCAAGATTTTTATTTATTTTAAACATGCACAAACCTCTTGGGTAGAAAACCAAAAGTGCCTAACCCCGTGTATTAATAACAGGGCCCATGATTATTATTATTTTTGGTGGAATAACAGGAATAATAATTTCCCACCTACAAATAAACATGAGGAGCATTCTCTTTTATCACCTGAAGCTATTGGAGATCTATCACTGCTTTGATTCGCAGTCCAGAAAGGGACCGCTTGCATTTATTAGAGCTCAACATGATCTGGAGAGGAGGCCAATGTTCAAGTTTTTAACGGGCAGCTCTTATAAGCTTTAATCTACCTGCAGTGAGGAGTGTGGCTAGTTTTGTGCAGTATGGGAAAGAATGTTGTCTGTTTGCTGAGAAAACCACATGCCAGTGGAACGATAAGATTAATGTTCATTTGTCTAATTTATCTTGGCTTCTCTGTCTTAATTCACTGTAGTGGAAATTCAGATGTACTTCTTTGGCTTTTCGCGTCGTTTTCCCCTTTTTCCTTTTGCAATTCCGGCAGAAAGCATGAAATGGCATACTATGGGTGCTTAAAAGGCATTTTAAGGGTGGCTGTGCAACCTGGAGTTCTTAATAAAAAAATTCCTTCAGTAGCACCTTAAAGACCAACTGAGTTTTTTATTTTGGTATGAGCTTTCGTGTGCATGCACACTTCGCCAGATATGTGCATGCACACGAAAGCTCATACCAAAATAAAAACTTAGTTGGTCTTTAAGGTGCTACAGAAGGAATTTTTTTATTTTGTTTCGACTCGGACCAACACGGCTACCTACCTGTAACTGAAGTTCTTAAATCACACATGCAGTGCTATGCTTTGTGGTGTCCTGGGAACAGCATCATAAGCTATTAGATGTTTCAATTAATTTTGGACCGAGCTCAAGGAGATGCCTGCCTGAAACCCTAGAGAGTTGCTGCCAGCCCGTGGAGACAATATGGAGCTAGATGGTCTGACTCAGTAAGTATAAGGCAGCGCCCTCTGTTCCTAAGCAGCTCAGAAGAGGGGCGGTTAAGTCCTCCAGCCTGGGAGACTGGATTTCCCAGGCCAAACTCTTCCTGCCTATGTTGTTGCAAAACGTGCTCCTTCTTCCTGATTTGGTATGGGGCACCCAAAATGCCAGCGAGGCACAACTGTCAGGTTAGCAAAGGGCTGGGAGCCCCTGGAAGCCTTTGCAACAGTGCAGAAGCCTCCGGCCGAGAAGGGGTAGTGGCGGAATGATAGACAAATGACAGAGAATTGCCAGTGGGGTAAGAGGAAGGGTATTGCTCTGTGGCAGAGCATTTTGTTTGCAATCCCTGGCATCTCCAGGCAGGGCTGGGAATACCCCCTGCCTCAAAGCCCGAAGAGCTGCTGCCAGCCAGCGTAGACAATATGGAGCTAGATGGACCAGCGCTGTGACTCAGTAGAAGGCTGAGCATCTTCTGTTCCCAAGGAGTGCAGAAGAGGGGGGGGGGTTAAGGCAGGTTCCTAGGTTCTTGTTTGAATTGACAATGAGGACTAGAAACTTGCTGCTGTTTTAAATGTAGAAGGCCCAAGTTCAGTCCTCGGCATCTCCAGGTGGGCCCGGGAGAGACTTCTTCCCTGGAACCCTGCAGACTCTGATGGTATAGCCAGACTGCCTCGATTCAGGTCAAACTATTTGCCCATCTTAGCCAAGGACTCTGCATTCTGACTTCAGCGGCTCTCTCTTTAGCTCAGTCGGTAGGGCATGAGACTCTTAATCTCAGGGCCGTGGGTTCGAGCCCCGGGTTGGGGCGAAGGTTTCCTGCATTGCAAGGGGGTTGGGCTAGATGACCCTTGTGACATCTTCCAACTTTACGATTAGCTATGAAACCAGATATTTGCAGGGCTTGACCCTAGAACCTTCTGCATGCAAAGCATGTGCTCTGCCGCTACAGTCCCATTCCCATAGGTCAGTGGCCATTGGGGGGGGGCATTATTGCAGAAGCCTGCAGGGTGTTCTGCCTCTTTTAGTGGGGCACCCACTGGGTCAGAAATGGTAGCTCATTGGTAGAGCCTCTGCTTTGCCACACAGAAGGTGCCGGGTTCGATTCCTGAATATGCAAAGACGCCTTTCTTGAAACCCCCAGAGAGCTTGGTCAGAGTGCGCAAGACTGAGCTGGATGGAGTGACTTGTATGAGGCAGGTACCTTGCTCAGAGCTTTGTGGGTTTGTTTTTTTAAATATTTATTTGATTTTTCAAATTACAGTTTTACAGTCACATATCCAACATACAACATAAAGACAAGATTCCATAGAATCTCCTGGGCTTCCCTCCTCCCCTTTGTGGGTCCTATTGTTAATCATTTCCTCCTGCATCTTTTATAATAATCCAAATCTTTTACCTCTCCATTATATCCAAAATTCAACGTTGAACTACAAGTGTTACTCCTATCCTACTAACAATTTTAACTTTCCAATGGTTTTTAAGGTCAATTATAAATTTTCCCCGTTCTTTATTCAAATGTTGGTTTTCCTGATTTCTGATTCTTGCGGTCATTTTTGCCATTTCGGCATAATCCGTCAACTTAAATCTGCCATTCGTCTCTGGTGGCCGAGAGGTCTACAGGCGGCTTCCGAGTCCTGGCGGCTAATCTCTCCCTCCTCAGTTGGAGGCAGCCATGCTTCTGAAGGCCAGTTGCTGGAAACCGCAGGAGGAGAGAGTTGCTCTTGTGCTTGGATCCTGCTTGCGGGATTCCCACAGGCATCTGGTTGGCCACTGTGAGAAGAGGGTGCTGATCCTGCAGCTGGACGTGGCACCTTTGAGCAGAGCAGAACAGAGCAGAGGGCCCCCCTCCATGTATGGGTGGGAGTTGGATATGGCTCCTGAACAGGTCTTGTATCACCTTTACAGCCCAGGGCCATGGCTTCCCCTGAATAATCCTGGGAACCTTAGTTTGATAAGGATGCTGGCAATCTTATGAGGAACAATCTTTATGAGGAACATAATGGCAATCTTTATGAGGAATGGCTTAGGGAGCTGGATATGTTTAGCCTGGAGAAGAGAAGGTTAAGGGGTGATATGATAGCCATGTTCAAATATATGAAAGGATGTCATATAGAGGAGGGAGAAAGATTGTTTTCTGCTGCTCCAGAGAAGCGGACACGGAGCAATGGATTCAAACTTCAAGAAAGAAGATTCCACCTAAACATTAGGAAGAACTTCCTGACAGTAAGACCTGTTCGGCAGTGGAATTTGCTACCAAGGAGTGTGGTGGAGTCTCCTTCTTTGGAGGTCTTTAAGCAGAGGCTTGAGAGGCATATGTCAAGAATGCTTTGATGGTGTTTCCTGCTTGGCAGGGGGTTGGACTGGGTGGCCCTTGTGGTCTCTTCCAACTCTATGATTCTATGATTCTATGATCTTACCTCAGCCGGGCATGGTGAACTACAATTCCCAGGATTCCTTGGGGGAAAGCTTAAAATGTGTTGCAATTGTATCATGCGGATGTGGTCAGCAGTCTCTTCGTACGTTCTTAACTACCATTTATTCATCACGGTATTATAATGTCAAAAGGCTGCGCGTATTTGTGGGGGTTGGACTAGATGTCCTCCCAGGGTCCCGTTCCAAGTTGGTGGCTCTCTGGATTCTGGAAAAGAGAAAGAGAAAGATTCTGGAAAAGAGAAAGAGAATCTTCCTCAACAGATCAGGCCTGGCATATTCCCTTGCTTGGTAAATTAGAGGTGATGGGTTGCTATGGGAACCAAATAATAGGCTGATGGCCCTTAATGGTTGGCCTTATAAATGACCTGCAGATGGGTGACTGGGATGCCTCTCCCCCTTGCTAAGGAATGTGGTAACCCAAATGTCTGCGAGGAAAGGGCAGCAAACAGGCTTTGCAGGCTTCAGCTAGATGTGCCCTCGAATGCATAGCAACTTGGGACGGATCCTGCTTTTCCTCCTGATTCTCACTGCCAGATGTCAGCCTGCTTGCGCTGTAACATCATAGGAAAGCCCCTTACATAGACCCTTGGTCCATCTAGTTCAGTATTGTCTGCACTGACCGGCAGAAGCTCTCCAGGGTTTCCGATGGGAAGCGTTTTTTCCAAGCCCTAACTGGAGATGCTGAGCTTTGAACCTGGGACCCGCTGCATGAAAAGCTGACAGCTCATTCCCTTAACCAGGAGCCTTGAGGGGCAGCCATGGGATCTCCCCCCCTGAATCTCTTCTCACTATGGGGCGGGCAGGGTATCCCTAGGGCTCAGTAAGGATTGCATCTCTGGCTGCTGGCAGAGGGGTGTGTGTGTGTGTGTGTGTGTGTGTGGACAGTATATGAACTTAACACGGCTTCGTTTGTTTTTGGCTGCTCTTTTGTTAATGTTGCATATTTTGTTTTATAGATTCCAGGTGTTCTGTTGATTTGTTAACCATATAAAACGACTCTTGCTTTAATTGTGACGTTTCGTTTATTTCGTAGTTTATTCCGTAGTACTGAGGGCCTTCTGGCGGTTCCCTCGTTGCGAGAAGCCAAGTTGCAGGGGACCAGGCAGAGGGCCTTCTCGGTGGTGGCACCCGCCCTGTGGAACGCCCTCCCATCAGATGTCAAAGAGAAAAACAGCTACCAGATTTTTAGAAGACATCTGAAGGCAGCCCTGTTTAGGGAGGCTTTTAATGTTTAATAGATTATTTTATCTTTCTGTTGGAAGCCGCCCAGAGTGGATGGGGAAACCCAGCCAGATGGCCGGGGTATAAATAAAAAATTATATTATTATTATTATAGTTGTTGCTTTGTGAACGGTGTTTTCTAATTGTTTCACTGATGGCCTGTTAATTCTTCACTAGGATTTATGCTTTATCTCTGATGTTCGGTTATTGCGCCACCAAGTTGTTATTATTTATTGTCAGCAGCTTTGGGAATCATTTGAATGACAGCATAGAAATTTAAGCAATCAACCAAATCAATTAATCACTGCTCAGAGAATTGGGGCAGGTCTAATGACAGTGTGAGACAATGCAGCTGCTCAGGGGTGTAGAAGAAAAATGCACTGCACATGCTCAGAGGCCTATTGAGTCTAGGACTTTGTTGCCAGCCATGGCCATCCAGACTCCTGTAGGTTGTTAAGACAAGATGCCCTTTACGGTACCTTGTCTAGAGGAGGGTTGGAAAGTCACTGGCCTTGCAGGTGCTTTTGGACTCCAACGCCCATCAGCCCCAGCCAGCATGTCCAATAGTGAAGGATGATGGGAGTTGTAGTCCAGCATCATCTGGCCTGAGGAATGACAACAACACATATTCTCTGTTCTGGAAATGCTGTAGCTCAGTAGTAAAGAACATTCTTTGTTTGTATGCATTTCTATCCTGTCTTTTTCTCCAAGGAGGTCAAAAGTGGTTCTCCACCTCCCTCACAACAACCCTGCGAGGCAGGTTAGGCGGAGAGGCAGTGACTGGCCCAATGTCACCCAGTGAACTTTGTGGCCAACCTGGGATTTGAACTCTGGTCTCCCAGGCCATAGCCCGACACTCTAACCACTTGTGCCACCCTGTTACCCATCGGGAAGGTCTTGGATTCCAATCTCCAGCCTCTCCTGACAGGGCTAGGAAAAATCCTGCCTAAAACCCTTGGAAGTTGCCACCTGTCGGACGGTACTGAACTCCGCAGACAATGGCCTGGTTTTGCCCTATAAGGGACCTTTCCTGTGGTCCTGTGTGCGAAAAGATTAACTTTCCTGGACACCCTGTGATCCTCAGGAATGCCGTTTTCATCTTACCTTCCAGTGTGTAAACTAGGCAGTGTGGGATCGAACCGTTTCCTTCTGTGCTGCCTTAACAGAGAACTTCTCCGGTGAAAGAAATCCCGCTTTTAAGAGCTGAGCCGCAAGCGAGCCGCCCTTGCTGGAATAGAACATTTCTGAATTGGATGGTTTCAATTAGAAGCAGTCGGGTGCCTAAGCAGTACAGTCATACCTCGGTTTAAGTACGCTTCGGTTTGAGTGTTGTTGTTGTTTAGTCGTTTAGTCGTGTCCGACTCTTCGTGACCCCATGGACCATAGCACGCCAGGCACTCCTGTCTTGCACTGCCTCCCGCAGTTTGGTCAAACTCATGTTGGTGGCTTCGAGAACACTGTCCAGCCATCTCGTCCTCTGTCGTCCCCTTCTCCTAGTGCCCTCAATCTTTCCCAACATCAGGGTCTTTTCCAAGGATTCTTCTCTTCTCATGAGGTGGCCAAAGTATTGGAGCCTCAGCTTCACGATCTGTCCTTCCAGTGAGCACTCAGGGCTGATTTCCTTCAGAATGGATAGGTTTGATCTTCTTGCAGTCATAGAATCATAGAATCATAGAGTTGGAAGAGACCACAAGGGCCACCCAGTCCAACCCCCTGCCAAGCAGGAAACACCATCAAAGCATTCTTGACATGTGGCTGTCAAGCCTCTGCTTAAAGACCTCCAAAGAAGGAGACTCCACCACACTCCTTGGTAGCAAATTCCACTGCCGAACAGCTCTTACTGTCATGGGACTCTCAAGAGTCTCTTCCAGCACCATAATTCAAAAGTATCAATTCTTCGGCGATCAGCCTTCTTTATGGTCCAGCTCTCACTTCCATACATCACTATTGGGAAAACCATAGCTTTAACTATACGGACCTTTGTCGGCAAGGTGATGTCTCTGCTTTTTAAGATGCTGTCTAGGTTTGTCATTGCTTTTCTCCCCTCGGTTTGAGTACTTTCAGTTTATGTACTCCGCGGACCCGTCTGGAACGGATTAATCCACTTTCCATTACTTTCAATGGGAAAGTTCGCTTCAGGTTAAGTACAGACTTCCGGAACCAATTGTGTACTTAAACCGAGGTACCACTGTAGAGGGAGCAAGCGAAATGGCTCGGTGCCCTTTGTTTCTTTAAGCTGTAAGACAACCTGCTCGCCCTAAGCAGAAGTGATTCATGTTTATACATGGATGGGAAATGACCCATCACGGTTTTTATTGTTTTTGGCATAATTTCTCTCTTTGGCATGGCCTGAGGTGGCAGTGGACAAGACACTTTTAAAAGGCAGTGATTTAAGGAACGTCCAGGGCGGAAATTCAGCCGGAGCTGCTCTGGGGAATGCAAAAGATAATCCATAGGTTTGTGGGGACAGGGAAGCTGTGTATCTATAGGTCAGGAGACCGGGGAACGGTGGCTCCGTTGCTTGGGGACTGGGGAAACTGCAAATAGACCAGTTCCCGCGTTCCCCACTTTTCAGAAAGTGGGTGTTTAGAAAGAAGGAGGGACGGGGGGATGCTGAAATCCACTTTCCAAATGAGCAATGCAGCTAGCAGTAAATTAAAAAAAGGATGGAACACGATACTCCCTCCTAAGCCTTTTGCTCGTGATGAAAGTGAAGAGAATCTGGCATCAAACAACTGTGCTCTTAATGCAGCAAACTGGCAAAGACGATTATGTAAGACAATTGTTTGTAGGGCGCGTCTGAAGGCCTTCGCTGATTTGTCTCCTGCCAGCTGTGAGCTTTTGAAGAGGATACTTGAGGCAAAGAGAGGATAATTCTTCAGAACGGATGTGCGCAAAAGGAGCACAATGTTTCTGTCGAGCAACGAGCAGCGTTCGGAAATGTGCAGAACCTCCCTCTCTCTGCCCCCCCCAATTACCTGCCCCCCACCAGGATTTTTGTTTGTTTGTCGCTAAACTTCTTTAAAGGTAAAGGTACCCCTAACCATTGGGTCCAGTCGCGGACGACTCGGGGGTTGTGGTGTTCATCTCACTTTAATGGCCGAGGGAGGCGGCGTACAGCTTCCGGGTCACGTGGCCAGCATGACTAAGCCGCTTCTGGCGAACCAGAGCAGCATACAGAAACGCCGTTTATCTTCCCGCTGGAGCGGTACCTATTTATCTACTTGCACTTTTGATGTGCTTTCAAACTGCTAGGTGGGCAGGAGCTGGGACCGAACAACGGGAGCTCACCCTGTCGCAGGGATTTGAACTGCCGACCTTCTGATCGGCGAGCCCTAGGCCATGTGGTTTAGACCACATCACCACCTGCGTCTTTGGGTTCCTATAAACTTCTCTCAATCTCAGTTGGCACATGGCCCCTGACAGATTGCCTCTGCGGGAATGAAGCAATGTTGGCCCCTCCAGCCCAGGAGTGGACAAAGGCCAGCCTGCACGCCATTTATGAACGAATTAAGCTTCCTTTGTGGAAGCTGTTTCCTGCTTTGTGCCCTTGTTATCCCCTCTTCTCTGATCCTCTGTTTCCACCGTAAGAACACCTGAGGCCCATTAATGCAGCATCCTTTTCTTACAGTGGCCAACCAGGTATACAGAAAAAGGTATACAGAAGGCCAACCAAGTGTACAGAAAAAGGGCAAGCAAGACCCGAGTGGCTGCAATTTCCAGCAACTGGTCCTAGGAAGCAGCATTAGACATTAGCCAGGTGTGTTTTGCAACTGGCGTGGGTCCAGCGGTGACCATGTGGAGATCTAGGAGGCTAGGATGGCAACAGACATCTCCACCTGGCTGGCCCCTCCAGCTTTCTTAAGCAGGTCAGCAGATTAGCTTATTTGTGGCCCCTTTTCCTCCAAGGAGTGCATGGTTCAGCCCCTACAACGACCCTGCGAGGTAGGCTACGAGGCTGCGACTTGACTCCGAGGTCACCCAGTGAGCTTCATGGCTAAGTGGGGATTTGAACCCTCATCTCCCAGATCCTAGTTTGGCGCTCTGACCACTATACCACACTGTCTTCCTAGAGCACTTCTGCTACGGGACGGCTCTATAAATGAAGCAGGTAAATAAATATAGCCACAGCCGAATGTCATTTAGAGAAGGATCTGAACTATTTCCCTTGAAGCTGGAATCTTGTTTTATTCTGGATCGTTTTCTTGGATGTTTCATGTGTTGTAAACTGTTTTGCGGTTTTTTTCTTTGAAACATAAAGCAGTATAGAAATGAAATGGATAATAATAATAATAATAATTCCATTGCAAAAAAGGTGCCCAGACATTGCATTGTGGCGACCACAACGGTTAAAGGTGCCATTTGGCAATTATAGCTTAAATATCTGAGTTTCTGTCACTGCTCTGCTCAGATGCACCTCAGAGGCGTTTGTTTCCTTCCTAGGCTTTGGTGAGAAGGTTTTTGGTGGCCCAGACACCCCCTTGAACCTGCACATTTCTGTAACACCGTCAAGATTTACAAACCTGCCAGAGTGCTTTATCCAAAGCGATCCATCGCCGAGAAATAAGCAATGAATGATCTGAAATGTCTTTTGGCACCAGCCAGCATCCTGTTTTTAGATACCGCAAGTCAGATTTCAGGTTACATATTGAAATTGCAGAGAAGAGGTCACAAGGAGCAAACAATAATCTCGGAGAGGAAACACAAAGAAAAAGCGTCTGCCTTGAGCAGAGGAGATCTGGGAAGTCTACACCCCAATTTGTCGCATGGAAAATGTCAGCTTCTCCATTCCTGTGCAACACGCTAATCTTTTTTCTCAGCCTGTCATTCCGGGAGGTGAGGGAATCTGTCAGTTGTAGAGCATCCACTTTAGAGGCAGAAAGACCTCGCCTAAAAACCTAGAGAGCTGAGATGCTGCCGGTCAGTGTGGAGAGTAAAGAGCTAGACGGACCAGTGGTTTGACTTACTGGCCGAGGGAGCCGGCGTTTGTCCGCAGACAGTTTTCCGGGTCATGTGGCCAGCAGGACTAAGCCGCTTCTGGCGAACCATAATAGCACACGGAAATGCCGTCTATCTTCCCGCCAGAGCAGTGCCTATTTATCTACTTGCATTTTGACGTGCTTTCGAACTGCTAGGTTGGCAGGAGCTGGGACCGAGCAACGGGAGCTCACCCCGTTGTGGGGATTTCGAACCGCTGACCTCCTGATCGGCAAGCCCTAGACTCAAGTGGTTTAGACCATAGCACCACCCTGGTTCAGAAAAGGGTAAGAGTGTGACATATTTTATTTCTCCCCCCCAAAAAATAATTTTTATTGGTGTTCATGTAAATGTAAGAACCACATATGACTACAGTAACTTGTCCAGTAAGTTTCACATGCAGTACACGGTTGCCATATTTCAAAAAGTAAAAACCAGGACACCCCGAACGTTGGTGATTTTTCGATTGACTTGCCTAAGATCCAGGACAAAGCGCTGCCTTTTGGAAATTCTCCCCAGACGTCAATTCCGCCTTTGAAATCTCAGTACTGTCCGGGAAAATCTGGACTTATGTTATACACAAGCAGTATGTTTATTTGTGCATCATCAATTCAAGTATCCTCTCCGCAGCAATTCTTGCGTTGGGGGGTGAAATAAAAGCATCTCCTGTCTCATTTATAAAGGGAAAGGAAGGAAGCCAAGTCTCACCAGAAGTGTTTCTCCTTAAAATGCCTTCAATTAACCATCTGTGGCAAGTAAGGCGTTCTAGGAGAGCCACATCCCAAATATTATTTAATCAGATGAGGATTTCTATAGGTTGTTTCCAGCCTCAGGCTGTTGTTAATCAGGCTGCTGATAATAAAAAACAACAAAACTAAATCTCTTCATTTATGTTTATTGTTTGTATTTGAGTCTAATGATAACAAGGCAAGAGCCGAAATGGGTAATTTTGCGTAATTTTGGAAACAGAGTTGTATTTTATTTCCATTAAAATAATAGTAATTATTTAAAAACCGGAACCTGGACATAGGAATTAGCATATGCAAATCCTATGCTAACCAGTAGTGATGTATGGAAGTGAGAGCGGGACGGACTGAGAAGGTGATTGGGCCGCATTCGGCCCATGGGCCTTAGCAAGGGCGTAGCCAGGATCAAAACTAGGGGGGGGCAAGCCATGATCATTTAGGGGCGGGGCCACAAAGTGGGAACGTGGGCGGGGCTACAGGGCCAGCTGGCCTGACGACATCGTGGTGGTGGCAGCGGCGGCAGCGGCCACCTTGTGCTTCTGGGGCTGGCAACGGCGGCGGCTACCCTGCTTGGCTGGAGAGGACGGGAGGGTCGGGCAGGCAAGAGGGGGTGACAGGGTGGGCGAGGGCAAGGCAAGGCACGGCCGCAGTCACGACGGCTCCGAGGCGTTGCTGCATATCAGCATAATATTTCAACCATGTTGTGGGTTCAAGCCCCACCTTAGGAAAAAATTCCTGCATTGCAGGGGGTTGGACTAGATGACCCTTGTGGTCCCTTCCAACTACAATTCTATGATTCTATTGATATATTGCCATAGCATATGCATCATTCTGCTTTCTTGAATTGTCCTACTCCTAGGCATAGCAGCCAACTCCTAGAGGCCTAGGTGCCTCCCCCCCCAATTACTAGTAAATACCGTATGTGAAAGAGTCATCCCCCCCATGTTGATGGGCTTTCTATGTGGGACTTATCTGCCCCCCCCATATTTTATTAAGAATGGAAGAGGGAGGGAAGGAAGGAAGAAATAGAGAGAGGGGTAACTCATATTTGTGGGTGCCTCTGGGTGACGCTGTGATGCTGGAACTCTGCAGCAAGAGGACGGGAGG
Source organism: Zootoca vivipara (assembly GCF_963506605.1). Lineage (NCBI taxonomy): Eukaryota > Metazoa > Chordata > Lepidosauria > Squamata > Lacertidae > Zootoca > Zootoca vivipara. The sequence goes on from NC_083276.1 coordinate 5,554,727, forward strand.
GTCGGGCAGGCGAGAGGGGGTGGCAGGGCGGGTGAGGGCGAGGGAAGGCACGGCCGCAGTCACGACAGCTCCGAGGCGTTGCTGCATATCAGCATAATATTTCAACCATGTTGTGGGTTCAAGCCCCACCTTTGGAAAAAATTCCTGCATTGCAGGGGGTTGGACTAGATGACCCTTGTGGTCCCTTCCGACTACAATTCTATGATTCCATTGATATATTGCCATAGCATATGCATCATTCTGCTTTCTTGAATTGTCCTACTCCTAGGCATAGCAGCCAAATCCTAGAGGCCTAGGTGCCTCTCCCCCCCCCCCAATTACTGGTAAATACCGTATTTGAAAGAGTCACCCCCCCATTTTGATGGGCTTTCTATGTGGGGCTTATCTGCCCGCCCCCCAGTATTTTATTAAGGATGGAAGAGGGAGGGAAGGAAGGAATAATAGAGAGAGGGATACCTCATATTTGTGGGTGCCTCTGGGTGATGCTGTGAAGCTGGAACTCTGCAGCAAGAGGATGGGAGGGTCGGGCAGGGGAGAGGGGGTGGCAGGGCAGGCGAGGGCGAGGCAAGACAGGGCCGCAGTCTCGATGGCTCCGAGGCGTTGCTGCATATCAGCATAATATTTCAACCATGTTGTGGGTTCAAGCCCCACATTGGGAAAAATTCCTGCATTGCAGGGGGTTGGACTAGATGACCCTTGTGGTCCCTTCCGACTACAATTCCATGATACTATTGATATATTACCATAGCATATGCATGATTCTGCTTTCTTGAATTGTCCTAGGCATAGCAGCCAACTCCTAGAGGCCTAGGTGCCTCCCCCCCCCCAAAAGAAATTACTGGTAAATACTGTATTTTAAAGAGTCCTCCCCCCCCCATGTTGATGGGCTTTCTATGTGGGGCTTATCTGCCCCCCCCAGTATTTTATTGAGGATGGAAGAGGGAGGAAAGGAAGGAAGAAATAGAGAGAGGGATAACTCACATTTGTGGGTGCCTCTGGGTGACGCTGTGATGCTAGAACTCTGCAGCAAGAGGAAGATACCGGTACACCTGTACAGGAGCCTTGTAAGCAGCTTTCTCTCTGCTTGATTTACAGCAGGCACGTCCAACAGGTAGATTGTGATCTACCAGTAGATCACTGGATGTCTGTGGTAGATCACTGCTAGATCACTGGCACCCCTAAAAAAAGCTCACCCAAAATTTTCCTCCTCCCTAAAAAAAGCTGAACTATGACCTGAAGCCCTAAACAATAATGGGCCTGCCTCCCTCCTAAAAGAAGCTCAACAGCTTTGACCTGAACCCCCCAAAAGGGGGTAGATCACTCCCAGTTTTTAACTCTGTGAGTAGATCAGAGTCTCTTGGGAGGTGGCCACCCCTGATTTACAGTATACAGATGCAGGAGGAGGGGCAGACTGGAACACCAATGCTTTTTATAAACATCACTGTGTCTATCAAAGGTCCAGCCCACCCCCTTCTTATTCACTTCCTTTTAGCCTTGCAGGGCCACCTTAGTCAAATTGAATCCTCTGCACCCTCATTAAATCGCCAATAGAACTGTTAATGCGATCCCTGAATGCCCATTAACAACTCCCACTGAATAACAATAGGGTGAATAGGGTGGACCTTGCCTGAAGGGATATTCTGCTCCATTGTCTTAACTGCTTAAGTACTGGTAGCCACTTTGCTTTATTTATTTGATGTGTTTTTGTTACAGCTGTGTTCCCGCCCCCAGCAAGTGGAGAGCTGCTCTTGCTAAAGCAAAGCCCTTTCCACTTCAGTTTTTGGAGGGGCAAAGTATTGGTTATGGTCTGTAAAATACAATAATTTTTTGCTTCTAGGGGGGGGCAGCTGCCCCCCCCTGCCCCCCCCTGTCTACACCCATGGGCCTTAGGTTGCTTACCCTGCTCTTGAGAGTCCCATGAACTGCAAGAAGAACTAACCCGGGGTCCCCAAACTAAGGCCCGGGGGCCGGATGCGGCCCAATCGCTTTCTAAATCCGGCCCGCGGACAGTCCGGGAATCAGCATATTTTTACATAAGTAGAATGTGTCCTTTTATTTAAAATGCATCTCTGGGTTATTTGTGGGGCCTGCCTGGTGCTTTTACATGAGTAGAATCTGTTCTTTTATTTAAAATGCATCTCTAGGTTATTTGTGGGGCATAGGAATTCGTTCATATTTTTTTTTCAAAATATAGTCCAGCCCCCCACAAGGTTTGAGGGACAGTGGACCGGCCCCCTGCTGAAAAAGTTTGCTGACCCCTGAACTAACCTCTCTATTCTGAAGGAAATCAGCCCTGAGTGCTCACTGGAAGGACAGATCCTGAAGCTGAGGCTCCGATTCTTTGGCCACCTCATGAGAGGAGAAGACTCCCTGGAAGAGACCTGGATTTTGGGAAAGATGGAGGGCACAAGGAGAAGGGGACGACAGAGGACGAGATGGTTGGACAGTGTTCTTGAAGCTACGAACATGAGTTTGACCAAACTGCGGGAGGCAGTGGAAGACAGGAGTGCCTGGCGTGCTCTGGTCCATGGGGTCACGAAGAGTCGGACACGACTAAACAATGCTAATCAGTGCTCTCGTCTCTCCCCACCTCCAATCTATGGGTGATTCCTAAGTGGCTTCCTTGTGGAATGTAGCCAGTCTTTCGCCCAGGGGTCAGCAAGGTTTATCTTGCCTGGGCCAGATCGGTCCCGCGGAGATCCCTCCATGAGCTGGATTGTGTGTGCACCCACGATTTCTGGCATCTGCGTCTGTGCAGACGTGATTTCTGGAGGCACGGAAGCGAGTCCCCGCGCCATGCTGTGCTAGTTTAGCGCAGCGCGCAAGCAGGCAACTCGGTTCGGAGGCGGCTCATGGGCCGGTCAAATGACCTCCACGGGCCGCTTCCGACCCATGGGGCTTAGGTGGCTGACCCCTCCGTTAGCCCAAAGGCTGGAGAAACGATGGTTAAATAAATAACCGCTACAATCTTCCAATGTTTGTTATGCATATTGTTCCAGCTCCTTTGAGTCAGAGGAGGGAAGATTGAGAGGAGGCAAAAAATAAAATAAAAAAGGTATGTAGGCTTTTAAGTCATTTGGGTAATTTAGAAAATGTTACACTTAATCTTTTGTAAAAAGTACAGGCCTCTGGTTCTCTTAGCGACACTCCTGCTGGTTCTCCCCCCACCCCCTGTAAGGAAAAAAGGCAAGCTGGTCTTTCAGGAGGTTTCTAAAGCAAACACCCACATATCGTACTCAGGACAAAAAATGTGTGGGACCCTCGAGGACCCTCTGCTTTCAGTACCACTTGCAGAAGTTGGTTTTTTTTGGGGGGGTGGGTGGGTGGGTAGGAGGGTGAAAACCCTGCTTCATTTCCAATCAGTGGAAGTTGCTGCTGAAATCCTGTATTTTTTTAACACCACAAATGTGCTGGTTTATTTGTTTATTTTCAACCCTCTTCCATTGCACTGTGTTGTGCACCCCCCCCTCGAGATGGCAGTGGACGGTCCAGTATAAGTCCACGACTAATACATATTGTTATGGAAATGACAAGGGGGTGGGGGTGGGGCACATTTTTTCAATGGTATTTGAAAAGACCCTGATGTTGGGAAAGATGGAGGGCACTAGGAGAAGGGGACGACAGAGGACAAGATGGTTGGACAGTGTTCTCGAAGCTACCAACATGAGTCTGACCAAACTGCGGGAGGCAGTGGAAGACAGGAGTGCCTGGTGTGCTATGGGGTCACAAATAGTCGGACACGACTAAACGACTAAACAACAACAACAAATAATATGCCTGAATGTATCCTTTTGACTTGACAGCTCAGGGAAGATAGCTAGCTTTATAAATTTGTAGAAAATCCATACTTTAACCGACTCTCCTCATTCCAGCACCATCTTAATCCTTAAAGAAAGGTGAATTTGGGCTCCGCCTCCCTCCATGAACCAAGAAGCAGGAAGTCACACAGGCAGCAGGAACAGGGCATCTCGCCATAATTCCCCAAGCATGAGAGCACGGACAGGGCACCCCACCCAGGGAGTGACCAAGGGGGCAACAATAGACACCTGCAGAGGCAGTTGAGCAAGTCAGGTGTTTTGAAAGCCCATCTCCAGACAAGTCCTGAAGGCAAGGATATGGCAAGAGTTTTATTGTTCTTTCGGTGGTAGGTACTTGCCGATCAGAAGGTCAGCAGTCGACGGGTAAGCTTGCGGTGCTCTGTCTCAGCTCCTGCCAACCTAGCAGTTCCAAAGCATGCCAATGCAAGTAGATAAATAGGTACCGCTGTGGCGGGAAGGTAAACGGTGTTTCCATGCGCTCTGGCACTTGTCATGGTCCTCTGTGTACCAGTAGCGGTTTAGTCCTGCTGGCCACATGACCCAGAAAGCTGTCTGTGGACAAACACTGGCTCCCTTGGCCTGAAAGCGAGATGAGCGCCGTAACCCCATAGTCGCCTTTGACTGGACTTAACGGTCCAGGGGCCCTTTGCCTTTACACCTTTCTGAACCTTTTCCAACTCTGCAATATCCTTTTTGGACCGTGCATAGGACTCAAAATGTGGTTGCACCGTAGGTTTGTGCAACGGCATTATAATATTGTCCGTTTCATTTCCAGTTCCTTTAGTCATGATCCCTAGAAAGGAATTTGCCTTTTTGCACGGCCACCACGCACAGGGCTGACCCTTGTTTGTCCTCTGCCGTGGATGGCTCAGTTAGTCCTACTAGCTATATATATTTCCATTCTTGTAAAATTTCCTTGAAGCTTCTAGCCCAAGGTGCCTTCCCTCGAAACAAACAAACAAACATACAAACAAACAAACAAATTTGCACAACAAATCAGCTCTCTATATTGGACAAACAGGCCAAACCCTACGCCAAAGGATAAATGGACATAAATCTGACATCAGGAACCACAAGACAGAGAAACCAGTAGGAGAACACTTCAATCTCCCAGGACATTCTATACAAGATCTCAAAACAGCTGTTTTATTACAGAATAATTTCAGGAACAGACTGGAAAGAGAAGTTACTGAATTGGAACTCATTACCAAGCTTAAAACCATGGAGCCACCTGGGATGAACAAAGACATTGGATTCTTATCTCATTATGCATGATCAAGCTTTCTTTAGTGCCTCAGCCCTTGCTTTCCCCCCGCAGGACCAATTGCAGTCACCAGCAGTCGTTAACAGCCATCTACAGGTTTACCACTCCCATCAGCCATTCCCCCCCACCCCCACCCTCTGTATATACATAAGGGTCTGACTCTTCTGTTTCAAGTGTATCTGAAGAAGTGTGCATGCACACGAAAGCTCATACCAAAATAAAAACTTAGTTGGTCTTTAAGGTGCTACTGAAGGAATTTTATTATTTTGCTTCGACTCAGACCAACACAGCTACCTACCTGTAACTAAAATTTGCAAGCTGTTAACAGTTTGCCTCTGCTTAGCCCAACTTGCTTCTCTTTGAGCATCTGTAGAAGCCGGAGGCTCAAATGGACCCCATCTTTTATTTATACAAATCCTTTGTTCTTAAAGATGTATGAATTACTTCAGTTTGCTAAGCTGCTGTTATTGCTTTGAGAAAAAGTCTCTCTTCCACCTCCCCTTTCCACCCCCTCCCCCTTCTTCTGCGTTCTGCAATCTGAATGCTGGAGGAAGGCTGCCCATAAATTTCCATTTGTCACGACATATATATGTGCTTCCTATATTGAAAGTTTAAAATTAGGGTGCCTTGTAAGGCAACATAGAATCATAGAGTTGGAAGGGACCCGAGGGTCATCTAGTCCAACCCCGCTGCAATGCAGAAATCTCAGCTAAAGCATCCATGACAGATGGCCACCCAACCTCTGCTTAAAAACCTCCAAGGAAGGAGAGTCCACCATCTCTTGTGGGAGTCTGCTCCACTGTTGAACAGCTCTTGCTGTCAGAAAGTTCTTCCTGGTGTTTAGTCGGAATCTCCTTTCTTGTGCTTGAAGCCATGGGTTCGAGTCCTCCCCTCCAGAGCCTTGTTCCCTCTTCCATGTGACAGCCCTTGAGATATTTTGCTAGAAGAAGGGGAATCCAGCAACATCATATTATTATTATTATTATTATTATTATTATTATTATTATTATTATTATTTCATTTCTATACCGCTTTATATTTTTAAGAAAAATCTCAAAGCAGTTTACAGAATATTAAAACATCAATAAAACACCAATCTGAAGAAAGTCAAATATAGAGTATACAGACAAAGTAACATAATTAACAGAAAACTAAAATATTATCTTAAAGGTTTCAAAATAAGTTACAGGTAGGTAGTCATGTTGGTCTGCTGTAGTCGAAAACAAAACTTTAGGGAAGTTTTTAATGTTTGATGCTGTACTGTTTTTAATGTTCGGTTGGAAGCCGCCCAGAGTGGCTGGGCATTAAGAGTGGCTGGGTATAAATAATAAATTATTATTATTATAATAAAATAATAATAATAATAATAATAATAATTCCTTCCAGTAGCACCTCTTTAGATGTCTGTTTCTGATGTTCATGACTGAGTGCTGATTTGGTTGGGATCTTGCCCACAGGAGGGAGGCATCTGCAAGCTCGGGGGAACGCCAGGATTTGCAGGAGTAGGAAACGAAATCTTTAGGAAAAAACACAAAGTCATGTGTGCTAAACATGTGTTCATCCTACATCTCCCTGAGGATCTTCAAGTCCAGCTTGTTGCAATGCAGGAAATTGCAGTTGTCTTGTACGGGGATCGAACCTGCAAAATTGGCATTATCAGCACCAGGCTCTAGCCAACTGAGCTATCCAGATGTTTAACTGATGATCAGTCAGAGCCAGGCCATCGTTCAAAAATAAGAGTTTAGAGCCGTCTCGATCCCAAATGGCAACTAGATACTGTATTTTGTTTTGGCGACTGTAACCTTGTTTTAAGGAGCCATCTGGCAACTATGGTAGTTATAATGAGGGCAACTAGCTTATATATCTGAGTTTCTAACACTGCTTGCTTAACCATCTCCCATCGAAAACGGTGGGACTGAAATCTGATTAACTGTGGCCAGATTTGGCTCCCCGTATATGAAGTCGCTTTCTAAAGAGATGGGACTTGTTGCAACCGTTTCATTCCTCCGATTATATTGAGACAAACGCTGCAGTCGGCACATTAGATGAGATTTATGTCGAACTGTCTTGGGATGGCTGCTGATCGATGGAAAGCACAGAAATTGCTTTATTGCGACCTGAGAAGCTGCTTTTTCTTGAGCTTGGGCATCTTTGTGCGGTTATAGGTCTTGACAGTCAAAGTGCTTGCACTTACTGCGACATTTTGTAACTGTTCCTTTGCTTCGGCTGCGAATGACCCCCTGAGAAAAGTTTGGTGTGTGTGTGTAGTGCATCATGAATAAAAATAGAGAGCAAAACATCTGGGTCACACCAACCCAGCACAAACAACGAAAATGTCTTGCAGCTCCTTAAAGACTGAAAACTGATTTATTGCGGCAGAATCTTTGTGTCAACAAGATCCCACTTCACAGGAAGCATGAAACTGTGTCTTCCCTTGGCAGACATATTTGTACATTGGCTTGGGAGTAGATGGGAGGGGAAAGTGGTAATCTAGCCAAAATGAAAGGCCATCTATATATATATATAAATGTAAAAATCTTGAAATTGTCGGCCGCTATCTTCTCCGTAACCGCTTGACCGACCGTCCTGAAATTTTGACACAATGATCCAGGCCACTCCCCGAGGGTTGTTGGGAAAAAAAAAACCCTCAAATCACACACCTGGGCAGGTGTAGACCTGGTTTTCCACCAAGTCAAGCAGCACCCTCAAGTGGAATTCCTCCCACAGTACACCCCTCCCTTCCTGTGAAATCTAAGCCACACCCACAAACCAAATGGCATCATCATCAACCAAGCAACTGAAACCACCAAGTCGGCCATTATCAGACCCCTAGGCCCTGCCAGGCTGCTAGGCCTCCACTAGGCTGGGGGGGGCACGGCAAGAGGTTTTTACTTTACAATTTAGCACCACTACCCCCCCAAATCCCCCACCAAATAACCACAAGACAAAAATAAATACCATCCTTCAAAACGTCATGAGATACGCCAGTCATGGAGGGGGGGGGACAAACAGAATAGATCATGGTTCAGGACACATGGGGGCAGTCACAGGGATTAGCCACAACAACGCGCCACACCCACAAACCCCGCCTCCGCCACGAGATCCTGTAAAACAGGAGGCCTTGGCTCCATTTTACGGACTAGGCCTCAGCTCTACAGCCCTTTAAATACTATCCCGAATGGAGCCCTGGGTGGGAGGTGGGGGGGGAGGAGAAGCCCAAATAGGTCATGGGCTGACGTAGGGTGGGGGGAGCAACTGTCCAACAGCCACCAAAATAGCCATTCTACCCCAAGCCCAAAGCCTCTCCGGTGGCTGCATTAATAAACTCCTGGCAGCATTAGGCAGTCGTTCATCATTTCTCCTAACACGCACTTGGGGGCACAGCGAGGGGTTTTTGCTTTATAATTTAGTGGGCGTTGTGTCACATGCGAGGCTCCGCCGGCCATTTTAAGTAAGGGCAGTTGTGCCCCTTTTAACCGTTAGAAATTAGCGTTAGAAATTAGCCAGGTGCGTTTTTCAACTGGCAGGGGTTCAATTGTGACTACATGGTGATCTCTGGATGCCAGGCTGATGATGTCTCTCCACCTGCCTGGCTTCTCCAGCTTTCTCCAGCTTTCTCCAGCAGGTCAGCAAAAGAGCTTATTTATTGCGCTGGTCTCCCACCTATTTCTCCAAGGAGTCCATAGTCCACCCTCTTCCTCCATTAATCCCTACAACGACCCTGCGAGGTAGACTGAGAGCCAGGGACTGACTCCAAGGTCACCCGGAGAGCTTCATGGGTGAGTGGGGATTTGAACCCTCATCTCCCAGGTTCCAGTCTGATACTCTAACCACTCCACCACACTGCTGGTGTGCAGCACTAGTGGGGAGAGTGCTGTTGCACTTGGGTTTTGCATCTGGGCTTCCATTGTTGCAGATGGGCCCGTTGCCTTGATCCTGTTTAGGAGTCTCGCCTTCAACAATCAATAATAAGTGCATTTTCTGTGTTTCCGTCCTGCATTTACGGAGTTCATCATCATGGCTCGAGATTTGTCTGGTTGGAGACCTTGGTTCTTTGAGATGCATGTGTTAAGATCTTTTATTCTTCTGTTTTTAGAAGCAGGCATTTAACCTCTGAGTTAACCTTCATTTTCTTTTTCTTGCTGTTGAGATAATGCTGCAGATTTCACTCGGATTTCGCCCCCCCCCCTTTGTGTTTAATGCTGTTCTCTGCTTTGATAACTCATTTGAGTTGGAGATCAGATTATAAATCCCCGGAGAAATAACTGTACACTGACGGGGCTTATAAAAGCGCTACTAATAACTTAGATCCCCTGAAAACTTTTGCTTTGGTTTACTTCTGTGCCTCTTGATTCCCACCCCCCAAGCCCCTGAGCATGTGCTGTATGCTATTCCTCTGCCCAGGACCCTCCAGCGGGCTCTGTTCCCTTTAGAGGAAGGTGCGGCAGGCTGCCTGTGGTCAGAGGGTTACAGGTAGGTAGCCGTGTTGGTCTGGGTCGAAGTAAAATAAAAAAATTCCTTCAGTAGCACCTTAAAGACCAACTAAGTTTTTATTTTGGTATGAGCTTTCGTGTGCATGCACACTTCTTCAGATACAGTGAAATAGGAGTCCCCAGGCACTTATGTAGAGAAGGGGTGGGGAGGGGGTGGGGATGGGAGGGGGGATCACTCAGAAGGGTGGTGGAAGTGGGTGATTGTCTTATTCAACATTTTTATCAATGACTTGGATGATGGGCTTTCTCAAAGACACTTCGCTGCAAGCTGCTTCTGGGTACCAGTTGCTGGAGACTGCAGGACTTGTGTTCGAATTCTGCTTGTGGGATTTCAAGTGGGGCATCTGGTTGGTGGGATGCTGGACTATACCCAACTGGCTTGACCCAACAGAGTCTCTTCTGATGTTCTTGTGCCCTTATGCAAAGGTCAAGAGTTGCAGACTTTGTTTCAGGTCTGTGTGCTTTTATAGCAGGCGTCAGCAAACATTTTCAGCAGGGGGCCAGTCCACTGTCCCTCAGACCTTGTGGGGGGCTGGACTGTGGGTTTTTTTGGGGGGGGGGATGAACAAATTCCTATGCCCCACAAATAATCCAGAGATGCATTTAAAATAAAAGGACACATTCTTGTTGTTGTTTAGTCGTTTAGTCGTGTCCGACTCTTCGTGACCCCATGGACCAGAGCACGCCAGGCACTCCTGTCTTCCACTGCCTCCCGCAGTTTGGTCAGACTCATGTTGGTAGCTTCGAGAACACTGTCCAACCATCTCGTCCTCTGTCGTCCCCTTCTCCTTGTGCCCTCAATCTTTCCCAACATCAGGGTCTTTTCCAAGGATTCTTCTCTTCTCATGAGGTGGCCAAAGTATTGGAGCCTCAGCTTCACGATCTGTCCTTCCAGGGAGCACTCAGGGCTGATTTCCTTAAGAATGGATAGGTTTGATCTTCTTGCAGTCCATGGGACTCTCAAGAGTCTCCTCCAGCACCACAATTCAAAAGCATCAATTCTTCGACGATCAGCCTTCTTTATGGTCCAGCTCTCATTCTGGACACATTTTACTCCTGTAAAAACACGCTGATTCCTGGACCATCCGTGGGCTGGATTTGGAAGGTGATTGGGCCGGATCCAGCCTCTGGGCCTTAGTTTGCCTAGCCATAGGATGGCATCACCTCTCCTGAGTTTTTAAGGGTTTATAAAAGAGACGAAGTGCCTTGGGCCTTGGCATAAAGAGCATGGGAGCGCCATGATCAAATATTCATGATGAACATTGGTGCTTATTTGAAACTATAAATCCCACAACAGTTTCTTGCACATTCAACAGTTTGCTGATTAGCATTCTTTTGTCTGGGCTTTATGAAGACAATAATAGCAAATGCTTATGAGCTCGGCAGAGTCGTCGATAGATAGATCCACAAATATGTTGGCGCCACTTGAGAATGAAAAGGAAATTTTCAAACGTTCCTAAAATGAGAATAAGTGAGAACTTGGTAACCCTGGTTAATTCCAGTCCAAAATTATTGTGGCTGCCTCCTTATATGAATGGAAGAATTTTTTTTATTATGGTCACAGACCAAAAACATTGAACATACAATTAAAAACATGCAACTAGTTTAATACAACTAAAGATAAACAAACATGTTGTTCTGAAAAAGCCAATAAGACCATTCTCCTGAAAAAGGATGTTTCAGCTGCCTTGGTGATATGGGAAGGAATGTCCCTTTAAATGAAACTATACAAAATCTACTTAAAGTCTTCCCAGGAGGTTCTTAATGGAGGGAGAGAATTGTCCTCTCTGAACAAGTTACAGTGCAGAATAAGGTCTTCAGCAGCTCTGTTACTCCAGCTCCACACAGGCAGAAACATTTGTTAACCAGGACCTTGTTTAAATCTTGATACCTTTTTTAAAAAAAATTACATTTGTATTGCATTTAATCAAACCAGTGCAATAAAAATACAGTAACAGAGGTGCAAATACGAAAAAAGAGAAAGCAGTGTAAATATATCTGGAAGAGACTGAAATCAGGTAAGCTGAGTGCTTAGGACTATTAGTAAAGACAGATTTCAGGACAGGTGGCTCGTTCGATAGAGGGTCTTAATCTCAGGGTCGTGGGTTCGAGCCCCACGTTGGGCTAAAGATTCCTGCAGCACAGAAGGGTTGGACTAGATGACCCTCAGGGTCCCTTCCAATTCTACAGTTCTCTAAACTCTATTCCAGGGGCCAGCAAACTTTTTCAGCAGGAGGCTGGACCGCTGTCCCTCAGACCTTGTGGGGGCCTGAACTATATATATATATATATATATATTGGGGGGGGGGGATGAACGAATTCCTATGTCCCACAAATAACCCAGAGATGCATTTTAAATAAAAGGGCACATTCTACTCATGAACAAACACCAGGCAGGCCCCACAAATAACCCAGAGATGCATTTTAAATAAAATGACCTTCTGATTGGCAAGCCCTAGGCTCTGTGGTTTAGACCACAGCGCCACCCGCATCCCATCAAGTCGCCTGCATTTTGCAGCTGGCAAATTTCAATCACAATGGATTCTTCTCCCACCCCCTTGGAGGTTTTGGGGTGGCAGGTTTTTTTTTATGGTGTTACTCTTTGTGTCTCTCCCTCTTCTCTCAAACAAAGCCCTCCCCAATGATTTCTGCACTGCCACAAAACAACAGCAGGATGCCTTTCTAGTTGTAGACATCATGTAAAATCTGACATCTCTTTGAAGAACGCTGCTATTTTGGTTGAGAGGGCTTTGTCCCCCTGCCTCCTCCCCCCCCCCTGCCCAGGTTTGTTTTTCCACTTTACTTTGTCCTCACCAAGCTGCTATTTTGCCGAAATGCTTTTCAGATCAGATTACGGCAAATCAATTGAGCTCTTTGCCGAGGACTTCGCAGTCGATGGGCTCTGCGTCCGACAGTTCCCAAACTTTGTTGGTACAGCATCTAGCAGCGGTTCCCAAAGTGGGTGGTGCCACCCTCCCCAGGGGGTCAGCGGGATGATTTTGGGGTGATGCCAAGAGGCAAGGCAGAGTGGCCGTGGCCGGAGGTGTAAAGGACTATCAGACTTCGAATAGCTTCCCTCGCTGGATCATCAATTTTGTTGAGTTAATTAATGAAACTAATAGCTCAGTTGGTGGAACGTAAGATGCTTAATCTCAAGGTCATGAGTTCGAGTCCCATGTTGGACGAAAGACTTCTGCTTTGTGCCAGATGACCCTCAGGGTCCCTTCCAACTCGTTCTAGGATTTTATGAATGGGTTTTGTGCAGTAAAGGTGCAATTAAGGGTTACTGTTTTGAATTTTATTGTGCTATCATCTTCCTTAGTGGGTTATGCAAACAACTGTTCTGAATAACGCTTTCTATAGGCAAGGTAGGGGGCCCTGAGGGCCAGTTTATGGAACCAAGGGGGGTGACCCCCAAAAGTTTGGGAGCCACTGGGGCATAGTTTTAGATGTGGTCATTACTGAGCAGTGTTTGGTGCCGAGTTGAGTTCATTCAAATGCCTGAAGCATTTGGGCTCATCCAGACGGTTTAATATAGATAGCAGAGCTTGCTGTTGTCAGGAACGCCATCATATACCTGACAGCTGTAACTCCATTAATTGTCTGCATGATGTTCTCCTCTGAATCACTTCCTTTAAAAAGAGGGGGAAAAATATTTTCAGATATATACATTTCACCTATTTTACAATCATTTTGACATTTTAAAACTTGACTTCCTTCCCCCTCTTTCTGTGATTCCTTAAATTTATTTTTAATATCTTCTGCATAACCAAATTAACTTAACTTACTCATTTATTTATCTTCTATAAATATATACTCCTAAGTAAAGGTAAACGGACCCCTGACTGTTAGGTCCAGTCGCGGACGACTCTGGGGTTACGGTGCTCATCTCGTTTATTAGCTGAGGGAGCCGGCGTACAGCTTTCCAGGTCATGTGGCCAGCATGACAAAGCCGCTTCTGGCAAACCAGAGCAGCGCACGGAAACGCCGTTTACCTTCCCACCAGAGTGGTACCTATTTATCTACTTGCACTTCGTGCTTTCGAACTGCTAGGTTGGCAGGAGCAGAGACCGAGCTCACCCCGTCACGGGGATTCGAACCGCTGACCTTCTGAGTGGCAAACCCTAGGCTCAGTGGTTAAACTACAGCGCCACCAGCGTCCCATACTCTTAAGTAGCTGCAGGTTATTACAATAACCCTGCCAGTGTTTTTATCTGTTTACAATTTATCAGTAAATATTCAAGAAACCATTTCCATTCCTTATTCTTCTGGGAATTTTTTTTTTTTGCCATTTCTGCATATTCCATAATTTCCATACGTTGCTGGGACTGCTTCTTTCCATTTTTGGGCAAGTAATATTCTTGCCTCCTCTGAATCACTTCCTTCCCACATTTCCTGCTCGAAAAGGTTTTTCTCCTCCTTTCTCCCTTTTGGAGTATCCCTTTCATGAGAAAATCTGGATTGAGGGGAGGGGGGGAGTGTTGGAAGGCGGCGACTAAGAGGAGTCCGTCATGGGGACAAGACAGAATTAATGGAGGTACAGAGAGTTTCCTCTCTGCAAAACATGACGGTATGGAAGAGGCTTGCAAAGGGTGCGTTGAGACGGAGCTGCCATTGCTACAATTCCCAGAATTCCCTGAGAAGAGGGATCGATTGTTAAGCCACTCTGGGAATTGTGGTTTGTGAAGGGAACAGGGGCCTCCTAACAATTCCCAGCACCCTTCACAAACTACGGTTCCCAGGTTCCTCTTGGAGAAGTTGTGGCTGTTTAAAGTGGTATCAGATGTGGCCTTCAGTACTCCATCCCCATCGTCCAGCCGGACACTGAGGGCCAGCTCCGAGGACTTTCTGGTGGTTCCCTCCCTGCGAGAAGTGAGGTTACAGGGAACCAGGCAGAGGGCCTTCTCAGTGGTGGCACCCTCCCATCAGATGTCAATGAAATAAACAACTATCTGTCTTTTAGGAGACATCGGAAGGCAGCCCTGTATCAATAAATTTTTAATGTCTGATGTTTTACAATTTTTATATGTGCTGTAAGCCACCCAGAGTGGCTGGGCACATCCAGCCAGATGGGTGGGGTATAAATAATAAAGTTATTATTATTATTATTATTATTATTATTATTATTATTATTATTATTATTCGACCAGACAGCCTATAAAGGATGCTGTAAAACAGATTACTGTCACCTGACATTCCTTCAAGCCAGAGACTGTGCAGTATAGGGATGGGGAACCTTTTTAAAGCTGAGGGCCGTATTCTTTCCTGGGGAACCTTTTGAGGGCCGCATGGTTGTGGTAGGCAGAGCAATTGATATAAATTATACCCTTGAACAGTAGCCTAGTTTCTGCACACAGCCCTCTGAATTCTCCATTTGGTCAAGCAATGAACATAGGTAGAATCTACACACATATAAAAACTGTTCTGAAAAAGTTTTTTAAAAATTGTTTATAAAAAGACATTGAATTTTCCATAAGGCTCGCCATTGCCATCTAGTGTCACATTGTATATTGCACTTAAAACATGCTTAAAGTGTTTTATTTGCACCTATATAGCTGCGTCCATAATCAAAGTTCAGAGAGAGAGTGAGAGAGGTGAGGTGCATGGCTGGGAAGGGTTTCAGGGGCCAGGTGGAATATATTAACCAGATGATAGTCTTAATGGGAGATACAAATGGGGTAGTCTCTCTAGAGATGTATAGAACAATAAGAAAAACAGAAACTAAGGAAGGGAGACTACCTGTAACTTTTCAAACTGGTGGAGAAATTTGATTTGATAGATATTTGGAGATTTAAACACCCACTGGACATAGAATACACATTTCAGAACCACATCAGTCCAGTGGAAGAATTGACTCAGTATGGATTTCGAGAGAGTTAGTGACACAGGCCAAAAAGGTAGAGGTACAACCCAAAATACTTTCAGATCATAATTCAATTTTATTAGAATTAAAAGCAGAGGAAAAATTTTTTTGACTAGATAGAGAATAAATGAGGAGCTTTTAGACATTCAGAATATTTTACAAAAAGCAGAAAAAGCCCCTCGGGATTATTTTGAATTAAATTTAAACCAGAAAATATCCCAAAAGGTGGCTTGGGATGCCGGCAAAGCAGTAATGAGAGGGTTTTTCATCCAACAGAATGCTTATCAGAAGAAAATTAGGGAAGGAAAAAAGAAAGAAGTATTGGATGAATTGATTGAAAAAGTTTAGCTTTCTTTAAGCCAAAGAATTAGGACAAGTTTTCCTGAGGATTTCATTTGTTGCTCATTATTGCGAGTTTCAGTTAAAACTTTTTTTAGCTTTTTAATTTGGGCTTTTTGAAGATTTCACCTTCTCAGTGTTATTTAACTGTAGAAAGTACCATAGCGCATTTGAGAACCAATTTCCTTCTTTTTTCCTCCCAATACCAGTAGGGCTTAGAGGAAGTAAATAGCTAGCAATGTCAAAATTGTATGAATCAGACATTGGCCCTTGATCTCAGAAATATTAATTGCTTTGCTTTGCAGATGAATTGATTGTTGCTTCATAAAGCCAATTAATCTGAAACCTTGATATGCCATTACTTGAATTGCATGTTTTATCCAGAGAAACTTAACTTTTAAAGATGGGTATATTTGTTGCTAGGGATTTTGCAAAACAAAATGCATGTCTCCTAGTGGCTGTGATACATTCTTATCAGTGTGAGAATTTGGGAGGGGGGCACCTAAAAGTAGTTTGTTTGTGTATAGCTCTAAACAAATTTCCTGTCCATGCTCATATTGTTATCACCAAGAATTAAATATAATGAGTCTCTTTCAAAAAAAAAGAAAGAAAGAAAGAAAAGGAACTGGTCATAAAACCAGGGAATGAGGTAATAAAACAAAAAATAAAAATGCTGGAAAGCCTTTTCCCCTATGGCACAGAAGGAGACACACCTACAGAGCAGTACCTTTTGCCTGGCATACTTTGCTAACACCGAGCGAATCTAAAAATAATTCTAAATGGGACTAAACATAGAACACGAAAGAAAAAAGGCGGCGGTGCTGCAATGTTAATTGCTGAGCAAACCACCTCTTCGCAAACTGTTTGTTCAGCTTCAATTAAACTTTCAAATTTCCGTCCTGGCACCAGCAAAACCGAAATCGATGAAAACCATCGCCTGATTCCGGGCTTGCTGGACTCGATTGCAAGATCCTTCCTCCGCTGCAGTTGTTTGATTTGAGGCTGCTTCCAAACAGACCGTCCCCGCCAGTGCATGAAGGGAGTTAATTTCGAACTTGGCTGGGCGTTTGTTTGCAGGTATCTGTCTATCAGTATTCTGGGTAGAATTGATTTTCCTTTCCTGGTTTTGGTAATTACTTCTGCAAAGCCTAATTTGCAAAATTGAAAGCAGCGGAGGGGAACCAGGTCGTTCATAATGCGTTTAGGCATTGTTTAGCTTCAGTCTTCTGCTTTTCTATCTTACTTTCCCCCCCTGGAAGATTTAAAACATTTATATTCTGCCTTTCCTGACAGTTCATGCATAGCTGCTATGTACCCGGTGGAGAAATCCAGGATCGGCAGCCGCGCAACACCGGAAGTTGCGTAGACGTGACTTCTGGTGTCGCTTTGCCCATCTATGGGCACCAGAAAATGGCCGACACCGGAAGTCGCATCTACGCATGTCCGGAAGTGCATAGATGCAACTTCTGGTGTCGGCACTGGCCATTTTCGATGCCCATAGATGGGCAAATCGACACAGGAAGTTGCGTCTACGCACTTCTGGTCATGCGTAGACGCAACTTCCAGCGCCGGCCATTTTCTGGTGCCCATAGATGGGCAAAGCGACATGGGAAATTAACGGGAGAGGAGCTGGAACGGGAGACCTCCAGGAAACGGTAAGTAAAAACGGGGGTTTCCCGGGAAATACGGGGTACTTGGCAGCTATGAGTTCATGGTGTCTATAATAGTGAGATGGAATAAAGAGCAGTTATGAATTGGGAGTGGGGTTAGTCTGGATGATTCCCCGAGTACCTTTCAATTTTGAGGATGCTGTATATGTGGGGGTAAAATGCCAAACCAATTTTTTTATTGAGGTAATTATTTTGGGTAGCTAATTAAGCACCTCAACTAGCATAACCAAGGGATAGCTCAGTCAATAGCACATGAGGCTCTTTTTTGTAATAGTAATCTTTTACCGAAAAGTTTTCAATTATAAAGAAATAAAGTGATACACACAAAAAAGAAGAAAACAAAAATAAAAAGGCACAAAATGTGTAGAGAATATATATAAAAAATACCCTAACCCATTATTTTATGTTTGATATTATCCTAATATATAAGTAAATATTAATAGCCTAATACATTTTGTATAAACTCATTCCAAACATTGCCAAATTTGTCCAAACAAAGTCTACATCTGTAAGCAACCTGTTCATAAATTGCGAGTGTTATCGTATTATCGATCCATTTATTAAAGGCGACCATATCTTTGTTCTTCCAGTTCATTAATATAAGTCTCTTGGCTAGCATTACAGCGTGAAGAATCCAGAATCTAGAATAGAGCATGAGACTTTTAATCTCAGGGTTGTGGGTTCGAGTCCCACGTTGGGCAAAAGATGCCTGTATTGCAGGGGGTTGGACTGGATGCCCCTCATCGTTGGATGTTGGATGTTCTGCTCTGGTCAGACCTCACCTGGTGTACTGTGTCCAGTTCTGGGCACCACAGTTCAAGAAGGATACTGACGAGCTGGAACGTGTCCAGAAGAGGGCAACCAAAATGGTCAAAGGCCTGGAAACGATGCCTTATGAGGAACGGCTTAGGGAGCTGGGTATGTTTAGCCTGGAGAAGAGAAGGTTAAGGGGTGATATGATAGCCATGTTCAAATATATAAAAGGATGTCATATAGAGGAGGGAGAAAGGTTGTTTTCTGCTGCTCCAGAGAAGCGGACACGGAGCAATGGATTCAAACTACAAGAAAGAAGATTCCACCTAAACATCAGGAAGAACTTCCTGACAGTAAGAGCTGTTCGGCAGTGGAATTTGCTGCCAAGGAGTGTGGTGGAGTCTCCTTCTTTGGAGGTCTTTAAGCAGAGGCTTGACAGGCATATATCAAGAATGCTTTGATGGTGTTTCCTGCTCAGCAGGGGGTTGGACTGGATGGCCCTTGTGGTCTCTTCCAACTCTACGATTCTATGATTCTATGATTCATCGTCCCTTCCAACTCTAAGATTTTAAGATTCAATGCCAGTAGAGTTTGTGTATGAACTGAGCTGGAAGCAGGTTGGAAGCTGGAGAGGCAGAGACCTCCTTGCCCTGTGCTGAATCCAAAGTTGTGACATGAATGGAGATGCAAGTTCTGTTGGGGTGTTAGTGCTGAATAAAAGCAGGTGGTAAGGACTTTTCCTTGGTCTTGTCCGTTCTTGGCAGGGGCTGGTTCCTTTGCCGCCTGACCTCTGGCTGGCCAGCGTGAGAACAGGATCGTGGACTAGATGTGCCATTGGCCTGATCCTGCAGGCTCTTGTCAGGTTCTTATGCACGGTATGCAGTACAGCGGATCAAGGAGACTGTGGCCAGAGCGTTCTGTGAGCTCCTCCATCTCTTCTCAGACCCCGCTTGTCCCTGGGAGAGAACAGGAGTTCCCTGACCGCGTCTGCGGCTTTGCTCAGCTGCGCCTGGTTCACGATTAAAAGCATCCAGGAAACCTTGCTTCCTTTCAGCCTTGCCTGCTTTGCCAGGCGCTCCTATTGCTTCAATCAATTTTAAATTTGTGATACTGATGATCCCAACAGAAGCCTGGTCACGTGGCCATGGGGAGCTAAAAATACCACTCTCTCCACGGAGCTTTGCTGATTTCATGCTCGGAAGCCCCAGAAGTGTTTGTTTGAGGGGGAAAACATATTATGAAGATAGCACTTAATGCTATTCAGACACACTTCACAAATAATTTACCAGGGGAGGGGAGGGGAAATAATATCCACTGGAAATCGCGAGCTCCTGGAGTGCCTGGCAATATTTATCCTAATTACGGCGCTAGTAAGCTCGGCTTGGCTTCTTCAGATTTGTGTCTTCTCTTTATTGTTTCTTTACTTTCCCTCTTTATACCACCCTTCACCAAAAATGGCCATAGCATCCTAGGGTTGTAGAGTTGGGAGGGACCCCCAAATGTCATCTAGTCCAACCCCCTGCAAGGAGGGGTCACACCTTAAGGGTGGCTGGCAGACCCAACCTCTGTTTAAGAACCGTCAAGGAAGGAGAGACCGCTACTTTCCAAGGGAGTTCACTGTCAAATGGCTCTTGCCGTCGGAAAGTTTCCTTTCTTGTCATTTGAATATGGTCATACCCTCCTCAGCAGGAGAAAGCAATCTGTTTTCCTTCACAGGGATGCACAAAAATAGGACAACAATTCCCATATGTTACACAGTTAACACAAGCATTGCTTTATTCCATCAACCTGACAAAAATATGGGGTTTAAACTTGCATCTAAAAGGATATAAATTTGGAAGGAGGTTCACTTCAATGGTGAGGTCGTTCCAAAGATGTGGAGCCACCACCAAAAAGGCTCTTCTTCCATGAGTCCCTGCTCTCACTGTTCACTGTTCATTGTACACCAGGACCACCAGCAGCTATGGACAAAAACATACTTGTAGATTCCGACAGCAAGAGCTGCTCACCAGCGGAACGGACTCCCTCGGGAGGTTGTGAACTCTCCTTCCTTGAAGGTTTCTAAGCAGAGGTTGGATGACTGTCTGTCATGGAAGCTTTTAGTTGAGATTCCTGCATTGATGTACTCTTCATTCAGCAATGGAAAAGACGACGCATTTCACAAATTAATAATTGTTTACTTACAAACTCCCCAAAGGTCAAATTCATGTGATTCAGAAAAGTTGCACGGGCAGGAAGACTTGGCTTAGTTACAAAATGGTGAGAGTTTCTCAAGAATGGCTTATGAAAGCCATGCAGTCTGAGCTGGATCAACCAGCTCAAACCTCTTCACACATTGAGTGGACTCCTTTTAAATCTATTTTTCCTTGCAAACCACACACTGAGGTTCACAGGATGACTGGAGGAGAACAAATTCCTCTTGAGGTGAGGGGAAGTGACCTAAGCTGGCAGGACAGCTTACTCTATGGTATTAACCCATGCGTGTGTTAATAACGTTGGTTATTTGAGACTGGTTATCCCACAAATACAAGCCAGAAACATCGCCAGGGAGAGGACGCTATAGTTGTTTCTCATCTCTGGTGATTCCAGCTCTTGTGAATTCTTCCTTGGTCAGCCTCATTCCTGGTTTTTGTTCCCTGGCTGCCCTAAGTAACCCCTCCCTAAAGTATTTGAAACCATTATTTTCATCTCTTATCATTTGCCACTGGGCGTTCATGGTTCAGGACAGCCTTCCCCAACCTGGTGCCCTCCAGATTTTTTGGACTATGACTCCCATGAGCCTGGTGGGAGTTGTAGCACAAAGTATCCGGCGGACATGCAGCCTGGGAATGGTGTTCTGAACCCTGAACACAGGCGACAGATGGTGGGGGATCAAGATAAGGTTTCCAGGCATTAGAGGGAGGGGATATATCTACGACTTCGAAACATTTCGGATGGGAGCAAGTCAAAGGCAGTTGAGTGGAGGAAGACCCTTACATGGCTATTACAGTACCCTTCAACTCACACAAAGCTGCTTCCATCTGGCTGTTGACACAATAAATACATGAATCAAAGAAGCTGGCAAGCTGTTGCAAGGTGCCCTCCTTTATTTGTTCTTTCTTTTCCTTCTCTCTCTCCTTTTTTCTCTTTAGCCTTGTTTTGTTTTGACAACAAAGAAGCTTAGAAATCCCTTGATAACAATTATTTAGATAATCATTCCATCTGAGTAATAAAAAGGCATTTCCAGCTCGGTACAAAGAACTATCATTATTGTTAATTGTTCACGTAGCCCCCTTTCACGGGCAAAATGGTTCTTCATTGGCTGCACATGGGCTATCATTTCTGCGGAGCAATGAGGAGATGCCACAAGCGAAATTGCACAAGTAAAACATCGGCGGATCGAGCAGCTGACAGAATTAAAGGGAAGGTGGCAGGATTAGGCCCTAGCTTGCGTTTTAAACTAATGACTCAAATCCATCCTGCAGGGTTTGCGTACATAGACTAAAATGTGCGTATTAGGTAGATTGAAAATTGGTGGGTTTTTTTGTCTTAAGCCATAAAATTGCAGAGTTGGAAGGGACGCCCAAGAGGCATCTAGTCTAGCCTTCTGCAATGTAGGGATCACACCTTAAGAATCCATGGCAGATGGCCATCCAACTTCTAATTAAAAATCTCCACCTTCCAAGGGAGTTCGTTCCACTGTCAAACGGAAATATTGTTTAGCTGGAGTCTGTCCTTTCTTGTCATTTGAATCCATCAATTATGGGTCCTACCCTCCGGAGCATCAGGAAACAAGCTGTTTTCTGTCACAGGGATGCACAATTCAAAATAGGACAACAATTCCCATAAGTCACACAATTAACGTAAGTACAGTTGTACCTTGGTTCTCGAATTTAATCTGTTCCAGGAGTCTGTTCGACTCCCGAAATGGTTCGAAAACCAAGGCATGGCTTCCGATTGGCTGTAGGAGCTTCCTGCAGCCAATTGGAAGCCACGTCGGACATTCAGTTCCGAAAAACGTTTGCAAAGTGGGACACTCACTTCAAGGTTTGCGGTGTTCGAGAGCCGATTTGTTCTGCACCCGCTGGAGTTTCTGGGACAGCAACGAGGCAAACCTCTACTGCTCTAGTTACAGGTAGGTAGCCGTGTTGGTCTGAGTCGAAGCAAAATAAAAAAATTCCTTCAGTAGCACCTTAAAGACCAACTAAGTTTATATTTTGGTATGAGCTTTCGTGTGCATGCACACTTCTTCAGATACCAGAGCCTGCAATAAACCCAGATGCCAACTTTGCTGCCACATACACCCGGACAACATCATTACTGGCCCCAACAACATCCAACATACCATCTCAGGACTATTTAATTGCTCATCTTCTAACATTGTGTATGCCATCAAATGCCAACGGTGCCCTTCAGCTCTCTATATTGGACAAACAGGCCAAACCCTACGCCAAAGGATAAATGGACATAAATCTGACATCAGGAACCATAAGACTGAAAAACCAGTAGGAGAACACTTCAATCTCCCAGGACATTCTATACAAGATCTCAAAGCAGCTGTTTTATTACAGAGAAATTTCAGGAACAGACTGGAAAGAGAAGTTGCTGAATTGGAAATCATTACCAAGCTTAAAACCATGGAAGCACCTGGGATGAATAGAGACATCGGATTCTTATCTCATTATGCATGATCAAGCTCTCTTTAGCACCTCAGCCCAGGACTAATTGCAGCCATCAGCAGCCATTAACAGCCATCTCCAGGTTTACCACTCCCATCAGCCCCCCACCCATTCCCACCCACCCCCACCACCCTCTGTATATATATATAGGGTCTGACACTTCTGTTTCTAGTGTATCTGAAGAAGTGTGCATGCACACGAAAGCTCATACCAAAATATAAACTTAGTTGGTCTTTAAGGTGCTACTGAAGGAATTTTTTTATTTTGCCTCTACTGCTCTAGAAAGATGACATTTAATATTATTGAAATATGCTAGGTTTCCAGGCGCTTGTTTACATGCAATGTAGGTCACTAGCCTAAATTTAAACGGCACCTTTCCCTAGGGACGTGGCAGGGTTCGTTCCCTCGGGGAATACTCCCAGGAAGGCACGGCTGGCGATCCGAGGGGCAGGTGGATGACCTGCTTCCTAATTGCGCTGCACACAATGTTTGCATAATGGGCAGAATTTGCAGCTGGCGTCAAAAGAGGGCAAGCCCGGGGCGCTGCCCTTAAATTGGTGGCAATGGGAGGCCGTAAATTATATGCTGCTGCTGCTGAGCCCTTTCGTTGAGGCTCTCCCCCAGTGTTGCTGAAGACAGGCAGGGTATGTGCCATACAGAGCGTGCTCACGTACGGTTTATGTGTGTGGTACGGAAGCTGTACTTCTCAGGACAGAGCAGGGCTGTGTAGCATCATTAAAACAGCAGAGAGCATTATTGGCTGCTCACTCTCCACCTTAGAACAAATTTACACCACCAGGTGCCATAGAAAAGCACTAGATATATCAAGAGATCCAACGCACCCTGGTCACCATTTCTTTCAGCTCCTGCCATCGGGACGGAGATATAGAACAATGCAGGCAAGAACGAGCCGTCTCAGGAACAGTTTCTTCTCTAGAGCGATTTTGGCCTTAAATGGAAAGCCTGGACTTTGAAGTCATCTTATTTTACTTGTTATTTGTATTATATTTACTGTTTTTTAATTAGGTTTTGTAATTTTGGATTATGCGGAATGTTTTATCTGAGTGGATGTAGCAACCGAGTAATTGCGTTGTTCCCGCAAGGGGACAATGACAATAAAGATATCTTATCTTATGAAAGGCAGGTGAATGTCATGAGAGCCACTGTGGTGTAGCGGTTAGGGTGCTGGACTAGGAGCTGGGAGACCAGGGTTCGAATCACTGCTCGGCCATGAAGCTCGCTGGATGGCCTTCAATTTCAAAGAAGATGAGACAAATTCATGGAGGAGTGGGCTATCGATGGTTGCTAGCCCCAGTGGTTGTACCCAGTGCTTTTGTTTCCCTATTTTTTTAGGCGTACAGTACTCTCATTTCGACTCAAGAAAATCGCCATTTTATATTTCAAATCAGGGAAAAGTATAAAGATTCACAAAATGTTTAGGGGTATGTGTACCCCTGTGTCCCCCCCAGTGGTCGTACCCTGCCTCCACAGTTGGTGCCAGCAATGCTTCTGAATGCCAGTTGCTGGGAACCACAGGAGGGGAGAGAGCTCTTGTGGTCAAATCCTGCTCCCTGGTTTTCCATAGGCATCCGGTTTGCCACTTTGGGAACACGATGCCACGCCCTCCCAACATTTCTCCGATGAAAATAGGGATGTCCTATTCCATCATCATCATCAACATTATTATTAATAATAAAACATTAAAGAATTAATTCCCTATACAGGGCTGCCCTCAGAAGTCTTCTAAAAGTGACATACTGTAGTTACTTATCTCATTGACTTGGGGGGCGCATAACTCCACGCTCTCCAACACTTCTCCAATGAAAATAGGGATGTCCAAAGGAAAAGCGGGACTTTCCGGGATCAAATCAGAAACGAGTTTCTGTAAATCTGGGACTGTCTTTGGAAAATAGGGACACTTGGAGGGTCTGGGATGCCGGACTAGATGCCGGACCTGAAGCAGAGCAGTTTTTATTCTGCAAGCCAGCCTTCCTCAGGAGGCTGTTGTATAAACTGCTAGTCCTTGTATTAAAGCCTTCCTTGCTTCCCGTTTACTGCAAGATAAGAAGAAATCATGTTTCCAAGATGCCTTGGCCAGACACGCTCACGGGAGCTTGACAGCCGGCGTGGGTGTGTGGGTGTGTTGTTGTTGTTGTTATTCTGAGAAATGGAGACTTGGAGCCGTTCTGCTTCAGGTCCCTGGACCACCAGAGCCGGGATTCTTCCGGTTATCTTCCATTTATCCTCACTTCTCTGTGCAGTTTACCCAGTTGGCATGACAAGGCTTGCAATGCGGCGTGAAACGCCTGTCCCTTCCAAGAGGCGGCGGCTGCTCAAATCGTTTATCTCTTGCTTTCTAACTGCCCCAAGGGGGAATTGCAGAAAGAGTCTGGCTGGATCAGGCCAATGGCCCTTCCTGCCCAGTACTTTGCTGCTAACAGTAGCCGGCAAAATGTTTCTGGAAAGAGAAATGCCGCAGAATTTAGTTTCGGCTCGCATTTTTTTGGAAACCCACTTGGTTCATGCAGCTGTGTACTGGCAGTTGTGCAGGTTCTCTTCACGATAGTCACAGCCATGTCCCTTTCTAAGATGGTGCACTAATATTATAATTATGTGATGATAATAATTAGGGATGCCTTGCAACAATCAGTGCAAATCTCCAGTGCAAATCTACTATTTTTTGTGCACGCGCCACTGATTTGGAGTGCGTACTCCAACATCTTCTGGAATGATTTAAGTCGTGTTTTCCTCAAACTTGTATGTAACAGCGTTCGCACACCTTTTTCTTGAAACCGAAGCACCCTGAGTTTCCAGTGCCTCTTCTGGGAATGAATTCCATGCACCGTGTGAAGAATAGGGAGGGTGAATATGCCAATATCCCCTCCTTTCCATTTCTCGTTTTTCCAGTCCTCAGTTCAGAGTTCCAAATTTCCACATCAGGTGGCTTTCAAAATAAATCCACATGAAAATTCATTGACGTTTTAGTGGAAATTTATCCCAACATACACAATCTTACCCTAGTGTACACTCTTTCATACATGCTAACTGCTTGGAGAGCCCACTGCAAAATTCAGGGAAGTGGAGATTTTGAAAAGTAGGCGTGTTTTGGTTCACTTACTGCTTTGGAAAGGGCCAATGAGATCTGTTTGCCTTTCAATGGAACCTAATTCCTGCCAGCCATCCCTAGTGAAGAAGTCCTTTCTCCTGTCTCTCCTGAATCTTCCACCTTTGTTAAAGGTAAAGGTAAAGGGACCCCTGTCCATTAAGTCCAGTCACGGATGACTCTGGGGTTGCGGAGCTCATCTCGCTTTACTGGCCGAGGGAGCCAGCGTTTGTCCGCAGACAGTTTTTCCAGGTCATGTGGCCAGCAGGACTAAGCCACTTCTGGTGAACCAGAGCAGCGCACGGAAACGCCATTTAGCTTCCCGCCGGAGTGGTACCTATTTATCTACTTGCACTTTGACATGCTTTCGAACTGCTAGGTTGGCAGGAGCAGGGACCGAGCAACGGGAGCTCACCCCGTCGCGGGGATTCAAACCGGCGACCTTCTGATCGGCAAGCCCTAGGCTCAGTGGTTTAGACCACAGCGCCACCCACATCCCCTTCCAGCTTTGTTGTTGTTGTTGTTGTTTAGTCGTTTAGTCGTGTCCGACTCTTCGTGACCCCATGGACCAGAGCACGCCAGGCACTCCTGTCTTCCACTACCTGCTGCAGTTTGGTCAAACTCATGTTGGTGGCTTCGAGAACACTGTCCAGCCATTTCATCCTCTGTTGTCCCCTTCTCCTTGTGCCCTCCATCTTTCCCAACATCAGGGTCTTTTCCAGGGAGTCTTCTCCTCTCATGAGGTGGCCAAAGTATTGGAGCCTCAGCTTTGTTGTTGTTGTTGTTGTTGTTTAGTCGTTTAGTCGTGTCCGACTCTTCGTGACCCCATGGACCATAGCACGCCAGGCACTCCTGTCTTCCACTGCCTCCCGCAGTTTGGTCAAACTCATGTTTGTAGCTTCGAGAACACTGTCCAACCATCTCGTCCTCTGTCGTCCCCTTCTCCTAGTGCCCTCCATCTTTCCCAACATCAGGGTCTTTTCCAAGGATTCTTCTCTTCTCATGAGGTGGCCAAAGTATTGGAGCCTCAGCTTCACGATCTGTCCTTCCAGTGAGCACTCAGGGCTGATTTCCTTAAGAATGGATAGGTTTGATCTTCTTGCAGTCCATGGGACTCTCAAGAGTCTCCTCCAGCACCTCCAGATCCAGCTCCTCCAGATCCCAGCACCTCCAGCTCCTCCAGATCCCCTTCATGGATCAATGCCTTGTCGTGGCGAAGGGGCTTGAATAACTCAGAGAAGCTATGAGCTATGCCATGCAGGGCCACCCAAGATGGACAGGTCATAGTGGAGAGTTTTGACTAAATGTGATCCACCTGGAGAAGGAACTGGCAAGCCACTCCAGTATCCCTGCCAAGAAAACTCCATGGACAAAGACAACAGGCATATAAAAGTTATGACGCTGGAAGATGAGCCCCTCAGGTCAGAAGGTGTCCAACATGCTACTGAGGAAGAGCGGAGGACAAGTACAAGTAGATTCAGAGCTGATGAAGCGGCTGGGCCAAAGCCGAAAGGACGCTCAGTTGCGGATATGCCTGGAAGCGAAAGGAAAGTCTGATGCTGTAAAGAAAAATATTGCATAGGAACCTGGAATGTAAGAACCATGAGTGGAGGTAAGCTGGATGTGGTCAAAAATGAGATGACAAGAATAAATATCGACATCCTGGGCATCAGTGAACTGAAATGGAAGGGAATGGGCGAATTCAGTTCGGGTGACTATCATATCTACTACTGTGGGCAAGAATCCTGTAGAAGAAATGGAGTGGCCCTCATAGTCAGCTTTGTTAGAAGGCCCCAAATTCTAATATTGCAAGAGAACAAAGTGTCGTGATGAGCAAAGGGAACTCTGCCAGTGATCAGGCATGGCAAAGACATCCAGGAGCGGTTCTGCAATTCTGCAATTGCAAGGAAAGCAATTAGCGCTGGGTGCACTTTCCCCAACTTTTGAGACGTGTCAGCATTCAGCGTCCAACTTCGCCAGCAGAATTCTCCCGAGGCCAGCGGACCTCCCTGGGGAGGCCGAAATAATACTGGAGGTGGGGGGTGGGTGGGTGGGGGAAGTGGACTTTCTGAGAAGCTGTAATAATAGTTTTTAAGATGAGCGAGCCAGCAAAAAGTTAATGGCACTGCAGTCCCTTCTGCTATTCAACGGGCTCCCCCCCCCCGCTCCACCTTTCATTCTTCGGCCATTTGGGACTTAAATAGGGAACAGCTCACATGCCTTGCAAATGAGCGCATTTGAATTCCAAGCAGTTTCATAATTCAGATTTTTCAGAAATCTTGGGAGAGCTGCTGGCACAAAGGACCTGCTTTATTGAGGTGAAACAGTTCACAGCGGCTCTCTGGGGGAATTGTAATTTGAAAGGCATGGATATTTTCTCTGTGTTTGGATCCTGCATTGAGTTCCTGGAGGGAAATGAAGATCTTGTTCCTCCTGTACTTATGTTAAGCTGTATTATATCATTGCAGGAGAGCTTAGAGACGCCTTTCCCAACCAGGTGCTTCCAGATGTTTTGGAATGGCCCATGGGAGTTGCAGTACAAAACATCTGGTGGGTGCCAGGATCCCAAAGGGGGCTGTACCATGCCCTGTGGGGGAGGGATTACTAAGAGGCAAGGGGGGCACTGAGGTAAATGGCGGTAAGACTTTGAAAAGCTGATTTCACTGGATGAACTTTGAACTTTGTCAGTTTTCCTGAATTAATTAAACTAAATAATTTTAATTGGATCCTGAATACGTGTACCATTAATTGTTACTGTTTTGTATGTTACTGTGTTATTATCTTTCTTAGTAGGCCATGGAAACTGCTATTCTGAATAATCCTTTTTCTAGAATAGGGGGCACTGGGGATGAATTTTTGGAAGCAAGGGAGCTGAAACCTCAAAAAGTTTGGAACCTACTGCTTTGGAGTTACGCTAGAGCCTGAGAGTTCACCCTAAATTATAGGTCTCTTGCTTTAAACTCTGCAAACCCATCACAGCCAAAGTCTGCTGTTTCCTAGAAATTCTCACAGTGCAATTAGCCTTGTTGCCACCTGCCCTCGGCTTGACTGTATGGAATCCTTCTCACCTGCTAGAGTTGGCATATTTTGAAGAGCAAAAAAGAGGACACATTTGCCGACTTCTGCTTCCAACGATGGATCTCTATGATCGTGAAAAAGAGGACGTGTCCTGGAAAAAGAGGACATATGACAACCCTTCCTGGACCTGCTGGCTGTATTTTCACACTTGGGAGATAAAATGCTCACCACAGCAAGGTTGTGTGTGTGTGTGTGTGTGTGTGTGTGAAATTCCCCTTGGGAGTTCAAGTGCAGAGGCTCACACCAAATTGCCAATTGGACAGACTTTATTCAGTCTTCTTTGGCAATCACTCAAAGCTGAGTAAGATTGTCTTCCATAAACATGGTTTTAACAATGGGTCCGTAAGTGACTGTGGAGGCCAATTCCGGATCCACACGTCCTTCCACAGTGGGGACATTGGTTTCCGGGCGGGAGTTGATCACGGTGTGGATTTGCCAAGCATGCCTTCCTCATAGCATGTTTCTCCCTCTCGTCCTGAGTTCGAGCATCTTCAAAGCCCATGACACCTTTGGTGAAGGCTGTTCTCCAATTGGAGCGCTCACAGGCCAGTGATTCCCAGTTGTCGGTGTTTTTTTAGATTTGGCTTGAGAGAGTCTTTAAACCTCTTTTGTTGACCACCAGCATTACACTTTCCATTTTAAAGTTTGGAATAGAGTAGTTGCATCCAAACAACTTACATGGTGTAAGGCAGGGCTGGGGGATGAATCCCAAGGGCCTTGCATCTGAACTCAAGGCGTATTGTTCCCCACTCCCTTGTCTAAATGCCTCCCCTTATTTTGTTGCATCTATTCTAATCAGAACCGTCTTCTTCCCAATGCTATGAAAAGGAACTGAACCATGGCACTGCAAAATATTTACATAATGCATAATCTCGTAGACTTGTGTTCTAGAAAATAAGCAAAGATGACACAGGTCTTCATTTGCATAATGCATACATTTTCCAAAATCCAGCTTTTCTTGCTGCAGATTTTCTTTTATAAATAGTGTGCACACAACTCTGATTATAATCTCCCAGCTTTAATTAACTCTCTGGTTGCTTATTCCCACCAGCCACAAACAACAGCTCTCTCTCTTTTTCTGCAGCAAGAGCCTTGCTTATAAAAAAAGAACATGATTTGGAGATTTGAAATGCAATATTCCAGTCACAGACCCACAGGAAGGACCAGATCTCAGGGCCAGAGAGCATATTTGTCCTTAGCTTCTTTTAATCATTGAGTAAAGTGGCTGTTCCCATCTATTGTGTGGAAGTGGGGAAGCACTGATTCCTGCAATGTAACAGTCTATTTCTCCTCTCAAGAAATATCAGCTCTCCTGTGTTGTCTCAACAGTCCTGGATGGGTTGTAGGTTCAAGAGCAATTTTGAGGTAGGAAAGATTCTGCTTTTAAATTCTGAGATCCGTCAAAGTTGAGGCTCGATTAGGATAACTTCTCAGGGAAGTAAATAGGATAATGTATCAGGGAAGATTGAGGTTGAATCCTGATAAGATGGAAGTACTGTTTTGGGGGGACAGGGGACGGGTGGGTATGGAGGACTTCCTAGTCCTGAACGGGGTGACTGTGCCCCTGAAGGACCAGGTGCGCAGCCTGGAGTCATTTTGGACTCACACCTGTCCATGGAGGCGCAGGTCAATTCTGTGTCCAGGGCAGCTGTCTATCAGCTCCATCTGGTACGCAGGCTGAGACCCTACCTGCCCGCAGACTGTCTCACCAGAGTAGTGCATGCTCTGGTTATCTCTCACTTGGACTACTGCAATGCGCTCTACATGGGGCTACCTTTGAAGGTGACCCGGAAGCTGCAATTAATCCAGAATGTGGCAGCCAGACTGGTGACTGGGAGCGGCCGCCGGGACCACATAACACCGGTCCCAAGAGATCTGCATTGGCTCTCAGTTCATTTCTGAGCACAATTCAAAGTGTTGGTGCTGACCTTTAAAGCCCTAATCGGCCTCGGTCCAGTATACCTGAAGGAGCGTCTCCACCCCCATCGTTCAGCCGGGACACTGAGATCTAGCGCCGAGGGCCTTCTGGCGGTTCCCTCACTGCGAGAAGCAAAGCTACAGGGAACCAGGCAGAGGGCCTTCTTGGTAGTGGCACCCGCCCTGTGGAACGCCTTCCCATCAGAGGTCAGAGAGGTAAACAACTACCTGACATTTAGAAAATACCTAAAGGCAGCCCTGTTTAGGGAAGTTTTTAGTCTGTGATATTTTAATGTATTTGATGTGTGTTGGAAGCCACCCAGAGTGGCTGGGGAGACCTGGCCAGATGAGCAGGGTATAAATAATAAATTATTATTATTATTCTTAATAAAATTATTTATTATTATTATTATTATTATTATTAAATATCCCAGAGGAGATGGCTCTTGTAGTCTTCTGTTCACAGCCCCGAACACTGGCATCAGCTGGCACAGATTTTCGAGATCTCAACGGCAAACCGTGAGAGTGTTTGCACATATGCACGCAAAATTCCCCAGACGTTTAAAAATTCAATTTGCTCTCCTTTTAAAGAGAAGCATGGCAAGCCCATTAGCGAGGAAAGGGAACATATGTTTCCCCGTGCTGAGCAGCTTGGACATGCTGCGGGCGGCAGATCGCAAGAGACGCTCTTGGCACGGAGATTTTTTAAAAGCGACATCTCTTCCTCCCCACCCCCTGCACCTCCAAACAGACATCGAGATAATTAATCATAAGGCAAATTAAAGTTCTGAGCCTGGAATGTCCGTGTGGTACCTAGACCACAGTTTGAGAAGGCTGCTGAACAGGGGATACTGCTGATGCTCACCTGTCTGACCTCACCTGGGGAGGAGACCCGAAGCAGAACCCTGGATGTCGAACAGAGTGGATTGGCAAGGCATCCTTTGGAGAAGGAGGTGCTTTATGTACTTGAAGATACTTCAAAGGCCTAGGCCTAATTGCTCCCAAATGTAGCAGAGATTCATATCAACATCTTTTCAACTGGTTTTTTAAATTTTTTAAAGGCCCTTCATTTTTTGTTTTGAAGCGTAGAAAAAAAAACCACAGGAGAGGGTGAAGGAGCTTCTGGTGATGGAAATTATCCCTGTTGTCCATCATTAGGATGGTTATAAAATAAAATAAAAATTCCTTCCAGTAGCACCTTAGAGACCAACTAAGTTTGTCATTGGTATGAGCTTTTGTGTGCAAGCACACTTCTTCAGATACACTGAAACAGAAGTCACCAGACCCTTATGTATAGTCAGAGGGTGGGGAGGGGTATTACTCAGAAGGGTGGTGGGAATGTGTGATTGGCTGATAGTTGTGGTGAACCTGTGGACGACTGTTAACGACTGCAGTTGGTCTTACAGGAAAAAGCAAGGGGTGAGATAGCTAAACATTGCTTTATCATGTACAATGAGATAAGAATCCCATGTCTCTATTCAGACCAGGTCTCTCCATGGTTTTAAGTTTGGTAATAAGTTGCAATTCAGCAACTTCTCTTTCCAGTCTATTTCTGAAATTCTTTTGTAGTAAGACAGCTACTTTGAGATCTTGTATAGAATGTCCTGGTTTCTCTGTCTTGGGATTCCTACTAGGATGGTTATGAACACC
The DNA here is from genome assembly GCF_963506605.1 of Zootoca vivipara. Lineage (NCBI taxonomy): Eukaryota > Metazoa > Chordata > Lepidosauria > Squamata > Lacertidae > Zootoca > Zootoca vivipara. Next base: position 5,587,333 of record NC_083276.1, read on the forward strand.
TGTGATTGCAAGCACAATAATACTTGCAAACGTATTAACTTGCATGGAACATATTAAATTGTGTGGAACAGGTGGATGAAGCACATTCGTCAGGTATTGCTGGACAAGTTAAGCAAAAGGTCCCGAGTTCAGTTCCCAGAACATCCAGGTAGGACTGGGAAAAGACTCCCTGATTGAAACCCTGGAGAGCTGCTGCCAGTCAGTGTTGGCCATACTGAGCTGGATGGATTGGGGGTCTGGACTCAGTAGAAGGCAGCTTTCTATGCACTCATGGAGAGAAAGTGTGTGGTCAGCCCACCCCTGTCCCACGTGGGGAGAAAGATGTCGGAGGGAGGAATGATTAAATACTGATGGCATCTTGCCCCCAAACTGGGGGAAATTAGCAGCCAAACCTGACATATGCATATTCTTGTTAGTTAGCCTGAGAAGGGCCTAATACCATAGTGCTGAATTGCTGATAGGCAGATACTCAGACCATAGATGTTCAATTGGTAGAGAGGGCTCTGTGTGATGTCATCTCCTCTGCTTTCCCAGAGAGGAAAGAGCATAGAGTACTTCCTGTTCGTCTGTTTTTCTCTTGCTTTGACCAGCATTGAATGCAGATATGTCTCCATCCTGAGAGTCCCATGGACTGCAAGAAGATCAAACCTCTCCATTCTGAAGGAAATCGGCCCTGAGTGCTCACTGGAAGGACAGATCCTGAAGCTGAGGCTCCAATACTTTGGCCACCTCATGAGAAGACTCCCTGGAAAAGACCCTGATGCTGGGAAAGATGGAGGGCAATAGGAGAAGGGGACGACAGAGGACGAGATGGTTGGACAGTGTCCTCGAAGCTACGAACATGAGTTTGACCAAACTGCGGGAGGCAGTGGAAGACAGGAGTGCCTGGCGTGCTATGGTCCATGGGGTCACGAAGAGTTGGACACGACTAAACGACTAAACAACAACAACAACAAAATGTCTCCATTTGCTCCAGCTTTAGGCACATTACTGAGGCTGGCTATACTGTAAATATAAGTATTTTGCCTGCATAGTTTTTACTGCTGCCATTGCTGCGAACTAACACAAGATTACTTACTTTTAAACTATAATTTTAAACTTTCTTCTTTGGTTGTTGTCTGCTTCTTCATTAAGCAGCGTAAAAAAGAAGAGCCAGCTTACTTCTTAGCATGAGTTGCTCAAAATAAGGCTTTACAGACAAATTCCTTTTAATTTTGCTGCCAATGATGGGATTTTGAAACTCTGCTTGGTGGGATAAATTGCAATTAATATATCCTCTCCTACCTTTTAAAACCCATTCCACACAAACTCCCAGTGGCTTCATTTATATATTCAATAGCACAGAGGATAATACAGTGGTACCTTGGTTCTCAAACGCCAAAAACCCGGAAGTAAGTGTTCTGGTTTTCGAACATTATGGAAGTCAAATGGACTTCCAGAATGGATTAAGTTTGGCGCTTTTGCTTTTGCTATTGTAGCCTTATCAGCTACTAAGGGTCCTTTAAGTTGCGCCCAGGCAGGACAGAGACAGTCAATAATGACACCGGGGGTTGAATTCAGAGAAAGAATTTCATTTCTTATTAATAAAAGACTCTAGGTGATCAGCTCACGACAAGAGTAAAGAAACACAAATTGCAAAGCTTCTTATACACTTCTTGGGCTCCTTTCCCCCTCCTCTGTAAATGTGCGCACGCAAGGGGGGTCACAAGTACATATATGGATCTTCCTGTGTCCGGTCCTGTGCATAAACACATGCTGACTCATGCTGCCCCGGTAGCATCCTCACTCAGCCTTGAGTAAGACTCTGCGTCAAGGATAGCAGCTTCCAGCATCAGGCTGGCAGTACACCCGCTGATAAACCTCTCTGCCTCTCATTCTGTGTTCCAGACAAGGTCAGCTCTTAGCCTTGATACCAAGCTGTCTTACTGTTACATTGCACTTTGGCACACAGAGAGGCAAAGAGAGCAATGGGGGGGTGGGGTGGCTAAGCCATGCACTCAGAATTATACAATGCAGACTATATGAACAGATTTAGCTCAATAACACAATTGGCAAATCTCTCCCTTCACTATTTATTTTGCGTTTTTGTTTTCGAGGCTTTTTCGGTTCATTTGTTTTTGTGACTGTGTGGAACCCAGTTCAGCTACTGATTGATTTTGATTGTGTGACTGCGGAAATGGATAAAAGCCCCCCATCCAAACAATGACTATCATCTGTGCAGGGAAGAAAAATGTTTAATTTTAATTTTTAACATCTACAATTCTGTCTTACTTATTTTATAGTACAGTACCTTGATTATTGCTTTCATTTTATAGATCAATGGTCTCATTAGATAGTAAAATCTGTGTTAAATTGCTGTTTTAGGGGTTGTTTTTAAAAGTCTGGAACGGATTAATCTGTTTTGCATTGGTTTCTATGGGAAAGCACGCCTTGGTTTTGGAACGCTTTGGTTTTGGAACGGACTTCCGGAACGGATTAAGTTTGAGAACCAAGGTACCACAGTATTGAAGCAGCCAAGGGACTCTCCCAATGCCACTCTCTGTAGGACTGGAATCACCACAGAACATTCCCCCTGCTCCTCTCGCAGAGCCACAATTCCCAGAGTTCTCCATGAAGAGGGATTGTCTGTTAAACCTCTTTGGGAATTGTAGCTCTGGGAGGGGAATAGAGGTGTCGCCTAACAGCTCTCAGCACCCACAACAAACTACAGCTCCCAGAATTCTTTGCCAAAGCCACGACTGTACAGAGTGAAGTCGTACTGCTTCAAATCCACAGTCTAAATGTGGTCATAACTGCACACGGCATTGTCATGGGAACGGCACGCAGGATTATAACACGAGTTTGGCTTTTTTAAGCAGCTTTCCGTGAAGGTTATCGCAGCAGCACTAGCAAACGAGAGACGAGCTTCTCCTCTTTGAAACACACTCTTGACTTAACATTCCTGGGCAATTTATAATTCATGGGGACACTGGGAAAGGTTCGAATTTCCCCCTGACCTACTTAAAGCAACAATGGCTACTTCTGTGCAACATGCACAAGATCACAAATTCACGGGCTTGCAAATTTATTCTGCATTGGCCATGCCCCACCCCATGACATCTCTCCACCCAAATTCACCCGCAGTATAACGCAGAATTATCTATACCTGCAGTATCTGAGTTTTGAATGGAGAGTGCAATTAGTGAAAGTGATTGGGGCAGTTTCAGAGGTAATTACCTCTCTTAAACAGTCGCCATTTGGGGTAATTACCCTGCTGAAGCAGTGGCAAAATTGGAGCATGCTTACCCACCACTTGACAGTTTATGAAAGTTTATGTTTAGGGAATTTTTTAATGTTTGATGTTTTATCGTGTTTTTAATTTTCTGTTGGGAGCTGCCCAGAGTGGCTGGGGAGGCCTGGCCAGATGGGCGGGGTATAAGTAATAAATTATTATTATTACAGGATTTTTTCAGGACAGTGGAGAGGATTACTCTAGAAAAGTGGACTAGAAAAAGTATTAAGGATTTCTCAGATCTTGGGGGAGGGGGGAAATTCAGACTATGAGTTGGAGGTCTTTAAGCAGAGGCTTGACAGCCATATGTCAAGAATGCTGCTTTGATGTTGTTTCCTGCTTGGCAGGGGGTTGGACTGGATGGCCCTTGTGGTCTCTTCCAACTCTAAGTTGGCATTCTTTGAGGGATACTTGCAAAGAAAAGGACTTCTTAGGTTTTGTTAGCTATTCAGTAGCTTGCAGGACGTCTTTAGGAGAGGGAACAGTTGCACAAAACCTTTCCTCCAAGGAAGGCTTCCCGTTTTATCCTCACAACCTTGTGAGAAAAGCTAGGCTGTGAAACTGTGACCAGCCCAAGGTCACCCGGTGAACTCCGTGGCTGAGTGGGGAGATTCGAACCCTGCTCTCCCCGCTCGTGGTCCCTAACACTTTCTAACTACTGCTCCACGCTGCCCCAGGTCTTTGGCACTTCCCTGCCATTGCATCTTGAAACAAACCATGTGCCTTCGTTTGGTGCAACGTTTATTCCAGCCATGGGACTTTGTGGTTTCCTCGGTCCATAATCTGGATAGTTATTGTTGCTGCAGGCTCGTAAACTTCCCTAATATTCCCTCGCTTTTCTCCCAGCCTCAGCAATAAAGCCTTGGCTGCCCCTGCAGCAATTTCAGCTGATTAATCGATGGAGTACTTGACATCTGCTTGAAACTCCTGCATATTTTTTTTTAAAAAGAAATTTATTATGAGAGATCTGAGCGGTTGGTAGAATATATATATTTTGCTTTATGAGCAAAAAGTGCCCCTAGCGCAACTTCGGCCAAACAGGGCGGTCATTAAATCACAGGGATGTTTGTTTCGCTGTCAAGCTCAGGTTTTGACCACGTGGAGCCTAAAAATAAGAGGGCTTTCAATTTTGCATGTTCAGGCAATCCGTCACCATAAGCTAAATGGATGGGTTAAATGTGCTATTTAAATGTGCTCAGCTAAGCAGCGGATCGTTTTCCTCCGCTGAAATATACTTTCCGGTGCCGGAGCCAGCGCTGCAAATCCTTGGCGGTGAATTATTTATGGGCAGAAATGTCAATGTTTGGAGACGCCGAATGATCTTATTGATAGAGGCAACTTCGGCCTTGTGATGCTCCGTGATCTTTTAGAATTTATTCTGTTGGCTGTTGTGTTTCTCTTCTTTTTTGTGGTGGCACCCATGCAACATTTTGCCAACCAAGTCACAAAGCGACGTGCAGCACAGAATTGGGAGGGGTCTCTGAGGTCATCTAGACCAACCCCGGATAATGAAGGACGTCTGCTGCTACGACAGCCCTGACAGGTGGGCATGCAGCCTCAGCTTGGAAACCAGTGTCACAACCTATTTGCCAAATAAGTGGGCAGGATTTGATTAATGAGAGTCCAGTATACCTGAAGGAGCGTCTCCACCCCCATCGTTCTGCCCGGACACTGAGGTCCAGCACCGAGGGCCTTCTGACGGTTCCCTCGTTGCGAGAAGCCAGGTTGCAGGGAACCAGGCAGAGGGCCTTCTCGGTGGTGGCGCCTGCCCTGTGGAACGCCCTCCCGTCAGATGTCAAAGAGAAAAACAGCTACCAGATTTTTAGAAGACATCTGAAGGCAGCCCTGTTTAGGGAGGCTTTTAGTGTTTATTAGATAACTTTATTTCATTTTATACCCAGCCAGATGGGCGGGGTATAAATAATAAATTATTATTATTATTATTATTATTATTATTATTATTATTATTATTATTATTATTATTATTAAGGGATCTCACCCAGTCCATTACCGAGGCAAGACAATGGTCCGGCATATTCACTGCAGAGGTAAAGGAGAAACAGAGCTGTGTGCTATCAACATATTGCTGACAATGTACTCCAAAACTCCAGATAACCCCAATCAGCAGTTTCATGTACTGTATTTTTCCATAACAAAATATTTTTTTTTCTTCCAGTAGCACCTTAAGAGACCAATTAAGTTTGTCATTGGTAGGAGCTTTCATGTACATGCACACTTCTTCAGATATTTTTCCGTGTATAATACGCTCCTCCCTCTTCATTCATTACCTGTGTATAAGGCAGCCACCAGTTTTTGCCTATAATTATATAGCAAAAAAGCATTGTCTTATACCCGGGAAAATACGGTAGATGTTAAACACCATGGGGGATAAAATCAGACCCCGAGGAGCCCCACACTGAAGACTCCATGGGGCTGAAGAGCACTCCTCAAGCAAAAAAAGAGGTAAATGTAAAGGACCCCTGGGCGGTGAAGTCCAGCCAAAGGCTACTATGGGGTTGCGGCACTCATCTCGCTTTCAGGCCAAGGGAGCCAGTGTTTGTCCACAGACAGCTTTCTGGCTCATGTGACCAGCAGGACTAAACTGCTTCTGGCGCAACGGAACACTGTGACGGAAACCAGAGCGCACGAAAACGCCATTTACCTTCCTGTTGCAGCGGTACCTCTTTATCTACTCGCACTGTCATGCTTTCGAACTGCTAGGTTGGCTGGAGTTGGGACAGAGCAACGGGAGCTCACCTCGTCGCAGGGATCTGAAGCACCGACCTTCCGATCGGCAAGCCCAAGAGGCTCAGTGGTTGAGACCACAGCGCCACCCGCATCCCACTCCTCAAGCATCGCTCTCTGGAAAGGAGCATCCAAGTAGGACCGGAAACACTGCAAAGTGGTGCCACCGATCCCTAACTCAGACAGCAACTCCAGAAGGATACCATGGTCAATGGTCACGATAGTAGCATAGAGCTCAAGGAGAATGAACAGGGACACACTTCCCCTGTCTGTCTCCTGACGAGTATCATTTTCATTCACACTTGTGAGTGCAAATACTGCACCTGCTGCCCGCGAACCTGCACCTGCTTCACTACACATGCAGAAGGGGACCTGCCCCTCCTCGTGTAGCCGGTGTGTTGGCTAATGCACCTAATGCACATTGCAGAGACCTTCAATTGCACCTCAAAAAAACCTATTCTGCCACTTGTCTTATCAATCTGATTTTGCTGCGTCAGACCACACGAGGTTTGCGCAGGTAGTGGAACACTTTTCTCTTCCTCGTAGGATCTTGTGGGGAGGAGAGAGAGAGGAGCCATTCGCTGCATTATTCACTTGCCCAGAAATAGATTATGTTCTGAGAGTCATCTTTGGGGAACAGATAGCCTCAGGTAACAGCAAAACTCCCAGTTCCTTTGTGACGTCCATTCCCAGGTATGCTGCTTAGAGGGAAGGGTGCAACTCAAAGCTTTATTTCGGGGGTGGGGTGAAACTCAGGCCCAGGGACTGAATGTGGCCCCCAAGGCCCCCTCTATCTGGCCCTTGGAAGTCTCACCGGATCATGCACCTCGCTGGCCTGGAGCGTTCGTGGGGATGTGCCCTTGAAATGCCTGCAGCAATCTGGAAAATGTTTTTTCAGGTGCCAGATGAACATGAAAATGGCTCAAAGTGAAAACAAAGAGCCACAGCATTTCACAGTGTTCCAGGGTCAATAAAAATCAATTATTATTTTTTAATTTTAAAAAAAATCAGTTTTTTTTATTTAAATCGGATTTGGAGGAAAAATCTTCCTAAAGATAGTTTTCTATTTCAGTTACATTATTCACCAGGAAGTTTTTCATGTGTGCTAATACATGACCGTTTTCTGGGTCATGTGGTGAGCAGGACTAAACTGCTTCTGGTGCAACGGGACACCGTGACGGAAACCAGAGTGCACGGAAACGCCATTTACCTTCCCGCCGCAGTGGTACCTATTTATCTCCTTGCACTGGTGTGCTTTCGAACTGCTAGGTTGGCAGGAGCTGGGACAGAGCGATGGGAGCTCACTCCGTCACGGGGATTCGAACCGTCGACCTTCTGATCGGCAAGCCCAAGAGGCTCAGTGGTTTAGACCACAGCACCACCCGCGTCCCCAGAACAACCACTGCTCAGTGATCTCAAGGGCTCAATGTCCTTTCTATGTTGGAACGCAACGCTTATGGTTCTTGAACTACGTAGTTGGAAGGGAGCCCAAGAGCCATCTAGTCTAACCCCTTGCAATGCAGAAATGACAGGTAAAGAACCCCTGATAGACAGCCAGCTTGAAGCCTCTATTGAGGTTTATAGTCATCAATCTAGATTGGATACCTATTTGGATGTGTGGGCTGCCTATATAAAATAAGGAAAATAAATAAATACAGAAAATAAATAAAAACTCTCGGTTTTCAGTGAGGGGACATTCCCTGTTCTACCTGGAGATACCCGGTATCGAACCTGTGACTTTCTGCATGCAAGGCAGGGGCTGTAGCTATGAGCCATAGCACTTTCTTTAAAAGGGCCTTTTGTTCCCCTTTTGATACCAAATCAAGGACTAGACTTTTTTCAGAGAGTTCTTTGGGTTTTTGAAAGGATCATCTATCCACACATGTGTGGTTTTTATTTATTTCTCCTGCTTCTTTCATTCCACTTCCTATAAAAGATCTCAAAGCGATTCAGCGATTTTAAAGAAATTAACAGCGAAAATCAGTTACAACGATTTCAGATGCAAAAGAAATTGAAAGGATTTTGGATAAGAAACGGTTAAAAATAAGCTCAGATATAAAAACAGTTTCAAATCCAATGCAGATCAGAAGCAGATTAAAGAAACAACAAGAGGTTTACTTACCTCTTGCCTTTTCTGCCATTAAGGCGGCTAACACTAAAAATCAGTAGAAATGACACATTTATGCAACAGGTCAAAAGGACAGTAAAATTAATCTGAGTGTCGCATGCAGTCCATGGTCAAAGGATAAGAGGGCAGCAATCAAATCTCAGGCTCAGTTAAGAAGTCTGCTGAAGTTAAGAAATGAGAAAAAGTTTGCTGCTTGCCAAGAGCAAGCTGTTTAGGGAAGCTTTTAATATCTGATGATTGTATTTTAATCTTTGTTGGGGGCCGCCCAGGGTGGCTGGGGAGGCCCGGCCGGATGGGTGGGGTACAAATAAATTATTATTATTATTATTATTATTATTATTATTATTATTGGCAAACAGTTATGCGGCCAGGCATAAGACCTGCACATTGCTGCATTGAATATATATCTTTCTATATAAATGGAAAGGCAAGGTTGTTATCACCCAGTCCCATTGGAGGATTCTGCATTTGCATGAAGGCAGGGGAGGGGAGCAAAAGAGAAGGCAGCTTTTAGAATGGCAGTTTTAAACAACAGCAGATGCTGGTATCTGAGGCGCTCCGAGGATATGGAAGGGCTAGAAAGAGCTGTGAAGGAATGGGAGTTTGGGTGAGTTGTAACGGGAGTGAGGGGGAAGCTGGCAAGGCGTGGATAGGGGTTGGTGTGGGTAGGGGGTAGATGGTGTTGGTAAGCAATGTGAGCAGGGGCAACAGCCCCTAGTGTATATTACATAACTGATGATGATGATAAAATGTGGTTTTCCTGGAACAAAAGGTTGTTCTCTTTCTTCTCTCCCTCTCGTAAAACCGCTGCAGGTTTCCCAATAGCCCTCCCCTCCTCTCTCTCCACACATGAGGATTCAATGAGGGTTTTACTTTTCGCACAGCTCCCCTGCAGTTTTTATTTAGTGTGATGGCCACAGGTCACTTTGCAACGTAGCCTGGGGATTAGTAGTATAGCGGTGCTTCTTATTGCTTGAGTAATACCATCAGAACAAGCGTTCCCACCTCGCCGCAAGCACGTTAAAACCCCCCTCTGACTTGTCTGCCAGCTCTGAGCTAATGTTAAGCATAAATTCTCCTCCTTAACCAAAGCCAAGAATAGAAAACAAGCCGGTTTGAAAACGAACCCTTTGAGAAGTTGAGCATCCACGGCTCAAGCGAGGCGTCCTTATTTCAAGCGGTGGGTTGGGCACACGCCAGAGGTCGGCAACATCAGGCCAATTTGCTAATCTAGTCCGGTATCCTGCTCCCATGGGGGCCAACCAGATGCCCTGGAGAGAAACCCACAAGCAGGACATGAGCACAAGATCACCTCCTGTGGTTTCTAGCAGCTGGTATTCAGAAACTTTACTGCCACTGACCCTGCAGTCATAGCATAGCTGTTGTGGCTACTCGCAAATTCCCGAATTCTCCCAATGCAGGGTGTTTGAGGACCGGGACATTCGCAGAAATACTTCTTTGCAAAGCTATTGTACTACCAACTTTACTGCATGCTTGTGAAACATAGACTACTCACAAACACCATCTCCAACTCCTCAAAAGATTCCATCAATGGTGTCTCTGAACAATTTTACACATCACTTGGGAAGACGGGCGAACTAATATCAGTGTACTGGAAGAAGCAAAGATCACCAGGGTTGAAGCAATGATTCTTCAACATCAACTTCGTTGGGCTGGTCATGTTGTGCGGATGCCTGATGATCGTCTTCCAAAGCAACTACTCTATTCCGAACTTTAAAATGGAAAGCGTAATGCTGGTGGTCAGCAAAAGAGGTTTAAAGACTCTCTCAAGGCAAATCTTTTTAAAAAAATGTAGTATGAACACCGACAACTGGGAAACACTGGCCTGCGAGCGCTCCAGTTGGAGAACAGCCTTTACCAAAGGTGTCATGGGCTTTGAAGACACTCAAACTCAGGATAAAAGGGAGAAATGTGCGAAGAAGAGGAAGGCACGCTTGGCAAACGCTCACCGTGAGCAACTCGCGCCCGGAAACCAATGCCCCCACTGTGGAAGGACGTGTGGATCCAGAATTGGCCTCCACAGTCACTTACGGACTCACTGTTAAGACCGTGTTCATGGAAGACAATCTTACTCGGCTACGAGGGATCGCCACAGAAGAAAGAAGTTGTGACTAGTAGCCATCAGTAACCTTTTCCTTCAAAATCAACCTTACCTTGAGCAGGAATGTCAACCATCCTGGAATCCAGGGTAGTCTTAGCAGGTTGAATATAGCACACTGGTTTTATTGTTCATAGGGCTAACCAGGCAGGCTCTTCTTTTCTCAGTGCTACAACTGTCTCTGTTTACCATGGACAGCTCCTGTTTTTCTGGCATCTCTCCTCCAGGATACTTGGGACCTCTCCCTGCCTTCGGCACAGAGACCTTTGGCATAGGGATATTGGTGCTGAGTCCACCAATGTCTTCTGCAGGTTGGATGGCGAGGAGTGGTGGGAGGCACCAGCTGGGGAACCCTCAAGGGAACCCCCCCACCGGGGAGCAGGTGGCGAATCCCCAGGGGAAGAAGGCCCAGAGCCAGGGGATTGGTGGTGGGATGATGATATATGGTCAGAGGGAGAAGACGGGGGGAGGTGTTGGAAGCTGAAGAGGCAACAGGGTTTAGTGAGCAGGAGGAGTCTGTGGCAGAGAGCAGTCCAGAATCAGAGGCAGGAGAGGAGACGGGCCAGGAGACAGAGATGAATAAGGCTGCTGAAGATGCCATTGAGTCTCCCCCCTCCTGCTGCAGCCAGCTGCCCTCCGTCTTTGTCTCCCAGGAGCAGAAGAGGTATGAAGAGGAAGGAGCAAAGAGAGACAAGATGAAGGTGCCTCAGGTTGCTGGGGAAGGACCCTGGGAAAGGAGACATAGAGAGCATTGGGAAGGCGAGGACCTTAAGTCCTCGCCACTGCCTCATTGGGGCAAGACCTACCGGGAAGGGTTGCTGTGACCACTAGGCATGAGCTGTGTTGTTTCTTTGAATGGAGAATTAACTTCACAGACAGCGGGTGTTTTGTTCCTGACCTGCTCCTGACAACCAGCCACTCTACTCCAGCAGGACTAAGCCGTGTTCGGGGTTGGCTGCAGACATTCTTTCTCCGCTGCTGCCCCTTCTACTGACTTCCACCAGGGGCCATGGCCACACTTCCAAAGCAGGTTGGTGGCGGCACTTTTGAGTAGGCACTAAGCATGCACTAAGCTCCCTGTGATCACATTGCACCCTGCATTTAAAGCACATCGGTGCCACTTTAAACGACACGGAATCCTGGGAACTGTAGTTTACCCTTCCCAGCACTGCAATTCCCAGCACGCTTAACAAACTGTTTACTTCATAACATTTATATACCACTTGATTGTTAAAAAAAGAACCCTCAAAGCAGTTTACAAAAATGATAAAACAAATTTAAAAAACAGTTAAGAACAAAAAATGATCAAAACTAGCGACAAAAAAATAATTTAAACCAGTGACTAGATAAAAACCAGATTAAACACATGCCCCATTATTCTACATATCTGGAGAGGCAACTTTTCATTGGCACCAGAAACAATACAGTGAAGGTTTGATGTCAATAGTCAGGGAGTCCCAAAGTTCAGATGGGGCCACACTTGTGTGGTTAGATGTCAGATATCTCAAGGGATGTTACATGGAAGAGGGAACAAGCTTGTTTTCTCCTGCTCTGTAGTATAGGACCCAAACCAATGGCTTCAAGTTACAAGAAAGGAGATTCTTACTAAACACCAGAAAGAACTTTCTGACTTTGGACTCAGCTATATTAGTAAAGAAAAAGCATTTTATATGCGTTATAACACTGTGACACCAGATGGCGCTGTGGAGTTCCGTCTTTTGCCAACATGATTTTCCACTTTGAGGTCTGCAGCGTGCTTTTTCTGAAACGCTTTTTTGATGTGTCTAGCCAGTAAGAGCTGTCTGCCAGTGGAACAATCTTCCTTGGGAGGTGGTGGGCTCTCCTTCCTTGGAGGCTTTTAAGCAGAGGTTGGGCAGCCATCTCTCATCTATGATCTAGTTGAGATTCTCGCATTGCAGGGGGTTGGGCTAGATGACCCTTGGGGCCCCTTCTGGCTCCACAGTTCTATGATTCTATGCTATATCTATGGGTGGGTATAGAGCCTCACGTGACAGCATTTTCATAAGATATTTGGTGCCCATGCTTCCGGGGTGGGGGTGGGGTGGGGGTGTAGATCAGAACATTGCTCTTTAAACTTTTCTTCCAAAGAGGTAAAAAGAACATAAATAATTACTTCAGCTCTGGAGAGTTCTCCAAGAACTGCAGCTTTCATTAAAAGGAAAGATTTCTCCCCCCACCAGCCCTGGCCTGTTAAATCCCAAATGTTATGTTAATTCAAAACCTAAAGCATAGATTTTAATTGCAGGCAAGTCAAGCAACGCTCTTCCCAGAACAGCTTTTAACTCTGTGCCTGGGTACAGCTCTCCCCCTCCCTCCCCACCCTGCTACCCATAATTACACATTGTAGCTGTGCTGATTTTAAAATGTTCCCATGTTTGCATGTTAAGACGCTTAAAGGGGGGGGGGGCATTTCGGTTTGAAGCAGGCCGGAGTTAAGTGATGCTCAGAGCTGGTGGAATTGGCACATCGTTCACAAATCTGCTGTCAGGAGCTCAGACGCAGGTCTGCAATAACTCAAAAGGTTCTGATTAGCAATCTGAGACTCTTTGCTCCTCCATATCTCTTCTGGTCCTGGGAGACCAGGGGGCAAGGGAGCTGGTTGCAGCAGGAGCCAGAGACTCCCTGGATTATTTACTAGCCTGACTCATCTTTGCCTCTTGGCTCTCCCCTCTACATCCTCCGCTTCTGCCTCTGAGTTTAGACTGCTCTCTGCCACAGACTCTTCCTGCTCACTAAACCCTGTTGCCTCTTCAGCTTCCGACACCTCCTCTGGATTTGGGTGCTGGCAAGCATTGTAGTCTTAAGGCGGGACTCCCAAACCTTTTGGGGCCACTGTCCCCTCGGTTCCATAAACTTGCCCCCTTACCCTACCCTATAAAAAGCATCATTGAGAACAGCAGTTTGCACGACCCACCAAGAAAGAAAGCAACCCAATGAGATTCAAAACAATTACCGTAATTGCATAGTTATTCAAGGTCCGGTTAGAGCTATTTGATGACCTTGATCCAGCAATGCCAGCTTTTCAAAGTTGGATGGTCATTTACACCTCCAGCCCCCCCCCCCTAGAACCGTCGCCTCCCAGGTCCAACACTGTAACTACTACACCATACTGCCCTGCTTGCAAGCTTCCCGTGGCACTGGGATGGGGAGCCTGTAGCCTTCCAGAGGTTGATGGACTCCAACTCCCATCATCCCTGACTATTGGGCATGTTGGCTGGGGATGATGGGAGTTGGAGTCCAATTGGAGGGCAACAGGTTTCCGCAGCCCCCAATTACCAGTCCTTTGAATTGTAGGAGAAGGGTTTTTCCAATGTGTATATATTTTCCCCCTGTGTGTCTGTATTTTTCTCTCTGCTTGTGTTTGTGTGCCACTTGCTACTTCCCTTCCCAAAACGTTTTGGGCTAACGTTGGCATCAAATTGCATTAAGTTGCTACTCTGAAATGTGTGTGTGTGTGTGTGTGTGTGTGTGTGTGTGTGTGTGTGTGTTTAAGAGGTTGAGTGTTAAAAGCATCACCCTGGGGAGAGTGTCATTGTCTTGATGTGATTCCTGCTGAGGCCACTGACAGCTCTCTGAAATTCAGGTGCTGAAATTAAGGAATTGTAAAATCCTTCCCCCCCCCCAAAGCGCTGCTACAACTCAGACAGACCCCTTTGCTGTTGGATGGGGAGAATCATTCCATGCCTGATGCCTCCCCCCCAAACCCTAAATATTTCCCCCGCCCATGTGACCTGGATAGGAATAATTTAGCAGTCTGCCTGTCCTGTCTGTCTCTCAGGTGATGCTTCCTAACTCTGAGCACTAAAGCCTTGTCAACTGTGCAGATTGTGTTCTTCCATCAGGGCCTTCTCTTTATGGAAATGTATTCCAGTATAAAATATGCACACACCAGAGAATTCTTCACGAACCTGGTTTTTTTCCTCCTCTTAGTTTGCTGCCATCTTATTACCACCGTGGGCGATGAAGGCAGCCCTGAGGCGTCAGATTTTTAACCTTGCCGGTAGATTTTATTTTATTTTTTAAAAACACGTTGCATTTGAACAGGAGAAAGTTTGTGGTGCTTTTTTCCTCTTCAAAACCCCCGATAAAGTAGTTCTGGTGTCTTGTGCTGCCTTCCTGGGGTGAGGGGTGGATTGTGTGCTTTGTATCCCAGGTTTAATGTAGAGTTTTAAATGTCTGAGTGATGGCGAATCTCTGGCGAATCTCTGGAATGCACCCAGGCATTGAGAGGAAAAATGGAAAAGTTGTAGAAGCTGTATTGTTTGTGGCAGTCTGGCTCCTCGGGCACCGACTGGCTCAGTTGAGCATCCCAGCAATAAAGCAGGTAGAGAATGTTGGCAGTTCAGCTTGTGTGAGGGAAGGGGAATTTGTCAGTTTGGCTGGGATGAAAATCTCACAGAGGCCGCAAGAGGACCTTCATGGGGGCAGCCTCGCCTAGGTCAGTGCCGAGTCATCTGATGGAGAGGTCTTATCCAGTTCCAGCCGTAGGAACTGAGGGGTGATGAGCTTGCATCCACAACAACACCACCACAGTGAGATTGGGACCCAGGAAAGCCAAGCCAGACCTTATCCATATAGCAGTTATGGGGAACCTTTTTTCACTCTGAGGGCCACACTCCCTTTCTGGGCAGGCTCTTGCGGGGCACATGACAGTGGTGGGCGTGGCCAGAGGCAAAAGTGGGCGGAGCATCTGCCGTGAATCTTACCTTTGCGCAGTTGGCTACTTTCTACACACACTCCCACACCAGGCAAGCGAGAGGCATATCTCAAGGACGCTGCCTATGGGACAGCTGCATATTCCTGCATTGCAGGGGGCTGGACTAGATGATCCTCAGGGTCCCTTCCAACTCTACATTTCTATGTTCCTGTGATTGTATGATTTGCTCCCTGGGCCTCAGGCTCTTCATGCCTTCCAAATGGGCTCGCTCTGAGCCGTTTCTCCGCCCAACTGGAATGCTGTGGAATTTCAAGCTTTAAAAAAACGCTTCACAAGCTTCTTCTTCTTCTTCAATCCCTCGTAGCTGAGTAAGATTGTCTTCCATAAACACGGTCTTAACAGTGAGTCCGTAAGTGACTGTGGAGGCCAATTCTGGATCCACATGTCCTTCCACAGTGGGGACATAGGTTTCCGGGTGGGAGTTGATCACAGTGAGGGTTTGCCAAAAGAGCCTTCCTCTTACCACATTTCTCCCTTTTGTCCTGAGTTCGAGCGTCTTCAAAGCCCATGACACCTTTGGTAAAGGCTATTCTCCAATTGGAGCACTCACATGCCAGTGATTCCCAGTTGTCAGTGTTTTTTTAGATTTGCCTTGAGAGAGTCTTTAAACCCCTTTTGTTGACCACCAGCATTACGCTTTCATTTTTAAGTTTAGAATAGAGTACAGTAGTTGCTTTGGAAGACAATAATCAGGCATCCGCACAACATGACCAGTCCAATGAAGTTGATGTTGAAGAATCATTGCTTCAACACTGGTGATCTTTGCTTCTTCCAGTACACCGGCATTAGTTTGCCTGTCTTCTCAGGTGATGGAATCTTTTGAGGAGTTGGAGATGGCCTTTGTAAGTGGCCCACGTTTCACAAGCATACAGTAAGGTTGATGGTACCATAGCTTTGCAAAAAAGTATTTTGGTTTCCCTGTAAATGTCCCGGTCCTCAAACACTCTGCAATTCAATTGGGAGAAAGCCGCACTCGCATAGCTCAGGCGATGCTGGATTTCGGCATCAATGTCGGCCCTTGTGGAAAGATAACTGCCCAAGGACTTGTTTTCATTTCCCTCCTCCAAAAGGCCATTTTTCAGGGACCCCCGCCCCCGAATTCTCCCCTTCCTCCCTCACAAAGTTCTTCATGTTGCTGGCACCGGTAAGATCATCTTCTCCTGAGTCGTGCTTACATGAGCAAGCCCTTCCTTGCTTTGTAAAATGTGCCTCCCTTTGATCTTGCAGCCTTATTCCTTGGCACTGCTCCAGAAGAAGTTAGAGGGTCTAAAATACATTTGCTTTCCCTGAAAATAGCTGCCTATTGATTGACCAGCATCCAGTGCTAAAATGCTTCCCCTTCTACAAATGGGAGGCTGGGAAGCTGTGTCCCAAAGCGGCTTGGCTTTCAAATGAGAAGGCATTTTAACAAATCTATGCAAGTAGCTTCCAAGTTTTGGGTTGGCTGTTTTGGGATGCAATCTCTGGGTTCCTCCTCTCCTCCTTGCCATTGTTGCTGGTGCCCGTTGGTTTATCACCATCACCATCATAGAATCATAAAATTATAGAACTGGAAGAGACCCCCAAGGCTCATCTAGTCCAACCCCCTGCAATGCAGGAATCTCATTCATTCATTTCATTTCTACACCACATTATATTTTAAAGAAAAAGTCTAATAGTGACTTGTAACACATTAAGACATCCAATAAAGCAGAAGAAAGCAAAAAAATAAATAACGTATATGTTGAGAGCGACATAATTAACAGGAAAGCAAAATATTGCCTTAAAGATTTCAAAATAAAACATTACAAAGAAGCCCAAGTACAGAGTTTGACACAGCAAAGCTAACGAAAAAAGAATTATCTTAAACATTTCGCAAGAAAACATTACTAAAGGGGGAGAACAAATAAAAAGTACACATTTAAAACAGCATAATTAACAAGGGATTAAGTTTTATCATGGACTGCAAGAAGATCAAACCTACCCATTCTGAAGGAAATCAGCCCTGAGTGCTCACTGGAAGGACAGATCGTGAAGATGAGGCTTCAATACTTTGGCCACCTCATGAGAAGAGAAGACTCCCTGGAAAAGACCCTGATGTTGGGAAAGATGGAGGGCACAAGGAGAAGGGGACGACAGAGGATGAGATGGTTGGACAGTGTTCTCGAAGCTACCACCATGAGTCTGACCAAACTATGGGAGGCAGTGGAAGACAGGAGTGCCTGGCATGCTCTGGTCCATGGGGTCACGAAGAGTTGGACACGACTAAATGACTAAACAACGAAGTTTTATCGTAAGTACAGAACATACCTGCTGCTGCGGCTGCCAATCCTGCCAATGGTGGTTCATGGCGAATAGTGGCTGTGGAAGCTCAGGCTCCATGACCCGAGTCTGTACCAAGAGGCAGCCAAGATGGTCTCTGGCCTCTTCAGCAGCCTCTGCTTTTGTAGCTGGAGTCAGTCCGGGCCCTGCCCTCCCAGGCCAGGTGGGGAAAGGCCTGCGAGGCAGGGAGGAGGTCTTCCAGGACTCACAGCCAAGGTGGTTTGTCCACCCTCTGAAGGCCTGATCCGAGAGAGAGAGAGAGCAGGTGAACAGGTAGCGACAGCAAGGAGGAAGCAGTGTCCGCCCCCACCCCCTGTAACAATTTGATCTCCCTGGCCTGGAGTGGAGAATTTGGGGGTGCATTTCCATGCAACACCCAATATGATCGCACTGTAGAGGGCTGAACTAGATGACCCCCGGGTCTCTTCCAACTCTGCAATTCTGTGATTTTATGGTCTGGCTTTCTGGGGAGGCTTCATTGAGCTTTGGCGTGGTGTAGCACAGGGATGGGGAACCTCAGCCTCAAGAGGGGCAAATGTGCCCCCCCAGGCCTCTCCACCTGCCCGCTCAGGCGCCTGCTTTTCACTCCCCTCCACTGCCATGCACACTTGGGACCCTCTATTTGTGTGGGGTCGGTTTGCATGCACCCTTTGTTTCCTGCAGAGAGGGTCAACAGCCCTCCAGCCATTGCAAGCTTTGCTTTTGTCTTGAGCCGCAAACTGCCATCGCATCAGCAGTCTGGTCACAAGCGCACCTGCCTGACTTCATTCCTCAGGCAGGCTCTGCCGCCCGTCTGCCTTCTTAGCTGGAGGCGGTGTGCGCTCAGGAAGGCAGGCGAGACGTGCCGAAGGAGAATCAAATGCTGCCAGCTAGTGGTGCCCGCTTTCCTTTCCTTTGAAATCCGACGCAAGGCTGGGTTATCAACCCTGGCAGCTGTCTTGCAAGAACATTGGCACTGGCAAGAGGGCTGGAGATTCTTTTCTGCTCTGCCGGTTGCAAAATGGTTTTTCTGTCCTCTGGGTGTGGGTTCTCAGCCCTGGAATTGCCTCTGAAGCCCCAGAGGGGCTTTCTCTTCACTCACAGAGGGAACCAGATCTTGCTCAAAATAGCTCTGTCAGTGAAGTCTGGCTGGGTGAGAAAATGGGACAGAGCGAGGGATAGAGCCAACTTTTCCGCAGCCTCTCCTTCAGCTTAGTGGCAGAGCATCTCCTTTGCATGCAAAAGTTCCCAGGTTTGATCCCTGGCATCTCATAGAATCATAGAGTTGTAAGGGATCCCCAGGGGTCTTCTAGTCCAACCCCCTGCAATGCAGGAATCTCAGCTCAAGCATCCACGACTGACAGCCATCCAACCTCTGCTTAAAGACCTCCAAGAAAGATTCACGAGGAATCTGCTCCACTTTTGAACCGCTCTTACTGTCAGAAAGTTCTTCCTGATGTTTAGTCGGAATCTCCTTTCTTGCAACTTGAAGCCATGGGTTCGAGTCCTACCCTCCAGAGCAGGGAAAAACCAAGCATGCTCCCTCCTCCATGTGGACAGCCCTTAAGATATTTGAAGATGGCTATCGTATCTCCTTCAAGAGCTCCTCATAAGGCTTCGCTTCCAGACCTTTGATCATCTTGGTTGCCCTCCTCTGCACTCCTTCCTGGTTGTCAACATCCTTCTTAAATTGTGGTGCCCAGAACTGGACACAGTATTCCAGATGTGTTCTGACCAAGGCAGACTAGAATGGGACTCTTACTTCCCTTGATCTAGACACTATACAGTACTGTACTTCTGTTGATGCAACCTAGAATAGCGTTAGCTTTTCTTGCTGCTGTATCACACGGTGGACTCATGTTCAGCTTGTGGTCCACCAAAACCCCTAGATCCTTTTCAGATTTACTACTAGCAGGTGTCCCCATCTCTAGGTAGGGCTGCGAGTTTTGCTGCCTATCTGTGTAGACAAATCCTCAGCTAAATGGACCACTGCTCTGACTTACTAGGATAAGGCAGCTTCGGATGTCCCTGTGATTCAGCAACTTTCTCCGGAAAATTTACAGTGTTACATTTTCTGTTCTGGAGCACTGCCGTTGCCAACTGACATCAGTTTTTTAAAAAAAACAAAAAATCTCAGCAATTTGCTTACTCTACATTTCCATTCCTCAAATGGTCGCATCACAAATTAAAATGCTTCTTTTAATCGCATAATTTATTTTCACTTTAATCTTATTTTTGTGTGACTTCTCCAAAACTGCTATAGTCTGTACATGTAAATTGAAATGTTTTGATCTCCTATTTTCTTTTCTTTCTTTTGCTTTTAAGTTATTTACTGAAATAACTTGGGGGCAAATGATTGTTCTGTTTGAAGTAATGATGCACAACTTCAGCCGCATCTTGGCTGATGTTTTGGGCTAGGGACACGGGTGGCGCTGTGGGTTAAACCACAGAGCCTAGGGCTTGCCGATCAGAAGGTTTGTGGTTCAAATCCCATTGACGGGGTGAGCTCCCGTTGCTCAGTCCCAGCTCCTGCCAACCTAGCAGTTCGAAAGCACGTCAAAGTGCAAGTAGATAAATAGGTATCGCTCCGGCGGGAAGGTAAACGGCGTTTCTGTGTGCTGCTCTGATTTGCCAGAAGCGGCTTAGTCATGCTTCTCGGTAGTGGCCTTCTCGGTAGTGGCGCCCGCCCTGTGGAACGCCCTCCCATCAGATGTCAAAGAGAAAAACAGCTACCAGATTTTTAGAAGACATCTGAAGGCAGCCCTGTTTAGGGAGGCTTTTAATGTTTGATAGATTATTTAATTCATTTTTCTGTTGGAAGCCACCCAGAGTGGCTGAGGAAACACAGCCAGATGGGCGGGGTATAAATAATATATTATTATTATTATTATTATTATTATTATTATTATTATTATTATGCTGGCCACATGACCTGGAAGCTGTACGTCGGCTCCCTCGGCCAATAATGCAAGATGAGTGCCGGAACCCCAGAGTCGGTCACGACTGGACCTAATGGTCAGGGGTCCCTTTAGCAGGGCTTTAGGACCCGGTGGGAAAAGCCGATGAACACACTGTTCTTTCCACCACCATAAAAAGGACCGAAATAGGTTCGCTCATGTTCTTTGGAAGAGGAAATATTGCTCTGCAATGTGTTAATCACTTGGAGCAGGTCGGACCCAGAATGTTCAGACAGGAAAATTTATTGCTCTGGGACACAGGGCTGTTAATACAGGCTGTTCCCTTAACGAGATGGGCTTCTCCGATTTAATTGAATAAATCCCTGTGGCTGAGCACCTCTGACTTGTAGCTGCCAAGCTGAAGTGCCATCTGATCGATATTGTGCCCTGTCCGAGAAAATGATCCTCATTTGAGAACCGACCGCCATGTCCTCAAGGTGAAAGACTCATCTTTCAATGAGTACAGAAGATGCCTCATCGACTCTCTCTGAACTTTTCAGAAATTGCGAGGGAGATGGAGAGGCAGCACTGAGGGTGGGATGCAGAGACCAGGTGTGGTGAAAGTATGTGTGTGGCCATTTTCATTTCAACCCTCCCCTTCTCCCGGGCGCCCGCAGCCCAGCTGGACCCAGCGGAGCGCCCACTGTTAAGCTGCGGCCGTGGATGGGCCTGCTGGGCCCCCTCACGCGCCACTGCCGCCGAACTAGGCCACAGTGCGGCCCACACCTGGGTGCCCGCGGCCCAGCTGGGCCCAGCCGAGCGCCCCCTGTGAAAACGGCGGCCATGGATGGGCCTGCCCCCCCCCACATGCCGCCGCCACTGAAATAGGCCGCAGTGCAGCCTTCTCTAGGAGCCCGCGGCTCAGCTGGGCCCAGCGGAGCATACCGCCCCCCCGACGCTCACCCAGCTGTCCGCCCCCCCCCCATGCCACCGCTACTAAACAGGCCGGTGCATGGACTAGACCAGGCTCTCCAGATGTTTTGGAACTACAACTCCCATGATCCCTGACCACTGGCCCTGTTAGCTAGGGATTATGGGAGTTGTAGTTCCAAAACACCTGGAGAGCCAAGCTTGCCTATGCCTGGCCTAGACGGTGTAAACCAGGCATCCCCAAACCTCGGCCCTCCAGATGTTTTGGACTACAATTCCCATCATCCCTGACCACTGATCCTCTTAGCTAGGGATCATGGGAGTTGTAGGCCAAAACATCTGGAGGGCCGCAGTTTGGGAATGCCTGGTGTAAACCATCATAAAAAAACCTCAAACCTGAGGCCTACCTGGGGGATGGGACCACATTAAGATTGAAATGTACTTACCTGGATCTGTCTTAAGACCCTCGAGGAGATCCCGCTTTCGAGGAGCTCCTGACTCTAGAAGGAAGAAAGAACAAAGAGGCTTCTCCACTGTGCTCAGCCTCCTTTCTTCGGCCTTACTCCGCCCCCTCTGGCCAGGTGTCCTTTGTCCTACCTGGCCAGGTGGCGGGTCATAGGCTAATTCACACAGGTGGGTGGCACCGGTCAGGTAAACCCCGCCCACCTGAGGGTAGGGGTGAGGGCGGATATTTTCATTTCAACCCCCCCCCCCAAAAGAGGAAATTAATCACACACACAAAAGGACACTAGTTTGCATAACATTTGCATATGATAATTGAGAGGGAAAGGCACCTTCAGCTTGCGGGCCAAATGAGGCCCAGCTAGAATTGAAGTCAGCAGTGCAAAAGATCTTCCTCTGTTAAGCTCAACCTGGGATAGACTAAAAAAAAGTTAAATTGCGAAAGGAAGGAAGGAAGGAAGGAAGGAAGGAAGGAAGGAAGGAAGGTAGGTAGGTAGGTAGGTGGGGGTGAATCCAGAGTTGCACCCAAAATTCATGGATTTTGAAACTGGGGGCAGCCTGTTTTGTTTTGTTTTTGTTTTTGTTTTTTGTTTTGTTTTGTTTTGCCAAATGCTCTCCAGGGGAGACTGAAATTCACCAACCGTTCAGAAAGGGCTGGAAAGAGAAAATTCAAAAAATTATCAGAAATCCCTTTCTGAGAAATTTCACCGCAGTCTTATAGTGTTTTATTTATTTATTTATTTATTTTAAATAAGCTTTATTAAAGTTAAAATGAATAAACAAGCACACAAAGAGATACAAAAAACAAAAATAAGAAAAATAAAAATACATAAATACAAAAAGAACTAATAATACCAAAAAGAAAAAAAATAGTAATAATAATAATAATAGTAATAGTGCAGGAGACAGTTCCACATTGGAGCAAATGAGGCCGGGTCATTCAGATCTCAGAAGCGCTGAGGAGAATTCTGGAAACATCCCTGGGGGAGAACGGGGTGGGGGTGGGGTGCCCACCGCTGCCCACCTCTATATAGGACTGCCCTTGTCCATATTTACTTTATTTATTTATGAACGCATTTCCACACCACCATAACATAAAACATCAGGGTTGTATATAACGTCAAAACATAGAACACCATTTAAAAAATTAAAATTACTGGCTGATTTGAACATTATAAATTAAACAGCTGTGAAGGCCTGTTGGCATAAAAAACTCCCAGAAGAGACACCTGAAATTCAAAAGTGAGGTTGCCCACCAAACCTCTGCTTCAAAAAGGCTTCTACAGCATGGGATCAGGGACACTGAATAATACATGATGACACAGTTTGGTTGGATGCAGAGGAATGGTGGGAGGAATCAGCTGGGGAACCCCCAGGGGAAGAAGGCTCAGAGCCAGGGGGTTGGTGGTGGGATGACAATGATTGGTCAGAGGGAGAAGACTGGGAAGAGGAGGTGTCTGAAGCTGAAGAGGCAACAGGGCTTTGTGAGCTGGGAGAGTCTGTGGCAGAGAGCAGTCCAGAATCAGAGGCAGGAGAGGAGGAGGCCTGGAGACAGAGATGACCTCTACCTCTCTTTCAAATCAGAACCAGTGAAGGCGATGATGGTCCTGTGTGAGTGCCTGGAGGCGGTTGGAGGATGGATGGCGGCTAACAGATTGAGGTTGAATCCTGACAAGACAGAAGTAGTGTTTGTGGGGGTCAGGAGGCGGGAAGGTGTGGAGGACTCCCTGGTCCTGAATGGGGTAACTGTGCCCCTGAAGGACCAGGTGCGCAGCCTGGGAGTCATTTTGGATTTGCAACTGTCCATGGAGGCGCAGGTCAATTCTGTGTGCAGGGCAGCTGTTTATCAGCTCTATCTGGTACGCAGGCTGAGACCCTATCTGCCCGTGGACTGTCTCGCCAGAGTGGTGCATGCTCTAGTTATCTCCCACTTGGACTACTGCAATGCGCTCTACGGGGGGCTACCTTTGAAGGTGACCCAGAAACTACAACTAATCCAGAATGCGGCAGCTAGACTTGTGACCACATAACACCGGTCCTGAAAATCTACATTGGCTCCCAGTACATTTCCGAGCACAATTCAAAGTGTTGGTGCTGACCTTTAAAGCCCTAAACGGCCTCGGCCCAGTATACCTGAAGGAGCGTCTCCACCCCCATCTTTCCACCAGGACACTGAGGTCCAGCGCCAAGGGCCTTCTCACGGTTCCCTTGCTGCGAGAAACCAAGTTACAGGGATCCAGTCAGAGGGCCTTCTTGGTAGTGGCACCCGCCCTGTGGAATGCCCTCCCACCATATGTTAAAGAGAAAAACAACTACCAGACTTTTAGAAGACACCTGAAGGCAGCCCTGTTTAGGGAAGCTTCTAATGTTTAACAGACCATTGTATTTTAATATTTTGTTGGAAGCCGCCCAGAGTGGCTGGGGAAACCCAGCCAGATGGGCAGGGTATAAATGATGATGGTGAGCCCAGCTGGTGAAGTCACTGGTATCTCTCCCCCCTGCTCCGCTCCCCCCTTGTCTCTTAGAACCAGAAGGGCAGAGGGGAGTTTGGGGACGCACAAACGCAGTCTCCAATTGCTTGGGAGAGGAGGAGACATAGACTGCTGTGGGAAAGTGGGGACCTTTAGTCTTGGCAACTGATTTCACAGAGTAAGACCTACAGGAAATGAGCCACTGTGCTCATTTGGCCTCACACTCAAGCCAAGTATGTGAAGATCCAACTTGTGTGAATTTACTAGGCGGCTCGCTCTGTGACACCCAACTCCTTGGTGAGGCCAGTCAGATCTCTGTGACACAGGGGACACCTCACAGCATTCCTCTGGGTGACTCCAGGGTTTGAGCAGGCATATAAGGCGGTTCTTAAGGTAAAGTCCATATATCCTACCCAGACCCTGAGATAAGCATCTCAGACTCTTCTTTTTATAGTTACAGGTAGGTAGCTGTGTTGGTCTGATGTAGTCGAAACAAATAAAAAAATTCTTTCCAGTAGCACCTTAGAGACCAACGAAGTTTGGCATTGGTATGAGCTATCTGAAGAAGGTGCTACTGGAAGGGTTTTTTTATTTTGTATATTCTCTTTATGTTCCCTAGTCCAAGGTAGATCCAGACAGCAACAAGAGACGGGGCCTTCTCTGTAGTAGCCCCAGTTCAGGCAATGCTTTCCCCAAGGCAACCTTCCTGCTGCCAACCTTGTCACTGTTTCAGCACAAGGCAAATATGTTCTTGTTTTGGGCAGCACCAACGATACATTTTTGGAGTGTCAAATGTGGTCCGTCTCCCCAATGTTTATGTGATTTTATTACTTTGTAAATCACCCTGGGGTTTCTTATCATTTAGTGGGAAATGATGCATAACGTGAATTGTTGGCATCTGTCTGCCTCGGGAGACAATGGAGGAGTGTGCCTTTGGGAGGTTACAGCGGTACAGGATACAGGAGAGACATGTTTTGTTGCAGTTGGGGCAGATAAAGGCGTCCTGTTGGGCTGCTGCAGATGCAGCGTGGCGTTTCTCTCTCTCTGCTCTCCTCCCGGCGGTCATTCCTCCTCTGGTCACTGCTGTAGATACATGACTTGACTCTCTGTCTCCAGACACTGCGGCGAGGTTGATTTTGCCAGCCTCCATGTCACTTTTGCCAACTTTCCCTAAAACCTCACCTTCCTTAAATAGCAACAGCCCGATTTGCAAACGTATTTCTTATTTCCTTCCTTGGTTGAAAGCCAAGCCCTCACCCGGAAGACTACTGATTCACTTGTAGACTCTCTCTTCAACAACACAAGACCCAGACCTAGCACTTCTTTGATCCCTTCGGGGCGCCCCTCAGAGAGTTGAGTGCTAATTCATTGTAAGTATGGCTAATCCAACTCTGGCCGCCCAGACTGATTACAGTGACTTTCCTCTCCTCTCTTTCTTTCTGATTTTATATCGTAGTTAGCACCTAATCCTTCTTCAGTCCTGCAGGCTTTCCTATGTTATCTGCTCTGCTACAATATGGTGAGAGAAAGCAAGATTTCCAGGGGAAAGTATTAAGGAGGATTATATGGAGATTAGACTAGAATTAGAATGAGAGAAAGACAAACAGACAGGGGGGGGAATGCCTTCACAATGCTACAAGTCATTTGCAAAAGGAATTTTAAAATTTCAGCTTTTGGAAGGCATTGTTTTTCGCTAGAAGGGCATTTGAGAGGGCTGGGTGGGCATCAATATCTTCCTCCCGTCCTAACATCTTGGGCTCCTCTTGACAGACCTTTGATTAAGTCTGCATCCTGATTTGCTTGCACAATGCTTCCTCTGTCTCATTCTGATTTGTTTGCCAGGCGGTTATCTGGCAATGAGCATTTGGCCTGATTTGCTTGCGGGGTGTTTGCATGCCTTCCCAATTAACCTTCCGTTCATCCCACGCTTCTCAAAATTATGGCACTCAGGCAGATTCTGACTCCAAGACGTATTATGTTTGTGTGTCTTGAGGAAGCCTTCGTTTCTCAAACGGATCGCCCCTATGCCACCCGATTAAAATTCACAGGGCATCCTGTATCGATTTCAAGCTTACCTTTCTCAAAGGGTGCTTCTGGGGCTGCTGGCATCCTTGCAAGGTTTCTGTGTGAGCTTCTTGGCTTTTGAAATGAGTGTGTATCAAGAAGTCTGAAGTTCAGGGCAGGGGCAAAGTCACATGTTACAGAGGCGCAAACTCAGCTCTCCCTCTCAAGGTGGACTCATTTGGTGAGAGCGTGGTGCTGATAACACTGAGTTTGCAGGTTTGATCCCCTTGTGGGACATCTGCACATTCCAGCATTGCAGGGGGTTGGACTAGATGATCCCTGGGGGTCCCTTCCAACTTTAAAAAAATACTGTGATTCTAAATTCTAATTCTAAGTGTCACCTGTTGACACTCATGCTTGCCAAAAAGTACCTGTTGCACTTGCATTTTACAACAGTACATTGGGACCCCTGACTGTTAGGTTCAGTCACAGACGACTCTGGGTTTGTGGCGCTCATCTCGCTTTATTGGCCGAGGGAGCCGGCGTACAGCTTCCGGGTCATGTGGCCAGCATGACTAAGCCGCTTCTGGTGAACCAGAGCAGCATACGGAAACACAGTTTACCTTCCCGCCAGAGTGGTACCTATTTATCTACTTGCATTTTGATGTGCTTTCGAACTGCTAGGTTGGCAGGAGCTGGGACCGAGCAACAGGAGCCCACCCCGTCATGAGGATTCGAACTGCCGACCTTCTGATCGGCAAGCCCTAGGCTCTGTGGTTTAACCCACAGCACCACCCGTGTCCCTATCAACAGTATATTATACTACAGTATAAAAAGATCAATACCCCTCCAAATGTTATATGCAAAGCAGGCTTCTGTCGTTTTCATAGCTGAGCCTTCTTCACCAGATCTTTGACTCCATCAGGATCCTGGGGCATGGTCTAAACAAGCTTTCCCCAATCTGGTGCCCTCCAAATGGTTTGAACTAAAACTTCCATCATCCTTGCCCATGGGTCACGTGATCTTCTGGAGAGTTTGATGAAGAATGCAGTGTGACTTGAAAGCTTGCGCACTGAATTGCTTGTAGGCGGCCCCCAAGGCGTAATACTTCCCCTTTTCTTCCCCTCTCTTTTGCTTTCTCAGCTTTTTGTCGGGTACGAAAAGGAAAGCACATATTTATGTAATTAAGTGTGGAGTGTAAAATGAGATATACGGCCGGGATACTCACCACGCCGGCACTCTGATTAGTGGCTTCTTCAAAGATGCCCTGCGATAAAGACAAAGCACATCGTAAGTCCAGAATTAGAAGCAGCTTTCCCCCTCTTCGCCCCAGATTTGTTCGTATATAATTATTTGACATCCAATTACAACCAAATTATTATTGCTCCAACTCATAAAATAAATAGAAATCTATTACTGCGCCCGACAATGTCGTGCAGCACGCTTGAAATTAATAACACAGATTTCTTTCTCTGTTGATGCCGCAGACAGTCTCTGCCCACCCGCCCGCCCGCCCCCAATGGTAGTTTATTCTCACCATGTTCCGTTGTCAGGGAACAGCTAAATTACTATGTTGAAAGATTAAGGAGCCCATCATCTCTCTTTAGGCAGGAGGATCCTTTGAGACAGCCCTCTGCTGAGAACAAAAGGCTTGCAAGATGCGTGCTCCGTGAAACTGTGTCTCAGATACATTGGGTGCTCTGATGTCCGATTTTGCATCCTTGGGGGTTGTTCTAGCCTAGCGAAGCTTGCTCGGGGGGGGGGGGGGCTAAAACCATCTAACTCCTTCCTGGGATGTTCAAAGTCATAGTTGGAAGTTGTGTTATACAGTGGTACCTTGGTTCTCAAATGCCTTGGTACTCAAACAACTTGGAACCCAAACACTGCAAACCTGGAAGTGTGTGTTCTGGTTTGCAAACTTTTTTCAGAAGCCAAATGTGTTCCGTTTTGAGTGTTGTGCTTCCATTTTGAGTGCCACACTTCCGTTTTGAGTGTTACGCTGAGGTCTGTCATTTTTTGCTATTTATTTCGCGTTTCTGTTTTTGCGGTTTCTTTGTTTTGTTTTTGTGACTGTGTGGAACCCAGTTCAGCTACTGATGGATTGATTGTGTGACTGTACAGTACACTGTTTTTTGCTTTCATTTTATGGATCCATGGTCTCGTTAGATAGTAAAATTCATGTAAAGTTGCTGTTTTAGGCGTTGTTTTTAAAAGTCTGGAACGGATTAATCCGCTTTGCATTACTTTCTATGGGAAAGCACGCCTTGGTATTGGAACAGACTTCTGGAATGGATTAAGGTTGAGAGCCAAGGTATCCATATACTGAGTCAGACTATTGGCCCATCTAGCTCAGTACTGCCCACACTGACTGGCAGCAGCTCTCTGGGATTTCAGCCAGGAGTCTCTCCCAGCCCGGCAATGTCAGGGGTTGGACCTGGGACCTTTGGCATGCAAGGCAGATGCTCTACCACTGAACTACAGGCCTTCTTCCGAGGGCTCAGAACATCAGAAGAGTCCTGCTTATCATAGAATCACAGTTGGACAGGAGGGAGTCCGTTCCACTGTCCAACAATTCTTACTGCCAGAAAGTTATTTCTGGTGCTGAGTTGGACCCTCCTTTCATGTAACCTGAAGCCAGGAACAGGAGATAACAAGCTTGGTCCCTCTTCCGTATGACAGCCCTTGAGCTTTTTTTGAAGATGCCTATCGTATCTCCACTCTGTCTCCTGTTTTCCAGGCTAAATGTGCCCAGCTCCTTCAACCACTCCTCATAAGGCTTGGTTTCCAGATCCTTGATCATCTTGGTTGCTCCCCCCCCCTCTGCACACTTTCCAGCATGTCAACACCCTTCTTAAATTATGACGCCCAGAACTGGATAAAGGACTCCAGGTGTGGTCTGACCAAGACAGAATAGAGTGGGACTATGACTTCCCTTGACCTGGACACTAGACTTCTGTTGATGCAGCCTAGAATAGGGTTAGCTTTTCTTTGCTGCAGCAGCACACTGTGGACTCATGTTCAGCTTGATCCCTGGGTCCTATTCACATGTACAACCTGGTTCCACGTCTTAAATTTGTGCATCCGGTTCTTCCTGCCTAAGTGTAGAACCTGCCGGTTGTCCCTATTGAAATTCATTTTGTTAGCTTGCGCCCAGTTCTACAACCCGTTGAGGTCACATTGAATTCTGATTCTGTTTTCTGCGGCATTAGCTACCCCTCCCAGTTTGGTGTCACCTGCACCTACAGGGGCGTAGCAAGGGGGGTGCAGTGGGTGCGGACCGCCCTGGCTGTCCCCACTGAGGGGGGGTGACCAAATGGTGGGTGGCACTCACCGTGGGGCCTGCAGCGGGCCTGAGCCACGCGTCTCTCCTGGGAGAGACGCTGTGACTTGAGCGCCCCCAGGCTCCGCGCTGCCCCAAACAGTCCGCCTGTTGCCTCCCCCTCAGCTGTAGGGCGGCTGAGTGGGAGGAGGCAGGCAGACTCCTTGGAGGCCCCGCGGTGCCCCCATGGTGCCCGATCAGCTTGCTCCACCACTGCCCCATAATTCCTTCAACCAAGTTGTTTATAGAGACGTTGAACAACAACGGGCTCAAGACACAACCCTGTGTTACCCCTGCTGGGTGAATGACTCATCTAGTCCAGCATCCTGTTCTCACAGTGGCCAACCAGATGCTGCAATGGGAAAACCAGAAGCAGGACTTGAGTGTCAGGCTTCAGGGAATCGGCTTCTTCCTCTGTGGCAGTAGATAAGTAGAACAAAGGAAAATGAGTCTTCTTACCAGTTAGAAACTTTAATCATCACAGCGAGAGAACAAGGAACACCTCTCCTAGAATGGCGGTGCTCCCAATTAAGGATTACACCCCTGTAGGTCCCTATTAATCTACACCACTCCTACGGGTTGTAATCTGAGCTTGTACCCTCTGTGCTTTCTGTTCTGACACTTTCTGAGCTCTTCTTGACCTTGGGGAGGAATGCTTTCCAGAGACAGTGAATCTGTTAACCCTCTCTCCCCCGGTGTTTCTTCTCCTAGCTGTTTCCCAACCGGTATTCCCCAGCTTCTGCCTTCTGAACTATGCCCCACTGCAAACCACTGTTCCAAATCCACACTGTCCTCCTACTCCTGGGAAGATTCAAGAGCAGGGGGAGGGGGTGGCTCCCACCATTCCTCCTCAGAGCAGCCTTCCTCAGCACGGTCCCTGACACTGAGCACAGTTGTGATTGTCAACCACTGGAAAACAAATAAATTTGTCTCCGTCTGGCAGTAAGGCAGGGATGGGAGATTGTGAGCTTCCAGGTGTTGCTGGACTACAAGTCTCAACTTGCCTGACCATTGGCCCCTCTTGCCGGGATTGATGGGAGTTGTAGTCCAAGAACATCTAGCGGGCAAGGTTCAAGGTGAAAATATTAGTATATAAAGCCCTTAACAAACTTGGGACCAGTTTACCTATGAGATTGCCTTGCCCCCACTTGACCGGCCCAGTTGGCGGAATTGGCACTCTTATAGGTCTCACGTAATGCCCGTTCTGCTTCGGAAGAGATCAACCTTTTAGTATGGAAGCAGCTACACTTTGGAATTCCCTGACGATTGACATCAGGCAGGCTCCTTTGCTGTACTATTTTTGGTGCCTGCTAAAAGCATTTCTGTTTAGACAAGCCTATGCAACCATAGCTGCCAAGTCTCCCGTATTCCCCGGGAAACCCCCGTTTTTCCAGCTGTCCCCAGCCAAAAAAAACGGATTTTTTTTGTTTCCCCCCGGTTTATTCTGGCGCGGTGGCCATTTTGGAACTGGGCGGAGCATGCTCAGAAGCGACTTTTGATGCTGCTTTGCCCAGTTCCAAAATGGCCGCAGCGCGACTTCTGGTGCGGTGGCCATTTTGGAACAGGTCAGAGCAGCATCAAAAGTAGCTTCTGAGCATGCTCCGCCCAGTTCCAAAATGGCGACAGCGCTACTTCCGGTCTGCTACTTCCGGTCCAGTCCCTTATTTCTCAGGCTAGAACTTGGCAGCTATGGCAAGTGCTTATGAAGCAGAGGTCAATCTGTTTCAGTATTTTTAAGTTTTAAAGTAGGGCTGTGATTCTGCCCGCCCCCCATAGCTGCCAAGTTTTCCCTTTTCTCGCGAGGAAGCCTATTCAGCATAAGGGAAAATCCCTTAAAAAAAGGGATAACTTGGCAGCTATGCCGCCCCCCCTCGAATTTACTCTTTTGCCTTTTGCAGACTGCTTTGAGGTTTTCTTGTGTGTTTTACAGTCAACAGGTGTGTAAATTGTATGAAACAAAACAAAACAAAACAAACAAACAAACAAACGAAGGAAGCAAGTAAAGAATAGATTTATTTGTGGGGAGTAAAAGTTGGGTTAAGGGGCAGCATTCTCCAACCAGGGAGATTTCTGGGGCAGGGAGGTGAAATTTGGGTAAAGCTCAACGCTGCCACCCAGAGTTCTCCAGAAGACTTCTTTTCTTTCTAGGTGATCAGGGAGGATGGAAGCTATAGATCCCCAGCTGGGGTCTGCTGGTTCCCCCACTGCCTTGCCCTCTCTCCCCATAAGCAGCAGAGCCCAAGAAGCTAGTGGGGCAGCTCCACCCCATTGTGAGAGCCACTTCCCCACCCCCATTATTTTTTTGGTTGGCCTCAGTCTGTCTCGAGAAACAATGGCGTGCGCCTGGGGTGGGGTGGGGTGGAGTCATAACTGCTTGTACCTCGCTTAAGCAGTCGTCATCCAGGGCAATTGCCCTGCTTAAACAGCAGGCTTACCCATCGGTTGACAGTTTATGACGGCAGGATTATTTTCAGGAGAGGGGAGAAGATTTCTCCAAAATAGTGGGCTAGAAAATGTATCAAACGTTTCTCAGATCTGGGGCGGGGGGGAAGTGTCAGAATATGAGTTTGGCATTTGGAGCTTGGTTATTTTCACATTTTTATATTTAAAGTTTGCATTCTTGGAGGGATACTTACAAAGAAAATGACTTTTTAAGATTTATTGGTTGAGGTTTACTCCTGAGCCTTTTCTTCTCCTGAGTAGCTAACCCTACACAAATCGAGAGTGGAGTCCCTAAGGCGGTTGGAATTATTATTATTATTATTACAATCACAATTATTTATTTATTTATTTAAATTTCTATACTGCCCGGCAGCTGAGGATCACAGGATGCCGTTTCCAATATAAAAACACAAAAATACATACCATAGTAACAAACAATACCCCCCCACCCACAGTTTAAAAGGCCATAAGCTGTTTAATTGAGGGACCCAGGTGGCGCTGTGGGTTAAACCACAGAGCCTAGGGCTTGCCGATCAGAAGGTCGGCGGATCGAATCCCTGCAACGGGGGGAGCTCCCGTTGCTCGGTCCCAGCTCCTGCCCACCCAGCAGTTCGAAAGCACGTCAAAATGCAAGTAGATGAATAGGGACCGCCCCGGCGGGAAAGTAAACGCCGTTTCCGTGTGCTGCTCTGGTTCGCCAGAAGCAGCTTAGTCATGCTGGCCACATGACCTGGAAGCTGTCTGCAGACAAACACCAGCTCCCTTGGCCTATAGAGCAAGATGAGCGCCGCAACCCCAGAGTCGGACACGACTGGACCTGATGGTCAGGGGCCCCTTTACCTTTAAGCTGTTTAATTAGATAAATGCCTGGTAGAAGAGCAATGTTTGCTCTAAAAAGGGGGGGGACCTACAATGAACCAACCTGTTTGAAATCAAACCTGACAGTGCTGTTGGTTTTATGTGTGATCAGTCTCCCATCGCCACACTCTTAGCTTTGCGAAGATTGCTGTTGTTATTGCTTTAAAGTGTTTACCTGGATTGGGAAGGAAATTTAAAATCACGCACCGCCTTCCCTCCTTGAGTGGCACTTAAAGTGCGGAGCCCGGAGTTCCCTTCGTTTCTCTTCCCCGCCCTTCTTCCCGCCCAACTTTGCATTGTTTCCTTGTTTGCTTCCATAAATCAACATTAATATTCCAGCCCTGTGAAATGAGCTGATAATGGCCCTGTCACTTGTCATCTGGTGGCTTAAAAGCACGGAAGATATGACAGCGGATGGTGAGAGTTTCTCATCCTGCCGGCTGTCTGGCCGGCCTCCCGGCGAGCCTTTCCAAAGGTTATTTGGGGAAAAGCCAACTTGAACCAGGAAGGCTAAGGGTGCTGCGGTCTAGGAATGCCGCAGATCTCCAGTACTAGAGGCAGGTGGCTTGGGCGCCTTGGTTTGAGAGATGGCGGGGTGTATTGGTCAGAGTGTGGGGCTAGGACTTGGGAGAGACCTGGGTTTGAATCCCCACTTGGCCATGGAGCTCACTGGCTGCCCTTGCCTCTCAGGCTAACCTACCTTGCAGGGTTGTTGAGGCTTGAGAGCAGTACATGTGAAAAGGATCTAGGAGTCCTGGTAGACCACAAACTTGACATGAGTCAACAGTGTGATGCAACAGCTAAAAAAGCCAATGCAATTCTGGGATGCATCAATAGGAGTATAGCATCTAGATCAAGTAATAGTACCACTGTATTCTGCTCTGGTCAGACCTCACCTGGAGTGCTGTGTCCAGTTCTGGGCACCACAGTTCAAGAAGGATACTGACAAGCTGGAACGTGTCCAGAGGAGGGCAACCAAAATGGTCAAAGGCCTGGAAACGATGCCTTATGAGGAACGGCTTAGGGAGCTGGGTATGTTTAGCCTGGAGAAGAGAAAGTTAAGGGGTGATATGATAGCCATGTTCAAATATATAAAAGGATGTCATATAGAGGAGGGAGAAAGGTTGTTTTCTGCTGCTCCAGAGAAGCGGACACGGAGCAATGGATTCAAACTACAAGAATGAAGATTCCACCTAAATGTTAGGAAGAACTTCCTGATAGTAAGAGCTGTTCGGCAGTGGAATTTGCTACCAAGGAGTGTGGTGGAGTCTCCTTCTTTGGAGGTCTTTAAGCAGAGGATTAACAGGCATATGTCAAGAATGCTTTGATGGTGTTTCCTGCTTGGCAGGGGGGTTGGACTGGATGGCCCTTGTGGTCTCTTCCAACTCTATGATTCTGTGATTCTAAGTGTTACTAGAGAACTGTCTCCAGCATATTATGTCAAGAGAGCTGAAATCACAAACCCCAAGTCACAACAGGTCTCAAACCTTCTGTGAATTAGGGACTTGACCAGGCACTCCCAAACCTGGCCCTCCAGATGCTTTGGGACTGCAATTCCCACCATCCCTGACCACTGGTCCTATTGGCTAGGAATGATGGGAGTTGTAGTCTCAAAACATCTGGAGGGCCGAGTTTGGGGATGCCTGGACTTGACTATCCCCTGTATGCAAAGACAGGCTCCAGCGAATTGCTGTATGTAACCAGTTGTGAGGGGCAGATGAGGTTTGTCAACCTGGGAAAGTGGCCCACCTAGGAGAAGGAAAATTCTGGTGCTTAAACCTCCGGTCTCTTGCGGCTATACTCATTCGTGAGAAAGGCTTTGGGAGTAAACCCTGAGGGATAATCGACACTCGTTGCCACGCAGGACATCTTCAGGAGAAGAAAAGGCTACGGAGCAAACCCTACACAAATCTGGACGGAAATGCCGTTTACCTTTCCGCCGGAGCAGTACCTATTTATCTACTTGCACTGGCGTGCTTTCGAGCTGCTAGGTTGGCAGGAGCTGGGACAGAGCAACGGGAGCTCACCCCATCACGGGGATTCAAACTGCTGACCTTGCAATCGGCAAGGCCAAGAGGCTCAGTGGTTTAGACCAGAGTGCCACCCAGTTCCCGTGCTCTAGTTTCTTCTTGGGCTTGCCGCTGTGGCGGGAAGGTAAACGGTGTTTCCATGTACTCTAGCTTCCATCACGGTGTTCCTTTGCGCAAGAAACGGTTTAGTCCTGCTGGCCACAAGACCTGGAAAGCTATCTGTGGACAAACGCTGGCTCTCTCGGCCTGAAAGTGAGATGAGTGCCGCAGCCCCATAGTCACATTTGACTGGATTTAACCGTCCAAGGGTCCTTTACTTTTACCTTACTCCAGGCATTCCCAAACTCAGCCTTCCAGATGTTTTGGGACTACAACTCCCATCATCCCTAGCTAACAGGACCAGTGGTCAGGGATGATGGGAACTGTAGTCCCAAAACATCTGGAGGGCTGAGTTTGGGGGTCCCTGCCTTATTCAAATCCAGAGTGGAGTCCCTAAGACAGTTGGGTGGTGCTTTGTACGCCTCCTTCTGGCGACTCCTGCATCCCAGCTGGTGCCAAACGTCTTGCTCTGCTTTCCTTTGGTGAGGCTGAGAGCTGGGTCTTGTCCTTTGGGCAGCCCAGGACCTCCAGCCACCCTGCCTAGTCCTGTGCCCCAGGGATGTCGCTTCGGTGCTGCTAAAGCAGCAGAAACAACCTGGGGGGGGGGCAACAATTACAAGTTATAAGCTCAACCTGATGGTGTAAGTTATGAGGGCTACAGGTTGCCTTCATCGGTGGGGGAGATCTACGGCCTACCGTACGCTATGCTTCATGAATAGCTGCCCCAGCTGCAACAAAACATGTCTCTCCCCTATCGGCCTCTACAGCCACAGCAGGCGCTGTAATTCTCCAATGGTTTGACTTCACCCCCAAAGGCGCACTCCTCTGTTGTCTCCCGAGACAGACAAATTCTAAGCACTGGGGGAACAGGAACCTGGTCAGATATCAACTCCCTCTATCTCCCGGGTGACCTTGGGCCAGGCGCTCTCAGCCTAACCTACCTCAGAGGGTTGTTGTGAGAATAAATTTGGCCGCTAATGGTGGCTACAAGCCCTGTGAGCATCTTGAAGGAAGCACATTATTATTATTATTATTATTTAAATGCAATCATTGGAAACATTTGCCAACTTTAATTTCCTTTCTCCCCCCACAACCTAAAATGGGAGCCTGTAATGTTTATTGATCTTGCCGTTTAAGTGTATTGGTTTTTAGATTTCTCCTGCTAAAGATGCTATGGGCTCCAGTGATTCTGGGATGAGCTCTGCAGCCGTGTGTTTTTCTAGTGTCTCCTCCAAAACACTGCTTTTGTCTGCCGCGTTGATTTCCAGGACTTCCCCCTCGCTCTGTGATATTTAACTAAGCAGCTAAGAGCACCGGTTCGCTGTCTAATATTAGACTTCACCGGCAGAGAAGTGCTTTCTATTCTGGTGAGATTCAGCCGACCTAACCTCATGCATTTTCATGGCACGAAGGGCTCGCAAAATAGCAGCGCATCTTTCCTTTCGCTGTGCCGTCGCCGAAAGATAATATGCCGCCTCTGTGGGCTTTCAGGGGGGGGGTCGTTTCATTGCAAACGGGGTGCCTTGATTCGGAACGGGCTTGCTGTGTCGTAGAAGTGGAAAGAGGGATTTTGGGGTGGGGATAAAATACTAAGAAGGGTACTAAATCCTGAGATCGCTGGCCATGCCCAACAATTGGGCAAACTGCTGGCTCTGAGGTCAAGCCTTGTCTGAATGTGTTGCAAATGGTTTCTCCGGGAAACTGCAGATCTGACGGCAGCGTCTTCCGAACAGCATCTACAGACACGGCAGAGAGGTACCTTGTGGCACAGGGCAGGGAGGGGGGCAGCCCTCTCCCCCCAAAAAATGTGCGGGCAAAAGGCGGAGAGGAGGACATAACGTCTCAGTGGAGGGCGATTTCCACAGAATGAAGAAACATACTGCGAGAGTGGCACCTTTGCAGCCGTTCAGTATTTCCACATTAAATTCAGCTAGATCAGACGGTAAATGCCATTTTATTTCCTCCTACGTACCTTCCAACCTATTCTGTCCCCCACCCCCAAAGAAACCAGTAATTTTTCATTTAGATGTGTGTGTGTGTTTGTGTGTGTGTGTGTGTGACGGAAAGGCCATTTGTAAGAAGGGGTTGGAATGTTGATAGAATACTTTTATTTCCTAGTTTTGGTTCTGCGGTCCCCAAAATGCCTAGCTTTTTACACTGTATTGAGATCCGTTTCTGGCAATGAGGGTGGGGAGGAGGAGGAGGAGGAGGAGGAGGAGGAGGAGGAGGAGGAAGAGGGGAGACCAAACAAGGGGGGGGAAGAGAGAGATAAAAGTTGTTAATCTTTCATTTTTAGTTTGTGAGGTCCTCACAAACCAGCTCTCTCAGATTGCCTCTGTCTCCCAATACTATTTCAGTGGGGGGAATCTTTCATTTCTCTCTCTGTGTGTGTTAGAAGTATTTTATTATGTTGCAGCAGGCTGTGAAGATCGTCTACTTATCCTGAGTTTCAAATAGTAGAACGTGGGTGGGGGCGGGGGGGGGGGAGAGAGAGAAAAGGACAAGAATCAGTTTTCTCAAATGGCATCTCCACAAATAGCTTTAATCCAGGAGTGTGAAGAGAAAGCACTTTGGACACCTGTGAACAGGTGTGCCCTGTTGATGGAAGAGATGGAGGTGGAATCCACAGAACTTCCAAAGTGGGCTAACCTGATCTGGGTGGAACAGGACTCTCAGTGGCTACTAGCCAGGATGGCTGTGCTCTGCACATACAGCAGGGGGCAGCAACGCTTCTGAATACCACTTGCTGGAAACCACAGGGGGGGGGGGAGAGGGCTCCTCTCTTAATGTCCTTCCTACAGGCATCAGGCTTGACCACTGTGAGAACATGATGCTGGGCTTGATGGGACATTGGGTTCTTATGACCCAGACCGAGATCATGAATCAGTTTAGTTCACTGTGGAATCCTCAGCCCTGAGGTGGTCCAAGGACTCCAGCCATACCTCCATCCAGTGTGTGTGTGTGTGTGTGTGTGTGTGTGTGTGTGTGTGTAACCTAGTTTTCCCTTTGCAAAGCTCCAGAAGAGGTCATCCAACTGCCCATGGTCTGAAGGACCTAATGTGTGGGTCTTCTGACCGTGCACTATGTATTGTTGTTTAGTCGTGTCCGGCTCTTTGTGACCCCATGGACCAGAGCACGCCAGGCACTCCTGTCTTCCACTGCCTCCCGCAGTTTGGTCAAACTCATGTTCGTAGCTTCGAGAACATTGTCCAACCATCTCGTCCTCTGTTGTCCCCTTCTCCTAGTGCCCTCCATCTTTCCCAACATCAGGGTCTTTTCCAGGGAGTCTTCTCTTCTCAGGAGGTGGCCAAAGTATTGGAGCCTCAGCTTCACTATCTGTCCTTCCAGTGAGCACTCAGGGCTGATTTCCTTCAGAATGGATAGATTTGATCTTCTTGCAGTCCATGGGACTCTCAAGAGTCTCCTCCAGCACTATGTATAGAATACAGCAAGTCCCCCATGGGAACTCAGATACGTAAGCGAATTGTCATATGGCACCTTGAAGGGACGCGGGTGGCACTGTGGTCTAAACCACTGAGCCTCTTGGGCTTGCCGACCAGAAGGTCAGCGGTTCAAATCCCCGTGACGGAGTGAGCTCCCGTTGTTCTGTCCCAGCTCCTGCCAACCTAGCAGTTCAAAACCATGCCAGTGTAAGTGGATAAATAGGTACCGCTCCGGCAGGAAGGGAAATGGCATTTCCATGCGCTCTGGTTTCTGTCGCGGTGTCCTGTTGCGCCAGAAGTGATTGAGTCATGCTGGCCACATGACTCGGAAAGCTGTCTGTGGACAAATGCTGGCTCCCTCGGCCTGAAAGCAAGATGAGCGCCGCAACCCCATAGTCGCCTTTGACTGGACTTAACCGTCCAGGTGTCCTTTACCTTTACCTTTATCATATTGCACCTTAAACCCATGTTGCGGTCCCTGCAGTGTGATGTCTAGGCACTTTTTATTTTTAACAAGATTACAAAGCTGAAAATGAATTGTGCCTCTCGTCAGCACAACAGAGATGTCAGTCGCCATCCTGGCATCCGGAGGTCTCTACATGGTTGCAGCTGGACCCTCACCAGGTGCAAAATGCACCTGGCGCCTGGGGAATTTCTAGCACTGGTTCCGTCGTCCTTCCACAAAACTACAGGAAAGCAGCTTGGCTTCCTCCCCTGGAAAAAAAAACCTGTTTTGATAAATGGATGAGGGTCTATTGGAGGAATGTCTTATCTGTGCCAGCTGGGGGGTGTATTACAGCAAGGAGAAGCTTGATTTGTGACTAGGATCCAATTGGAGAGGTGGTGGCGGCAGTGGTGGGCTGTTCAAAGTGGATCTGGTTCCATGGATGGGTCAAGTAGGATCCGGGGCTGGTGCAGCCAGCTGGTTCCAGAATCAATTTTGCTGGGAAGTCCCAAGTGTGCAGCTGCATGGTGGATTCCCACAAGCATCACACAAATCAGGGAATCCATACCAAAATCAATTCATAAGCTGGAGTGGCTTGCCAGCGCAGGTGCCATCTAGGCCAGGAGGTTCTAATTTCAAGCCAGGATAAAAACCAGGTTTGCCATCCTGGTTTTGGGGAGGTGAGGTGGCTTAAAGTGCAAACCGTTGTTTCCTAGTTTAGGTGGAATGGCAAACAGTGGTTTGCAAAAACACAGTGAAGCAACTGAGCACTCTGACCGTACAAGGGGAGGCGAGCGTGGAAGTCCAAAGTTCCTTCTGAGATCGTTCTTACGGTTCCATATATTGGTTTGGAATTATGCCCAAAATGAGCAATTGATTAATATATGCGCATACGTGATATAGACAGAGCCTCTCGGTTAAAAATAAATAAATCTGTGTTTTTTTATTTGGGTTGGTGGAGAGCTATGTCTGTTGTAGTCATATAGTGTTAATTTGATAGTTGTATTTCTTGTATTTCTTGGGAGAAAAGCAATGACAAACCTAGACAGCATCTTAAAAAGCAGAGACATCACCTTGCCGACAAAGGTCCGTATAGTTAAAGCTATGGTTTTCCCAGTAGTGATGTATGGAAGTGAGAGCTGGTCGCCAAAGAATTGATGCTTTTGAATTATGGTGCTGGAGGAGACTCTTGAGAGTCCCATGGACTGCTAGAAGATCAAACCTATCCATTCTGAAGGAAATCATCCCTGAGTGCTCACTGGAAGGACAGATCGTGAAGCTGAGGCTCCAATACTTTGGCCACCTCATGAGAAGAGAAGACTCCCTGGAAAAGACCCTGATGTTGAGAAAGATTGAGGGCACTAGGAGAAGGGAACGGCAGAGGACGAGATGGTTGGACAGTGTTCTCGAAGCTACAAACATGAGTTTGACCAAACTGCGGGAGGCAGTGCAAGACAGGAGTGCCTGGCGTGCTATGGTCCATGGGGTCACGAAGAGTCGGACACGACTAAACGACTAAACAACAACAACAATTTCTTATTTGGTATTCACATCCCTTGAAATTTGCAACTCGCCTGGACCAGGAAGTGGAGTGAGAAGATTCTGGCTGATCCAAGGGAGCAGTGGCTGATGGGCCACAGATCATACCTACTTTAAGAAGAACTCAGGCTATTGCCCATTTCTTACACTACAGAAAACCAGTTTGTCTTGCTTCTCTCCCTCTCTCCTCACCCTTTATAAGGGGCGATTCATTCTTGACTTGTGCTGACAACAGATGCATTGTAAATCCCACCCCGTCAAAAAATGGCATTTTCAGATGGGCTTCCATGAACTACGTGTGCTGGGTTTTTTCCTCGCTGTCCACACAACATCCTCCATAATCCATAGAATCATAGAATCGTAGAGTTGGAAGAGACCACAAGGGCCATCCAGTCCAACCCCCTGCCAAGCAGGAAACACCATCAAAGCATTCTTGACATATGCCTGTCAAGCCTCTGCTTAAAGACCTCCAAAGAAGGAGACTCCACCACACTCCTTGGTAGCAAATTCCACTGCCGAACAGCTCTTACTGTCAGGAAGTTCTTCCTAATGTTGAGGTGGAATCTTCTTTCTTGTAGTTTGAATCCATTGCTCCGTGTCCACTTCTCTGGAGCAGCAGAAAACAACCTTTCACCCTCCTCTATATGACATCCTTTTATATATTTGAACATGGCTATCATATCACCCCTTAACCTTCTCTTCTCCAGGCTAAACATACCCAGCTCCCTAAGCCGTTCCTCATAAGGCATCGTTTCCAGGCCTTTGACCATTTTGGTTGCCCTCTTCTGGACACGTTCCAGCTTGTCAGTATCCTTCTTGAACTGTGGTGCCCAGAACTGGACACAGTACTCCAGGTGAGGTCTGACCAGAGCGGAATACAGTGGTACTATTACTTCCCTTGATCTAGATGCTATACTCCTATTGATGCAGCCCAGAATTGCATCCAAACAGATCCCAACGTTTTGGGTAAATTAACGCCCTCATTTTCCGTCCCTGTGTAAATCCACATTGTCTCCTGGTGTGGAAGACCAGAAATTCTCCTTTTAAAGGAATATTGAATCAAAATCTGGTGCTCTAAGCCGATGACAGGATAGGAGAGCAAAGCCGCATTTTTATATCTAAAGGAAGCTGCTGGCGGCCTAAAATCCCAGCACAACAACTTCTTGGTTTACAAATCAAGCTTCTTCTTATTTATTTATTTTAAAAAACAATATGGTGTTGGGTTGATTCACAAAGCAGGTTTGCTTCATTGGTGCGCGACGGCTGTAAAGAGAGAAAACGAATCACATTTTTGTTTCAAAGCTTGAAGCTTAGAAAAATCACAGGAGAGGGAGAAGGAGCTCCTGGTGATGGAAATTATCCCTGCTGATGATCATAAGGATGGTTAATAATAACACTCGTGATTGCAAACACCATAATGATTGCAAGCGTATTAAATTGCATGGGGCAAGTGGATGACGATGAAGCACATTCGTCAGGGATTACTGGATAAGTTAAGCCACGGGTCCCGAGTTCAGTTCCCAGAACATCCAGGTAGGACTGGAAAAAGACTCCCTGACTGAAACCCTGGAGAGCTGCTGCCAGTCAGTGTTGGCCATACTGAGCTGGATGGACTGGGGGTCTGGCTCAGTAGAAGGCAGCTTCCTATGCACCCATGTTTGCATGGCAGAGAGAAAAAGTGTGTGTAGTCAGCCCACCCCTGTCCCACGTGGGGAGAAAGATGTCGGAGGGAGGAATGATCAAATACTGATGGCACCTTGCCCCCAAACTGGGGGAAATTAGCAGCCAAACCTGACATATGCATATTCTTGTTAGTTAGCCTGAGAAGGGCCTAATACCATAGTGCTAAATTGCTGATAGGCAGATACTCAGACCATAGACGTTCAATTGGTAGAGAGGGCTCTGTGTGATGTCATTTCCCCTCCTCTCCTGGAGAGGAAGGAGCATAGAGTACTTCCTGTTCCCTTCTCTCTTCCTTTGACCAGCATTGGATACAGACATGCCTCTGTTTGCCCCAGCTTTAGGCACATGCCTGAGGCTGGTTATTCTGTAAATACAAGTGTTTTGCTTGAATAGTTTTTATTGCTGCCATTGCTAATCAATGTGAGATTATAAGTGAGTAAATTATAATTTTGTTGTGGTAAGAAAGAGGAGCCAGCTTACTTTATAGCTGGACTTGCTCAAATATCTCAAGGGCTGTCGCGTGGAAGATGGAACAAACTTGTTTTTTTTCCTGTTCCTGAGACTAGGACCCAAACCAATGGATTCAAGTTTAAAGAAAGTAAATTCTGACTAAACCTCAGGTAGAACCTTCTGAGGGTTTGACAGTGGAGCAAACTTTCTTGGAAGGTTGTGGTTGGCTTGTCATCTGCCATGGATGCTTCAGCTGAGATTCCTGCATTGCATGGGGTGGGGCTAGGTGACTCTCGGGGTCCCTTCCAACTCTACAGTTCTAAGATTCTGTGATCCTATGTTGTTGGCAATGGAGGTGTGCGCCTTTGGGGATGAAGTCAAACTCAAACTGTTGGAGAGTTACAGCGCCTGCTGTGGCTGTAGAGACCAATACAGGCGAGACATGTTTTGTTGCAGCTGGGGCAGATGAAGGCGTCCAGTTGTGCTGCTGCAGATGCACCATGGCATTTCTTCCCTCTGTGCTCCTCCCAGCAGTCATTCCTCCTCTCGTCACTGCTTATTCTAACCTCACAACGCAGTGTTGATAGAAACTCTGCAAACCTGTAAGGTGAACGGCCTGGGTGGGGACGGTCCAGCACTCAGTTGGAGAGCACACATGTTGCTTGCAGAAGGTCCAACCTGTGGCATCTCCCAACCAGCAACAGTGTTCAAGGAAAGATCTCTGTTAGAGTAGAAAATACTGGGGTAGGCAGACAGTGCTAGGATTATTGCTATCCAGTGCTGCTTCAGCAAGGACTGGTGTGATTAATTTGTATCACATGAGAGTCATGAGTCTGAGAGAGTGTGGGATGGAAGTCAATAATAATAATAATAATAATAATAATAATAATAATAATAATATATTTATTATTTATACCCCGCCCATCTGGCTGAGTTTCCCCAGCCACTCTGGGCGGCTTCCAGCAGAAATATTAAAATACAG
Source organism: Zootoca vivipara (assembly GCF_963506605.1). Lineage (NCBI taxonomy): Eukaryota > Metazoa > Chordata > Lepidosauria > Squamata > Lacertidae > Zootoca > Zootoca vivipara. Next base: position 5,630,668 of record NC_083276.1, read on the forward strand.
TGGTACCTCGACTTATGAACGACTCGACAACCAAATTTTTCGACTTACGAATGGGGCTAATGGCCGCACGCTTACGAATATCGACATCTGAAAGGAAACTGCGGCTGTTTTAGATAGGGATTTTTCGACTTACGAATTTTTAGATAGGGTTGCTTCGTCTTACGAATTTTTCCGTTTCCAATGCATTCCTATGGGAAATTGCGTTTCCAATGGCGTTTTTCAACTTACGAATTTTTCTACCTACGAAGGTGCCTTCGGAACGGATTAAATTAGTGAGGCACCACTGTACAATAATTTATTAAACATTAAAAGCTTCCCTAAACAGGGCTGCCTTCAGATGTCCTCTAAAAGTCTGGTAGTTGTTTTTCTCTTTGATATCTGGTGGGAGGGCGTTCCACAGGGCGGGTGCCACCACCGAGAAGGCCCTCTGCCTGGTTCCCTGTAACTTGGTTTCTCACAGTGAGGGAACTACCAGAAGGCCCTTGGAACTGGACCTCAGTGTCCGGACAGAATGATGGGAGTGGAGACGCTCCTTCAGGTATACTGGACCGAGGCTGTTTAGGGCTTTAAAGGTCAGCACCAACACTTTGAATTGTGCTCGGAAACGTACTGAGAGCCAATGTAAGTCTTTCAAGACCAGTGTTATGTGGTCTCGGCAGCTGCTCTCAGTCACCAGTCTAGCTGCCGCATTCTGGATTAATTTTAGTTTCCGGGTCACCTTCAAAGGTAGCCCCACGTAGAGCGCATTGCAGTAGTCCAAGCGAGAGATTACTAGAGCATGCACTACTCTGGCGAGACAGTCTGCGAGCAGGTAGGATCTCAGCCTGCGTACCAGATGGAGCTGATAAACAGCTGCCCTGGATACAGAATTGACCTGCGCCTCCATGGACAGCTGTGAGTCCAAAATGACTCCCAGGCTGCGCACCTGGTCCTTCAGGGGCACAGTTACCCCATTCAGGACCAGGGAGTCCTCCACACCTGCCCGCCTCCTGTCCCCCCAAAAACAGTACTTCTGTCTTGTCAGGATTCAACCTCAATCTGTCTTATCTGTTTCCCACCGAGAGTGTTATTGTACTATTTGGTTTCTGTTCTGCTGAGAAGCGGTTTAGTGTGTTTCTGTTCTATGGTAGCAGAGAGAGAGATGTGATTATGAAGCCTCTGTATATATAGTTTGCCAATAAAGTAGTTTTAGAACTACACATGAGTCTTTCTTCTTGCCGGAGGATGCAAGAAGACCAGCGTGCTCTTCTCAGGACCCAGGGGGACCCAGGTGGCGCTGTGGGTTAATCCACAGAGTCTAGGGCTTGCTGATCAGAAGGTCGGCGGTTCAAATCCCTGCAACGGGGTGAGCTCCCGTTGCTCGGTCCCAGCTCCTGCCAACCTAGCAGTTCGAAAGCACATCAAAGTGCAAGTAGATAAATAGGGACCGCTCCGGCGGGAAGGTAAATGGCGTTTCCATGTGCTGCTCTGGTTCGCCAGAAGCAGCTTTGTCATGCTGGCCACATGACCCGGAAGCTGTCTGCGGACAAACGCTGGCTCCCTCGGCCTATAGAGCGAGATGAGCGCCGCAACCCCAGAGTCGGACACGACTGGACCTGATGGTCAGGGGCCCCTTTACCTTTACTTTACCTAATAAAGTAGTGACCAGCGTGCTCTTCTCAGGAGAGAAGGGTTGCGTATTACTGGCTCTCTGGACTGAGGGGAAATGCCAGCCAGAGGTGAGCCAACAGGGCTACGCTCAGAGGCGCTGGGATTCTGCCGTCTTACGCATCCCGTCAGACAAAACAGCTTCCAATTTCCCTGCTACCAGACCGAGACGTTCTCATAAGAACATAAAATGAGCCTGCTGGATCAGGCGATGGCCCATCTAAGTCCAGCATCCTCTTCTCGCAGCGGCCAAGCAGATGCCCACGGCAAGCCCGCAAGCAGGACATAAAGGCAGCAGCTTTCTGCCCACCTGTGATGCCCAGAAACTGGGTTTCAGAGGCATTTGCCGCATCTCCGCTCTCCTCTCCCTTGGCTGTCCCCTCGTTTGTCTATACAAACTGCCGAGCGGCTTCGGGAAGCTCTGGACCAGGCTGCACTTCTGTTCGGGGAGAAATAAATAAATGAAGCCCTCGGAACATTTACCAGAATGCATCAGTTCACCTTGAGGGTCAAAGCACATCCTTGCAGCACACTTAGCCGTGGCAGTCTGAAAGGAGACAGTTCGGAGCTTCGCAGCTGCTGTAGGATGAAATATTGATAAGCTGTCGCTCCTCAAACATCTGGGAAGAATAGTTTCCCCCATCAAGCAGGGTCACTGAATTTAAGAGTGTAAAGAGCTGTTCGGAGCTCCCCATTCCTTGAAATGCATGGGGGTTAAGAAATGCAGGGGGGTTAAGAAAACAGGTTGCCAAAAACTTCGATGTTGGATTTTTTAAATATTGAAGACACCTTTTGTCGTGAAAGGAGCAAAATAAATAAATCAGCTGCGACTCATGCAGCCAGGTAGCCTAACCTTTCTGCCAAGTCCTTTGTGGGCTGAATTCTGAGGCTGCCCGTTTCACCGCCTGCGCAATTCTCAAGGTAAATACAGGCTGTCTCTTTCAATTATGCAAAGAACCTTCGCAGACCAAGTCTAGGTTTGGCCGTTTATAAAGGGAGGGAAGAAAAGAAAGCCTAGATTTGATTTGGAGCATTCCTGCCCAATCAGGGTGGAGCTGGATGTTATAGGGATGCGTGAATACCAAGTGGCGGCAACAGAACTGATGATTAATAGTGCTGATAAATAATACCTGATAATGTAGGAAAAAGCTTTGGAAAGCCACCTCCTTGCAGAGATACGAGAAGTTTATGGATTGGACAGAGGAGGCTGCCTGTTGGCACCCTGTATGGTTAACTGTTCCTGTCTTTCACCCTCCCAGGAGAGCATGTGTAGAGTATGTTGATGGCCGGAAAAAAACTGGTGGCACAAAAAAGGTGTCACCTCTATCCACAAGATGGTGGGTGGGGCCAGTGGGAAAGTAAGCGGAGCAGTGAGTGCAAACAGATTATTGGTTTGTCTTTGTTCTGATTTTTATTATGTATTTTGTGGTTTTGGTGTTGTGATTTTAGGTTGTGAACCACCCTGAGATCTACGGGTATAGGGCAGTACAGTATACAAATTATTATTATTATTATTATTATTATTATTATTATTAATATTAATATTTTGTACAGAAGTAAGGCCTGCTGTGTTTAGTGGGACATTTTCTCTGATGGGTAGAGAGGTTCTAGGAAATCTGAGGTGGGCCCTGTGTTTCAGTTCTCTTTCTGTTTTGGAATGTGCGAATTATTAGGCAGGATCGTCTGTCATTGAGAACTGAATCTACTGAGCAGGTTGAAACATTAACAGGATTTTAACCACGCCTGTGAATTATCGGAAAGTATGGATAATTTGGAAGGATAAAACTTGGATAGTATTGATATGCAGTTGTAAATATTATCACTAGGACCCATGGAAGGGATGGGGGAAGTCAGGAGATTCAGAGTAATCTCGATACAGTCATACCTCGGGTTGTGTCCGCTGCGGGTTGCGTTCTTTCAGGATACGAACGCAGCAGACCCGGAAGTGTTTACTTCCGGGTTCTGCCACGCGCGCATGCGCAGAAGCGTTTGGCGTGCTTCGCGCATGCACAGAAGCACTCTATCATGCTTCTGCGCAAGTGCTCTATCGCCGCTTGGGTTTGTGGACTTTTCGGGGTGCAAATGGCACCCCGGAACAGATTGGGTTCGCAACCTGTATTTGGCACCACTGTATTTGGATTTTGAATTTTTTGTCGTTGTATGTTTATACAGTGGTACCTCGACTTACGAAGGCGATCCATTCCGCGGCGCTCTTCGGAAGTCGAATCCTTCGTAAGTCGAAGCGTCCATTTTGCGCATGAGCAAAGCGCGGTTTTGTGCTTTGCGCATGCGCAGACTGCGCGCGCCGCTTATGCACAGGCGCAGAACACACGCGCACGGCGAAAATACTTCTGGGTTTGCCGACTTCGGAAGTCGAAACCTTCGGAAGTCGAGGCATTCGTAAGTCGAGGTACCACTGTATTGGATAAAATCACAGACACACAGACACAACTGAATCTACTGAATCTTCTGCCACCCCTAGTCACAACACTCTTTGGCTTTTGCTGCAAGATCCTGACTCATCTATAACTTTGGAAAACTTATATTGCTCTCTGCTATATACAGTACCAACCTTTTCTTCTTCTTCTGCAACTCGTATGCTTTTGTAGCATTACATGCTGCAAATCATAGAATCATAGAGTTGGAAGAGACCACAAGGGCCATCCAGTCCAACCCCCTGCCAAGCAGGTAACACCATCAAAGCATTCTTGACATATGCCTCCACCACACTCCTTGGTAGCAAATTCCACTGCCGAACAGCTCTTACTGTCAGGAAGTTCTTCCTAATGTTCAGGTGGAATCTTCTTTCTTGTAGTTTGAATCCATTGCTCTGTGTCTGCTTCTCTGGAGCAGCAGAAAACAACCTTTCACTCTCCTCTATATGACATCCTATTATATATTTGAACATGGCTATCATATCACCCCTTAACCTTCTCTTCTCCAAGCTAAACATACCCAGCTCCCTAAGCCGTTCCTCATAAGGCATCGTTTCCAGGCCTTTGACCATTTTGGTTGCCCTCCTCTGGACACGTCCCAGCTTGTCAGTATCCTTCTTGAACTGTGGTGCCCAGAACTGGACACAGTACTCCAGGCGAGGTCTGACCAGAGCAGAATACAGTGGTACTATTACTTCCCTTGATCTAGATGCTATACTCCTATTGATGCAGCCCAGAATTGCATTGGCTTTTTTAGCTGCTGCATCACACTGTTGACTCATGTCAAGTTTGTGGTCTACCAAGACTCCTAGATCCTTTTCACATGTACTGCTCTCAAGCCAGGTGTCACCCATCCTGTATTTGTGCCTTTCATTTTTTTTGCCCAAGTGTAGTACTTTACATTTCTCCTTGTTAAAATTCATCTTGTTTGCTTTGGCCCAGTTGTCTAATGTTCAATCTGAGTAAGAAAGGGGACTGGAGTAGTTGGGTTGGATTCTGAGCTACCATCCTCCCTCTCTGCTGCAACCTCAAAATGCATCTGGCAAAATGAGAAGAGGCAACTTCTGTGGATGATGCCATCATTCCAGGCTGAGGTCCTCACCTAACCTGTCAGATGCATCTAGCAAGGACTCCCTGGACATCAACTTCAGCAAAGACTCCTGTGAGATTCTTCCCAGCATGGGGAAACGGGAAATTCCACCTGGGTCAAAGTTGCCATCACCAGAAGACTGTGAGAAGGTGCTTTCTAGCTAAAGCACCATGGGATGGTGGCGTGCTGGTCCAAGGGTAAACCAAGAGGTGAGGTCCAGGGCCAGTCCGAAGTCTAGAGAGTTCACGAGAGGTCAGTCCAATGAAGCTGAGGCAGTGAGCAGGACAGGAAACTGGGCAAGGTCATGAGCAGGAACACTGGTAGGAATCCAGGGCAGGTCTGAAGCAGGAACACAGGCAGGTCAGGAACTGGAGCACAGGCCTGGGGCGGGGTCTGACCGCCTTTTATCTCTGCCGAGGTAATGGCCGGTCCCTATCCCCCGATGACTCACCACCCTGCCTTGCCTGAATGCGAGCACTCCTCCTGCGCGTACTTAGGTCTCTCCTCCTCTCAGCCCTGAGCCTCTGTAGCTTGGGAGATGCCGGAGGGTTACTGGACCCAGGAGCCGCCTCAGCTCTAGCCGGCAGTGGGCCAGCTGCTGGTGACAAGGTCTCTCTTGCACCTGGAACCAAGGCAGGCTCAGGCCCCACATTCGGCTCAGCTGACTGAGGCTCCTCAGGATCGGGTCCCATCCTCAGTTCAGCCGATGTCCCAGGTAAGGATCCGGTGCAGGTTGCGGTTCCTCCGGCTCCGAGTCTGAACCCGAGTCCCAGGCCATCACAGGTGGCTCCCAGCTCTTGCTTCTCAGGGGCTCATGGTGGAATATGTTTCATGCAAAGAATAATTCTGGAGCTGAGACCACATCTTTGGATATTGAAGTCCTCAAGCAAGTCTGGCCAAGGTTGTCCACCATGAGGAAAAGGACTCCTGGAAGTGCAGAGAAGACCTCTCTACTTTATGATTGCATTGCCTGCCCCTTTACAAACATGGCCGTTGGGGCACCTCCCAAACCTGTAATCTGGGGAACTGGGTTCGCGTCTCCGCTCCTCCACATGCAGCTGCTGGGTGACCTTGGGCTAGTCACACTTCTCTGAAGTCTCTCAGCCCCACTCACCTCACAGGGTGTCTGTTCTGGGGGAGGAAGGGAAAGGAGAATGTTAGCCGCTTTGAGACTCCTTCGGGTAGTGATAAAGCGGGATATCAAATCCAAACTCCTCCTCTTCTTCTTCTTCTTCTTCTTCTGTTATCTGTGATGCCAAAGGTTCAACCAGCACCCCTAGATATGCTCTGCCACTCAGCCTAAAGCACATGGGTCTTGCAGGTAGACAGGAGGCAACACAGTTGGCACTTCAATTGTTGGCTGTTTGTTTTCAGTGGACAGTTTTCTTACACCAGTGTGGTGTAGTGTTTAAGAGCGGTAGACTTGTAATCTGGGGAACCGGGTTCGCGTTTCTGCTCCTCCACATGCAGCTGCTGGGTGACCTTGGGCTAGTCACACTTCTTTGAAGTCTTTCAGCCCCACTCACCTCACAGGGTGTCTGTTGTGGGGGAGGAAGGGAAAGGAGATTGTTAGCCACTTTGAGACTCCTTCGGGTAGTGATAAAGCGGGATATCAAATCCAAACTCTTCTTCTTCTTCTTCTTCTTCTTCTTCTTCTTCTTCTTCTTCTTCTTCTTCTTCTTCTTCTTCTTCTTCTTCTTCTTCTTCTTCTTCGCCAAGTAGCTGCTACCAATTGGACTGGTAGAGTGGAAGGCAGAGATACCAAATGTAGGTGGAGCCAGAGCCAGTGGCAGGGTTGGGGCCATAGCCAATAACAGGCTAGAGCCAACGAATTCCGGTTTTGCTCCCGCCTTCCTCCCTGCTGAGTTCTACAAGGGCAACACAAAGGACACATGTGCAGCATACATTTAAAGCATGATGGCGTCCCCCAAAGAATTCTTGGAGCTGTAGCTTGTTGAGGGCCCCATCCCAGAGCGACAGTTCCCAGGCTGGTTTGTCAACCAGCCCCTCTTCCCGTTGTCGCTCTGCGGGGGCAATAGAGGCTACATTCCCACAACTCTCAGCACCTGCCACAATCTACGTTTCCCATAATTCTTTGAGGGGAAGCCACGGCTGTTTAAGGTGGTATCACAGTGCTTTAAATATAATGTGTGCATGTGCCCTGAGATGGAGGAGGAGGAGGAGGAGGAGGAGGAGGAGGAGGAGGAGGAGGAGGAGGAGGAGGAGGAGGAGGAGGAGGCTGACTGGCTAGCTCCCTGGGCTGGTTGTAAGTAAGAAGGCAGGTAGGTTGGAGGGGCTGGCTGAGGGTTGGTGGAGTGGGTCCCTATTTGCCCAAACAGGCCAGCTTGCACCGGCCAAGTCCTTTGGCCTCCCGCACATCCCCAATTTTGGGGAGCTTATCCGCCAAACTGATGCACGCCTCTTTCTCCCCAGGTGCCTGCCGATCCTCTGTCGTCCGATGCAAGCCGGGAGCCAACTGCCCCAACCCGCAGAGTGGCCTCCGCAGGCAACATTCCCCCTTGTCTGCCGCTGAAGATTCTGCTGCTCCCATTCTAGAGCTGCAGAGTCGGAGTCCCTCCGGATTTTGCCGGCACGGCAGAGGAGAGAGGCAGAACAGATCAGGTAGGCACCCCGTAGCCTGAGCCTCACGGCTTCCTGTTGTGCCTTGGGTACCCAAAACAAAATCTTTTAAAAGCCTTCCCCGCCCCACCAAGGCATGAATGGTTTATTATTGATGATGATAATAATAATAATAATAATAATAATAATAATAATAATAATAATACAGTGGTGCCTCGCTAGACGAATTTAATTCGTTCCACGGGTCTTTTCTTATAACGAAAAATTCGCCTAGCGAATCCCATAGGAATGCATTGAATTTTTTTTTAATTTTTTTGCCCATAGGAACGCATTAATTGAATTTCAATGCATTCCTATGGGAAACAGCGATTCGCTAGACGAATTTTTCATAAAACGAATTCGTCTAGCGAGGCAACCTCCGCTCGAAAAATCCTTTCGTTAAGCGGAAATTTTGTTAAGCAGGGCATTCGTTAAGCGAAGCACCACTGTAATAATAATAATAATAATAATTGCATTTATATCCCACCTTTTTCTCGAAGGAGCTCAAGGCGGCCTCATTTAATCCCCCTATCAGGTAGGTTAGGCTGAGAGAAGGTAGTGACAATCTCAAGGTCACCCAGTGAGCTTCATGGCCGAGTGGGGATTTGAACCCTGGCCCCCAGGTCCTAGCCCGAAACTCTAATCGCTAGCTCTCACTGACACCTACACTGGACCTACGTATTTTGGGAGTGGCACAGCAAGGGAAGGAAGGTTGTGTGAAGAAAGACACTCCGCTCTCTGTCCTCCGTCCAGGCCCAGTTCAAAGGCAAATTCCAGCCAGGCAAAGACCCTTGTGGAGGGTGCAGAGATCATCGAGGGGTGTGGCTTGGGGAGAGGTCCCAAGGGCAAGAGGCCTGGAGGGCTGCATTTGAATCCTAGATCTGAGGTCTACTACCCTTGAGTTAAGAAACTAACCCCAAATATGGTGGGGTCGTAGCCCAGAGGTAGAGTTCATGCTTCGTGTGCAGTGTCCCAGGTTTGTCCTCTTGCGGACGGGAGTTTGTTTTTGGCGGGTACGAAGGATGGCTGGTCAAAATGAGATGTGTGTCTTGTCACGTTGCGAGTTTGCAGCGAGCAAGTTGCATTGCAGAAGACTTCTCAAGTAGGACATATGAGCCCCAGGGACAAAGGTGGAATTAAATCAGATCCTGGGGGCCTCTGAAAGGCAGTTCAGTTCTGCCACCGAAGCAGCGATGCTTTTTCTATCATTCATAGGCGAAGAGAAGAGAAAGAAGAGAGAAAACCAGAGGAAAGACCCATTTTTGAGATTGTTAAAAATTGAGAGTTGGACTTGGGGGGGTCTTTTCATTTGCTTTTTTGGAGGATATTTGGAGTGCTTGCCTGTGTGTTTTTTTGGGGGGGTAGCGGGCTTTGATTTCTATGTTTTGTTTGTTTGTTGGGGGTGCCAATGTTTCATCTATTGTTTAGGGCGAGGAGGTTCAGAGTACAGTGGTACCTTGGTTTTTGAACGTAATCCGTTCCGGAAGACTGTTCAACTTCCAATGTTTGAAAACTGAGGCACAAAGGGAGAACTGAAAAAAACAACAACCAAGTATACGCAGTGGAAGCCGTTTGACTTTCAAGGCGCGTTTGAAAACAGAAGCATTTACTTCCGGGTTTTTGGCGTTCAAAAACCGAAATGTTTAGCTTCCGAGACGCTTGAAAACCGAGGTACCACTGTATCGCCAGCTTTCATGCTGTGAAATGGGTGCTTTGTGGTGCCCATGACAGTTTCTTAGATTTCCAGTTTCTTAGATTTCCAAATGTGCCCTTGGCACATTTTCAACGCCACAAAAGGCTGGGTCTTTCTCATCTCTTCCTGCTGGAGACCCTTTCAAGTGGAGGTGATGCCAGGGATTGAACCCAGGAGCACCATGCAAAGCATGAAAGACACCCATGTCCTGAACAGAAATGAGTCTCAGTGGGTATTCTTTTTTCTTTTTTTGCTTTTGATCTGCAGACCATACGTAGTTGGCTGTCTCTCCACTCATGTGCACTGCGTTACCTTTGCGTTGAAATGAATACGGTGGAATAGCGAAGCGACAACATAATTTACATAACAAATTACGCAAATTGCGTTAATTTGCGTGATTTTACCGCAGCAAGATAAATGACATCCTTTTTTGGCAAACTGTTTAATATGACCTTGGGCCCCTCCAGGCTGGTGGTTTTGTCTGGCAATGTGTCCCTGAAGCGATGATAATAATATGTTAGTGGTGGGTTTATACTGGGCTGTCCACGCACAATATTCTGCTTTATTAGTTGTTTGACACAAGATAATATCACCAAGGCAACTACAGTCATACCTTGGTTGACGAACGCCTTGCGACTCGAATGTTTTGGCTCCTGAATGCCGCAAACCCAGAAGTGAGTGTTTGCAGACATTCTTTGGAACCCGGACGTCTGTTCTGGCTGTCGGCATTCTTTCCGGGGCCCATCAGCCAATCGGAAGCCGCGCCTTGGTTTGCGAATGTTTTAGAAGTCGAACGGACTTCTGGAACGGATTCCGTTTGTCAACCAAGGTACATTTGTTTCTGTAAACAAACAATAAATGTCCATAAAAATGGCAAAAGTAGTTTCTTTCCTAAATAGGTTTTATCTTAAACAATAGCAAACACAGTAAAGAGTTTACTTGTAATATACCAGTGCTTCAGTGCTCATTTCTTCTTTTTCCAAAATAGATTTTATCTCGAACAATTGCAAACGCAGTAATAAAGTGTCCACTTATGATATATCAGTGGTTCAGTGCTCAGACGTTGTTCCGGTAATCAGATGTTTCGTTGTGAAAAAGCTTAATCGTCGACTTTGTAGTAAATAATATACAAGAGCAGACGCCCCTGTCTGGCCTGCCCCTCGCCTCCGCTCGAGCAGGAAGAAGCAAAGCGTGCGCCGGCCGAGCAAGTGCGCTGGCCGAGCAGCCAGCTGCCAAGTGAGGCTTTTTACTGGACAGCGGGGCTTGGCTTGGGAGTCGCAGGGGGGGCGCCGAGTGTCAACCCCCCTACAGGGTGGCACCCGGGGCTGACCGCCCCAACGCACCCCCTTGCTACGCCCCTGAGGACACATCACCATTAGAGTTCACCAACATATGCCAGCCAGAGGGAAAACACTCAAGGAGAGCACAAAGCAGGGTGGGTAAGGGGTGTGGCCTATGGAAAGATCTGGGGGCCAGTCAGACAGACCTGGGGGGGGGCGCATTCCATTTCAAATTGCTCTTTGTCAACCCCTTGGAGGCTTCTGGGGGAAGGGGCTGTTAGCATAAATCCTCTACATGGCACAGATGCTAACATGTGACTATTGTTTACTTTATGTGATTGTATTCTTTCCCACGCAGGAGCCTGGATGCAACCCGACTCCTGTACTGTGATGTTCTTTGTTCCTCACTTTGCTTTCGCTTTTGACCGAGGACAGATGGCAGCTTGCATCTGTCTCATAATAAATTAGTTTTGCAACTAATAAAATGTGTGCTGCTTTCTATCACGGAGGGCAGTCGCATTGCAAGAATACTGGGCTTTCCACTCCAGTATTCTAACAGGGGCCTGGGGGAAGACTGTCTTCTCTCCTTGCCTTGAGGTCTCCTTTGGGGCATAGCTGCCAAGTACCCCGTTTTCCCCGGGAAACCCCCGTTTTCACTTACCTTTTCCCGGTGGTCCCCCGTATCACTTCATCTCCTGTTTTTCTCCGTTATTTTCTCCTGCCGGCGGCCATTTTTTTCTTTCTGATTTGCCCTTCTATGGGCACCAAAAATGGCCACCGCCGGCTTCAAAAGTCGCATCTCCGCATGTCCGGAAGTGCATAGACGCGACTTCTGGTGTCAGCGGCGGCCATTTTTGGTGCCCATAGACGGGCAGAGCGACACTGGAAGTTGCGTCGACGCACTTCCTGACATGCGTAGAAGCGACTTTCGAAGCTGGTGGTGGCCAATTTTGGTGCCCATAGAAGGGCAAAGCGACACCGGAAGTTACGTCGACGCAACTTCCAGTGTCACACGGCTACCGGTCCCGGATTCTGCAGTCCGGGACTTGGAAGGTAAGCTTTGGGGTGGTGCTGTGAATTGGGCTCAGAGGGAGAAGGCAAGAAAACGGCGACCGGGACAAGGGAGATGGGTTTGCTCAGAGAGGGGGGGGACCATTGAGGCAATTTTGACTGGACCCGGCACCTCACCCCACAAAAAACCCCAACAACCCTGGAACATAGCTGCCAAGTCTCCTGTTTTTCGCGGGAAACCCCCGTATTTTAAACCGTTTCCCGCTGGCAGCCTGGATTGGAAAAAATCCCATAAATCCCCCGGATTTCTTACCTGCCAGGGAGGCTCCATTTTGGGTCCTGGCACCACCCGATTTCCAGTGCCCATACATGGGTAGCACGGCACCAGAAGTCGCTTCTATGCATGTCCGGACATGCGTAGAAGTGACTTCCGGTGCCGCGCTACCCATTTATGGGCACCAGAAATCGGGCAGCATGCATCCAGACATGCGTAGAAGCCACTTTCGGTGCCGCGCCGCTGCTGATCCTGCATTTTTCAGCGGGAGACTTGGCAGCCATGGCCTGGAACCAGCACTACAAGCAGAGCAGCAGAGGGGAAAACAGCTGCCGCAGGCAGAGACGTATGAAAAACATACAGTGAGAGTGTTTGCCCCACCCAGGAACCATTCTGGGCCCAGCCATAGCACAAAAAGCCTTCTCTAGAGGCTTCAGATATTGGGGGCAGTCACACATAATGCTAAACCATGGTTTGTTCAATAAACCTCAAGTTATCTCACAAAGAAGCCGACAGCTTGGATTGCTTTTCCCTCCATAGCAAGGCTGTCAGACTCAGATATAACAGCAAACCATCGCTAAAGTGATCCACAGTCTGCAGGCCATCAGCAAACCATCGCTCCAGGTCATGGTTTGTTGCCAGAAAACACACAATCGTTCATCTACTGGGCTGGGTTCAGATGTCCAAACAAACAGTGCTTGGGCTAAACAACCATAGTTTTGCTTCGTGCATGAACCAGGTTACCAGTGTGAACCAAGGTCCCAGAATTCTCTGGCCTGGTGCTGCTCGCTTTCAATCTACAAATGCATCTGATTCCATGACCTATTTCCAATACCAGCTGTGTGGCCTGGGGTTCCTCCTTTCAGATATCGGAGGTGGTCTTGATCCCTTTAACAGTCACCGCTGCCTCTTTCCGCAGGGGAAGACGGGACCCAAGGCCACGGGGAGAACGGCAGCCAGGAGAGCCACGTCCAGACCCGGTGTGAGTCCTGTACGTCCACATTCCTCAAGATCGTCTGGGGATTTCTGATCATCCTCTCCGTCTCCTCCTCCTGGGTCGGAACAACGCAGATTGTGAAAATCACATACAAGAACTTTGATTACCCGTTTTTCATGACTTGGTTTTCCACAAACTGGAACATTATGTTTTTCCCAGTGTATTACTCCGGGCATCTTGCAACGGCGCAGGAAAAGCAATCTCCAATCAAAAAATTCAGGTAGGCCTGTCATTTATTTCAGTCCCATCCCACCGTTTTCTCCAGGATGCTCAAAGTGACTGACATGGTTCTCCCCCTCCTCATTTAATCCCCACAACGACCCTGTGAGGTAGGTTAGGCTCAGTATACCTGAAGGAGCATCTCCACCCCCACCGGACGCTGAGGTCCAACTCCAAGGCCCTTCTGGCAGTTCCCTCCCTGCGAGAAGTGAGGTTACAGGGAACTAGGCAGAGGGCCTTCTCAGTGGTGGCGCCTGCCCTGTGGAACATCCTCCCACCAGATGTCAAGGAAATTAACAACTATCTGACTTTTAGAAGACATCTGAAGGCAGCCCTGTTTAGGGAAGTTTTTAATGTTTGATGTTTTATCGTGTAATATTCTGTTGGGAGCAGCCCAGAGTGGCTGGGGAAGCCCAGCCAGATGGGTGGGGTATAAATAATAAGATATGATGATGATGAAGAGGCTGGCTCAAGGTGACATCTAGTGAGAGCTTCATGGCTGAGTGGGGATTCGAACCCTGGCCTCTCAAGTCTTTATCCAACACTCTAAACCACTATGCCATGCTGGTTCCATTGCAATGGCAAGGAGTCTTTCTGGGTAGAATTGATCAAAGGCCCGTCTATCAAGCAAATGCAAAGCGAGGAAAATGCTGTGCTCAGGTCACACTTTGACATTTATTTTTTGTGTTTGTCCACACCCTGGATTTTAAGACGCCTGCTTTCTCTTCCTTGTGTGTGCAGGGAATGCAGTCGGATCTTTGGCGAGGATGGTCTGACGCTGAAACTCTTTCTTAAAAGGACAGCTCCCTTTTCTATTCTCTGGACTTTGACCAATTACCTTTACTTGCTGGCTTTGAAGAAGCTGACAGCCACGGACGTCTCGGCCCTATTCTGTTGCAACAAAGCCTTTGTCTTCCTGCTCTCGTGGATTGTACTGAAGGACAGGTTCATGGGTGTAAGGGTAATAACCTCTGCCATTCCCTCTCAATCTCGTTCTCGCTCCCCATTGTCGGCAGGCCATGCGCCATGTTGGCTTCGCAGTGAATATAACCAGAAGGGGCATCAACTTTGGTAGAAACGGTTTCGGTGAGCTGAGTGATTTAACAGCCCCCAGGTGATTCTGAAAACCTCGGGTTGCGTCCATGGGAGCCATTTTTATGGCAAAATCTCACCATCAGGTCGCTTTTCCTTTTGATTCTTCCACAGTTCTCCTGTGTCATAAATGTTGCCCTCTGGTGAGGAAACAGATACAACAATGGGAAAACCAAGGAGTGTGGTGGAGTCTCCTTCTTTGGAGGTCTTTAAGCAGAGGCCTGACGGGCATATGTCAAGAATGCTTTGATGGTGTTTCCTGCTTGGAAGGGGGTTGGACTGGATGGCCCTTGGGGTCTCTTCCAACTCTATGATTCTATTATTCTAATCCACTAAATATATATACACAGTGGTACCTTGGTTCTCGAACAGCTTAGTTGTCAAACAAATTGGCTCCCGAATGCCAAAAACCCAGAAGTAAGTGTTCTGGTTTGGGAACATTTTTCGGAAGCCGAACGTCCGAGTGCAGGAAGCTCCTGCAGCCAATTGGAAGCCGTGCCTTGGTTTTCAGGAGTTCAACGGACATCCAGAACAGATTACGTTCGAGAACCAAGGTTCCACTGTAATGCAAACTTATTTGCATACAACCGGGGTTGTATCTTTCTTTAACTCCTCAGGAACACATTTTTAAGGAAAACTAACTGGAAGAATGACTGGTAAATGTCAGATTGTAGACATTGCTAGTACAATTTCACCCTTATTGTGGGGGGGGGGCGGGCCAGAGGCACTCACCTGATCTCCCAAGAACTGGGTCCCTGTTGCTTCTCTGTATAGAACGGGGTGGGTGGGTGTTGGTATTCTTGAGAGTGTATGGATCAGGGCCATTGTGCAAAATGAAGAGATACAGCTAATAAGCCACCTGCCTTTTATCTAGTATCACCGAACCCAATAAGATAAAAAAAATTCCTTCCAGTAGCACCTTAGAGACCAACTAAGTTTGTCATTGGTATGAGCTTTCGTGTGCATGCACACTTCTTCAGATACCAATAAGGACATGGTGGGAAATATTTCCCTGAAAATTAATGATAGTGGAACAAATATGCACTAATAATAATAATAATAATAATAATAATAATAATAACAATAATAAATTTATATCTGGCCGGGTTTCCCCAGCCACTCTGAGCGGCTCCCAACAGAATTAATGGTAATAATAATTTAAAAAACGATTAAACATCAGACATTAAAAGCTTCCCTAAACAGGGCTGCCTTCAGATGTCTTCTAAAAGTCAGATAGTTGTTTATTTCCTTGACATCTGATGGGAGGGCATTCCACAGGGCAGGCGCCACTACCGAGAAGGCACCCTTTGGAAAGATTGAAAGAAGTGTGCCGTAAGGGATTGTTTAAGAAGCAAATGCTACCCCTCAGTATTAAAAGGAAAGGCTTTCTTTAACGCCACCTTTTACGATTTCTATTTCCGTAGTGCAACAAAGCCCCAAATGCTCTCCCAAAATAACCCGTGCCTCTTTTGAACTCTCGGCACCATCAATTAATGTTTGCCCTCGCCGATTAAAATCGTCTCCCGACGGCGAATTAACTGAACAAAAGCTTTTGTGGGTTAATCCGTTGATTAAACCGATTTGAGCTTCCGGCTCCAGTGTTTATTTCATGGTTCTCCCTGTCCAATTTACTCTGCCCCTTAATGAACACACGTATAAACTAGACGAGGCAGACAAGCAAACTGATGGGATGAGCCAACGGAGGGGGATAACGTCTTGTGCTGTGATGCAGAACGAAGGACCTCGGAGGGCCTTGAAGATCTTTGCTGGGAATTGCAAGGAGAGGGGCTGTTGCACCCAAGGTCAGCTTGTGGGCTTCCCAAGGGCATCTAGTTGGCCACTGTAAGAACAGGATGCTGGGGTGGAGAGAGAAATTGGGTTCCGTTTATATTTTAAAACCTGCACTTCTCTGAATTTTGAGGTGCAGTTCGGCAGCCAATGAATGTATACATAACCCAGGGGTTATGTTCCTGGGAACCATGCATAAATGTGAAATAATATATGGTGGGGAACAGCACCTAAAAAGCTTGTAAACAGCCTCTAAACCTCTGGAAACCCTTGAAAAAAACTCTTTTAAAAATCCGCCGAACTCCACCACAATCATTCCCTCCAAACCTCCTTTCTCAAACTCCAACTCTTCCCAGGTCTCAAAGATCGGCGCACCAGACTCCTGGAATTGCAGTTGCAAAGGCCCCTGCGATGGCGAGCTGTTTTCCCACACTTTTCGCACAATTCTTGCAGTTTCCCTGCTCTTTCTGGGGCCATTCTAGCCCTTTACGCAGCTTTCTGCAGTTCAAATCAATTTATTTGATTATTTTGGGTTCCACGCATTATGCACGAGTGGGGAGACGCCTGCACAAAAGTGCATTCTACTAAGGGAAACCACTTAGCAAAAATGTGTGTATTTAGAAAACGAATTTGTGCTCAAATGCTTTCGAAGGAGATTAGAAAAATTCACGGAGGCTAAAGCTATCGTGGCTGCCTCTGCTCTGCTTGGAGGCAGGGACCCAGGTGGCACTGTGGGTTAAACCACAGAGTCTAGGGCTTGCTGATCAGAAGGTTGGGGGTTCGAATCCCTGCAACGGGGTGAGCTCCCGTTGCTCGGTCCCAGCTCCTGCCCACCTAGCAGTTTGAAAGCACACCAAAGTGCAAGTAGATAAATAGGGACCACTCTGGTGGGAAGGTAAACGGCATTTCCGTGCGCTGCTCTGGTTCGCCAGAAGCAGCTTTGTCATGCTGGCCACATGACCCGGAAGCTGTCTGCGGACAAACGCTGGCTCCCTCGGCCTATAGAGCGAGATGAGCGCCGCAACCCCAGAGTCGGACACGACTGGACCTGATGGTCAGGGGCCCCTTTACCTTTAAAGCTATCGTGGCTGCCTCTGCTCTGCTTGGAGGCAGTAATGCAGCTGAACAGCAGTCGGTGCAAACCACAGGATGGGAGAGGGCTCTCGCACTCGGGTCCTCCCTGCAGGCTACCTGTGGGGAACTGGTTGGCCACTGTGAGAAAAGGATGCTGGATTATCATGACTCCAAGGCTCTTCCCCAAGAAGCAGTCTCCTTCTCACAGAGTCTAGCCCAAGTTCTTTTTCTTCTTCTTTGGCGATCCCTCCTAGCCAAGTAAGATGGTCTTCCATGAACACGGTCTTAGCAGTGAGTCCGTAAGTGACTGTGGAGGCCAATTCTGGATCCACACGTCCTTCCACAGTGGGGACATTGGTTTCCGGGTAGGAGATGATCACGGTGTGGATTTGCCAAGCGGTCCTTCCTCTTAGCACGTTTCTCCCTTTCGCCCTGAGTTTGAGTGCCTTCAAAGTCCATGACACCTTTGGGAAAAGCTGTTCTCCAACTGGAGCGCTTGCAGGCCAGTGTTTCCCAGTTGTCGGTGTTTATACTACTTTTTTTTAGATTTGCCTTGAGAGAGTCTTTAAAGCTCTTTTGTTGACCACCAACATTATGCTTTCCATTCTTATGTTCAGAATAGAGTAGTTGCTTTGGAAGACGATCATCAGGCATCCACATGCCCAGTCCAACGAAGTTGATGTTGAAGAATCGTTGCTTCGACCCTGATGATCTTTGCTTCTTTCAGTACACTGGCATTAGTTCGTCTCTCTTCCGATTTCTCACCCAAATGACAGTGTGCTATCATAAATAGGCAAGTGACAAAGATGTAGTAAGATCTTGGAGGCTGCCTGCACAGCCGAGAAACACACACCAGCAACGTAAGGGGAGCCACGGGTTCCCCATTCCCACTGCGTACCTTACAAAGTCTTTGATGAGTATTCCACTCGCCCTATTAGCCCCCAAAACCGCCATTCATTCCTCCACTGCAAAAGACCGATAACAGAAACAACTCTGGTTTTGGAGCAGCCTTGCCCAAATTGCTTTAAAATCTAAAATATCTTTAAAAAATCATAGAATCAAAGAATCATAGGGTTGGAAAGTTACACTAAAGAGGCATCAAGTCCATCCCCCTGCAATGCAGGAATTTCAGCTAAAGCATCCCTGAGAGATGGCCATTCAACCTCTCCTTAAAAACCTCCAAGGAAGGAGAGTTCCACCACCTCCCAAGGGAGACCGTTCAACTGTCGAACAGCTCTTACTGTCAGAAAGTTCTTCCTGAAAAAGTCCCTTCACCGAATATTATGAAAAGAGGGGATGGGCTGTTACCAAGACAACCTCCTTGTTGTCCCCATAGTCTACACCGAATGGGGTGTGTGTGTGTCCCAAAGTAAGCAGTAGGGTTACCGGGGTGGGGAGCACTAAGGGATATAAATGACTTTGCAAAGCTAGTATCGCAGGACGAAGTTCGTCCATTTCACTGAATGAATTAAGCTGAATAGTTTCAATTGGATTTTGAATAAACGTGCAATTAATTGCTACTGTTCTGAATTTTATTGTGCCATTACCTTCCTTAGGGAGTCCTGCAAACCACTATTCTGAATAAGAATTCTTTTAAAAGGGGAGGGTAAGAGGCACTGGGGAGGGGTTTATGGAACAGGGGCAGAAGCAGTGTCCCAAAAAAGTTTGGGAATCACTGGCCTGTGCTTCCATTATAGTGGTCTGTCCCCACTCAGAGCCCCCTATTCAGAGGGAAAATATGAGAGAGAGAGAGAGAGAGAGAGAGAGAGAGAGAGAGAGAGAGAGAGAGAGAGAGAGAGAGAGAGAGAGATTAGTTTCTGGGCCCAATTCAATGTGCTGGTTTTGATCTATAAAGCCTTAAACAGCTCAGGACCTCAATACCTCAAGGACTGCCTCTCACCATAGGAACCTACCCAGACCCTTAAACCATCTTCTGAGGCCCTTCTTCATGAGCCTCCTCTCTAAGAGGTCCAGGGGGTGGCAACACAAGAACCAGGCCTTTTCCGTGGTGGCTCCCCATTTTGAGAATGCTCTCCCCAGGGTGGCTTGCCTGGCGCCTTCATTATACAGTGTTGCCTCGCTTAACAAATGCCCTGCTTAACGAAATTTACGCTTAACGAAAGGTTTTTTCTAGTGGATGTTGCCTCGCTAGACGAATGTGTTTTACGAAAAATTCGTCTAGCGAATCATGGTTTCCCATAGGAATGCATTGAAATTCAATTAATGCGTTCCTATGGGCAAAAAAAAATAAAAAAAAATTCAGTGCATTCCTATGGGATTCGCTAGACGAATTTTTCGTTATAAGAAAAGACCCGTGGAACGAATTAAATTCGTCTAGCGAGGCACCACTGTATATTTTTAGGCGCCAGGTGAAAACGTTCCTCTTCGACCAAGCGTTTGACTGATTAACATTATATGTCCTTTTAAATGTGGGGGTTTTTCGGGGGGGGGGTGTTATTGCTGTGTTCGTTTTCTTATTTTTATTAAGTATTTTGTGTTTTTTACGTTGTGAACTGCCCTAAGATCTACGGATGAAGGCCGGTATGCAAATTTAATAAACAAACAAACAAACCTCATGGCATCTCTTTCTAAGTGATAAAAATTGCTCTAAATTTCTTTCTTTGTGGATTACGCAGATAGTTGCTGCAATCATGGCCATCACTGGAATTGTCATGATGGCGTACGCAGATGGTTTTCAGGGCGATTCGATTATCGGGGTCGCGTATGCCGTTGGGTCTGCATCGATGTCGGCGCTGTATAAGGTACGTCCTTGCTCACTTTCTTGCTATCTTAATTTTTTGAAGGAGGAGAGGAGAAAAGGTCGACCTGCGCGCGAGAAAAGCAAGCTCTCCGTGCTTTGAAGGCCCCTTCCTTCCTTCCTTCCCTTCCCTCACCTCACCTGATTTACATTCTGCGCCAGGTGCGTCAGGGGAAAGTTACGACGGAGATAATTACTTTTGTGGCCCACCAAGGAATCGGCTTGGCTTCCCTTTATCGAGTCTTAATGAAAACTCTATTATTCTGCCACGGTGAGATTAGCATCTCTGAGTCCCTCATTTTCCGTGCCGGCGTTTTTATCGACTCTCACTGTGCACGACTGGGAGAGCATGTTGAAATGTCGAATGAGGACCCCTCCAGCGAGAGGAGGAAGGTCTTGCCCACAACGCCCCTCTTTTTTGGAAGTCCAGCCTTACAAGGACGTGAGGGATTCTTGCCATGGCGCTGACAGACAAGAAACATCCGGAGTCAGGAATCAAAAGTACCCCTACAAAGCTAGGAAAAGGCTTGTCCGCCACTGCTACATCTCTCACGGGTGGCCCTGTGGTCTAAACCACTGAGCCTCTTGGGCTTGCCGATTGGAAGGTCGGCGGTTTGAATCCCAGCGACAGAGTGAGTTGTATACCTGAAGGAGCGTCTCCACCCCCATCGTTCTGCCCGGACACTGAGGTCCAGCACCGAGGGCCTTTTGGCGGTTCCCTCGTTGCGAGAAGCCAAGTTGCGGGGAACCAGGCAGAGGGCCTTCTCAGTGGTGGTGCCGGCCCTGTGGAATGCCCTCCCATCAGATGTCAAAGAGAAAAACAGCTACCAGTTTTTTAGAAGACATCTGAAGGCAGCCCTGTTTAGGGAGGCTTTTAATGTTTAATAGATTATTTTATTTCATTTTTCTGTTGGAAGCCGCCCAGAGTGGCTGGGGAAACCCAGCCAGATGGACGGGGTATAAATAATAAATTATTATTATTATTATTATTATTATTATTATTATTATTATTGCTCTGCCCCAGCTCCTGCCAACCTAGCAGTTCGAAAGCACGCCAGTGCAAGTAGATAAATAGGTACCACTGTGGCGGGAAGGGAAACTGTGTTTCCATGCACTCTGTTTTCCATCATTGTGTCCAGATGCGGTTTAGTCATGCTGGCCACATGACCCAGAAAGCTGTCAGTAGACAAACGCCAGCTCCCTCAGCCTGAAAGTGAGATGAGCGCCACAACCCCATAGTTGCCTTTGACTGGACTTAACCGTCCAGGGGTCCTTTACGTTTTACCTACGTCTCACAGCTTCTCCTAGGAGTGCGCCCAACGAGGCAGTTGCTGCCATAGAGCTGCATGCATCCTGCTTCTGCTCCTCTCTCTTCAATCCTCTTCTGGTCCTGGGAGACAAATAATGGGGGCAGGAGAAGGAGATGTGGAAGCCCTTGACATGTGAAAAGGATCTAGGAGTCTTGGTAGACCACAAACTTGACATGAGCCAGCAGTGTGATGCAGCAGCTAAAAAAGCCAATGCAATTCTGGGCTGCATCAATAGGAGTATAGCATCTAGATCAAGGGAAGTAATAGTACCGCTGTATTCCGCTCTGGTCAGACCTCACCAGACCTCACTTGCAGTATTGTGTCCAGTTCTGGGCACCACAGTTCAAGAAGGATACTGACAAGCTGGAACGTGTCCAGAGGAGGGCAAGCAAAATGGTCAAAGGCCTGGAAACGATGCCTTATGAGGAACGGCTTAGGGAGCTGGGTATGTTTAGCCTGGAGAAGAGAAGGTTAAGGGGTGATATGATAGCCATGTTCAAATATATAAAAGGATGTCATATAGAGGAGGGTGAAAGGTTGTTTTCTGCTGCTCCAGAGAAGCGGACACGTAGCAATGGATTCAAACTACAAGAAAGAAGATTCCACCTAAACATTAGGAAGAACTTCCTGACAGTAAGAGCTGTTTGACAGTGGAATTTGCTGCCAAGGAGTGTGGTGGAGTCTCCTTCTTTGGAGGTCTTTAAGCAGAGGCCTGACAGGCATATGTCAAGAATGCTTTGATGGTGTTTCCTGCTCGGCAGGGGGTTGGACTGGATGGCCCTTGTGGTCTCTTCCAACTCTATGATTCTACCCCAGCCTGACCTCTCCCTCCCTCCCTCCTCCTGCACCCATTCTTCACTCTCCAATCCTGCAGCTCCTCCTGCCTCTGCCTCTCATCTCTCAGCTGTTCTCCCAGTTCACTGATCCCTCCTTCCAAGTCAGTCTCCAACCCCTCTTCTCCCGGTGCCCACTTCTCGGTGCCTAGCCGGTCCCTGACAGATTCCTATCCATGCCTCCGCACATCAAGAGCTCTCTGCTATCTTCTGCAAGGGACACGACAAACCTCCAGCCTATGAACTCAAAGCAGCACCCAGGAGCTGGCTGGTTGTCTCCCTGGACACTCCCAGGTCATGCCCACACAGGCCACGCCCCTCGACCCAGGCCACGCCCCTCCACACTGGCCACACCCCCTCCACACAGACCACGCCCCTCGCCAGCCCTGCCCTTGTTGAGCAGAGTGAGGTGGCCACTTCAGGTCAGAGCTTTTGCACATCCCAAAAGGACAAGAAGTTGTAATTTAAACGGATAGAGTCGTAAAATTGTTGGGTTGGAAGGGGGTGCCAAGGGTCATCTAGTCCAACCCCCTTAAATTTAATATTGTCGTCTTCCTGCTCCCAGGATCCCATGCCTCAGGTGTCAAAATAACTTGACCAACTTTGTGGAAGTTGCACTATGACTTTGGGAGGGACGCCAACCCTTTGCTGCAGTGCCTCGGGCACCAAAATATCTTGAGTTACTCTGTTCCCCAGCGACTGGGGAGGTTGCACTCAGCCTGAATTGTTTCCCCTTTCCCCCCATTTAGGTTCTGTTCAAGATGTTCCTTGGGAGCGCAAACTTTGGGGAAGCGGCCCATTTCATTTCTACCCTTGGCTTTTTCAACTTGGTCTTCCTTTCCTTTACACCGATCATCCTGTATTTCACCAAGGTGGAGTATTGGTCTCCCTTCTCGGCCGTTCCCTGGGGCTACCTGTGCGGAATAGCCGGCCTCTGGCTAGGTATTTATCCCTATTTTATATCTTTACCTGAATGTTTACGATTTGCACAACCGTTATCAAGGTGGTTGCGTGGAAGGTGGAGCTTGCTTGCTTTCCCTGCTCCGGAGGGCAGGACCCGAACTAACGGATTCAAATGACAAGAAAGGAGACTCTGCCTAAACATCAGGAAAGAACTTTCTGACGGCAAGAGCTGTTCAACAGGGGAACAGACTTAGCCCCAAAGAGCCATGCCAATTGTCAGGGGTGATGAAAGGTCCAACAATATCTGGTTGGTCACAGGGTCCCCATCCCTGACCTATATTATTATTATTGTTGTTGTTGTTGTTGTTATTACTACTACTACTACTATTACTACAGTATTATTATTAGCTAAATGTATCGCTTGCTTTTTTTCTTGCCAAAGGCAACTAAAAGCAACTAACAAACAACAAACAACCCACGCACAGATCCATTAAAACGAAGGGGGAGAAACACAAAAAAATATATATATTTATTTCCTTGATGGATTACCAGTACAGTGGAACCTCGGTTTACGAACAGGATCCGTTCCACGGAGGCGTTCGTAAACGGAGGCATTCACTCCCCGAAGGCACACTTCTGCACATGCGCGAAGCACCCATAGAGCGCTTCGCGCACTGCACAGATCGCATATGCGCACGCTGCGCAGATCGCATCAGGGCATCCGATGCCGCAGAACCCAGATGCAAACACTTCCGGGTCCGTGGCATTCGTAAACGGAGGCATTCGTAAACGGGACTGTTTGTAAACCGAGGTACCACTGTACATGTTGCATATTTCTTACCGGAGGGCTTTCAAGAGGGAGGGTCGGTAAGGTGAAGGGGAAACATTTTTTAAAATGTTTATTAGCTATGAGCTGGGAAAGGGTTGTACAGTGGTACCTCGGTTTGTGACCACAATCCATTCCGCGGAGGCGGTCGCTCGCTGAAGCAGTCGCTCCCCGAAGGCACGCTTCTGCGCATGCGCAAAGCGCCAATAGAGCGCTTCTGCGCACGCTGTGCAGATCGCATCTGTGCATGTGCGAGCTGCGCAGATTGCGTTTGCACATCCGACACCACAGAACCCAGATGTAAACACTTCCGGGTCCGCGACAGTCGCAAACAGAGGTAGACGTAAACTGAGGTTTGACTGTAGCTCAATAGTGGAGCAACTGCTTTGAGTGCAGAAGATCCTATTAAGGCAGAGTGAGACATGTGCCTAACTTTCAAGTCCCACTCCTTTTGACGAAGGGCTGCAATCCTATTTCATTTTGCTGGGGGATACGCCCTGTAAAAACCCAGTGGGACTTTAGGTAAGGGCCACAGCTCGGCATGAGAACAGCTGCTTTGTATTCAGAAGGCCCCAACCTGTCAGAGACGTTCCCCTTCTGACAGACAGAGAGGAATTCAGAGGGAAGGGGGAACGCCAAAGACTCCAGTGGTACCTCTAGTTGCGGACGGGATCCATTCTGGAGCTCCGGTCGGATCCCGAGGTTCTCGCAACCGGAGGTGCCTGTTCTGCTCATGCGCGCGGAAGAACGCTTCTGCGCATGCACGCATGGCGAAACGCAGAAAAATACTTTTGGGTTTGCTGTGTGCGTATCTTGAAGGATATGTATCCAGAGGTGCTCCTAAATAGAGGTACCACGGTAGTCCTTCAACTTATCTCACTCGGGAATGCAGCCTGGAAGTTCTGAAAGTACCACAGAGCGGAGAGAAGAGGATGCAACAGAGGAAGGGGAAGGGATAGTAGGACCAGAGTCTCCGAAAAGTCAGAGATTGAGTCGTTTGGCAGAAAAGCGCATGACAGGAAAAAGGTGTGGGGGGGAGGTGGAGAGTATCTTGCTTCAACCTGAAAAAGATGCTAGCTCCGTCAACTGACTCCGAAGGTGACGAATGAGATAATGGAGCTCAGATTGCTGAGCCCTGTAATCGCTGAATAAATCTGAAGTAATAAAGCTGTCAGAGGCTGCGTCTTGTGTGGGAGAGACTACCAAACCTGACACAACCCCTCCAGCTTTTTAGACTTTCAGATGGGTGACATTCCCGACCCTATCTAGAGGTAATCCGTTTGTATCCTCCGTGAATTTGTTTCATCCTCTCTTCACGCCATCCAAGGAGGCGGCCCTCACTGTCTCCAGTGGGAGGGAGTTCCACAGTCTTTCTTGACTTTCCCCAAAATTAAAAGTCCCAAACTCTATAAACTTTCCTCATAGGCGAGTCGCTCCATCCGATTCATCATTTTGGTTGTCCTTTCCTGAACAGGTGGGATTTGTCATCTAGAACCTTGGGAGGACAAGGCTCTCTGGAAGAATGATTTATTTATTTGCCGGTTCTGATCCTGGTGGTGCAGAAGATCTTTTCTTCTTCTTCTTCTTCTTCTTCTTCTTCTTCTT
Source organism: Zootoca vivipara (assembly GCF_963506605.1). Lineage (NCBI taxonomy): Eukaryota > Metazoa > Chordata > Lepidosauria > Squamata > Lacertidae > Zootoca > Zootoca vivipara. Next base: position 5,656,122 of record NC_083276.1, read on the forward strand.
CTTCTTCTTCTTCTTCTTCTTCTTCTTCTTCTTCTTCTTCTTCTTCTTCTTCTTCTTCTTCTTCTTCTTCTTCTTCTTCTTCTTCTTTACAACCTCACACTTTGTTCTTTTCCTCCACAGCTTTCAACATCCTGGTGAACGTCGGAGTTGTGCTTACGTACCCAATCTTAATATCTATCGGGACGTTGCTCAGTGTTCCCGGCAATGCAGGTATAAATAATGCCTTTTGATCAATGCAGTGGCTCTGTGTGTGCCCCAGATTACTTGCTTGTTTATTTACATAAAATTCCTAAGCCACACCCCCTAAGGAATTGGGGAAAAAATGTTTAAAAGCACCTTTCCAAAAAAACAAACAAACCCAGGGTCCTTTTTGTTGGGGATAATTCAGATGGAAATTCCCAGGTGACAAAAAAGGTTATTTATGTACCCCACTACTGCGGCCCGTGTATTGTTAGCCCCAAAATGGAAAACGAGCGAGGTCCCAACCAAAGAAGAATGGCAACTTAAACTGATGGGATATGAGCAGTTTGTGGATCTAATGTATAGAATAAGAGAACAAATCCGTTTAAAGAAGATTGGGAAATGTTTATTGACTGTATGGGGGGGAATTGTGTACACTTGAAAATGCTGGCAGCAGTCAAATAAATTCAACAGTGTAAATAAGTTTTGATGGGTGTAATAATGATATATAATGAAACTAAGGTGGATGACCAAAAAAGGGTCAGACCCCTTCCAAAATGATCTTCACACAAGAACACAATTCAGCGGCCTGTCGACTACGTAACCTTCAGATAAAGGCAGAGATTAATCTACAGTGGTACCTCTACTTACGAATAACTCTACTTACAAATGTTTCTACTTACAAACAGAGCTCCGTCCGCCATCTTGGATGCGGTTTAGATAGGATTTTTTCTACTTACAAATTTTTAGATAGGGTTGCTTCTACTTATGAATTTTTTCTCCCAATGCATTCCTATGGGATTCGACATACAATTTTTTTCAACTTACGAATGTGCGTTCGGAACGCATTAAATTCGTAAGTAGAGGTACCACTGTACCTTCAATCAAGAAAGCACAACTTGGAATATACTGAATGGTTTAGTTCAGGCATCCCCAAACTGCGGCCCTCCAGATGTTTTGGCCTACAACTCCCATGATCCCTAGTTAACAGGACCAGTAGTCAGGGATGATGGGAATTGTAGTCCAAAACATCTGGAGGGGCGAAGTTTGGGGGTGCCTGGTTAAGTTTATAAAATATGCAGGGATTTATGCTATGCAAAATGAACCATGGAAAGAGAAGAAGGGAAGTCATTGATATCTTAAGGATGTATAAATGAATATTCTGCATTGTAAAACAGAAAATTAATTTAAAATTATACATAAATAATAATAATAATACTGCATTGGGTAGGAGGAGGAAAGGTGGAATACAGTGGTACCTTGGTTCTCAAACATATTCCATTCCGGAAGTTCGTTCCAAAACCAAAGTGTTCCAAAATCAAGGTGTGCTTTCCCACAGAAAGTATGGTGCAAAATAGATTAATCTGATCCAGACTTTTAAAAACCACCCCTGAAACAGCAATTTAACATGGATTTTATTATCTAACGAGACCATTGATCCACAAAATGAAAGCTAATAATAATAATAATAATAATAATAATTTATTATTTATACCCCGCCCATCTGGCTGGGTTCCCCCCCCCCCCGCCACTCTGGGCGGCTTCCAACACACATTAAAATATCACAGATTAAAAACTTCCTTAAACAGGGCTGCCTTTAGGTATTTTCTAAATGTCAGGTAGCTGTTTATCTCTCTGACCTCTGATGGGAGGGCGTTCCACAGGGCGGGTGCCACTACCGAGAAGGCCCTCTGCCTGGTACAATGTACTGCAGTCACACAATCAATCCATCAGTAGCTGAAATGGGTTCCACACAGTCACAAAAACAAAACAAAAAAGAGCTGCAAAAACAAAAACGCAAAATAAGTAGCAAAACCAGGCGGACCTCAGCGTAACACTCAAATCATCAGCATAACACTCAAAACGGAAGTGTGGCACTCAAATAAAAAAAAAAAGCGTAACACTCAAAACGGAGCATGTTCAGCTTCCGAAAATAGTTCGCAAACCAGAACACTGACTTCTGGGCTTGCAGTGTTTGGGTTCCAAGTTCTTTGAGTACCAAGGCATTTGAGAACCAGGGTACCACTGTATATATGTACCGTATTTTTCCGTGCATCAGACTATATTTTTTCCCTGAATTTTTGAAGCTTAAAATAAGGGGTCGTCTTATACGCGGATAGTGTATAATGCATTTTCTTCATTTTGAGTCCCCCAAAATAGGGGGTGTCTTATACACGGAAAGAAATGGTAAATAATAATAATATAAGAATGTCTGTCTTTCACTATACAGAAGTCGCAAGAGTTTCTCCACTCACTTTCCCCTCTGCCCACCCATGGCATGTGGCCCTCAGGATGAGACCACTCCCCCTGTTGCAAGCCAAAAATGGCTTATCAAAAATGAGTTAGACCAATAAAACTCAGAGACAAGAGGAGTTAGGAGTCCATTATGTTTATTGCAAAGCAATAGGCTACAGTCGAATCTTTTTGGAATACTGCAACCCCACCCAAAGGTCGGGCAGGAATTTATAACATTTCAGACAAAGGATTTTGATTTAACCAATCACATAAAGCATTACATCATTTAATATTTTAATATTCATCATTATCTCATTTCATATTCAATATGTATGTCATTACCCAATATAATACGCATGCGCAATAAGCATTGCTAACTAAACTTTGATTCTTATCGTGATCTGTTACATATTGTCAGTTTGCATGTATGGGGAACCTGTGTTACATGTGGATGGAACAATTTATGTTCTAGTTTATGAATTGCTTCTTTGTGATTGACGTATTAGCTGACCTTCTATCCCAGTAGGGACGGCTTCTTGCTGAATCATCAGTTTCTTTTAAAGCAACAGGTTACCATAATTCACTAATATAAGCATATTCCAGGCTTTATAGGGAAATACATTATCACCTTAATTGGGGCCCTTTGGGCCCCTGCTACACCCCGACCCCATCTCTCGCTAATCTCCTTGCTCCCCTTTTCTCCCCGAACCCAGCTGTCGACCTTCTCAAACGCGAGGTGATCTTCAGCGTGGTCCGTTTGGGGGCCACCACCATCATCTGCCTCGGGTTCTTGCTGATGCTCCTTCCCGAGGAATGGGACGAGATCACGCTGCGATTCATCAACAGCCTGAAGGAGAAGAAGGCCGAAGACCACCCCGAGGACGTCACGGACTCGAGCGTCCACTTCCGGAGCAGAAGCCGAGTCAACGGGACTGTGTCTATACCGCTGGCTTAGAGCCGGCCGGGCTTCAAGTTGCGTGCACGCCAATGTATATTCTGTGAATATGATTTAATAATTCCCTTTCCGCCCCCCCCCTCGCCCACTTGTATGCTTTAAAAAGAGACAGCTTTATTTTAAACAGGAATGGATCGTAAATTCAACGCTAAACACATCGGAAACTAAGCTGTTTACATTTGTACACTTTATCCAGGAGTAGGTGCAAATGAACGACAATAAATTCCTTTTTTATACAAAAGCGCATATAAAAGAAAGCTATATATATGCATGTGTTTGATTCTGGAGGTCGGCGGGTCTTTAGCGTTGGGGGTCGGCATTTGGAATTTGCAAAAAGCGCCGCGGGCGCCAGCTACAAAATGGCTGCCGTGGGGGACAGACGTGGTGTGACACAAAATGGCTGCCACATCTAAAAGAGCGGAAGAAGAGGCCGGTCCACAAAAAGCAGCTCATCAAGGGGGAAAGGCACTTGCAGCACCCACCACTGCGATTGTGGTCAGAGGATGCCCTTGGATTTCTGAGGAGATACTGAGATATTTTGTGGGAGCTACTGGAGGTTGCATTGTGATATAACACTAGTAGTAGTAATAGTAATAATAGTAACAACAACAACAACAACTTATTATTATTATTATTATTATTATTATTATTATTATTATTATTATTATTATTTATACCCCGCCCATCTGGTTGGGTCTCCCCAGCCACTCTGGGTGGCTTCCAACAAAATATTAAAAATACAATAAAACATCAGTCATTAAAAACTTCCCTAAACAGGGCTGCCTTCAGATGTCTTCTAAACGTCAGATAGTTGTTTATTTGTTTGACATCTGACGGGAGGGCGTTCCACAGGGCGGGCACCACCACTAAGAAGGCCCTTGGCCTGGTTCCCTGTAACCTCACTTCTCGTAGGGAGGGAACTGCCAGAAGACCCTTGGAGTCCAAGATGACTCCCAGGCTGCACACCTGGTCCTTCAGGGGCACAATTACCCCATTCAGGACCAGGGAGTCCTCCACACCTGCCCGCCTCCTGTCCCCCACAAACAGTACTTCTGTCTTGTCAGGATTCAATCTGTTAGCCGCCATCCATCCTCCAACCGCCTCCAGGACCTTCACTGCCCTCACTGGTTCTGATTTGAAAGAGAGGTAGAGCTGGGTATCATCCGCATACTGATGGACACCCAGCCCAAACCCCCTGATGATCTCTCCCAGCGGCTGCATGTAGATGTTAAAAAGCATGGGGGAGAGGACAGAACCCCGAGGCACCCCACAAGTGAGAGCCCAGGGATCTGAGCACTCATCCCCCCCACCACCACTTTCTGAACATGGCCCAGGAGGAAGGAGCGGAATCACTGTATAACAGTGCCCATAACCACCACAAGGTTGATAAAAGCTTTGGAGAGTTATCCTGATCAGGGAAACAGCACCAGCAGAGTGCTCATTGCTACAGCCCAAATCCAGTTCACAGACACACTTTTATAGGTGCTTTAAGGCTGGAAGATCCAATCTCATATATTGGTTGGGGTGTTGAGTTTCACCCCAGCGTGCATTTTCCAGAATGGTAATGGTAAAGGTAAAGGACCCCTGACTGTTAAGTCCAGTTGCAGACGACTCTGGGGATGCAACGCTCATTTCGCCTTTCAGGTCAAGGGAGCCGGCGTTTGTCTGCAGACAATTTTTCTGGGCCATGTGGCCAGCATGACTAAGCCGCTTCTGGCGCAACGGAGTACTGAAAAAAGAGCAGGGCACAGAAACACCGTTTACCTTCCCACCGCAGTGGTACCTATGTATCTACTTGCACTCATGTGCTTTCGAACTGCTAGGCTGGCAGGAGCTGGGACCAAGCAACGGGAACTCACCCTGTCCCGGGGATTCGAACTGCCGACCTTCTGATCAGCAAGCCCAAGAGGCTCAGTGGTTTTAAACAAGACTCCACTGGGGATTTAGGGATGAGACTTCATTTTTAAGTGAACTGAGCTGGTTCACACCCCTAGGACTAATACACAGACTGGAACATCATCATCGTTGTTGTTGTTGTGATTTCAGACTTTTCTCCATTTGAATTCAGTCTCTGGCTCCACAAAAGTACCAAAATGTGTCAGAACAATAATAGGCATTTTCGGGATGAGATATGGTAAGATCCCATGTACATTGGGATAAGATATATATTTAAATACATGTTTTGTGGTTTAAAAAATGTATTTAAATATAAATTTAAATTAAATATGGATTTTCATATGGATTTTTTTAAAATGCAGAACAGGACAGGACAGACCTTTGAATAAACCCACGTGGAACTGATAAGGATTTGAAACTGACTGATCCATTCATTTCTAGAATAACCCAGACAAAGGATGGGGAGAACTTTGATTCAGATTTTATATAAAGGTGAAACATATTCCAAAACACTACATGAACAGAAACACAGCCATCTTTTGAAATTTGCACACTAGTGAAAATAATATAAATTAATTGTGTTGGGCAAAATTGCACACATTTATGTGTATATCAAAAAACCACACTGAAATACTGGTGCAGAACTGATGCAGAATTGTAGAGAACCGAAGACTGGAAAAATGAGAAAGTGAACCTGACAGATTTCCTTGTTTTTAACCCAGACAGAGTCTTACTCTTAACACCTATGAGAACAAGGGCGTAGAGATCCTATTTTTGCAGACGAGCTTCAATGATCCGGAAGCAAAGCAATCCGCTAACTTAATTTTTTTTGCTGGGCGAAAACTGCCTTGGCGCTCCGAGCAAAGAAAAATACAATTTGACAAACGAGGCAGCTGTGAGATTGCATTCTTCGGCTCGTAAGGGCAATCAAGCCTCTCTCTGTCTGTCTCTGACGGAGAAAACAAAACGTGTGGCGAATAATGCCGGCTTGAGAACCTTCCCAGAAAAAACAATCCAAAAAGCTCCAGAAGGAAGCGGCGACAGTGGCGATGGCCTCTCATCGCAGCTCATATGCAACAGTTTATTGCTGTTCAAATTCATCTCTGCTGCAAACATGCGGCCGATGGTACTTGAGTTCACAGGCAAGACCTAATGAAATCTAGGACCCCGAGCGATGCACTGTAATTTCTGGACTATCACATTATGCCACAATATTCCTCAGTGTTATTTGATCAGTTCCATGGTGTCACACGGCTTGACTGCTGTGCTTTGCTGCCACAGGGTCTCAGAACTGAAATCAGGGCTGGATTGAGGTTTGATGAGGCCCTCAGCTACTGAAGGTAATGGGACCCTTTATATGTCAAGCTTTCCTTTGTCAACAACAAATTGTCACTGTTTTTTTTGTGTGTGTTGAATATATGCTATATGGTGGTTTATGGACCTAATAGGTATCTAAAGCCATTTGCACTTGTTGCCATGCAACCAGTCCATGCAGAATGTAAGCACCCTATATACAGTGGTACCTCACAAGACGAAATTAATTCGTTCTACGAGTCATTTCGTATTGCGAAAATTTCGCCTTGCGAAGCACGGTTTCCCATAGGAATGCATTGGAATTTAATTAATGGGCCAAAAAAAAAAAAGCGCAAAAAAGGCGTCGATTCACCCGCCACGGCCAGAAGTTTTTAAGGCTCTGGGGTGGGGGAAGCAGGAGGAGGGCCAGGAGTCTCCTCCCACCGCAGCCTCCGCTCCTCCGGATCACTGAGGGAGAGAAGCGGCCTGTGCTTGCCCACCAGCCCGCCGGGGAGAAGCCACAGAGGCCACCATGACTGCCAAGGAGGGCAAGGCCGGAGCCACGGAGGCCGCCATGACCACGGCTTATCTTATATTTTGGAAATGTACATCCAGTTTTGTTTTCCTTTAATTTTTGGGGGGGCCCTCCAAGAGAGTGGGGCCCAAACTATAGCTTTCTTAGCTTATACGTAAATCAGGCATTGATTGAAATGAGGCCATGTTCCAAAGTCAAATGGCTCTCCTTTGGATGTTTCAATAAATAATCAAATCAAAAGTATACAGGGAAGGACCGAAGCTCAGTGTTAGAGCATCTGCAGAATGCCCCGGGCTCAATCCCCGGCATCTCCAGGCAGGGCTGGGAGAGATCTTTGTCTGAAACCCTAGTGAACTGCTGCCATTTGGCCTGTCGGTGTCACTTGGTATAAGGCAGGATAAAACTCTCTCTGGGTGTCAGGAGCTTGATCACACAGTAAGCGTAGTTAATAAAAAGGATGATTTATTGTCAAAACAACAGATCGCTCTGGAGGGCTCATAACACAGCCAACCGGCATCATCAATCATGATGACCCTTCTGAAGACACCTTCCGGTTACAGAAGGTATTGCACTTTCTCACTTTGGACCTCTTGCTTAGTTTCCGGTCCAAAAGCCCTCCCCTTAGCCTACTCTTAGGAGGGATTGGCTCTGCTCCAATCCCTTCCCATTGTGACAAACTGCTTCCTTCTCTGTTTGTGCCAGTTTGCACTCCTTGAGAGCGCTGGCTGGGTTCTGGCCCACTCTCACCCATTCCCTTATCAACTGGCATTCCAAGGGGCGGGGGAGTTGGCACTAGCCAATGCTCATTCCTGGCTGCCTGGCAGTTAACCCTCTCTGTTCCTGGCTGCTTTCTTCAGCTGGTTGCAAACCTTCACTGGGAGCTGCCTCATTCATGACACGGAGTCACTTTTGTCTCTCCTTCCTCAGTCCAAGCAAGCATCAGGCATCAGAGGCACCAACTTGAATAAAATGGTTTTTTTGGGGGGGGACACAGATAAGTGCCCCCGATCCTAGCAATTGTGATACCTACTGCTGGTGAAATGGATTATTCCCACTGCACCCTGTTTTTTATCCCCAGAACAGTCCTTTGAGGTTGACTGATCTCAGAAACAGCAACTGGTTCAGGTCTACTCTGAATTCTTAAAGCTAAAAAGAGACTTGAACCCAACTCTTCCCCGAGCTCAAGTTTTTAGATACAGCGGTACCTTGGTTCTCAAACTTAATCCGTTCCAGAAGTCTGTTCCAAAACCAAGGCGCACTTTCCCATAGAAAGTAATGCAAGATGGATTAATCCTTTCCAGAATTTTAAAAACAATCCTTGAAACAGCCATTTAACTTGAATTTTACTATCTAACGCAGGGGTAGGCAACCTAAGGCCTGTGGGCCGGATGCGGCCCAATTGCCTTCTCAATCCGGCCCGCGGACGGTTCGGGAATCAGCGTGTTTTTATATGAGTAGAATATGTCCTTTTATTGAAAATGCATCTAGTTGGAAACGAAGCCACTAGTTGGAAAGAAAGACCATGATCTCAGAAATGTCTGCAGGAATATTAGTTGTTGTTGTTTAGTCGTTTAGTCGAGTCTGACTCTTCGTGACCCCATGGACCATAGCACGCCAGGCACTCCTGTCTTCCACTGCCTCCCGCAGTTTGGTCAAACTCATGTTCGTAGCTTCGAGAACACTGTCCAACCATCTCGTCCTCTGTCGTCCCCTTCTCCTAGTGCCCTCAATCTTTCCCAACATCAGGGTCTTTTCCAAGGATTCTTCTCTTCTCATGAGGTGGCCAAAGTATTGGGGCCTCAGCTTCACGATCTGTCCTTCCAGTGAGCATTCAGGGCTGATTTCCTTAAGAATGGATAGGTTTGATCTTCTAGCAGTCCATGGGACTTCTCAAGAGTCTCCTCCAGCACCATAATTCAAAAGCATCAATTATTCGGCAATCAGCCTTCTTGATGGTCCAGCTCTCACTTCCATACATCACTACTGGGGAAACCATAGCTTTAACCATAGCTTTAACCTTTGTAGGCAAGGTGATGTCTCTGCTTTTTAAGACGCTGTCTAGGTTTGTCTGTAGGTTTGTCTAGGTTTGCAGGAATATTTATTGGCAACCCAATTGGCTGGGTGCCTTTCTGATACAGATGAGCTGCATCCTACCTGTTTACTGGTTCTTTGTTTCTGTTTCCTGTTTTCTTTTCCCAAGGAGGGATAATGTGTAAGCGTGGTGTCAACTCCTTGCTAAAAAAAGGTCAACAACTCTGGGGAACCTTTCCTTAAAAAGGTCAACAACTTTGGGGTCGACAACTCTGGGAAACGGGGCGGGGCAGAGGGATCTTTGCACCACAGTGCCGGATATGCTTATGACGGCCCTGTTACCAAGGCGTTTGAGAACCAAGGTACCACTGTATCTGGTTGCCTCCCCACTGCCCCCCCAAAATAAGCAAGGGCTGGCCGCAAAATTGCTTGGGCATATTTTTAGGACGCACCTTATTTTTGTGACAGTAAGTTGGTTTACGCTGCTTTTAAATAAAGGTTTGGGGACCATCTGACAGGGATTGTTCAGCTTTGATTGTTGCATTTCAGGGGGTTGGACTAGTTGACCCTTAGGGGACCCTTCCAAGTCTGCAGTTCTGCACTCCTAACTCCTCACATTGATGCAGTAGCCAAGGCTGCGTGTTCATCACTCTTTAAAAAGCTGCAATCTGGACAGTCTGCTGTCCGGGAAAGGGAGAAGCAGGTTGGAATAAAAATATCTCTTCCCCCCCCCTTTTCTCTTCCTTGCCCAAAAGCTGAATTGCAGAATTCCAGAATTTAAAAGATGGGTTTTATGCATGCAGACCCTAACGGCTGCACACACTGGCTGTTGGCCCCAGATTTCTGAGTGTGCGTTCTCATGCACACACGGAAGTATACCCCACCAAACTCAGCAGGACTTAATTCTAATTAAGGATGCACCAAACTGGATTGTCAGTGTCAATATTCAGCAATTCCCCAACTCGGGGGGGGGGGGGTACCTCCTTTGCAGCATCACTGCAAGTGTGTGTTGGGGGGTGTATTTCCTTGCAAGATGCATAACAAGCGCGCAAGGATGTCTAGTAGCTAGAGCACAATGGTTAAAACAAATGGTAATTTGTTCCTGGTAATTTACCTGCAAACTGACTTTTAGGTTCAGGGGTCTCGGTTGCAATGCTATTCTATTGCAAAACCATTGCCTTTGCTATTCCATTTGGTTGCTCATCAGTGGCTCCTCCTCATCCTGGAGAGAAGTGACTAGTGGGGTGCCACAGGGTTCTGTCTTGGGCCCAGTCTTATTCAACATCTTTATAAACGACTTGGATGATGGGCTTGAGGGCATCCTGATGAGGGGTGGCTAATACCCCAGAGGACAGGATCACACTTCAGAATGACCTTAACAGATTAGACAACTGGGCCAAAGCAAACAAGATGAATTTCAACAGGGAGAAATGTAAAGTACTACACTTGCGCAAAAAAAAATGAAAGGCACAAATACAGGACGGGAGACACCTGGCTTGAGAGCAGTACATGTGAAAAGGATCTAGGAGTCTTGGTAGACCACAAACTTGACATGAGTCAACAGTGTGATGCAGCAGCTAAAAAAGCCAATGAAATTCTGGGCTGCATCAATAGGAGTATAGCATCTAGATCAAGGGAAGTAATAGTACCACTGTATTCCGCTCTGGTCAGACCTCACCTGGAGTACTGTGGATACTGACAAGCTGTTTTCTGCTGCTCCAGAGAAGCGGACACGGAGCAATGGATTCAAGCTACAGGAAAGAAGATTCCACCTAAACATAAGGAAGAACTTCCTGACAGTAAGAGCTGTTCGGCAGTAGGATCTGCTGCCAAGGAGTGTGGCGGAGTCTTCTTCTTTGGAGGTCTTTAAGCAGAGGCTTGACAGCCACATGTCAAGAATGCTTTGATGCTGTTTCCTGCTTGGCAGGGGGTTGGACTGGATGGCCCTTGTGGTCTCTTCCAACTCCATGATTCTATGATTCTATCCCAGCCTGACCTCTCCCTCCCTCCCTCCCTCCCTCCTCCTGCACCCATTCTATGATTCTATGATTCTAAAACAGTATCTGAACATGACTTTCCTTCCCCATTGCCAGCTCTTCATTCTCTCCTTCCCTTGTTGCCCCCCCCCCGGCCAAAATGCATTTCCCACCCAGCTGGTAAGGAAAACCAGCCGCGACTGCAGAGCAAACGCTTTGCGGTCTAGACATTAAGCTGGTGGAGCATGAAGAGAGTTTTCGTGTGGGTGAGTAACCTGCGCTGGGGAATGTCGCTTGGAGTCATGAATTTCATTACTGTACTGCATTATGCAGCAGCTCCACTAAAATGATCGTTCCCCGGCTTGCGGGGCGCCCTAGTCTAACAATCGCTTATGTCGGAAATGGGGTGGGGGTGGATGCACTGCAGAGCAAGCAGAACAGGCTATCTATCCAGCCCAATATTCCCTGCACTGACTGGCAGCAGCTTGCCAGCTCTTTCCCATCATGTGCACAAGCTATCCCTTTAACTCCTCCCATCAGCTGTCAAAGAAATAAACAACTACCTGACATTTAGAAGACATCTGAAGGGAAGTTTTTAATGACCGATATTTTAATGGATTTTTAACCTTCAGTTGGAAGCCACCCAGAGTGGCTGGGGAGACCCAGCCGGATGGGTGGGGCAGAAATATATTACTATTATTATTATTATTATTATTATTATTATTATTATTATTATTAACAACTGGAGAGGCCGGCACTGAACGACTTCTGCTCTGCCACTGAACTATGGTAGTTTTCTTGGGGGGGGGGCAGGGATGCTGTGATCCACTGGCCAACTTCTGGAAGATCCTGGCAATCTTGCACAGGCTGTTGGGCAAGGTTTGCAAAGTACCACTTCCCAAATAATAACCCATTCAGGAAAATAGACAGGTGTGTGTGTATTGGTTATAGTGCCACCAAGCCACATTGGGGGAATAAAAGGTAAAGTTAAAGGGGCTCCTGACCATTAGGTCCAGTCGCGGATGACTCTGGGGTTGCGGCGCTCATCTCGCTTTAATGGCCGAGGGAGGCGGCGTACAGCTTCCAGGTCATGTGGCCAGCATGACAAAGCTGCTTCTGGCGAACCAGAGCAGCGCACGGAAACGGCGTTTACCTTCCCGCTGGAGCAGTACCTATTTATCTACTTGCACTGTGATGTGCTTTCCAACTGCTAGGTGGGCAGGAGCTGGGACCGAGCAACGGGAGCTCACCCCGTCGCGGGGAATGCGAACCATAGAATCATAGAATCGTAGAGTTGGAAGAGACCACAAGGGCCATCCAGTCCAACCCCCTGCCAAGCAGGAAACACCATCAAAGCATTCTTGACATATGGCTGTCAAGCCTCTGCTTAAAGACCTCCAAAGAAGGAGACTCCACCACATTCCTTGGCAGCAAATTCCACTGCCGAACAGCTCTTACTGTCAGGAAGTTCTTCCTAAGGTTTAGGTGGAATATTCTTTCTTGTAGTTTGAATCCATTGCTCCGTGTCCGCTTCTCTGGAGCAGCAGAAAACAACCTTTCTCCCTCCTCTATATGACATCCTTTTATATATCATATCACCCCTTAACCTTCTCTTCTCCAGGCTAAACCACTGACCTTCTGATCAGCAAACCCTAGGCTCAGTGGTTTAACCCACAGCGCAAACCCGTGTCCATACATGGAGGAATATCCAGGTTCAAATCTTAGCCGTTAAGCTCACTAGGTGACCTGAGGCCAGTTACTGCTCCTTATTCTGCTGCCTCCATCAGCTGCATGATCTGGGGCAGTTTCTGGAGCTACCGTAGGACGAGATGTTGCTGAAAAGTAACGGGAGATAGAGACTCCGTCGAAAATGCAACCGCAAGATACCACCAATTGCTTTGCAGGCTTCTCCTCCATAAGGTGTCTCGCCGGGGTTTTGCTGTTGGATGGTTTTAAAAGGCGATTAGACATATTCATGTTGGCTATCTGTGGCTACTAGCCATGGCGGCAATGTTCCACCTCCATTGTTGTCATTGGTTGCTGGTACCTGTCTGTCTCAAGCGACAATGGAGTGTGCCTCCAAGGGTAAAGGCAAACCACTGCATGAGCAGCAAGGAAGTGACCTCCTTGGGGCACAAGCCTGGGCAGTGTGTCTGGAGGTCCTGGGCTGCCCAGATGACAAAACGACATTGATGAGGTCCAAAGGAAAGCAGAGCAATAGGTTTGGCCCCAACTTGGCTGCAGGAGTTATTCAACATCTTTATCAATGACTTGGATGATGGGCTTGAGGGCATCCTGAGCAAGTTTGCAGATGACACCAAATTGGGAGGGGTGGCTAATACCCCAGAGGACAGGATCACACTTCAAAATGACCTTAACAGATTAGACAAGTGGGCCAAAGCAAACAAGATGAATTTTAACAAGGAGAAATGTAAGGTACTACACTTGGGCAAAAAAATGAAAGGCACAAATACAGGATGGGGGACAATTGGCTTGAGAGCAGTACATGTGAAAAGGATCTAGGAGTCCTGGTAGACCACAAACTTGACATGAGTCCACAGTGTGATGCAGCAGCTAAAAAAGCCAATGCAATTCTGGGCTGCATCAATAGGAGTATAGCGTCTAGATCAAGGGAAGTAATAGTACCACTGTATTCCGCTCTGGTCAGACCTCACCTAGAATACTGTGTCCAGTTCTGGGCACCACAGTTCAAGAAGGATACTGACAAACTGGGACGCGTCCAGAGGAGGGCAACCAAAATGGTCAAAGGCCTGGAAACGATGCCTTATGAAGAACGGCTTAGGGAGCTGGGTATGTTTAGCCTGGAGAAGAGAAGGTTAAGGGGTGAGATGATAGCCATGTTCAAATATATTAAAAGATGTCATATAGAGGAGGGAGAAAGGTCGTTTTCTGCTGCTCCAGAGAAGCGGACACGGAGCAATGGATTCAAACTACAAGAAAGAAGATTCCACCTAAACATTAGGAAGAACTTCCTGACAGTAAGAGCTGTTCAGCAGTGGAACTTGCTGCCAAGGAGTGTGGTGGAGTCTCCTTCTTTGGAGGTCTTTAAGCAGAGGCTTGACAGGCATATGTCAAGAATGCTTTGATGGTGTTTCCTGCTTGGCAGGGGGTTGGACTGGATGGCCCTTGTGGTCTCTTCCAACTCTATGATTCTATGAGTTGCTGGAAGGAGGCATACAAGGCACCATCAAACTGTCTTAGGGACTCCACTCTGGATTTGTGGAGGGTTTACTCCTTAGATTTTTCTTCTCCCAAAGATATCCCGCAAGGTAGCAGAGGTTTAGGATCAGAGCCTTCCTTCTCCTAGATGGGCTCCCTTCCTAGGTGGACAAGTCCCACCTTCCCCCTCTACAGTATGTGAAGAAACCGCCTTCTTGATCTCCTCTGCTCAATCCACCAGAACGCTCCAGGCTGGCTTATTCTTTCATAACAGGAAGTTCCCAGACCAGGTCAATGTTTAACTGGACTTACCAAGTATGGAGATGGGAAGGGTCTGTGAGGGAGTTGCCATGGGAATAGGTGCATTTTTGGCTCTCGTCTGCGTCAGGCAGAGCCCTGAGGGGGAAATTCCACTGGGAGACCATTGGTAGGTTGCGTTAGAAATCCAGTTTCATCCCAAAAGGTGGTCGGTCGAACGAGTGGCTCTGAAAACCTGTCAGTTTTTCCTTCTTGGGCTTCACCCTTCCTGGTGGACATTGAACTCTGCATTTCGAACCCGTCTTCAGCTTCAAACCTGGAAATGTCACCCCACTGCATAGAGGAATTCTCAGGCTCCGGGTTTCGTCCTTTTGGATCTTGCCCCCATTTTGACAACTCTGCGCTTTTGGACCTGGGGAATGGAAAGTAGGGCAGTTTTTGGAGTTGGGGCCCTTGGCTGTTCTTTCTTTCCAGAGCGACTCACCGCTGTCCGGAAAGATGGGCTCGAATTCCTCAAAGGCCCATCGGAAGGTGACTAAAGTAGCTCCCATGCCGATGAACGAGGAGAGGCCGCAGCTCCCGAGCAGAGTGGCCGTCTACACGTTCCAGAGCCCTCAGAGGGAGACAAGTCGGAACACATTTGCCTCCTGGAATCCAGCATTGGACAAACACCTTCCGCCCCTGAGAGAAATGGGACAAGGGGCATATCCCACAGGTAAAACTACAAGAAAGAATATTCCACCTAAACATTAGGAAGAACTTCCTGACAGTAAGAGCTGTTTGACAGTGGAACTTGCTGCCAAGGAGTGTGGTGGAGTCTCCTTTGGAGGTCCTTAAGCGGAGGCTTGACAGCCATCTGTCAGGAATGCTTTGATGGTGTTTTTTGCTTGGCAGGGGGTTGGACTGGATGGCCCTTGTGGTCTCTTCCAACTCTATGATTCTATGATTCTTCATTCCTTTTTAGGGTGTAATGAAAAGTACAGAAGATTCATTTTTATTGTGCCTTCCTGATGATGACGAGTGATATCATACCTGATGATGACGAGTGATATCATAGAATAGGGGCATCCCATCCCATAATGATAATTTTACTATTTATATAGTAAATAGTACTATACGTCTGACTGGGTTGCCCCAGCCACTCTGGGCAGCTTCCAACGTATATAAAAACATAATAAAACATTAAACATTTTATTTAAAAAAAAACCCTTCCTTATACAGGATTGCCTTCAGATGGCTCAGGGGGGCGGGCGGATAACTCCATACCCTCCAACATTTCTCCAATGAAAATAGGAACACCCTAAGGAAAAGAGGGGCATTCCAGGATCAAATCAGAAATCAGGGTGGCGTCTCTAAATCAGGGACATCCCTGGAAAACAGGGACACTTGGAGCGCCTGTGATATTTTTTCTAGAAAAAGAGGCACCAGAATTCACCATGAACTTCCTTGTTCTCTTAGCATGGCAATGGCGCCCACCTGAGAGGTGGCAGAACTTAGTTCTGGCTGAAAACGAGTCCTGATGATGATGGTTGTTTTCTATGACCTGGACTCAAGGCAGGTTATACAAATTAAAACAACACGGATAAAACACAAAAAGCCAAAAAAACATATAAAGGGTAATCATTAAATGGTTTAAAATTGAAATTAGAATGATTTTCTAAAAACCAGAGCTGTTAAAATACAGGTGATCCAGGCAGTACATCCCCTTCATGAGAGATATTTTATCACCTAGTCAACAGGTATGGGGCAGGGTTGTCTGAATACCGCAGGTGTGAACATGAGAACATCAGAATAGAGATCTGAGGCTGGATCAGGCCAATGGCCTGCCCCATATCTAGTCCAGCATCCTGTTCTCACAGCCACCAGCCAGATGCTTAAATGGGAAACCTGCAAGCAGGATTCGAGCAGAAGAGCCCTCTCCCCTCCTGGGGTTTCCAGCAACTGATATTCAGAAACATTGCCATCGATAGATAGCCCTCTCCATGAATTTGCCTAATCCTCTTTTAAAGCCATCCAAGTTTGTGGTTATCACTGCCTCGTGTGGCAGTGAGTTCCACAGTTTCACTACATGAAGAGGTACTTTCTTTTCTCTGCCCTGAATCTTCCAACGTTTAACTATTGACACCACACAGATACCGGTCCTGTACTCTTCTTGGTGCCTGCTAAGAACTTGTTGTTGTTGTTGTTGTTGTTGTTGTTGTTGTTAGACTAGACTAGCCAGATGAATTTTTTAGTTTATTACTGGGTTGTTGGGTTTTTGGGATTCTTTTTACTAATAATCATTCCCCGAAAACCTGTTGGAATGGAACAGTCTCCACCTGCCAGCAGTAGGACAGCATGGAGCGAGTCAGTCCAAATTCTAGGGGCAGCCACCGAGAAGGCCCTCTCCTGGATCCCCACCAAATATCCCTGTGAGGGTGATGAGACCAAGAGAGCGGCCTTCCCCAAAGATCTCAGAGCTGGGGGGCTCATGACTTGCACTCATGATGCACTATCAGGGCAGTTATACACAACCCCCCCTTTCAATAGTGTTTGTACCTGCAAAGGTTTGGGGGCAGAGCAATCTGAGATTCCCCGATGGGCCGTCGAATGAGGATGGTGGGTTTGACAGGCTTCTGGTATGATCTTATGAAGGGCCGTCTTAAGCATATCTGGCGCCATGGTGCAAAGATCCCTCCTTTCCCAGAGTTGTTGACCTTTTATAGGACTGGAGGAGGTGGGCAGCGGCTAGAGGTGGCTCTTCCGGCGGGGAAGCTGGCTGCTTTGTGCCACGGTGGCCACGGCAGGCAGCACAGGCAGCACACCGAGCGAGTGGGCCTGTGCTGCTCCCGCTGAGCGGCGGCTCAGGTTTTTCCCTTTTAGCCTTCTGGCGCCCTGCAGAATTCAGCGCCTGCAGGCTAAAATGGAAAAAAAACCAAGCCGACGCTCGGCGGGAGCGGGGCACGCACCCTCGCTCACTCAGCGTGCTCGTTCGGTGTTCCCCGGACTCTCGCCTGGTGCCCTCCAGAACCTGGCGCCCCGGCGCCCCGCGCCACTAGCCTCTATGGGTAAGACGGGCCTGATCTTATGCGTTTCCATGCAAAGGTTTGTTTCCAGGAATTCATTTCGCCAAAAACAAGGACGCGAGCCTTTCTTTGAGAAATAACAATAAATCTTGCGTGGAGCACCATGGCTGTCTCTCTCCCCAACCTCACCGGATGATCTCATGGTAGAGGCTGCCTTGCGCACGTGAAAGCAAATGTTAACACACACACACACCCCTCGGAAGAAGATGTGGCGGTGAATACAGATGAGTCCTGGGCATTTGGCAAACGACCCAGAGCGCTTTATGACAGCAATTGCGCTTGCATAAAAACACCTGGCAAAAAGATATAAGGAAGCAGATTCTGTCGGGTATTATGAAAATGTTTTTTCCCCTCCTCTCTTTTTGCACAGCCGTTTTAATGCACTCATTACGCCGGAGTAGCAAATATGTGAAGCTGCTGGGGGGGGGCCCTCTCCTGTGCTTTTCCTCCATCCCCTCAGTTAAAAAGAAAGAGGAAAGTGAAATGGATCTGTCTGAGTGTGTGAGAGAGAGAGCCCTGTTCCGCACACAAGGGGATCTACATCTTCTACAGCTAATTGACTGTTTGGGGTTGCCAGTTTCCCCAGAAAGCACTCTCCCTCTCCAAGTTCTAATTTCTGGGTATTAGGAATAATTTGCAAATTAGACGCCGTCCTTATTAAGTCGTGCGAAGATACTGCAGGTGGCATAAAACGAAGCAAAACAAAAAAACCAACATCAGCCCAAGACAATTTAACAAGCAAAGACAAAATGCCAAAAAGGGTCAGTACAATTGTGGTGGTGGATCATAGAACAGTAGAGATGGAAGGGGCCCAAGGGTCATCTAGTCCAACCCCCCCGCAATGCAGGAGTCACGGCCTTAAAAAATGGTTGTAAAAATTATATGTTGATGCAAACACAGGGTACCCTTAGCTTCCACAGTGAAATGTAGGAGGGCATTGAGTAGGTTGCGTTCCTCAGCCCTCACTTCAGGAAAAGAAATGTTTAAAATATTATTGTTGTTCTTTATTTATTCAAAAGCCTTTCGCAAAAACTCCCGTGACAAAAAATGCTCCTCTTTCCTCCCTCTTTCTAAGTGCCGAGGCCTGTTCCGCTAGACCTGAAGATGGAAGCAGGAGGACAAAGCATCATCAAGCAGCATCCTCCCCGAAGGCCTCAGGTAAGAGGGGGAAGAGTAAGCCAGTGACGTCAGGGGCAGGTGCCAGGAGCAGGTCAGCAATAACTCACCTGGCGTCTATGACATTAACTCTTTATTCAAAGAAACAAACAGCTCAGGAGGCCAGGCCTACTAAGCATAGCAAGTCATCCCGGTAGATCTTGTCCCTATGAGGCAGTTGTGGGGCCTTCCCACAGTATACCTGCAGGAGTGTTTCCACCCCCATCGTTCTGCCCGGATACTGAGGTCCAACTCCAAGGGCCTTCTGGCAGTTCCCTCACTGCGAGAAGCAAAGATACAGGGAACCAGGCAGAGGGCCTTCTTGGTGGTGGCTCCGGCCCTGTGGAATGCCCCCTGGTCAAATGTCAAGGAAATAAACAACTACCTGACTTTTGAAGACATCTGAAGGCAGCCCTGTATAAGGAAGTTTTTAATGACTCATGTTTTAATGTATTTTTAATCTTTGTTGGAAGCTGCCCAGAGTGGCTGGGGAAACCCAGCCAGATGGGTGGGGTATAAGTAAATAATAATAATAATAATAATAATAATAATAATAATAATAATAGTCTCTCCCCCCGGTGCTTCTTCTTCTTCTTGCTGTTCCTCTTCCAATATTTCCCAGCTTCTGCCCTCTGCAACCTCTGAACTATGCCCTTCTGCAAACCACTGTTCTAAATCTATAATGTCCTCCTGTTCTCGGGGAGGTTCAGGAGAAGGGCGTGGTAGTCCCCACCATTCCTCCTCAGTCCAGCCCCTGAGTCTGGACTGCTCTCTGTCACAGACTCTTCCTGCTCACTAAGTCCTGTTACCCCTTCAACTGCTGACACCTCCTCCCCCCAGTCTGCTCCTTCTTCTCCCTCTGATCACTCATCCCATCACCAGTCCCCAGGCTCTGGGCCTTCTTCCCTTGGGGGTTCCCCAGCAGGTTTCCCCACCCGCCACTCCTCAGCATTCAGCCAGTCCATGACTAGTGAGGAGGGGTGGAATTGCCTGAACGTGGCCCAAGGCTCTCGGCTCAGGATGTAAGAAGGCATCATTCTCCTTTCTACCCTGTTTCAGTCAAGCGCACTGCCGTTTCCATTCTGCTGCAGTTCACCTTCCGCCAAACCCCACTAAATTCATCTCACTTCCTGCTGTGGCAAATTCACATAACTTGTGTAATATAAGTCATTAATTAGAAACTGCTGGTGGGCTTCTCCTCGATCAATTTGCCAAATCCTCTTTCAAAGCCTAGAAGGAAATGAGACCCTTATGCTTTCAAGTTCCCTGTTACGCAATCTGGTTTAGCACTCGCACCGAAGTTAATTTGGCAGCATGGTTAGCACAGCAGCTAACGGGAAGCTTTTGCAATGACAGATCCCCTGAAGGCAATAATTGCACCATTGGTCCCTTAAGACGGCCGTTGCGCAGTTGAGATTGAAATTCACAGGCCCGCGTCCTGGCACATGTCCCTCGAAGCCATATCGAATGATGCGGGAGCCGGTGGGAATCTTCTCCCCGGAGAGATCTCCGTTACCGTTCTTTGACTTGACAAGATCCCTTTGAAGGGCTGCCTCTCCTTCCGCTCCTTTGCCTTTTTCTTCCAGGCAATGTGGCGCTCGTCCCCTTTCATGTGCGATCCCACCAGATGCTTTTAGCTGGCTTGTTGATTCCTTTTGCTCGGCCTACTTCCTCGGGCTTTGAAAGTTTCGGCGGTGAGAAGGCTGAAAGAAGATTGCAAGAGGTGTTCCCAAGGGGACTTCCTGCTCTGAATCCCATGCAGATTCCCCAGAGCTGTGCATGACGATATCTGATGCAGTCTGGAGCAGAATCGGAAGCCCTTATATTATTATTATTATTATTATTATTATTATTATTATTATTATTATTTGTACCCCGCCCATCTGAGTGGGTTGCCCCAACCACTTTGGTCAGCTTCCAACAAATATAAAAACATAATACAGTGGTACCTCGGTTTAAGTACATAATTGGTTCCAGAAGTCTGTACTTAAGCTGAAGCGAATTTTCCCATTGAAAGTAATGAAAAGTGGATTAATCCGTTCCAGACGGTCCACGGAGTACTTAAACTGAAGCGTACTTAACCCGAAGTATGAGAGTCCCATGGACTGCAAGAAGATCAAAACTCTCCATTCTGAAGGAAATCAGCCCTGAGTGCTCACTGGAAGGACAGATCCTGAAGCTGAGGCTCCAATACTTTGGCCACCTCATGAGAAGAGAAGACTCCCTGGAAAAGACCTTGATGTTGGGAAAGATGGAGGACACAAGGAGAAGGGGACGACAGAGGGCGAGATGGTTGGACAGTGTTCTCGAAGCTACGAACATGAGTCTGACCAAACTGCGGGAGGCAGTGGAAGACAGGAGTGCCTGGCGTGCTCTGGTCCATGGGGTCACGAAGAGTCGGACACGACTAAACAACAACATGAGTGTAATTGGTTCTGGAATTGTGTACTTAACCTGAAGCGTACTTAACCTGAAGCGAACTTTCCCATTGAAAGTAATGGAAAGTGGATTAATCCGTTCCAGGTGGGTTTGCGGCGTACTTAAACTGAAAGTACTCAAACCGAGGCGTACTTAAACCGAGGTATGACTGCAAATCATCAGACATTAAAAACTTCCCTCTACAGGGCTGCCTTTAGACGCCTTCTAAAAGTTGTATAGTTATTTAGTTGTCTTTCTGCTTTTATTTATTTATTTTTCATTCTTTTATTTATATTTCATGCATTTATTTACATGTTATACATTCTTTTTATGTATATTATTATTATTATTATTATTATTATTATTATTAACAAAGTAATAATCATAAATAAATAAATAAATAAGAATAAAAATGTGCCCCCAATTGGCTAATTGGTTTCTATCGCTAGGGTCTCAAACTTTCATCCATGATGATCGTCATCATCCTTGCCATTGCAACCTCTCGACAGGCCATTCCACACATTGCACAGCCACAACGCCAGATTTGTCATCGTTTGCATGCTTGGGAAAGAATTCTAGCCGAACCCATCTCTCCGCTGACGGCGCTTGTCCAGTACACGCGTTTCCAAAAAACCTGTTTGTCTAGCCCAGGGGTCAGCAAACTTTTTCAGCAGGGGGCCGTTCCACTGTCCCCCAGACTTTGTGGGGGGCCGGATTATATTTTGGAAAAAAATAATGAATGAATTCCTATGCCCCACAAATAACCCAGAGATGCATTTTAAATAAAAGGACACATTCTACTCATATAAAAACACACTGATTCCTGGACCATCCGCGGGCCGGATTTAGAAGTCTATTGGGCTGGATCCGGCCCCTGGGCCTTAGTTTGCCTACCCATGGTCTAAGCCCTTTTATGTTTTTTGCATATGCCTAAAAAGAAGGGTTGCAGCTGAGTGGCAGAGCACCTGCAGGAGGTGCCGGGTTCAATTCCTGCCATCTCCAGGTAGGGCTGGGAGAGATCCTTGCCTGGAACCCTGGAGTGCCACTGCCAGTCAGTGCAGTGCAGCTTCCTATGTTCTTAAAGGTAAAGGTAAAGGGACCCCTGACCATTAGGTCCAATCGTGACCGACTCTGGGGTTGCGCGCTCATCTCGCATTATTGGCCGAGGGAGCCGGCGTATAGCTTCCAGGTCATGTGGCCAGCATGACAAAGCCGCTTCTGGCAAACCAGAGCAGCACATGGAAACGCCGTTTACCTTCCCGCTGTAGCAGTTCCTATTTATCTACTTGCATTTTGACGTGCTTTCGAACTGCTAGGTTGGCAGGAGCTGGGACCGAGCAACGGGAGCTCACCCCGTCACAGGGATTCAAACCGCCGACCTTCTGATCAGCAAGCCCTAGGCTCAGTGGTTTAACCCACAGCACCACCTGGGTCCCTATGTTCTTATGTGTATTGAAAAGTTATGGTTTGTGAAGAACTGAGCAGCTGGCATTTTCCTCCCAGGGTTGCTGGGCAAACGTTTGAAGAAGAGTTAGCTTTGCAGTGTTAGTTGCTGCCACCTAGTGTCCACACTTGGAAGGCAGTTTCTGCACGTGCTGCAGAAGAACAGATCGGACTTGTCCATCTTAGGAGAAGGGAAAACTCTGGCCCTAAACCTCTGCGCACATTATCTGGTGTTACACCTGGTGTTTTTTAGTTAATACTCCGTCTTTGAAAGCTACAAGCTTACTGAAGAAGCCAACTGTGGCGAAACAAGGTATATAACCTACTAACCTTGTGGATATTCCTATGCCACGTTCACCTGTGGATATTCCTATGCCACATTGTTGCCAACTACCTAGACGCTGGTGAACCCCTCATTCTGTGGAACTCAAGTATTTACATCTATTTTGATTTATCTCCATATGCATACCTATATGAACTATGATATATGAACTCCGACTTATGACTGTGGACATTGCATTCATGTTGGACTATGCTTTTGAATTATGGTGCTGGAGGAGACTCTTGAGAGTCCCGTGGACTGCAAGGAGATCAAACCTCTCCATTCTGAAGGAAATCAGCCCCGAGTGCTCACTGGAAGGACAGATCGTGAAGCTGAGGCTCCAATACTTTGGCCACCTCAGGAGAAGAGAAGACTCCCTGGAAAAGACCCTGATGTTGGGAAAGATGGAGGGCACTAGGAGAAGGGGATGACAGAGGACGAGATGGCTGGACAGTGTTCTCGAAGCCACGAACATGAGTCTGACCAAACTGCGGGAGGCAGTGGAAGACAGGAGTGCCTGGCGTGCTCTGGTCCATGGGGTCACGAAGAGTCGGACACGACTAAACGACTAAACAACAACAAAGTCCTTTTTTGATACTTTGCAACATGTGGTTGTGCTTTTTATGTTATTTTACATTGTCTTTATAAATTCTTGAATGACTTGTTACAGCAGCCAGTTACGCCTGTTTATATAATTGAGAAGTAAACCCTACAAAAATCCAGGGTGGAGTCTCTAAGATGGTTCGATGGCGCCTTGTATGCCTTCTTCCGGCAACTCCTGCAGTCCAGCTGGTGCCAAACGTCTTGCTCTGCTTTCCTTTGGACCACATCAGCCAGGCTGAGAAGGGGGTCTTGTTGTCTGGGCGGCCCAGAACCTCCAAACACACCACCCAGGCTTGAGTGGCCATGTTTAAACGGGTACACTTTGAAGAACGCTAAGGGAATGCAGCCGATCAAAATCTCTGCAAGGTTTTTTGCA
Organism: Zootoca vivipara; assembly: GCF_963506605.1. Lineage (NCBI taxonomy): Eukaryota > Metazoa > Chordata > Lepidosauria > Squamata > Lacertidae > Zootoca > Zootoca vivipara. The sequence continues at coordinate 5,680,043 of NC_083276.1, forward strand.
AGGTATACTTGGGGGTGGTTATACTATGAAACCAATGATGCTTCAGCTTCAGGGCCCCCAATCCCAGAGGGTTCCCAGAAGCAACTATACTCCACATTAGTTTTTTTAAAAATATATATATACAGTACAGTAATACCTCGGGTTACGAACACGATCCGTTCCGGGTCGCAGTTCGTAACCCGAAAAGTTCGTAACCCGAAAGCGACCCGAACCGCCATTTTGCGCATGCGCAAAGCGCTATTTCCACGATGCGCAAAGCGTGCACCCCGCTTCTGCGCGGGACGTGCATGCGGTAAAAAATACTTCCGGGTTTACGGAGTTCGTAACCCGAATTGTTCGCAACCCGAGGTGGCCGTAACCCGAGGTACGACTGTATATATAATGCATGTATATAATATTTCCCTAATTTTCACCCTCCTCCCAATAACTTGAAAACTCTAGGGCAGGCATCCCCAAACTGCGGCCCTCCAGATGTTTTGGCCTACAACTCCCATGATCCCTAGCTAACAGGATCAGTGGTCAGGGAAGATGGGAATTGTAGTCCAAAACATCTGGAGGTTGAGGGTGCCTGGTTAAGTTTATGTAAAATATGCAGGGATTTATGCTATGCAAAATGAACCAGGGAAAGAGAAGAAGGGAAGTCATTGATATCTTAAGGGATGTAAAAATGAATATTCTGCATTGTAAAACAGAAAATTAATTTAAAATTATACATAAATAATAATAATAATACTGCATTGGGTAGGTGGAGGAAAGGTGGAATACAGTGGTACCTTGGTTCTCAAACATAGTCCATTCAGGAAGTTCGTTCCAAAACCAAAGTGTTCCAAAATCAAGGTGTGCTTTCCCACAGAAATTACGGTGCAAAATGGATTAATCTGTTCCAGACTTTTAAAAACCACCCTTGAAACAGCAATTTAACATGAATTTTATTATCTAACGAGACCAGTGATCCACAAAATGAAAGCTAATAATAATAATAATAATAATAATAATAATAATAATAATAATATATTATTATTTATACCCCGCCCATCTGGGCGGCTTCCAACACGCATTAAAATACATTAAAATATCACTGATTTAAAACTTCCCTAAACAGACTTCAAAAGAAAAGGCAAACCTGGTGTTAATTTTTTAAAATTGAAGGGATGGCTAACAAGAACCCCATGTAATGCATAGTCCAGGCATCCCCAAACTTCGGCCCTCCAGATGTTTTGGACTACAATTCCCATATTCCCTGACCACTGGTCCTGTTAACTAGGGATCATGGGAGTTGTAGGCCAAAACATCTGGAGGGCCGCAGTTTGGGGATGCCTGAACCAAACCATTCAGTATATTCCAAGTTGTGCTTTCTTGATTGAAGAAAAGTGGAAAATGAAGGTGTGTTTAAATATTATAAAATGGAAATTTAATAAAAAATATTATATATAAAAAAGTTCTAGTTGTCTCATTTATTTATTTCATTTATATACTGATTGGTTGTAAAGAAAACAAAACAAAAACCCAGCTCAAAGCGAAATGGTTTTGAACAGTCCCACTCTCTCTTCTTGGCTTTGCAGAAGTTGGAGCCTTTCATTCTTGCAAAGGACATCCCTGCAGACAGGTTCTTAAGCCTGCCGTGTGGTGGAGCAGCATACAAAGCAAAGGTTGGTAGAAATTCGTGAAGGAAGGAAGGAGGGAAATGTTTATGCCGTGAGTACAGGGTAAGTCCAACTGCATGCTGCAGTCAGCAGTTTTTACGGAGGTGCGGTTAACATTCTGGCCATGGAAGAATCGTATCAAACGCATGCACTGGTCTGCTTGGGCAACAATTCCCATCCCTGACCATTGGGCATGCTGGCCAGGGTTGCTGGGAGGCTAGATCTTTCCCAGATAGATCAGGTTATCCCAAACTTGGGTCTCCAGCTGTTTTTGGACTACAACTCCCATCATCCCTAGCTAGCAGGACCAGTGGTCAGGGGTGATGGGGATTGTAGTCTCAAAACAGCTGGAGACCCAAGTTTGGGAAACCCTGAGATAGAGAATGGTCTGCCCATCCAATAGGTAAAGGTAAAGGAACCCCTGACCATTAGGTCCAGTTGTGACCGACTCTGGGGTTGCGCACTCATCTCGCATTATTGGCCGAGAGAGCCGGCGTACAGCTTCCAGGTCATGTGGCCAGCATGACAAAGCTGCTTCTGGCAAACCAGAGCAGCACATGGAAACACCGTTTACCTTCCCGCTGTAAGGTAAAGGTAAAGGGGCCCCTGACCATCAGGTCCAGTCGTGTCCGACTCTGGGGTTGCGGCGCTCATCTCGCTCTATAGGCCGAGGGAGCCGGCGTTTGTCCGCAGATAGCTTCCGGGTCATGTGGCCAGCATGACTAAGCCACTTCTGGCGAACCAGAGCAGCGCACGGAAACGCCGTTTACCTTCCCGCCGGAGCGGTACCTATTTATCTACTTGCACTTTGATGTGCTTTCGAACTGCTAGGTGGGCAGGAGCTGGGACCGAGCAACGGGAGCTCACCCTGTTGCAGGGATTTGAACCCCTACCTTCTGATCAGCAAGCCCTAGGCTCAGTGGTTTAGCCCACAGCGCCACCTGGGTACCTGCCCATCCAATAGGGCTGTTTAATTTCCGTGCCCTCTTCTTGGGGAGGGGGTTAAACTATCCTAATGTAGGCTATTGCTTCAATCTTTTTCAGTTTAATAATCCTCAGCACGTACTTCCTCCAGAGACGTAATATGTAGAACTTTAGCATGGGAATCTGCTTCCTATGTCCCAAGCTAAAGTTGCAAATAGTTGGACCAGGTTTTGCTTCAGCAAACCAATTCCTATGCCCATAGCTTGCCCATTCCTACGAAGAACTATGTTTATACTCACACTAGGGATGAATGGAGAATTGTTGCATTTTAAAGCAAATGGGCCTCGTTTGCACCTCCTGACCCTAAGTCACAGATTGGAACATAACGAGCCTTTGGATTTTACATTTCTCTGAATTTTGCAATACATTTCTCACCCCAAAATGCATTTTAAAAAGTGTGCATTTTAGGATAAAGTACATTTAGGAATGAATGCATTTGGAGATTAGATGCATGTAAATTTAAGTACATGCATATTAGTATGTAAGTATGAATTTAAATAAGAATTTTCTTGTGGGTTGTTGTTTTTTAAAGAAAGATAAAAACCCACAGAAACTGGATGGATCAGATTTATGAATGTACGCATGCAAACCTGCAACAGACCAGAAACAAAGTGATGCATCATCCTCATATCACCACCTAAGAATCTTTTATTTTAGAGAGCGTAAGAATAGAACACCAGCCGAGCGTGTTTTTGTGTCAGCTACAAATACCCTTGTTCACCTTGCTCAACGAGTGATGGATAGGATCGTGATGAAATCATGAGTTTGTTTTTGAGAAATATGGGTGTCCCCTCCCCTCCTTTTCCCTTGGAAGGAGCAAGATAAAGGAGGGAAAGCTGTTCTGCACCCCGCTGGAAGCCGGCAGTATCTATTGAAGATGAAGATGCTGGAACAAAGGAAAGAGGTAATGGCAATGTGACACCCTTGGCGGATTTAAAAGGGAAACGTGGGTAATTAAGTAAAATGATGGAACTTCTGTTTTGTGCATTAGAGAACACCACTGCAGGAGGGACTATGATAAGTATCATTCCGAATGGATTCACTGCCATAACCATAGGCTTACAACATCCAGTTGCTTATCAATTCCATTAATTGTAGAGCGTCAATCCAATTAAACAGATTTTAATCGATTCGTTTTATTTGACTGATTTAAGATTTTTTTTGTCCTCTGACGTCAGGGGACGTCAGAGGACAAGATGGTTGGACAGTGTTCTCGAAGCTACGAACATGAGTTTGACCAAACTGCGGGAGGCAGTGCAAGACAGGAGTGCCTGGCGTGCTATGGTCCATGGGGTCACGAAGAGTCGGACACGACTAAACGACTAAACAACAGCAAGATTTTTTTTAATAGCGTGACTGTATACAGCTCCAAATCAGAAGTGGGTTTGATGGAATTTACTCCCAGGTAACCTCCACAGGATTGCATCCTTAGGGACAGATCTAGCTACATAGTTGTGCTAGTGGCAGGTGCTTGTGTGAGTGTAATAGAGCTTTCTTCTCTCTGCTCCCCACACTGCACCCCCCCCCATTGGCTTCAGGAAGTTGAGATAACTCCCAGAATAGCACACAGGGGGAAGGAGAGGTGTGATGGTTTCATCAGGCAAGCAGAAATCTTTGTGCCAATGCAGCACTACTTTGAATTCCACCCAAAGTCATATAATCTACCAATTAAAAGCACACGTGGGTTAAAACAGGCATTGCAATCTGTTTCAAACTGTTTTTAACTGTGACTTGTGTTCATTGCGACTTGCCTCGAGACCTTAGGGTGAAGGTAATAAAATCAAAATAATAATTCTTCTTATTATTACGGTATTTCTGAAGCAGGAAGCCTATTTTCTTTTCAAAAATGCAATAATGCTTGCAGTTCAAACATTGCTTCACCGTTTAGAGCAAGCTATCTGCTGCATTCTTCTGAGTGTCTCTTTGATGCAAACCAAGGTCAAATTTATTCCTACTGAATTGGCGTGGCATCCCTCAAAGGATCCTGGGAACTGTAGTTTGCCGAGGATTCCGATCGCAACCCTCTGGCAGCTGCACTACAGCTCCCGGGTTCCCGTGGGGAAAGCGAAAGACCGCTAGACCTGTTTAAGGCCCTTCTGTGCAAATAAACTAGTTATTTATAAACCCAGGCAGAACTGAAGAGATGCTTGCAGCAGGAGGCAAGACTTAACAAGCCAAAAGCGAGGGACCTCAGCATCAGCGAAACTCCTGGGTGTGTGCCGGGAAATAATAGCTCCGAAGATGAGGAGCTTCTTGCCCTTGAGAGTGACCAGACATTTGACAGAGACCACGGTAAGTGATACTGGGGAGATGAGCAGGTTTTCCGGTTTAAGCAACCTTCTGTGGTTCGCACTGCTGCAGCTGCCATATAATTAAGACACCACTTCACAAGTGGAGAATCTCTGGGCTGTGGGCCTCCTTCCCTATCTGTCTGGCCCTGGGGAAAATTCCTCCTGACCACATCTCCTGTAACAACACTGGGCACACGTAAAATGAGCCCTCTAATTCATGATTTATTAAATTTACTATTTATTAAATTTGTATATTGTGTATATATACTGTGTATACCCCATTCCTTATTAAAGTTTTGGTCTTCTTGGTCCCTGAGCTTTCCGCTCAGTTTTGCCATTTCGGCATAGTCCAACAGCTTGGTTTGCCATTCTTCTCTGGTAGGGACTTTGTCTTCTTTCCATCTCTGGGATAGTAGCATCCGTGCGGCTGTCATTGCATACATAAAAAATATTTTCTGCTCCTTTGGGATCTTGGTACCTGTTGTTGTTTAGTCGTTTAGTTGTGTCCGACTCTTCGTGACCCCATGGACCAGAGCACGCCAGGCACTCCTGTCTTGCACTGCCTCCCGCAGTTTGGTCAAACTTATGTTGGTGGCTTCGAGAACACTGTCCAACCATCTCGTCCTCTGTCGTCCCCTTCTCCTAGTACCCTCAATCTTTCCCAACATCAGGGTCTTTTCCAAGGATTCTTCTCTTCTCATGAGGTGGCCAAAGTATTGGAGCCTCAACTTCACGATCTGTCCTTCCAGTGAGCACTCAGGGCTGATTTCCTTAAGAATGGATAGGTTTGATCTTCTTGCAGTCCATGGGACTCTCAAGAGTCTCCTCCAGCACCATAATTCAAAAGCATCAATTCTTCGGCGATCAGGCTTCTTTATGGTCCAGCTCTCACTTCCGTACATCACTACTGGGAAAACCATAGCTTTAACTATACGGACTTTTGTTGGCAAGGTGATATCTCTGCTTTTTAAGATGCTGTCTAGGCTTTTCTCCCAAGAAGCAGGCGTTTTTTAATTTTGTGACTGCTGTCACCATCTGCAATGATCAAGGAGCCCAAGAAAGTAAAATCTCTCACTGCCTCCATTTCTTCCGCTTCTATTTGCCAGGAGGTGATAGGACCACTGGCCATGATCTTGGTTTTTTTGATGTTGAGCATCAGACCATATTTTGTGCTCTCCTCTTTCACCCTCATTAAAATGTTCTTTAATTCCTCCTCGCTTTCTGCCATCAAGGTTGTGTCATCTGCATATCTGAGGTTGTTGATATTTCTTCCGGCAATCTTAATTCCGGTTTGGGATTCATCTAGTCCAGTCTTTCGTATGATGAATTCTGCATATAAGTTAAATAAGCAGGGAGACAATATACAACCTTGTCGTACTCCTTTCCCAATTTTGAACCAATCAGTTGTTCCATATCCAGTTCTAACTGTAGCTTCTTGTCCCACATAGAGATTTCTTGGTACCTACAATTCCTAATAAAAATGCTTCTGGTTTTTTAACAAAAGTTATTTTAAACATTTTCCCCCTCCAATTCGTTATATGTAATTTCCCAGAACACTTTTGTTACCTTACACGTCCACCACACATGGTAGAAGGTACCTTCTTTTTCTTTACATTTCCAGCTCCACAACACATTTCCAAAGGGTGTTCAGTGTTTATGTTAAGTAAAAGCTTTTCTAGTGTGAGAGGGGTGTCCTCTGTTGTCATTTTTAGCCATGAGCATAATAAAGCTGTACTGATCAGTTGCAAAAGGGTCATGATGCTCCGAACCTCGTGCCAATTGTCATTTTCCACAAGTGCCATTCGCTGTAGTTTAGTGTAACAATTTGTCAAAGAAGCACACTCCAGATCCTTCCAATAGCTTGTTACTATGAGCCTGGCCGCTAGTCAAAGAGAACTCCTTAAGAGATTCGAACTGTCAAGTTAGCATCACTCCCACAAAAAGACTGAGCAGTGCAAGCTCTGGACATTTAAGGACGTTTCGTCCGGTAATTGCTTTTACATCCACAAATACTTCCGGAAATGAGCCACTTTCTCACGTGTCTGCCGCATATGCTGATCAGAGAGCAAGTCCCAGAGCTGCAAGATATATCGGCATTCAGGACAAATGCCCACAGTCACCAAGGGCCATTTGGTGACTTCCCTGATTGCCATTGGGCAACAAGGTAGAAGGTGGGGAAATATTTTCCACTCTGATGTCCGGAGTCCAGTCCCCGGCTTGATTACACAGTAAGCGTAGTTAATTAAAAAGGATGATTTATTGTCAAATCAAACAAGATAGCTCCAGGCGACTTAACATGCCATCATCAAAAAAGATGACCCTTCTGAAGACTGCCTCCCACATGACCAGAAGCAACTGAACTTTCGCTTCTTACATCTTGTGTTTTGCTTCCTATCTTGCAACCCTCCCATTTGCCAATACCTCGGACTGAGTGGGTCAGCTCCCACCTCTTCCCTATTCTCTGAGAGGCTGTCTTTTAACTCTTTCCCGCCTGTTTGTGCTTCCGGCGAGCTTTGACTGCGTTCTAGCCTGTTCTCCATTACTGTCTTATCAGCTTTTATGTCAAGGTCAGGAGGAGCCAGAGTATGCAGCTGCCGGCTTTCCTCTAACATCAAAGCAGCCTCTCTGATCCTGGCTATTTTCTGCAGTTAGCTGCAAACCTTCGCTTGGCGCTGGCTCATTCCTGACACCCGAGGACCACATTTGTTTCTTTGCATCCTTCCCAGGGTCATGCATCAGGGTGGGTGGGGCCAGAGGCAAAAGTGGGCAGAGCAATGTATGCAAATTTGTTAGCTTCTGCCCACACATGCAAACCCGCCCCCTGCTCTGGCTTCCACCCAGGCAAGGAAGAGGCATTCTCAGAGTTCAAGGACGTATTCCAAGCAAGCAAACACATTTCAGGTACAAAACAGCACCAGTGGGGCCCAGGGACAGTTCCAAGGGCCTGGTAGAGAGCCCTGGAGGGCCACATTGAGCCCCCAATCCTGGGATTCCCCACTCTTCCTCTAGGCAAAACTACTGCGATCGATGGGCCACTCCAAGGTAGCCAAACCCATTACAGTGTTGTTATTAAGCTTCCGGTGGTGACCAGATACCCAATACAGTAGAGCTTCCCATTTCTTTTTATTAGACGATCGGTGGAGTGGAGAATTTCCAAAAGAGCTTGGACCTTCTGAACCCCACCAAGGGCAGAGGGGTAAAGTGGAGACGTGGTTGCTAAAGCAGCAGGCAAGAAGGGAATCTTTCTGGGATGCATCCAGCACGGACTCAGAGAACTGGGAAGGTGACGGCGACTTGGAGAAACCTCGCCGGAGACCAGCCTTAGTGAGGACTAAGACGGAGAGGATTGCTCTGTTCGACGAGTTTTTTGATAGAGAGTTCTGAGCTAGAGAGTCGCCAGAAAGGCCCCAGAGGGAACGTCAGGTTGGCGAGGACGAGAGCGAGCCTTCCAGCCAACAAGGCAGGTGTCATGGCGGCTAAGAGACCGACACCCTCCAATCTCACTTCTGCCATGGACTCACAAGCTTCTCTCTTGCTCTGCAAAATGGGGGGGTTTCAGCAGCTTACCTTACAAGGTAGGTGTGTGAAGCGTCGGGCATACTTGGAAGTGTTATACCAATGCTAAGTATTATTACAAAGTCCTCAATGGCTCGAGACCAAAGGACCTGCAAGTGTGACTATATCACCAGGGGAGGCCCTGTTCTTGATGCTTCCTGGTTGGCAATGACCCAATGACAGGGCCTTCTTTGTGGTGGTCTCTTTGTGGAATGCCTTCCCTGGTCAGCTGAGTCTCTCTCTCCCTCCCCCCCCCCACTTTCAGGAGAAATTTAAAGGCATTCCTGTTTACCCAGGCATTTGGGGGCCAAGAGACCTTGAAATTAGGAGCTGCAAGGGAAATCTGATTGCTTTTCAATGTTGTTGTATGTTCTCAATGGTTTAAAATGGTTTCTAAATGTTTTACACATATGTTTTGTTTTAAACTGAATTGTTTTAACATTTGCTATGTTTGCCACCTTGGGCTCCTTTGGGCAGAAGGGTGAGATACAAATTTAATAATAAAATAAAATTATAAAACCCTGGTTCAGCCATTGGCATGCCTTGGTCAATAACTAAACTAAGTTGCATGGGAACCACAAGTTTTGCTGCAGTGCTCTGCTGAGATAAGCACATTTAACAGCCTTTATTCCAGCTCAGCCGAGTATAGTCTGTTGTTGCAGCGACTCTCCACGATTTCTGGTGGAGACTTTCCCCATCCCAGCTACCTGAGATAATTACCTTTTGAGTGGAGTTACCTTTTTAGCAGAGCTGCTTAAAGCTACAGCAAGCTGCCTCCCTAGCTGGTTTGGGGGCAACTCCTGGTTCTGGTGTAGTTCAAATAAATGAGCCCGTCTCCCTCATTCTCTTCAGTTCAGGTAGATGGCTAGCGCAGCTCGGAAGGGTCCTCGTGCAAACAGACATGTGTGCAACGGTAGAGGCTTGGATGGAAAGCTTAAATCCTGCCGCCACTACACTGGAGAGGGATTGAAGAAAAGGAAATATGAATTGCCCCCCACCCTGTAGCTTGTCCAATCGTGGCTAGGAGCCAAGTAGAGTCATAGATCTAAAAAGAAAAAGAAAAAAAGGTGTAGACTCGCACACACTGGCCAGCTTCCATTTTGACTTGAAATGTTCATGTTGGGCTTCTCTGAAGTATGTAAAGGCAAGAAGCGGGCAGGGGGAGTGTCGGCTCACAATGGCACCCACCTGAGAGGTGCAAGAACTGCGCTCTGGCCCATTCCAGGCTGGAAAAAAGCACTGTAAAGAACTATCGTACTTTGAAAAGCTGCCATCATTGGACCAAGCACTTTGGTTGAATGAAACGAAATACAGTGGTACCTCGGTTTATGAACACAATTGGTTCCAGAAGTCTGTTCATAAACTGAAGCGTTCATAAACTGAAGCGAACTTTCCCATTGAAAGTAATGGAAAGTGGATTAATCTGTTCCAGACAGGTCCGCGGAGTACTCAACCTGAAGCGTACTTAACCCGAAGCATGGGTGTAATTGGTTCCGGAAGTCTGTTCATAAACTGAAGCGTTCATAAACTGAAGCGAACTTTCCGATTGAAAGTAGTGGAAAATGAATTAATCCATTCCAGATGGGTCCGCGGTGTTCGTAAACCGAAAATTCATAAACCGAGGTGTTCATAAACCAAGGTTCCACTGTACTTTTATGTGCCTTTTGAATAAATGTGCAATTAATTGTTACTGTTTTGAATTTTATGGTGCTATTATCTTCCTTAGTGGGTTGTGCAAACTGCTGTTCTGGACCATGCTTTTTATAGGGCAGAGTAGGGGGCACTGGGGGTGAGTTTATGGAACCGCAAAGGTTTGGGAACCACTGGTGTAATTCAGCTTTGTGCTGTGACGTACATCCTGTCCGTGCAAGAGTCCCAGCTCGCCACATGGTATTATTCCCCATTCAAGCCCCCCATGTGCTGTTCCGGGGGTTCTCCTGAGCACTCGAGCCAATTTTCAGTGCAGGGGTGGGGTGGGGGAGAAAAGCCAGGGGAAGCCCCACTGTGCATATAACTGGAATATTTGCAGATACCTCGAGTCACCTTGATGTTTTCCTGCACTGTTCCCTTCCCTCCCGCAGGTTAGGGTTCTGGCACTCCTAGGTGAGGCTAGAGTGGGATGCCTCTCTATGTTTTGACCTGGCTCAAATAAAGGAAACTAATGGGCTTTTTGAACAAAGGAATAAGCAACTGTCCAAAAGTGAAAAACTGAATTTATTTCTGTTTTAAGAGCTGGGAAGGGAAATGGCATCTGTTTTGAAAAGGAGAGAAAGAGGTTCGGCTTCATTTCAGTGAATCAATAAGTAAGTACCTGACATCTAACCTTGAAGGAACGTTTCCTTTCCTCGCAAGCAGTTTAAGTAACCCAACGCCAGGTGAAGAAAGACAAGAACCGGCTCTCTTTTTAGATAAGAAACGTCAGGCTAAATGCTTTAGATGACCGAGATAACTCACCACGTTGAAACTGCGAGCTACCCTCGTGCTGCCTTCCTCTCAATTTGTTAAGACAAACTGCCATGATTTGGTTGATGGCCTGGGTGGTGTGTCTAATCTGATCCTTGCAGTTTATCTTCCGTCAGCAATCCTTCTTCTTCCTGAAGTTGGCATTGGCAGAAGTCTCAGAGGAATGTGAGAAGAGCCTGCTGGATCGGGTCCATGGCCCTTCTCAGTCCAGCAACCTATCCTCAACCATGGTCAATGAGATGTCCCCATGGGGAAGCCCACAAGCAGCAGGGCCCGAGCACAAGAACCCTCTCCTCTCCTTGCTTTCTAGCAACTGGTATTCAGAAACAACACTGCCTCGGGCTGTGGAGGCAGACCGTAGTAATTGTGGCTAGCAGCCATTGACAGCCTTCCCCTCCACGAATTTGTCCAATCCTTGTTCAAAGCCATCCAAGTTGGTTCCCATCACTGCCTGCAGAGGGACCGAGTTCCATTGTTTATCTTTCTTTTCTTTGTCCTGTATCTTCCAACCTTCAGTTTCATTGGATGCCCAATTCAACATAGCACTATGACAATTCAGCGCTGTGCTATCCGGCCTGTGCTAACATTCCAGCTGGCCACATGGAGGAGGGAGAAAGATTGTTTTCTGCTGCTCCAGAGAAGCGGAAACGGAGCAATGGATTCAAACTTCAAGAAAGAAGATTCCACCTAAACGTTAGGAAGAACTTCCTGACAGTAAGAGCTGTTCGGCAGTGGAATTTGCTGCCAAGGAATGTGGTGGAGTCTCCTTCTTTGGAGGTTTTTAAGCAGAGGCTTGACAGGCATATGTCAAGAATGCTTTGATGGTGTTTCCTGCTTGGCAGGGGGTTGGACTGGATGGCCCTTGTGGTCTCTCCCAACTCTATGATTCTATGTGGCAATCCCCGCTCTATTCCCCCCCCATGTGCTGTTCCAGGGGTTCTCCTGACCCCCTTTAGCCAATTTTTTTTGGGGGGGGGGGCGGGATATCATGCGGGTTTTTCTATCCACTTCCTCCATGCCACGTATAACTTGATGGACTTTGATCATGTCACCACTGGCTCAGCTTTCTCTAAAAGATGTTGATTCCCCAGAGGTTCTAAAGACCAAGTGGGATGCATGGAAACCAGATGTGCTTCTCAGGAGTTTCTTACACAAGTCAGTAGGGATGCAGGAAGACACAGAGTTTTCTGTTCTGCTCTCCACTTATCACAAGCAGCGCTGCTTCCATTCCTCCACAGTCCGACTTCAGCCAACAACTGTATTATTCATTTCACTGGCTGCTGTAGCCAAATTATGTAACTGACATAATTACGTTGTCATTACATTATTAGCTAGCTAATGCATTAGCTAGCTAGCAGGACCAGTGGTCAGGAATTGTAGTCCAAAAACTGATGGAGACCCAATTTTGGGAATCCCTGGTCTACACCAACACCCTGTTTCCAACGTTGACCAACCAGATGACTTTGAGAACCTAACAAGCAGGGAAGGTAGGGATCTTTAATAAAGAACAGTGCAATCTGGAAAAATAAACCATCTTTCTTTATTCTAGAGGTCACGGACTCAGCATTTTGGGGAACTTGGAAGCAATTCAGCCTGCTTTAATGGCAAAAGGCAATGTGCACTGAAAATTCAACATATTCAACATACTAAAGCTAGCCTTGGCCAACCTGGTGCCCTCCATATGACTGGGGACTATAGGCCTCCATCAGCCTGTTGCTTCTTGGGGCTGTAGTCCAAGATATTCGGATATTCAGAGGGTATGCTAAGCAGCTGCAGAAAGGGGCACCTTACCATTTCACTTTTGGGGTTACTGGGATACAGAACAGTAGGCATAACCAGATGACAGAGGTAACCACTACATATTATGGCAGGTAAGTCGTTACAGCCAGTGGCTAAAGGTAAAGGGACCCCTGACCATTAGGTCCAGTCATGATCGACTCTGGGGTTGCGCCGCTCATCTCGCGTTATTGGCCAAGGGAGCTGGCATACAGCTTCCAGGTCATGTGGCCAGCATGACAAAGCCGCTTCTGCCGAACCAGAGCAGCACATGGAAACGCCGTTTACCTTCCCGCTTGGAGCGGTCCCTATTTATCTACTTGTACTTTGATGTGCTTTCGAACTGCTAGGTTGGCAGGAGCTGGGACCGAGCAACGGGAGCTCACCCCGTCGCAGGGATTCAATTAAATACAGAAATACAGCATTGTCATCCAGCAACGGGAAAAAACCCAAGGCAAAATCATAGCTGTAATTTTTGTTTTGATATCTGCTTGAAGTTATCAACTAATTAACACTATCTGAATCAAGTTTCCCCCCCTCACAGTGATTTGATGTAACGCAGTTGTCAGGACTGCAAAGAATGTTTTTGTACTTGAAGACAAATCTCTTTTGGAGAAAACATTAGAAACTGATTGGTTAGTTGAAACTGTTCTTTTATATATATAAAAACCAAAAAACCCCCACAACACCCTCATCTTGATGCTGCAACAGCCCTTCAGAACACGCCTTTTGCCTTCTGAAACTGGGAATAGACAAGTACCTTAAACATGGTCCCAGTTCTGTTTTGCCACAGTTACTAATACTTCAAGCAGCATCCTTCTGAGACAGGAAAGATGTACAGTACACAGCATGCATGCTCAAGATTGTATATGAAGTGGACTCAATAGTGGCATTCTGGAGGACTTCAGCCAGCTGGGAAGAAAAAATACAATCTACAGATTAAATATTCCTAAAATGCACCTGGGACAGATCATTCAGGATTATGGCACTTTGGATTTTAGACGAGAGGTTTAACATGGGGGAGCAGTTAAATATGCAAGCACAAAAACGAGAAAATTTCTGTATGTAGAGAGCTAGCACCTTGAGAAGTAATTGAAGTTAAAATGTTTCATGGCATGCTGATTTTCATATTGCAGAGGGTCCCCCCCCCCAAAAAAAACCCCAATGTATTCAAACATGCAATGTACAGCTGAAAAGTTATATAGTCCAGGAAGAATTATCCTTTGTTTTTAAAAAGAATTATTTCTAATTTGTCACCAAAAGCCTCAATAAATAAACAACAAGGGGGTTACCAGCACTTTAAAGAAAATCTCATGATTTTATACCAGAAAACTCACGTCAATTACTCTTACGGTGGCTTAGACACAGAGCTCCAATCCTCCTGGCTTACTTTCTGCAGTGGCAAACAAAATTATATACTGGGGTGGGAAGCAGTAATAAAAAGATGCTTCCATTATTATGTCACTGAGGCATCCCATTGCCCAAACTCTTGGCTTTATTAGTTGCAAAGATGGACTTGCACGATTCTTCGACAGCTAGACCCTGGTAGGAAACAGTTGCCTGGCGATGCTCAACAGGACATTATCTGCTGCTGCAAACATGGTAAGTGAGTTTGCCAACAGGGCACTCACTCGAATTGGTAAGGAGCTACAACTAAGGCCTGATTCAGATTGGGGCGGGGGGGGGGCACGGTGGAGGGAGAGGTGAGCCACACAAATTGTGTCCAGAGAGAAGTGCCAGTTTTAAATTAAAATCCTTTATTTTTCCCAAATACAATTCACAACTTATACATACTGGGGGAGATGCTCAGTCTGTGCAAAATAGGGGTGGCCTTCCTTTAAACTTACTAAGCTGTCCAGAATGGGTTGTCCTTCTCCAAAGGGTGACGGGAAGTCAGGTACTCTCAAATGTACAGTTAACTCAAACCATTGTTGTTGTTTAAGACAGGTTGAATCCTTAACAAACAACATAGTAAGGCAAAGTTGAATTCTGAAGATTTTCTTCCGATATAAGGAAACGATTTATTTTTCCATTGAGTCATCTAGGGTCATTTTAATGTTTTGCTTATATATATTGGATATAATATATATACCAACGCTGTCATTGCTGAACTGCCAAAAAGAAATGATTTGCTTTACATATTGCACTGACAGACAGAAGTACACACTGTGCAGCTGCTGAAAAAGGATATTTGTTTTAACAAGCCGATGTAGCCCATTTTGAAAAGGGGGTTGGGGTTTATATTAAACCTTTGAACACATCTCTGCCAAATTAATCCGAAGAAAATTAAAACTGCAAGAGTTTTGGCTTTTGTAAAAATAAAATAATAAAAAGGAGAGAAAGCGAATGCAGCTTAAAGATGGGTATGGTGCAACTTGAAATTTATTTCCAAGACCAAGAACTGAAAACTGAAACATTTTTAAGAACACGGAAGCAAAACAATGTGAATCCAAATCAAAATTACGTTGTTCCAACTGCTTTAAAATAATGCCTCTTTACCTATTCTAGTGATAATTTTGATTAAATTAAACAAAAATTGATCCAAACTACATTAATTTACTGCTTTGTGGTTTTGTTTTTTATATATATAAAAAAAGATCCCTCGCTCTCTTTAAAGGAAAAAGTGCATCAGACTCCCTTTTAGCAGCCACTCAAAAAAATAGCTTACACTTCTTGCTGTAAGAGACGGGCTTTTTAAGCCCTCACCTGGGAAAAGTTTCCAAATCATAAATGAAATAATTTATTATCAAATCCAGAATTTAAATAAAAGCCGTTCTTGCAAAGACCAAAAAAAGGGGGGGGGGCAATCAAGAAAAGAAAAGCATGCACTCAAAAGTTAGCGGTGGAGACAAATATACTATCTATACAGGCACTGGCAGACGCAATTTTATTGTCACCGTTACTCGATGTAACACACATCCCACCCTACAATACATTTTTTTCATCCACTAATCACTGAGGTACCAATATTTAAGAATGAAAAGTTCAATATTGAAAAATAAAACCTAAAGTTGAAGCAGTTTTTATTTTCCCCAAAGGGAGAAAAAAAACCTATGGTGAGTTTTGTATGAAATGTTAGTATACTTATAGTATTTTTTTAATTTTATTTTTACAATCTACATTGGCTTATCTCTTTCTCTCTCTGGAACCGGAAAAAAAAAGTTGTGTTCCACATTACACAGGTTCTTGGATAAAATGTTCACCATCTTATATATCAGGAGTCAGTAGACTTGCAAATGAAAAGGGGTCTTGGCTACCTACTGGCACATCTTCCTGGTTACCAAGAGGATCTGAAGTCTGAAACAACCTGTTGCAAATTCAGAACAAGACGTGCCATGCCACACAGTGCAACGATTTAGGTGCGACGTTCGATGAGACACTCACAGAGAAGAGCTGCATGGAAGTTATTTATGTCCACCTGCAAAGCAATTTCACACAAATTGCATTGCATGCAAAGGGCGCCGCTGCCCGGCTGGTTGGGAAGAGGAGTCCTGGGCGCAATGATGGCCTCCTATCAACGCAGCCACAGTTTAAGACGCAGTGCATCAACTCCATTTAAATAGTATCTGAACAGCCTCTTGTCTCGAACAAAGCCAAGGTTTTCATAAAGTTTCAATGCAGACTTGTTTGTGATCTCAGTCTCCAAGACAACCTACAAAAGAAAATGACATTTTCAAGCGATACTGCATTTTTCTGAAACTCTGAGGTTCATTGGATTGATATACCCTGTTTCCCCTATTTTAAGATGTAGTCATAAAAAATAAGCCATAGCAGGATTTTTAAGCATTCAAGGAATATAAGCCATACCCCGAAAATAAGACATAGTGATAGGCGCAGCAGCAATGCTGGCCGCGGCAGGAAGAGGAGGGAAAAAATAAGACATCCCCTGAAAATAAGCCAGTGTTGTTGTTGTTTTTTTGAGTAAAAATAAATATAAGACGGTGTCTTATTTTCGGAGAAACATGATTATATGTGTATGTGTGTGTATGTCAGATTCTTGTATTTCAGCTTCAAATTATCTGTAGTCCCATGTCACAAGAATATCACTATAGAAACCCCCAGAACTGGGCAAGGAATCAATTCGCTGATTCAAATGTGCATGTTTAAATCACCTGTCAAGCATGCGGGGATTTTTTTGGGGGGGGGGGGAAGTAATGCATTTACAAAGGAGGACCAAGGTTTGCAACTACAGTACTGCGCTTTTAAGGGTGGGTGTCTCCCTCTGGGTCACCTGTAGTTCCTCCAGCAAAGGCCCAACATTATTTTAATCAAAGTGTGCCACAAAATTCCCAAAGCTTTGCTCATAAACAAAAGGATGGGGGTGGGAATTGCTTTCAGATTATGTGTGCGAGAGAGATTTCATATGCTTTTACATGGTAAATTTCACTGCCAGGTTTATCAGCTATGCACAAGCAATGCCCTTCATTGGTTCTTCTTGATAGCTGGCACCTCTTCTTCCCAATGTCTCAACAAATGAAACTGATTTGTAAATATGTTACTAGAGACGTTGCATATATCTTTGTAAATCAAGAAAATATTTAATAAAAATAAATAAAATAAAATAATAAAGCCTGGTGGCTGCTAAGGGGGATGTTTGGGTGGGAAACCACTTCTGGGCCCAGACTATTGTGAAGAGAACACATTAGCCCCAGAGAATACTGAAGCTGCTGATACCCAAGATGAGTTTTCATGTAATAAAGCCTTATTAGTCATGTGGTGTGTTTTTTAAAAGAGCAAAAACTGTCACAGTTTTGCATGGTCTACAGCACCTTAAACTGTTAGTACACAAGCCAGAAATGCCACTTTAAGGTGCCCTTACTCCAGACGACTGTTAATTTTTCCAACTGTTTTTGGATGTTTGTAAAAACAGTCTTTATAGACACCACCGCCCTGTCTAAAACAGTCAAACAGATACTAACTCATTTCCTGGAGTCACAGAAAGCTCTCAGAATAATGTATCTTTCTGAATGTGTTATATACTCTGTTCTAACAGAAGAGTTGCTTACATAGCAAATGGCATTTGAAATAATGGCCTTCTAGCGAAGGGAGGAATGAAAACACACTTGCTTCAAATGAAGAAAAGACTCACCTCATCGCAATCCCCTTCTACCATGGCATAAATAGCTTTCTTAACCAAGTTTGTACCTGGAATAGAGATTAAAAGCAACAAATTTAAACCACTGGCACAAATTATTTCAGCATCAATTAGCTCCAAGAGTTCAGGCTATGACATAAAAGCAAATGTACATAATTAATGATTACTATGCCTATTCTGTACAACCTAGATAAAATACATTCTCTAATTCAAAATAAAAAGGCCCCTTAGCCCTCTGCATCAAATTGGGCTGGGCATTTCCTGTCTCCCAATTCAAACTGAAGCACTGGCCTTATTGAGGTCTTTTTAATTTTATTTTTACTGAAGCAGAAGCACAAAGCAGCTTCCAGGAAAACAACCACCAAACAATAAAACAGATTTAAAATAATGAAGGTGTTACAACAGCCAGGGACATCTAGCCTGCAATAGTATAATGAACTGTATGGCCAAAAAGATTATGGGGTACAGGATAAGGGGCTAAAAGTGTGAGGCATTATGGGCTGTGCAACTAAGGCCTTGGCATTAAAAAACAACCACCTTCAATTGGCTACATTTTCAGAGTTTTGCATCTCACAAAATGTCATGCTTTGGACACTCCCCTCCCCCAAGTTTTGTATTTGGTCCCTTAGTGTAGTTCAGATTTCCGTCTAGATGTATTTTAACTGAGGAAGTCTACCATCTGAAGATGTTTTACAAGGCAAGGCAACCACCTCGAAGAGCATGCACTGCACATAAAAGAGGCTTGCCAATCTTCAATAGGATGCAACTAGAATGAATGCTGGGGGAAATAAATGAGTTTCTGTGTCAGTGAATAAGCAGGGAACCAAGCTGTGTCCAGTAAGTTGCTGCTGTGGACAGAGAAAACCAAAGCACCCTGGTGTGCCTGCACAAGGGACTCTTTAGATCCCTGCCGGTCAACAGTATGCTGTACCAGCGATCTGAAGCAATGGCCCATGAATTCACTTACTCCCAACTGCTATGGCAAGATTTCCTCTCCCTGTTCCCTGCAAAGCAAGTCTTCAGAGCTCAGAGGGCCAAGGCAGAGCACCAACGTGGGAGCTAGTCTCATCTCCTTGTGGAATCCTGGTCTGAACAAGGAGGTTGGGATTAAATTGGAAGCCGCCAATTTCTGTTGTTGTTGTTGTTTAGTCGTGTCCGACTCTTCGTGACCCCATGGACCATAGCACGCCAGGCACTCCTGTCTTCCACTGCCTCCCGCAGTTTGGTCAGACTCATGTTGGTGG
Organism: Zootoca vivipara; assembly: GCF_963506605.1. Taxonomy (NCBI): domain Eukaryota; kingdom Metazoa; phylum Chordata; class Lepidosauria; order Squamata; family Lacertidae; genus Zootoca; species Zootoca vivipara. The sequence continues at coordinate 5,699,094 of NC_083276.1, forward strand.
CTTCAAGAACACTGTCCAACCATCTCATCCTCTGTCGTCCCCTTCTCCTTGTGCCCTCCATCTTTCCCAACATCAGGGTCTTTTGCAAGGATTCTTCTCTTCTCATGAGGTGGCCAAGGTATTGGAGCCTCAGCTTCACGATCTGTCCTTCCAGTGAGCACTCAGGGCTGATTTCCTTCAGAATGGATAGGTTTGATCTTCTTGCAGTCCATGGGACTCTCAAGAGTCTCCTCCAGCACCTCCAGCCAATTTCTGTAACCAAGCCTAAAGCCGAAGTGTATTTGGGGAGGAACGCCTAACAAATTCCTTCTAAAATGGGAGTGGGAGAGTAGTTTCTGCTTCATATCCAATTTCATTCATGGTGCCTACGTTTGCATTAGGGGGGGGGAGGGTTCTCCCCTGGCTTTTGGTTCATTTAAGGCATACATAAAATGGCTGGCAACTGGTAGTTGTCAAGCTACATCTGGCCACCTGAGGGATGCCATCTGTTCACAGCATATGTAGGTAGATAGATTAGGGGTTTTATACTGTAGCAGCCACGAGGCCCCGTAGTGCCCAACACTGGCAATTTCCTTCAAAATGCAGCCATGACACACTTCAATGAATTCATGATGGCTCAATTTAACAAACACAGCAAACTTGCTGAGAAGATGAAGTTATCACCTGGTGGTGGGCAAGCTGGTGAACTCCCAGAGGCCCGGTTTCAGCTTTTTATTTCATTTTTGTTTGCTGTTCCCTCAACACAGACACACATATATACAGGAAGGGCATTAGGAACTGGAGGGCTTTTGCTGATTTGCATGATTAAGTGCATGTGCTTAAGACATGATTTTCATAACATGGCTTGCATATTATTTTTATGAACATGGGATGCACCATACAGCTGTAAGTATTCCACAACACGATGATGAAGCTACTCTAAATGAAAAAAGATCAACTCTCTTTTCCTCCATGATGGAACTCTAAACAGGGTATCTGAGAACTCAGACTGAGACCCAGACTGGTGCATCTTATGTTTTCAGGTCATGCCCAGTTTCTCCATCTTTTGTGTTACATTATGATTATTTAAAAACTAACTATAGTCATATGGAACTGTTAATGAACAAGCAAAAGTGGATTATCATCAAGAGTCTATTATGGACTTCAAAGACTGTAGAGATGGGCTGGAGAACTGCAAGTTTTCTCACCTAAAAACAATAACATTCAAAAATAACTTGTAACACAAGAAGGGTGTAATCAATATTTCATCCCACAGCACAAACTTATCAGCAACTTTTATATTTTTATTTATTTAAAAAGGACACAAATGCCATTCTTACCTATGCCTTTTCTTCTGTATTTGGAATCCACTGCTAACATGGCTATATAACCTCTGCGGAACATCTTTTTGTGCATATCCAACTTGCAGACGATGGCACCTACACACTCGTCTCCTACCATTGCCTTGAAAAAAAACAACAACCCAAGGACATTTTTGTAGATTAAGAGGGCAATATGCAGTGCCAGAAAACCCACCATTCTATATAGTGGTACCTCTACTTAGATAGGATAGATAGGATTTTTAGATAGGATTTTTTCTACTTACAAATTTTCAAATAGGGTTGCCTCGACTTACAAATTTTTTCTCCCAATGCATTCCTATGGGATTCGACTTACAAATTTTTTTTTACATACGAATGTGCATTCGTAACACATTAAATTCGTAAGTAGAGGTACCACTGTAGGTACATTTACAGCAAGATTGCTTTCTGGAAGTTATTTGCTTTACAAATACAGTGGAACCTCAGGTTGCAGCCGTAATCCGTGATGGAGGCACGTCTGCAACCCGCAGCGCTGCATCTGTGCATGCTCGTGATGCAATTTGGTGCTTCTGCACGTGCACAAGCGGCGAAACCCGGAAGTAACCCTTTTCGGTACTTCCGGGTTTCCCACGGCCCGTAACCTGAAAACGCATAACCTGAAGTGTCTGTAACCCGAGGTACCACTGTAAAGGAAGATGAAATCTCCCAGTAACTAAAGCGTACACTACACATTTTGTAGTATGGCAAATTTTGAGTACAATTTCTAAATTGTTACATTGACTGGCTTGGATTCTAAGTAGCACAAATTTAAGAAAGCTCACTTTCCTGTTCCCTTGAAGCCCCACCACCCTGAGAGGTCTCTCTCTGTCTGAGGTGTGGAGGACCCTCTCCACTGTGTAGGACAGGGCAAGGGGAGCTGCTGGAGGAGTTGCCCCCAACTGGGCAGAGGGACTGTCTGCGAGCTTCATCTGCAGAAAGCATCTCTGCTCAACAGCCCCCTCCCATGCCTTTTAGGAACACCCTCCTGCTTGGCCTCTCCTCAGGGGCTTTTGGGTGGATGCAGAAGGCAGAGGAAAGTCCCCTTGTGAAAGCTTATTTCCGCTTCTCATTTTGGATCTACTGATTTCAGCCTAGTTCCTATTCTACACAGACCTCCTATAAGATTATGCAAAGGAAAGCCTCGTGTAATTCAAAGAATGCATCGATACCAATACAGTGGTACCTCTAGTTGAGAACACCTCTGGATATGTATCCTTCGGGTTACGCACACGACAAACCCGTAAGTAACGGAAAGGTTTCCACTGTGCGCGCATGCGCAGAAGCGGCACCTCTGGATGCGAATGTTTTGGGGTAAGAATGGACCCCCGGAATGAATTAAATTCGTATCCTGGGGTACCACTGTACTGCACTTTCAGGATGCACTTTTCACCGGTGCTTTTTTTCAGGGGGTACTCAAGGATACAAAGTACCGGCACCTCTTTTGTTGTTGTTAAAAGTGTGGCACTTACTGTAACAACTTCATGGTGAGTACCACTTTTTTTTCTAGGAAAAAAAGCACTGCCTTTTACTCGCCTGAGGAAAATAATTTTGAAATTGCGAGAAGGAAATACACAATCTAAGCATTATTTAAGTTGGCAAGCTGTTCCAATGATATACAGCCACTGTCCTCTAACCATGAACTAAGCTGGAAGTCACAAACAAAGCTGCAGTCAGAGAGAACTCCAGAAGCTATTCTGGAATAACTGGTTTGAGGACTGCAAAGAAGGGAAAGAAAAATCTACACTCCCCAAACCCCACTTTTTACCTCTTTCACACAAATATTTCATCATTATTCTTGATGAAAGAATAAGAATTCTGAAACAAAAAATAGTTATGGCAAGTGATCTACCTATATACCCTGTTTCTCATATTTTAAGACATACGCATAAAATAAGCCATAGCAGGATTTTTAAGCATTCAAGGAATATAAGCCATACCCCGAAAATAAGACATAGTGATAGGTGCAGCAGCAATGCCGGCCGCAGCAGGAGAAGGAAGAAAAAAATAAGACATCCCTTGAAAATAAGCCATAGTGTGTTTTTTTGAGGAAAAAATAAATATAAGACATGTCTTATAATATGAGAAACACGGTATCTAAAAACCCAAGCACTCTGGCTCTTGCACAAATTCTTCAGAAGGAAAAGCTACTGGATTTAAAATTCAATCCATCACATCAAAATGTTTTCTTAATAAAATCTGGCATAGAAGGGCCCCAAAAGTTTTTTAAGATATAAAATAATTAAGAAACAACAGTGAGTTGCAGAGGAGCTCAACTACCTTCTCAAGTTCTAAAACACAGGGGAGGGGGAAATCCCCAACCTATGCTAAATTCTTGCCTTAGGCTGAAACCTTGTACACATTTTATATGTTCCAGCCAGATCCTGAGAAGTGTCACCGTAATGCTGAATATGCTAAGAGAACACCAATTTTTGTGCAAAGAAGCTCGAATGTATTACGTGACTGTTCATGCTTTATCTTCTTCTTTTGTTAGAGAGATACCAAGGGTAATAATGCACAACCACTTGGAATCAGGCCGCATTATAGGCTAGCAGCACAAACCAATTACAGTTAAGCACCCTGAATTCTGATCAAGTTCAACAGGAGAGATTTAAGCAGGTACGGTACTTAACTCTCCCATTGTGATCAATGGGTGAACAGTTTTTCTTCCTAACAAGCCTCTTGGAACAAGTGTGTATTCATGAAGTGAGTTCAAGGGCACACACACACAGTATACAATAGGCTTACTCGCCTCTTGCTAGGGAACAGCGTTTGCATAGCAGGATGAACAGAGCCAGCTGCTTGAACTTAGAAATGCTTACACTGGCATACAACATAAGCATTTTGTGCCCTCATGCTGGCACAGCTGTTCTCTTACATTCTGTCCTTAGAGGTTACATGGAGTCTTAGAATTGGTAGGTAGGCAGGCAATAGTAGATTTCATTGTGCAGCAGAAGCAGAAGCACGGAGGCTATGTTATGACATACAGAAGATGACATTTCAAGCAGCTTTCTCTTAAGATTTCACTCAAGTCATGAATAGAAGCAGGTCCCACTTAGTTCCTAATGTCTTAAAGGGGCACCCAGCCAATTACTGTTACAAGCATGAAGAAAGTATGCAAGTTAGAATCCACTTCGAAGTGAAGCTAGGGTCACACACATGAAGATAACAGGATCTGCAGAAAACTTTGGTAGTATTTTAAGCAGTGGGAACAAAAAGAGCCTTGCCTTAAACTTCAGCTGCAAGTCACTTCTCATTGACATACTGATGGCCTTGCAATAGTGAAGACAAAAAATTCTAGAGATAAGCAGCTGTAAGCTAACGTCTTTCATCTTTGAAGCCAATGAGAAATACCTGAATTGCTGTTGTCACTTTATTATCCGGAAACAATAACTTTCTGTCTCTAGTTCCAGCAACACAGCTAAATGAACAGCATTTCACTTGGAGCTCAGAATTTAACCAAAGCTGCTTAGAATTTACATCTCCCGCTTTTATTCACGGGCCTCATTCAGTCACCACACTAGTTCAATCTACAAACCATAGTTTAGAGATCAGGGACATGTGACAAGTTTCCATTCTCTTTCTGCCTCTCCTCTTCTCTCATGTGTGCATATACTCCCTTTCTTCCATGGTTTGATTTGAGGTAGCGCTAGTTAGCATTTATCAATGTTTGCATCTGAATCAAGCAAATCTTGGAAAGAAGAGAGAATCTTTGAGAGGACAGGGCTACAGCTCAGTGATAGAGGATAGATCAGGCATCCTCAAACTTCGGCCCTCCAGATGTTTTGGCCTACAATTCCCATAATCCCTAGCTAAGAGGACCAGTTGTCAGGGATTATGGGAATTGTAGTCCAAAACATCTGGAGGGCTGAAGTTTGGGGATAGGTGGTCACAGCTTCAATCCATGACATCTCTAGGTAGGGTGGGAGAAACCCCAGTCTGAAACCCTAGAGCAACTACTGGTCAGTGTAGACAATACTGAATTAGACGGACCAACAGCCCAATTCAGTATACGGCAGTTTCCTGTGTATGTTTCTATGACAGATAGAAAGGAGCAAGCATTACTGAACGCTAAGTTTAGACTAGGCCACTGGATAATAATCTATAAAACACAAACTGCAACCAAACCAGAGGTTTACCATAAAGTAGCACCATTTAGAAACTTGGCCTAGTAAAAATTTGGCCCTTATGAGGGCACCTTTAAATTTCTCGTTTTATGTTCCGTTAGATCATTCATGTTCAACATTCACAAGGGTCCAAGCTCACCAGACTTCTAAACACACAAGCAAGGAGAGACTATGGCATATCACCAGCATTAAAACTTTAAGCAAGGAAAGTCCCATTACTATAGGAAGCTTAGCGCTTCACTTCAACACTACTGTTTTAAAAATAATAAAAATCAAACCTGACTTCAGGAATGTTGAAAGTATCAAGCACGGACTACAGACAGATTAATTTTGTTAGAGGCTAATCAATCCGGGAGGACTAAGCATCTTGCAGCTTTATTAGTTTTAATGTGTTCAGAGAAGAGAAGCGATAAAGCTTCAGGAAGAACATTTTGCATTTGATAATTAGAACTTCCACAGATCTATTAGCACTGATAAACCACTGAAACTCACAAATGCAATGTTTGCTTGCTAGAAGGCCTTCCAAAATTCAGTTTTGTTGGGTGCTCTTGTTCAGCTTTCTGGATCATCAACCCTGCAAATGAGTGTTTAGAAACCAGCCTCACAAGTGCCAGAAGCTGTGTAGAACAAAGGTATTGGCTGACTCAAGTTGAAATGCTTAATCACTTTTCTTAAAAGCAGATGCTTGTGAACACCCTCAGTCCTTTTAGCAAATGCAGCATGTAGGCAGCACTATACTAAAACAACATGGTGTTCAGTTTTGTTACTGAGGCCCAGCCAATGGCTTCTGAAGTCACATAACCAATCTGCTGAAGCGATACACAATGGCTGTGTGATTCACAGACCTAACAAGAAGTGTGATGAGCATTTGGACTGATGCTGCCAGTATGAAGAGCCATCACTTGTTATTTCCCGCAAACCATTTTTGTTCTCTACCTAGCCAATTTATGCTTGCCCATGAGTGTTCTCTTCTCCACGTCACAAACCCTTAAAAGCTGTCTTACTAGCAGTTCATAAACATTTTAAAACCAACTGATATAAAACCCATAGGTGACATTTCCTTGAAAAATCTGGGAAACATCTTACAGTATTACACTCTCACGAAATAAATTCCAAGGATTATAATATTAAAAGGCTCAACAAGACACCTGCACAATGGTTAAAAACCAGAAACAGTTCACAAAGTCCATTTTATCTCCACTCATAACTGCCCTTAGAGACATATTAAGAAATTTGCCTTTCCCTTGAATGTAGTTTACCTCTACTCTTCTACTCTCCTCATCATCCGGTAACAGCACAGCTTTGAACCCTGAAATTATTTATTACTTCTGCATGTGCATCCATAAAAATAAACATAAGAGGAGCTGACAAGTCTGAGCTCTCACCATATAAGCCTGCAGTCCAGTCTGACTGTTATTTCGCTATATGGCGGAACACTAATATTTCCCTTTAGCATTGACAAGTTCTTTAACATATTTAATGCAGTAGGAGTGCTTTATTAGGTGTACAGATTCCCCTGTTCTCTCTAACACATCACAAGTAACTGTTACCCTTCAATGGAAAATTCCCCAAAGCTTCCACACACAGTCCTTCATCTATATGGGTGGACCAGCTGCTGTTTTTGTAACTAAAATGTATACTTCAGACATGCATTTTTATGAGACTTTGGATGATACAAAAAAAGTAAACTTTCTATTTAAAATTGGCACGCCACAGAAAAAAGGAGAAACCATCAAGTTTCTAGCTCTGTGATCACCTCTTTCAGCATTCTGAAATCTCTGCAGGCCTCAGTACTCTACCATCACAGAATAATATATAAAAGGTGAGGCAGTTAAATGAATATTAAAATAGCATCATTTGGTAGAGACTAAGAAGGAACACAATTTTCAAGGTATGACAGATGACAGCTGTGTTCCAATTTCATTAGGGAGAAAAAGAACTGAATACAATGCAAAAGAGATTTTCAGTACAGTACAGCACAGTTCCAAGTGGAAATGTATTACTACCGGTATGTAATGACACAGAGTATCTATTTTAGAGACTTTTGAATTGCTTTTCAGAAGTAATGTGGGCTTAAATCAATGCTAGTCTGTAGGAATATGGGACTATACAGACTAAAATGTTTCAAAAAACTTCTCTACAGATATGAAGGCTGCCAGCTGTCATTTGATACCATTAATATGGCTATTTCTCATTTTTGCTGGGCTGAAATTGAGAGAGGGAATGCTAAAAAAAATCAAATGAGAAAGTAATGTCAATGACAACTAATGCACACAGAAAGTTGAGGGTCTCATTTGTACATGCACAACCCAAATTTGAAGTTACACTGAAATCTTCATAAACCAAAGGCTTACACATCCCTATGCCAAATCAGCTGAGCCACAGTGGTCACCAAGTTGGTTCTGTGTATCATTCATTTCAACCAAATGTGGACTAGCTTCCCCTGCGACCACCGCCATACCACCCACTGCTCCCCCTCCCTGCACCGGCCACCCCTCCTCTACACCCAACACAAACTTCTTCACCATGCCTCCTTCCTCGCCCCCTCCCCCAACTTACCAAAAAGCAAAGCTGAGGCCAGTTGTGGATAAAATACCTATATGTGTAAATGGAGTAGGGTTCAGACAGATCTTTGGTGATCAGTCTCATGATATCGGGCATCTGCAGCTCAGACTCATAGCGGACGTATTGTATTGTCAGGTCCCCTTCCTCCTCCTCCTCCTCCACCTGCTGCTGGGGGCCCCAGGAAGAGTCCGTGGTGGGGGGCCCCGGGGAGCATTTCTGCAAGCTGCAGTTGGAGGCCAAGGACCTGGACAGGAGCAGCAGGGACTCCTCCTCCTCCCTCTCCTGCCGGCCTCCTCCTCCTCCTTCCTCTTCCTCCACCCCTCCCGCTCCAGCCAGCCCATTCGTGTCCCCTTCAGAGGGGGCAGAAGCAGCGTCGTGGCGGCGCTTCTGTTGCTCCTGGGGCTGCGCAGTCCTTGCCTGGGAGCGGGGGACCCGGTGGTGGGGGTTGGGGTGAGGGTGGTGGTTGCTGAGCGAGGCGGGAGGCTGCTGCTGGGGGGGCAGCTCCGGACCCTCTTCCTGCTGCTGCTGCTGCCCGTGTCCCATTGTCTTGCCAGCGGAGCCGGGGCTGGTGCTGCTCCTACCGCCGCCGCCGCTTCTCTTGCTCCCCGGCGGGCGCTGCTTCTCGCCGCCGCCGCCGCTCAGGACCTTGCCCTTGAGGGGGCCGCGCAAGTGCCGCAGGTCCGGCGCGGAGATGAGCCCGTTGAGCTGGTGGTTGCGCCGGTGCGGCGGGTAAGGCCGGCGGCGGTCTCGGGCGCCTTCATCCCCGGCCTCCTCCTCCTCTTCCTCGCGAGGCCTTCTTCCTCTTCCTCCCTCCTCCTCCTCTTCCTCCTCCTCTTCCTCGGCGTCTCCCGGAAAGGGCAGGAGGAGCGAGACGGCGTCTCCCGGGGGCGAAGCGAGGAGGCTGCTAGGCCCGGGCGGAACCTCGGCCATGTCCTGAGGCGGGAAGAGACCGGCAAGGGGTGGGGGGAAAGAAAGGGGGAGAAGCGTGAGAAAGAGAGGCGACCCCCGCCCAAGATTGTCCCCTCGTCCACACGCGCCCCCGGCCGCCCCTTCTCCGCCTCACCCCAAAATCTGCTCCTCAGCAGCAGCAGCAGCCGCGGCGCCTCCCGCTCCCCTCCTCCGCTCCTCCTCATCCAGCGGCCGTAAAGCGAGGGCAGGTTTCCCGTCAGGCCAGGCCGCCGCCGCCGCCGCCGCCGCCGCTCTCGCGCGAGGGCGGGCGAGCAAAAACCGCGACACTTCGCGCCGGCGCCTCGCTTTACGGCCGGCCCCCTCAGGAAAGGGCTGCGAGGGAAAAGGAAGGAGAAACGGCGTAAGGGGCAGGGCCTCTCCGAGAGGGCGGGGCGTCGCTGCTGCGCGCGCCGGCGCGGCCCCTCCCACCGCCTTGCCCTGCGGGGCGGCGCTCGGCGCTGGGTTGGCGCGCGCGCGCGCTTTGTGCTAACGGTCCCCGTCCTCCTTTTCTTATCTCTATGGTCCTACAAGTCGCGGAGACTCTATGGTCAGCGAAAGAAAGAGAGGCCGATATATCTATATATCTATTTCTCTTTTTAAAAGCTGTCCCTTCACGGATAGGTCCTCGCGACGGTGGGAGAGCTGCGCAGGCGCAGATCGTGCTTTGGCTGAGGGCAAGGCGGGAACGAGCTTGAGGGCGGGGGCGGGGCTAGCTGGGGACCCGACAAGGAAGAAGCGATCCTGAACACGTTTCTCACGACAGGGGGGGGGGAGATACACGTGTACAGATGCATGTGAGTATGGGCGTACACGTCTGCGGTTTTCGTGAACTATATTTCTCGGGTGACGACTTTGACTAGAGCTCTTCATTACATCCCCTCAAATTAAGATCATCATCATTGTCATCTGTTAATTAAATCACCCTTTATCTCCATGGAAGCCAAGCTGATATATAGTAAGAACAACTATAATTGTTAACTACATTTGTATACTGCCCTCCATCACAACGTAAAAATGCAAAATGAGAACACAAAATACATAAAATTTAAAAATTACTTCCAGTAGCACCTTAGAGAGCAACTAAGTTTGTCATAGGTATGAGCATTCGTGTGCATGCACACTTCTTCAGACACACTGAAACAGAAGTCACCAGACCCTTATATATAGTGAGAGGGTGGGGAGGGGTATTATTCAGAAGGGTGGTGGGAATGGGTGATTGGCTGATAGGAGCGGTAAACATGTATAATGAGATAAGAATCCAATGTCCTTATTCAGACCAGGTCTCTAAAACCATGGAGACACCTGATGTGAATAAGGACATTGGATTCTTATCTCATTATACATGATAAAGCTTTCTTATGCCATCTCACCCCTTGCTTTTTCCTGCAAGACCAATTGCAGTCATATCAGCCAATCACCCATTCCCATCACCCTACTGAGTAATGCTTTGATGGTGTTTCCTGCTCGGCAGGGGGTTGGACTGGATGGCCCTTGTGGTCTCTTCCAACTCTATGATTCTATGATTCTAATACCTGTACCCCTCCCCACTTTCTGACTATACATAAGGGTCTGGTGACTTCTGTTTCAGTGTATCTGAAGAAGTGTGCATGCACATGAAAGCTCATACTAATGACAAACTTAGTTGGTCTCTAAGGTGCTACTGGAAGGATTTTTTGTTTTGTTTTGACTACATCAGACCAACACGGCTACCTACCTGTAACAAAATACATAATAAGACAGAATCAAACCTATAACCCCCCCAAAAAACAACAACAACAACAACAACAACACAGGCCATAGAATGTTAATCAGCTCACAGCCTGGTTATGGAGATTGTTGTTGCTGTTGTTTTATTTATACTCTGCCCCCTTGGTTTCCCCCAGAGTGGTTTCCCCAGCCACTCTGAGCAGCTTACAGTGTACATATAAAAACATCACTTCTTAGTTTTTATATGTACATCACAGTGTACATATAAAAACTAGAAGTATATAAAAACATGTTTTTCCCCCTGGTCCATAAAGATAGAAAGATGGTGGCCCACCTCTGGCAACTCCCCTCAGCCCCTGATAGGGGCTGGTGGGAGTTGTAGTGCAGCACCAGGTTGCAGGTGCCTTTCCTCCATCCCCTTGGATCCCCAGACCCTCCCATTTTTTGAGGCCACCTGTTTGCTACTCAATGGGCGGTTGCCTCCATGAACCCCGCCGTCTTTCCTGCTGTGTGCAAAGTGGCCGGTGTGTCATGGAGATCAAGCAGGGCCCCACCTGTCCAGGTTTCATGAGAAAATGTCCCCTGAAAGGAACTTGGGTCATTTGCTTCAGGCCGCAGAGGCCGTGTTCTCTCAGCCTGAAGTCACAAAGCTCGCGGTGATGTCAGAACAGGCTGCAGGGTGGATGTCTGTGATTGATACTTCAACATCAACTTTGTTGGACTGGTCATGTTGGGCGGATGCCTGATGATCGTCTTCCAAAGCAACTATTCTGAACTTAAAAATGGAAAGCATTGTAATGCTGGTGGTCAACAAAAGAGGTTTAAAGACTGTCTCAAGGCAAATCTAAAAAAATGTAGTATAAACACCGATAACTGGGAAACACTGGCCTGCGAGCGCTCCAGCCTTTATCAAAGGTATCATGGGCTTTGAAGACACTCGATCTCAGGACACAAGGGAGAAATGGGCTAAGAGGAAGGCACACTTGGCAAATCCACACCGTGAGCAACTCCTGCCCGGTAACCAATGTCCCCACTGTGGAAGGACGTGTGGATCCAGAATTGGCCTCCACAGTCACTTACGGACCCATTGTTAAAACCGTGTTTATGGAAGACAATCTTAGTCGGCTACGAGTGATCGCCAAAGAAGAAAGAAGAAGACAGCCAAAGATCACATGGAAGATGGGGCAAGATTGTTTTCTTCTGCTTCAGAGAGTAGGACTCGAACCCATGGCTTCAAGTTACAAGAAACGAGATTCCGACTCAACACCAGGAAGAACTTTTGTACGTGTCTTCTATCCATTGGTTGAAGGGAGCCCCATTCCTGTTTTTCCAATTCTTCAGCACCTGTCTGCCATGTGTATGTTGTTGGTGCAAAAATGGAAGACAGATAACGAAAGAAGAGTGGCGTCTTGAACTGTTAGAATATGTGGAGTTAGCAGGCATGGCCACTAGAATAAGAAATGATGATACCAGGAGTAAAAAAAAAGGTTTTATTTAAATATGCAACGACAGCAGCTCAGTACTAGAAAGAAGCAGGTGTCCCAGCGAAAGAAGATTGGCAACTCAAATCAATGGAATATGCTGAAATGGTTAAATTGACGTTAAAACAGAAGTATAGACGACAACGAAATTAAAGAAGAATGGAATGACTTTATTGCATATACAGTCATACCTCGGGTTGAGTACGCTGCGGGTTGTGTATTTTCGGGTTGTGTACTCGGCACACCCGGAAGTGTTTACTCCCGGGTTCCGCTGCGCACACATGCGCAGAAGCGTTTTGTGCACTTTGCGCGTGTGCAGAACCACTCTATCGGCGCTTCGCACATGCGCTGAAGCGCTGCTTGGGCTGCGTACTTTTGGGGGGGGGAACGGCACCCTGAAACGGATTGAGTACGCAACCCGAGGTACCACTGAACAGTATACAAAAGCATTGTACACAGGTCAATACATTGGCAGGATTTTGAAGTACTTGTAATGTGATTATGAATACTGTAAGATAATAAGTAAAAACAATGACAGAGAATATGTGGTGTGAAGAAATACAATGTAACCAAGGAAGGGTTCTGGGGGAAGCCAATTTTTTAAATATTTGGACATGAATATATATTGTTATAGTATAAGTTTGTTATTTTTTGGAAAATTAATAAAATATTATTAAAAAGAAAGAAACCAAAATGATAAAAGATATCAGGGGGACTGGATATTATTTATTGATTATATGAAAAAAATTATAAGCCGACAATTAGCCAGCTGGATGGTAATATTTTCAGCAGCGTAAGTTAGAACTAGAGTTAATGGAAGCAGCAGAGAAAGATTGGGGAAACTAAGACGACGCGAAAGGAAGTGGAAGTCCATCAGTTACTGTATTGTTTTTTAAAAATGTAATAGAATATGTAACGTTATTTTCTTTTTCCTATTTCCTATTACTTTCGGGGTTTTTTTCTTGTGTTGAAATGTATCAGAAATGCAAATAATAATAAAAAAACCTGTCTTTTTGCAGTAGTAAGGGAGTTCATTCTTATTGTCCCCTTGTTACGTTCCATATATTGGGGGTATAATTCAAAAGGGTATTTTCCTCTGCAAATTTAAGATTTTTTCATACGGTTACATTAATTGTCTCTCTTACCCTATGCTAAAAATTTACCAATACATTGGTAAGAGCATATCTTTTAAAAAAGTATTGACCCTGTTCAGGGTGGATTTGATTAAATCAAATAGATTTAAATTGTGATTTAAATTGTGATTTAAATCACTAGTCAGTAAGACTTTATTTAAATCACTGGTCAGCAAGACTTGATTTAAATCATTTTTTACAGAAAGACTCATTCTTGCTGGCATAATCTTAATATTTACAACCAGACGAAGGTTTCATTTTTTTTTTCAGAGTAATTTTTACAGTTATATCAAAAATTACTGATTTGGTTATACTATTAGAAATACATTGACAGATAATTATGAAATTATTGTGAGGTTTAATAAGTTAACTGTTTATATTTGGACAACTTTTCTGCTGTAGTTCATTGGAAGGAGAAAAATAATCATTTCCTTAATAACCATTTAAACAATTTATTTAACTAAAACAATAACATTATAGCATATGTATCCATGTTTGTTAACTGATGTGGTTAAATGGTTTTTTTAAAAACAAACAAACCTTAGACTGAGTTTTAGCACGCATGAGAAACTTAAAACAAATCCTTATTTCCTGATGAATAGCATTTGGACTAGAATGTAACTTAAATAGAAAACTATCTTTAGAAATATTTTCCCTCCAAAAGCGTTTTATTTTAAAAATCCAATTTAAATAAAAAAAATCCGATTTTAATATTAAAAAATTCGAATTTTAATAAAAAATATGATTTTTTTTTTAAAAAATTAGATCATCTATTTTTCCCACCCTGACACTGTTACATCTCCAGCAGCTAATGTTTTGTGCTTCTTGCACCGCTTGGATCTGAAATATGGAAGGCAGTTTGCATTAACAAACGTAATATCGCTAGAGGGCAATGTTGCATAGCTTTCTCTGCCAGCGCTGAAAAGCACCAGGATAAATTCCCTTTCGGTTGCTCTGGGCACCACTCCCCTCATTACTTTTTGATATGCATACCCCTAAAAAGTGTACAAGTTTGCAAAGATAGGGTCTCATGCGGGTAGGGATGGCCAAGAAATTCAGTTCAGTTTACATTGAGAGGTGAACTTACTCGATCCGCACTGGAAGCTTTTTATGTATAGATGCAAATTTGCACTAAAACACTGAAGAATTTCCATTAGTATTCTAATAGAATACGGAATTGTTGTAGAAACATGGAGACATGGAGAAACATGGAGAACTGAATTTTCAACTGGGAAATTGAGAAGTTGAGACAGATTCATCTGTCCTTACAACTAAAGGGAGAGCAATGGCTTTTTCCATACCCCACCCTCTGACCCTGGGAGCCTTTCCCATACCATGACTTTGGATACATATACAATCATAAGTTACGTGTCCTTGTTTCTCAGTGTGATCCTTTTACATGGATTTGTATGTTTTGTGATATTTTATGCAGTGTGACTTGCCGTTATTTCAGTTGATTATAGTTTAATAATTCTTTATTGCAACTGATAAGTGTAAACTGTTCAATTATTATTTGCTGATGTTTAATTTTACTGCTTACTATTTTATTCTAATGGATCATTGAATATTGCTTTATGCTGGGGTGTGATCTTCGCTGTCTATTTTGTTGCTTCTTCAGCTTCTAAACCCCCTTGTGTATAGCAATATAGAAAGGCGGAATACAAATTAAAAGTGGAATGAAATGAAATGAAATGCAGGGTTTATTGTCCCTTGCGAACACTGTTAGCTGAATCACAAATCACGCAGCGTTCAGAAGCATCTCTGCCTGGAAGTGGTCCAGCCAGGAAAGTACCTAAGAGTTTATGTTGCAGTTGGGGGTTAAATGGAAAGGGGGCAGATGGCAGCAGGGACCCCTGATGAAGAATCGTTGTCTTTTTTTGCTCAAGAAGGATCCTTCGCTGAAATTGCTACTGTTCTCCCATGTCGTGCAAGCACCCTCTGGTGGAGAAAAATAGCCAGTGCAACCATCACGCCTTGAAACGTGATTGCAACAAGGAAAACTCACTGTAAACCATAGGTAGGCAAACTAAGGCCCGGAGGCCGGATCTGGCCCAATCGCCTTCTCAATCCGGCCCGCGGATGGTCCGGGAATCAGCGTGTTTTTACATGAGTAGAATGTGTCCTTTTATTTAAAATGCGTCTCTGGGTTATTTGTGGGGCATAGGAATTCGTTCATTTCTCCCCCAACATTTTGTCCGGCCCCCCACAAGGTCTGAGGGACAGTGGACTGGCCCCCTGCTTAAAAAGTTTGCCGACCCCTGTAACCATCTTGACCCAGGGATGAACCTGACCTCTGAATTCTGCACCAGCTGAAGTTTCCAAACCGTCTTCAGAGGCAGCCCTACGTATAATAGATTGCAGTAATCTAAGGTAGTTACCGGTACAGGTAGGTAGCCGTGTTGGTCTGAGTCGAAGCAAAATAAAAAAATTCCTTCAGTAGCACCTTAAAGACCAACTAAGTTTATATTTTGGTATGAGCTTTCGTGTGCATGCACACTTCTTCAGATACACTAGAAACAGAAGTGTCAGACCCTATATATATACAGAGGGTGGTGGGGGTGGGTGGGAATGGGAGATGGGCTGATGGGAGTGGTAAACCTGTAGATGGGTGTTAATGGCTGCTGATGGCTGCAATTAGTCCTGGGCTGAGGTGCTAAAGAAAGCTTGATCATGCATAATGAGATAAGAATCCGATATCTCTATTCATCCCAGGTGCTTCCATGGTTTTAAGCTTGGTAATGATTTCCAATTCAGCAACTTCCCTTTCCAGTCTGTTCCTGAAATTTCTCTGTAATAAAACAGCTGCTTTGAGATCTTGTATAGAATGTCCTGGGAGATTGAAGTGTTCTCCTACTGGTTTTTCAGTCTTATGGTTCCTGATGTCAGATTTATGTCCATTTATCCTTTGGCGTAGGGTTTGGCCTGTTTGTCCAATATAGAGAGCTGAAGGGCACCGTTGGCATTTGATGGCATACACAATGTTAGAAGATGAGCAATTAAATAGTCCTGAGATGGTATGTTGGATGTTGTTGGGGCCAGTAATGATGTTGTCCGGGTGTATGTGGCAGCAAAGTTGGCATCTGGGTTTATTGCAGGCTCTGGTACCAGTGTCCATGTTAAGTCTGGTGGTTGTATTATTGTGGGTGAGGAGTTGTTTAAGATTGGGTGGCTGTCTGTAGGCAATGAAAGGTCTTCCTCCCAGAGCTTGAGAAAGGGAGCTGTCATTGTCCAGGAGAGGCTGTAGATCTCTGATGATGCGTTGTACTGTTTTAACTTGGGAGCTGTATGTGATGACTAGTGGTGTTCTGTTATTTTCTTTTTTGGGTCTGTCTTGCAGCAGGTTCTCTCTAGGTATCAGTCTGGCTCTCTTGATCTGTTGTTTAACTTCATCAGGTGGATATTTTAGTTCTAAAAAGGTTTGCTGTAGATCTCTTAGGTGAGATTCTCTGTCTGTAGAGTTGGAACAGATGCGGTTGTAACGTAGGGCCTGGCTGTATACGATGGATTGTTTGGTATGTTTGGGATGGTAGCTAGAAGCATGTAGATATGTTTGTCGGTCAGTTGGTTTTCTGTATAAGGTGGTGTCTATACGTCCATCCTGTATTTTTATAGTAGTGTCCAAAAAATGTATTTCTTGCATAGATTGGTTCATTGTTAGGTTGATGGTGGGGTGAAAGTCATTGAATGTCTGGTGGAAGGTTTCCAGGGTCTGTTGTCCATGTGTCCAGATAATAAAGATATTGTCAATGTATCGTAGGTACAAGAGAGGTTTGAGTGGGTAGGAGTCTAGGAAACGATGTTCTAAGTCTGCCATGAAGATGTTGGCATACTGTGGGGCCATGCGGGTGCCCATGGCTGTGCCGCTGATCTGGAGGAACAGGTCATCACCAAATTTGAAGTGGTTGTGGGTAAGGACAAAGTGGCAGAGTTTGGTAGCAAAGTCCACTGTGGTTTTATCTGAAATGGTGTTCCTTATGGCTTGTAAACCATCATTGTGTGGGATGTTGGTGTATAGAGATTCCACATCCATAGTGAGGGATGACCGCTGCAGAGCGGAACAGGGTCCTAGCGCCCCTATTCCGCTCGCTTCCCTCCCTGCTCTTGCGGCGCGGCTGGTGGAGGGAAAAGGGAGGCCGCCGCAAAGCTCCCTCACTTGCTGGGGCGCCCCTCAGCGCCCCCTGATCGCCCAGGCGCCGTGGTGCATTGCGCCACTAGAGTCAATGGGCGAGCCGGGCCTGCCACCTGAGCCTTGAGCGACAGCAAAGGATCCAGGAGGACCCCGAAGTGATGCACCTGCTCCTTGAGAGGGAATGTAACCCCCTCAAGAGCAGGCAACCTCCCACCCATCCAGTCAAAGGGGCGACCCACAAACAGTGCCTCTGTCTTAATCTGGATTGAGCTGCGGTTTGTAGCATGCAAAGACCAGAGAGCAAAATGAAAGCCAAAGACTGCAATCGGCTGGCGATCAGAGCAGATGTATTAGTCATGCATTGCATTTGGGTTTTTTTTTTGAGAATGTGGGAGAGTAAGACCAACCCTGCAAGATCAGGCCAGTGACTCATTTCGTCCTGAATCCTGTTCTCACAGTTGCCAAGCCAATACCTCTGGGAAACCAGCAAGCAGGAGTTGAGGAGGGCTGGGCGATATATCTGTATATTGCCCAAAACCAGTTTGAAGTCCGTATCGTGATATCAGTTTCATAATTTTTGACCTGGCAATATATTGCAAATCATGGTGTCTTTGTGTGTGTGTGTGCTTGCATGCTATGCAAAAATCACGATACGTGGAAAACCGTCAAGCCAGCCAATGCCTCTACACAGCACCCTCCTTATTTCAGACATCGTGCTATATCGGTATATCATGATATTTAGCTGGTGATATAGCACAGTGTTGAAAACCAGATATCCCCCAGCCTTACCGTTTGCCTCTACATAGCTCCATCCTTATTTCAGACATCACGATATATCAATATATTGTGATGTTTAGCGATATGGATATGTCGATATATCACCCGGTCCCACTTTTCTCTCAACCAAAAGGTCCCAAACGCTACTGCTTCTCATAGGGGAGTTGCTTGACCCCCACAATAATTTTGCTTACCCTTTTGGGAACCTTTCCCGGCTCTACAATATCCTTTGCACACAGCTAAACATTCTGGTGGATGGATCGTGCCCTATAAAACAGCTGGATGACATTGTCAGCTAATAGTAAGGCTGGCTTTGCTAGAAACACATATTTAAGTTCTCCGATTCCAGAAGTCCCAGCTGCTCACAAAGGACACCATTTCAAGGAAAATTCAAGAACGGCAACATCACCTGATGCGTATTATCATTTTATTTTGCTGCTGGTTGGGAAACTTGCCATATTTGCATTTTTGAGCCTGAATAGTTCTAATTTCCCATTTTTTAATTGCAGAAGCTCAAGAGGAACATTTACTTTGTTTTCACTGAGCAGTTATACAATTATTCCTTTTCAGATACTATGTGAACCATGAACCCTAATAGGCTAGGCTTTGTTAATGCAATTTGGCAGAGGTATTTACATGAAAACAGAAATCTAATGAATTTTTCAAATGAGTACATTGGTAACACAAAGTAATTACTTTTTGGGAGGTGGAGGAACCCAAAATTCATTAAACTTCCCCCCCCCCTCAATTAGCAAAGTGACTTGCTAAATAAGCTGGGGATGGATGGAGAAGTGTTTTATAAACATGTTACACACATACGGCTCCCCAGCCAAACCAAGCAAATTTGCTTAGAGAGGGCAAGCTTGCCTTGGTGTTTCAAGGCCAAGTGAGGGCTGAAAGTTTTTGGAAGAATTCTCATAGAGCTGAGAAGAGCAAAGGTTGTGGCATTGTAAATAGCAGCAGCAGCAGCAGGTGCCCAATGGGTCTGATAGGATGAAATGTAGGGAGGCCAACAGTAGGTGGCGCCAGAATTTAAGAATAACCTGCTGGATTTGACCAATGGTCCATCTAGTCCAGCATCCTGTTCTTACAGTGGCCTGTGGGAACAGCAAGCAGGATTCTAGCACAAGAGCCCCTTCCCCTCGTTTTTTAATAATAATGATGATGATGGAGGCTATCCTCCAAACCATGTGGAAAGGATTTTTTTCTGAAATCCCTCCCTCATTTCTCAGGGCCTCTTCATCTCTTTACTACAAGGTCATCCTCTCAGATATATCAGAGTTTTGACTTTCAAGAACCGACACCCCTGTACCTTCGTTCTTGAACTTAATCCGCTCCGGGAGTCGGTTCGACTCCTGAAATGGTTCGAAAACCAAGGCGCAGCTTCCGTTTGGCTGCAGGAGCTTCCTGTACTCAATCAGAAGCCACGTCGGACATTTGGCTTCCAAAAAAGGTTCACAAACCGGTAGTACGCTCACTTCCGTGATTGCAGCGTTCAGGAGCCGATTTGTTCAGGATCCAAGCCGTTCGATTACCAAGGTGCCACTGTATTATCGAGTTCCACTCTCTTACTCTCCGCAAGATCTAGACCAGGGGTCAGCAAACTTTTTCAGCAGGGGGCCAGTCCACTGTCCCTCAGACTTTGTGGGGGGGGGCAGACTATATTTTGGGGGGAAAAAATGAACGAATTCCTATGCCCCACAAATAATCCAGAGATGCATTTTAAATAAAAGGACACATTCTACTCATGAAAAAACACCAGGCAGGCCTTACAAATAACCCAGAGATGCATTTTAAATAAAAGGACACTTTCTACTCATGTAAAAACATGCTGATTCCCGGACCGTCCACGGGCCGGATTTAGAAGGCGATTGGGACGCATCCGGCCCCCGGGCCTTAGTTTGGGAACCCCTGATCTAGACTCAATCGAGACTCGAAGCACCCCATTGAGGGCAAGCATGGGGGGGGGACACACCCACCCTCCATTTGTGTACTACCGGTACGAACAGGTTAGTATGTACACAATTCAGAGTTTCGCTTGCGTGAAAACCTTGCCAGTCTGTTTCTTTTAAACGTTCAGCCTTTGGGAAGTGGTAAATCTGCAAGCAGCACAAAAACCACAAAAACCTTTGATTTATTTCCGTTCGATGGAGAATACCCGAAGCCTTTACGATGGCTCTCGATGCACAGTGTTAAATACATAGGTTGGTGGGGGTCCCCTTTGTCTGTTCTCCCAGTGACCCACTATAGTTTCCATAAGCAAGGCGGGTGAGGGGGGGGAAGGTATACGCTCTTTCCTTTTCTGAATATTCTCTCATTAGGCTGGAGGGGTGCACATCAGAAGGGCTAATTGTTGGAATCTTTAATTGTTCCCCTATGACCCCGGCTTCCCTCGGGTGATAGTGGCCCACCATTGAATCTAATAGAGCGAAAATCTGACTGCTGCTCCGACTAATGGAACACTTTCCCCTCATTTTCTCCGTAGGGGGGGCTGTGGGAGTGCAGTGTTCTAATTGTTGCTCTTACGGTAATTGGAGGTAGTAGGTGTACGAATAATTTCATTGTCTTTCCTGCAAGGGGGCAGGTTTATTTACGACCTCTTTGACGCCTCTTAGCCCCCAGCAGCAGCGCGGCGAAGATTGCATTAGCGTTCCTACCTGGTTGAGCAAGGGCTACCCAAAAGCTATCATTAACTCGGGGAGAAGTCGGGAACCCGGCTGGAGAGGCAGGTCTAGGGCAAATCGCGGCAGCGCCAGGTGCTAAAGAAGGGGCACAAATCTTTGGGGTTTTCTTGGTGAGGGGAGCCCCCAAGCCCTCTCTGCTCTGGGGTGAAAAGCGGGATGGTTTCAGGTTGAAAGGAAGCTAAATTGCACAAACCTTCCCCTTCCTGAAAAAAATTCCACATTTCTTGCCATTTTTGCCACTTCTTCGTTCCCCCTAACAACGTCTGGGTCATCTTCTTTCTGCAAATGCAAGAGGGAATCCCAGGATGGTGTCACAGCGCCATGCGGCCAATCAGAGGTGAATGTGTGCCCAGGATCTCACAGGGATATTACAGTGGCTAACCAGATACCTACAGGAGGCTGGCAAACAGGACCTGAGTGCGAGAACACCCCAACTGTGAATCCCAGCATACTGTCTCTGTTATTGAAGGAAGAATTTAGCTTTGTTATAGAAATGTAGAGTTGGAATGCAGGTGGCGCTGTGGTCTAAACCACTGAGCCTAGGGCTTGCCGATCAGAAGGTCGGTGGTTCGAATCCCCGCGACGGGGTGAGCTCCCGTTGCTCGGTCCCAGCTCCTGCCAACCTAGCAGTTCGAAAGCACATCAAAGTGCAAGTAGATAAATAGGTACCGCTCCAAGCGGGAAGGTAAATGGCGTTTCTGTGCACTGCTCTGATTCACCAGAAGCGGCTTTGTCATGCTGGCCACATGACCTGGAAGCTGTACACCGGCTCCCTTGGCCAGTAAAGCAAGATGAGCGCCGCAACCCCTGAGTCGTCCGTGACTGGACCTAATGGTCAGGGGACTGTGAAGGCCATACACTACAGTCTAAACCTCCGTGATGCAGGAATACTTTTTGTCCAAAGTGGGGCTTGAACCGATGACTCTGACATTAAGAGTCTCATGCTCTACCGACTGAGCTATCAGATGAAGCTCGTGATAAGGCTCAGGGAAACTTCATCATGCTCAGGAAGCTGCTGGTGAGATGATGGTGATGCTGTTGATGAACAACAACAACAACAACATACAGTACTAGTGGATTTTAGCCCGTTTAAAAACGGGCGCTAGAGGAAGCGGGCTGCCGGGACTGGCTTGGCGGTGGCGGGTCTTCCCGCCACCACCAAGCCAGTTCGCAGCGGGGGCTTTTCGCCGTTTGCCTTCCCCTGAGGGGGAGGCAAACGGCGAAAAACCCCGCCGCGCCGCAAATCGGCTCCGGGACTGGCTTGGCGGTGGCGGGTCTTCCCGCCACCGCCAAGCCAGTCCGCAGTGGGGGTTTTTCGCCGTTTGCCTTCCCCTGGGGGAGGCAAACGGCGAAAAACCCCGCCGCGCCGCAAATCGGCTCCGGGACTGGCTTGGCGGTGGCGGGTCTTCCCGCCACCGCCAAGCCAGTCCGCAGCGGGGGTTTTTCGCCGTTTGCCTTCCCCTGGGGGAGGCAAACGGCGAAAAACCCCGCCGCGCCGCAAATCGGCTCCGGGAGGCAAACGGCGAAAAACCCCGCCGCGCCGCAAATCGGCTCCGGGACTGGCTTGGCGGTGGCGGGTCTTCCCGCCACCGCCAAGCCAGTCCGCAGCGGGGGGTTTTCGCCGTTTGCCTTCCCCTGGGGGAGGCAAACAGCGAAAAACCCCGCCGCGCCGCAATTCGGCTCCGGGACTGGCTTGGCGGTGGCGGGATGTTCCCGCCACCGCCAAGCCAGTCCGCAGCGGGGGCTTTTCGCCGTTTGCCTTCCCCTGGGGGAGGCAAACGGCAAAAAACCCCGCCGCGCCGCAATTCGGCTCCGGGACTGGCTTGGCGGTGGCGGGTCTTCCCGCCACCGCCAAGCCAGTCCGCAGCGGGGGTTTTTCGCCGTTTGCCTTCCCCTGGGGGAGGCAAACGGCGAAAAACCCCGCCGCGCCGCAAATCGGCTCCGGGAGGCAAACGGCGAAAAACCCCGCCGCGCCGCAAATCGGCTCCGGGACTGGCTTGGCGGTGGCGGGTCTTCCCGCCACCGCCAAGCCAGTCCGCAGCGGGGGTTTTTCGCCGTTTGCCTTCCCCTGGGGGAGGCAAACGGCGAAAAACCCCGCCGCGCCGCAAATCGGCTCCGGGAGGCAAACGGCGAAAAACCCCGCCGCGCCGCAAATCGGCTCCGGGACTGGCTTGGCGGTGGCGGGTCTTCCCGCCACCGCCAAGCCAGTCCGCAGCGGGGGGTTTTCGCCGTTTGCCTTCCCCTGGGGGAGGCAAACAGCGAAAAACCCCGCCGCGCCGCAATTCGGCTCCGGGACTGGCTTGGCGGTGGCGGGATGTTCCCGCCACCGCCAAGCCAGTCCGCAGCGGGGGCTTTTCGCCGTTTGCCTTCCCCTGGGGGAGGCAAACGGCAAAAAACCCCGCCGCGCCGCAATTCGGCTCCGGGACTGGCTTGGCGGTGGCGGGTCTTCCCG
Organism: Zootoca vivipara; assembly: GCF_963506605.1. Taxonomy (NCBI): domain Eukaryota; kingdom Metazoa; phylum Chordata; class Lepidosauria; order Squamata; family Lacertidae; genus Zootoca; species Zootoca vivipara. The sequence goes on from NC_083276.1 coordinate 5,722,434, forward strand.
CCACCGCCAAGCCAGGCCGCAGCGGGGGCTTTTCGCCGTTTGCCTTCCCTCGAGGGGGAGGCAAACGGCGAAAAACCCCGCCGCGCCGCAATTCGGCTCCGGGACTGGCTTGGCGGCGGCGGGAAAAAGGGGAGGAATTCCTCCCCTTCTTCCCGCCGCTGCCAAGCCAAAGCGGGCCTCCCTCCGCGCCCGCTGCCGCTTCGGCTTCCTCGGGTTCCCCGAGGAAGCGCCGTCCCATGCCGGAGGTGTGCGGCAAGGCTGCCGGGGGGGGGAGCGCTTCTCTCCCCCGCCGCCTCACCGCGCACCTCCAGCATGAGACTGGGCTTCGGAGCGGCGGTTGGCGGAGCGGCAGTTGGCTGTTCCCTGTGTCCCGAGAGCACGGGTCCAATCCCTGTGTCCCTGGTTGTCCCTCCGTCCAATCCCTGTGTCTCTGGGGGACATGCGCAGTACCCCAGGGACACACGGGACATCTGGACGCAGGGACAACATGGACATTATTATATAGGATTATTTCTACCCTGCCCATCTGACTGGGTTTCCCCAGCCACTCTGGGCAGCTTCCAACAGAAGGTTAAAAATACATTAAAACATCATCAGTCATGGATGCATTAGCTGAGATTCCTCAAGGTCCCTTCCAGCTCTACAATTCTATGATGCACTTTGAAAAGCTATGGGATTTCCTTCTTCACACACATTATGCATGTACCGTATGTATGTATGTACGTGTGTATGTATGTATGTATGTATGTGAACCAGGTGGCGCTGTGGGTTAAACCACAGAGCCTAGGGCTTGCTGATCAGAAGGTCGGCGGTTCGAATCCCTGCAACAGGGTGAGCTCCTGTTGCTCGGTCCCAGCTCCTGCCCACCTAGCAGTTCGAAAGCACATCAAAATGCAAGTAGATAAATAGGGACCGCTCCGGCGGGAAGGTAAACGGCGTTTCCGTGCGCTGCTCTGGTTCACCAGAAGCAGCTTTGTCATGCTGGCCACATGACCCGGAAGCTGTCTGCGGACAAACGCCGGCTCCCTCGGCCTATAGAGCGAGACGAGCGCCGCAACCCCAGAGTCGGACACGACTGGACCTGATGGTCAGGGGCCGCTTTACCTTTACCTTTATGTATGTATGTATATACTATGTATGTATGTATTAAATTTATATACCACTCTCCATCCAAAGACTATAGGGCAGTCTATAGTGTAAAAATACAAAATGTAAACACGAAATAATATCATAACAAGAAACAACAACCACCAATAACCCCCTCCCACAAACAAAATTAAAAGATGGTTTTAATCAGCCAGATGCCCGGTTATAGAGGAACGTTTTAGCCTGGCAAATTTAACCCTCTCATCACGGCGTATGTGGGGCAGCGTTTGCCGGAGCAGCCACCGTGTGTGCAAAACTTACCTGCGTACCTTTATAAACCTTTCCTATTCCCACTCCTGCTTCCGTCTCAGTTTCCTTCCTGTCACCCTTACATCAGAGCCCTGTGCCAGGAGAGCTAATCCAGACACAAAGGGGATTAACGGGGAATACGTGGACAATCACATAATGCTATGAACCAATGGTGCCCTCTTTATGGTTGAGATGCTGATTTGTATAGCGTTTTCCTAAGTGCTCAGAAGCCCTTAGTTCACCCAGAAAATGAAGTCACAGCATCACTTGGATCTATCCAGGATAACCCCCCCCCCAACATTATTCCAGGTTTCCAACATTATTTTGGAATAATTTTGGGATGTGGAGCCTGAGACCCTCCACCTGTGCTCAACTACAACTCCCATCATGCTTTGTTCATTGGCCATGCTGGAGGGGGGAGTGTTTGATGGGAACTGGGGGTACCCTTTGGTCTTCTACGTAGGCTTTGGGCCCAGCAGTAACCCGCTTGAGATCCCATTTCTGTTTTTCCTGGGTGATGGCAGGCAGATGGTTGCTTTGTTCCAGGGCAAAGGTGCTCCTAACATGTTTAGACTGTTGAAGCTGTTATGGAAGCCTCTTTCCTCCATTCATTTCAAATACAGTGGTACCTCTGGTTAAGAACTTAATTTGTTACCACTGTATATTCTGGGCTGAACTTGTTGTTGTTGTTTAGTCGTTTAGTCGTGTCCGACTCTTCGTGACCCCATGGACCATAGCAAAAATGCAGCTGCTGAAAAGACTAAAGTGAAGGTTGTTGTTGTTTGGTTGTTTAGTCATGTCCGACTCTTTGTGACCCCATGGACCAGAGCACGCCAGGCACTCCTGTCTTCCACTGCCTCCCGCAGTTTGGTCAGACTCATGTTGGTGGCTTCGAGAACACTGTCCGGCCATCTCGTCCTCTGTCGTCCCCTTCTCCTTGTGCCCTCCATCTTTCCCAACATCAGGGTCTTTCCCAGGGAGTCTTCTCTTCTCATGAGGTGGCCAAAGTATTGGAGCCTCAGCTTCGCGATCTGTCCTTCCAGTGAGCACTCAGGGCTGATTTCCTTCAGAATGGATAGGTTTGATCTTCTTGCAGTCCATGGGACTCTCAAGAGTCTCCTCCAGCACCATAATTCAAAAGCATCAATTCTTCGGCGATCAGCCTTCTTTATGGTCCAGCTCTCACTTCCATACATCACTACTGGGAAAACCATAGCTTTAACTACCGTATATGGACCTTTGTCGGCAAGGTGATGTCTTTGCTTTTTAAGATGCTGTCTAGGTTTGTCATTGCTTTTCTCCCAAGAAGCAGGCGTCTTTTAATTTCGTGACTGCTGTCACCATGTGCAGTGATCAAGGAGCCCAAGAAAGTAAAATCTCTCACTGCCTCCATTTCTTCCCCTTCTATTTGCCAGGAGGTGATGGGACCAGTGGCCATGATCTTGGTTTTTTTGATGTTGAGCTTTAGACCATATTTTCAGCTGGAATACAAAACGACAAACTCTCTAAGTGCAAGTTCAAAGCTTCAGCATTTACTGGCTATCACCTATAATAGCATGGGAGAGGGTGAAAATCTCCCAGTTACCAGAGCAGTTGTGGACTCCCCCCCCCCAAAAAAAGGTGTTTGGTTAATTGAGTGTTGAGTAAACAGATATATGTTCATGTAACTTTAAAATTAAAAAGGGGGGGGGAGAGATTGCTCAGTCGGCAGCGCATGAGACTCATAATCTTTATTTTTTATTTTATTTGATTTTATGGGGGGGGGAATCAAAACTCATAATCTCAGGGTCGTGGGTTTGAGTCCCACATTGGGCGACAGATTCTTGCATTCTCGTGGCCCCTTCCAACCCTACAATTCTGCAATATGACTAGTGATTAAGCCAGCACTAGATTCGTTAGTTTGCATGTCCGTCATTCAGGTTGCAAAATGGCTCGGTAGCCTTTTCGATTCGCCTCTGGTCATGCAGGATTCAGAAACAATTTGAAAAGAAAGTCTGCAAAGGGTGGAAGCCGATAGTGTGAGCGCCGATTCCTCTTTCAAGCTGTATTTCAGCTCTCCGGAACGGATGGGGAAGATCACATTTCTTTGGCTATTTTGAAGACGGAAGTGGTTGTGCTGAATATAGATTTATTTTAATCTATTTATTTGCAAAAAAATGTCTGCCCCACCAACCTTAAGAAAAAAAGGTGTCATGGCGGCGAGCAGAATATGATCCACAATAAAACTGCATCCATGGAGCGAGCGCAAAATGCATCGCTAATCAGCAGAGCAGCTTAATACCCCAAACTTAGCAGGATCAGCCCTCGGGGGAAGCCTGGATGAGAAGATGAGCTTTAAGCAGGCACCAAAATGCCAGTACTGTAGGTGGCTGGCTGGTGCTCATGGCATCCACCTTGCAAAGCACACAGCGAAGCAAATCCTGCCCCTCTCAGTCGGCAAACAATACCGTATCGGAATGCCGTCTTCTTGGCTCGCTGTCCATCTTTGGACAACACGCCCCCCCCCAAATCACACACACTCCAGCCCCTTTCCTAACATCTCCTTCTCAAGGTGAAGCGAAATCAAGACAATCCACCGGCCTCCGAAATAGAAAGCATAAAATGGGAGTATATAGAAAGTCAATCCTTCGCTCCTCTTCTCCGCCCTCTCTGAGGATTTAGAAGCAAACAAGAGAACGAAGGAAAGAGGGGGGGGCAGGGGGAGGGAGATAGAACAGGCTGACCCACTTTTTCCAGCTAGCAGAAAAAACTCCAGAGATAAAGCAGGAGAATGGATCTTCGCATTTCACAAACATCAGCGGCGCAAAGAAGAAGAAGAAGAAAATAGACCACTTTTGCATTTTGAGATGCAAAGCTTGTGGCTTGACGGTCACCAGGGCCACTTTTGGGACAGAGTAGATGTGACATTTTTGTAGGGCGATGCAAAGCCACTGCTGGACCACCTTTCCAGGTGTAACCCTGCTCACCTGAGGCTGCAATATGCTCTGTCTCCACAGTTAGAGGAAGTAATGCTGCTGAATGCCAGTGAATGGAAACCGCAGGAAGGGCTCTTGTGCTGGGGTCTTGCAAGTTTCCCACACGGGCACCTGGTTTTCCACTGTGGGAACAGGATGCTGGACTAGGTGGGCCTTTGGCCTGATCCAGCAGGCTCTTCTTCTGTTCTCTGCATGACACTTCAGGGGGATGTCCAGGGGGTGAGGGCAAAGCAACAGGCCTTCTCTGTAGAACTCTCCATTTATCGAATGCTCCCCGAAAGAAGCTTGCTTGGCACCCATCTTGTCGTCGTTTGGGTCCCTGGCAAAGACATCTTTTAATTTCCCCTGGGAATTTAGGAACAGCAACCATGGCATGATTGCACTGTTCAGTCTCCTTTTAACCATTGGTTCTGTTATTGTCGTTTTAATTTATAATAATAATATTATTATTTTATTTACACCCCGCCCATCTGGCTGGGCTTCCCCAGCCACTCTGGGCTGCTTACAGCATATAAAAATTGGTAAAACGTCAGACATAAAAAACTTCCCGATACAGGGCCGCCTTCAGATGTCTTCTAAAAGTATGATACAGTGGTACCTCGACTTACGAAGACGATCCGTTCCGCGGCCGTCTTCGTAAGTCGAAGTCTTCGGTTGTCGAAGCGCCGCTTCTGCGCATGCGTGGAGCGTGATTTTGCACTTCTGCGCATGTGCCGACCCCGCGTGCCACTTTGCACAGGTGCAGAACGCACGTGCGGGGGACGCGGGGCGAAAAGACTTCTGGGGTTGTCGGCTTCAGAAGTCGAAACCTTCGGAAGTTGAATCGTTTGGTTGTCGAGGTACCACTGTATTTGTTTATTTCCTTGACATCTGATTGGAGGGCATTCCACAGGGCGGGTGCCACTACCGAGAAGGCCCTCTGCCTTGTTCCCTGTAACCTCACTTCTCACAGGGAGGTAACCGCCAGAAGGCCCTCGGAGCTGGATCTCAGTGTCCAGGCTGTATGATGGGGGTGGAGACGCTCCTTCAGGTATACTGGGCCAAGGTTGTTTAGGGCTTTAAATGACCACTTTGAATTGTGCTTGGAAACGTACTGGGAGCCAATGCAGGTCTTTCAGGACCAGTGTTCTATGGTCTCGACAGCCACTCCCAGTCACCAGTCTAGCTGCCCCATTCTGGGTTAATTGTAGATTCCGGGTCACCTTCAAAGGTAGAGCACATTGCAGTAGTCCAAGAATACAACCACTTTATAATATGATCACAGGACACCCAGAAAGTATAAAACAATGCGGCTATGCAAGAACGTGAATCATTCCCAAAATAAAATTATAACTGAGCCTGCTGCGTATGTGCCTTAAGTATGTATACAAACTCAATGAGAGCCGTGAGTTTGCTTTTGCCAGTTAACCTCATTTATGTCAAGTCTAATTTGAGACAAACTCATATCCATTTTTAATAACAATTTTTATTAAGAGTTTCTAACATAAAATACAACAAGAGCCAAATTAATCTAAAGAAGACAAATGGGAAAGAAGGACGGATAAGCAAAAGAAGAAACTAAAGTAGAAAAAGGAGAGAAGAAAAAGAAATAAACACAAGGTCCTCTGTCATAATTATATCTTAACCTTTATTCCCCACACAGAAGAGTGAATATTGACACGCTGGAACGTGTCCAGAAGAGGGCAACCAAAATGGTCAAAGGCCTGGAAACAATGCCTTATGAGGAACGGCTTAGGGAGCTGGGTATGTTTAGCCTGGAGAAGAGAAGGTTAAGGGGTGATATGATAACCATCTTCAAATATATAAAAGGATGTCATATAGAGGAGGGAGAAAGGTTGTTTTCTGCTGCTCCAGAGAAGCGGACACGGAGCAATGGATTCAAGCTACAAGAAAGAAGATTCCACCTAAACATTAGGAAGAACTTCCTGACAGTAAGAGCTGTTCGACAGTGGAATTTGCTGCCAAGGAGTGTGGTGGAGTCTCCTTCTTTGGAGGTCTTTAAGCAGAGGCTTGACAGCCATCTGTCAGGAATGCTTTGATGGTGTTTCCTGCTTGGCAGGGGATTGGACTGGATGGCCCTTGTGGTCTCTTCCAACTCTATGATTCTATGATTCTCCCAGCTCTCATGTGAGAGCTTCCCCCTCTGGTCCCAGCCTCAAACTCTCATCTCCACATCAACCCAAATAAGTCTTTCTCTTTTCTGATTTTTCATATTTGTCAGAGCTGGAAATTCTTGCTCATGACAATATGTCACAGAGAACTGTTGAAGAATAGCCAATGCTTATAAAGAGAGGCCTGATACTGTTCCTGGTTGTTGTTGTTGTTTTTTTGTTTCCTTGTTTGTGTGTGTGTGTGTGTGTGATGGAACTTGCCATAACTGAGTTCTGGTACCTCTCTGGTGGGTGCCATTCCCCTTATAAGAGAACAAGGAAGTTCCCGGTGAGTTCCGGCACCTCTTTTTCTAGAAAATTAGCTCTCCCTGTGTGTGTACAGAGTGGAACCTCTATTTGCGACCATAATCAATTCCGAGGTCCGTCCAGAGGTCGAAACGGGTCGCTGGGAGAGGTGCCGTTGTGCGCAGGCACGAGCGACGATTGCCTGCTTCTGCGCATGTGCAAACAGGGATCACCGCTCCTACACATGCGCAAACAGCAAACCTGCCGTTTACTTCCAGGTTTGCCGCGGTCGCAACTTGGAACGACCATAAGAAAAGGCGGTGGTAAGTAGAGGTTCGACTGTATTGTGATACTATACTACCCTACAATGTTCAAATGTTTCTTGGATTGCCCTTGACCAGGCATGTCAAACCTGCGGCCCTCCAGATGTTTTGGCCTACAACTCCCATGATACCTACCTAACAGGACCAGTGGTCGGGGAAGATGGGAATTGTAGTCCAAAACATCTGGAGGGCCGCAGGTTTGACATGCCTGCCCTTGACTCTTCCTGCCACACTTGCCGTCCTCTCCTGCCACACCCTTTGAGAACCATGAGTGTAGACAACACTGAGCTACATGGACCATTGGTCAAATTCAGTATACAGTCATAACTTGGTTGTCGAATGCCTTGGTACTCTGGCTCCCGAAAGATCGGAACCTGGAAGTGAGTGTTCCGGTTTCCGAACTTTTTTGGGGAAGGAAGAATTTATTTGAACGCATTCTGTTCAAATACCAAGGTACGACTGTTTGGCGCCTTCCTATGTTCCTATGCTTTCTTACCCAGATTTTGTGTGTGTGTGTGTGTGTGTGTGTGTGTGTGTTTTTGTGGGTGTGGGTGTGAATGTTCTGCTTAATGGAGAAATCCATGGAGGACTTTATTTTTTCAAGGTAACTCTGGGTGGTTTGCTGTGATGCTTAGTGGGTGCAAACTAAACATGGAGGGAGTCGGATGAGTTGGGAGGAGGAATAAGAGTAAGGAGGCCGCCCTGGGCTCCTGCATTTTTGCATTAGCAAGCCACAGCCAAGTTACAGGGCTGCCTCCTTCCAATGACTCATGAAGCAATTTCTGAGCCGGTGAGCGCTACAGGGTAAATCTGACTTCTACTTTTAACCCCGTTAAGAGATAAGAAATGATTATTCTCCTAATTGCCGTGCCGTTACTTTATTGGTTAAATTAACATTCAATTGCAGGGGGTTTGCTGTGCAATATACAATATTATTTTGCCTACTGTGCGTTCAAAGTCTCCTTGTCACAGCAACAGCACGCCAGCAGGAGAAATCCTTTTAACAAATAGGTAAATATAAGCCTTGGGGGGAGAGGCGAGGGAGGGGGAAGGGGGTAATTATTTCAGCTATGTTACTGGGTGAAGGGGGAAATGGGGGCTAAAAATAAGTCAAAAACGCTGGAAATTATATTAAACGGTCCACAGGGGAAAGCGGCTGCGATTCAAGAGGCGCCGGTGATATTGGAACGAATGGAAAGTCCTGGCAGATCGTCTGAATGGCCGTAGAATCGTAGAGTTGGAAGGGACCCCAAGGGCCATCCCCCCACAATGCAGGAATTGTTTAAAATAACCTTTTCTAAGAAACCAGAAGCTTTTCTTTTAGGAACTGTAGCTGCTGGAATTCCAGGTGTCCAGACACTATTAGCCCAGAGATGGAAAGAAGGCACAGTTCCTACCAAGGAAGAATGGCAGATTAAACTCCTGGACTATGCAGAAATGGCAAAACTTACTGGAAGAATTTGGAATCAGGAAAACCAAAATTTCAATAAGGAATGGGGGAAATATATAATTTATTTTTATTTTATTTTTTTTAAAAAAATCATTTTCAACATTTAGAAGAATCTTTCTTTGCATCAGTCACTAGCCATAGCAATAAAATAACATGTACTGAAGATATAGATAGAAACTTAATTATACAAACTATGTTCTGGAGGTTTACATCAATAATCAAATAATTAAAATTATTAGTAGGATTGGAATGATACAGTACTTGTAGTTAAAAATTGGACCATGGCTTTATTGAAGATTTAATAGAATTGGATTAACAGAGAAGATGCAGGAGAAAAAGTTAACATTAAGGACCCCCAAAAGGAGGAGGGAAGTCCAAAGGGATTTATGGATATTGTCTTATTCTCTTTGTGATGGTCTGTAAATCTGAAAACCCCAAAATACAGTAAATGTATTAAAAAAAGAGAATGCAAATTCCATCGCCGAATCTTTCTCCTCCAGGAGACACTGGACCAGATGGGTCTTTGGTCTGATCCAACAGGGAATTGGATGCGAGTGGCGCTGTGGTCTAAACCACTGAGCCTCTTGGGTTTGCCGATCAGAAGGTCAGCGGTTCGAATCCCCGCAACGGAGTGAGCTCCCATTGCTCTGTCCCAGCTCCTGCCAACTTAGCAGTTTGAAAGCCCACCAGTGCGAGTAGATAAATAGGTACCGCTGTGGCAGGAAGGTAAACGGCGTTTCCGTGCACTCTGGTTTCCGTCACAGTGTCCCGTTGTGCCAGGAAGTGGTTTAGTCCTGCTGGCCACATGACCCAGGAAGCTGTCTGTGGACAAACACTGGTTCCCTTGGCCTGAAAGCGAGATGAGCGCCGCAACCCCATAGTCATCTTTGCCTGGACTTAACCGTCCAGGGGTCCTTCCCCTTTCCCTTTTTATTGTTATCATTATTTTATTTTATTTATTAGATTTATATACAGCCCATCATAAGATTTCAGGGCGGTTCACAGAATAAAATATAGGATAAAAACAAGTAAATAAGTAAAAGCAGCAAAACAATAGCTCCCCCCTTACGTTCTTATGTTCAATCAATGAATCTTTATTGCGGTCAAAGACCATTCAGCAGCATATACAAAATCAGTATCAAGGGTCAGACTCAGTAGGCGAAATTGAAAATTCCCTATAAACTTCATTGCATTAAAAATAGCACTTCTTCAGCTAAAATCTATATTCTGGAGTTTAAAATCAGCACTCATTCATCACGTTCACATGATAATTCTAATAAATTGATCACAGTTGCATTTTGGGTGCAGGATGTGCTCCATTGCCCACTGGCCAAAATGAAACATTATGAAAAGCTGAATTATCTTCTTTTTTTGCACTCAGAACCGACACCCGTTGCTATCGGCCGCTTTTCAGCCTGAAAACACGAATATTCACTTCCTTCTGCCATAGTAGTTCAAAACCAAGAATTGATGCACACACACACACCCCTTGTTCTGAGAATGCTCCCTTTGTTCAGACCCAGCCCTGAAGTTTCTCTCTCTCCCCAACCTCTGACTCCCAGCAATGAGTCGCTGGGAGCTGGTGGTGAAAGATTTTTTCAACAGCAATTTGCTTGTTCCAATTTGCTTTTCAAGGTCTGTGATCAGGATTGTGAAGGAAGCCTGTAAAAGGATCTAGTTCTATTAATTTGGCCTGGTAGTTTCTCTTGTTTGACTCGTATTCAGTTTCGCTGGCAGTTCCACTCGGTGAGCTAATTGAATCCAGAGTGCCAGCGCTCGGTCCCGTGCGCAAGGCTAGAATTTCACGTCCAGACCTGAGCTGGGCTCCGGTGCAGTAACAAGATATAATACACCTGTTGAAAAGGTGAGGAGAGGTGGAAAGAGAGGGGTTTGAGGGGAGCTTCTCGGTCCTGCTTCGTAGCTGCAGGTTTTTAAGGGAAATTCTCCCAGAGATTTCAGCTAAGGCATTCATTTACGGCATAAGATTTAGGCACAACTCGAGTGTGAAAGACACACACAAAGCGGTTTGCAAAACAACAACAACAACAACAAGAACTCAAAGGCGTAACAGTAAAATTTTCCATAAGAAAAATTAACACCAATGATTTAAGACACTCAGAAAGTTAAAATAGCCGTAGACCAAAAAGAGATTTTAACTTGCACCAACTTTCTAAACATCTGGGTAGGCTTAGCAAAAATGCAGCTGCTGAAAAGACTAAAGTGAAGGTTGTTGTTTGGTTGTTTAGTCATGTCCGACTCTTCATGACCCCATGGACCAGAGCACGCCAGGCACTCCTGTCTTGCACTGTCTCCCGCAGTTTGGTCAAACTCCTGTTCGTAGCTTCAAGAACACTGTCCAACCATCTCGTCCTCTGACGTCCCCTTCTCCTAGTGCCCTCCATCTTTCCCAACATCAAGGTCTTTTCCAAGGATTCTTCTCTTCTCATGAGGTGGCCAAAGTATTGGAGCCTCAGCTTCACGATCTGTCCTTCCAGTGAGCACTCAGGGCTGATTTCCTTCAGAATGGAGAGGTTTGATCTTCTTGCAGTCCATGGGACTCTCAAGAGTCTCATCCAGCACCATAATTCAAAAGCATCAATTCTTCGGCGATCAGCCATCTTTATGGTCCAGCTCTCCCATACATCACTACTGGGAAAACCATAGCTTTAACTATACGGACCTTTGTCGGCAAGGTGATGTCTCTGCTTTTTAAGATGCTGTCTAGGTTTGTCATTGCTTTTCTCCCAAGAAGCAGGCGTCTTTTAATTTCGTGACTGCTGTCACCACCTGCAGTGATCATGGATCAAATTCTTTTCAAAGTGGAATGGGTGTTTTGTGGCACCTGTAGTGATGCTGCTTCTGCTGATCAAAGGGGTCGACTGGGTGCAGGTGCGGTGAGGCGATCTTGCAGGTAAACCGTCCCCCTATTATTAAGAGCTTTCTGTACTAATAGTAACACCCTGAACTTGGCCCAGTAGCAAATTGGCAATGCAGTGCAGATCTCTGAGCACAGATGTTATATGCTGGCAGGGTCAGCAATCATAGAATTATAGAATTGCAGAGTTGGAAGGGATTCCAAGGGTCACCTCACCCCCTGCAATGCAGGATTCCTGGGTGGGCTCAAACCACCCACCATTCTGGTTAACGGCAAGACACTGGTCCATTGTGTCACTGGGGGCTCCCTGGTCCTGAATGGGGTAACTGTGCCCCTAAAGGACCAGGTGCGCAGCCTGGGAGTCATTTTGGACTCACAGCTGTCCATGGAGGCGCAGGTTAATTCAGTGTCCAGGGCAGCTGTCTACCAGCTCCATCTGGTACGCAGGCTGAGACCCTACCTGCCCACGGACAGTCTCACCAGAGTGGTGCATGCTCTAGTTATCTCCCACTTGGACTACTGCAATGCGCTCTGCGTGGGGCTACCTTTGAAGGTGACCTGGAAACTGCAATTAATCCAGAATGCGGCAGCTAGACAGGTGACTGGGAGTGGCCGCCGAGACCACATAACACCAGTCCTAAGAGACCTACATTGGCTCCCAGTACGTTTCCGAGCACAATTCAAAGTGTTGGTGCTGACCTTTAAAGCCCTAAACAGCCTTGACCCAGTATACCTGAAGGAGCGTCTCCACCCCCATTGTTTAGCCCAGACACTGAGATCCAGCGCCGAGGGCCTTCTAGCGGTTCCCTCACTGCGAGAAGCAAAGCTACAGGGAACCAGGCAGAGGGCCTTCTCGGTAGTGGCACCCGCCCTGTGGAACGCCCTCCCATCGGAGGTCAAGGAGATAAACAACTACCTGACATTTAGAAAACACCTAAAGGCAGCCCTGTTTAGGGAAGTTTTTAATCTGTGATATTTTAATGTATTTTGGTATTTGCTGGAAGCTGCCCAGAGTGGTGGGGGAAACCCAGCCAGATGGGCGGGGTATAAATAAATAAATAAATAAATAAATAAATAAATAATAATCTCTACCTGGAGATGCCAGGGATTGAACTTGAGACCTTCTGCATTCAAAGCAGATGCTCTGCCAATGAGCTACGGCAGCTCAGTTCACAGTTTAATGGGAACCTGAACTGCTTTGCGTTTCCTGAAATTATGCACAAACTGAAAGGCCGATATCCATCAAAATTTGCACTGACCTTTGCTGTGTGGTTCTCCAACCAAACTGTCTGTGTACAAAGATGCGCACAAAAGATTACGGGAAAGCGTGCCTAGTGAAAACGATGTATTATTTTAGAGGAACTGGCTTGCAAAAATGAGTAAACTTGGTAAAATTGCACAGGAAAATGTATGCATCGGTAAAATGCACACTCAAATCCAGATGATTTACTCACACACACAGACACCCCAAACCCAGCAAGGACCTTTAAAAAATGCACATTGATATAGGAATGTGGTGAGCTGGATTTAAGTTCGGGAAAATGGGAACCAGAGGAAAAGTGAAAGGAGATGCCTCTCTGAATGCTTTGCTGCTCAATCCTGGCCTGCTTGCAATATGCCTTCAGTCTGGGCAGGCAACCCTGCCAAGTCTTTGCATCAGATATGGTTGGTTCAGTGGAGGGAGGCTGCCCGCTGCATCTCTGCATGAGTAGTAGTTCCTTTGCAGTCGACTCTAATCGGGAGGAATGCCGACAACGGTCACTTAGAAAGATGAAGGATGAGCTTTGAGGCTGGATAACTCTTAGGGCTTGTCCACACTCTCACTTGCCCTGCTTTCCCCCATAAAACTTGCTGCCTGGTGCTAAATCGGAACAAACGGGAATCTGCGGAAAACCCAATTGCTGTTTGTTCCATTTCAGTGCTAAACCGTGGGTTTTCCTGGGGGAAAGGCAGTGGGGTAAACGGGTGCACACTCCACAACTAAACCTTTTCGGTTTAGTTCACAGCAAGTTGGCATACTGCCCCTATTTTCCAGGGACAGTCCCGGATTGACAGAAGCCATCCCGGTTTCTGATTTGATCCCAGAATGTCCCGCTTTTCCTTAAGGATGTCCCTATTTTCATAAGGAGGTATGGAGTTATGTGACCTCCGAGCCGAGGAGATGGCGAACTATACCAGCTTTAGAAGACATCTGAAGGCAGCCCTGTATGGGGAAGTTTTTTTTTTTAAAAAAACTTCTAATGTTTATTATATTTTTATATATGTTGGAAGCTGCCCAGAGTGGCTGGGGCAACCCAGTTAGAAAGGTGGGGAATAATAATAATAATAATAATAATAATAATAATAATAGAATAAAAAGGATCGTGACTGACTCTGGGGTTGCGGCCTGATCATTAGGTCCAGTCATGACCGACTCTGGGGTTGCGCGCTCATCTCGCATTATTGGCCGAGGGAGCCGGCGTATAGCTTCCAGGTCATGTGGCCAGCATGACAAAGCCGCTTCTGGCGAACCAGAGCAGCACACGGAAACGCCGTTTACCTTCCCGCCAAAGCGATACCTATTTATCTACTTGCACTTTGACGTGCTTTCAAACTGCTAGGTTGGCAGGAGCAGGGACTGAGCAACGGGAGCTCATCCCGTCGTGGGGATTCGAACCACCGACCTTCTGATCGGCAAGCCCTAGGCTCTGTGGTTTAACCCACAGTGCCACCCGCGTCCCTAACTACCGGTAATGGAATAGGACATCCCTATTTTCATCAGGGAAATGTTGGGGGGTATGCAGTCAGTATTATGTGATTTGTTGGGATTTTTGGGGTGTTCACATCTGCAAACCTAGAGACTGCTCTCCCCCAAAGCCTGCTGATATCTCACCCTTGTAGAATGGTCCTGTTTGCCTTCCATAAAGACCCGCACTTCTGTCTGAACTTTGGGAGCAGGGAGAATGATTTGGGGCATTTTTAAACCACCAGGGGGCAGACGTGGCCTTTGAACGTGATGCTCATTCCTTTGAAATGCTGCCTTCTCTAATGCTCCCCCTCCCCAATCAGTAACCTATTCTGGTCTGTAGAGCAGGCTGTGCGACTAGGGAACGGGACCTGGCAAGCTTTGGAGCAAGGCTACATCTTACAGGCTTCTGAAGACATCCATCACATGGCAAGCTGGTCTGCCCCCTTGCAATCTGGGGGACGGAGGACTTTGGGCATCAAAGACAGTGGGGCAGTTGGTGTGGGGTGGCCAGGGCATCTGCCATCAGCGTCAAATTTAGGGCAGTGAAGAAAGTTCACCTGCACAGGGAATCAAGTGGTGGGTGCGATTGAGGTGCCACAACTCCTCCTCCTCCTCCTCCTCCTCCTCCTCCTCCTCCTCCTCCTCCATCTCCATCCTCTCCTCCTCCTTCTGTGATCACTTGTGGCTGAGTAAGATTGTCTTCTATAAACACAGATTTAACAGTGAGACCGTAAGTGACTGTGCAGGTCAATTCTGGATCCACACGTCCTTCCACAGTGGGGACATTGGTTTCCGGTTTAAAATGAAAAGTATAATGCTGGTGGGCAACAAAAAAAGAGGTTTGCCTCAACTATGACATAGTCCACTTTCCGATCAGCAAGGCCTAGGCTCTGTGGTTTAGATCACAGCGCCACCCCCACCCCCACTATTAATATACTTCTTCTTAATTGTATTTCAGTTCAACAATTACTTTTATAAAATACATACAGTATTTTGTTATGTGCAAATTGCTTTAGATACCTATTAGTAAAGGTAAAGGGACCCCTGATCATTAGGTCCAGTCATGACCGACTCTGGGGTTGCGCGCTCATCTCGCATTATTGGCCGAGGGAGCCGGCGTATAGCTTCCAGGTCATGTGGCCAGCATGACTAAGCTGCTTCTGGCGAACCAGAGCAGCACATGGAAACGCCGTTTACCTTCCCGCTTGGAGTGGTACCTATTTATCTACTTGCACTTTGACGTGCCTTCGAACTGCTAGGTTGGCAGGAGCTGGGACCGAGCAACAGGAGCTCACCTCGTCACGGGGATTCGAACCACCGACCTTCTGATTGGCAAGCCCTAGGCTCTGTGGTTTAACCCACAGCGCCACCTACCTTTGAGGTCCATAAATTACCATATAGCATATATTCCACACAAAAAACAGCGACCATTTGTCGTTGACAAAGGACAGCTGGACATAGAAAGGGCTCCATTACCTTCAGTAGCTTAGGGCCTCATCAAACCTAAATCCGACCCTGCCATGGAGACAGCGCATCGCCATCATGCTCAGCTTGATTTACACCACCAAGAGATAACTGTAACTAAGAGTTATAGAAAACAAACAAACAAGGAAATCTGCAGAGGAAGATTGCCTTTGAAACCTTGAAACATCTCCTGTTGCAGGTGCAGCTTGAGATAAAAAAAACCAAGGAAGGGAGAATCAGGAGCAGGCCAAGGATGGGATTCCAATTCTTTCCTTTGAAGCTGAATCTCCTGGCATCAAGGTGGTGTTGGGTGATGGACAGGAGAGTTGCTCCGCCCACCTGTCAAAGTGGCCCTGGGAGGGTGGGGGTGGGGACTCAGGACCTGTTCCCCCCCCCCTCCGGGTGGATCCAGTTCACCACCTCTGCTTTCAGGGATGTGATGCTTTCTTTGACTCCTGGAATAAATATCAATCGGTCGATGGATTGATGTTTAAAGCATTTAATGAATTAAAAGCATTTCTAAACCGCTTAGAAAAGCTCTGAGCGGTATTCGCAAGGGGGGGGGGAAAGCAACATAAAAGCCAATTATATGGCACCATAAAAGCAGAGGTGGTGGAAACGTAAAAAAAACAGTATTATAAAAGGAGATAAAAGGGAATTCATCAATCACAGGGTCCAATCTTAGAGGTCTGGGAAAACCTGGGCAAAAAGACACAAGATACAGTACCTGAAGCAACCGATGGGTGCTTCTTCGCATGGGCCATGGGGAAGGGCATTCCACAGGGCAGGGGGAATGGGGGGGGGAATGCCCAATTTTGGGGGGAGGCACTGCCCTGTGATATTCCATAGGGTCTGGTGCCATGAGTAGAATGGACCCAGGTGATCAAGGTGCTCCTACCGGTCTCTGCAGAGTCAGAACACAAGATAAAATTATTTTCAGTATTGGCAGACCTTGGCGCATCAAATTTCAAAGTGCCCCACGTGATGCCAAAATCCAGTGCCCCCCCCACCTCTCACCTTCTGTCAAATGTCATAGTGGCAACACCTACTGTGGCACCCCAGAGGCTGTGTGCCCAGTGCGCCCAAAATGGGCCCAGTGCAACCAAACCACCTAGGTCTGCCTTTGGATCTAGTTATGTAGGCTGCCAGCCATAGCCTAGTCCAACATGGCCACCGTGGAGGAAGAAAGGAGTCAAACGACACCGGGTGCTTTAGAGAAAAGAGCTTTTTATTTCCGCCATGCAAGCAGGGCAGAAAGGTGATGCGTTCAAAGCAACACACTGTGTTGAGTTTGTAGCTACATTATATACCCTTGTTCCTGTGGGGTGGGGCAGTCCTACCCCTCCGTTCTGGAGTGCCACGTTGATACATTCCAGCCTTGGCTGCGTTGGTACATTCCAGCCTTGCGTTGGGCAAGCCGGAGGCCCCCCACAGCGGGGGTCTTGTAAATTCCCATTAAGCAAGATGATGGGGCAAAGTATTTCCTTATTATATTATTTTACAAGCTCATATATTGTCCATGGGAGAGTCATGGCTTGGGGCCCCCAGAAATGTAGCCTGACTAGCATTTCTTTCCTATCTTTAAGGAGTGCCTTTTTGAGGAACAGCTTAGGAGGCTGGGTATGTTTAGCCTGGAGAAGAGAAGGTTGAGGGGGTGAAGGGTTGCTTTCTGCTACCCCAGAAAAGTAGACACAAACCATGGATTCAAACTACAAGAGTATTCCACCCATACGTCAGGAAGAACCTCCCGGCAGCGAGAGCTGTTCGGCAGTGGAATTTGCCTGCAGGTAATGTGGTGGACTCTCCTTCCCTAGAGGTTTCCATGCAGAGGCTTGATAGCCACGTCAGGAATACTCTGATGGTGTTTCCTGCCTGGCAGGTTGGATTGGATCCCCCTCCCCATGGTCTCCTCCAACTCAACTCCTTTCTTTAATGTGAGAGAATATTTTGCCAATAATTTGAACTTAATGAAGTGGGGAGAAATCAGATTCAGTTCTTGCTCAAAGATAAACTTAACACACACGTGCACTTTACTTTGTAAGGAATGTTGTCCCTGCAAAGATGTGTGCCTTGCCCACTGTCGCTGCCAGACCTGTTTGGCAGCTGTTCTTGCGGGGTAGGTATGTGATGATCTTATCTATAGCCGAAGGCTACTTCCTTCAGTTGGGGTCCCTCACTGCCTCCTGGGGGAGCTTGCAAGTGAGCACACCACTGGGGGGGGTGTTTCTTTGCTCCCATCTGCTAAGATGACACCTAATTCTCGATGACAAGGCTGCATCCTCCTTATAATAAAATGATTATGAGCTCTCTCTCTCTCCCCGCCCCGCACCCAAGGCTTTCCACTCCGCAGGAGGGTCAGAGAGGAGAGCCAGCATCCCAGCTCCCCCTTCCAAAACATCCCCCCCCAAACAACCCAGATTCCCACCATTCAGTCACCATGTTCAGCTGAGACCATATAACACCAGTCCTGAAAGGCCTACATTGGTTCCCAGTACGTTTCCTGGCACAATTCAAAGTGTTGGTGCTGACCTTGAAAGCCTTAAATGGCCTCGGCCCAGAATACCTGAAGGAGCGTCTCCACCCCCATCGTTCTGCCCGGATCCACTGAGGTCCAGTGGCAAGGGTCTTTTGGCGGTTCCCTTGCTGGGAGAAGTGAGGTTACAGGGAACGAGGCAGAGGGCCTTCTTGGTGGTGGCACCCGCCCTGTGGAACGCCCTCCTATCAGATGTCATGGAAATAAACAACTATCTAACTCAGGCATCCCCAAACTTCGGCCCTCCAGATGTTTTGGACTACAATTCCCACCTTCCCCGACCACTGGGCCTGTTAGCTAGGGATCATGGGAGTTGTAGGCCAAAACATCTGGAGGGCCGCAGTTTGGGAATGCCTGATCTAACTTTTAAAAGACATTTGAAGGCAGCCTTGTTTAGGGAAGTTTTAAATGTTTGATGTTTTATCGTGTTTTTGATATTCTGTTGGGAACTGCCCAAAGTGCCTGGGGAAACCCAGCCAGATGGGTGGGGTATAAATAATAATAATAATAATAATAATAATAATAATAATAATAATAATATTCCACTGCCATCTGATCCTGTCTACCCCATCCCAGTCCTGATGGCTCGGCGGGGCTCATGACACCTAGGGGCCCCCAGTCAGGGATACTGGGAGTTGCAGCCCGCAACATCTGTTGGACAGCATGTTAACCACCCCGAGACTCACCGTTCTAAGTGGCATTTATTTGTACACTGCAACGTCCAAGATCTCCTACCAGCCTTCGCCTGCGAGCTGTCATATAACTCTAGATTTGGACATTTCTTAAAAGGGATTTATTTGCAAAGCCCACTACACTGTAATAGGCCTTAAGCTGTTTCTGTCTAGGCTTTAAATCCTCCGTAGTTTATGCATTATTGACCCAATCGACGGCAATGGGGGCCGCGGACCCTCAACAACCCGCCGCGTCAATCCAGCCGCTAGGAAGCCTGGAATCATCCTCTGCTGAAATGAGAGAGGAGCCCTGGAAATTTGCGTAGAGAGAAACCATGAGGATGTATCAAGCTAGCTTGTGCTGTATCCCATCGTTTTGGTCCACCTTCTTCTTCTTCTTCTTCTTCTTCTTCTTCTTCTTCTTCTTCTTCTTCTTCCTCTTCCTCTTCCTCTTCCTCTTCTTCTTCTTCTTTGGCAATCACTCGTGGCCACGTAAGATTGTCTTCCATAAACAATGAGTTTAACAATAAGTCCATAAGTGACTGTGGAGGCCAATTCTGGATCCACACGTCCTTCCACAGTGGGGACATTGGTTTCCGGGCAGGAGTTGACCACGGTGTGGATTTGCCAAGCGTGCCTTCCTCTTAGCATGTTTCTCCCTTGCGTCCGAGTGTCTTCAAAGCCCATGACACCTTTGGTAAAGGCTGTTCTCCAACTGGAGCGCTCGCATGCCAGTGTTTCCCAGTTGTCAGTGTTTATACTACATTTCTTTTTTTAGATTTGCCTTGAGAGAGTCTTTAATCCTCTTTTGTTGACCACCAGCCTTACACTTTCCATTTTAGAATTCGGAATAGAGTAGTTGCTTTGGAAGATGATAATCAGGCATCCGCACAACATGACCAGTCCAACGAAGTTGATGTTGAAGAATCATTCATTCAACACTGGTGATCTTTGCTTCTTCAAGTACACTGGTATTAGTTCACCTGTCTTCCCAGGTGATATGTATTTTTTTCCGGCCACCTAACTCAATATTGTCTGTTTTGCCGGCCAGAAGCAATTCATAGCTCTCAGGCAGAGGAAACTTATGGGTTTCCCTTGAGGGCATTTGGCCACTGTGTGAACAAGATGCTGGAACCAGAAGACTCTTCTTCTGTTCCTATGGTGAAACTTGCCTGCCCCTTTTCATCCCAGCCAGGTGAAAGACAGGAGAGGGGTGCATCTTTACGGGGTCCCGGCCGCGGGATCACATTCATCCAGTGCTTTACCAGCTGCACTGGCTCCCGGTGGAGTACAGGATCAGGTTTAAGGTGCTGGTTTTGACCTTTAAAGGCCTATGCGGCTTGGGACCCTTGTACCTACGGGACCGCCTCTCCTGGACCTTAAGGTCCACAAAAACAATACTTTGGAGATCCCGAGCCATAAGGTGGCTAGATTGGCCTCTACTAGAGCCAGGGCCTTTTCAGTATTGGCCCCAACTTGGTGGAACGCTCTTTCCCAGGAGACCAGGGCCCTGCGGGATTTGTCATCTTTCCGCAGGGCCTGCAAGACAGAGCTGTTCCGCCTGGCCTTTGGGTTGGACTTAGCCTGACCCCTGTGTTTTCCTCCCTCATGGCCTGGATTTATGGACTACTTGAAATGAGGCTGCATTTTAAATTTTAATACTGTATTTTAATCTGTATTTTAATTAATTGTTTTTATGTTTTATTGTGGTTTTGTTGGTGTGAGCTGCCCTGAGCCCGGTTTTTGACTGGGGAGGGCGGGGTATAAATAAAAAATTATTATTATTATTATTATTATTATTATTATTATTATTAAGTGAAAGATACGGATGCCTTTGCTTGCTTTCTTGTTTATTACATTTCTACACCACCCTTAGGGGCAGGTGGGGCTTGTCCACTGGGAAGGTAGCCCATCTAGGAGATGGAAAACTCTGATCCTAAACCTCCGCCGCTGCCTTCTGGCTTTACACATTTGTGAGAAAGGCTTTGGGAGTAAACCCCGAGGACAAATCCATACCTGCTGTCTTGAAGGACATCTTTGGGAGAAGAAAGGACCA
The DNA here is from genome assembly GCF_963506605.1 of Zootoca vivipara. Taxonomy (NCBI): domain Eukaryota; kingdom Metazoa; phylum Chordata; class Lepidosauria; order Squamata; family Lacertidae; genus Zootoca; species Zootoca vivipara. Next base: position 5,743,300 of record NC_083276.1, read on the forward strand.
AGCAGTAAACCCTATAAGCCAATTGGGGTGCCAATAAATATTGCTGCAGACATTTCTGAGATCATGATCTTTCCAATGAGCGTTTTTTGTCCAAGTTTGTTCACTGTCTTACTTTAAAAGTTGCGAGGATCCTATGCCCTTTTAAAATGTGATTTTTCTCGGGTGGAGGTTGCTTTTATTTTATGTATTTTGCGTGTGAAGACCCCCCCAACCCCCAACCCCCCCCCAAATGAGACACAATAGACACAGATTTTAGTTTAAGGTTTTTGGCATTAAATTTTGGCCACAACTTTATTGATTATAGCATGTGAGTGGTTGCTTAGGCATTGGTTCCAGACTACCTGAACCTGCTTCTTCTTCTTCGACGATCATTCATAGCCCAGTAAGATTGTCTTCCATAAACACGATTTTAACAATGGGTCTGTAAGTGACTGTGGAGGCCAATTCTGGATCCACACGTCCTTCCACAGTGGGGACATTGGTTTCCAGGCGGGAGTTGATCACGGTGAGGGTTTGGCAAGCGTGCCTTCCTCTTAGCACGTTTCTCCCTTTCGCCCTGAGTTTGAGTATTTTCAAAGCCCATGACACCTTTGGAAAAAGCTGTTCTCCAACTGGAGCGCTTGCAGGCCAGTGTTTCCCAGTTGTCGGTGTTTATAGTACTACATTTTTAAAGGTTACAGGTAGGTAGCCGTGTTGGTCTGGGTCGAAGTAAAATAAAAAAAATCCTTCAGTAGCACCTAAAAAACCAACTAAGTTTTTATTTTGGTATGAGCTTTCGTGTGCATGCACACTTCAGATACATCTGAAGTATCAGATACATCAGATACATCAGAGAGTATCTGACGAAGTGTGCATGCACACGAAAGCTCATACCAAAATAAAAACTTAGTTGGTCTTTTAGGTGCTACTGAAGGAATTTTTTTTATTTTACATTTTTAAAGATTTGTCTATAGATTTGTCTTAAAGATTTGTCTTTAAACCTCTTTTGTTGACCACCAGCATTACGCTTTCCATTTTTAAGTTCGGAATAGAGTAGTTGCTTTGGAAGACGATCATCAGGCATCCACACAACATGACCAGTTCAGTGAAGTTGATGTTGTACGGTGGCAGGAACAAGAAATGGAGGCAGTGAGAGAATTTACTTTCTTGGGCTCCTTGATCACTGCAGATGGTGACAGCAGTCACGAAATTAAAAGACGCCTGCTTCTTCGGAGAAAAGCAATGACAAACCTAGACAGCATCTTAAAAAGCAGAGACATCACCTTGCCTACAAAGGTCCGTATAGTTAAAGCTATGGTTTTCCCAGTAGTGATGTATGGAAGTGAGAGCTGGACCATAAAGAAGGCTGATCGCCGAAGAATTGATGCTTTTGAATTGTGGTGCTGGAGGAGACTCTTGAGAGTCCCATGGACTGCAAGAAGATCAAACCTATCCATTCTGAAGGAAATCAGCCCTGAGTGCTCACTGGAAGGACAGATCCTGAAGCTGAGGCTCCAATACTTTGGCCACCTCATGAGAAGAGAAGAATCCTTGGAAAAGAGCCTGATGTTGGGAAAGATGGAGGGCACTAGGAGAAGGGGACGACAGAGGACGAGATGGTTGGACAGTGTTCTCGAAGCTACCAACATGAGTCTGACCAAACTGCCGGAGGCGGTGCAAGACAGGAGTGCCTGGCGTGCTCTGGTCCATGGGGTCACGAAGAGTTGGTCACGACTAAACAACAACAAATATAATAATAATAATAATAATAATAATAATAATAATAATAATAATAATATATACACAAATCCAGAGTGCAGTCCCTAAGGTGGTTGGATGGCGCCTTCCAGCAACTCCTGCAGCCATGCTGGGGTCAAACACGTTGCTCTGCTCTCCTTTGGAGCACATCAGTGAGGCTTGGGGTGTGTGTCTTGTCTGGGAAGCCCAGGACCTTCAGACACACTGCCCAGGCTTGTGCCCCAGGGAGATCACTTCAGTTACGAGTTACCCGTCTTTGCAGCCACAGCAGGTGCTGTGATTCTCCAGCAGCTTGGCTTCACCCAGAGGCGCAGTCCATTGTCTCTCGTTAACAGATGGGTTACAACAACAACAACAACAGCAGCAACAACAACATACCTTCCTCAAGCAGGGGACTCTCCTCTGACAACCCTTCAAACGGTCCTCTTAAAACCCTAAATATTGACTTTAATCTGTGGTCCTACATGACTGGATTCTTCCTTATGTCCAGTGCCGGATTTGCGTACAAGCTATACAAGCTACAGCTTAGGGCCCCACTCTCTTGCGGCCCCCAAAACAATTTAAAGGGGGAAAATACAAAGGACAGCTGGACATAGAAAGGGCTCCATTACCTTCAGTAGCTTAGGATCTCATCAAACCTAAATCCAGGCCTGTGTGGTATACATGTATACCACAAATGGGCAGAGCCAATCACATGTGTTTCCACCAGATTCTCTTTTGTCCCCAGTGGAACGTGTGATGTGAACAGGGAAGAATATGAAACACTTTTCAGACACAGAGATTACAGGTTATCTGAGAGCGGCTCAGAAATGATGTAAGTAATGGGCCCTGCCTGCCAGCCTACTCCATAAAATATCACTGGTTTGCTCCTTTCTATATATAGGGTGCCCATAAATTACCATATAGCGTATATTCACACACACACAAAGCAACCAGCGACAATTTGTTGTTGACAAAGGACAGCTGGACATAGAAAGGGCCCCATTACCTTCAGGAGCTTAGGATCTCATCAAACCTAAATCCGGCCCTGCTAATATCCCATAAGGAAAGGAAGGAAAAGATATCCACCTGGGCAACCATGAGGACTAGCACCTTCTTTGTAATGCAATCCCATCTATAAAGACTCAAGGCCTAGGAAGGCTGATCTCCTTTTTAGAAAATCAGGAGAAACCAATCCTTTTGCAGATGACTTCTTCCCAGTTGTGGATGTCCCAGACGCAGGAAAAACTGGCCCGCCGCTTCTTGTGGGTTTCAGGGTGGTTCTCCTTGGTAAAACAAATTGATGGGTTTGGTGTATTTTTTACCTTGCGTTGCATTTTCGGCCAGCTGCTTTGAGGGCACCATGGGGGAATTTTAATTAATAGCCATAATACCGAGCCTAGCAGGGGACAAGCCAGGGGAGGAGGAGGAGGAGATCATTGTCTTGCCTGGGCTGCTAACTTGCCGTGCCGAAGGGAGAAGATGCCTATTCATTTGACGGCCGATTGATGCCCCGCGTCGAATAAAACGGGAAAAACCCGTGTTGGAATCCGTTCTGCTTCAGACATCCTTGTTGGGCCTGGGCTTTCAGGGCGTGCTGTTGCGTTTCTCGGTTGTCATCCCTGGATGAGGCCGCTTTCCCTGAGCAAACAACCCCCCCCCCCATGCAAGCTAGGATGCCTGCCGATCTCTTGTGTGCGGACCAAACTCCATCTGCCATCCCGTTGACTTTCTAACTCAGAATTTGATTTCAAATACCGCAAGCGGATGGCATTCCAAACTCCTTTCTTGTCCCAGTTGGGGGTGCCATGGTTTTTTCTTGTCTCTTTTTTTCTTTTCTCCTTTTCTTTTGGAGGTGGGGGGGGGAGAGAAAAGGGTTCAGGGAGAATGAAACACACCCCCTGGCTGCGTCCTCCTTGCCCCCCCTGCCCTGCTCTGCTCCCCCCCCCAATCTCGGTTGCACTTTGTCAAAACGAGGTAACTGCTAGTTAAGTAAAATTCCCTAGATCAAAGGGGGATTAATCACCAACTGAATCCTCGCTGAATAAACCTGTCATTCAAGAAAATTATTTCCAGTGAACTTAGCAGAGGATTGGGGGGTATTTGCATAACAGGGACCATACAGGCTTCAGCCAGGTTAAAAGGTTCCGAATTCTGCCGGCCTCCCCAAGGTCTCACCCCCCCCCACCTTTCACTAGCCCTGAACAATAGGTCTCCCCCCTAATCTGATAATACAGCTCACTATCTAAATGATGTCAGGACAGCCAAGTATTGCAAAGTTTGGATGAGGGATGGATCAATTTCAGTAACTCCCAAATCTGATTTGTTGGAATTTAAGATGTAATCCTTAAAAAAAGACGGCGAAAACCCTTTAAACCCCCCAAAAGGCTGTTTATTAACATCCCCCCTCCTTTCTCCTCTCTTTTCCGTCTTCTTTTTGACCTCCCGCCCCCTTGGAAAAGCCTGTTCTGAGCGTCTGCTGTGACCCTTCTGTTCCGCCACGGTCATATTCAAAACCACATATATACATATATATATTTAGTGGTATCCATTCAAGGCAGGAAGTTAAGCCTAACTATTGTTTGTGGAGGTAAAGCGGGGAGCTGTGAGCCAGTGTTATAGTCCTCCTCAGAGTAGACTCATGGAAGTTAATGCGCATGACTGACTTAGGTTAGCTATGAGCAGGACTTGCAAAATTGAATATAATGCATAATTTTTACATTCTTTTAATCTTTTTGTTGCCAAGTCTTATTTCCTTACATGTCATCATTTAAAGTTTCTGGCCGATTTTTTTTTAGATTGATTTCACGATATAGCCAATTTTCATAGTTTTAAATATCCCTAAACTGAAAAACAAGTCTGCATTTTTGAAAAAACCCCTGTAATAACCAATATTATTTTAGATTTTAAGGTGAACAACTCTGTTTCATTAATTTTTTTCTATTTCAGCTATGGATTGTAGAAAAGTTGTACCCAGTAGCCACCCCCACCCCCCGATGTCCAAAAAATGTAAAATTTGTTTCAAGACAAAAGAGACCCATACATTTTATTCTTTATTGAGAAAGAGCATGTCTTTGTAATAATTTTCACCATCAAAAACTTTTGATTCCATCATGCCCTAATGCTGAAAATTTAGGTTTCCTAAACCTAGTTTTTCCATCAAAAAACTACATTTATACAGGGGTCATCTAGTCCCATGGACTGCAAGAAGATCAAACCTATCCATCCTGAAGGAAATCAGCCCTGAGTGCTCCCTGGAAGGACAGATCCTGAAGCTGAGGCTCCAATACTTTGGCCACCTCATGAGAAGAGAAGACTCCCTGGAAAAGACCCTGATGTTGGGAAAGATTGAGGGCACTAGGAGAAGGGGACGACAGAAGATGAGATGGTTGGACAGTGTTCTCGAAGCTACGAACATGAATTTGACCAAACTGCGGGAGACAGGGCAGTCTCGAGCAGGTCGGGCGCCCTGGTGCTGAGGCGCGTAGATCGCTCCGGCGCCCCCGCCCTCGCAGCGCGCAGCATGTTTGCCGCGCAGCGCCCCTCCTGCCGGCCCCATGCCACCGGGACTATACCTAGAGCCGGCCCTGGCGGGAGGCAGTGGAATACAGGAGTGCCTAGCATGCTATGGTCCATGGGGTCACGAAGAGTCAGACACGACTAAACGACTAAACAACAACAACAAAACCTAGTTTTTTCCATCAAAAAACTACATTTATACAGGGGTCATCTAGTCAACCCCCCCTGAAATGTGGGAATCTCAGCTAAAGCATCCATGACAGATGGCCATCCAACCTGTTTAAAAACCTGCAAGGAAAGAGAGTCCACCACCTCCCGTGGGAGTCTGTCCCACTGCTTAACAGCTCTTACTATCAGAAAGGTCTTCCTGATGTTTAGTCGGAATCTCCTTTCTTGCAACTTGAAGCCATGGGTTCGAGTCCTACCCTCCAGAGGAGGGAAAAAACAAGCATGCTCCCTCCTCCATGTGGACAGCCCTTAAGATATTTGAAGATGGCTATCGTATCTCCTTCAAGAGCTCCTCATAAGGTTTCATTTCCAGACCTTTGATCATCTTGGTTGCCCTCCTCTGCACTCCTTCCTGGTTGTCAACATCCTTCTTAAAGTGTGGTGCCCAGAACTGGACACAGTATTCCAAGTATGGTATGACTAAGGCAGAATAGAGTGGTACTATTACTTCCCTTGATCTGGACACTATACTTCTGTTGATGCAGCCTAGAATAACATTAGCTTTTTTTGCTGCTGCATCACACTGTGAGATAGTGCCATGGGGTGGGGAAATCACTTCGTGCAAAAACTTTGTTTTATCAGTGCTGTTTTTGGCAAATGATTCTCAGTCACCAGCATGTAAGGTATAAGAAGTGTGAAGAGTACTGTGCGAGACCTTTGTTTTCGTCCCAGAGGCAGAAAATTCAAACTGCATCCTTCCATAAGTGGAGTACTTAAACTGAAAATACTCAAACCAAGGCGTACTTAAACCGAGGTATGACTGTAAATTCGTAAGTAGAGGTACCACTGTATTACTTATTTATTTATGGCATTTCTTTGGAAGGTGAAATGAAGCACCTCACTTTCAGTTGTAATCCATAAATACTGCTAAAATTCAGCAATACAAAGTACAAATCTCTTATTTTTTTATGCCTCTCTCTCTCTCTTTCTCTCTTTCTTTCTTTCTTGGTACAAATCCCTTATAAAACACATAATGCCAGAGAAAAATCAGGAATCCTTGACAGATGGCCATCCAACCTCTGCTTAGAAACCTCCAAGGAAGGAGAGCCCACCACCTCCCGAGGGAGACCGTTCCACTGTCTGGCTCTCACCACCAGAAAGTTCTTCCTGATGTTTAGTCGGAATCTCCTTTCTTGCAACTTGAAGCCAGGGGTTCGAGTCCTACCCTCCAGAGCAGGGAAAAAACAAGCATGCTCCCTCCTCCATGTGGACAGCCCTTAAGATATTTGAAGATGGCTATCGTATCTCCTCTCAGTCTCCTCTTTACCAGGCCAAACATACCCAGCTCCTTCAACTGCTCCTCATAAGGCTTGGTTTCCAGATCAACCACCTCTGCACACCTTCCAGCTTGCTAGTGTCCTCTTCAGTCTTGGTGCCCAGAACCGGACACAGAAATCCCCCTTCCCTAAAAGATTGGCTAAGCCTAAGGCTTCTGTTTTATCCTTGCAGCAAGCAAATGAAGTGGTTTAGGATGAGAGAAAGAGAGTGACTGGGTCGAGTTCCCCCACTGAACTTCATGGAGGGCTGAACTATGTGTAGGGCCGTAGCTCAGCGGTAGAGCATCTTTTGAATGCAGAAATTCCCTGGTTCAGTCCCTGGAATTTCAAGGGAGAATTGGGAGTTGGGTGCAGCGCGCTTCTATAGGACAGGAGAGAGAGCTCTTGCGCACAAATCTTGCTTCTGCGGGTTTCCAAGAGGCATTTGGCTGACCGCTCTGAGAACAAGGATGCTGGACTAGATGGGCCACTGGCCTGATCCAGCAGCCTCTTCTGATGTTCGAGAATATCCCCTGCCTTGAACACTGGAGAGCAGCTGCCAGTCAGAGAAGGCAACACTGAGTTAAATGAGGTTTGGCCTGGTATGAGGCAGCTTTTTAAACACCTATTGGGAAAGTTTGTTATTCAGGGGGTAGAGCACATGGTTTGCAGAAGGCCAGAGTCAACCTCCAGCATCTCCAGGTCAGACTGGCAATAACCCCTACCTGATGCCCTGGAGAGCTACTGCTTGCCTGTGTGGGCAATGCAGAATCATAGAATCATAGAGTTGGAAGAGACCACAAGGGCCATCCAGTCCAACCCCCTGCCAAGCAGGAAACACCATCAAAGCATTCTTGACATATGCCTGTCAAGCCTCTGCTTAAAGACCTCCAAAGAAGGAGACTCCGCCACACTCCTTGGCAGCAAATTCCACTGACAACCAGCTCTTACTGTCAGGAAGTTCTTCCTAATGTTTAGGTGGAATCTTCTTTCTTGTAGCTTGAATCCATTGCTCGGTGTCCGCTTCTCTGGAGCAGCGGAAAACAACCTTTCTCCCTCCTCTATATGACATCCTTTTATATATTTGAACATGGCTATCATATCACCCCTTAACCTTCTCTTCTCCAGGCTAAACATACCCAGATCCCTAAGCCGTTCCTCATAAGGCATCGTTTCCAGGCCTTTGACCATTTTGGTTGCCCTCTTCTGGACACGTTCCAGAGGCAGCTCGAACAATGGTCTGACTCAATGTAAGACAGAATCTGGTGTTCCTAGTATTCTGCAGCTCAGCATCACACGCACGCACCCTAAATGTGCCATTTCACCCGAGTCTTACACTTGTGCTTTTGGGATACTTACATTCCAGATCTGTAGGAGCTAAACAAATGTCCTCTTCCTCCCTCTCTTCTGCCTTGTATACATTCATTTCTGCCGCTTCCCCGATTACTGGTATTCAATTTCCTTCCGGAACTTGGAACACCCAAAAGTGAAGAATTGGTGAGCTTTTAGGGGAGGGGCAAAAAATGATAGCGATGGGCGACTTGTTTAAAAACACCTGCTTCTTGAAATTTGTGTCTGTGTGTTTTAAATAACACAAATGGTGCTGAGTAAAAACATTGCCAATTAAATATTCTAGCACTGAATGCCTAGATGATTTTTTGCACTGGGGGAGCAAGTAGACGGCTTTCAAGGTGTGGGGAGGTTATCTTCTGAATTAAATGAACAAGTAAACTTGAGATTGGGGGATTTGAATGTGCCACACCACCCTGCAAGCTAGTTTAATCTCTAAGAGGCATTGGGGTTTCCCGAAGGCTTTCTAGAAATTTGTGTTGATCCCTTGGCTTCTCCTGGTAGGGCTGGGAATGCCCCCTACCTGGACTCCTCCTGGAGAGCCTCTGCCAGTCAGTGTAGACTTGAGCTCGTTGGACCAATTGGTCTTAGGATAAAGCAGCTTCCTTCAAGGGGAAAGCTGTGGTTGGGTGCTTGGGCATCTGCCTAGCATGCAAACATCCCAGGTTTGCAGTCGTGAGAATCTCCAGGAAGGGCTAGAAGTGCTGCTGCCAGTCAGTGTAGAGAATACTGAGCTAGATAGAACAATGGTCTGAATCAGGGTAAAGGCAGCGTCCTGGCTTCTTTGCCATCTTTCCGTTCTCATGGGTTTCATTCTTCCAGATGTGTCTGGGGGAGACCACAAAAGGTGTTTGCTTGTGGGTCTATTGCAGCCATAGAAAGGCATTCTTCTTTTTTTATTGCCCCCACCCCCCAGGTATTAGGTAGTGTTTCGGATTGTAAATGTTTGGTACATCATTCTGCATTTTTAAAATTTTCTGTAAGTCGCTTAGATTTGTAAAAAGTGGTGAACAAATGTAATCATCCTTGATATAACGATGACAGAATACCTAGAAATTTTTATTTCTCATCCTTTTCAAATGAGGGAACCCCACCCCCTTAGGGGATTCTGCAAAATTCTGCAACCAACAAAAGAATCTTCTAGCTGCACTTGATCTCATTGTGATGGCAGGTGATTGACAGGTGCCCAATGATAAAACTTTGGCTTGCGGGGCTGATCCTGGTCAGGATCCAGCCTGCGGACCTAAAAATATTCCCTATCCCTGCTTCTCACAGACATCTCGAAGCAGTCGGACTTGACCTGAAGCCAAACGGTGAAGTGGAACTTTGCTGGGTCTTGACATAGTAGTGATAAATTTGCTGCAGAAGCAACTCAGAGAAAGCTAATACAGGCGAGACTGTACAAAAGAAATTGTAATTATAGACCTAGTGTGGTGCAGTGGTTAAGAGTGCTGGACTAAGACCTGTGAGATACTAGGGTTCAGATTTCCACTCAGCCGTGAAGCTCACTGGGTCACCTTGGGCCAGTCACTATCTCTCAGCCTAGCCAGCCTCGCAGGGTTGTTGTGAGGATAAAATAGAGAGGGCAGGGGAGAACCACGTGTGCTCCTTGCAGGAAGAGCGGGATATAAATGTGACACTAAAATTAAAAGGTAACGGTGCAGTTCTATACATGTCTACACAGTAAGCCCCGCTGAAGGCAGAGGGACTTTGTCCCAGGTAGGCGAGTATAGGATTGCAAGCTAGTTAACTTGCTCCCTTCTGCAAGCTCCTTTCGAGACACTGCAAGCCGAAAGCAGAGCAGCACCATGTGGACAGCTACCCCCCCCCAATCTTAAATAAGCATCTGCATTGCCCAAAACAAATCTGGAAATTGAACTCAAGTGAATTTTATGTATTTGGATTGCGGCTGCACATTCTGTAAAAGGTTTTTTTTTTTTAGTAAACCCAGAGCATCCACTTAAGGAGCCTGGCTATTTCCACAATTCCTTACTTCCAACTGTTCAGTTTGGCCACCTGTGTTGCCTCCAATTCCAGAAACGGCTGCCAGCGTTATCTCAATATCTTATTATTTTGCTAGCCGTTTCAAAGCAGACATTCAGAGATTTTTTTGGGGGGGGGGGAATTAATGACTAATAATTTGCATTTTTGCAAAACTACTGCTCCTTGGGTTAAGGAACCGAAAGAAGTTATGCTAAACTGGAATAAGAGATTATACATTCCTAAACTGGCAAAACTGTGAATTCCTATTGGCGGCTTTCACTGTTGGGTTGATGAGAAGCCTTCGCCGTTGGTGTCCGACTTCAAGAACGTCCCACTTCCTTCATCTTTTGGCTGTCTGGAACCACGCTAGGCTATGTGGCAGGTGTCTGATTCCCTAATCGTAATTTTTGACACTAAACGGAATTTGCCCATTTCTGTCTCAAGAAGATGGCTCAGACTCCCAAGACTCCCTTATGCTAGCAGTTCATATTTGCCACCAACGCAGTGTGTGTGTGTCTGTGCAAAGAATGGCTCTCAAAGAAAATGAATAAAATCCATATTGAGATAATTTTTTAGAAAATGATTGAAGTTTTAACCCAAGAAAGGACTCTTACGAGTTTCTTATAGCTTAGAATAAGAACGTGTCAATCACGATTTAGCTTCTGGAATTGGAATCTCTTTGAAATGCAGCTGTTTCTTCTTTAATTGTGGCAGCAGACTCGGAAGAAAAGAGAGGTCCAGCCTTCAAGATGAGTCAGGAATACAAAATAGCTCCGGATTAGTTGGGGAGTTCAAAGGTCGGTAATTACACTAAGGAGTTCCCAGACACAGAGAAAACATTAAACAGGTCACCTACCAAATGGGAAACAGACTTTTGTCTTCCACCCCAACCCCCCCTTACTTTTTTGTTTTGTGAAAGAAATTATCTTGAAAAGATAGGTTTCTAGACAGAATCAAAAGCAGCGCTGGGATGTCCAGCTGATCTCCTTGGAATGCACACAGGGGTGCTGCCTTTGTCCTGCGACGGGAGGAGAGTTTACCACAGAGAGCAATGGACTTTCCCCTCCCAACAGGCGTCTCAGTCTGCTTGGCGCCGACCGATGGGGAGTCTCCTTCTTCCTCCTGCGCACCCCTGATTTCTTCTCCTGGGGAATCAGCTGCTCCTTCCCAGACTTCTTTTGGCTCTGCGTTACTTCGGCCAATCGCTTTCAAAGCCAGTACGGCAAAGCTGAGGAAGGGCGCTGGAGCCAAGAGACGGAGAACATTCGTAGCTTGGTGGCTGGGCACCTGCTCGGCTTGCAGAAGGTTCCAGGTTCAGTCTCTGGGTAGGGCTAGGAGAGAGGCATGCCTTGCATCTGGGATAGCCAGCGCAGGCAATATTGCGCTAGGTGGACTAAGGGTTTGACTCGGTAGAAGGCAGCTTCTGGTGTTCCTATGACACCAGCTGGAACAGAATGATAAATCTGCCACCTGAAGTGGCCCAGTGCAGGAGCCATTTACCAACTCATCTGCACCTTGTACAGTGGAACCTTGGTTTTTGAGCGTCTCGGAAGCCAAACAATTCGGAACCCGAATGCAGGAAACCCAGAAGTAATTACTTCCGTTTTCAAATGTGCCTCGGAAGTCGAGCAGCTTCCGAGGTGCGTTCCTTCCCCCCAATTGACTTTGCCCTCCCAACAGAGGTCAAAGATAACAACAATCACCAGAACTTTAGAAGGCATCTCAAGGCAGCCCTGTTTAGGGAAGCTTTTAATGTTTGATGAATTTCTGTATTTTAATATTTTGTTGGAAGCCACCCAGAGTGGCTGGGGGAACCCGGCCAGATGGGCGGGGTATAAATAATAAACTTGAAAAGGGTGAAAAGGATCTAGGAGTCTTGGTAGACCACAAACTTGACATGAGTCAACAGTGTGATGCAGCAGCTAAAAAAGCCAATGCAATTCTGGGCTGCATCAATAGGAGTATAGCATCTAGATCAAGGGAAGTAATAGTACCACTGTATTCTGCTCTGGTCAGACCTTACCTGGAGTACTGTGTCCAGTTCTGGGCACCACAGTTCAAGAAGGATACTGACAAGCTGGAACGTGTCCAGAAGAGGGCAATCAAAATGGTCAAAGGCCTGGAAACAATGCCTTATGAGGAATGGCTTAGGGAGCTGGGTATGTTTAGCCTGGAGAAGAGAAGGTTAAGGGGTGATATGATAGCCATGTTCAAATATATAAAAGGATGTCATATAGAGGAGGGAGAAAGGTTGTTTTCTGCTGCTCCAGAGAAGTGGACACGGAGCAATGGATTCAAACTACAAGAAAGAAGATTCCACCTAAACATTAGGAAGAACTTCCTGACAGTAAGAGCTGTCCGGCAGTGGAATTTGCTACCAAGAGGCTTGACAGGCATATGTCAAGAATGCTTTGACGGTGTTTCCTGCTCAGCAGGGGGTTGGACTGGATGGCCCTTGTGGTCTCTTCCAACTCTATGATTCTATTTGCAGCCACCCCATTGATCCTTAGTTTTCGAACATTTCGGAAGTTGAGCGGTCTTCCGGAATGGAATGCGTTTGAAAACCTAGGTTCCACTGTATGTAAAGAAAGTGGATCAAGTTTTTCTCCCTCTCTCCCTTGTAACACTAGGGACATCCAATGGAGTTAAAATGATGGATGATTCGGGACAGAGAACAGAAAGTCCTTCTTCACAGAACTCTCTCCCCCAGAAGGCAGTGATGGCCACCAACTTGGATGGCTTTAAAAGAGGACTGGACAAATTGTGGGTTCCCCACAATTGGCCCCTGGTTGGCCCCTGTGAGAGCAGGTTGCTGGACTAGGTGGGCCACTGGCCTGATTCGGCAGGCTCTTCTGTCCTTATGTGTGTACACAGTGTTATACACACATATTCTAACTACCAAGAAGCAAACTAATGTCTGCATACAGGTGGTATCTCCTAGATGGTATCTTTGAGAAACAGGGGGTTTTAATTTCAGCACACCCTGGCTGTCCTTTCAGAAGTTTTGCCAAGCAGTCTTTTTTTGGCCGAGCATTGTGGCTTGCGCTAATCAATCTCCTCTTTATGATGCTGAACCAGCCGTCAGATTGGTATCTCAACCTGAGCAGTTTTTCAAATTATAGTTTTTGAAACTTCTCCCCATACACAATCACTGATCTTATTTATCACACAGCAACACAGTTAAACAAAAGTCTGGCCATTGTGCCTGGTGATGAAAGATGCTGTTTGTCTCTCCTTTTGTGCTACTCTCCAGGGTCCCAAAGTTTCCCCCCACCTTTCACAATTTTGCCCATTTATTCCAACAGCCTGCTGAAACCGTTTCCTGTATTCCTGAAGATACCAGTGGATTTTTTTAAAATGTAGAATTAGCATGCAGCTTTTGTGACTTCTCTGTTTCAAAAAAATTGGAATAGTTTGTTCTTCGGCTTGCTGGGTTTATATGGAAGAGGAGCTTGGAAGCTGTTAAAGCTAGTCAGAATGCTTTGCAGCAGCATCTGACAATCTATGGCCTTTTAAATGGGGGAGGGGGGCAATTGTTTCTCATTATTTTATGCATTTTGTGTTTTTATGCCGTTAAGCCGCACTGTGGCCTTTGGAAAAGGATTTCACCCCCTGTCAACTTGCACCGACTAATGTAATAGGCTTGTAGTTTTACCTTTAGGCTTGTAGATTTAAAGATCCATTTCAAGAAGCACGAATTGAGTTGTGAATCAAATACTTTGCTCTGTCTTTCCTAATGGGTGAACAGCCCCGGAAGGAAGGCCAGCTCTAGAATTCCAATGGCACAGCGCCAGACTGCAGTTGCTCAGTGTTGAGTGAAAGGCACTCTGCACATGCACGGAGTTACTTTCAAAACAGGATTACGTCATACAGGTTTCTTTACAAATGGGCTTGGCCAAAGAGGAGAGATGGTTGTGCCCAACAGGAAGTTAAAAAGGCTATTACACTAAGGTCCACAGCACCTGCAAGAGTCTGCCCCCCCCCCCAATAAAGATCCCACTCCATAGCATTCCTATATCTAGATTTCTAGAAAGGCAGGACGACCAGTTGAAGAACATTGATGATGTGTTGGTGGTGAAAGAAAGCCATACAATGTCATTGGCTACAGGTAGCTACGAAAGGGGTGGGCAGACTCACAAAACAATAAACAACATTTAAGCGAAATAAGGATGTTTGTTGTTTCCCCCCCCCCCAAACCAGAGCTTAAATAATGAACAGATCAGTTAAAATATTTCAGTACTTTTTTTCCCATTTAAAGTACAAAATTGAGGGGAAATTAGAAAAGCAAAGTTCTATACACTACAGGTGCCGGGGCTTTGGAATTCCAGATGTAATAATCTGAAGAAAGCAATTCTCGAGCTGAAATTAAAATAAAACACACACACACACACACGAGAGAGAGAGAGAGAGAGAGAGAGAGAGAGAGAGAGAGAGAGAGAGAGAGGAGAGAGAAATAAGCTGCTATACAATATATCAAAACACACAAAAGCACAAATGATTAAAATACATTTGAGATTGTAATTTCATAATTTTAAAAAAACAACACGTTTATGCTAGACGTAATAAAAGGCCATAACGTTTTTACTCAACAAATCATATAGTTGAAAGCTACATTTTGGAGCATGTTGGCAGCAATATGCTGATGGCACGCAGCTCTATTTCTCCTTTGCATCTGCAGGTGAGGCAGTGGAAGCGCTGGACCGATGTCTTTCCTCGGTAATGGACTGGATGAGAGCCAACAAATTGAAGCTCAATCCAGGCAAGACCGAGGCTCTGTTAGTGGGTAGTTCCCTAGACTGGATGGTTGGGAGGTGCCAGATTCAAAGTGCTAGCTTTGTCCTATAAAGCCTTAAATGGCTCAGGAGGACTGCAATACCTAAGGACTGCCTCTCCCCATATGAACTGACCCAGACCCTGCAATCAACATCTGAGGCCCTTCTTTGTGTGCCCCCTCCTCGAGAGGTCCGGAAGGCGGCAACACAAGAACAGGCCTTCCTCTGCAGTGGCTCCCTGCTTGTGGAATGCTCTCCCCAGGGAGGTTCGCCTGGCACCTTCATTGTATATCTTTAGGCGAAGGGCAAAAACACTCCTTTCCCCCCAGGCTTTTGGCTAATTAAATCTATGGCCTTTTAAACTGTGCGTGTTATTGTTTCTGTTGCATTTTTGTGTTCTCATATGGTAAACTGCACTGTGGTCGCCGCATGGAGGGTGGTGTAGAAATTTAATTAATAACAATAATGATAAATTCTGCAGAATGTAATTTTGAAATGGAGGCTCCAAGGCAAGTTTACCTATTTATACCTTGCTAAAGGTGTTTTAACGTGAAACCAGCGGCAGATGTTACCCTGCTCACCTGTACTGATCTTTGGTTTTCCTGAAGAAAAGACCTGGATGGAATGTTGGTCTGTGTAACATCCGGTCAGGGTGAAATCCAGGATTCTAAAATAAAGCTAAGCACAACCAAGCAGAAAACAGTAAGATGTACAGATCCTCATTTCTGCTCAAACACCTCCCCGTCCCCATAGACTAGGGAGAATATACCGTATTTTTCCAACTATAAGATGCCCCCATGAATAAGACCCCCTCCTATTTTGGGGAGACTCCATTTTAAGTAAATGAGGGGAGATGGGCCAAAGTTGTTGAGCTCTCCCCCTCCCCCCCGACACACTCCCTAGATAGTTTCCCATGTGCAGCAGCACCGGGGGGGGGGGGGGGGGAGTTGCGCTCCGAACCGGCTGGCTGGTGCGTCGCTTTTCTCCCCCGCCCCCATGCCACTATCTGTGTATTGGACAACCCCTGTTTTTTGACACAATTTTTGAGTCAAAAAACTTCGTCTAATACACGGGGAAATACGGTGTATCCTATCTAATCTTTGCACAATGAGGTTACTTCCTACAGCTAGTGAAAGCTCTTATACCCCTTGAACTGTTTTGGTATTCCTGCATCTTGTTTCCTAAAACCCACCCATATCCAGGTTGAAGGCCCTAACAAAGTTTTCTGATGAAAACAGTGCCCAATCCATCCATTTTTTGGGGGGTGGGGACGACGACGACACAACTGCACAACTAAGTCCCAGCTTCTCTTGAAGAGGATGGCTTACTTTGATGTAAGCGGTGCTTCCAGTACACACAGGGTCAATCTGCTGCTCCTGACTCAAGGCGCCAAAAGCGACAGTCCCAGAAAGGGAAATTTCCAATGACTTGGGGAATTTTTGTCCTTTAAAAGAAAAAGAAAGGTTTCAGAGTTGTAATAATAGCAATAGCATTTATGTAAGACTTCTAAGAAGGGGTGGGGGTGGGGGGTGAAGCCCAGGATTTGGAGCCCACGGGAACCAGCTCCTAAAGGGACCACTCGTAACTTGAGAGAACTGTTGGGGCAGCTCCACCTGGGGTACTTTTAAGTCCTGAGTGAAGGCTGAGTTAAGTCCTGAGTGAAGAAACCCAGCCCATGGATCTTTAAATCAGCCACCCTCCCTACTTCCTATTTGGTTTAAAAACATGGATCTGGCCACCTGCACCTCTGGTTTGGACCTAAACCCTTTACAGGCAAATACTGCCCCAATGCTGGAAGAAGAAGAAGAAGAAGAAGAAGAAGAAGAGGAGGAGGAGGTGGTGGTGGTGGAGGAGGAAGAAACTTTAGGAGTAACTGTTAGTGGTTCCCCATGGCTTGAACGCACAGCTCATAACCAGCAGGAGCTCTGTGGAATGCCCTTCCAGTTGAGGTCAGCCAGAACCCCCTCCCATTTTATTTATTTCATTTCATAAAATTTATACACTGCTTGATTGTAAAAAAGAACCACACACACACACACACACACACACACAACCTCAAAGAGGTTTACAAAAAGAGAAAACAATGAAACCAAGAAAAATGTGAAGCCATACTTTAAAACGTACAAAAATTAAAATACTGAAACAGATTAAAATTTCCTCAACTTTCCAAGCATGTTTCCAATAATGTTTTTAGCAGGCGCTGAAAAGAGCATGGTGAAGGTGCCTGCCTGATCTCACCAGGCAGGGAGTTCCAAAGTTTAGGCACCACAGCACTAAATGAGTGAGTTCTTACAATTTTAACAGAATTCTGATTTTAACACATTTTTGTCTTATTGTATTGGATCACCAGCACGTTACTCTGAGGCAACTCTGAGTAAGTGGCATACAAATTGTTGAAATAAATACATTGCATCACTTAGAATTGACTCCTCACGTCTGAATATTCCAGGAACTTCACATTGTTAAGGTTTATTTCAGTCCCCTTTACAGCAAGCTTCATAATGTAGCTCAGTATTTTTATCCCCATACTGCAGATGGAGGGAAGAAGGACTGAGGCGGATAGAATTGTTTGTGGTTTGCCTAAAGGCAACCTAGGAAGGGGCTGCAGGGCATGGAGGGAATTCGACAACCAAGAGGTAAATATCCTCAGGTGCTATTTAAGATTTTCCAAGGTTGAGCCAAGGTTTTAAATTTTGGCTAACCCAAATATCAGAATAAGCAGTTCTAAGAATTAAAGTGTCCCGTATCTGACACATGCAGCTTGGGAACTTGTTCACAGAGTGAGACACCACTGACGCTAATAAAGTACAATGCAGCTCTTTTTGTGGGAATAAAAATAAATGGGAACTACAATAGGCCTGTGAAATAAATCAGACCGAGTGCTGAGAATTATTATTTGCTCAAGTCTATTCAAGGAGTTGCTGGCTGCAGAATCTAATGTCTCCATGGGGGTCTCTCACCCCAAATCCAGCTTCCTGGCTGGTCTTTCATTAGATGATAGAAGTCCCCCCCCCAACTGTGTTGCCTCCTGTCTACCTGCAAGACCCATGTGCTTTAGGCTGAGTGGCAGAGCATATCTAGGGGTGCTGGTTGAATCTTTGGCATCACAGATAACAGAAGAAGAAGAAGAAGAAGAAGAAGAAGAAGAAGAAGAAGAAGAAGAAGAAGAAGAAGAAGAAGAAGAAGAAGAAGAAGAAGAGGAGGAGGAGGAGTAGTAGTTTGGATTTGATATCCTGCTTTATCACTACCCGAAGGAGTCTCAAAGCGGCTAACAATCTCCTTTCCCTTCTTCCCCCACAACAAACACCCTGGGAGGTGAGTGAGGCTGAGAGACTTCAGAGAAGTGTGACTAGCCCAAGGTCACCCAGCAGCTGCAGGTGGAGGAGCGGAGACGCGAACCCGGTTTCCCAGATTACGAGTCTACTGCTCTTAACCACTACACCACACTGGCTTGAGGTATAAGCATAGCCTTCTAGTGTCCCAATATAACCGGGACATTCTGGTTTTTTTTTTTTCACAGGAGAGCACAGTGCCCGGTTCTCATGCCATGGTTTCTCCCCAAAGTGCTTTTTGGGGGGTGATGATCTTGCACAATGCCCCAGAGACACACATTTTGGGGTGCCTTGTTCTCTAGTGAGAGCACGCCCCCCCCAAGCACATCTTTCGGGTCCGCAATCTTACGCGGGTTGCGTGATTCATGCAGGAACGCAGCCCCAGAAGACATGATCACCCAGCAGCTGCATCACCCAGCAGCTGCATGTGGAGGAGCGGGGAATCGAACCCACTTCACCAGATTATGAGTCCACTGCTCTTAACCACTACACCACACTGGGACCCAACTGAACTCCCTAGACAGCCGTTGCTACTCTGCAGGATAGGGCCTCTTGCAGGCACAATCTCATCAGAGGGTCCATTCCACAGGATGTCCAATCCACATCTTGGCTGTGAGTCCTGGAAGACCCTGCTCCCTGCCTTGCAGGCCTTTCCCCACCTGGCCTGGGAGGGCAGCACCCCGACTGACTCCAGCTACAATAGCCGAGGCTGCTGAACAGACTCTTAGGCTGTGGTATTGCTTAGGGAGTTTTGACATTAATTTTTTGTAGCTTTCTTTTGTACCTTCACTATGATTTATGTGGAAATTTGGTTGTGTACTTTCTGGTGTTTTCATTATTGCTTATGGCTACTTCTGTTGTGTTTTGAATTCTGCAACATTCCGCCCCCCTACCTTGAGCATGGTTTTAACTATGGAAAGGCAGCATAAATAGAAAATGTTGCATGTATGTACATAGAAACTGGACTTTTACAGTGGTCACACCTATACTTTGAAACATCTTCCACTTACGTATCAGACAGGCACCCACTGTCTACTGCTCTTTCGGTCCCTATTGAAGACCTTCCATTTTAAGGGGATATTCTTATCCCAGTCTGCATCTGTATTGGCTCTGCTATTGCTTCTATATGTGGAATTATTTTTACACACGATGTTACTGTTGACATTTTTCTCGTTGAACTGCTTTGAGATGCTTCATAGGAAGCAACTCTTAAATGAAAGGTAATAAACAAACAAAATTTGTTTGTGGTCGGGGCAACTCAGCCGGATGGGCAGGGTAGAAATAATAAAATTATTATTATTATACATTTTAAATGCCCCAAGGCTATTCCTTTAAGGTAAAGGTAAAAGTACCCCTGGCCATTAGGTCTAGTCACAGACGACTCTGGGGTCGCGGTGCTCATCTCGCTCTATAGGCCGAGGGAGCCGGCATTTGACAGCTTCCGGGTCATGTGGCCAGCATGACAAAGCCGCTTCTGGCGAACCAGAGCAGTGCACGGAAATGCCATTTACCTTCCCGCCAGAGCAGTACCTACTTGCACTTTGACATGCTTTCGAACTGCTAGGTTGGCAGGAGCTGGGACCGAACAACAGGAGCTCACCCCGTCGCGGGGATTCGAACCACCGACCTTCTGATCAGCAATCCCTAGGCTCTATGGTTTAGACCACAGCGCCACCCACGTCCCAAGGCTATTCCTTAGGCACATATGAACCAAATAAAGGAGGAGAAAGGCTAGTTAAGGAGAAAGCAGGAAGGCAGAGCAGAGAATATGGAGGAAGGGGCTGTGATGGCTGAGAGGAGGGATACTGACAGTAATTTACAAGTGTGCCCTTCAAATACACGAGCTAAATAACGCTAATGATATCTCTGTGGGAAAGGTCAGAATTATCATTGCCCCCACATTACAGCAAGGGAAACTGAGGGCCAGCTGGCTGCCTAAAATGGGATGCACGGAGTTTTTGCCTGAGATGAGAGCATGCCTGGCCTGAGTTCAGAGCTCACACTCTTGGCCGCCAACTCTATGCTAGAGAAGTAAAAGAAGTCCTGGTTGGCAAAGCCCACCGGGAGGGAAAAGGCTTTAATGAGAATTTGGCTGATCTTCCCATGGCCTAAGAGTGGACGGAGTAGCCAGCAAGGTGGCTGTGACGCCTTTTCAAACATGTTCAGTAAGCAGCCATCCTCCAGTAGGAAAAGGGGGGGAATAGGTTTTCTCTTACCTATGACCCAAACCAGCAAGCTTTTCTCTTTCGCCACCTCAAGCTGGCCGTAGCTGACTTTGTATTCCAGGTGTGTAATGGGTCCCCTGTCGCCAACAGAAGAACAAACCCCGTTACGGCAACCTGGGGCTTACCTGGAACCCCTTCGTTAAATAACCGGCAACAGTGCACTCTTTCTGTACGAGGTGAATCTGGTGCAAATTAAAGATTTGCACCAGGAGACGATGTAAGCAGTAGCCTTCATCACTCCTCTGTTGTAAATGGTTCCAGCTGTGGGGCAAGTGGAGACACCTCCCCCCTTTCCATCATATTGGTAAAAGGTGAACTTCTGGTCCAGTCTTTATTCATTGCCCATGGTGATGAGCAGCACTGAGCAACATCTGGGAGGTCAAAGGTTTCCCAACACTGGGCTAGATATGACATTGGGCTATGCTCTATTTCAAGCCTCGTTCCAACGACAACTTTTACCTGCCCCCAGGGAAGGAAACATGCTGGTTCTTGAAAATCCCACTCCCAGAAAAGAGGGGACAATTGCAGGATTCTCACCTGTTGAGAAAGGGAATACGGGCCTCACAGTACTCAAAAGTGTTTTTCACACTTTCATGAAGCTTCAGCTGAATGGTGAACTTCCACTGTGATTCTTCCTCTTTTAGCTGATAAAACCCCAAAATTGGTGGAACAGGCACCTGAGTGGGAGGAGAGAGAGTTGAATTCTTTATATTCATATTTCAAAACCATTCTTATGAGTTTTATCAATTGATGGTTGTAGGTTTTTTTTTTAATGGTTGTAGGTTTTCAAGTTGCCCAGAGGCCTCTTTGGAGGCATGAGAGAGTGCATATTCTAGAATAAAGTAAAATAAATAAAATTAAAATGGGTTGGCAGCTTCCAGATGTCAGATATAAACTCTCTGATTGCTAAACAGTAAGATAATTAGGCAGAAAGTGCTTAATTCTGATGGAAAACAGGAATTAACAACTCATTTGCAAGCTAGATTCGCTAAACCACTGATCAGCAGGGTGCTGGAAATATTTCTAGGATGGAGGCCAAAAACTTGCCCAATGCCACACTCAAAGCATGTAATGAGATGGAGGGCCATTGCTAACTTGCAGATTCCTTTCAGAGAGACAGAGATGAGAAGAGACCAGGCTTTGTTATGAGAGGCCACGTTATTATACAGGAAGGTGTGACTGTAACTTTGCCTTCCATAGATGCAAATCTCTGTACGTGCGGCTGCATTTAACAACGGTCCGGAAACCACAGTTGGTCTGGGAAAGGGGCGCAAGATTATTAACTGGGACTGATAATTTGATGATATTGCACCTGTGCTGTGCCAGTCTGACAGCGCCCAGCTTAAAAGTGTTGCTTTTAACCCTTAAACTTCACATTACGTGGTGCCATGCTGTAAATAATTAAACCAAACCAGTATTTTTAAATGGATAACTGATCAGGCAGGCAGGCAGGCAGGCAGGTCTCTTGCTTCTGCAGCCTTCATAAATCTGGTAAGTGTGCCAGCCCAGATTCTTTCCTGCTCATAGAATCTTAGAGTTGCAAAGGATCCCAGGGGTCACCCAGTTCACCCCCTGCTACGCAGGAATTACAGCTAATGCATCCATGACAGATGGCCATCATCCTCCCTCTCCTCCTCCCCCCCCACGCCTTCCTTCTCCGGATCAGGTCCCGATCACCGCCACTTCATCACCAGTGGTGCTAACTGCTCCCTATCCTCACTGCCATTGCTGCTCACTTGGTCATCCCCATCAGGCCAGAGGGTGGGGGAACAGCGAGGAGCAGCAGCAGGGCCAGGGGGTCTGGGCGCCTCTTGCTGGGGTACCGACTCTGGCAAGTGCCTGACCCCGCTGCTGGATTAACATTGCAAATCGTGCAGCCTTACCTGGGAAGTATAAAAGCACAGGTCGAAGGGGTCTGGAGGAGGTATTAAAGGGAATTTGTAAGGCCCACTGAAGGCAGCGTCGTCCATTACGTCAACGCTGCTGGAAGTCAGAACGGCAGAGTCGAGGGACGTAACACAAGGGTGGGCCAAAATATCCTGGAGAGGAGAGCCGTTGGCAGGGAGGTTCAAGCTGATGGTCACGTTGGGAGCAGTGCCTTCGATGTCGCACTTCAAAGACAAAAAAATAAGTCTTCAAAGCATCCCTAGTTATCCATGAGAACAGAAAAGACCTCCTTAGAGAACGGCCCACTTCACAACCTCCTAGAAAGGCTTCCCTTTAAATAGTTAATAGCTATAATAGCACACTTAGGGATCCACATTTCTACTCTTCAGGTTTTTTAGTTCCAACATTATAGAAATTAGAATTGTAGCATTGGAAGGGAGCACGAGGCTCATCTAGTCCCAACTTCCTGCAATGCAGGAATCTTTTTGCCCAATGTGGGGCTTGAACCCACGACCCTGAAAATTAAGTCTCATACTTCACCAACTGAGCTATCGCAGGAATGTCATATAAACCACAGTATAA
Source organism: Zootoca vivipara (assembly GCF_963506605.1). Classification (NCBI taxonomy): domain Eukaryota; kingdom Metazoa; phylum Chordata; class Lepidosauria; order Squamata; family Lacertidae; genus Zootoca; species Zootoca vivipara. The sequence continues at coordinate 5,766,150 of NC_083276.1, forward strand.
GAGGAACCTCCAACCTTCCAGATGTTGCTGACTATAACTAGAATTGTATTATCAATATCATTACTATTCTTACTATTTTAATGTATTATAAGTACAACCTACAATGTCTGAACTGAGACAGTGTCTCTCAGCTCGCAGGGCTATTATGAGGATGAATAATGCAAGCGCCGCAGGATGAAATCTAAACACTGAAAAAATGATATCGGAATTAGCAGTGGCATCTTTTAACTCTTTATTCAGCTAGCAAAACGAGGAGGGAGGTATGCAGGAGCATATCTGTAAAGCGAGATTTTCAGTCTGGTATAGTTCACAAATCTAAAAAAAGAAGCCTCTCCTCTGCGGCATGCTGAAGCATTAAAAATATTAGGTTCAGCTTCCCCAAATGCCAAGATAAAAAAGAGCTGATTTTTTGCTTTTCCAGGTGCATTCATGTGTCAAATAGGTTAGAGAGATTTGCGCCAGAAAAGTGTCTCACCTTGCAAGTTACAGTTCCATAAACCTGCCACATGTCTGACACATCCCTTTTGTCATACTGCACAGACTTGACTTTTTCAGTAATGCAGACATTAACTTGAGGCTTCCCCTTGTACATGCTGGTTCTCCAAGCTGGCGGTTTCTGAGGATGGCCACTTGGAGCAACGTGATTGTTTTCCAACGGCGAGCCGTTCAAGTTCATATCCAGCGGGGTGCCAAGAGGACAGCTCTGCATAAGCAAGCCTGGGAGCTGGCCAATTTTGGAAGTCCTCTCTGCTTTGCTCTTCTGGCTGGAGTTCATGAAAGCCAGCAGTCCCGACAAGACCGCAAAAGCCTGAGAGACCCCACTGATGCTGATGAGAGGTGGACGTGGCGCCAAGGGCTGCTCTACCAATGGGAGGCCGGCGTAAACCAACCCGCTCTTCTGGAAGGCCACCACAGGCCAAAGGTCTCCACTTTCGGTCTGAAGGGCATAGACCGAAGTCTTGTTGATTCGGGAGCAGCCATCCCTACGCTCTATGAAGCTCTGGTCTTCATCGGCCAGTCTCAGTTCAAAAAGCAGTGTTTTAAGGAAAGGGCCGTCTTCAGGCACGGCCACATAACTTGCTCCGTTGAGGTATTTTGCTCGCTTTTCAACCGTGGGGTAACGCCTGCAATGTGGAAACACACTGGTTGAAGGAAAGTTAACATTATGTTGCTTGAGACATTCAGCCCGGACACTGAGGCCCAGCTCCCAGGGCCTTCTGGCGGTTCCCTCACTGAAAGATGAAGTTATAGGGAACCGGGCAGAGGGCCTTCTCGGTGGTGGCCCCCTCCCTGTGGAACTCCCTCCCAGCAGATGTCAAAGAGATAAATAACTATACAATTTTAGAAGACATCTGAAGGCAGCCCTGTATATGGAAGTTTTTAATGTTTGATGATTTATTGTGTTTTTTTATCTGCTGGAAGCCAACCAGAGTGGCTGTGGCAACCCAGTCAGATGGGCGGGGTACAAATAATAAAATTGTTGTTGTTGTTGTTGCTTGCTCCAAATTGTTCTGAGCTGCATGGCACCAAACTGACCCTAAACTGACCCAAGCTGCTTTTACAATTCATGTGCGAGGTGGATGCTCCATGAAGACACCTATCTGCACAATGGCTGTTTTTGCAGAGTCCTTTTCTGGGGAGAAATCACAGCATGAATCAGGTCATTGTACACACAGGCCTTCATCTGAAGTTCCACTTCACACAAGATGTTATCTATACCCAGGGGAATGAGGCTTTGCAAGCACTCCAAGGCTTGAGTTGTGACCCAATACTTTGGTAAACCTGGAGCCCTGCCTGTTTACAGTTCTATTACCAATAAAACAGACAATTCATTTGTTTCTGTGCTCATGTCCTTTTCCAGCCCCCTAAATTTGAGAAACCTTTCCTGCTGTTTGTAGGCTCCGATTCTTCAACTGATTGTCAACTGCTTCTGTATCTTCCTTTATTAACTACAGCTCCATAGTTAATTCTCCCCTTATTCAGAGGAGTAAAAGAAATATCAAACCCTTGTAATATCCACAGGAGAACAGAAAAACCTTTTTTTATATTAAACAATTGGATTTAACTACTACGTTGTACAGTAATTATTTTTAAAAGACGCCACTGTCAGAAGCTCAATTTCCCCCCATCAAAATTAATTTAATTCCAAATATCAAGTTGACAGTGTCACTTTAAAGTACAGTAGGAATGAACAAAAGGGGATAATTGGCATTATGTGGAATCGGTGTTTGAACCTGGCATGGTGGAAGGTTTTTATTTGTTGTCTCTAATTCCCATTTTGGCTGAAGGATGGCTGAAGTATTCCTGAGTCTACAATGCAGACTACAATTACTGCTGAACCTCAACAATCACAATCACAGTTTGTGTAGAGATTTTACAGAATTGGCATATGCTCTTTATGTTTCTCTTTAACCCTTCCAATGCTCATGTGAAAGAAACAGAGACCTGTGAGTGAAAGTGCGTGCAATGTTCACACGCTCATCACGACTTTGTATACTGGGATAGACCCTTCTTTTTTTTTTTAAACATAATTTTTATTGATTTTACAAATTACAAAAGACGGTACATACATGAACACCTTTTCCACCTTCTTCCCACCCCCCTCCATGGGTCCTCCCCTGCCACAGAAGTATCCCACGCAGGTGAACAGTCAGAAATGGTCCATTTTATGATTGGATTTCTGTCCTCCTCCCCCTCCCCTGCCCCCAAAGCCCCCCCCTGCCACCAGGGAGCTCCAGTAAACCAGGGCAGTACGCAGGAGGTCATCCATCCAACCATCTATTGTCATACCAAAAAAAGAATAAAAAGAAAGAAAAGAGAAAAAAGAGAAGAAAAAAGTGACAAAAAAGAAAAAAGACAATACAAAACAAGAAAAAAAATAAATCTTTCTTCCATTCATAATTTAAACCATATTTTGTGTGCTTCCCCACCCTCCCCCTTTCCCCGGTTTTCCTCCCTTTTTTATCATCTTCAACAGTTTCTTACTTTATAAAATACACCTTTATACCTTATACTACTTTTAAATTAGCTATTATCATTTTCACCTAATGTCCAATCACTGAAAAATCAAACTCCCATTTTTTCTTCCCGTGCCTAATTTTTACCCCCTCTATAAGCCTCCATATTTTCACCTTTTTCCAAAATCAATTCACTTTTAAAACTATAACTATTCTCAATCTAACCTTACATCCCCGATTACCGGCTCCACCCCCCCAATCCAGCAAGTTCCGTAGTCAGCAGTCCAGTTATAATCCTGTTAATCCATCCTTATAATCACAACTTCACTTTCCCTTCACCCCACCTCGTTTACAGCCTTTTGCCATCCAGGCCTCCATACAAGACCCCTGAGCTTCTTCTCTTCTCTGCCTATTTTTTCCCTCTTCCCTGTGGGCATTCTGGAGTTCCAGTAAATCCAATCGTGCCCCCCTCAAAGGGGAGGCACTCCATCCGACTTTTGGTAGAGTAAAATCATCATTTTTTTCCTGGTGGGCTTCATTTTGTGTTATATTATCACAGTCCTCATCTTCATCTTTTCCTTCCAAATCACAGTCCCCATCATTGTCATTCTCACACTCGTCTTCTTCAGTTTCAATAGCTTCATCCTCTAAGAAGTCATATTCTGCCATCACCATCTGGAATTGTTGCTGTAACTCTTGCTGTTGTGTCTCCTCTTGACATAGTTCTATTCTTACTTCCCACATTAAGGTCAAAACAGTCCGCTGGAACTCAGGCGAGTACCTTTTTGTTGACATAGTTCAATCCTGTCAAGGTCAAAACTTGTCACATGGGGTGGAATAAGGTCGCAGTTTATTTTCTCGACTCCATTTTAACAGACTGGCTGCATTCTTCAAGTCTTATTAAAAATAAAGTTCGAACTCGCATTTCAAAAGTATATAAACCAAAAAGGAATTTCCAAAAAGTCCAGAAATAAAAATAGAAATAAAATTTGACTTATAAATCCTGATCAGCTCACTGGGTTGTCTGGGCTGTGGGATAGACCCTTCTTCTCCCCACATCCATAACATGGGCACTCCAGGCAAATTCTTCTCCTCCTTTCTGAGGAAGCAAAATTAGGTGCCCGCATGACTGCACATCCATGTGCGACATGCATATTTTATGCAATGTCACATGCATAGCGACTGGAGAGGCGCTCGCCACTCCTCCACCATGCAAAGGCATGCCTGAAACCCTAGACAGCTGCTGCCAAACAGCGTAGACAATATTGAGCTATGTGAACTAATGGTCTGACTCAGAATAAGGCATTTGCTCCTATGTAAATGCAGGACCCAGGGCACGTAGCCCATCCAAGGTTGCCAAGAATTTTGTCCCCATAGGGAAACAGGAGGAAAATGGTATAATACAGTATTGGAGGCAGAGTACACATTATGTTTAGGACACTTGATGTGGTTTCTGAGCTCTGCAATATGGAGGAACACGTCACCAACCTGTTTTATGCATTCTTCGGAGTGTTGCTATTCCAGATAGCCACTCCAGAAAAACGGGGAAGGGGTCCATGATTCTGCTTGCAACTGAGGGTGTTCCACTGTTTTCTGCGAAGCTCCATGAGCTCAAATCTCTTTTTTCCAGCCATGAAGCTGGAGAGGAGGCACAGCTCATAGTCAATTACACTGGCCTTTGGAGCAGCTGAGACACAAAAGCACAGAGCAAGTTGCCACTAGGGTTTTGTGATTGCAACGTTGCACTGATGACAGCCACATTCTTGGTCCTGTTCAGGAAGACAGTGCTGTACTAGAGGGTGAGGAATCCCCTGGTTATTCCCTCCATGCTTGCGCAACGCAAACCCCCAAGTATAGACCCAGAACAAAAACATTGGAGATAATAAATAATTGCCTCCTGTGGGCCGCACCAATGTACCTCACCACCCAAAATACAATGTTACTGTACTGTTGGAAAATGTTGATCACTTCTCCTACCTAGGCAGTTACCTTTCCACAAGGGCCAACATTGATGCCAAAATCCAGTATCGCCTGAGCTCTGCAAGTGCGGCTTTCTCCCGATTGAAGTGCAGAGTGTTTGAGAACAGAGACATTCACAGGGAAACCAAAATGCTTGTTTACAAAGCTATTGTACTACCAACCTTACTATATGCTTGTGAAACATGGAGCACTTATAAACGCCATCTCCAACTCCTCGAAAGATTCCATCAATGGTATCTCAGAAAAAATTTACACATCACTTGGGCAGACAGGCAAACTAATATCAGTGTACTGGAAGAAGCAAAGATCACCAGTGTTGAAGCACTGATTCTTCAACAACATGTTGTGCGGATGCCTGATAATCGTCTTCCAAAGCAACTACTCTATTCCGAACTTAAAAATGGAAAGCGTAATGCTGGTGGTCAACAAAAGAGGTTTAAAGACTGTTTCAAGGCAAAATCTAAAAAAATGTAGTATGAACACTGACAACTGGGAAACACTGGCCTGCGAGTGCTCCAGTTGGAGAACAGCATTTACCAAAGGTATCATGGGCTTTGAAGACACTCGATCTCAGGACGCAAGGGAGAAACGTCTAAGAGGAAGGCGCGCTTGGCAAATCCACATCATGATCAACTCCCGCCCGGAAACCAATGTCCCCACTGTGGAAGGACATGTGGATCCAGAATTGGCCTCCACAGTCACTTACGGACCCATTGTTAAATCCGACAATCTTACTCAGATATGAGTGATCGCCAGAGAAGAAGAAGCCTGCAACGTATGTAGATTTAACTTATTCATCTTTACGTGCAAATAATAAAAAGAGGGTGGATGTCCAGCAAAAAAAGACTTTGGCAATCCTACCCACCATTGCACCCAATGTCTTTTGACTATATGCGATTTTGGCTTTTGGCGCAAATATCCCCAGAATGCAACCTGTGCGTGTGTTGCAGGCTTACTGTATAGGAAGAATATAGGAAACTGCCTTATTGCCCAGTATTGTCTTTCCCCGACACATATAGTGTCTTTCCCCGACACTATAGAATTTCAACTGCCATGACTTTCGAAAAGGATATTGGTAATTGTAGCTCGGGTTTGTTAAGAGCGCTATCCCATGCCGACGCTCCAAACTACAATTGCCTGAGATCTTTGGGGAGAGGGAATGTAGTGTAAATATGCCTTTTGTTTTCAGATGCCTTGGCTCGCATGTTAGGAAAACAAAATCACAGTAAGTCACAATGTCATTGGTGGGCTGGTTCCTCTAATGGAGATCATCCTCAGTCTTTATCTCAAGCTGGCAATCCCAGGGAAAACTGGGCAGTAGAAAAGCTACGCAGGAACAGCAACCACAGAAGTTGTTTTGCATCAGTTCAGACTATTCGCCCATCCAGCGCAGTACTGTCTACTCTGACTGGCAGCAGGTTCTCAAAGTTTCAGGCGGCGGAGGAGGGTCTTTCTCATTTAATCTGCCCAATCTAGTTTGACTGCAGATGCCCAGGGTTGAACCTGGAAACTTCTGAATGCAAAGCATGGTGTTCTGTCCTCAAGATATGACCCATCACTTAAAGAGATGCTCCTTATGTGATGGCTCAACTCACAAGAGGCCGTTCTGCTTCACAATGGCCGAGAGAGGGCAGGGAAACAGCCACTGGGTGACTGGGTGGTGAAAGGAACATACTGACCACTCTTACGTAGGTTCACTACAGCGTATTACCTGGAAAACAGCACGGTGCCACATGCCCCTTGTTCGTAGCCGATGAGCCAGAGTCCCCTCAAGGCCATTGCGGGTGGCTTAACGGGTTGCGAAGGACCACCACGTTCGTGACAGCCACGTAGCCTAGGAACTTCTTCTCGCAGGCATCATTCGGGTGCCAAGGGAAATTTCTGATCAGGAACCCCACCCCAAGTTCCTCAACCCCAGAGCCACTGCTAGCTTCTCCCCTGGATGAGCACCGGTTCCCCTGTTCCTCAACCAGAATTTGGCCCACAGGTTAGGGCACACCTCTCACCAGCTGTGCCCCAACCCCAAATCTACTAAAAAACAATGACAGCCCTCCGACGATTCGCTTCCCCGGGGTAGCAGGCCTTCAAAAAGTCACAGGCACCCCAAAAACACCCGCACCCCCAAACAATGCCCTAGCTTCGCAAATCAGCAAAGGCAACACTCCAAAAGCAGAGACCCCTACCAGTTCCAGGCTGAAGACCCCCAACCCCACTATCCCCTTGCAATTGGGAGCTTGCACCCTAATTGCACCCTTGCAATCAGAAAAAAAGACACAAGGAACCAGATTTCTCTCCCTTTTTCTGTCCCAGAAGCTCTTGCAGTCCAGAGTAGGGGGCGCGCACCCCTTCCCCTATTCAGAGCTCCCCTATTTAGAGGGTCTTCCGATCCCTGGAGCAGATTCCTCCCACCGTGACCACCCCTGCCTTAAACTCCCCAACAGGCGCTCTCTCTCTCTCTATGGGGAGTTTAAGGCAGTTTATATACAGAGAGAAAGCCAGTTGGGGTGTTCAAGGCATATATATGGAGAATATATATACCTGTATATTCTCACCTTCCTACCCTTGCTACCAGAAGGAGACCCCCCCCTCCCCCCTTCGCTCCGTGGGATACCCCCGCACCCCACTTTTCAAATGCCCCCCACAGGTGCTGCTGACAGGCCTGAGTCCCTCCCCTCGCCCCTCTCCTCAGGAGCGGCCTCCGCCTCCTCAGCCCCCTCAGGCCGCCTTCCTCTGCCGGGCCTTCTCGCTTCCTCCGAGGCGCGGCTTTGGGGCCTAGCCGGCGGCGGCGGCGACAGCGCCGGCAGCAGCACCAGCTGACTGGGTCGCCTCTGCCTGGGCGGAGCCGCCTGGCAGGCCCCGAGGAGCCGGGGAAGCGCCCAGCCGCGGCCTGGTGAGGGACGGTTTCCGGCGGAGGAGGAGCAGCAGCAGCGGGAGGAGGAGGGCTCGGGACTCGGCCTCCGCCGAGAGAGGCCATGGAGGAGGCCTGGTCCGGGCGGCGGGCGGCGGGCCTGCGGGGGCGGCTGAGGGACGGCGACGGAGCAGGGACCGGCACCATGGCGGCCGTCACGCCCGAGCTCTTCGAGGTGAGGGGTTGGGGGGCGCGACCCGGAGGTAAAGGGGGGGCCTGTGAGGTGGGAAAGAGGGAGCTGTCACTGAGGAAAGATGGGGGGGGGGAGAGAATGGGGTGTTGCCCGCTCCCCTCTCTTCCTCATGGGGGGGGGGAGATGTCCCTCTCTCATGTGGGGGGTATCCCTCTTCTCATGTGGGGGGCACACCCTTTCTTCATGTGGGGTGGACCCCCTCCCCTAATGTGGGGGTGTTGTAAGCCGATAGCCCTCTCCTCATGTGGGGTGGCACCCCCTATCATGTGGGGGATACCTCCTCTCATCATGTGGGGGGTATCCCTCTCCTCCTGTGGGGGCACACCCTTTCCTCCTGTGGGGTGGCACCCTCTATCATGTGGGGGATACCGCCTCTCCTCATGTGGGGGGGATATCCCTCTTCTCATGTGGGGTGGCACCCCCTCTCCTTATTTGGGATGATACCATGTGGGGTGATGCCCCCTCTCCTGCAGTGGGGCACCCCCTAAGTAGGGAGTGTTTTCTATGAGGTGAGGAAATAGGCAGATTGTTTCTCTTGGGGGGGGGGGTGTGGGGTGGTCTTGTCTCCCTCTGGGGAGTGAAGTATTGAAGGCAATCATAGCGACAAGGGGCGGTTTCATTGATTTAGCTATTGCATTTTCTATGCTGCTTTTATAGCAGCGCTGAACGTCGCAAATGCAGCATAAATCATATAGAATAGTTAACAAATCACCGGAGAAGCAGTCGGAACCTGCGAAAACGCTGTTGACAAAGCAACAGCTAAGAAATAAGCTAAACACCAGAATTAAAGCAAAAGTCGTATGATTAACAAATATGATCTGTCTGTAATCTATTAACAAGTATTTATAATCTATAAAACAATATTAACAACATAGCAAGAATAGCAAGCAAATAATAATAATAGCAAGCAAAAAATAAGCAAAGCCCTATTAAGTTCATACATGGAGATGAGGGGAGCAGAGGGGAGAGGAAGATGGGTGGGCAAAGAGGTGCAGATGGGATGCTCCTTTGTTTACAAACTTGCCTTTTTCTATGTCTGCTGAGGGAGGAAGAGGGTTTAGGTTGAGCTGATTTTGGGGAGGGGGGAGTGTCATTGAAGGGGAGAGGGAAGGAAAGGCAAGCGGTGGTGGAAGGGAGCTGTCAGTGGGGCAATGAGGGTCTGGAGAGAGCAAAATAGGTGTGTGTTTTGCAGGGGAAGGTGGGGAGCTGTCAGCGATGTAGTGGGGTAGCATCTTGTGTCTGTTAGTTCAGAAATAAGGAGGCATAAGGTTGGTCTTAGAGGGGAAGGGATTGGAGGGGGGAGTGTCTAGTACCTAGACTTTCCCCTCACCCCTTACTTTGACAGCCATGAAATGGAGAAATGAGCCCCCCCCCCTCCCCGAGATGGAGATGCAGCGACAGGCAAAAGATTCTCCTGCTGGGTTATTTGCTTGTCGTGCAGCTGTTGGTGTTGATGCTTTACTAGGATTAAATAATAATAATAATAATAGCAAATTGGGAAGCCTCATGTGTTGCACACGGCGAATGAGATGGGTAGCGAGAGATTGTGAACGGTGGGTGGAAATTGGGGAGCCACTGTTTTGGAGGTGTAGTAGGGTGAGTGAGATGCTTCATTGGGTTGTGTCTGGAAATATAATGAAGTTTAGCCAGAGAGACAAATTCAGAGCAATAATAATAATAATAATACAGTAACAGGCAAGTTCCCCCCCAGAATTGGTGGCTTTGCTGCTGTTCCCCCCAAAATACTGTAGTAGAACTTCTAAGGTTATTTTTATTGGAGGGGAAAGGTCTTAAGAGTTTGTTTGATAAATGATGTCTTAGCCCACTTTCCTCCAATATTGAGGTAATCAGGGCATTGAACTAATCCCTTGTCCAGTACTGACTGGAACCTATTGGGACCGAAAGGGCAGAAAGCAAGGAGGCCAGGGTCAGAAAGAACCAACAAATTCCAGTTTAATATCCATCCTCTTTCCTGATGAGTTCTCCAAAGGCAGCAGACTAAGGAGGAGGAGGCTGACAGCCAGTGCTTGTAAGTAAGAAGGCAGGCAGGTGGGGGCTGGTGGGGTAGCTCCCCATCTGCCCTGTTGGAACAGCCTCCACTGCTCTGGCCTTGAGTATTCCTTGCAGCCCTAAGCTGCCGAAGAAGTCAAATACTGTACTGATTTGTATTAAGAGATGGTCTATGGTTGCCACTCTTACTTTTCTTGGCATGTCTTCCCCTTGGGCCCATAACAGCTGCATTTCAGGCAGAAGTGCAGCTGGCATGGAGATGAGATTTCATTTGCTGCATTTCCTCCACTTCTGTAGCTGTTCAAGGACAGGAGCCCTGCTAGGAAAGAGACTGGCTAAATGAAGTGACCAGTCGCACCTTAGGCCGGACAAGTTTCTTTGAAATACCCTGCAAATGGACGTGTGTGTGTGTTTATGTTTACAGGCTACAAGAAGCAGCTGCCATATTTTATTTATTTATGTAAACATTTCTCCTCCACCTTTCAGCTCATGAAGTGGCCCCAACCACCTTCCAACTTAGAGATAATATATTTGATAAAAGCAAGGCACGTTAAATAGCATCAGTTGGTCTGTTAAATTTATATCCCTATTTTTCAGCTTGTACTAGGACCTGCGAGGTGGTTTCCGTTGTGAACAAGTGTGAAGATGCACAGGGGTAATTTTTTGCCTTTGGAACAACCCCCAATTCCAGAGCCTGACTGTAACTGTGCCTATAACTTGGCCTAAGCACATGCAACCAAAAGAACCTTGAACTCTTTCCTTGTTTCACCCTGCCTCCATTTCCTTCCACTTCCTCTGCAGTTTCCTCTGCATTGAATCCTGCATAGCAGAGGGTTGGAATAGGTGACCCTTAGGGTCCCTACCAACTCTACAATTCTATGATGCTGTGAACGCTGCAATATTTATATGTAAATGGGAGGCATGCTAAGGAAGCATAATCACCAGGAGTAGCTGCGCTGAGCACGCTTTTTACCTGGAGGCTGGAGGCTTGGGAGTCGGGGAGCGCCGACTGTCACCCCCGTCCAACTCCAGGGTGGCACCCGCCCGCCGCACCGAGCGAGGCTTTCTAGGCTGGAGGCTCCGTTTAGGCTCCATTTTGATGTCACGTGTGTGGGGGGTCCCCCTCTATGTAGCACACATGTGCAGCAGGATGCTGCGCATGCGTACAACGTAGAGGGGATCGCACCCCCCTGCGACTTCAAAACGGAGCCTACACAGAGCGTCCAAGCTCCAGGCAGATACCCCGCTGGTGCGGCGGGCGTGCTGCACCAGTGGGCTATCTACCTGGAGCCTGGATGCTCTGTTTAGGCTCCATTGTGAAGTCGCGGGGGGTTGCGATCCCCCTCTACGTTGTACGCAGGCGTCATTACGTAGCAATGCATGCGTCGTCACGTAGCGACGCCACGTGCCCCTGGGTGCATGGCAATTTGCTGCCCCAGGTGTCGCGGCGGCTCGCTACGCTGCTGCATAATGTAACACTGGCATGCACTCATCGTACTGTAACATGACCTCTGTGATTAGTGGAAGAGAGGGGGAAAACAGATGATTTCATCTGTGCAGATCTATCAGCCATCCTTAAATACAAAGAGGTTTCCAGAGAATGTAAACCTTGGATCTCTAGGTCTGTGGCGCTCTGCATACTTAGCTGGAGAGAGTGTCTCCTGAATTCAGTTGGGCTTAATTTCTGAGTACTGTAATGGTTAGGGTTGCACTGTAAATGTACAACTGTGGTAGACAATATGCCACTAGCCAAAAGTTTTTACTGGCTTTACAATTAAGTGTAGGCCATGCAGAGTCTTCCCGTTTTGCAGGCAGCCCCATTAGCTAGCAATGCAATATGTATTGTAGATTACAGAAAAAGTGGGCAGTGTAGGGTGTTCTCACAGTTGGCAGGTGTACAGAGGAAATTGACCTTCCATTGGAATAAACGTTCCTCCTCTGCATTATATCATAAATTTTTCCGGATTGTGTTCAGTTTGGGCAACGTATGCCCTAATGATTCATTTTGTGCTAGGTTTCCATCCATTTTAAAAAGTAGTTCATGATCACAGTGGACCTTGGCCAGCACTTTGACTGTCATTTGGTAGCTTGCTTTCCACTTCATTGTGCTTCGTTTGTGTTCTACCCAGAATGTTTATGAAACATATAGACATCCCTTCAGTGTAAGGCCATAAGCCCATGCATACTTACCTGAATACATCCTGGGCATTCAGTAAGGCTTTAGGTATTTTCTGGATGGGTTGTAAATGGGTATTTGGATATTGCAGATGGGTTGCTGGCAACAGGGTGTTTTTTTTAGTATGTTGGGTTTTCTTCAGAAAGGGTAAATCTGACTTTATTTGGGGGTGGAGGGAAGTACATTCTGGCTTTTTATGCTAATAATGTTGTTTGGACACTGTGAGCTTGCACACTTGAGGAGCACCAATCTCACAATAAACCCAGGTCTGGAAGCAACCTTTTTGCTTCGTGGACTCACATATGATTGTGGTGCATGCCTCCCAGGGTGGCATGCTATGCAGACAATAAAACGCTATGTTAAATCTGTTCAGATCTTAGAAGCAGTAGCCAGGGACCAGTGAAATCAGTAAATCCATAAAACTAAAACGGACAGATATAAAACATGTTGGATTGCCCGGGGGGGGGGGTTTGAAGTATTTGCCTGCTGCTGAAAATACATCAAGGTTGGCACCAGGCAGGTGTCTCTGGGGCGGGCATTCTATTGACAGAGCTTCACAGCCAAGAGCACCCTCTCCCCAAACTTGTTGTTGTTGTTGTTGTTTAGTCGTTTAGTCGTGTCCGACTCTTCGTGACCCCATGGACCAGAGCACGCCAGGCACTCCTGTCTTGCACTGCCTCCCGCAGTTTGGTCAAACTCATGTTCGTAGCTTCGAGAACACTGTCCAACCACCTTGTCCTCTGACGTCCCCTTCTCCTAGTGCCCTCAATCTTTCCCAACATCAGGGTCTTTTCCAAGCATTCTTCTCTTCTCATGAGGTGGCCAAAGTATTGGAGCCTCAGCTTCACGATCTGTCCTTCCAGGGAGCACTCAGGACTGATTTCCTTCAGAATGGATAGGTTTGATCTTCTTGCAGTCCATGGGACTCTCAAGAGTCTCCTCCAGCACCATAATTCAAAAGCATCAATTCTTCGGCGATCAGCCTTCTTTATGGTCCAGCTCTCACTTCCATACATCACTACTGGGAAAACCATAGCTTTAACTATACGGACCTTTGTCGGCAAGGTGATGTCTCTGCTTTTTAAGATGCTGTCTAGGTTTGTCATTGCTTTTCTCCCAAGAAGCAGGCGTCTTTTAATTTCGTGACTGCTGTCACCATCTGCAGTGATCAAGGAGCCCAAGAAGGTAAAATCTCTCACTGCCTCCATTTCTTCCCCTTCTATTTGCCAGGAGGTGATGGGACCAGTGGCCATGATCTTGGTTTTTTTGATGTTGAGCTTCAGACCATATTTTGCGCTCTCCTCTTTCACCCTCATTAAAAGGTTCTTTAATTCCTCCTCACTTTCTGCCATCAAGGTTGTGTCATCTGCATATCTGAGGTTGTTGATATTTCTTCCGGCAATCTTAATTCCGGCTTGGGATTCATCTAGTCCAGCCTTTCGCATGATGAATTCTGCATATAAGTTAAATAAGCAGGGAGACAATATACAACCTTGTCGTACTCCTTTCCCAATTTTGAACCACTCAGTTGTTCCATATCCAGTTCTAACTGTAGCTTCTTGTCCCACATAGAGATTTCTCAGGAGACAGATGAGGTGATCAGGCACTCCCATTTCTTTAAGAACTTGCCATAGTTTGCTGTGGTCGACACAGTCAAAGGCTTTTGCATAGTCAATGAAGCAGAAGTAGACGTTTTTCTGGAACTCTCTAGCTTTCTCCATAATCCAGCGCATGTTTGCTATTTGGTCTCTGGTTCCTCTGCCCTTTCGAAATCCAGCTTGCACTTCTGGGAGTTCTCGGTCCACATACTGCCTAAGCCTGCCTTGTAGAATTTTAAGCATAACCTTGCTAGCGTGTGAAATGAGCGCAATTGTGCGGTAGTTGGAGCATTCTTTGGCACTGCCCTTCTTTGGAATTGGGATGTAGACTGATCTTCTCCAATCCTCTGGCCATTGCTGAGTTTTCCAAACTTGCTGGCATATTGGGTGTAGCACCTTAACAGCATCATCTTTTAAAATTTTAAATAGTTCAGCTGGAATATCATCACTTCCACTGGCCTTGTTATTAGCAGTGCTTTCTAAGGCCCATTTGACTTCACTCTCCAAGATGTCTGGCTCAAGGTCAGCAACCACACTACCTGGGGTGTACGAAACCTCCATGTCTTTCTGGTATAATTCCTCTGTGTATTCTTGCCACCTCTTCTTGATGTCTTCTGCTTCTGTTAGGTCCTTACCACTTTTGTCCTTGATTATGGTAATCTTTGTACGAAATGTTCCTTTCATATCTCCAATTTTCTTGAACAGATCTCTGGTTTTCCCCATTCTATTGTTTTCCTCTATTTCTTTGCATTGCTCATTTAAGAAGACCCTCTTGTCTCTCCTTGCTGTTTTTTGGAAATCTGCATTCAGTTTCCTGTATCTTTCCCTATCTCCCTTGCATTTTGCTTGCCTCCTCTCCTCTGCTATTTGTAAGGCCTCGTTGGACAGCCATTTTGCTTTCTTGCATTTCCTTTTCCTTGGGATGGTTTTCGTTGCTGCCTCCTGTATAATGTTACGAGCCTCCATCCATAGTTCATTAGGCACTCTGTCCACCAAATCTAAATCCTTAAACCTGTTCCTCACTTCCACTGTGTATTCATAAGGGATTTGATTTAGATTGTATCTTACTGGCCCAGTGGTTTTTCCTACTTTCTTCAGTTTAAGCTGGAATTTTGCTATAAGAAGCTGATGATCTGAGTTACAGTCAGCTCCAGGTCTTGTTTTTGCTGATTGTATAGAGCTTCTCCATCTTTGGCTGCAGAGAATATAATCAATCTGATTTCGATGCTGCCCATTTGGTGATATCCATGTGTAGAGTCGTCTCTTGTGTTGTTGGAAGAGAGTGTTTGTGATGACCAGCTTGTTCTCTTGACAGAACTCTATTAGCCTTTGCCCTGCTTCATTTTGAACTCCAAGGCCAAACTTGCCAGTTGTTCCTTTTATCTCTTGATTCCCTACTTTAGCATTCCAATCCCCTGTAATGAGAAGAACATCCTTCTTTGGTGTCATTTCTAGAAGGTGTTGTAGGTCTTCATAGAATTGGTCAATTTCACTTTCTTCAGCTCCGGTAGTTGGTGCATAAACTTGGATTACTGTGATGTTAAAAGGTCTGCCTTGGATTCGTATCGAGATCATTCTGTCTCTCCCCAAACACCTCCTTCCTAATAATAATAATAATAATAATAATAATAATAATAATAATAATATATTTACACCCCGCCCATCTGGCTGGGTTTCCCCAGCCACTCTGGGCGGCTTCCAACAGAAAAATAAAATACAGTAATCTATTAAACATTAAATGCCTCCCTCAACAGGGCTGCCTTCAGACGTCTTCTAAAAATCTGGTAGCTGTTTTTCTCTTTGACATCTGGTGGGAAGGTGTTCCACAGGGCGGGCACCACTACCGAGAAGGCCCTTTGCCTGGTTCCCTGCCTAGCACCTAGCACAACAACCAAGAGGAGGGTCTCAGAAGATGAACAAAGGCTCATGCTGAAATGGACTGACAACTAGTGTTGTCTGTTTAAGCGACCTGCTGAGCTACCTTCCCAGAACTGTTCCCAGCTAGCAGTGTGGCAGCTGCACTTTGTGTTAACTGAGGTTTCAAATAAGTCTTCAGAGGCAGTCCCATATAACAACACATTGCGGGAGTCCAGTCCTTAGGTTAATAGAGTATTAATAATAGTGATCAGACAATCTCTGTTGAGGAGGGAATTGCACATCACCCTTGCCTGGTGAGAGACTCTACGGGGTGCAGATGCCACTTAGGGAATACACATTGTTCAAGAGGCACGTTGCAACACTTTGCTTGTGGGCGTCTGGTTGGGAAACAGGATACAGGACTAGGTAGGCCTGTTGTCTGATCTAGCAGGTTTTTTAAAACAGGGGTCCAGCAGGTACTTGAACTATAAACAGAAAAAAGTTTTGTAAATGTGATCAAAGAGCCTTGTGGCTCCTTAGAGACTAACAAATTTATTATGACATAGTTTTTACGGTGCTACAAGACTCTCTGATTGTTTTTGTTGCAAGACCCTAATATGGTTACTCCTTTGGAAATGTTTGCAAACGTCCATACCAAATTTCACAGTGGTCTCATTCTTATGTTCTATATTGTCCCTTTGAATCAGATACGAAATTCATAATGGATTTCTGAACTTGATACAGTATTTAAAACTGTGTGGTGACCATGTCTACCTTTAAAAAAAAAAAAAATCTCTATGCCCCATGGAACAATTGCATCACAAACAAATGTAGCAATGGAATGCTAAAAAGACAAGTTAAACCAAAGGAGAAGCTTGGCTTTGCCACTAAACAGAACAAACTTGTGGTATAACTTTGGTGCACTGTAGGTGTGGAATAACTTGTCTATCTAGTCGGGTATTGTTTTTCAAGGTGCTAACACTTGGCACTGATATTAAAAATGCCTGGAATAAAAAACTGCTTGTGGCCTCTGAGCGCTTTGAATTTGGAAAAAGATGGCTTATTGCTATTGCCCTCAATATCATGTTTTTAAAACCTCATATCACTTTCCAGTAATCTAGGTTTTTGAATTAGCTCAGAGATATAAGATTACATTTTCTTTGCTTTTTCCATTTTATTCCTTTTGTAATTTTTTTTTTGCAATTAATTACCCCCCCCCCCATAATATCTATTCTTGATGAGCTTCTACAACTCTGTGTAGGACTGATCTGTAATTTATTTTAAGCTGTTTTTAATACTGACTTTTGAATTGCTGTAACCTGCCCTTGGACCTTGTGGTGAAGGGTGGATAAGAAACCTATCATCATCATCATCATCATCATCATCAATTTTGTAAATGTAAAAACCCTCCAAAGTAAACAGATTGTGTTCCTGGTGCCATACAGAAGGGATACATTCTTCCTATGAAGTTTACAATCCACATGAAGATAGAAATGTGCTTGGGGTTTGGGACAGATAAATGAATAATGTGGGGTGGCAGGTGAGACTCACAGCAGTGAAGGAACAGGCAAGGAAAGAGGCTTCCTGCTACCTGAGATCTTTGTAAATGGAAATGGTGGCACTGAACCTGGCCCTTTGCGCATTCAGAGCGTGTTCCCCTACAACTGAGATATGGCCCCTCCACCCATAAGGAGCTGCATGGCAGAAAGACAAATGATATTTATTAGAGTGTGGGAAGTTGATAGCAGAGGCTGACGAACTTAAGTGAGGGAACAGCTTGCGACTTTCCTTGTCTAATCCAGCCTCTCTCTGAGCTGATGGATTGGAAGGTCCCTCTGTACAAATCGCTAGCGTCACCATTGAGTGAGCACACTGTTGAATGCATTGGGCCTAGATCCTGATTGGGCTTTGAAGTGAATGACAGGTCCTGGAGTGTAAAAGGCTGGGAGCTGCTGCAAGCAATGAACGAGATGTTCACTATATTCAAAATGCCTAATTTTTAGATTACGTGCACAAATGTGTAAAGTGCCACTGGCCCTATTATCTATGGTCTGTAAAGCATTCACTGCAGAAAAAGCTTTTAGCCGCTTTCACTCAGCGAGGTGTAAACAATATGTATCTTGCACTTCCTGCTGTGGCTTGCTGTAAAAAAGTGATTCTTTTCTTGTGTGGTTAGGAGCCCTTTGTGGCAGATGAGTACATTGAACGCCTGGCGTGGAGGACTCCTGGCGGAGGTTCCCGAGGTAGCGTGGAAGCTTTTGATCCCAAAAGGTAAAATCCGGCCACATAATCCAGCCGCACAATGAACACTTTTAACCATCTCTTAACAAAGAGCAAGCACTGTGCAAATCATATAAGTACCCAATAAACGCCAGCTGTGAAAGCCGCTGGAGTACTATGACACCCCCTCCTCCATGTCCCCCATGCAAGCCCCTTAGGTGGTTTTCAGAATAGCGTGTTGGGGGTTGAGGAAGTATAACATAGAAAAAAGAAGTAAATGGGAGAAAGGGAGAAGTTTCTTCTGAAAGCCCAGATTGGAGAAGGAATGGGTCTTACGTGGCTTATTGACATGGCCATTTTGGCTTCTACAAGTAACATTAAGAGCATGGTTAAGGAACTTGGAGGATTAATCCCTAAACTGCTATACTTGACCAATTCTTGCAAGTTGCTAGTTTAGTATAGAATTCAATATGACATAATTGCTAGGTGTGGGTGCAGTGGAGTGAATAGGGGTATTTTGATAAGGTTAAGTGCCATTTCACAACATTCTTTTAATCCATTTTAATAAGCAGATCGATTTTCTCATGGCTGTCTTATTTTCCCAATTCCTCTAGAGTTTGATTTTGCTATTTTTAAGGCTGGCAGGGTAGCTTATTCAGGTGCGTAGCTGGGCATAAAGGCTGCCAGGCTTTAATGGCATTGGACCTTGAACCTAGTTCTTCACTAGGTCCAGAGGCCTTTCTAAATCCTTTTGAAATCCTTTAACTGGGACTTGGGACTCTGTGTGTCTTTTGCCCACTTTGGGATTCCTGTTTTATACAACTGTGCACCCACATGTTTTCATGAAAGGTCTTTAGGGGTCCCAAGGTTGTTCTATGTACTTGCTAGACTTACGGTGTGGGGATGACCAGTTATGTGAAGCCTAGATTTGTTTTTTTAATGGGGTAAACTTATTTGGTTTTCCTTATCTAAACTAATTGAGGGCCAGATGTTTGCTGTGAAAGTATCACTTTATGGGACAAATTCGGATCCTGCAAGAAGACTTCAGTTAGACTAGGGACAGAAGTTTTTGGGATACAGGGGAAGGGTAGGACAGAAATGCTTATAATAAAATGAAGAAATGCTATAGAAGTTAGGTTGTGTGGGGTTTTTTTTTAAGCATTTCAGTCTTAGTACTGATGTACCTTCACCAGCGCCTTCAGAACTATTTGGTAACACCAATCACACAATGTCATCATGATTCTGCAATCTGCTTTCTCAAACCCTTAAAAAAACAAAACCTTTCAGATTACAAGAAGAATTTGTGAATCATATCAATGAACTCAAGTTGCTAGATGAAAGAATCCAGAGAAGAGTGGAAAAGCTAGAGCAGCAAGTCCAGAGAGAAGCCAAGGAATTTGCCAAGAAGGTTCAAGAGTTGCAGAAAAGCAACCAGGTAAGAAGTCAGGGCTCAATCCACGTTCTCTCATCGTTTCAGTTTATTTTGCATGGGAGAACTTGTGCTAGATTGTGTCTTAAGCTTATACATCAGGTTTTGATGTAATTTTTGTCCCTTGAATGTCCAATCTAGGAGTGGTAGAGGCACATACTAGCAGTCTCTCTGCAATTGCCACTGCCTTCCCACACACTTAACTGCAAAGAAAATGTGAAGGGGTGGTATCTGTTATTTATTGTAAGGGAAGGCGTGTGTTCAAGACATATCATTTTATTTATTCGGACAATTTATATAGCATTTATATTTAATAAAATCTCTTAAGCGGTTTACAATGCAGTTTGAGACATCTTAAAATGCAAATGCGAATTTTTAAAGGAAATTTCCATATTCTACGAAACACTATTAACCTCTTTAGCATCAGAATAAACATTGAGCGTAAAAATCAGTTCTAGATATACAAGGATATTTCACATTATCAAACATTAGTGAACAGATAGATCCTTTAAAGATCAGTGTTACAAATGGAAATTAACTAAAACAGATATATTTGACATTCTTCAATAACAAAAATTGGCAACTAGGCAAAAGAGGGCATCTTCACCGTTCTGAATAGGTAGTTACTATGATAGTGGGATCAATCTCTTGCTTCTCGTCAGCCACCATTGGGAAGGAATGGGAGGTGAGACAATGGCAACTCAGCTTACCTTAATATTTATCTAAGCGACTTTCCTCCAGTTGCTTTGAGTGCATTAGCTTCTATATCTGCAACCATTACCTAGTCCTGCTGGTTATGCAGCAATCTGCAAATGGGGAACTCCAAATTCTAGCGCTCAATAGTGTGTGTGATTTAGCCAGATTTAGCTGCTTGTATATAACACGAATTTAATCTTAAGTGGAATAATATGAATTATTCCGGATACTTCACCAAATGGTTGGAACCAATCTGTGTGAACAACTAGGCAGACAGTCAGTCACTAACCATACTGAATCTTTGTTAAGATCCGCACGAGTACTGAATCTTTCGCTTTATTGGCTTCTGTGCTTTTGCTCTTTAGAATGTTATTGAATAGCTTGACTTTCCTTAATTACAGTAAACACAACTGCTATTACTTTGTCTCCCCGCTTCTCCCAGGTTGCCTTCCAACACTTCCAAGAGCTAGATGAGCATGTCAGCTACGTGGCAACTAAAGTCTGTCACCTTGGCGACCTGCTGGAGGGGGTAAACACGCCACGGCAACGGCTAGTGGAGGCTCACAAACTGATGAAATACTTTAATGAGTTTCTAGATGGAGAGCTGAAGTCTGACGTTTTCACCAACCCTGAAAAGGTAAGGCCCGTCAGCAGAATTGAAAGAAGTTGCACGCCATAAGCTGAGTTGCCCTAATTACAACCCCTTGCTGCAACTTTTCCACGCTCTGACTCCCTAGCGAGCGACTTGTCCAAGCGCTATTGTTCTGGAGTACAGATTAACTTCATTTGCCTGCAGATTCAGCCGTTCTCAATGTGGCAATGCTGTCACTTTTCCATTTTGCAAAAATCATAAGCGACTTGGAAGAATGCTGAGAGAGTAACTTTTTAGAATACTTTGGAAATCTCTTGTGTTTTCTTCTTCTTCCTCTCCTTCTTCTGAAACTCTTGCCCTAATTCTTCTCACTTGTGAATGAACATTTCCCTGCTATATGTTTCTTGGGTAATCCCTCTTTGTAGCTATAAGTATTATCAGGATGCGTCTTTCAGCTCTACAGAATGATTAATGTACTCCTCCTCTTCCTGGGGACATACAGAAAAAACTGAGGTGTGTTGTTAAAATAAATTTTGCAGATAAGTATGTGTGTGTGTCTTTCTGCAAATCTGACTTCACTGTTTTGCACCAGGCTGTTACTTTTAAGGCTTTACTGTGGCCTGGTTCAAGTGTTGCCATCTTGTTTGATAAACTGTTTTTTGCTGGATCGAGAATGAGCTTTGTGCCTGAGCACTTACTCCTCCCCTCACATCCCTGGCTTAGAGACAGATAACTGAGGCTTTGTCAAACCACAGTTTTCCATGACATTCGATCAGATCCTAGTTTGATACCCTGGTTTGCAAACCACTCTTATGCCAGTTTCTCGGTACAAACATCAAATACCATTGAGCTAACCTTTTGTAGCAATTTTCTTTAAGGGCCAAGCATACAGAGTTACTCTCTTCCATGTACAGTATATTTCCCAAGTCTTTTCCTCCAGCATTATCATCAACTTTTCCTCTCATTTTAATACATAGATTACTTTTTATTGTCCTTTTGTATTAACAGTTTATATATCTGTAACAGTACTTGAGTGTCTTTTTTATATCCTTCTTTTATGATATGCAAGGTCTTTCAGCATCTTATATTTTCAATTAAGAAGTTTCTGATATGAAATAATTCAAACAAAGGTGGCTTATTCTCTCCTACTGCTTCCTTAATCTGATAGTATGTTCTCATGCAGTTCATACATTTCCATTTGGGTTCATGTACTTATTTATTCCGAAACATTCGCACTTTTTAAAGCATCCACTACTCCCAAATTCATTGAAATGTAGATTGAGTGTCAGTGGACAGATTTGGAGATAGCCGTTACCTAAACTTATCCCAAATGCTCTATAAGGAAACTAGAAATGTATTTTCCCTAAGGGGCTTTTAATTAGCTTTTAATCATAACAAGGTTGGGAATAGCATCCTGCTAAAAGTATACTGTACTCTGGTATTTTGAACACAGTGTTTTCTCCTTTTCTGCATCATTCCAAAAATTAATGTTCATCATAGTTCTTGTTATCCTCCCATCAAAAACAAGTTTCAACAGAGTTGAGTTATCTAAATCTGATTTTTCTTTTCAAGCTTCCATAGTTGTTCCTATAAAGCACCTTGTTTTTGCTCTTTCTAAAACTGAAATGGGTTATTTATTTCCAGTATGTTACCATCTTCCTTTTAGTTAAATGTAAGCATGATACCTCAGACCTTCTGTTGTTCATTTTTTAACTTGATTGGTGTTATCTTTTAATGACTGTTCTGGTTGAGTAGGAAATAACAGCAACACTGTCAGCATATGTGCACACTTAAAATTCTTTCCTGCTGATTTCTAAACCTTTGATCTTTAGAATGGTTTCTTATCATAACAGCAAGGAGCTCCGAATTTTAACAGAAGTGAGGACAAGGGGCCACCTTGTCTAGTCTCACAAGTAAATTAAGTTGTCACTGTTAAATTAACATTTATGACTGTACATATGTGGAAGAGGGCAGTTGATAAACCAGTTGATAAATGTTCTGGTGCTAGCAGCTTTTAATCCATGAAAGTCATGCTCCCATTCCATGCAGTCAAAAGCCTTTTCCCCATCAGTAAATGCAGTAACCCCCTGCCTTTACACTGTGTGTGTGTGTGTGTGTGTGTGTGTGTGTAATTTAATGGTAGGTTTAGTGTAGCTGTGGGAGACAGAATAACAGGGCCATTCCGTGAAAAATGAGCCTGATTAGAAAAAAATTATTTTTAAAATATACTTATTTTACTTATAGTTTCATTAACTAAACATATTAAAGTTCAATATTCCAAAGGAAAAAAGAATTTGAAATTATTTTTTTTCATGAGAAATCTGAGCTTGAAGTTTCAGTATCATTTTTCTGATTGTGTAGCTTAATTTTGTTCATTTAGGTTGGCATTATTTTTTAAAGATAAACAAAAATTGTGGTTGTCATTGTTGGTATATTATTAAAGTGAAGAACTTTGTCTACACATTGGACTTGAAAATTTTTAAATAGGTAAGTTATTTCTATTTTATTTTTATTATTGAATGGGATGCTGTTTCAGTGTCCCACCCGTGACAGCAAAAGGTACAAAAGTTTATTTTGTGATAAAACTAATTTATAGGTTATGTTTGTTTTATTGTGGGAGTATGTATTAGAGTATAACACACCTATCAATAATAAAAATGCAGTTAATTAATGTAAACACCATGAAATTTTAATAATTCTTTTTCTGTCCCACCCGTGACAGTTTTCAACTTGTTTTACTGTTGTAGCTTGAGTTAGTGATTTCAGCAAATGATTTCAGCTCTCTGCAGACAGGAGACAGATTCCTCATGTAACAATTCTTTATTCTGGCAAACAAGACTGAGGGACTGAGGAGAGGGGAACTAGCTAGAAAGGGATACATTTTGGAGGGAACAATCTCAAGCAATCACAAAGCTGCCTTTTGGTGGAAACCAATAAGACTAAGGCGCCAAATGCAGCTGCTTGAATGAATCAATAGTAGCTGTTCCTTCTGGAACATAAAGGCAGTTACCGTTACTTTACCCTAGTACGAATACATACAGTAATACAGATAATATAACCTTTGAATCAATACACAAAATGGGAAAGACTACATCTGCAGAACGTATGAGAAAGCTGCGTGAAAAACTAAAACAAGATAAAAACGAATGTGAAAGCTTCAAAGAAAAGGAGAGGGTCAGAGATAAGAAGAGGCGAGAAAAGTTGGTAAAGAATTTGTCTGCAAAATCACTTATGGAATACAGACGGAAAGAAACTGAGCGCAAAAGAAAGTACAGACAAAAGATAAAAGAAAAAAATCTAGGCCAATTGGCGACACTACTATTCCAGAGATTGGGTCATTTAAATGCCCACAATCTCTTGGAAAGGCTGTTACCAAAGTTAAAAGAGTGTTGCCATTAAGTCCACGGAAAAGAATAAAGAATAGCCATGTTACGAAAGCTTGTGTATGAGAGTTCACCTCAAGCGCCAAAACCACTACAGTGGTACCTCGGGTTACGAACGCGATCCGTTCCGGGTCGCAGTTCGTAACCCGAAAAGTTCGTAACCCGAAAAGGGCCCAAACCGCCTTTTGCGCATGCGCGCGCGGCAAAATACTTCCCGGTTTGCGAAGTTCACAACCCGAGGTACGACTGTATATGATAAAAGCCCTAAACAGAACACCAAAAGTTCTATTATTTCACAAGATAATATCTCAAAGGTCCATGAGTTTTATAATTCAGATGATATTAGCAGGCAGGCACCAGGATTTAAGGATGTCAAATCTATTAAAGATCCGACAAGTGGAAAAAGAATCAAAATCCAAAAGCAGCATATGAATATGACAGTCCAAGAGGCCTATGCCTTATTTAAGATTGCATAGCTGCCAAGTTATCCCTTTTTTTAAGGGATTTTCCCTTATGCTGAATAGGCTTCCTCGCGAGAAAAGGGAAAACTTGGCAGCTATGAGATTGATAATCCAACAGTTGAAATCAGCAAATCAAAATCAAGAAAATATTTTTTTAATAGATTTTAATTTTAGTACAATGGAACCTCGGTTTACGAACACAATTGGTTCCAGAAGTCTGTTCTTAAACCGAAGTGTTCGTAAACCGAAGTGAACTTTCCCATTGAAAGTAATGGGAAGTTGATTAATCCGTTCTAGACGAGGAAAAACACCCCCTAGAACGGATTAACCGCTTTGCTCCGATGCTGCAGCCGCGAAAGCGGTCCCGGCCTCCGCAAAGGCATCGGAGCAAAGCCCCAGCCTCCGGAAGGCATCGGAGCCGGGACTTCGCTCTGATGCCTTTGCGGAGGCCGGGGACCGCTTTCGCGGCTCCCCGGCCTCCGCAAAGGCATTGGAGCGAAGTCCCGGCTCCGATGCTTTCCGGAGGCCGGGGAGCGTTTCCGCGACTGGGCTGTGCAGCCGCGAAAGCAGTCCCCGGAACGCTCCCCGGCCTCCGGAAGGCATCGGAGCCGGGACTTCGCTCCGATGCCTTTGCGGAGGCCGGGGAGCCGCGAAAGCGGTCCCCGGCCTCCGCAAAGGCATCGGAGCGAAGTCCCGGCTCCGATGCCTTTGCGGAGGCCGGGGAGCACTTTCGTGACTGCAGCCCAGTCACGGAAACGCTCCCCGGCCTCCGCAAACGCATCGGAGCGAAGCCCAGCCTCCCCGAAGGTATCCGACGCTCCGATGCCTTTGGGGAGGTTTGGCCTTTGCTCCGATGTCTTCGGGGAGGCCGGGCCTTCGCTGCGGGCCTCCAGGAGGCATCGGAGCGAAGGCCCGGCCTCCCCGAAGGCATCGGACGCTCAGTAGACCTCCGGCACCTCGGTTTACTAACTTCCGGGTTAGGATAGTTCGTAAACCGAAAGTTCGTAAACCGAGGTGTTCGTAAACCGAGGTACCACTGTAAATACAACATTATACTTTGTAGGCTATGGTAGATAGTAAGTATAGTAATAGCAAAAGGTTTTTTGTAATTATTCTATTTTTAACAACCTTAATTGTATGTTAAATCAAGTGTATGCCAGACGCGTCCCACCCGTGACATTTCATTGTCCCACCCGTGACAGCATTTTTTCCTTAATTTTGTATCATTAAATTTCTTAACCTGGATTTCTGATTGCATAGTTGTAACCAATAAACATTGATTTAAACAAATATGCTGAGTTTATAATTGATTCACCTCCCAACTCACAGAGTTTTTCCATAAATCAAACTTATCTCAAGCCCCATGTCCTTTTTTTGTCCCACCCGTGACAATACTTTAACATTTAATAAAATTGTCAAAAATATCCATAAAAATAATAAAAAATTAGTAAAATGTTCAGTATCTTATTAAGAACATAGTTCAAATTTTGGTTGTTAATTTTTATGTATATTTACATTCTTACACATGTGTGAATACCAAAAAACATGGTCCAAGTGTCCCACCCGTGACAATGGAATGGCCCAACAACAGGAAAACCCCCAGAAACCCAGAAGACAAAAGTCAGAGATTGACGTGCATTATAATGTGTGAAATAAGTATTTGATCCCCTACCAACCAGCCAGATGTCAGGCTACCTGGTATCTTCACTGTATGTAACCTGTAATCCCAGCTCGTTACAGTACCTGTACAAAAGACACCTGTCGACAGAAGCAATCAGTCCAGCAGATTCCAAAGTAGCCACCATGACCAAGACCAAAGAGCTGTCCAAGGATGTCAGGGAAAAGATTGTAGACCTGCATAAGGCTGAACTGAGCTACAAAACTATTGCCAAGCAGCTTGATGAGAAGGTGGCAACAGTTGGTGCAATAATTCACAAATGGAAGAAACACAAAATAACTGTCAACCTCCCTCGGTCTGGGGCTCCATGCAAGATCTCATCTCGTGGAGTTACAATGATCATGAGAACGGTGATGAAGCAGCCCAGAACTACACTGGGGACGGGACGGGACTTGTCAATGATCTCAGGGCAGCTGGGACCATAGTCACCATGAAAACAATTGGTAACACACTACGCCGTGGAGGACGGAGATCTTGCAGAGCCCGCAAGGTCCCCTTGCTCAAGACAGCACATGTACAGGCCCGTCTGCAGTTTGCCAATGCACATCTGAATGACCCAGAGGAGAACTGGGTGAAAGTGTTGTGGTCAGATGAGACCAAAATCAAGCTCTTTTGCATCAACTCGCCATGTTTGGAGGAGGAGGAATCCTGCCTACGACCCCAAGAATACCATCCCCACCGTCAAACATGGAGGGGGACATATTATGCTTTGGGGGTGTTTTTCTGCTAAGGGGACAGGACACCTTCACCGCATCGAAGGGATGATTGACGGGACCATGTGTCATCAAATCTTGGGTGAGCACCTCCTTCCCTCAGCCAGGGCGTTGAAAATGGGTCAAGGATGGGTATTCCAGCAAACAATGACCCAAAACACACGGCCAAGGCAACAAAGGAGTTGCTCAGAAAGAAGCACATTAAGGTCCTGGAGTGGCCTAGCCAGTCTCCAGACCTTAATCCCATCAAAAATCTGTGGAGGGAGCTGAAGGTTCGAGTAACTACATATCAGCCTCAAAATCTTACTGACTTGGAGAGGATCTGCAAAGAGGATTGGGACAAAATACCTCCTGAGATGTGTGCAAACCTGGTGGCCACCTACAAGAAACGTCTGACCTCTGTAATTGCCAACAAGGGTTTTGCTAAGTCATCTTTTGCAAAGGGATCAAATACCTATTTCACCTTCCAAGTCCCATCAGCCAGTGCATCTGGAGTCCACCAGGCTGGGGAAGACTGCCCTAGGAGGTGGCCTATGCTAGCAGGTGCTCTTTGATTCTATAATCCAGAAATCCCTTTCCATTCGTAGCTATATAATTTACTAATATCTTTGGCTTACAATGCACCTACAACGTGATCTGTTTGTACTGCTCCCACAGCATCCTCAGAGCTCGATAGAACTGCACTGACCTCTTCCTCTCTACTCACATGCTTGAATGGGATATTATTGTGTGCTTCACCCAATTACCTTAATGCACCTCTGCCTGATTCAAGATGCTCTTGGTCTGAGACCTGGCAAAGTACAGCTGGATTAGGAGCAAAATTCCAAAGCACAGACAAGGGAGAATGGCTCTCCCGCCTCATCTTCCCAGCTTGTTTCCCAGCCTTGCAAGATCAAGCCCTTCTGAGATCTTGGCAATAAGTTTTCATCACTTCCCACAGGATGCCCTTTGGGTTTTTGTCCACAACCAAATCTCCAACCGTCTCTGTGTTCACAGGGCCACTTTATACTTCAAAGGGTTTTGATTGCCTACTAAGCAGTTTTCAGAACTGTAATTTTTGCCTATTTTTAGCGCAGCTTTAGAAATCTCACTGAAGTTTACCAGCCTGAGTGATAAAACCTGCTCAGCTACCCTTGCCTGTCATGACAAGCAATCATGAAGAGATGAATCACGGGCTTCACCTTGTCAGGCAAGGCCATCTTGCTCTGCACCACACAGACTAGAATTTTGCATAAACTGTTTTATATACATAGGATGTTTTTAACACTGGAGTTTTTGGTTCAGCCTTAGTTGAATGTTTCCTTCATACAGGCCCAGGGTTAGCTCTTTGCTTTTAAAGATTGGAGCTCTGGGGTTTCTCTTATTTTGAGAACTTCTCCTTATCAAAGATTAATCATTTGGACATTTTGAATCACGTTCTTCTTCCATGGAGCCCAGGGTGGCTTACAGTGTTCTTCCTCCTCCCATATTTTATATTCACGACAAACCTGTGTGGTAGGTTAGACAGGGTGAGGTGACTGGCCCATGGTCAGCCAGTGAGGAACATAGGAAGTCGCCTTCTACCGAGTGAGACCATTGGTCTACATTGCTCAATTTTGTATAGTAAACACTGAACCGGACTGGCTCTCACTTTAGATTGGGAGAAGGCATACAGAGGAAAGGATAGCACAACCCAAGGTCTGTCTGCAATGGCTGCAGAATAATTTACCTTGTGACTTATCAGAGAACCTTTATACTCCACTTTAGCCTGTCCTGCAGCAGCTGTGCTAAAAGGAGTAACAGGCTTAAGAACTAGAGGAATGTCCCAAAAATTATTAGTCTGGCCCATTTCCATAAAGGAGATGATTGCAAGTTTCATGAATAAAGGCAAGAAACTAAAGCTTGAAATAAACTCTTAGCAAATCATTTTAGGAAGAGGATTCAAAATATTGGAGTGGGGGAGTGAGGGGGGGGGAGTTCCAGGCCACTCATTGGATCGATTGTGGGAATTTTCAGAAATAAGTGATGGCTATCACTTCCGTGCATTAAGAAGGGCATTAGGAAATTATTTCCATTTGAGGGAGCAAGTTATCTGCTTCCGTGGTTTATCTCTTGTGGTAAATTGTATGTCTTCTCCTAATAGATTGAAGAGGCAGCTGATATTATCCAGAAACTGCACCTGATAGCACAGGAGTTACCTTTCGACAGGTGAAGTATGACTGACAGCTGTAAAATGGTCTTTGTGATTTCTGATGGAATGCAACTGACTCTTGCTAGCATTTTAAAGGGGGGGGAAGTGGGGTGGGGGAGTAGTCATGAGCTGAAATCAAAACAGTACATTTCAAGTGAAAAAAAAATCATTAAAAATACTTTAATTATAACAACATTTTCCACTTCTGCGGTAGATGACAACATGGCAGATGATTTACAGTGCAATCCTATGCCTGTTTACTCAGAATTACGTGCCATTATGTTCAAAGGTAAACTGTGCATAGGATTGCAGATTTACTCAGCCAGTAGAAGGCAGACTTTACCCAAGTACTCTGCTCTGAGTTTTTATCCCACCTTTCCTCCAAGGAGCTCATAGTGACCTAGGTGGTCTCTTTCTCCCGCCCGTCCTCTCCCATTTTATTCTCATAGGAACCCTGTAAGATGATGATGCAGAGAAAACGGTAACTGGTCCAATGGTAACCCAGTGACTATCATGGCTTGGCAGGGGGTTGGACTGGATGGCCCTTGTGGTCTCTTCCAACTCTATGATTCTATGGCTGAGTGGAGAATGAAACCCAACGCAGCTCTCCTGCATCTTCATCCCTCTCTTCACTGCACCACATTAAGTATTCAGCTAAGTCTTACTCAGAGTAGATCCATTGAAGTTGATGAACCTATGGCAGTCATGTTTATTAACTTTAGTGTGTCTACTCTGAGTAGGAGCAGCATGAACTGCCTCTTGAGAGCTCCTTGAACACCACTCCTTCCATTTTTTGCAGCCAGTTGGGGTTTTTTTTGCCTTCCGCAGACTTGTCCCAAGTAGTCTGCAGGCAGTGCGGCTGTTCATTGTAGGATTCACTTGCTTCTAAAGCAGAGGTTTGTTAATTGGGGACCTGATCCGGACTCTCCAAACATCTTTCTGGCAGCAGTGACGACAGAATATGTAAAACAGAAGCAAATGTATTACATAGACTTGGTGCTGGGGTGTATAGAGCCCAACACCCTGATAGGGATTCAAATTGCCCCCTCCCTAGTTATCAGACTGATCCTTTGACCGGCAGAGAGGGGTTGGTAATCTCTCCACCTTGGCCAAGGATGAATGTGGCACCCTGGCAAAAAGAGCGGGGCTAGCTTTCCGTTTTAAGCCAAAGGTTCATTCATTGTTGTAGAGGGCTTTCTTCTTTCCAGTGTGGAGATCAGCTTTGTGAGTCCTCAGACCTCTGCCCTATGGCTGATATCAGAAGCAGAGCTTCAGGCAGCTGTGCCATTAGCTTCAGACAGAAGGAAGGCCACACAGCATGGCAAGGACATGCAAAAGGTAGAGACCACAGTGCCTTGGAAACAAATTTATTTCCAGGCCGATTCCTGACACTTCTTGAACTTGGAAATTCTCTTTTGGGGGAAACCACAATTAAGATAAGGCAGACATGTTCTAGTTACTTGCTCTCTAGAAGGTTACTTTCGTATCTTGATTGGGATGGCCCCTGAGGAAGAACTTGCATGTTTGAAAATGTGCTGGGAGTTGGCTTAGCTTATAAATTCTTCTCTGTACCTGTTTGCCTTGTGCATCTTTGAGGCTGCACCATCACAAGGTTGCAGAGCAGATGTGATGTTCGTAACAAGTTTCTCCAGTTTCCAAATCTGCCTGTGGGCCCGAAAAGGGGCAGAGCCCCTGAAGCAGAGCTTGACATGGAGGGGCCTTCAGTTCCGTCTTCTGAGAGAGCGTACTTGTGTAGCACATGTTTTGTCCTATCAGAGTCATTTATCAGTAGACACAACTAGCTAGTTCTGCTAGCAGAAGCCCACATAAGGACTTTTGCCTTATGAGGGGGGATAATTCTGTCTGTGCAGCTGAAAAGCTTGTGCTGACAGGACAATTGCCATAGTGCTATATTGGTTTCCTGCCAAAATATTTTGAGGGCTGCACCTAAAAATAATTACAACTGTAACTCTGCCCTAATTTTTTCCATTGCATTGTCTTCTTGTATGTTGATGTTTCGATATATATATTAATATACTGTACTGTATATGAGATTCTCTGATAATATTTTAACATACTGCTGCGTACCACCTTGAAATTGGGGGAGGTGGTGTAGAAATCATAAAAAAATGTAAAAATGTGATGTGTGAAGGTTGCCTGAAGGTTGAAGTGCAAGCCTTTAATTTTAATGTTTTTTTGTCAATAGGTTTTCAGAAGTAAAATCCAAAATAGCAAGTAAGTTCTTCTCTCTGCTGCCATGAATTTCTTAAATTGACTTGAAAATATCCTTATTGCTCCCTTTTCACTAACTTGTGGAATGTTATTTTATACCCCCCACCTCCTTTCCCCTTGCATTCAGGTAAGTATCACGATTTGGAGTGCCAACTGATTCAGGAGTTTACCAGTGCACAAAGAAGGGGGCAAATCCACAGGATGAGAGAAGTAACTGCAGTCCTGCTTCACTTTAAGGTAAGGGGCGAGAGTCTCTTTCTAAGGTTTGAATCCTGTGCACACTTACCTGGGAGTGAGCCCCATTGAACTCAGGAAGACTTACTTATAACTAGCTTCTTTCTTTGGCGATCACTCGTAGCCGAGTAAGATTGTCTTCCATAAACACAGTTTTAACAATGGGTCCGTAAGTGACTGTGGAGGCCAGTTCTGGATCCACACGTCCTTCCACAGTGGGGACATTGGTTTCCAGGCGGGAGTTGATCACAGTGTGGATTTGCTAGGCGTGCCTTCCTCTTAGCACGTTTCTCCCTTGCGTCCTGAGTTCAATTGTCTTCAAAGCCCATGACACTTTTGGTAAAGGCTGTTCTCCAACTGGAGCGATCGCAGGCCATGCATAGCGCTGCAGCCTCAGCCAATCAGCAAGGGTTTTGAAAAATAGGTATCCAAATGATTTGGCTCAAAAGAGGGCCTTCCAGATTGCAGCCATTACTTAATCCATCCAGATGATGTGGCTACAGCAAAGCGATTCCCAGCACATAGAACATTGTGCCATTGGAAAAAGCAGTTTGTTTTGCCCCCTGTATGTTTGACTTTTGTACCGTTTACCTGCATGGATGGCAGTTGTACTCAAGTTTATGGGTAGCGGGGAATGTCCATTGAATGGGTAGTGCCAGGTCTGTTGCTTCCAATTTTGTTAAGCAAATAATGTGCCTGAGAGGTTGTCGAGTTCGACAGATTTAATAGCCATTAGCATGTGCAGTGAAGTGCCACTTTTTGGGGAGAGACCAATGGTCCATCCAGCAGACCCATCTGTTCTCCTGGTTATTTTGTACTCCCAGTAGTATGTTGCTGGCAAATTGGAGCTCCCCGGGGGCCAAGCAAAGAAAGAGAGCTGGGAGGAAGAGAGTTCCTCCCCCAGCGCCCTTGTCAAAACAGGATGTGAAACAGTCATTAATGGTAGTCGCAATGTTCCTAAATTTCAATCCCCTTTTTTGTTTTTAATAGGGCTATTCTCACTGTGTCGATGTGTATATAAAACAGTGCCAAGAGGTAAGGTTTTGCTTATGAAGGATCTAAATAACATTGTTTTGCAACTGTGGATATTTTAATGGTGGCAACTCTCTCCTAACTTACTCAGGGTGCCTACTTGAGGAACGATATATTTGAAGATACTACTGTCCTCTGCCAAAATGTGAACAAGCAGGTTGGCGATATATTTAGCAGCCCTGAGACTGTAATGGCCAAACTCATCCAGAACATCTTCGAAATCAGACTTCAGGTGACTCAAACTTTTAAAAGCACATTTTAAGTATTTTTCAAATACAAACAAGTTACTGTTGTTTCATTGTGTTCTTTGTGTAGTACATTCCTTTTCAGAATTGTTATCTGTAGCAACCTTAATTACTAAAATCCTTGAAGCTTTTTGGCGCAAGAATGCATTGTTTGATATATGTTGTGCAGTTATGGCTCTGTGCTGTGCTTGCTCCCCCAATGCTATAGAAGTCGTGTGGGAGAATCTTTTTGTGGTACAAGGCTTTGAACTCCACAGCTTGGTTCTAATCGTAATAATATATAATAATAATATTTTTTTTATTTATACCCTGCCCATCTGGCTGGGTTTCCTCAGCCACTCTGGGCGGCTCCCAATTGGATATTAAAAACACAATACAGCATTAAACATTAAAAACTTCCCTAAACAGGCCTGCCTTCAGATGTCTTTTAAAAGTAAGGTAGTTGCTTATTTCCCTGACATCCGATGGGAGGGCATTCCATAGGGCAGGTGCCACTACCAAGAAGGCCCTCTGCCTGGTTCCCTGTAACCTCACATCTCACAGGGAGGGAACCAACAGAAGGCCCTTGGCGCTGGATCTTAGTGCCTGGGCTGAACGATGAGTGTGGAGATGCTCCTTCAGGCCGTTTAGGGCTTTCAAGGTCAGCACCAACACCATGAATTGTGCTCGGAAATGTACTGGGAGCCAATGCAGGTCTCTTAGGACCAGAGTTATATGGTCGGTATTATGGGCCTTAATGGGCAAGTCACAAAAACATAGCCTCAGATTCCATTATGTACACTGAAAATAGTAATAGCCAACTGCACAGAATCTTTGTGGGCATGAGCAAGGAATAGATTGTGGGGCTTTTTGCTGCTGAGAATGGGTGGCACCTCAAGCAACTGCCAAGTGAGCATCATATTCCACAGAGCGGCTCCTTCTGTCCCTTGCCTGTTGCCCGTCCTCTGCTCTTTATGAACTGTGTTGCTTCCCCTCTGGGACCAGGGATTTTCCACCTGACTGCATCCCTGAGTATGGTGAAGGGATGGAGGAACAATTTGTGAGTAGGCTGGGCCCCTGGTGCCTGTGCTAGCAGTGTGTATATCTGTGCTTAATACTGGATCCAAGTACTTTGGCTCCCCTCCTATAATGGGGAGGTGGGTGGTTCAAGGGGATGTTCATACACCACATTAGTGGAAATGATAGAAAGGGGATTGGGATAGCCCCATCTCCACTCCCACTCTCTCCAACATATAGAAAAAGAGGTAGAATAGTGGTAGTTTCTCAAAACTGGATTATTATATATGAATGTGTTCAGGTTGCATGCCCCTCTAAGAAAGATCAAGAACTACCAGTGCTGGTTTTCATTTCACAGAGTTATATAAAAGATCAGTTGGAAGAGCACAAGAAATCTGACGCAGAGCAGTATCTTCAGAGCCTCTATGAACTGTATACAAGGTTGGTGCTATATGTTACAAATTTTAAAAGTGGGCACGGGCAAGGTCTGCTGGTGTTCCCCTCCCTTTTTTTGTCCTCCAGCACTTCACAAAGTGGTACCTCGACTTACGAAGACGATCTGTTCTGCGGCTGTCTTCGTAAGTCGGAGTCTTCGGTTGTCGAAGCGGGGTTTTTGTGCATGCGCGAAGCGCGATTTCGCACTTCTGTGCATGCGCCGACCGTGCGCGCTGCTTTGCGCAGGTGCAGGGCGCGCGCAGCGAAAAGACTTCCGGGGTTGTCGACTTCGGAAGTCGAAACCTTCGGAAGTCGAATCGTTTGGTTGTCGAGGTATGACTGTATTCTGTCCATAGATGCCATTTCCTCACAGAACTGTGGGCTGTTTCTTCTTCTTAAAAAATAATGTGTGCTTATAATGTGTGCCTGCGGACCTCTGTGCCTTCCTACATGTGCACCCATGCCTAAATTTGCTGTAATACAAAAGGAGAAATTCAGGGCTGGGGGGAAGACTAGACACCTCTGCTTCTGTGGTGTTCAGAAAGTGCCACTAGCCAGGGCTTTCTGGCATCACAAGAAATGCGTCAAAGAACAGCGACTGTTACTGGTGGCCCCAGGTGAATACTGAATATTATATTCAGTACTATTTGTACTCAGGGCAGCAGGAGCCTTGATTGGTGGTGAAGGAGGAGTGGCACGAGGGTGACTGGGATGAGAGGATTGCACTGTGTGAAGGTGGATGCCTTCACACTAAATAAACAAGGAGAGTAGCACCCTTGGAGTTTCTTCCAACTCTACATTTCTATGATTCTATGATAACAGGGTATGGGGAGCCAAGTTAGTAGACTAAGTAAGCTATCCCTCTTCCAGTAAAGTGAAAATCATCCGGGAAGGGTTGGGGTTGACATTCTCAAACTGAACTGTAGTAAAATGAATTTAAAAAAGTAAAAAATTGTCTAGTAGCACCTGGTGTGCTGGTGCCTGGTGACTTCTGCTTCAGTGTATCTGTGTGCATGCACACAAAAGCTTATACCCAGAACAAACTTAGTTGGTTTCTAAGGTGCTACTGGAATTTTTAAAAATGTATTTCTACTGCGCCAGACATGGGTACTTACCTGAATCAGTAGACCAGGTCCAAAGTCCTTTGGCAGTGCTGTAGCGTTTGCTGTGGCCAGACCCCTCACTCCAAACCCCTTAGTGAACACTGCAAATACTTTATACTTGAATGTTACCTCCTGCTAATGCTTTCCTTCTTGCTCCCTCCCCTCTCTCCCTTCCTTAACATAAAGGACTACTAATCTTTCGAGCAAATTGATGGAGTTTAACTTGGGCACTGATAAGCAGACTTTCTTGTCTAAGCTTATCAAATCCATCTTCGTTTCCTACTTGGAGAATTACATCGAGGTGGAAATTGGTTATTTGAGAAGCAGGAGCTCCATGATATTGCAGCGCTATTATGAGTCGAAAAACCACCAAAAGAGAGCCATTGGAAGTGGAGGGTAAGGTTTGGCTTCCAGTCTTGTTTACTGTGCTTCTTTCTTTCTTGATTTTAAGTTTGCAGTATTCTCAAACCCACATTAAGGACAAGTCTTTTGTTTACGATACTGGTATGCACACATTTATAATTTTGTTTGCTGTCTGCTGCAATGGTTGCTTGCATGTCTTAATAATGCAGTCACAAAACCAAGCTAAAAACTTTGCAGGGAAGTTTGTTGTGTGAAATAAATGGAACACCGTGATGGAACACACGGCAACACAGTTTACCTTCCTGCCGCAGCGGTGCCTATTTATCTACTCACACTGGTGTGCTTTCGAACTGCTAGGATGGCAGGAGAAATTGCCAGCTGTATACCACGTATACCCCATAGGTTTACAATATATGTGTTGCATGTGGATGCTAGAAGGATTTTGTCCAGCCCATAGTGATACTCCAGCAGAAAGTTGTTTCCTTGCTGTAGCTATAGCCACCAAGACCACCTCTCTGTTTCCTGGCTGTGCTAACTTGGCATAAGCAGTAGCTTTTAAGAGAGTGTTGGAGGCAGCACAAGAGTGAAGGCATTCCCTGTGGTGGACACATGCATACCTTTTGCCCTATTATTATTCCTTGTCCAACGGGCTTTGCTGGTTTTGAAACACTGCAAAACCTCTTGTGCCAGAGACGATAGGAGGACAAAAGAAATGGTTCTGCATCCCACAGGCAGGCTTGCCTCTGCTGTACCAGCTTTAACTTTCTTCATATGAGTTGCTTGTCTCCATTTCTTTCGTATTGATGGTGTGGCATTTGTTGTTTTTTCTTCAAAAATCTGAGGAATTTGCATTCTGTATTTAAAATGTCTAGCATTGTTCTTCATGTGGCTGAAAAGTTAACCCTGGTTTGCATAACCAGGCTTCACTTGGGTAAATGGTTCCTGCTTGGTCCATCTCTTTCTAGCATTCAAGAATTCAAAGAGCGAATACGGCAGCGGACAAACCTGCCATTGGGCCCCAGTATTGACACCCACGGCGAAACTTTCCTGTCCCAGGATGTGGTGGTTAATCTTTTGCAAGAAACTAAGCAAGCCTTTGAAAGGTGCCACAGGGTGTGTACACTCATTTAATAGAATTATTTTAGGCTATCTCTAATGGTTTATCAGAATACACTGTGAGTGTTGCTGTGTGGAGACAAACATTTTCTGAGTGTGTGCTCCATTTTGCTGTTTTTAAATCTTCTAATAGTTTTTTTTAATTACCTTAGTTCTTTGCTATTTTTGAAAACTTTTTTTTTAGTAGAAAAGTGGCATATAGATGCATGAGATAAGTGTTTCTTCCTGAGCCCCTATATCCCAGCTCAGTCCCTGAGATAATCTGGAGGAGCTTCAACTAGTAGTTGGGCATTTACCTGTGGGTTTAGGGTGGTATTTAAAATAAATAAATAAATAAATAAATAAATAAATAAATAAATAAATAGTGCCCTCAATCTTTCCCAACACCAGGGTCTTTTCCAGGGAGTCTTCTCTTCTCATGAGGTGGCCAAAGTATTGGAGCCTCGGCTTCACGATCTGTCCTTCCAGTGAGCACTTGGGGCTGATTTCCTTCACAATGGATAGGTTTGAGTCTAAGCTGATCAAACCCATCTTCCCTAAGTATATTCATTAATAAAGTTTTGCTGTTGGGACTAGAGTGAAATTGACGGGAGCTGCAAGACCGTAGTTTCCCCTTCTGGATTCCCTTTTGCAGTTCAATAGTGGTTTTTTTTTCGCCCCACCTTCCCTTGGTATAATTATAGATGTGCCTTCAGTCCAGATTGCCAAGCTCACTACTGTGTGTGGTTGCTCTCCTCCTTTTCACCCAGCTCCCAATAGCATTTTCTGGGGGAAAGGGATGATAGCACTGGAGTCTGGAGAGAGGGCGAGAAGGGCAAGAGGAGCAGGAGGAAGGGTTGTTTCATGAAAGATGCAAGGAGCTGTGAGGGGCCCAGAAGGGAGTGGGGAACCCTGGGCCCTAGGCAGAATGCAGCCTCCCAGGCTCTCTGTCCAGCCCATGGAGCTCTCCCCTCACCCAGACTTCCTTCACACCTTCCTTCAGCGTTTATACCTGACTGGAATGTGTCCTTGAACTCTGATCACGCCTCTTGCTTGTCTGAAAGGGGAATAGAGAGAGAGACGTGCAAAAAACCTATTGCACTATACAAGGCCAACGTTTTCCATTCATTGCCTGCTACTGTCCCCACCCACAATTGGCATGTTGCTTAGAAGGGAGTGGCCCTCAGTACCCCACCCCTTCTTTTTTCAGAAATTCCTTTTCAGGAAATAACGGTAGGGGTCCTTAGTAGGGCTGGGCGATATATCGCCCAACAGTGGTTTGAAGTCCATATCGTGATAACATAATTTTTGACCTGGCAGTGTATCGCAAATCATGGTATGTGTGTACGCGATGCAAAAATCACAGTGTGGGAAAAGATGTGGAGCCGGCCAATGCTTCTCTCGATTCCTGCAGCCCCTGTTAACTCTGTTGGCTCAGCTCTCCCTGCCTCCTGCAGAGGGCAGCAAATCACAAGAGCAGGCGCCGGCAAAAATCACGATGCGGGAAAAACCGTGAAGTCAGTCTGTGGCTCTGCATAGCTCCATCCTTATTTCATACATAGTCATGCTTAGCTGGTGATATATCAGGATGTTGAAAACCAGATATCGCCCAGCCCTAGTCCTTAGGACGGCTAACAAAAGCTTGTCACTTGCAAGTTTCTCCAACTCTTCATAATTACGTGGTTTTGGTTGGTCTTTGCATGAATCCGTGCAAAGCTGTCTGTGTTTAAAATAGTTTGCATATAATTCTTCACATCTCAGTGCCAGAAAGGTCCTAACAAGCACTTTCCACTTTTAAAGCTTTCTGACCCTTCAGATCTGCCGAAAAATGCCTTCAGAATTTTCTCTTTGCTCGTGGAGTTCTTATGCATCGAGCACATTGATTATGCTCTGGAAATTGGGTTGGCTGGTAAGTGCAGTACTGCCTTTATTCCCAATAAATATTGCACTGTAACGTAGCTAAAATATGTGACCCTTCTTTGAAACTATACATTTTTGGAAACGACTTAAAAGTTCATTAAACTGAGGCTGCAGCATTCTGATGTAACTAGCCCTAGCGGTAAACAAACAAAATGTAATGTAAACACCATTCTTAAAATTGCTGATATGTATATAATTTAGGAGCGACACCAATGAAATTGATTGGACTAGTCCCATTTTCAGCTTTTAAAGAAATAAGAATATCAAACACTTAACCTTCATACAGCTTAAAGTCAGTGTCCTTGTTATCGCTGCGATTCTGCTAACTGATTCTCAGGTTTCCTGATGCTTGTGGATGGTTTGTTTCCTTAGACTCATTTAAATGTTTTTACCGGTTTCATTATTTGCTTGCCTCTAGGAATTCCTTCTCCAGATGCCAAGACTGCAAATCTTTACTTCCTGGATGTCGTGAACCAGGCTAATACCATTTTTCACCTCTTTGACAAGCAGTTCAATGATCATCTGATGCCATTGGTTAGGTAGGTTATCTGTTGTGTCTTCAAGCCAAGAAGCCATGTAGAGTTTGCATTCTGACTCGTAAATGTTTCTTTGTAGAGGCAAAAATTATTATTATTAATTATTTATACCCCGCCCACCTGGGCGGCTTCCAACAAATACCAAAATACATTAAAATATCACAGATTAAAAACTTCCCTAAACAGGGCTGCCTTTAGGTGTTTTCTAAATGTCACATAAAAGCTCCAGAACAAGCAGTCCACACGCTCCAGCAGGGCAAAGATGCAGTAGGAATCAGTAGTTTGGTTGCTCTATCTGCAGGTTTTTACCATGTGATTATCATCCCCATTTACACCCAAGGCCTGATTTATCGCACACATTTAAGTTGCTTGGCAGAGGCTGAAGTAGGAAAGGAAGCATTGGAACTGGATTTGAAGGAAATAAATAGAGGGTTCTGGGACTTCGGAAGGAGGACATGGAGGCAGACACTCTGGGATTTCTTGCACCCTGACCTACTGGAAGCCCCCATGCCTACTTCTGAGAGATCACATATTTCCATGTAATCCTCTGGAGGTTTAAAAACCTTCTTTTGCATTTTTTCCAAATTAAGTTAGTTAACTTGGAAGCTGAGATTTTCAGTATTCTGTTGGATAACGATGCCCACGAATGGCATTACATGAGTGATAAAAGGTATCAGTGGCTATTAGACATGATGGCTATAGGCCAGGCATGTCAAACCTGCGGCCCTCCAGATGTTTTGAACTACAATTCCCATCTTCCCCAACCACTGGTCCTGCTAGCTAGGGATCATGGGAGTTGTAGGCCAAAACATCTGGAGGGCCGCAGGTTTGACATGCCTGCTATAGGCTAACTCTGAATGACAGTCACTGGGGAAGATCAATAGGAGAGGCCTGTCGCCCTCAGGTCTACTGCTGGGCTTTCCATAGACACCTGGTTGGTCACAGCAAGAAAGAGGAGCTGGACTAGGTGGGCTCCCTTTTATCTGATCCAGCTGGGCTCTTTGGATAGTCTTCTGCATATGTAATACTTTTCCATACTTGCCTCCACACTGCACCCCCAACAGCTGCACAGCCAGGTTCTCCCTCTCACGTAGCTTGTCCCACACATAACTGCGACTAGGAGGCCTCTTTCACGAGAGGCAAAAATGACAGGGTGGACGAACTGGGAAACCCTTGCAGATTCACGTGCCCTGGGATCGAGGGTGCTTGGAGTCGATGTGTGTGTGGCAGAGAATGGTAGCTTAACGACTTCCCCTCCCTCCATTTATCACAGCTCTTCTCCCAAGCTCTCCGAATGTCTTCAAAAGAAAAAGGACGTCACAGAACAAATGGAGGTGAAGCTGGACATGGGCATTGACAGGCAAGTGAGGGTTTTATCACCTTTCAGAGCTATCACTCAGTTTCCCCTTTTGCATCAGCTGTCCGTGGGTTGGTACAGTTCATTCTTCTGGCAAATAATGAAAATTGAAGGGTGGGGGGAATTGTGGACATGTGTCTAGCCATCCCTCCACCCCAGTGTCTAGTTCTGATTGCAAGTCCCTTGGAAGAAGGGACAGCCATGCTGCTTTTTTGTGAAGTGCAGTGTATTGGGATCGTGTTATATGAATAATGTGCGTGTTATCTCTAATTTTAATAGTGAAGTTTTAAATCGCCTCTGCTGCTCTTTAGCGGCCCACCATTTCTGGAAGCCCAGGGGAGTAGGCCTGCAACGGCACACTTCACCACAAGTTAGCGGTTGCTTTGAGAAAGGGGATCGTGTTGGCTTGGGCTTTGTGGGGCTCAAAATGCTCACTTTAAAACAGCCACCTGGTATTTTAACTTTGAAGGACGCTGAATTGCATGATTGGGCAGATGAAGCACATCTTGGCGGCGGAACAAAGGAAGACCGATTTCAAACCAGAAGATGAGAACAATGTTCTGATTCAGTACACTAATGTGAGTAACTATATATAGATTAGTCAATGACAAGTGACACGGCAAGTAATTGGACTGCCGCTGGCGTTCTTCCCTGCTGACTCTGCTCAGCATACGCATTTTATCACACGTGCACCTCACTTAATAGTCAAGTTTTCTTCACTCTTCTAGGAATGCTGATGCTTTTCCATTGTGCGATTTCAGCCTGGGCGAGAACAATAGTGGTTCCTAAATGCTCAGCGTTTTTAGTCATTGGTGTCCTGTTGTGCTGTATAGAAATCATAAGAATGTGGAAGCATAGAGCAGGGCGAGGCTTGCAGATAGTTTAGCCCAGCCCCCTGCAATAAGGCTGTATCCTTTTAGGTACTAAGCCACACTGTATTTACTACTGCGATTTAGCATTTATACCGCACCAGCAGCCAAACCCACCCTCCCACCCTGCGGAGTAGCCCCCAGCACCCCAGCTGAAGTGTGCCACATTCAAAAAGCATAGAGTAAAAATGAATACATTCCTCACTGTGCTCTTCAGGCTCTCCTAGATCTCTGTGGTTGCCACCAGCAGAGCCACAATGTATGAAGAAATCCAAATGTTGCACATGGAGTAAAACGCTCAGAATGAATGATGCCTAAATTGCCAGGGAGCTTATTTTAATAGCAGTGCACATTTTGCGACCACATTTGAAGGCCTTCTCATGCATTAACATAATATAAGGATAGTATAACTCCAGAACCTTGACTGACTTTGGTAGCAGCCAAAGTATTGGGGTAATTGTAGCACATGGATTCAAGTTACGAGAGATTCTGACTAGACATCAGGAAGAACT
Source organism: Zootoca vivipara (assembly GCF_963506605.1). Lineage (NCBI taxonomy): Eukaryota > Metazoa > Chordata > Lepidosauria > Squamata > Lacertidae > Zootoca > Zootoca vivipara. Next base: position 5,808,100 of record NC_083276.1, read on the forward strand.
TTCTGACAGCAAGAGCTGTTTGACAGTGGAACGGTCTCCCTCGGGAGGCGGTGGACTCTCCTTCCTTGGAGGTTTTTAAGCAGAGGTTGGATGGCCATCTGCCAGGGATGCTTCAGTCGATATTCCTGCATTGCAGGGGGTTGGACTAAATGACCCTTAGTGTCCCTTCCAATTCTACAATTATAGTATTCTATTTATTTATCTGGTGTGAGTGCATGAGAGAGAGATGGGTGCACATCAAGACCACTACTGCTTACTTAATATTAGCGTTTGAGTAACATCAGTGGGATTTACTTTCAGATACTTCCACTGGGATATCTGAATGCTTTTTAAAATAAGAGGTATGAAATAGATATAGTGAACCTTTTTGTTGCATCAGCATCTCTTTCTGCATGCAAACCTCTGGGTTACACAAAACTACTTGTCAGATGGGAAAAAAATGATTACGGTAAATCTCAAGTATGATTCTTGTACATTAGTCACTTCAAATAACTGCCGTATCACCAATAATTTTTTCACTTTAAACAAGTGTAATAAGCAGGGATTGCAAGCCAGTTCTAGAAAAATTTCCTTATGAGTGAATCCCATTGAGTTAAATGGGGTTTACTCTCAGACAAGTGGGCACAAGAATGCAAACTGTATTTTGTTGCAGTTCCTGGGAGTTTCACATTCCAGGAAGGCCATCTAAAAGTATTGAACTCATCTTCTTCCAAGAGGGCAGCTGAGAGGTTTGCGAAAGAGTGAAGTGTCCATTCTTTATTCAGTTGAAAAATGTTGTATGAACACAGTATGTGAGGTGTCACCTTTCCCCAGTCGTCAGTTCAGAAACCCAACACACACCCCACAATTTCCACCCCGAGTGGCTGCCAAGCCTGACAGAGCCCTTTCCTTTTTCTCCTCCTAACTTTCCTGCTTACTTTTCAGGCCTGTGCCAAAGTCTGCATCTATGTCAGAAAGCAAGTGGGAAAGATCAGGAATTCTATGGATGGCAAAAACGTGGATGGTGTTCTGACGGAGTTTGGAGTTCGCTTCCACCGACTCATCTATGAGCACCTGCAACAATATTCCTACAGCTGCATGGGTGGCATGTTGGCAATCTGTGATGTGGCTGAATACCGGAAATATGCCAAAGAGTTCAAGGTATGTGGCCAACAAGGCATGCCCAAAGCAATTGGAGATGCTGCACCTTGTCCTTGTATTTGGCTGGGTGGCCTAATGTTAAAACGGGATTTACCTATTTGTAAAGTGGGAATAATCAAACTGTCAGCCTCCAAGGTTTGTTGCGTTTATGAACAAAGGTAAGAGAAATGTCTGGGCGTTGGGGCGCATTATGCAAATAATGTTTTGCTAATACAGTGGTATCTCGGTTTTCAAATCTAATCCGTTCCGGAAGTCCGTTTGAGTTCCGAAACGTTCCGAAATTGAAAACTGAAAGCGGAAGCCTCAATACGGAAGCCTCAATACGGAAAACTCAATACAGAAGCTGCGTTTCCTGTTTAACTTCTGAGGCGCGTTCAAAAACCATGGCATTTACTTCCGGGATTTTGGTGTTCAAGTTTCGAAACATTCAACTACGGAGGCGTTTGAAAATCGAGGTACCACTATCATCTCTAGGCCTGTGGTGTATCTGAAAAGCACCATTGGGTATTTAAATTGATCTTGCTTTGCTTCCCCCCCCATTGCTACAGATTGCACTGGTCCTGCAACTTTTTGACACGCTCCACTCCCTTTGCAACCTCCTTGTCGTAGCTCCGGATAACTTGAAGCAGGTCTGCTCAGGAGAGCAACTTGCTATTCTGGACAAGAACATCCTCCATTCCTTTGTACAGCTCCGCCTTGACTACAGATCCGCTCGCCTCGGCCGCCACTTCAGCTGAGAGCGCAGAAGAAGCAAAACCCAAGTGTTTGCTGGGACTTGGCTTGCTAGAGAGCACAGTGGCGGCTTCTTCTGAGGGTGGGGTGGGGTGGGGGCCGGATTGGGGAGGGGGCTAGAGAGAGAGAGAGAGAGAGAGAGAGAGAGAGAGCACTCTCAGTAGAAAAATGTCCCGGTGTAACTTAAACTGGGCCTTTCCATTTGTCCTCTTTTCTTCTTCCGTGTAAAATAAACAACCTCCAGAAATTAAGATTCTGCAAAAAGCACTTCCTATTGCCTGTTCATCGGAATGCCACGTGGCCAGTCTTTCTGACTTCCTGTCTTCTGAATGAATTAATTAAATAAATAAAAACAAATAAATACATTTTCAGCACTGGTTCAAAAAGAGTGATTTGTATTTCAGAAAATCCAATGTGGATTCCTTTGCCTGAGCTGCAACCTAACACCTTACGGTTACCCTGTGGAGGGAAGGGAATAGACGCTTTTCGTAGATGGGCGTTCCTTAAAACCACTTTGTGCTCTCTCAAAATGACACCCGCCACAGGTGTAAAATTTTGCATGAGGAAACTTGGGATCTGCTCCGAGAGAGTTGGGAAAGCATCAGGAATCGTCTCCCCCCGCAGAGTTAAATGATGTTCCCGAGGCAGAGCTCTCGTTCTATGGCAGGCATCTCTGTTCAGCTGAACAAGTCTCCTGGCTCTTCCTTTCTCTTTTCCATTTCCTTTCTCGCCATGCCTTTCCTTGCTCCCAGTAGCCACCAGCGGCCCATGTCTTGCTGCCTCCTTTTCCTTCCGCTGATGGGGCTTGTGCACATCTATGCAGAATGATCCTGATAAAACATAGTGATGGGGATTAGTGTATCTGGGGCAGGCAACAGCTTGTGGGGTTGACCCACCCCCTTTCCCCCATGAAGAGTGTGGGAATGTTAAAGACAGTAGGAAAGGATATATTAGATGAGTTTTCCCCTTCCTTCACTCACACTAGTAGGTGATGTAGCAGAGCAGATTCCCCTCAATATAGCTGGAAGCTACCGTAGTTTGCAGATTTGTTTGACTCTCTTAGTTAAGATTATTTCCTGGTGTCCCCTTTAATCCCCCTCAAAAGAATAAAGACACAAGAGCCTTTCTGAGTAAAGTAGTAAAAAGTTTACTCACACTTCAGTTCACGATTTGATTCCAGAAAGGCAGGCTTTACTTAATAATTACATAACAAAGTCTGAGTTTGTCTCATATGGAGACTGAACTCATGTGTTGCTGGCTGAGAGCCAGCAGATGGCAAAACTACATTAAGAGAACAAAATGGCTGCAGGAGAGCAGCATGGCAGCGAAAGATCAACAACCCACTCTAGGGAAATAAGGAATGTTGCATTTGACTGTATCAATGAATTGTATCCCACAAAGAGTTCCTGAACCTTTGACAGTGGCTTGATGCACTGAAGCTCAGCAGCTGGATCTTTTCACTTCCTTGCGGATGCCATGATGGGAAAAGCTTTGGACAGACGACTTGTGCTTGTTGGTTAGTTGTTTAGTCGTGTCCGACTCTTCGTGACCCCATGGACCAGAGCACGCCAGGCACTCCTGTCTTCCACTGCCTCCCGTAGTTTGGTCAGACTCATGTTGGTAGCTTCGAGAACACTGTCCAACCATCTCATCCTCTGTTGCCCCCTTCTCCTTGTGCCCTCAATCTTTCCCAACACCAGGGTCTTTTCCAGGGAGTCTTCTCTTCTCATGAGGTAGCCAAAGTATTGGAGCCTCAGCTTCACGATCTGTCCTTCCAGTGAGCACTCAGGGCTGATTTCCTTAAGAATGGATAAGTTTGATCTTCTTGCAGTCCATGGGACTCTCAAGAGTCTCCTCCAGCACCATAATTCAAAAGCATCAATTTTTCGGCGACCAGCCTTCTTTATGGTCCAGCTCTCACTTCCATACATCACTACTGGGAAAACCATAGCTTTAACTATACGGACCTTTGTTGGCAAGGTGATGTCTCTGCTTTTTAAGATGCTGTCTAGGTTTGTCATTGCTTTTCTCCCAAGAAGCAGGCGTCTTTTAATTTCGCGACTGCTGTCACCATCTGCAGTGATCAAGGAGCCCAGGAAAGTAAAATCTCTCACTGTGCTTGTTGTTGTTGTTTAGTCGTTTAGTCGTGTCCGACTCTTCGTGACCCCATGGACCATAGCACGCCAGGCACTCCTGTCTTGCACTGCCTCCCGCAGTTTGGTCAAACTCATGTTCGTAGCTTCGAGAACACTGTCCAACCATCTTGTCCTCTGTCGTCCCCTTCTCCTAGTGCCCTCAATCTTTCCCAACATCAGGGTCTTTTCCAAGGATTCTTCTCTTCTCATGAGGTGGCCAAAGTATTGGAGCCTCAGCTTCACGATCTGTCCTTCCAGGGAGCACTCAGGGCTGATTTCCTTAAGAATGGATAGGTTTGATCTTCTAGCAGTCCATGGGACTCTCAAGAGTCTCCTCCAGTACCATAATTCAAAAGCATCAATTCTTCAACGATCAGCCTTCTTTATGGTCCAGCTCTCACTTCCATACATCACTACTGGGAAAACCATAGCTTTAACTATACGGACCTTTGTCGGCAAGGTGATGTCTCTGCTTTTTAAGATGCTGTCTAGGTTTGTCATTGCTTTTCTCCCAAGAAGCAGGCGTCTTTTAATTTCGTGACTGCTGTCACCATCTGCAGTGATCAAGGAGCCCAAGAAAGTAAAATCTCTCACTGCCTCCATTTCTTCCCCTTCTATTTGCCAGGAGGTGATGGGACCAGTGGCCATGATCTTGGTTTTTTTGATGTTGAGCTTCAGACCATATTTTGCGCTCTCCTCTTTCACCCTCATTAAAAGGTTCTTTAATTCCTCCTCGCTTTCTGCCATCAAGGTTGTGTCATCTGCATATCTGAGGTTGTTGATATTTCTTCCGGCAATCTTAATTCCGGCTTGGGATTCATCTAGTCCAGCCTTTCGCATGATGAATTCTGCATATAAGTTAAATAAGCAGGGAGACAATATACAACCTTGTCGTACTCCTTTCCCAATTTTGAACCAATCAGTTGTTCCATATCCAGTTCTAACTGTAGCTTCTTGTCCCACATAGAGATTTCTCAGGAGACAGATGAGGTGATCAGGCACTCCCATTTCTTTAAGAACTTGCCATAGTTTGCTGTGGTCGACACAGTCAAAGGCTTTGGCATAGTCAATGAAGCAGAAGTAGACGTTTTTCTGGAACTCTCTAGCTTTCTCCATAATCCAGCGCATGTTTGCTATTTGGTCTCTGGTTCCTCTGCCCTTTTGAAATCCAGCTTGCACTTCTGGGAGTTCTCGGTCCACATACTGCCTAAGCCTGCCTTGTAGAATTTTAAGCATAACCTTGCTAGCGTGTGAAATGAGCGCAATTGTGCGGTAGTTGGAGCATTCTTTGGCACTGCCCTTCTTTGGAATTGGGATGTAGACTGATCTTCTCCAATCCTCTGGCCATTGCTGAGTTTTCCAAACTTGCTGGCATATTGGGTGTAGCACCTTAACAGCATCATCTTTTAAAATTTTAAATAGTTCAGCTGGAATATCATCACTTCCACTGGCCTTGTTATTAGCAATGCTTTCTAAGGCCCATTTGACTTCACTCTCCAAGATGTCTGGCTCAAGGTCAGCAACCACACTACCTGGGGTGTATGAGACCTCCATATCTTTCTGGTATAATTCCTCTGTGTATTCTTGCCACCTCTTCTTGATGTCTTCTGCTTCTGTTAGGTCCTTACCACTTTTGTCCTTGATTATGGTAATCTTTGTACGAAATGTTCCTTTCATATCTCCAATTTTCTTGAACAGATCTCTGGTTTTCCCCATTCTATTGTTTTCCTCTATTTCTTTGCATTGCTCATTTAAGAAGACCCTCTTGTCTCTCCTTGCTGTTTTTTGGAAATCTGCATTCAGTTTCCTGTATCTTTCCCTATCTCCCTTGCATTTTGCTTGCCTCCTCTCCTCTGCTATTTGTAAGGCCTCGTTGGATAGCCATTTTGCTTTCTTGCATTTCCTTTTCCTTGGGATGGTTCTCGTTGCTGCCTCCTGTATAATGTTACGAGCCTCCATCCATAGTTCTTCAGGCACTCTGTCCACCAAATCTAAATCCTTAAACCTGTTCCTCACTTCCACTGTGTATTCATAAGGGATTTGATTCAGATTGTATCTTACTGGCCCAGTGGTTTTTCCTACTTTCTTCAGTTTAAGCTGGAATTTTGCTATAAGAAGCTGATGATCTGAGTTACAGTCAGCTCCAGGTCTTGTTTTTGCTGACTGTATAGAGCTTCTCCATCTTTGGCTGCAGAGAATATAATCAATCTGATTTCGATGCTGCCCATTTGGTGATATCCATGTGTAGAGTCGTCTCTTGTGTTGTTGGAAGAGAGTGTTTGTGATGACCAGCTTGTTCTCTTGACAGAACTCTATTAGCCTTTGCCCTGCTTCATTTTGAACTCCAAGGCCAAACTTGCCAGTTGTTCCTTTTATCTCTTGATTCCCTACTTTAGCATTCCAATCCCCTGTAATGAGAAGAACATCCTTCTTTGGTGTCATTTCTAGAAGTTGTTGTAGGTCTTCATAGAATTGGTCAATTTCACTTTCTTCAGCACCGGTAGTTGGTGCATAAACTTGGATTACTGTGATGTTAAAAGGTCTGCCTTGGATTCGTATCGAGATCATTCTGTCATTTTTGAGATTGCATCCCATTACAGCTTTTGCCACTCTTTTGTTGACTATGAGGGCCACTCCATTTCTGCTACAGGATTCTTGCCCACAGTAGTAGATATGATAGTCACCCGAACTGAATTCGCCCATTCCCTTCCATTTTAGTTCACTGATGCCCAGGATGTCGATATTTATTCTTGTCATCTCATTTTTGACCACATCCAGCTTACCTCCACTCATGGTTCTTACATTCCAGGTTCCTATGCAATATTTTTCTTTACAGCATCGGACTTTCCTTTCGCTTCCAGGCATATCCGCAACTGAGCGTCCTTTCGGCTTTGGCCCAGCCGCTTCATCAGCTCTGAATCTACTTGTACTTGTCCTCCGCTCTTCCCCAGTAGCATGTTGGACGCCTTCCGACCTGAGGGGCTCATCTTCCAGCGTCATAACTTTTATATGCCTGTTGTCTTTGTCCATGGAGTTTTCTTGGCAGGGATACTGGAGTGGCTTGCCAGTTCCTTCTCCAGGTGGATCACGTTTAGTCAAAACTCTCCACTATGACCTGTCCATCTTGGGTGGCCCTGCATGGCATAGCTCATAGCTTCTCTGAGTTATTCAAGCCCCTTCGCCACGACAAGGCATTGATCCATGAAGGGGACTGTGCTTGTTACGTGGGTGTAAATAAGAATCATGACACACACATGTTAGCAGTGTGTATAGATGGAGAGCGGTGCTGAACCCTCCAGTAACTGACTTAAATCTGTGTAGTATCTCCTCACAATTTTCACAATGCTCCTAAGGGAATACACCTGACTACACGTTGACTTAGTTCTGCTGAGATCTAAAAGCCCCATGAAACTGTTAACAGGGCCTCCTTTCCCCATTCATAAGACCATGTTCAGAACGTAGCAAGACAACATGCAGTCTATATTTTATTAACTATAGAATCATGTATACACAAACTGAGCCAAATCCAATGTGCTTAATGTTCCCCATACATTCGTAGGCGAAGTTTTAGCTCCTTCCCTCTCTCAGAAGTGGCATGGAACTTTTTCTGCTTCTGCTTTAAACAGAAAATAATCTGTTGGAAATACTTTAGAGAAGTTTGCTAATTTTTTGGTACATGTGCATCTTTATAAAGAGTTGCCAGCAAGGCAGATTTAGTATGCGAAGGAGCATCTCTCGATCATCTCTCGCTCCCTCTGGTTTAGAACTAGATCCTGTCTCCATTCTGTAGTGCGAATGAGATGATGGAGGGCAGCTGGGATTGGGCATACCTGTGCTTTCCTGCATGCCTTGAGGCTGGGTAAAATACAAATAAAACATTTTGAGTCCGCGTATGCTCATGAGGGCAGTTTATGTCATACTATTGGGACCAAACAATCCCAGTTGGCTCGCCCCCAAGGAGATGACTGGCCTGTGTTTTTTAGTGCATCTTACAAAAGGTCTTCTATCTCTCTCAGGCCTGGACTTAACACTTCAAGCCGCAAGGATCTTCCTGCAAACCTTTTTGAATGTCTCCAGGCCCAATAAGTACTGCCTGATTTATAGCGCTGTAGTTTTTTTTGGGGGGGGGGTGAATACATACAAGCTCAGTATTATTGTGATAAAGGAGCGAGGGAGAGCCATGCCAAGCTTTCCCAAAGCATTCTGGGAAAATGCCTGCTTTGTCTCCTTGCATTGCTCTCTTCGCTGGCCATGGCAGAGGCACAAAGCGTTCCGTGGACACTGGAGAAGGAAGGCACTAGCTGTACAGCTGCCATTTTTGCGAGCTGTGATGTGGATTCCAAACATACCTCTCTGATACCTCTGAATCTTAAGTGCCAGCATTCCTGTTTTGCTCACCAGTATTACAAATCATTCTGCAAAAAAAAAAAAAAAAGCGGGGGGGGGGATTTAGTCCATTTGTGAAAGATTTCAGAATGGCAAGCAATAAGCGTTTGGCATCATTGTATGTCTGCAAATCGCACCAGAAGAGTACTTCAAAACTCCCTATGGTTGCACACACACACACACACACACACACACACACACACTTTCAAAATAAAGTTCTAATGCTGTTATAGATGTCCCTTTAGTCAGCTTGGCCACAAACATCAATACTAACAGAGGAAGTTGTGGGTGGTTCCTTTAAACTCAGTCATACAACCATCGCTGCAACAGCGTTCTCCATTCTGGGGTTCTGTTCTATTCACATGCTTTTGTTCAATATCTCCCATCTGTAATCATTCCTGCCTGCAGAAAGGCAATGATTGCCGGGTTCAAAACGGAGAGAAGCCAGAACTTGCTGCCACCAGGCTACTTACTCTTCAAAGCCGTTTGCTCCGGTACCAGTTTGGGGTGTTATTGTGAGCAGTCTCAGCTCAGTACCCAGTGCTGAAACTTGGAGGTGCATCACGTCAGGTCCTGCAAAGATGGCGTGGGGTCATTTCCCGTTTGTGCTGCCTCCTTTTAAACCAGCTTACTCCAATCTGACCCCCCTCCAGGTATCCTGGGCTTCAGCTCCCCTCTGCTGGAGCCAACACAATCTGCTGGAGCCAGCTTGGACCGATGGGAACTGAAGTCTGGCAATTTCTGGAGGGCGTCAGATGAGGAAAGGCTACCTTACACCAAATCGGACCAGTGAGCTGTTGAGCTCAATTGCCTACTCTGACTGGCAGCAGCTCATCAGGGTTTCAGACTGGGAGTCTTTCCTGGTCCTATTTGCAGATGCTGAGGATTGAGCTTGGGGCTTTCTGTATGCAAAGCCGATGCTCTGCCCCTGAGCAATGCGTGAAGGTGCTCTTTGCGTGCAGAATGCCCAGGTTCAAACTCTAGCTTGCAAATCCGGCAACTTTGGTAGGGCTAAAGAGACTTCCCATTTAAATTTTGGAGAGCCACTATGAATCAGTGCATCCAACACTGGGTTAGATGGAGCAATTACTATTAATTATTGTTGTTGTTGTTGTTTAGTCGTGTCCGACTCTTCGTGACCCCATGGACCAGAGCATGCCAGGCACTCCTGTCTTCCACTGCCTCCCGCAGTTTGGTCTGACTCATGTTCGTAGCTTCAAGAACACTATCCAACCATCTCATCCTCTGTCGTCCCCTTCTCCTAGTGCCCTCAATCTTTCCCAACATCAGGGTCTTTTCCAGGGAGTCTTCTCTTCTCATGAGGTGGCCAAAGCATTGGAGCCTCAGCTGCAGGATCTGTCCTTCCAGTGAGCACTCAGGGCTGATTTCCTTCAGAATGGATAGGTTTGATCTTCTTGCAGCCCATGAGACTCCCAAGAGTAATTATTATTATTATTATTATTATTATTATTATTATTATTATTACTACTACTACTATTACAGTGGTACCTCTACTTACGGACGCGATCCGATCCGGGGTGCCGTTCACACCCCCAAAATTCCATAAGTAGAGTGCCGCTTCTGCGCGTGACACGATAGAGGAAAAAGCAAGGAGTGAGATGGCTAAAAATAGCTTTAGCATGTGTAATGAGATAAGAATCCAATGTCTCTATTCAGACCAGGTCTCTCCATGGTTTTAAGTTTGTTGATAAGTTTCAATTCAGCAAATTTCTCTTTCCAGTTTATCTCTGAAATTCTTTTGTAATAACACAGCTTATTCCTGCAAGACCAATTGCAGTCTTTAACAGTCGTCCACAGGTTTACCACACCTATCAGCCCATCACCCATTCCCACCACCCTTCTGAGTAATAACCCTCCCCACCCTCTCACTATACTTAAGGGTCTGGTGACTTCTGTTTCAGTATATCTGAAGAAGTGTGCATGCACACGGAAGCTCATACCAATGACAAACTTAGTTGGTCTCTAAGGTGCTTGTTGTTGTTGTTGTTTAGTCGTTTAGTCGTGTCCGACTCTTTGTGACCCCATGGACCAGGGCACGCCAGGCACTCCTGTCTTGCACTGCCTCCTGCAGTTTGGTCAAACTCATGTTGGTAGCTTCAAGAACACTGCCCAACCATCTCATCCTCTGTCGTCCCCTTCTCCTTGTGCCCTTCATCTTTCCCAACATCAGGGTCTTTTCCAGGGAGTCTTCTCTTCTCATGAGGTGGCCAAAGTATTGGCGCCACAGTTTCATGATCTGTCCTTCCAGGGAGCACTCAGGGCTGATTTCCTTCAGAATGGATAGGTTTGATCTTCTTGCAGTCCATGGGACTCTCAAGAGTCTCCTCCAGCTCCTTCTTTATGGTCCAGCTCTCACTTCCATACATCACTACTGGGAAAACCATAGCTTTAACTATACGGACCTTTGTAGGCCAGGTGATGTCTCTGCTTTTTAAGATGCTGTCTAGGTTTGTCATTGCTTTTCTCCCAAGAAGCAGGCGTCTTTTAATTTCGTGACTGCTGTCACCATCTGCAGTGATCAAGGAGCCCAAGAAAGTAAAATCTCTCACTGCCTCCATTTCTTCCCCTTCTATTTGCTAGGAGGTGATGACAAAGGTGCCCAGTTTGAGTTACCTACCTGTAACTCAAACTGGGCACCTTTGACTACTCCTTAGCCTTCCTTAACCTGCTGCCTCCGCAGTCAGGGGTGGTCATGATTCTGAATCCCAGTTGCTGGAGGCCACAGGAGGGGAGATGGTGCCCTCATGCTCACGTCCTGCTTGTCGTTTTCCCACAGGCATGTGGGCAGCAACTGCAAGAACAGGCTGCTGGACAGCAGGCCCTTCTTATGCGCTTAAGCGCTTTCATGTACAGTCTATATTTTCCCATCAGTGGGGCCCAAGAGAGCTCGCTGGTGGAACATGCCCCCCCCCTCCCCGCTCAAGCACAACACAAAAGTAATTTGAAGAACAAAATTTGCACTGGGGAGGGGGTGAATTTAAACTCGCTGTGCATTTCAAAGTATTATAGCTATTACGGCGTGCAATTTGGGAAAATATTTTCCAGTCGCACCTCAATATAATTTTAAGTACTATCCACAACTAAATTTCAAAAATGCCTTTTTTATTTCCAGGTAATGAGTTAAAAGTGCTGCCTTTCCACGGCTCCCTCTTCTAACGTTGGCATTTAATGAGCGGCAATCAAGCGGGGTCTTGAGAGGGGGGCGGGTGTAATTATACGCCCTCCAATTGGTTAAAATAGGAAATTGCCAATAGGGCAGAAAATAACAGATGTGTTTCCCCCTCCCCACCCAATTTACAAGTCCTATAATTTTTTAACACAACTTGGTGTTTTGTATTCCGTTTTGCTTTGCAGCCGAAGGGGTGACGATAATGAAAGGGGAGAAAGGCAGAGTGCAGTAGTTACAACTCCATCCATGCAACTTGGGAGGGGTGGGGGAAAAAAAAGAAGTATACATATTGTGAAAAGGGAACCTGGAGGAGGATTGTAGAAAAGAAAGATATTTAAATGCTTAGAAACAAGCTGATGGGGAGTCATAAACGGTGAAGGCAGCCGTAACATTTTAAGAGCAGCGGAAACACTTGGGTAGCTCTTTTGAAGCCCTGAAAACACAAACATACAAATTTCCACAGTCCTGGGGTGAGCTCAGAATGTGGAGGGGGGGGGAAGCGCACAAATTGCTTTACGAGTTTCAGCATTGCTCAAGCTTCAACCAAACATAAGAAGCCGCCTCATCCCATAATGTAAGAATATAAAAAGAGCATACCCTCCAACATTTCTCCAATGAAAATAGGGACACCTGATTCCATTATTATTATTATTATTATTATTATTATTATTATTATTATTATTATTCTACTATTTGTACCCCATCCATCTGCCTGGGCTCCTCCACGCACTCTGGGTGGCTTCCAACATATATAAATACATAATAAAACATTAAATATTTAAAAATTTCATTTCACTTTTAATGTGTATCCCGCCTTCCTATATTACTATACCAAGGCGGTTTACAAACTGAAGAAACAACGAAATAGGCAGCAAAGATCACACACCTAAATAACAATCTGATCCAATACAGAAAAAGGTCACAATAACTTTAACAATAAAGCAATATTCAACAATCCATTAGAATATATCGGTAATACTAAACAGTAAACGGCCTTGGCCCAGGATACCTGAAGGAGCATCTCTACCCCCATCGCTCAGCCCGGACACTGAGGTCCAGCTCCAAGGCATAGCTGCCAAGTTATCCCTTTTTTACAGGGATTTTCCCTTATGCTGAATAGGCTTCCTTGCGAGAAAAGCGAAAACTTGGCAGCTATGCTCCAAGGGTCTTCTGGCGGTTCCCTCACTGCAAGAAGTGAGGTTACAGGGAACCAGGCAGAGGGCCTTCTCGGTGGTGGCGCCCACCCTGTGGAACGCCCTCGCATGTCAATGAAATAAACAACCACCTTACTTTTAGAAGACATCTGAAGGCAGCCCTGTTTAGGGAAGTTTTAAATGTTTGATATTTTCATGTATTTTTAATATTTTGTTGTAAGCTGTTGTTGCAATTATTCTTATCCTTATCCTTATTCCCTTAAGTCATGGGTAGACGAACTAAGGCCCGGGGGCTGGATCCAGCCCAATCGCCTTCTCAATCTGGCCCGCAGACAGTCCGGGTATCGGCGTGTTTTTACATGAGTAGAATGTGTCCTTTTATTTAAAATGCATCTCTGGGTTATTTGTGGGACATAAGAATTCGTCCATTTTTTTTCTTCCCAAAATATAGTTTGGCCCTTCACAAGGTCTGAGGGACAGTGGACCGGCCCCTGCTGAAAAAGTTTGCTGACCCCTGTCTTAAGTCATTCATTCACCCTGCACTTCTCAGGGAAATTCCCTCTCACTTTCCAAACTGCAGAAAGTCTGTTTAAAAAAAAGGAAATCGAGGCAGAGCACTTTAATCCATTCTAAATGTGCAAACCTAACATTCTGGCATGTGAGCAGACTTGTCTGTGCAAGTATCGCTGGCCTTTGAAACCTGGTCATCATTCACAAGGCCCCTGTTGAGTATTTTGAGAGAAGCCATCATATTTGGCCGTCCATATGAAAGGTGACATTTCCCCACCCCCTTTTTGTGTGTGTGGTGGTAACATTCATTTGACTGTAAACAATTCATTAAAATAACTAGCTAAGTCTTAGACAAGTGGATTTTTTGAAGGTTGCTCAATCACCTTACTTATCTATCCAAAGTCAATTTGAGTGTGTGAATACGGTGCATTGTCCCCATGATGGCAAACATTGCCTCCAAAGAGACGTTTATTCCGCCGGCATGGATTCCAACTAGACAGCAATGATGCATTACAAATATATAATTATTTGCACTAATATTTGAGCAGGTGGAATGGATTAGTAGACAGTCAACAGCACAGTGCTGATAACATGTATTTTTCTATATTAATATGTACTGTGCAACATGTATTAAAATGGTCAATAATTCATTTCCACAGTGTTAGCAGTATTTATATTGCTGTGTTCTGCCGAGGGGGGGCCAGCGAGGGGAAGGGGCAGAAACAAAGCAAATTGGGGGGGGGAATGTACGATGAAGACAAACTTTTCAAAAACATTTAACGAGTGGAAGTTTTTCTACAAGAAGGGAAGGAAGAAGGAGATGATGCTTGTTTGGGTTGAGACAACAGTTCCCTAAGCACTCTTTTAACTACACTGGTACCTCTGGTTACGAACGCTTCTGGTTACAACAGGCATCCTCAAACTCGGCCCTCCAGCTGTTTTGGGACTACAATTCTGCTCCTTCCTCCTGGGCCGTGTTCAGAAAGTGGTGATGGGGGGAAATGAGTGTTCAGACCCCTGGGCTCTCACTTGTGGGGTGCCTCAGGGTTCTGTCCTCTCCCCCATGCTTTTTAATATCTACATGCAGCCGCTCATCAGGGGGTTTGGGCTGGGTGTTCATCAGTATGCGGATGATACCCAGCTCTACCTCTCTTTCAAATCAGAACCAGTGAAGGACCAGGTGCACAGCCTGGGAGTCATTTTGGACTCACAGCTGTCCATGGAGGCGCAAGTTAATTTTGTGTCCGGGCAGCTGTTTATCAGCTCCATCTGGTACGCAGGCTGAGACCCTACCTGCCTGCAGACTGTCTCGCCAGAGTGGTATATGCTCTAGTTATCTCTCGCTTGGACTACTGCAATGCGCTCTATGTGGGGCTACCTTTGAAGGTGACCCGGAAACTACAAGTAACACAGAATGCGGCTGCTAGACTTGTGACTGGGAGCGGCCGCCAAGACCACGTAACACCGGTCTTGAAAGACCTACATTGGGTCCCAGTACGTTTCCGAGCACAATTCAAAGTGTTGGTGCTGACCTTTAAAGCCCTAAACGGCCTCGGTCCAGTATACCTGAAGGAGCGTCTCCACCCCCATCGTTCAGCCTGGACACTGAGTTCCAGCGCCAAGGACCTTCTGGCGGTTCCCCCACGGCGAGGTTACAGGGAACCAGGCACAGGGCCTTCTTGGTAGTGGCGCCCGCCCTGTGGAACGCCTTCCCATCAGATGTCAAAGAAATAAGCTATCTGACGTTTAGAAGACATCTGAAGGCAGCCCTGTTTAGGGAAGTTTTCAATGACTGGTGTTTTAATGCATTTTAAATATTTTGTTGGAAGCCGCCGATGGGCGGGGTATAAATAAATAATAATAATAATAATAATAATAATAATAATAATAATAATAATTATGCTCTTGTCTGAAAGAGGACCAGCCCTACCATTTGGCAAGGGGAAGCAACTGCCTTGGGCGGCACATGCTGCAGGGAATGGTATCCCCCTAAACCAGGTATGGGGAATCTTCAGCCTTCCTATACCTGAAGGAGCGTCTCCACCCCCATCATTCTTCCCGGTCACTGAGGTCCAGCGCCGAGGTTCCCCCGCTACGAGAAGCCAAGTTACAGGGAACCAGGCAGAGGGCCTTCTCGGTAGTGGCACCCACCCTGTGGAATGCCCTCCCACCAGAGGTCAAAAAGAACAACAATTACCAGACCTTTAGAAGGCATCTCAAGGCAGCCCTGTTTAGGGAAGCTTTTAATGTTTGATGAATTTCTGTATTTTAATATTTTGTTGGAAGCCGCCCAGAGTGGCTGGGGGAACCCGGCCAGATGGGCAGGGTATAAATCATAAATTATTATTATTATTATTATTCCAGATGTTGCTGAACTACAGCAGCCGTGAATGAAGGGAGTTATATTTATTAAGCGGAAATATGGGGTCTCCCCCTCTTTCTCATTTTTTCTTTCTTTTTCCCCTTCTTGTCTTTTTATTTTTCACCTTCCTGTCCTGGTGAGCCTGTCTTTTCTCCCAGTTAGTTCCTTGGCTTGGAGCTATTATCATGCATAGTGAGAAAGGGACAGCACTTTTCTTTTTTAAAAAAACAACAACAAATCTGTCAGAAACAATTATACCACAACACTCCACTGCAACATGTTGTGTATGAGGCTGTGTGTGTGTGTGTGTGTGTGTGTGTGTGTGAGAGAGAGAGAGAGAGAGAGAGAGAGAGAGAGAGAGAGACTATAGACATACAAATTCCAGAGCCTCCTCTAGCCCGTTCTTGAAGACTTCATTGGGCAAAAGATAGTGCAATGTGTTTGGAACAATCCTGTGCAAAAAAAAGGGGGGGTGGAGCGGCGGGAAGCAACGCAGAGAGGAACAGTAGCCTGATATTGCTACCACCTGCTACATCCAGTGTGAAATAAGAACCCCATTGAGACAAAAATTAAAGACTTAGCTTAGCTGAGGCGAATTATCTTTCTGAACCGGCTTTCTTTCTTCTATTATGGAAAAGAAAGAATAAATAATATCGCGAATACGAGCCCCTCCGCCTGAATTTAAGGAAACATGGAGTAGATTTAGCTTCTGAGTTTGCCTGAAGTTCAGGCAGGGTGGAAGCTGTGGTGGCCGTGTGGCCTGTTTTACAGAGGGTGGTCCTCTAGCTGAAGGTATCCAGTTTAAAGATGGGGAGCAGAGGTTGAACTGCTGCAACCTTTATCCACTAAGGTGAGGAGGAGGAGGAGGAGGAGGAGGAGGAGGAGGAGGAGGAGGAGGAGGAGGAGGAGGAGGAGGAGGAGAAGAAGAAGAAGAAGAAGAAGAAGAAGAAGAAGAAGAAGAAGAAGAAGAAGAAGAAGAAGAAGAAGAAGAAGAAGAAGAAGAAGAATTTATTACTTGCACGCCGCCCATCTCACTGGGTTGTCCCTGCGCTTTGCACTTCTATTTAAATTGCAGCATTTGTTTCCAAATTTGCCCCCTACATATGAATTAACACCTGAAAGTTTTATGCAAATCAGAATACCCAATCTTTGTGACACATTTCCTCTCTCTTGGTAAGCAGCTGCCCTTGTGGAAATCTATTGAGATTTGGGGTCTGTAGCAATAGGCCTACTATTTAGCCTGCAATCAGTGGATCTCCGAACCCTACCAGTTTTTGGTGCTAGCCACCAAGGCTCAGAAAGCCATGCTACCCAGGGCTTGCCAACCTTTTTGGACCAGTGAGCACATATCAAATTTTGAGAGAGTGTTGTGGGCACCAGTCACACAATGGCAGCATTGGGGAGGGGGCGTGGCATTGCACAAAATGGCTGCCATGGAAGGGCATTTCTGTTCCTCTGGCAACCATACTTATGAAGGGATTTCAACTATGTCCTGCTGGCCCTGATTGTGGAGATATGGCTGTCAACTCTGTTTTCACCAAATGGTAACCCTGGGCTGCCATCCTTTGGCCCAGGCATCCCCAAACTTCGGCCCTCCAGATGTTTTGGACTACAATTCCCATCTTCCCCGACCACTGGTCCTGTTAGCTAGGGATCATGAGAGCTGTAGGCCAAAACATCTGGAGGGCCGCAGTTTGGGGATGCCTGCTTTAGCCACTTACCTGGGAGTCAGACCCGTTAAACACAAAATACATGTCTGAGGAGTATTGTACTGTAAGTTAGCTGTACAGTTCTTAATGAATGCACAACTTCTAGCCTCATGGTCTCAACAGGACACATGGCTGATGCCTGCCCGCCCCCGCCCCCCGGCTCCGAGTGGTTCAAGCAAGGTGCCATTTTGATTTCCCACAATGCACTGTGGGAAGGCGCTGACCCGAAGGCACTTTATTGCGGGCGGCGTCAAACGTGCGCCTGCGAATCCTCTTCCGCGTTCAGAAGTTCCTTGGCAGAAAAGCCTCTGTGCGAAGGGTTCCTTGAATCGGAAAGCTTGCAGAGACCCTGGCTGCAGCAAAGAAGCAAGGCAATGATGCTTTCTGGAGAGGAATAACAGAAGCCATCTCGCTGCTTGCATCTCTGGCCTGCCTGCCATACGAGGCAGACAACCGCAGGAAAGTGGGCAGTTTGGGGAATTGTTTCTGCCGAATGCTATCATTTAGATAACATGACGAGGGGCTCAGTTAAAAGCTGGAAAGGGGCAGTGCTTTTTTCTGGGGGTACGCATACCCCTAAACATTTTGTAAATCTAAGTTTGACCTCATTGAGGGGCAAGATTTCAATACTAGTGTCATTCAGCCCGTTTAATAAACGGGCGCTAGAACATTTGGCCTTTTTCGGCGGGGCCGGCGCGTGGGGGGGCCGGCTGGCCTTTCCCACGGCCGCCGCTTCATCGGGGCGCTCCGCTGAGCCCAGCTGGCCAGCGGGCACCCAGGAGAAGGCAGCGATTCTTCTGAGGACTGTGAGGGAAACGGTAGGCAGAGGGGTGGGGGGGGTGGGGAGAGCGTGTGTGTGTGTGTGCGTCAAGTCTCTGCGTGCAATCCCTGTGTCCGTGGGGCACATGCGCAGTAGCGCAAACCCAGGGACACAGGGAATACTGGACGCAGAGACACTTGCATTTTATTATATAGGATGATAGTAGGAAAATGAGAGTACCCCTAAACAATTTTTTGTTTAAGAGAAAAAGCACTGGAAGGGGAAAAACATTTCTAAGAAATGTCCAATATCAGCACATAGCACTATCAGCAAAAGACACAGCCCATCCCCAAATGATTATTATGCTGTTTGTTTTATTTTTCACTCGGGAGAAGGTTGAATCAAATCACAGGGTTAAAGCCATCGCGTGGCTACTTTGAATAAGAGGCTGGCAATTTTTTAAAAAGGCAGGCTTGGAGCCCCCCTGCTCAGGTTTTGATTCTCTCCAGCTCAACCTGCCTGTTCGCACGGCTGGCAGCAATTACGGGCTCACCGTGCAGGTGTGCCTGCCCCACCTTGACACTCTGCTCACCTGTTCATCGCCCGGAGGCAACCAGGTGTGATTTGGTCCTTCTAACAATCACTGTAGGTCTGAGTGAGGCCTCTTTCCATGTTGGATTGCATTGGCAGGGCACGAGCTGGAGGTTTATTATTCTGCAGAGGAAAGAGGGAAATCTTAGGGTGAGAGGCACCAGACTCAAGGATGCCATGAGTTTAGATGCGCCAGGACAAGTTGCATCTCTCCCCCATGCTTTTTAACATCTACATGCAGCTGCTGGGGGAGATCATCAGGGGGTTTGGGCTGGGTGTCCATCAGTATGCGGATGACACCCAGCTCTACCTCTCTTTCAAATCAGAACCTGTGAGGGCAGTGAAGGTCCTGTGTGAGTGCCTGGAGGCGGTTAGAGGATGGATGGCGGCTACCAGATTGAATCCTGACAAGACAGAAGTACTGTTTCTGGGGGACAGGAGGCGGGCAGGTGTGGAGGACTCCCTGGTCCTGAATGGGGTAACTGTGCCCCTAAAGGACCAGGTGCGCAGCCTGGGAGTCATTTTGGACTCACAGCTGTCCATGGAGGCGCAGGTTAATTCTGTGTCCAGGGCAGCTGTCTATCAGCTCCATCTGGTACGCAGGCTGAGACCCTACCTGCCCGCAGATTGTCTCGCCAGAGTGGTGCATGCTCTGGTTATCTCTCGCTTGGACTACTGCAATGCACTCTACGTGGGGCTACCTTTGAAGATGACCCGGAAAATACAATTAATCCAGAATGCGGCAGCTAGACTGGTGATTGGGAGTGGCTGCCGGGACCATATAACACCGATCCTGAGAGATCTGCATTGGCTCCCAGTACGTTTCCGAGCACAAGTGTTGGTGCTGACCTTTAAAGCCCTAAACGGCCTCGGTCCAGTATACCTGAAGGAGCATCTCCACCCCCATCATTCAGCCCGGACACTGAGATCCAGCACCAAGGGCCTTCTGGCGGTTCCCTCATTGCGAGAAGTGAGGTTGCAGGGAACCAGACAGAGGGCCTTCTCGGTAGTGGCACCCGCCCTGTAGTGGCACCCTCCCAGCAGATGTCAAGGCAATAATCAACTACTTTACTTTTAGAAGACAACTGAAGGCAGCCCTGTTTAGGGAAGTTTTTAATGTTTGATGCTGTACTGTTTTTAATATTTGGTTGGAAGCCACCCAGAGTGGCTGGGGAAACCCAGCCAGATGGGCGGGGTATAAATAATAAATTATTATTGTTGTTGTTATTATTATTTAAATGAGGGTGACGAGGATAATAATAATAATAATAATAATAATAATAATAATAATGGTTACAGGTAGGTAGCCGTGTTGGTCTGGATCGAAGTAAAATAAAAAAATTCCTTCAGTAGCACCTTAAAGACCAACTAAGTTTTTATTTTGGTATGAGCTTTCGTGTGCATGCACACTTCTTCAGATACAGTGAAATGGAAGTTTCCAGGCACTTATGTAGAGAAGGGGTGGGGAGGGGTGGGGATGGGGAGGGGGGATCACTCAGAAGGGTGGTGGAAATGGGTGATTGACTGACTGATAGCTGTTGATGACCGCAAACGACTGCAAATGGTTTTGCATGAAAAAGCAAGGGTTGAGATGGCTGAAGATCGCTTATCATGTATAATGAGATAAGAACCCGATATCTCTGTTCAAACCAGGTCCCTCCATGGTTTTGAGCTTGGTGATAAGTTGCAATTCAGCAACTTCTCTTTCCAGTCTATTTCTGAAATTCTTTTGTAGTAAGACAGCTACTTTGAGATCTTGTATAGAATGTCCTGGGAGATTGAAGTGTTCTCCTACTGGTTTTTCTGTCTTCTGGTTCCTGATGTCAGATTTATGTCCATTTATCCTTTGGCGTAGGGTTTGGCCTGTTTGTCCAATATAGAGAGCTGAAGGGCACTGTTGGCATTTGATGGCATACACAATGTTAGAGGATGAGCAATTAAATAGTCCTGAGATGGTATGTTGGATGTTGTTGGGGCCAGTAATGGTGTTGTCTGGGTGTATGTGGCAGCAAAGTTGGCATCTGGGTTTATTGCAGGCTCTGGTACCAGTGTCCATGTTAAGTCTGGTGGTTGTATTCTTGTGGGTGAGGAGTTGTTTAAGATTGGGTGGCTGTCTGTAGGCAATGAAAGGTCTTCCTCCCAGAGCTTGAGAAAGGGAGCGGTCATTGTCCAGGAGAGGCTGTAGATCTCTGATGATGCGTTGTACTGTTTTAGCTTGGGAGCTGTATGTGATGACTAGTGGTGTTCTGTTATTTTCTTTTTTGGGTCTGTCTTGCAGCAGGTTCTCTCTAGGTATCTGTCTGGCTCTGTTGATCTGTTGTTTAACTTCATCAGGTGGATATTTTAGTTCTAAAAAGGTTTGCTGTAGATCTCTTAGGTGAGATTCTCTGTCTGTAGAGTTGGAACAGATGCGGTTGTAACGTAAGGCCTGGCTGTATACGATGGATTGTTTGGTATGTTTGGGATGGTAGCTAGAAGCATGTAGATATGTTTGTCGGTCAGTTGGTTTTCTGTATAAGGTGGTGTCTATACGTCCATCCTGTATTTTTATAGTAGTGTCCAAAAAATGTATTTCTTGCATAGATTGGTTCATTGTTAGGTTGATGGTGGGGTGAAAGTCATTGAATGTCTGGTGGAAGGTTTCCAGGGTCTGTTGTCCATGTGTCCAGATAATAAAAATATCGTCAATGTATCGCAGGTACAGGAGAGGTTTGAGTGGGTAGGAGTTAAGGAAACGTTGTTCTAAATCTGCCATGAAGATGTTGGCATACTGTGGGGCCATGCGGGTGCCCATGGCTGTGCCGCTGATCTGGAGGAACAGGTCATCACCAAATTTGAAGTGGTTGTGGGTAAGGACAAAGTGGCAGAGTTTGGTAGCAAAGTCCGCTGTGGTTTTATCTGAAATGGTGTTCCTTATGGCTTGTAAACCATCATTGTGTGGGATGTTGGTATATAGAGATTCCACATCCATAGTGGCTAGTATAGTATTGTTAGGAAGATTGTTCAAATATTGTATTTTCCTCAGAAAATCTGTGGTGTCACGTACGTAGCTGGGAGCACTGATAGCATATGGTTTCAGAACAGAGTCCATATAGCCGGAAACACCCACTGTAATGGTGCCAATACCTGAGATGATGGGGCGTCCTGGGTTTCCTGGTTTGTGTATTTTGGGTAGAAGATAGAAAGTTCCTGGCCGAGGTTCCGCTGGTGTGTTTGTGAGGATCTGTTCTTGGATGTGTAGGGGTAGCTCCTTAATAATCTTGTTCAGTTCTTTTTTGTATGCTTGTGTGGGGTCTGAGTCCAATTTCATGTAAAAGGCAGTATTGGAAAGTTGTCTGTGGGCCTCTTGGATGTAATCAGGAATAATAATAATAATAATAATAATAATAGGATTTCTCACCATTATTATTGGAGGGTTAAGGCTATCAATGGCTACTAGCCACAATGGCTCTGTTTACTGTTGGAGGAAGGTTACCATATTTTGAAGAGCAGAAAAGAGGGCAGCCCGAGCTGCTGCCAGCCTGAGCTGGGAAAAGTGGCAGATAGGCGTGGGTGCACGAGGCCACTGCCGCCATGCCAGCATGCCTCTTTCCTCTGCTCAGGCTGGCAGCGGCCGTGGCATGCAGAGTACCCTGAGCCTGAGCCCAAGCTACCCAACTCCCCCCAAACTGGACATTTCCTTTAAAATGTAAAAATCCACCCAGATGGGCTTGTTGGCCCCCAAAAGGCAACCCTGTGTTGGAGGTGGTATATTGCCTGATAACCATCTTCAGATAGCTGAAGGGTTGTCACATGGAAGGTGGAGTTTGATGTCAGGTTTTATTCCCGACATCTCCAACTAAGGCTGGGCATAGGAACGGAGGAGAAAGTCAATAATGTTCGCGTTTAAAGGTGAATCTACCTAATTCGCACTTTCTGAAAAAAAAATACAAGACCAGAAATGCCTTTGGAATTCTGTTCCTTTGGAATTGGTAGTCCTTTGGAATTCACACATCTCTAGAAAAACGAATGACCCTCATCTGCAGGGAAACAAAACAGGTGAGCATAGCGTTAGTTGTCAACTCTGAAAACAGGAAGAGGGGAATGTTATCAATTTCTCATCATTCGTTAGAGCAATCCTGCACTTGGGTGAAAAGAAGGAGACCAGAGAAAGAAAATGCCTCTAGCTCAGTTGGTGGAACATGAGACCCTTAACCTCAGGTGTTCGGGTCCCATGTTGGGCAAAAAGATTCCTGCATTGCAGGGGGTTGGGCTGCATGATCTCTGGAGTCCCTTCCAACTCTACAATTCTGCGATGAATCGCAAGCTGGTAGAGGTGCTGCTGCATTCAAGATCTGCTTCTGGGCTTCTCAGAGGCGTCCGGTTGGCCAGTGCGAGAACAGAATGCTGGACCGGGTGGGCCTTTGACCCAGTCCAAGTTCTTCTTATGCGATGGCAGAGGCTGCGGGCAGCTGGGAGGCGCCAGTTAATTCCCCAGAATCCCCCAGAGCTCTAATGAATTAGGGGCATTGTGTGGAATGAAGTTTCAGCTCCCGGACCCAGCCACTTTATAATGTGGCATTAGCAATGGGATCTGCTGCATGGCAAGGACTTGGCTGCTGCCTAAGGATGTAGCTTGTTGAAACCAGGCCTGGAGACAACGCCAAAGGAATTGACGACAGTAAGAAACAGAAGAAGAAGAAGGGAAGTCGCAGAACAACAACAGAAGATATGTTTAATATTAGTAAATATTAGTAAATTTCTCTTTTCCTTTCTACCTTTTTGCTTTTTGCAGGTTCTTTTCTTTTTTTCCTCTTTTTTTCTTTTTTCTTTCCTTTCTCAAAATATTGGAAAAACCAGAATTCGAAATATTAATGAATGTACTGTTTTGTGTCTGATGTATATTTGGAAAATTTAATAAAGATTATCTGAAAAAAAGAAAAAGAAACCAGGCCTGAATATTCCATTTGCAATGACTTTGTAAAAAGTTCAGTCTCTGAAACAACATTGTAGTTTCAGATATGAGAGAGGTGTCTGTCTGTCTGTCTGTCTGTCTGTCTATCTATCTATCATCTATCTATCTATCTATCTATCTATCTATCTATCTATCTATCTATCATCTATCTATCTTTTTTTCTGGGGGGACGCAGGGGTACACATACCCCTAAACATTTTGTGAACCTAAGTTTGGCCTCATTGAGGGGCAGTATTTCAATATGAGTAGGAAAATGAGAGTACCCCTAAACATTTTTTTAAGAGAAAAAGCACTACACACACACACACATACGTTTGTGTGCATGCACATGCATTTGCATAACACAAGCTAGGAAAGAGTTAAACTGATTAAGTTGGGCAAAGCAAATAAATAAATAAATAAACGTGTTATTAAAAAAATGATAATCATGAAACCCTACCAAAAAAAACTTTGCCACCCCCCCTCTTTTGAGGGGGGCGAGACAGCAGGGGTGAAACAAAAGATTTGGGGGGGGGGGGTAAAAGGCAGGCTGTTCTAGGTATGCAAAAAATGTTTCCCCTTTTATATATATTGACAGCCAGAGGGGTGTTATTACTGAGAATATGGGCAAAGTTGCTGCCAAGGTTCTGCTGGTACTCGTGTTTAAAAAGAAACTATGGAAACCAGGGCTAGGAATATTAATTAAGTCCAAATTTGGAATTTCTCCGCCAGGAGCGGCTGCAGGCATTCAATGAAGCGACCTGTTGAGTCTGCCATTCACAACGGTGTTAGCAATTTAACAAACTGCCAAACTTCTCCCCCTCCCCCCCCCAAATAAATTAACATGTTGTTGCAATAATCAGATTAAAAGGTTAGGTGTTGATAAGATTTTTTCCCCATTTCTTTGTACCCTTACCTTCTTTTCTCTCTTGTTTTAAAGGAGTGGGGACTGGGTTTCTCTTTTTATCTAGGGGCTCCTTTGTTTCAGCGCAGGAGGAGATTCTGGAAAGCTTTTTTTTTTTTTTTTTGCTGACAGCTATAATGCATAGCAAAAACCGTAAAATATATGCTTCACATGCCAGGGTGCATGGACCCCAAGATTTGCCTTGTATCTGTTGTTGTTTTTTCTTTAAAAAATCCAATCTGCTTCTGTGTCAATCTTCCACTTTGATCTGTAATTGGGGTTCTGATCTGTAATTTGGGTCCTCTGAACCACTTGGTATAAAACAAAGTTCCGTATTCCCCATTTGCCGTAACAGGGATTCGAGAAACAGTTATACCTTTCCCCTGCTTTTGGCAAAAGTGGATGAAATTTTCAGGCGCAGGAGCCCCCCTGGCCGGCCAAACTGCAGAAGCAGGACCAGGGACTTCAAAGGGATTCACTTTCTCCCATAGTCCCTCATTGGGTGGGAGGTAGAGTTTCTCTGGACAATTCTTACAACAACCCTGTAAGGTAGACCAGTGTGTTATTACCCCCATACTGCAGAAAGGAGCTGAGATCGAGGGCGGAATCTAGTAGATTCAAATATGGAAACATAGGAACAGAGAAAGCTACTGAACTGCCTTATATTGAGTCCAACCACCCCTAACTGGAGATGTCATTGGGGACTGAACCAGGAGTCTTCTGCAATGAAAGCATGTGCTCTGCCACTCAACTACATCCTCCCACATTTTTATTCATAACTCAATCTACTAACTATGCTCTTGGAAGAATAACAACCACAAACCACAAACCTTTTTAGATAGGGTCACTCCTGGCTCATTTACCACTCTCAGTCCTTGTCTTATTGTATTTTACTTGTGTAAATGATTAAATCCCATCATCATCATCATCATCACTTTTAATTTGTATACCGCCTTTCTATCATACAATACTCAAAGCGGTTTACAAGCTGAAGAAACAGAATCTCATGAAATACAAAACAACCTTATAACTATCTAATGCAATACAAAAATATGATAATAAAACATAGCTTTAAAATAAGCAATCAAATAATGTAACGTTCAACAATCATTACAATAGTATAGAATAATATCAGCATATGAAAATTAAACAGAAACCCACTCTTAACATTTACAATAAATAATTTCAATAATTTCATGCCCTCCAACATTTCTCTGATGAAAATAGGGATGTCCTATTTAATAACAATAACAATAATTTTATTATTTATTCCCCGCCCATCAGACTGCATTGCCCCAGCTACTCTGGGCGGCTTCCAATAAACATAAAAACATAATAAAACATTGAACATAAAAAAACTTCCCTATACAGGGCTGCCTTCAGACTTGGGTCCTTGACTTGGGGGTTGCATAGCTCCATACTGCCCAACATTTCTCTGATGAAAACTGGGACATCCTACCATGCCCTCCAACATTTCTCCGATGAAAATAGGAACATCCTAAGGTTCAAAATTGGGAAAGGTATACGACAAGGCTGTATATTGTCTCCCTGCTTATTTAACTTATATGCAGAATTCATCATGCGAAAGGCTGGAGTGGATGAATCCCAAGCCGGAATTAAGATTGTCGGAAGAAATGTCAACAACCTCAGATATGCAGATGACACAACCTTGATGGCAGAAAGTGAGGAGGAATTAAAGAAACTTTTAATGAGAGTGAAAGAGGAGAGCACAAAATATGGTCTGAAGCTCAACATCAAAGAAACCAAGATCATGGCCACTGGTCCCATCACCTTCTGGCAAATAGAAGGGGAAGAAATGGAGGCAGTGAGAGATTTTACTTTCTTGGGTTCCATGATCACTGCAGATGGTGACAGCAGTCACGAAATTAAAAGACGCCTGCTTCTTGGGAGAAAAGCAATGACAAACCTAGACAGCATCTTAAAAAGCAGAGACATCACCTTGCTGACAAAGGTCCGTATAGTTAAAGCTATGGTTTTTCCAGTAGTGATGTATGGAAGTGAGAGCTGGACCATAAAGAAGGCTGATCGCCGAAGAATTGATGCTTTTGAATTATGGGGCTGGAGAAGACTCTTGAGAGTCCCATGGACTGCAAGAAGATCAAACCTATCCATTCTGAAGGAAATCAGCCCTGAGTTCTCACTGGAAGGACAGATTGTGAAGCTGAGGCTCCAATACTTTGGCCACCTCATGAGAAGAGAAGAATCGTTGGAAAAGACCCTGATGTTGGGAAAGATGGAGGGCACAACAAGGAGAAGGGGACGACAGAGGACGAGATGGTTGGACAGTGTTCTCGAAGCTACGAACATGAGTTTGAACAAGCTGCGGGAGGCAGTGGAAGACAGGAGTGCCTGGCGTGCTCTGGTCCATGGGGTCACGAAGAGTCGGACACGACTAAATGACTAAACAACAACAAAAGGAAAAACAGGACATTCTGAGATCAAATCAGTAACCAGGGTGGCTTCTGTCAATCCGGGACTGTCCCTGGAAAATAGGGACACTTGGAGGGTCTGAAATCCAAGAAATATTTTCCCCAAATCTTTGCTTTACAGCTTCTGTCTTAGTTACAGGTAGGTAGCCCTGTTGGTCCGAGTCGAAGCAAAATAAAAAAATTCCTTCAGTAGCACCTTAAAGACCAACTAAGTTTTTATTTTGGTATGAGCTTTCGTGTGCATGCACACTTCGTCAGATACCAGATACTTATCTGACGAAGTGTGCATGCACACGAAAGCTCATACCAAAATAAAAACTTAGTTGGTCTTTAAGGTGCTACTGAAGGAATTTTTTTATTTAGCTTCTGTCTTGACAGCCCACAGCTGAGACTGCTGACAAGGAGTCACTTTGCTTTGGAAATTGCTACACCTAGAAAATCTACTCATGTGCCGGGCACAGTTCACTGGGAAAGGGGGGGGACGACAGTGCAATTGAACGGCAGCTCAGTCATTCGGGTTGAGATGTAGTAAACCTCTCCATTGCATCCCTCCCTGGCTCCGATTCCAGCTGAAAGTGAGCTGGGCAGATGGCAAAAGAGATGCATTCCTTCCCGTGGAAGAAGGGAGGCAGCCTTGACTCAAGCAAGGCTATTTCTGGGCTGCGATAATCCAAAATGCACAGTAGGCAGAAGTTAAAAGGAAGTGCTACCTTTTTAGGTTTTTAAACCATATCCCTTAATCCCGGGCGATGATTGACAATCATGATTTAGAGCACGAGGTCCCCCTCTCTAATCCAGCAAAGTTGATGTTATGTGCATCTCTTGTGTGGCATTATTCAACTCCAAATAAACGGAGGCCTGGTGCAATTGATGCTACAGTACATTGCTCTGATACTTTCTGGATACCTACAGATTAGTATCCATTCAGAGTATCCATCGCCGGATCCATTAAGGAAAAACAAAAGCAAATAGGCATGGATGCAATTTAACAACTCCTTCAAAATGCACATGAAATTAAAATGTCCCTTGCTGGGTGGAAGAATGCCAGTCTGGGGAGGGGTTCGGGGGGACAGTAGGCATTTATACAAATTCAAATCAGAGAGAAGAGAAAGGCAGTACACATGGCTATCATAACCCTGATTTGATGATGATAATACTATCGAGAACCACTAATCATAAACCTCACACATCTTTATATCTGCTGGCAATTAAAAATAAATTGTTTATTGGGCTCATGGTACTTAAGGCATAGGTGCTTGATCTGAGTTCCCACAAAGAAAGAAAAAGCATGATTTTTTATTATTATTTTGCATTAGTTTAACTAGCACAGATGCCAAAGCAGAGGAAGGGAAGGGGCTCAGTGATATCATTTTAATAGTACAGGTGAGATTAAACCTCCTTATCTCATATGCTCAGCAGCTTTTAAAGGCTTGTTTGGCTTTGAGGGGAAAGGCTGTAGGTTGCAGCAGTGGAACAGAGATACTTGGCCCTGACAGAGGAAAAAAATATGGTTGCATACCATACCTGCCAAGTTGCTTTCGGGACCGGGCCGAAAGTAGCAGACCAGAAGTAGCGCTGCCGCCATTTTGGAACTGGGCAGAGCATGTTCAGAAGTGACTTTTGATGGTGCAAAGCAATTTAAAGTGAAAGCCTTCGCAGATGATTTGGTTTTAACATTGGAAAATCCAAAGGAAAGTGTTGCAGAAGCTATAGAAGTAATGGAGAAATTTGGTCAATTGGCAGGATTCAAATTAAATAGACAAAAAAACAAGGTTATGGCAATGAATATGACGAAAGAAGAAAAACAGGAATTACAGTTAAAACATGGACTCGACGTGGCTAAAAAGGTAAAATATTTGGGAATATGGATGACAGCAAAGAATATTAATCTTTATAGTGATAATTACGAACAAGTATGGAAGGAAATAAAGAAAGACCTGGAAAGATGGACTAATATGAAAATGTCATTCTTAGGAAGAATTGCAACAATAAAGATGAATGTATTACCTAAGATGTTATTCCTATTTCAAACTATACCTGTGGTTAAAGGTACGAGGCAATTCCAAGAGTGGCAAAAGATTTTATCAAGATTTGTCTGGCAGGGGAGAAAACCTAGAATAAAACATAAGATTTTGGTAGATAAGAAAGAAAGAGGTGGATTCGCCCTGCCAGACTTGAGACTTTATTATGAAGCGTCCTGTATCTGTTGGATAAAAGAATGGATAACTCTAGAGAATACGGACTTGTTAGATTTGGAAGGTTTTAACAATAGATTTGGATGGCATGCATATTTATGTTATGACAAAAAGAAATCACATACCGGGTTTACGAATCATGTGATAAGAAGATCTCTGTACGAGGTGTGGGAAAGAAATAAAAGGCTGTTAGAGACTAAAACACCCTGGTGGGTCTCACCAGCAGAGGTATTAACAGTTAAGAAAGTAAATATGGAAAAGAGGCGGGCCACGTATGAGGAAATCTTGACGAAAACTGAAAAAGGATGGAGTTTAAAACCTTTTGAGGACATTAAAGGAGTGTTAACAGGATGGATAGAATACCATCAAATAAATGATGTGCTTAAAGAAGATAGAAAAATAGGTTTTGAGGATAAAAGATCCAAATTTCAAATAGAAGTGCTAGAAGGCAAAACAAAGCTTTTGGCAAAGATGTATGATCTGTTGTTGGAGTGGTATACAAAAGATGAGTTGACAAAAGAAGTGATGATTAAATGGGCAAAAGATTTGGGGCATAATATTGAATATGATGCGTGGTTGAAATTATGGAATCAAACTTTAAGATTTACAGCATGTACTGCCTTGAAAGAAAATGTATATAAGATGATGTACAGATGGTATTTAACTCCAGTTAAGTTAGCTAAAATGTATAGAATGGGTGATAAAAGTTGCTGGAAATGTAAAGAGAAAGATGGTGAATTTTATCATATGTGGTGGACATGCGAAAAAGTTAAAAGATTTTGGGAAAGTTTATATAATGAATTGAAAAAGATGTTTAGATATACCTTTCCAAAAAAACCAGAAGCATTTTTGTTAGGAATAATAGGAGGAGAGATTAGAAAAGAAGATCAAACACCGTTTATGTATGCAACAACCGCGGCTAGGACTTTGTTAGCCCAAAAATGGAAATTACAGGAATTACCTACAATTGTGGAGTGGCAGATAAAAATGATGGACTATGCTGAACATGCTAGATTGACATGCAAGATTCGTGACCAGGGGGAGACAAGGTTTCAAAAGGACTGGAGTAAATATGTGGACTATATGGAGAAAAACTGTAGATCATTAAAAACTCTCGCAGGACTAAAATAAACCTTACGAATTGACCAATATGTTAAAAAAGGAACTGCAAAAAAAAGGAATTAACAAGAAACCCGCATGAAGGGAGGGGGGGAAGTCATAGCTCGGCGGAGCAAGGTAAAAGATGTGAATATAAGATCTTGTATAAAAGATTGGTTTTGTTAATTTGTTGAATTTGGAAAATTGGAATAAAATGTATTAAAAAAAAAAAAACAGAAGTGACTTTTGATGCTGCTTTGCCCAGTTCCAAAATGACCGTCGCACCAGAAGTCGCACTGCAGCCATTTTGGAACTGGGCAGAGCAGCATCAAAAGTCGCTTCTGAGCATGCTCCGCCCAGTTCCAAAATGGCCACCGCACCAGAATAAACCGGGGCAAAACAAAAAAAATCTGTTTTTTCAGCTAGGAACAGCTGGAAAAACGGGGATTTCCCAGGGAATACGGGAGACTTGGCAGCTATGTTGCATACTTGAACACAGCCTGTAGAGCAGTGTTTCCCAAACTTGGGTCTCCAGCTTTTTTTTGTGGACTACAATTCCCATCATCCGTGACCACTGGTCCTGCTGGCTAGGGGTGATGGGAGTTGTAGTCCCCCCCAAAAAACCCCACAGCTGGAGACCCAAGCTTGGGAAGCCCCGCTGCAGAGCAACGCCAAGGAGCCTGTTGCTCCCTGAGTCCTGTCAACCTCAGCTTGCATGGCTAATGCTCAGGAACAAAGGGCGCTGTCGTCACCCAGCAACATCTAGAAGGGCACAGCTTGCCTATCCTTGACCTAGAACCGGGACATTTGGATGCTGAAGACCATGTAGGGGTTGCAGGTGAGTAGGGACCATAGGGACATAAGAAGTGCCAATGGTCCAGCATCCTGTTCTCGCAATGGCCGACCAGATGCTTGCAGCAAGCCTTCAAACGGGACCAGAGCACAAGAGCCAACAGCCTTGCCCTCCGTGAATTAGACTAATCCTCTTTTAAAGCCGTTTAATGTGGTGGCTGTCAACAGCTCCTGTGGGAGAGAGTTCCGCAGTTTAACTATGCACTGTGTGAAAAATGCGCTTTCTTTTATCAGTTCTGAAACTTCTAGCATTTAGCCACGAGTTCCTACATTATGAGAAACGGAGAAAACCTTTTATCCATCTACTTTCACCATGCTGTTTTATAAACTTCTATCTTGTTACCTCTCACTTGCCTTTTCTCTAAACTAAAAAGTCCCAAAGGCTGCAAACTTTCTTTGTAGGGGAGTCGTTCCATCCCCTCAATAATTTGGGCAAACCTTTTCCAACTCTGCAATATCCTTTTTGAGGTGAGGCAGCTGCACTACAGAGGAATATAAGCCATAGATTTGCCACCCATTTCATAGAATCATAGAGTTGGAATAGACCATAAGGGCCATCCAGTCCAACCCCCTGCCAAGAAGGAAACACCATCAAAGCATTCCTGACAGATGGCTTAAAGACCCCCCAAAGAAGGAGACTCCACCACACTCCTTGGCAGCAAATTCCACTTACTGTCAGGAAATTCTTCCTAATGTTTAGGTGGAATCTTCTTTCTTGTAGCTTGAATCCATTGAATCCATTGCTCCGTGTCTGCTTCTCTGGAGCAGCAGAAAACAACCTTTCTCCCCCCTCTATATGACACCCTTTTATATATTTGAACATGGCTATCATATCACCCCTTAACCTTCTCTTCTCCAGGCTAAACATACCCAGCTCCCTAAGCCGTTCCTCATAAGGCATTGTTTCCAGGCCTTTGGCCATTTTGGTTGCCCTCCTCTGGACACGTTCCAGCTTGTCAGTATCCTTCTTGAACTGTGGTGCCCAGAACTGGACACAGTACTCCAGGTGAGGTCTGACCAGAGCGGAATACAGTGGTACTATTACTTCCCTAGATCTAGATGCTATACTCCTATTGATGCAGCCCAGAATTGCATTGACTTTTTTAGCTGCTGCATCATACTGCTGGCTCATGTCAAGTTTGTGGTCTACCAAGACTCCTAGATCCTTTTCACATGTACTGCTCTCAAGCCAGGTGTCACCCATCCTGTATTTGTGCCTTTCAATTTTTTTGCCCAAGTGTAGTACTTTACATTTCTCCCTGTTAAAATTCATCTTGTTTGCCTTGGCCCAGTTGTCTAATCTGTTAAGGTCATTTTGAAGTGTGATCCTGTCCTCTGGGGTATTAGCCACCCCTCCCAATTTGGTGTCATCTGCAAACTTGCTCAGGATGCCCTCAAGCCCATCATCCAAGTCATTGATAAAGATGTTGAATAAGACTGGGCCCAAGACAGAACCCTGTGGCACCCCACTAGTCACTACTCTCCAGGATGAGGAGGAGCCATTGATGAGCACCCTTTGGGTTCGGTCAGTCAGCCAGTTACAAATCCACTGAATGGTAGCATTGTC
Organism: Zootoca vivipara; assembly: GCF_963506605.1. Lineage (NCBI taxonomy): Eukaryota > Metazoa > Chordata > Lepidosauria > Squamata > Lacertidae > Zootoca > Zootoca vivipara. The sequence continues at coordinate 5,840,768 of NC_083276.1, forward strand.
TAGCCCGCATTTTACCAGCTTCTTTACAAGAATATCATGGGGCACCTAGTCAAAGCGTTCCCTTCATCTACCAGGCTTGTAATTCTTGTAATTTCCTCCCCTCCCTGCCTCATTTAATCACCAACAAGGCTGTTGTTTCTTTATTTTGCCATCTCGCTAGACTCCGGTCAGAGGCAAAAGCTACAGCAGCAAGCTTGATCTATGATGGTTGCCAGCCCCTAGAGCAAACATGGTTCCCCACCTATTATTTCTCAAACATGGGTCCCCAGCTGTTATTGGACAACATCTCCCATCACCCACAGCTAGCAGAACCAGTGGTAAATAATAATGGGAGTTGTGGTCCAGCAACAGTTGGGGCTGCTGTGGCTAACCGTGGACTGACCGTAATGCTTTGACCCTGAAGAGGAGACACCAAAGGTAATTGTTTATTTGGGGGTGGGATTACGTTGAAGGCACCCCCCTCACACCTTCAATATTGCCATTATTGCATTGTTATATGGGACTGAGACACATGGGGATTGTAGGTTTACCATATGTAGGATTAAATGTACTCCTTAGGGCACACAGTGTGAGAGACTGATAAGACCCTAATCAGTGGTGTCCAAACTTTTTTCAAAGAGGGCCAGATTTGATGAAGTGAAGGGCCGTGAGGGCCGATCAAAGGACCAAAGTTGTTGACCTTTTTTAAGAATTGAAGTTGTGACCTTTTTTATAATTAGAAAAACCAACCAGATTAAACCGGATTAGGCCCCCGAAATGGACTTTGGACATGCCTGCCCTAGGTGTTAGCATCCCTGGTTGCAGTTCCCTGGTTTAGGGAGGGAGGCATGATGCTCTGATGGGTCTAAGAGCTCTCCTGCCGCCTTCCCAAAGTCCGGGGAGCTTCTACCCGGCTTAGGGAGGGAGGCGAGATACTTGCTTGCATGATGTCAGGACATTGTGGCGTCACCCGATGTCAGGGACTGAGGAGGAATGGTGGGGACCGCCCCCCTATCCCTGAAACTTCTCGAGAAGAGGGGGGCAGTGTAGATTTAGAACAGGGGTTTGCAGAAGGTCATGGTTCAGACGCTGCGGAGGGGAGAAGCAGGGAAATATTGGGAGAGCAGCAGGAGGAAGCACCAGGGGAGAGGCAGCTGACAAACTCAGTGTCTTTGGGAAGAATTCCTGACCCCCCCCCTCTCCAAGGACCAGGCGTGCATTGAGAGTAGTAGAATAGAAAGCTCGGAGGCAGAAGGCACTGATAAGCTGGTGCAGGGATGACGTAGAATTAGGAGGGACTGACGGGGTGGGACTTTTCTTGGAGCAACGCCATTGTCTAAGCGAGACCACATTCCTTCGCCTCTCTCGGTGAATATTGAATAAACTACTTTGGTAAGAACTCTTGTTTATTTGCCTCTTGGCTGCCACCGTGGGAGGGATAGGGCTCCCTGAAGCCACACACACACACACACACACACACACACACACACACACACACAGAGCCCTCACAAGCTGGTGCCTCTGGCCCTAACTGTTCCCCTACAAAAGAATTTCACCACCTAAGAAACCAGAAGCTTTTTTACTTGGGATAGTTAGAGAGGAATTACCAAAAAAAGATACCACATTTTTTCTGTACGCCACAACAGCAAGGATTCTTTTAGCTAAGAATTGGAAGACGGAAGGCATACCTACAGTGGACAAATGGCAGTTGAAGAAGATTGAATTTATGGAACTGGCCGAGTTGACCGGGAGACTTCTTCGGCGGAAGAAGATTGGAAAAAATTTAAAATTTATTTAAGAAATAATTGTAATATTAGAAATGTTTAAGATAAGATTTGGAAGTATAGGGAGGCTGTAGAGGTGGATTTGTAGAGGTAGAGTAGAATATTAAGATTTAGATAGAAAGGTATAATAAGAATTGTTGTTAAAGAATTAATATGAAAAAAATAGATGATTGAAACATAATATAGAAATTTGTTAGTTAAGGTAATAATAAGATAATTGAAGCATGATACAGAAATTACTAAGGATGATATATAAGGGAAAGCAGAAAGGAGGGAGTTGAGGAAGTCAACAATGTTAAGACATATGAGGGATTTAATATGCTTCTTTTTTGTAATGTGTATTTTGTATTTTTATGTTTTGTGATTTATGTGATTCTTTATTGTATTCTTGTATTCTTGTGTTCTTTATGTTTGCTTTTTTTCTTTCAGTTTTATAAAAATTAATATATTGGGGGGGGGGGAGAATTTCACCACCTGCCACTGGATGCTCCTTGTTTGCCGTTCCGTGTTTGGATTCACGCCACTTGTTGAACGGTCCATTAATCCAGTTTATATAACGTTTACTGTGCATGTATTTGTTTAGATATACTTGTACTTCTATTCATTTCATGTTCATAGTATGTTTATCATTTGAATGATTACTAGCCTATCTCTATGCTAGGTATTATTCCAGCAAATTTGGTTTTATATTAACTAGCCAGTTTGTGGTGTTGTTGATTTGTTTTGTTGTACTATTATTATTGTCACCACATTTGATACTTTGTGTATATAATCCATAGATTAATGACACACAGAGCTACTTCTCCATACCTGGACCACTGCCTGAATATTGTATTGGTTTTATCTTTTACTGTATCAGTAGGCATTGTTTTATACCACATTGATATTTTATATAGGTGAGCAGTACATACATTTAGAAATAAATAAATGAATAAATAAAATACATATTGGAGCTGACCAGTTAAAACACAAAACTTTTAGTTTTTCCTCATGTGTAATATAGCAGTTAAATACCCTGTATTTTCTTTTTAATCAAATCTTTTTTTTGTAGTCAGCTGAAGAGCAGGGCAAAGTCGAGATTTTGGCATAGCACATCAGGGTCCAGCAAGGCAAGGCAAGGCAAGGCAAGGCAAGGCAAGGCAAGGCAAGGCAAGGCAAGGCAAGGCAAGGCAAGGCAGCATAAGGCCAGGCCAGGCAACACAGGAGAACAGGATGTGAATAGCACCTTGGACAGCTCATGTAGGGAGTTCAAGCTGCCAGACTCAGAGGCAGCCTGGGCTGGACGGGAACTGATAAAATGGGTTTCTTTTGTACTAGACTTGAAACAGTGGCGATAAGAAGAGTCCTGCTCTCACAGTGGTGAGCCAGATGCCTGTAGGAAACGTCTGCAGCCATTACTGAGTCGGACGCCTCTGCTAGATCTTTGCTCTTCTCCCTGAAAGATGGGAGACAGATCCAAGGGTTGTGAGACAAACGTATGGACATGCAAGTGAGCTTGATCACACACTCCCCCTGTTTGCCCTCCCTTCAGTCCTCCTCCTATGCCCCTCTGGCAAGTGTGGGGAAAACCTTTTTCATCCAGAGGCCCACATTCCCTTCTGGGGGCTGCATGACAGGAGGGGTTGGGGCCAGTGCCCAAAGTGGGCTGGACGATGGATGGGGCTCTTCTCTCTGTTTAGCAGCCCACATTCCAGCGGGATGATCTTTCACGTCCTCCAAAAGATCTCTTCGTTCTTGTTTTCCACATGAGCAAGACATATGATCATACTTCAAGGACACATCCCAGCCAGCCAAAGGCACTTGAGGAAGATGGTTGCAAAGGAGTGGCCTTTTCAGTTGTGGCTCCCCATCTGTCAAATGTGCTCCCCATCAAGCTTTGCCTGGTGCCTTCACTGACATATTTTTGGCACCAGATAAAGACTTTCTTCCCTCCCAAGGCTTTCAATGGTGTTGCTTTGTTACTAGTGTGCTGCCCAAGTTTCCTGTGGTTGTTACGGGACTTGTCCCCCGCCCCCTGTTTTATGGAATAATGTATGTATTTTAAATGTGTTGTAAGACCTTTGAGTAGCAAGCAACTAACAAGTACTGAGTGGGGTTCAGCTAAGTTGTTGCATGCATGGAATGAGGTTTGCTCATTTCCCTCCTCTCCTCCACCTCCGCCCCCTAAATCTGCTCTGAACCGTTGGCAGAAACCGCAGAGCGGGTTTAGGGGATGTGCAGGGGCACATGGGGAGAGGGGGAAATGTATTGCACGGGCTCACCAGTGTCACGTATGCAAGAATGTGACCTGACTACAAAACGGGTAAGAATCAATTGAGGAGGAACCTAACAGCTGAATGTTAAAGGGAAATACAAGTTCAGATAAAGTACAAGGTATGTTCTGATACATACAGTAAAAAAAAGGGTTGAGTAAGTGTTTTCATGGACTCTGGTTGGGTGAGAGATGGTGGGGTGCTGGGGTGGCAGAAGGTGGTTGGGTGGAGGATGAGCAGCTAAGATGACATATGTTTTTTGTGGGAATGTTCAGGGTGGCAGGGGAGGATATATTGTTTATTTATTTCCTTCATAACTTGCGTTAGCAAGTTCCTTTACTTAGCAGAGTTTACATTCCCCTTTACACCTGCACAGCAGATAGCTGGTTGCAGGCTCGTGTGAGCCTCTGACTGTTATACAATTCACTCTGTCTCAGATTGAATTGTACATTCCTGGTAAGTTCCCTTGAATCCCTCCTAAAAGAATAAAGACACCACAGTCTTATTCATAAGTAACAATAAGAAAGTTTACTCACGATCAGGCAGAGCACAGTGTGGTCCCTGAAGGCAGGCTTAAGGCTTAAAGTTTGAAACATATACAAACAGGTTTACCCCATATGGGGGAATAATCCCAGTGGCTGCAGGCTGCAGAAGATGGAAAAAAGAGAGAGGTGTGTTGTGTGACTTGTCCTTTTGTTACCTGGACAGGTTAAGGTCACACCCACCTTCTATCACATGCAAAGGAAGGATGTTCCAGGCCAGGAGGAACAGGAAGTTTCGACTGGTTGGACCAAACATTCTCTTGCATGTCCACTCTAGGAAAACAAGGAATGTTGTACTTGACTGCTCCCACTGGATTGCATCCCACATTTTTCTGTACAGCGTGTGTCCTAATGGAAATGCTCTCTCGCATACTCTTTGGACTCTGTCCAGTAATTTATTACTAAATCAAGTCAGACTAGCTGGGAATTCAGTGTGAATTTCCAAGGGGAATTTCCCATATAAAGTGAACCTTGCATACCCCACATTGCTACATTGAATTCAGATGATGATTATCATATTGCAAACTCATTGTGAACAGAAACGGTTCTTTTATGGTTACTCCGCAAAAAATAAAATAGTAAAAATTCTTGAGCAGCAGCAGCAGCAGAATGAAAACATTATCTTACCACGAGCTGAAAAGGTAACAAGCAAAGGGTGGATGTCCAAAATTTGGGTAGCTGCTCCTTGCCATTGCTGCTGCACTTGGACTGGACTTCAAATGAGAAATCTGTTTTGCAGCACATTCCATGGCAAATTCCCTCCAGATAAGCTCATCCTGTCGACACGAGCCAGAGTGGCACCAGGAATTTATCCTTGGAACCGAGTTTCAGTAACCTTAATGGCTGGCTAGAGAGAGGTCTCTGCTGGGGGAATAGAATGGTGTCCAAGGCTGGATGGACACAAGGCTGGTAGCTGTCTTCATTTCACAGATTGAGTGTTCAAGGTTTTCCCAGCAGAGGAAAACATGGCATCTTCCAGATTCTCTTGAAAGCTTGGAGCTTGGTAACAAGCTTACAAGAGGAGCAGGCTGTGCTGATGGCCGCTAGCTTAGCTGTTTTGTTTTGTGTGTGTGAGAGTGTGTTTAAGGATTAGGAACATAGGAAGCTGCCTTATTCTGAGTCAGACTGTTGGTCCATCTAGCCTAGTTTTGCCTGCACTGGCTGGCAGCAGCTTGCCAGAGTTTCAGGCAGGGGACATTCCCACCCTGTAGGGGACATTGCCCACCATGTGCTCTGTCATTCTGCCATTGAATTAGGACACTTCCCCCTAGACAGGTTCATGATAAGATGGATGGTTACCAGGTATGACAGCTATATGGAACCTTCATGTTCAGAGGTAGTATACCTGAATGCAACTGCTCGGCCACTTCTGAAAACAGTCTTTTTTATGGTTGCATGGAAGCAATGAAGAAAAATATGGAAGGGAGAAAGAAGATTAATTTAACCATGAAATCAAGCAGAACCAGTGTTGGATGTGTACAGTGGAAGCACAGAATAGCTGTACAATGGAGCGCTTGGTCACTCTATCTAGCTTCCTAAGGATCTCAGTTTTTTAAATTTTATTTAAGGCTCTAGTCCTTATGACTTGTGAGAGCAATTCTAGGTGTAGTCTCAGAAGCCAGAAAGTGCTGCTGCCCAGAAGGTGTGGCCCCAGTGCCCTGGTTAAGCTCATTGCCCCCTCCATGCCCAGCAGGAGGAGGATAAATGAGGTAAAATAGTAAAGGCTGCAGAATAAAATATGATTTTTGTGTGTTAGGTCACCAAACACCAACACCAATGTTCAGTCGAATCCAATTATGCCTTTCCTGGACTGATTTCACCTACAGGTGGAAGAATCATGTTTTGGAAGAATCAGCAAACGGATCACTCAGCGCATATAGTAATGTAGCACTTCAGGGAGAAAACTAGACTGAAGCCTTTTGACTGACATACTAGTTTTCTATGTGCAGGGAATGCATTCGGAACATGCAACCTTACTCTCACCAGTCCCATACCCTCCAACATTTCTCTGGTGAAAATAGGGAAATTCGACCTGGTAATTCAAATGGCCTTAGGTAGATACGGCAAAGCTTTCGACCCTATCCCATGGGAACCACATATGGCATTCTGATGGACTTGTGGGAGGATTCCTCGAAGTGGTGGGGGGAATTTTTTGGAGTGTGCTTTGCAGGGCTGCATGGATAAGCCCTTCACTTTGACACAAATTAAGCGTTCCGTTAATTTTGAAAAGTAGGCCCCGTCTTGGTGTCCTTCAAAGCCAACTTAATGTCCTAATCCATGTTGGGCAAAGGTCTCCCAGTTCATCCTGAGACTGTTCCTCCACCCCCTGCTCTGGGGCTGTCATTCCTGTCCTGTTAATTTGAGCAGAAACCATAATTAGATGTAAGTGGCCTTGTTTCTCACACAAATGAATGGCAGCATCTGCAGAGAGGCAACTTGTTCCAAAAACTTTTGGCTCCCAGCTCTCCCTGCAAGTTCAGCAGCGCAGAGCAGGAGCCAGAACCCAGACTTCTGTCGGCCTAATTTCATTTCTGTGAAAAGCACAAGAGCAAATCCTATATTCCAAAAACCTAAAGGAGGGTGTGGTGCAGGACACATTCCAGGCACCATTCATTCTGCGTTGTTCTGGATTAGCCACACTAGGAACACACTTTCTCTGTGTGTCTATAAAAGATGCAGATTTAATGTGCCCCACCCTTTTTTTGAGGGGGCACCCTTTCCCCCAAGAACATGGCATCTAAGCCTCCTCAAAGCCCCCTTATCTGAAAACACCCGATCTCCATGACACCCTCGGAGATTCCACTATTATAGACCTAACCAACCTGGTGTTGTCCATCAGGTATTTTGGACTACAACTCATATCAACCACGGCCAACATGGCTGCACTGGCTGGAGATTATAGGAACACATCCCTAGTCTGGAAGCTGTGACTCTTCCACCTGGTGGGCTGTGGTAGGTCTTGCTCATGAATGGTTACCATTTTTTGTCTTGGTTCCTCTGGTTCATGTCTGTGCCAAGGCCAGGCCTTATCTACATGGAACCCTCTCTGTTGGATTGTGTTCCCTCTTGAAAGCACCATGTGGTCAAATTGTGACTTTTTAATCCTTGTGGTCAACTCCCTCCTTGGCCTAACAGTAGTAGGATCCATCCATCCATCCATCCATCCATCCATCCATCCATCCATCCATCCATCCATCCATCCATCCATCAAAGAGTCTCATAGAATCATAGAATCATAGAGTTGGAAGAGACCAAAAGGGCCATCTAGTCCAACCCCCTGCCAAGCAGGAAACACCATCAAAGCATTCCTGACAGATGGCTGTCAAGCCTCTGCTTAAAGACCTCCAAAGAAGGAGACTCCACCACACTCCTTGGCAGCAAATTCCACTGTCAAACAGCTCTTACTGTCAGGAAGTTCTTCCTAATGTTTAGGTGGAATCTTCTTTCTTGTAGCTTGAATCCATTGCTCCATATCCGCTTCTCTGGAGCAGCAGAAAACAACCTTTCTCCCTCCTCTATGTGACAAACTTTTATATATTTGAACATGGCTATCATATCACCCCTTAACCTTCTCTTCTCCAGGCTAAACATACCCAGCTCCCTAAGCCATTCCTCATACTGCATTGTTTCCAGGCCTTTGACCATTTTGGTTGCCCTCCTCTGGACACGTTCCAGCTTTTCAGTATCGTTCCTGAACTGTGGTGCCCAGAACTGGACACAGTACTCCAGGTGAGGTCTGACCAGAGCTTGAATACAGTGGTACTATTACTTCCCTTGATCTAGATCAGTGCTCCCCAACCTTTTTATCGCCGTGGACCAGTCAATGTTTGATAATTTTACCGCGGCCCGCTGAGGGGGGACGTTGATTGTTTATATTTTCTTTAGATTGTTTTGATTTAATAATTTTAATTTAATTGTATTTAAATGTTCCTTGGGCGGCCCGGTACCAATTGATCCACGGACCGGTACCGGTCCGTGGCCCGGGGGTTGAGGACCACTGATCTAGATGCTATACTATTGATGCAGCCCAGAATTGCATTGGCTTTTTTAGCTGCTGCATCACACTGTTGACTCATGTTAAGTTTGTGGTCCACCAAGACTCCTAGATCCTTTTCACATGTACTGCTCTCAAGCCAGGTGTCCCCCATCCTGTATTTGTGCCTTTCATTTTTTTTGCCCAAGTGTAGTACTTTATATTTCTCCCTGTTAAAATTGATCTTGTTTGCTTTGGCCTAGTTGTCTAATCTGTTAAGGTCATTTTGAAGTGTGATCCTGTCCTCTGGGGTATTAGCCACCCCTCCCAATTTGGTGTCATCTGCAAACTTGCTCAGGATGCCCTCAAGCCCATCATCCAAGTCATTGATAAAGATGTTGAATAAGACTGGGCCCAAGACAGAACCACTCCAAAGTGGTTAAGAAGGAACATACTAAGTTGTCTCCTACTGAGGCCCCATCCACACTATAAATACAAAACAATACGATACCATTTTAAACAGTCATGGTTTCCCCCAAATAATCATGGGAGTTATAGTTTGCTAAGGGTGCAGAGAGTTGTTAGGAGACCCCCCCTCCTTGCACCGCTACAATTCCCGGAGTGGTTTAACAACAAACCCCTCTTCCCATTTAACTCTGGGAGTTGTAGCTCCGTGAGGGGAGTTGCTGGTACAACTAAAACACACACAGTCAATGCCAATATTAACCCCCCCCACAAATAACCAACCCTATTGTGAACAGCACTGAAAACGCTCAAAACCATTTAAAAGCACCCCTCCCCAAATACTGTAGTAGAACACCCATCCTCAGAAGAACCGGCCACAATAGCTAGTGGCCAAAGGCCTGTTTAAATATAAAATCTCTATATATCAGTGAAAGGAAAGTGTGAGGCAAGTCTCTTGTGGAAGGGAGTTCCACAGTCTGGGAGCAACAGGCTCCTTGCCCTTGGTCTGCAGCAGGGTTTCCCAAACTTGGGTCTCCAGCTGTTGTTGGACTACAACTCCCACCATCCCTAGCTAGCAGGACCAGTGGTCAGGGATGATGGTGGCTGTAGTCTAAAAACAGCTGGAAACCCCAGTTTGGGAAACCCTGACCTAGAACAATAAACCACGAGAAAGGAGTCAGGATGTCTGCAGTTTTTGACACTGGTGTGTCCCTTTGCTAGGGTATTATTCGTGGGGGGGGGAATTAATGTGGTGAGGATTTGGCCCATGGGGTCAATTCTTTGCCTAGAACTCAGAATATCCGATCCCCAAGTGGTCCTTATGTGTGTTTTATTTGCCACACATTTCCTTAAATGCTAAGCACACATTGTGCTCCCAAAGCCCAAGGCATTTTTAATTCCCTGTGATTCTGTGAGAAATTTAAACAAGAAAGGCGAGCTGTGAGGAATCCTGTAGACTTGAGAGCCATCTTAAGTGGCAGATTCAGGATGCCATTAAGGGCAGTGGGTGGGTGGGCTCCATGTTAATTATTGGAAGAGAAGTTGCCATTTGGATTTTCTACCTCAGGCGCTGAAATACTGTGGGCCAGCTCTGCTTGAGAGATTACTTTTACCTCAGGTTTCTCTCCCCCCCCCCCCAGTGACGAGTTTCATCCTCCGCGCACAAAAATACCCCACAAAGTGTGTGAAATAATGACAATACTCCAACTATTCTTACTTTTTATCCTTTGGTTATTGTAATTACAAGTAATTTTGCGAAGGATTTTCTATTTTTAAGAAATCGCACTTTTGTACTTGATCCAGCTAACAGGATTTTCCTACATTACTTCATAAAGAGAGCCCATCTTTTTAAACTTCTAATGTTATTTCTTATTCATTAGTACATATGCCTGGAGGGCATGTTCATAAATGGGTTAAAGTTACAAAGTTATGCTTATAAAAGCGCATGGTAATTTGGAATATCTGGGGGATTTATTAATTTTTGAAATCTTAAAAGAGCAAAAAGCTAAAATGAGATTGGATTAAGTATGTTCTTGCAAGCCCGTTATTCTAAACACCCTTAAGGACCACAGAGGAGGGAACAGAGGACATTATGCAAATAGGGATCTATCTCTAAGTGCCCCGTAGGCTTGCTGATGTAATATTTTACATGGTTAGTTAAGTACATCAAGCAAAAAGGTTGACCTTGATAGACTGTAAAAAAAGGTATTTATTCCACAGCCACCAATTGTTTTGCAGCCTCGTCGCATCGCTTGCAAACGCGCAAGCACTTTTGTGACTCAGTCGCATTTCGGAAACGGGCGAGGAAAACAAAGAACTGCCCACAACAGCCATTTCTCTCTCTCTGCGTGGGCAAATGTCTTTTTAAATGACAATTCTTTATCTTTATCGGAATGCTGCTTATGGTACCGCTAACCCGGGGCAATGTCTGAACGAGGAAATGTCATTTGTAATGGAAGCCAGGGCTGAAATGAATATTCATAAATCTTTGAAATTCACTCAAACATTTGGATTTTATTTATTTTTCCCAGTTTCTCAATTGCAATGTGAAATTTTGAAACTCACATTCAGATGCTGGTTTTTGAGTTCTTTTTACCTCAGATACTGAATTTTTTTACCTCAGATTATTATTTTATATTTTTTTACTTCAGATATTTCGAGCTGGGCAGGCACGAGGCACGAAACCGCATGAGGTATCAACCGATAAATAAATAAAATATCGTCGTCAGTCTAGTAGCTCATTCAGTCACATATGAAATCATTGGGTGAGATCCAACTATGTCCTACTCAGAGTAGACCCATCGACATCAATGGACGCAAGTAATGAAAGCCCATTGATTTTAATGGATCTCACCCACTGCGTGTCACGTGCCAAAGTCAGGTTCAAATTTTATTTTATATATTTATTTCACAAAATTTATACTCTGCTTGATTGTAAAAAACAACAAAACCTCAAAGCAGTTTGCAAAAGATAAAACAAGAAAATCAAGAAAAATATACAACCCTGCTTTTAAAACATACAAAAGTTAAAATACTCAAACAGATTAAAATGACCTCAAACTTTCTAAGCATCTGGGTAGGCTTGCTTAAACAGGAATGTTCTTAGCAAAGGCCAATATTCATTGACTACCGGGCAAATATATTCTGCAGAGTATCTGGTCAATAGTTAACTTCATAGCTGTCAAAGGAGAATTTTTGCAAGCAAACTAATTTCAATTGTCTAATGTTTTACAACTTTTTATGTGTTGTAGGCCAGCCAGAGTGGCTGTGGAAACCCACCCAGATGGGTGGGGTGTAATAATAATAATAATAATAATAATAATAATAATAATAATAATAATTTATAATAATAATAAGGCTATATAAGGTAAAGGTAAAGGACCCCTGGACAGATAAGTCCAGTAAATTTGACTATGGGGTGTGGTGCCCATCTCTGCTTTCAGGCCGAGGGAGCCGGCCTTTGTCCGCAGAAAGCTTTTCTGGGTCATGTGGCCAGCAGGACTAAACTGCTTCTGGTGCAACGGGACATTGTGACGGAAACCACAGCGCACGGAAACGCTGTTTACCTTCCCGCCGCAGTGGTACCTATTTATCTACTTGCACTGGTTTGCTTTTGAACTGCTAAGTTGGCAGGAGCTGGGACCGAGCAATGGGACCTCACTCTGTCACGGGGATTTGAACCGCCGACCTTCTGATCGGCAAGCCTAAGAGGCTCAGTGGTTTAGAGCACACATGGGCATAGCTGCCAAGTTATCCCTTTTTTTAAGGGATTTTCCCTTATGCTGAATAGGCTTCCTCGCGAGAAAAGGGAAAACTTGGCAGCTATGCACATGGGGGCCGTTAGGAGAGGGCAGTTTGAAATATTACCTTCAAATGTTCAGGCGTAAATAAAACAGCAGCACCCAAATGTTTTAACGTTTAAAATATTTATGAATATCTCGATTCGCTTTAGCCTCTGTTTTTAAAAAGCACGATCATTTTGTTCTAGCATTCATAGAATCTTAGAATTGTAGTGTTGGAAGGGACCCCAACGATTATCTAGTCCACCCCCCCCCCCCCGCAATGCTGGAATTTTCTGGGGTTATCACATTCTGCTAAAGATACACTAAAGCAGATTGCCTTTATCACCCACACCAGTTTAAGTCTCTCTGCAGAATTTCTCCAAATCCTTTTAATTTAACTCTGCATTTGTACCGAGGAAACATCTTTACACGTGTTGAACATAAGAAAGTTATACCAAGTAAGAGCATTGGCTTATCTAGTCTAGTAATGTCTAATACAGATGTCACCAGTGTGGTGCCCCTCAGAACTCCAGCTTCCATCGGTCTCGTCCAGCATGGCCAATGGAATCAGGGATGATGGGAGTTGTAGTCCAGAAACATCTGCAGGGCTGCTCAGGTTTCACAACCCTGTCTAAACGAATTCCAGATGGGTAGCCGTGTTAAGTCAGTTGTAACAAAAACAACGAAGAGCTGTGTGACACCCTAAATATCTCCAGGTTTTTTTTCTTGGACTACAATACCCATCATCCCTGGTCACTGGGCCTGCTAGCTTGGGATGATGTGAGTTGTGGTCCAAAAACAGCAGGCAACCCAGCACTGCCCTAAAGGCAACTGATCTGCATGAAGTAGGTCGCATTCAGAGAGCACTTTATTCTGTTCAACTGCTGTTTCCTTTCCTGATATTTTCCACGTTCCATGGGATCTTTCACACAGCATAACACCACTTGCGGAAATCTAGTGGAATCCAGAATTTCAGCACTCATTTCCATATTACACCCCCTCCCCCCGGAAAAAAATATCCATTTGCAACCGTGATAACTTCGAAGATTGTGGGTGTTTTGCGTTGTAATGCTACCTGACGAAATTTGGACTGGTATCCTGACACACATTCCTTTCCTACCATTTAAAATGCAGCATGGCGTGGTGGTATAGCAACCGAAGAGCCGCAGTTTCATAATGCAACAGGCAGTGCAGCGCAAAAGGAACATTAGAAATTGGGACCGAAGAACCTAGCATTATAATTGGTAAAACAAGCATGATAAACTCCACGTCTGAATGCAGCCGTATGCTTTTTGGATGACAGCCGACTTCGTTAAACGTCTAAAGTGGGCTTGTAGTCCGTGAAAGTTAATAGCAGGGATAGCCAACGTGAATGCCAGACATGGCTAGAAAGTTTTTTTTTCCTTGCTCACATGCAAGAGCCTCCTGTTGTAGTGTTCAGGATGGGATCCTAAAGGTTTTGCTTCAAGTTGGCATGCTTAGGATTCATGTATAATCGTTCTGCGTAGCAGATCTTTGGCCTATGGGGACTGGGAAGAGGACCAGCCCAAGACATTTTGGCACCTGAGGCAAACCACAAAAGACATTCACCACCCCACCGGGGAAGAAGGGATGAATGAAAATCTAAATCAGCAACAAGCGGGTGGGTGGGGGGAATAAAGATCTACATTGGGATCTGCTACCCCCATGGATTCTGCTGCCCGAGGCAGTTGCTGCATCTTGCCTCATGGGTGGGCCGGCTCTGACTGAGAATACCACTCTTGCCCACAGTCCTAGTCTGTATAGTTCTAACTTGTGTGTGATATCCTTTAAGAGCAGAATGAAACCTGTTTTACCTACAGACTGTCTGAGATTTTGGAATTTCTGTGCAGCAAGGATGGGGAACCTCTGGCCCTCCAGGTGTTGCCAACTCCTATCATCCCTGACTTTCGGCCAGCGCTGTCTGGGACTGATGGGACTTGGAATACAACAATATCTTGGGGGGGGCACAGATTCCCTACCCCTAGTGTATAGATTCATCAATATTCTTCCTTGCCTTTGAAAATGCAATTCCCTGCTCTGAGTCTCAGTGGATAAGGTGGGTAAATATTAAACAACAAACCAAACCTGTATCAGTAACTCTGACTGTAGAGATTATGATGCTTCTCTCCCATTTCCCCCTTCCCTCCTCCTTCCCAAATGCCTCCACTCCAGTTTTCTATAGACATGCATATATTTGTGAATTTTAAATTCAGAAGAGAATTGACAAGGTCCTTATGCTGAATATGGTGTGTTATCTTTTCCACGTGGGTGTCTAAAGGGAGAGATGGGTTGATGTGGCACCTACGGGTTACTTCAGGCTACAAAACCTTGCTTGTTCTGTTTAGCATTTCAGTGGTTATCACCAAACTGAACTGGAGACTCTGCAGACAGACAGACACTGCAATGCACAGGGGCCCAAAGTATTGAAAACAAATGAAAAGCAGATATTTAGCCAGTCCTGCATGTCAATATATCTGAAAACCTTTTAAAGGCAGCATCATATTCTCAGATCCTGTGGGGCACAAAAAGTAATGAGTGTTAAGTCCCCCCTCCGCACCACTCTCGCTGCAACAGCAACTTCTGAGTGTCCCAATTGCTGTTGAAAAGGCATTGTGAACTGCTAACCTATGATAATTATTATTATTATTTCTATCTCAAGGCGGCTTGTAGATAAAATAGGAACAGCTGTAACTGTCACCAGATGTGCAGACCCTCCAAGTGTCCCTATTTTCTAGGGACAGTCCCAGATTTACGGAAGCTGTCCTGGTTTCTGATTTGATCCCAGAATGTCCTGCTTCCCCCTAGGACGGGCATAGGCAACCTTGGCTCCCCAGATGTTTTGGAACTACAACTCCCATGATCCCTGACCACTGGCCCTGTTAGCCAGGGATCATGGGAATTGTAGTTCCAAAACATCTGGAGAGCCAAGGTTGCCTATGCCTGCCCTAGGACATCCCTATTTTCATTGGAGAAATGTTGGAGGGTATGGATGTGTATAACTGGTCCCCAGGACAATACATTTTGCTGCCCCCTCTCCACCCCCCTCCCACAAAAGCAGATCAGAATAGCAGCCAAATCTTATTCAACACCGATGACAAGGCAGTGTCCTTAGGCTGCTCCCAACCCCCAAGCATCTACTGTTGGTGTGTTTCCAAAATAAACTTGAAAGGAGCCTTGAAGCATGGCCTTGAAGCACATCCTTGTGAGGCCACACCTAAAGCATCTGCTTAGCAACGCGAATTCTCCCCAGAAACAGGTGCCTTTATGAGGGCATGTTGTGGAGAGATGCAATTTAGTGCGAGACAGTCAGTGTTGGTCAGTTTGTTGGCCAGAATATGGGAAAGTCTGTGAGCCTGTCTCTCCGGCCGGATGGCTGAAGGGAGCAGAGATCTGTATATATAACTCTAGTTTCTTATTTCATTTGTAGACCAGTTGTGTTAATGCCACTTGTTCTGCAAATAATAAAGACTTCAGAGAAGAACTGGATATCCTAAGGTCTGGGGCTGTTCTGTCCCATGAAATAGATCCAGTGGGAAAATGCCTCTTTGGTTATGCTGCAGGACACTAAATAAATCAGAATGGGTCTATTCTCAGCTGGAAATGAAAAGTACAGCAATCACATGCCTCAGCGTGGCTGGGGCAACCTAGTCAGATGGGCAGGGTACAAATAACTACTACTAATAATTTGCCTAAAGAAGTTTCACCAGTACCTGTATGGGCGTTCCCTTCCCTGTCATAACAGACCACAGATCCTTGGTAAGACTATTTAAAGAGAATAGACATTTGCAATGGCTGCAAGCCAACTATGTAGTTGTGTTAGCCTGTTCATCAATCAACGGCCTCTTCTTATGGGCATAAAAAGTGAGTAACCGCTCTGCCTTGAAGTAAACAAGAACTTAAGAGTATATCTTATCATCATAATCAGCCTTGTATGGGTATCTATTTGAACATATGGGGATACAGTATAGTCAATGCTAGTCATACTCAGAGTTAGACCCATTGAAATGAATGGCTTTGATGACTAATTGAGGTCCATTTCCACGGCATGCCTTTGCAGAACGGTTTGCTTTGTGGTAATTCTTTCATATCGCCCTATAGCTGGACACAAATCTCCCTTGACATGTTACAGTGCCCATCTGCTGCAGACCTCAGAGGTTTGCTTTCTTGCCGTGCATTTTTCTTTCCGTACACGGTCTGTGCAATTGAACCCTTGCTTCTCTGTCATACCACACATTTTGCTTATTGCTGTTGAGCATTTTCATTTGTGCTTTAGATGTTTCATGTGTTAGGACTTTAAACCTAAGACGCTGGCAAATTAGCAAGGTCATGTGATTTAAGTTGTTAAGTCGTTAAGTTGTTAAGATGCTCAGTATATATAGAGTGTTTGTTTTGTTTGCCTGGGGGGTATGGAGCGGTCATGTCTGAAAGCTCTGGAAGTGTTTCTGTTATTTTTCTGCAATAAAGCTGTCTTCGAAAGTTGGGCTTCCATGGATTGTTTCTGCAAAGCTACAAGGCTTTTGCTACCACAACAAGAATCCAGCCGCTGTGCTTAATGCTCTGCAAAGAGAACTGTTTCTGGTCTGCGCAGCGCAAGCGTTTTACTGGACCAGAGCAGAAAACCTCTTATCATGCACTCTGGCTATTCTTAAGGCGTTTTCTAATGTGATGTTATCCTTCACGAGCAGTTTCTCCTAGATGCCTTTTGCATTTGATCTCATTAGGATCCTGTCCTTTAGCAGGCCATCCCCATCGGTCAAAGATCCATCTCTGAGGATGAACTGCAGTTGGGTTAACCATTGGTCAGTTGTCTATGTTGGGCTCTGGTTTCTCTCATTGAAAAGGTTCTTCTGTTATGGAGGAGTCCTTCCTCGCCACACAGTAGGCCTCAAAAAGTTCAGACAGCCTGTTCGGGTTTGTCTTTTCTCCTGTAAGCTGGAGATCAAAGCTCTACTATTGCCTGTGCCCTTTCTTTCTTTCTTTCTTTCTTTTAAAAAATAATTTTTATTCATTTTATAAGAACACACACACAAAAATACAAGCACAAAAAAAACACACACATAATTCTTACAATTTCATAATTTTTCTTAACATCCTTTGGTGACTTCCCCTAGCCCCTCCCACCTGAATTTCAATTCTAATCCTCTCGAGCAATTTCACTATTTGAAAATTTATCCATTCTCAATTTATTCCATTTTAATATTTATATCACATCGATATGGTAAAACACTAAATATAACTCCAAATTCTACCCCAAAAGCCTGTCTCCACTTCCCTAAGGTTTCTAGAATTAAATATTACAATATTTCTTCAAATATATTTTAAATTTCTTCCAATCTTCTTCCACCATCTCTTCTTCCTGATCGCGGAGTCTCCTAGTCAGTTTGGCGAGTTCAATAAAGTCCATCATCTTCATTTGCCATCCATCTATAGTTGGTAGTTGCCTGTGCCCTTTCGTCCAAGGCATTGTCAAAAGTGCATGGGGCCTCTAAATGGGTGTTAGGGGAGTAGAGTTTACTACCCGTTTTTCATCTTACCCACTTTTCTGCTGCACTTCCCGTTTCAGACTCTGTGGGTGGCACACTTCTTGTGTTCTTCTGAGAAGGCCACAGTCCATCCCACTTCTAACACCACGCATTGTCTTCCACTATTTCTGTATGAACTCACTACACGCTGAGTTAATGAGGGGTAAATCAAACTTCATGTTACAATATGCAAAGGGATATGCTACTTTGAGTTTTGTTTTGTAATTGATACAGGGGGAGATGCCTCCATTTGGCAAGTGACAAAAGAATAAAATATTGGAAGGGATATAAAAGTTGTTCCAAGCCACAGAGGATTTTTTTTAAAGGAAGAAAAATAGGAAACATTGCAGAGTCTGAAAACTATAATAACAGGTCCTTGACAGTATCCATTCAGTGTGCTTTCTCTCTGTTGCTTTTTGAAATATTGCCTCTCTTCTTGAGAAAGATTATATTGTATTTACAGGGCTGCAAAAGGCATCGTCTCCCAAACCCTTCCGCGGTGAAATAAATCTAAAACGAAAACATGCTGCGCAGTCGGCTCACACTGCCTTAAAAATTACACATCAAGAACCCTTTTCTAGTGACAAATACTTTCAAGGCAAACAAACTGAACAGAAATTAAAAAATCTCTGTGGGGCATAAATATGCAATTACACTCACACGGGGAGCATTTTATCAGGTAAACCAATCCTACTTTGTTAATTGAAATGCTGCTGTACAGGATTTCTCTCTTTCTGCCTCCCCCCACCCCCTTTTCTGACAAAAGGCCTTGAACACACACACACACACACACACACACACACACACACACACACACACACACACACTTTCCCGCTGCAGCTGCTGTTCCACACATTGTACATCTCTTCTTTTACACCCCCTTTTCAGTGACACGGGGTGTCGTGGTTCTATCCTTCTCACTTCTTCTATATTACAGAAACCAACTGAACTGTCAGTGCTGGCCATGGGATATTACCCCCCAGCACATCTTGTTATGGGGCTGTGGTGCCCAGAGCTCTGTTCTCCAACGAAAATGTACACCAGGATTAAAATAATATCCATTCCACTTTTCAGCTGATAAAGGTTCCTGGATTAGGTAATTTATACATACATACATACATACATACATACATACATACATACATACACTCTTTTCTTGCCAAATGTCAGTAACGACATCATTCCTTCTCTCTGGCTTACACATCACAAAAGGAAAAGGAATTCGGAGAGGAGGAGGGAGGAGGAAACACAGACAACCTTGGGCTCAGTTACAGTTTGAAGCCCGTCGCATCAAACATCTGGAATAGGAAGATGTTGAGAGGAAGAATCAAATGCTACTGGTCTTTTTCCCCCTTCTGTTGTCTGTGGGCAGCTGCTTTTGTTGGGGGCTGCCATGTTATTTTCAAAAGAATGCTTCAGATGTTGTGCAATTCCAGGGCATTCTTGGGAGAAAATTGGTGGCTTCCACAAAATTCCACATTAGCTCTGCTGCCACTGCTATTATAGAAAGGTGCACCCCGCCCAATACAAATGTGAGTAACAAAAACATATCAACTTGTTAGTCAGGTCCAAGTTGCTGTTTATAGTATACTAGCTGGCCCAGCCATGCGTTGCTGTGGCTCAGTCTGTTAAATGGAGCCTCAGAGTTCCCCTTGAGACTGCCCTCAGCTTCAGAGTGCCCCTTCATTTTGTTTGAGATCTTTTGCCCCCTCCTCTCCCCATTCCCCGGCACATCCCTGTGACCAGCCCCACCCCCTCCCTGCACTCCCCCTCCTGCCCCCACCCCTCGGCTCATCCCTGTGACTTTCCCCACCCCCTCCCAGGTCCCCCCGGGTCATCCCTATGAGTCCGTTGGTGTCGGCGTATCCCGGCCTGTATGTCAGGTATTCGGCGTTGGGGGGGGCAGGGAACGGAGGGACGTGGTCTGCTTTTCGACGCAGTGTCAGCGTGGCGTGGTCTGTCTGTGACGGTTGGACGTGGGGGGCTACGGGCAGAATCCCGGCGCCGGCCTTTGTGGAGGAATGGCCTTTGTGGTGGTTATAGCATGTCGGTTGGTGACGTCACGATCTCGGCTTGGCCTTGGAGACGGAGCTTCTGGCTTCTATTTCCCAGCATGCAGTTTCATCTGAGTTGTGAGTTCTGGAACATAGGTTTTTTGGGGTTTTACGTGGCCCAGGTGTGACATCTGTATATGGTCACTCGCATATTCACTTGGGATGTTGTGTCGAAATTTGAACGCAATCGGTCAAGTGGTTTCGGAGAAAAGTGGAGACACACCCACATGGCCAGTTTACATTTATATATATATACTGTATAGGTAAAGCTCATAACAACTTGGGACCAAAATAAAAAAAATTCCTTCAGTAGCACCTTAAAGACCAACTAAGTAAGTAAGTAAGTAAGTAAACTTGGGACCAGTTTACTTATGAGATTGGGTCGCTTCCTACGCGTCCACTCGACCTCTTCAGTCTCCAGAAACATCACTGTTACAGATGCCACATAACACCCATTACACATCTGTAAGAAATGGTTATTTTAGTGTGGCAGCACCTACACTTTGGAACTCCCTGCCTATTGATATCAGGCAGATGCCTGCTAAAAGCCTTTTGTTGTTGTTGCAAGCCTACCAAGATGTTTGGAAAGTTGATAGAAGATTTAATCTGTGTTTGGTTTATTGTTGTTTTAACTTTTTGAAAGTCTTAAATTTGGGTTGTCATATTTCAAAAAAGTAAACCAGAACAACCCCAAAAGTTGTTCAGCTTCTTTTTTAGACAAACCGCAAAGTTTGGGCAAAAAAATGCCCAAAAAATCCAGGGCAAACCACCGGGATAATCTGGACATATGGCAGCCCTGCTTAAATTATTGTTTTTATCTTTTTCGTAAACCGCTTCGAGGTTTCTTTGCTTTTACAATAAAGAGGTGCATAGATTTCCTGAAATAAGACAAACAGATGAATTCATGACGCCTGTTTAGGAAGAGCTGAATGGTGTCACTTGGGGCTCAGTCTCTCTCCCCCCCCCCCCGCCCTGTTTGTTCCAGCATGAACACACACCTGAATAGCGTTCAGGAGGCGCTATGCGCTGTCCTGTGGGAAGGGGATGTTTCCTGGCCCCTGCATCAGCTTGGTTTTTCGGCCTTTGTGTAGCATCGTCTGCCATGGGTAACAACATTCTGTTCCTGTTTGTCACATTTTGGGAATGCTCAAGTCCAGAAAAATCACTGCTTGGCAGGCTGGTTAATTGCATCAATGCGAGCAGAAAGACCAGCTGTGCTTTATGCTCATCCATCTGCAAACGTTTGTAAGAGGCCAGTTCTTTTTGACAACTGCTGAACCCAGGCCAGAAAAGTCTTCTGCCATTCCAGCTATGCTCAGAGTTAGCACCAACTGCGTGCTGTAGGTGTTTTTTTTTTTTAGGGGGGGGTGGAACCTTTGAAAACGTGTCCTGCGGAGGTGCCACCTCTTTTTTCAGTCAAACACACACGCAGGCAGCTGCCGTTTAAATTTCCCACAAGGCCTGGGACAATGCTATGTCAGGGGCATTGTGGGAAATTAAAATGGCAGCTCCCAGTTGAATGACATGCACCTTTGGCATGTTCCAGAGTGCTTTTTATATATATAAAAAACCAGCAACATATTTTTAAAAAGTGAAAGGGGAACCATTATTTTGTGTGCAGAAGTGTAAGGAATTATATTATGGGGTAGTTTCCATCACACACACTAAGAAACTTAGGGTTCATTCACATTTCCATCTGTCCCTTTATTTCTGCACTTGTATCATGAAGCCTGTTAAATTAACGGGTGCTAGTACAGACCTGTTGCTCTAGCAACCTCGGGGACATGCGCAGAGCGCATCCCGCTGTGTGCTCGCCGCGTGCCTGCATGCCCGCCGCGTGCCTGTGCACACCCGCCGCTTCAACAGTTCCGCCCGGCTGTCCGAAGTCTCTGCACTCCAAGTCCCAACGGCTGTTCATGGGGCACATGCACAATAGCGCAATCCCACAGACACAGGGACTGGACGCAGAGACACTTGCACTTTATTATAAAGGATTCTATGATTCTGTGGGTCTGAGAGGTTTTCATTTTGCCCTTCCTCTTTCCCCAGGAAAACCTGCTCTTTACTGCTGCATTGGAACAAACGTCACTCTGGGTAGAGGCAGAAGGATTGATGGCTGCAAGTTACAGGGTAAGTTACAGAGAGCTCAGGTAGCTGGTGCAGATCTATCCTTATTCCTTAGCCTTACACCAACCTTTTTGTCTATTCTGTTTTGTTCTGTCTTCCTCCCCGCTGCCCAGCCTCTGCTTGCTTCTGCCCAGCCTGCAATGTTTGAAGAAGTCTCCTGCTTCCAGGTATCTCTGTTGACTAAGCTGCACTCCTGTTGCGGAGAATGTAAATACAGCCTCTTTGTGGTTTTTGTTAAGGTTCATGGGATGCCCTCAAACACAACCGGCGAGGATTTATGTCCTTGGCGACAGTTTGGTCGTTGCCAGAGAAGAAACGAGCCTTGTTTTCCAAAGAGTGAGATGCTGTTGCGAAACATTTCAGATTTGATTTGGTTCGTTCAGCGGATTTGGTTACTCTTGTCCTGGGCCGGCTCTCTTGCCTTGTTGCCTTCTCCCAATGTCTTCGGTTCTAGGAAGTCATTATTAAAAGTCCATAAAAGAGATTTGCCTGGGAGCGGCAGTAAATAGTAGTAATCATCATCACACAGACAACGCCGCTGGGAAAGGCCCCTGACTGAGCAGGCAAACTGAGAGCCAGTCACAGAATCATAGAATTGTAGAGTTGGAAGGGACCCCAAAGGTCATTTAGTCCAACCCCTTGCAATGCACCCCAGGCCAGCTGGCTCAGCCATCATACGAAACACACTGACACGGCCATGACTGTTCAAGTTGTATAAGAGTGCTTTCAATGTATGGTGTGGGTGACTCAACTGGCAGTCCCACTGGGCTTCTCCTGTTTCAAGAAGTTTTTAATGTTTGATGTTTTATTACGTTTTTATATCTGTTGGAAGCCACCCAGAGTGGCTGGGGCAACCCAGCCAGGGGGGCAGGGTACAAATGATATTCTTTCAGGTTTTTTCAATGTTTTTTGAACTTGGTCCATGGCATCATGACCTGATCAACGCATTCAAGGATGTGGGATCCTTCCCCAAGAGCTATATCCCCCACCCCAAAAAGAAAGAAAGAAAGAAAGAAAGAAAGGAAGGAAGGGAGGAAGGGAGGAAGGGAGGAAGGAAGGAGAAGGAGAAGGAGAAGGAGAAGGAGGAGGAGGAGAAGAAGAAGAAGAAGAAGAAGAAGAAGAAGAGGAGGAGGAGGAGGAGTTTGGATTTGATATCCCGCTTTATCACTACCTGAAGGAGTCTCAAAGTGGCTAACATTCTCCTTTCCCTTCCTCCCCCACCACAAACACTCTGTGAGGTGAGTGAGGCTGAGAGACTTCAGAGAAGTGTGACTATCCCAAGGTCAACCAGCAGCTGCATGTGGAGGAGCGGGGAATCAAACCCGGTTCACCAGATTACGAGTCTACCACTCTTAACCACTACACCACACTGGCTCTCCTGAAATTTCTAGCCTGCTTTTAGCCAGGAAAGTCAGAGTGGTCTTCATTTAATATTGCACTTGATTTTATTATTATTTTTGTATCCTGGGATTTGACTATGTTAGGCTGGCTGTTACGATGCCATATGCTGTTTTGTTTTCATTTTGCTGTTAGCTTATGGCTGTTTTTAATTTCCTATTTGTGAGTGTTTGGGTTCAGAAGATGTTGTTTTTCATTTCTTGTCTTTTGCTTATAATTTCTCCATGGCCGTGAGCTGTTTTGGGAGGATCTCTAGGTTGTTGGGTTTTGTTTTGTTTTTTTAATAAAAAAGTGGCATAGAATTAATTAACAATAAAATAAAACGCATGCGCTCAGTGCAGAGAGAAGCAGGGAAACTCTTTCTGCACCCTCCCCAAAACTCAGTGAAACTGCTTGGGAACAGGTTCTGGTCAGACCAAACAAAATACACCTGAACACTGTTGTTTAGTCGTTTAGTCGTGTCTGACTCTTCGTGACCCCCTGGACCAGAGCACACCAGGCACTCCTGTCTTGCACTGCCTCCCGCAGTTTGGTCAGACTCATGTTTGTAGCTTCGAGAACACTGTCTAAGCATCTTGTCCTCTGTCGTCCCCTTCTCCTAGTGCCCTCAATCTTTCCCAACATCAGGGTCTTTTCCAGGGAGTCTTCTCTTCTCATGAGGTGGCCAAAGTATTGGAGCCTCAGCTTCAGGATCTGTCCTTCCAGTCAACTTATGTAATTCAAGGTGTGGTGTTGATCCCTCAGCACTGGTCTCTTTGAAAGGGATTAGACAATCCCGTTGAGGATAGGTTAGCCATGGGTGTGAATCAGAAGCTCCTCGTTTAGAGACAGTCTACCCTCAGGTCTAGGTGGCTAACTGGAAATGGTCATCGCTTTCATGCAGGGTCTGCTGAAAAGAGGGCGCCAGGGTGCTTTGACTTCATCCAGGATAATTCTTCTTGCATCCTTTTGATGAAGATCATAACTCTGTTATTGCCCATGTGAGGGAGCAGTCGTGGCCTGGAAGCATTCATGTGGGGAAGTTTTGGCTTGTTGCTGCTCCAAAGGATTCTTTCCTAGCGCGGCTGCTCATCATGCAATACCCACCTTTCACCAGAGCTTGTTGCTGATACACAGATTGAATCCTTATCTGACATGCTCCCGGAATTTTTATTGGGCATTGAAACATGTCACAGAGTGCGTGCAGAGTGGACCACACAGATGGAAACACTGAAGAGATGCAAATATATCTTTACAAGGTTTAATAACAACTTCCCAAACATGGGCCAATAAATCATGGCATATGCCCCCTACGCTCAGCAGATGGTAACACACTTCTAAAAGATAAAGAAGCTATTGCACTGCACTGGAAAGAACATTACCAACATCTTCTTAACCGCAACTCCCCCATAGCTGCTGAGGTCATCTCACATATTCCGCAAAAACAAGTTAGAGATGAACTTGCAATATCTCCAAATCTAAGAGAGTTGTGTACAGCTATTAACCAAATGAAAAACAACAAAGCCAGTGGACCTGATGGGATACCTGCCGGAATCTTCAAAGTGGGCGGAATTGAACTTGCACAACAACTTCACAAGTTCATCGAAAAAATCTGGGAAAGAGAAGAAATCCCAGCAGACTTTAGAGATGCCAAAATTATCAATCTCTTTAAAAAAGGTGACATAACTGATTGTGGAAACTATCGAGGCATCTCTCTATTAGCTGCAGCCGGCAAAATTATTGCAAGGATCTTAGCAAACCGTCTGGTAACAATATTTGAGGTGACCCTTCCTGAATCCCAAAACGGTTTTCGGCCTTCTAGGGGGACAATGGACATGATTTTCACCACTCGGCAGCTTCAAGAAAAATGCAGAGAGCAAAACCAACCCCTTTATATGGCGTTTATGGACCTAAGGCTTTCGACACTGTAAATCTTAATGCCCTGTGGACTGTCCTTCTGAAAGTTGGCTGCCCAGATAAATTTGTAAACATCATTTGGCTCCTCCATGATAATATGACAGCAACAATCGCAGATACTAATGGCTCTGAAAGTGAACCATTCACAGTAAGATCAGGTGTTAAACAGGGTTGTGTTATTGCCCCAACTCTATTCATTATTTTCGTTGCCATGATCCTACACTTTGTCGACGGGAAACTCCCCACTGGAATAGAAATCATATATTGAACAGATGGAAAGCTCTTCAATATGAGCAGGCTGAAAGCAAAAAGTAAGGTTACCGTAACATCCATCATAGACCTTCAGTATGCTGATGACAACATAGTGTGCACATGCTCAGAGGATGACCTCCAAACCATCCTAAATATCTTTGCAGAAACTTACAAAAAGCTTGGCCTATCACTCAACATCCAAAAAACCAAAGTGCTGCACCAACAAGTACAAAATAACCCCTCTGCAGCGCCACAAATCCAAATCAGTGGTGTAACGTTGGAAAATGTCAATCACTTCTCCTACCTAGGCAGTTATCTTTCCACAAGGGCCAACATTGATGCTGAAATCCAGCATCGCCTGAGCTCTGCAAGTGCGGCTTTCTCCCAATTGAAGTGCAGAGTGTTTGAGGACCGGGACATTCGCAGGGAAACAAAAGTGCTTGTTTACAAAGCTAATGTACTACCAACCTTACTATATGCTTGTGAAACATGGACCACTTATAAACGCCATCTCCAACTCCTCGAAAGATTCCATCAACGGTGTCTCCGAAATTTTTTACACATCACTTGGGAAGACAGGCGAACTAATATCAGTGTACTGAAAGAAGCAAAGATCACCAGTGTTGAAGCAATGATTCTTCAACATCAACTTCGTTGGACTGGTCATGTTGTGCGGATGCCTGATGATCGTCTTCCAAAACAACTACTCTATTCCGATCTTACTCGGCTACGAGTGATCACCAAAGAAGATATCTTTGCAAGGTTTAATAACAACTTCCCAAACATGCATCTTAGTGTCTATAATCGTCACCCATCCATCCACCAGGGTAAAGTGAGGTACATACTGCACATTATATATCATTCACAATTGCTGACACAACTAATTACAGTGATTTATCACCACCTGCTATACTGCTACACAGCTGTAAAAAATAGGTCACGATATGCACCCTGCTTTTTAAGTGGTACACATCCTGTGAAACAATAATGAGCCCTAACATTTGAACAAACTATTCAACAATTTTAAGTTTAACATGTGTCAACAGTGTGGTGCAACAGCAGCAAAAAAATAAAAGGCCAATGTTACTCTAGGCTGCATCAACAGAAGTATAGGATCCAGATCCAGACACTCCTTGCAATTTAAGAAGGATGTTGGCAAGCTAGAAGGTGTGCAGAGGAGGGCGACCAAGATGATCTGGGGTCTGGAAACCAAGCCTTACGAGGAATGGTTGAGGGAGCTGGGTGTGTTTAGCCTGGAGAAGAGGAGACTGAGAGGAGATAGGATAGCCATCTTCAAATATCTCAAGGGCTGTCACATGGGAGAGGAAACAAACTCGTTTTCTCCTGCTCTGGAGGGTAGGACTCAAACCAATGGCTTCAAGTTACAAGAAAGGAGATTCCGGCTCAACATCAGGAAGAGCTTTCTAACAATAAGAGCTGTTCGGCAGTGGAACAGGCTCCCACGAGAGGTGGTGGACTCTCTTTCCTTGGAGGTTTTTAAGCAGAGGTTGGATGGTCACCTGTCATGAATGCTTTAGCTGAGATACTTGCATTGCAGGGGGTTGGTCTGAATGACCCTTGGGGTCCCTTCCAACTATGATTCTATGATCTCCTATCATCCATGCCTGATTCTTTCCCATGCTGGCAGGGGCCGATGGGAGTTGAGAGCCCAAGAACATCTTGAGGGCACTAGGCCCTGCCTCAAGACCTTGAAGATACTTTCCCCTGTAACCTGAATTGCCCTGCACAAACACTCACCGATCCATCCCTTCCCCAGCCTGTGTTCTTAAGTGGCTTTCTTTGAACCTCCTGGGCTATCTGTTTTGACCACACAAGCATGAGTTCTGGCTTTGATGGTACAAGCAGATACTTGCTTGACAACTCCAAGAGCAGGTGTCTGTTTCAGATGTGGTGAAAAGAGACACGCAGAGAGGAGAACATTCGCCCGAGGATCATGTTTGTAAGAGTGATCTTCCCACAGTGTTACAGCTAAACAAGATGTCAAGCGCTGACAGCTCCTTTTGACGAAGTTAACCTTGAAATGAACCAGAATTTCAGTTATGAGCCGTCCTGTAATTCGATGCTAACTAAATGTACTTTGAATGGAACGGCGTAATTGACATGGGAATTGTTTGAATGACGCTGGAGAGCCAAGTGCGTCGCCGCTGGTCGGCTTCTGCCTAGTGTCAAGCTCCTTTGCTTAGTTACGGCAAACTTTCTGAAGAGGAATGCAAGGCACACCATTTACAACAGCGGCAGCATGCTGTTCCTCTCTTTGGTGGTTTCTTTCTTTTCTTTTCTTTTCTTTTCTTTATATATATATATATATATATATATATGAAACATTTGGCTTCGGAATAAAATAAACACATTAACGAACTGATCCCTCCAGTTCTTGGGATCCTGTGCCCAGTGAGAGTTTGAACCTAACAGAAGATTCTATTGCTGAACTGGTCTGGCAAGGGGAACCAGGCAGAGGGCCTTCTTAGTAGTTGTGTCCTCTCGTCAGATGTCAAAGAGATAAATAATCATATGACCTTCCGTGGACATCTGAAGGCAGCCCTGCTTGAGGATGCTTTTAATGTTTCTGTATATTATGTTGGAAGCTGCCCTGAGTGATTGGGGCAACCGAGTCAGCTGTGTGTATATACCACTGTCTCTTCTGATCTTCATTTCAAGGAAACCAAACCCCGAGTAAGCACCTGGAATCAGGTTAGGGTGGTGTGTGTGTGTGTGTGTGTTTCTGGAGGTGGAAGTGCTAGCCCATCCTATAGACAAGGCAAGGAACTTGGCATGAAGAATGAGCAGTTCCTGTCCCTGTTCGGCTCCCCCAGTGTTGGTGGGCGGAAATAAGAATCTAGAGTCCTTGAGGTCCCTTGCTTAAGCCCCTCCGAAGCAATGAAGAAGGAATAAAGCACCCTTTGAAGATAGATGAGCATCAAGCACCTCTCCCGAGCACTTTGCAGAATGGCGTGCTCAGGCGTTCTGAATATAACTTTATGCTATCTGAAGGGCTTCTTAAGTTTAATCAGGAGCGCTGGCTAGAGTTAGCAGAAGATACCCCCCAAACCAAATGGTTAGCGGAATGAGATGGATTTCAAAATGATCCCGTCACACAGATCCATCGCTGTGGCCCTGGAGGTTGAGAGCGAGCTTACCACAGAAAGCCGAGATGTTACGGCGCGGCTGATTTAATCGTTCATTAAACATTAGGGAGAGGCCAATTATGCTGTTCAAGAGTGAGATGTTTTACGCGAAAATGACAAAAAGATACATGTAATCATTGAAATGCCAGTTTACAATCAGATAGGATGTGAAATAATCCCTTTAGCAAGCTTAAGCTTTTACATATTAATGGAACGGAATTGGGGGGCGAGTTGGGAAGATGGAGGGCCGGCTGGAACGTACTCAGGCAGGTCCTAATCATGAAGCGAGTGCCTTATGATGTTGCAAAGTAAGAATTAGCACATTTATTTTGAAGTCTGCGGCAAAGATAGTTGTGGGAAATCTCCCCCCCCTTAATAAGAAAAAATTGTCTGCTTTATAGCCCAGCGATGGGCATGCACTATTTAAGTGTGCTGTGCACACACATCCAAAATCTCCTCCCCTCCCACTGGCGTCTCACTCAAAGTCAAAACACAGGCTGATGCCAGACAACTTGTTAACAGAGGAGCCACAGTGAGAACAGGATGCTGGACTAGATGGGCCAATTGCCTGATCCAGCAAGGCCCTTCTTATGCTCTTTATGGTCCCCAAAGGGCCACCCGAATGATCAAGGGGATGCCAAGCCACAAAAGGCCACCGCAGATGTCCCTTTTAGCATGCATTGATTGATCTGTAAGCCACCTTGGGTCCTGGTCTGGGGAAAAGGTGGGATATAGATGATAATAATCAGTGCTCTGGAGGGTAGGGCTCGAACCAATGGCTTCAAGTTACAAGAACAGAGATTCCGACTCAACATCAGGAAGAACTTTCTGACAGTAAAGAGCTGTTTGACAGTGGAACGGCCTCCCTCGGGAGCTGGTGGACTCTCCTTCCTTGGAGGTTTTTAAGCAGAGGTTGGATGGCCACCTGCCATGGATGCTTTAGCTGAGATCCCTGCATTGCAGGGGGTTGGCCTGAATGTCCCTTGGGGTCCCTTCCAACCCTACAATTCTATGATTCTGGAAAAAGTTGTGCCAGAACTCACCAAGAAGGCCTCCCTCTTTCTCTTAGAATGGCAATGGTGCCCACCTGAGAGGTGCTGGGGGAAAATCTCTGATAACAACAACCAAAAATAAACAAATGCTCATGAAAGTATTGGGATGGTTATGCAGGAAACCACTTCCTGTTTCTGTCTGTGAAAGTACTGCTTCCTTTCCATTCGCTGCGTGTTCTGTAACTTCCTGCTGAAATCCTCTAACTGTTCATAGCACAGGTGATCCAGGTTTGTTTTTGTTCGTTCGTCCCACTTTAGTTCTGCTGTAGTTCAGTGGATCGTTTGAAGGGAGCCTGCCTTGAAGCCTTGCCTCACAATCTCAGGTTTGCTGCAGGCGTCCTTTGGGCGACCCAAGTGCTGTATGAGGGTCCCTTAGCTCATGTAAAAGTTAGCCTGAGAGTTGTGGAATCAGGAGGGGCAGAAATCAGGGGTGTGTCTCATACCCTCCAACATTTCTCTGATGTAAATAGGGGCGTCCTAAGGAAAAGCAGGACATTCCGGGATCAAATCAGAAACCGGGACGGCTTCTGTAAATCTGGGACTATCCCTGGAAAATAGGGACACTGGGAGGGTCTGCTGTGCGTTATGTAGCCTCATAAAGGCAGGGAAAGCAGGCATTATAGAGATTTATATGTTTATTGCTATGTTACTTTATCAAATATTTGCTTCCTGTATGAGCACCCTGAATTATTTTCAAAGAATCTTTTGTGGCTTTTAAATTGCTGTTGTTTTCATCATCTCTTGACCAGGGAGAGGAACAAATTTTGTAAAAAGCCCGTGTCCTCCCTTTCCTCCCCCCTCTAAACAGCACTTGAACGACGACAGAGAACACCACGGTGCAGCGACAAGCTTTGCTGCACACTCTTTTTCTAACCAAGGTTACTTGTGCAACGGTCAGCTCGTCCCCTTCCTCTCGCTTCCTGCCGGAGGGATGCCATGGTTGCTGCTCTCGCCTTGCATTGCTGCTGGGCAACAGACCCAAATGGCACTGAAGGGAAAAATGTATTCCAGAGATAATATTGAGGGGAAAGGAGAAGAAGAAGAAACTGGCAAACAGGAGTGATGTTTCTCCCCCCCCCTCCTTGCGTCTATGGAAACACCTGTTGGAATGGTTGCTGCTTTGGGAAGAGCGGGATGAAGAGAGACAGCTGTAAGGGAGCCAGCGGCAGTGGGAGCCTGCTACCAGGATGGTCCTGTGCCAGCCAAAGATGTGCCAGACTATTTGGCACCCTGTCAGATATCTGGGTTTCCACTCTGCTTGCCAGCTTGCAAACACAGGGAATTCTTCAGCATTAACACTGTGGCTAGCCCCATGCCCACAACCCTCATGTTGGGTGTTTATAATCCTTGATGTTGGCGGGGTTTTCCTACCCCCACCCCCACCCCACCCTCCTTTGCTGCACCCCCCCCCAGTGAAAAAGCAAAGGTAAGTCCCAAACGCCAACCCTATAGCATTGTAGCGGCAATTGGTACAGACACAAAAGCATCACTCTAAGGTTTTTGGCAAGGGCCCTTCCGAATCTGCTGGGTGCTTTCCCTTCATTTCCTGCCTCCCGCTCCCCAAAAGCAAACAACGGTCTTTATCTCCTGCAAACACTTTGCTAACCTGCCCGCTTCTTCAGTGTGCACGTCTTAAAATTCTGGAAGCAAAAGAGCTCGACTTTGAGAAGTTGTGTGTTTGTTTGTTTCCCCCCACAATGGCACGGAGGTTGTCGTAAGAAAAGTCTGATGGGTTGAAATAATAATAATAATAATAATAATAATAATAATAATAGTAATAATAATAATAATAATAATAATAATTTACTATTTGTACCCTGCCCATCCGGCTGGGTCTCCCCAGCCACTCTGGGTGGCTTCCAGCAAAGATTAAAATACAATAAAATGTCACAGATTAAAAACTTCCCTAAACAGGGCTGACTTCAGATGTTTTCTAAATGTCAGGTAGTTGTTTATCTCTTTGACCTCTGATGGGAGGGCATTCCACAGGGCAGGCGCCACTACCGAGAAGGCCCTCTGCCTGGTTCCCTGTAGTTTTGCTTCTCGCAGTGAGGGAACTGCCAGAAGGCCCTCGGCACTGGACCTCAGTGTCCGGGCAGAATGATGGGGGTGGAGACGCTCCTTCAGGTATACTGGGCCGAGGCCGTTTAGGGCTTTAAAGGTCAGTACCAACACTTTGAATTGTGCACAGAAACGAAGAGTTTGGATTTGATACCCCGCTTTATCACTACCCGAAGGAGTCTCAAAGCGGCTAACATTCTCCTTTCCCTTCCTCCCCCACAACAAACACTCTGTGAGGTGAGTGGGGCTGAGAGACTTCAGAGAAATGTGACTAGCCCAAGGTCACCCAGCAGCTGCATGTGGAGGAGCAGAGACACGAACCCAGTTCACCAGATTATGAGTCTACCGCTCTTAACCACTACACCACACTGGCTCCCTGTTTTTGCAAGCTTTGGAGGGAGATAGGAGTGGCATGTGCTCAGCAAAAAAGAAATTCAAAGGCATTAGGGAGAGTTCTAGAATGCTTTTGTCCCAAAGCTCAAACCAGGGGAGGCTCTGGCGTTGAAAGGGTCTTATCTGACATCTGAAGGCAGCTCTGTTTAGGGAATCCTTTAATATTTAATAGATTATTTTAATATTCTGTTGGAAGCCACCCAGAGTGGCCAGGGAAACCCAGCCAGATGGGCGGGGTATAAATAAATTATTATTATTATTATTATTATTATTATTATTATTATTATCATCATCATCATCGGTGAAAAGAAATTCTAGGAAAGAGAGTCTTGAGAATATTTTTTTTAAAAGAAGAAAACCCACTGTAGGCTACATGACCACTTTCCTGCTCTGCTGGGACTTGAGACAAATGAAATGGAAGCAAGAACGAAGCAGCTCACTTCAGGCAGATCAGGACCCTGGACAGTTGCCTGTGGCCCTGCTAGCTGAGCTTTGGAAGGTGGTGTTTCAGCAATGGGCATCTGAGGGCTTCTGTAGGTTGGAAAGGCCTATAGCGCAATTGGCCTTGTCTCCTTGAGAAGCTGGCAGTGCTGATTTAAAAGGTCCATGTCTGATTTTGCAGGCACTGACTTGTACTCTATGGAAGGGATGGCGATGTTACCGGGGGGGGGGGGGGTTCATCCTCTGAGCCTGCAGAATGCAGAAAAGCTACATCCTCAAATCAGGAGTACATACTGAGCCCCCCACCCCTTATTATTATTATTATTATTATTATTATTATTATTATTATTATTATTATTACCCCACCCATCCGGCTGGGTTTCCCCAGCCCTCTGGGTGGCTCCCAATAGATTTAAAACAGAATAAAACATCAGGTAACCTGGATTAAGTAAACAGGATTTCTTAATCATCTATATCAGTGGTTCCCAAACTTTTTTCGGCCACTGCTCCTTTGGTTCCATAAACTCATCTCCAGTGGTCCCTACCCTACTCTATAAAAAGCCTTATTTAGAATAGCGGTTTGCACAACCTACTGAGGAAGACAAGGGACCCAGGTGGCACTGTGGTTAAACCACTGAGCCTAGGGGTTGCTGATCAGAAGGTCGGCGGTTTGAATCCCTGTGACGGGGTGAGCTCCCGTTGCTTGGTCCCAGCTCCTGCCAACCTAACAGTTCGAAAGCACGTCAAAATGCAAGTAGATAAATAGGAACCGCTACAGCGGGAAGGTAAACGGCGTTTCCATGTGCTGCTCTGGTTTGCCAGAAGCGGCTTTGTCATGCTGGCCACATGACCTGTAAAGCTGTACGCCGGCTCCCTCGGCCAATAATGTGAGATGAGTGCGCAACCCCAGAGTCGGTCACGACTGGACCTAATGGTCAGGGGTCCCTTTACCTTTACTGAGGAAGATAACAACACAATAAAATTCCAAACAGTAACAATTAATTGCACATTTATTCAAAATCCAATTTGTTTAATTAATGAAACAAAATGGATGATCCAGCAATACCAGCTTTGCAAAGTCTGATATTTACAACTCCAGCACCACTGCCTCTCTAGTGCCCTCCCCCAGGTAATTCCGCCCCCCACCCCGGGGTGGTACCACCCACCTTGGAAACCCCTAATCTATACCTTCCTGTAGGTAGTGTGAGGGACTGATTTGGGGATCATAGCAGGTATTGCTCTTGATGGAAAGTACCATTTCGTCCTGCAGATGTGGAACACCATCAAAACATCAAGATAACTTCCCCTTTGAACACCCCTTTTCAAGTATGCTTTCCTTTAGTAAACTTTCTCTCTTTCTCTCCCTGTGACGCTCCCATCAAAGGTAAGTGAGGCCTTTCCCTTTTCAGGCTTCTTGAGGCCAGGATTAGCACCTGTGTGCATCCACTCCTGATGTCTACCTTGCAGGTGCGGGTCAAAGAACCAGCAGCCGCCCATCAATTGGCTCCTCGATAATAGAGCTGTTTCACCCTTTTGCCGCCAACCTCCTTGTTCCGCTTCCTCTCTGTCTACCAGCAGAGCCCCAGAGGGCGGAAAGGAAGCGGGTCTCTGTCTGAACTTCCAAGTTCAGCAGAAGAAGAAAGCCACACTCTTCTTAAACGGACGGACGGATGCTGTAAATAATGAGTGGGACTTTGATTACCCCGTTGGATGTATTGAGTTTTCTCTTCAAACAAAGCAAAACAAAAACCAGGAGAAGGGGAGGGAGGGGAAAAAATCTCTTCTCTCTCTCCCCCCCACCATCATATTCCACTTTGTGGCTGATTTTCTGGGCTCTGATGTGTGTTCTTCCTCAGAAAAGTGTTATGAGAATCAATATTTAGACAGAATAAGCCTTAATCACAACAGAGTTATGGCTCATTAAAGAGGGATTCCTTTCGCTGCCTTCAGACGGTGAGGCACAATGTATCAAGAACAAACATGTGTCTTGGTTTCCTATTTGGGATGTTCCTCCTCCTGCTTCTCCTTCTGTGTAAACAAGAAAAAAAAAATTCTGGTTTGCAGGAGAAAAAACATCTTCTAGTTCACCCTCGGCTGCCAGCTGGGATATTAAGAAAACATGGCTTAGGTAGAAGGAATGAAGGAAGGTCTTTCGGAAGTTATCTATGTTCTCTCTCCGTTTTTGGAGGAAGAGGATGCTGGACTAGGTGGGACTTTGGCCTGATCCAGCATCAGGTTGGACTATTTGTCCAACCAGCCCAATATCGTATCCTTCAGGAGTGGATAGTCTCAGGCCCAGCAGTTGAAGATGAGCACCAGAAGCACTTGCTGGATCAGGCCAAGGGTCTGCCTAGTCCATCATCCTGTTCTCATAGTGGCCAATCAAAAACTTGCAGGAAGTCTGAAAGCAGGACCTGATTTCAATGGCACTCTCCCAACAGTTAAAGTGTTTCATAGGCTACTTACTTCCATGGAAGTCCAAGCATGATTTTGTAGCGTTTGCCATGTCCTCCGGGACCATAGATACAATCTCATCTGCAGTTGTAAAGCAGTGTGAAGTTTCAGGTCAAGTTCTCATGCTAAGGTAACAGGCACCAAACATTCCAATGTCTTAGTGGTAATATAGGCAGAAGCTTGGAACGCCCAGCAGAAATGGCTTCTTAGAAAATTATATATACAGCGGTACCTTGGTTTAAGAACAGCTTAGTTTATGAACAACTTGGATTAAGAACGCTGCAAACCCGGAAGTAGGTGTTTTGGTTTGTGAACTTTGCCTTGGAATAAGAACGTGTTCCGCTTCCTATTGAGTGTTTTCCATTTGTAAATTGAGTTCCCCGCTGCTATGGGAAAGCATGCCTTGGTTTAAGAACACTTTGGTTTAAGAACGGACTTCCGGAACGGATTAAGTTCGTAAACCAAGGTACCACTGTCATATCCTTAGATGTTTTCCCCCCAAGCAAGACTCTTCTAATTGCCTTGAAATTGCATGTACAGCAAACCACAGTGACACTTTAGGGAAGTGAAGACCCCCAACCCTAAGAATTTTTTTAATGCTACTGAAACTCTGCTTCCTTACAGCTCTCTCAAACATGAATGGTAATTTTTGGCCAACCAAACCCTGTAAATTCTCACTAAATTTTGGCTATAGCTGAAATTCGGTAAAGTCCATCTATATGTATAATCTGGTAACAACCACATGGTTATAGACTAAATGAAATTAAATCAAACCTGTCAGGAACCGTGGTGTTGAAACAACTACCGGTAGAGGTGTATCCCTGTTGCAAGATTCTCGCTTCCACGTGAGATGTTTTGTGGGCATATCTCTAACCTATATTGGACTACATGTTTGCATGCTTTTCTGCCTCACCATGATGACCAGAAACTTGTTATTCTCCAATAAAAGGTAAAGGTAAAGGACCCCTGGATGGTTAAGTCCAGTCAAAGGCAACTATGAGATGTGGCACTCATCTCGCTTTCAGGCCAAGGGAGCCGGCGTTTGTCCGCAGACAGCTTTCCAGGTCATGTGGTCAGCAGGACTAAACCGCTTCTGGCGCAACAGAACACCGTGAAGGAAACCAGAGTGCACGGAAACACTGTTTACCTTCCCACTGCAGCGGTACTTACCGGTATCTACTCGCACTGTCATTCTTTTGAACTGCTAGGCCGGCAGGAGCTGGGACTGAGCAACGGGAGCTCACCCCGTCGTGGGGATTCGAACCACCAACCTTCTGATCAGCAAGCCCAAGAGGCTCAGTGGTTTAGACCACAGTGCCACCCGTCTCACACCAGTAGATTCTGCATGAAATCTTCATCCCCTCCAGTTGTCTATATTGATAAAGGAAAATACAGTGGTACCTCTACTTACAAATTTAATGCGTTCCGAACGCACATTTGTAAGTCGAAAAAATTTGTCAGTCGAATCCCATAGGAATGCATTGGGAGAAAAAATTCATAAGTAGAAGCAACACTATCTAAAAATTCGTAAGTAGAAAATAACCACATCCAAGATGGCGGACGGAGCTCCAGTCGTAAGTAGAGTTATTCGTAAGTAGAGTTATTCGTAAGTAGAGGTACCACTGTATAGTGAATGATAAAATGGAGTTAGATTTAGTACTGTTTAGTTAAAAGTTTTGAGATCCACCCTCTTCAGTAATGCCGCTGAAAGATTCCTGCATTACTAAGGAAAGTCAAAGGAAAACATTTTGCAAAATTTGTTAAATTTGTCTTTGTTTTGTCATTCACTTATTTTCCATATACAGTGGACGCTCGGGTTGCGAACATGATCTGTGTGGGAGGCACGTTTGCAACCTGCAGCGCCACATCTGCGCATGCGCAGGTCGCGATTCAGCGCTTCTGCGCATGCACAAAGCACAATTTAATGTTTCTGCGCATGCGCGAGCGCCGAAACCCGGAAGTAATCCATTCCGGTACTTCCGGGTTTGGGGCGGTGCGCAACCCAAAAACACACAACCTGAAGGGTCTGTAACCCGAGGTATGACTGTCTCCTTGTTTAGTGATTGTTAGCAAAGAAAGGAGATTCTGACTAAACATTAGGAAGAACTTTCTGGTGTTAAGAGCTGTTCAGCAGGGGAAAGCACTACCTCAGGGGAAAGCACTACTCTCCTTCAACAGAGGTTTTTAAACAGTGGTTGGATGGTCACGTGCCAGGGATTGCTGAGCTGTGATTCCTGCATTGCAGTGGGTTGGATTAGATGACTTCTGGGGGTCCCTTTCAATTCTACAGTTCTGTGGTTCTATTATCCTTCTAGGATCCAGAGTCTACTTGCTTGCAGTGCAGTGCAGTTCAGTTCGGCGGGCTTGTAGGGTGTGATAATGTGTGCATTCATTCTATGTTTTGAGAAAGGCAAAAGACTTAATAACATATCACAATTAAATTATATAATTGCATCCCCCCCCCACCTCCCCAGAAGAGAATGTTTTGCTGTGATGTGTAGGAAATGAAATGCATAACTCAATCTTGTCTTTCTTTCCCCCCTCTCTAAGAGAGAAATAAAGTCTGTATTTAAATGGCTGTGGAACATTGTGCATTTAAAGTGCACAGCAAGCCGTTCCCTAAAGCACTCCATAGGATATGTAAATCTTTTGATCTCTCACAAAATGCATGAGTTTCGTAAAGAATAACGAGCGCTGGCTTGGGAGGAACAATATTGACTGTCACTGCAGTAAGCTCAGGCCCAGCCATTATACGTGTGGCTTTTTGCAGTTTAACTGCAAGGCAGAGTCCTGTGACTATTTCTAATGCATTCTAATAGCTGCTAAAAGAGATTTTATTTCATAATAGATGCATTCTTTCTTTTGGGTCTGACAAGCTCTTATTTCAATTTGTTCCTTTACGTTTCTTCCTCTTTCATTATAAACATCTGTAGGGGTGGGGAAGAAGAAGAAGGGAGGGGGGGCGGAAATCCCACATTCGAGCAGAGTAGGAGTTGCAAGTCAAAACAATTAAGAATATTACTCAGTCGGTAAACCGAAATAGGAGAGGTGGAGCAACAGCGATAGATTACGTGGCTAGGTCAAAACCGGGAGATGCCTCCAGTACCTTTCAAGATGTCAGTGGATCAGGAGGGGAGGTAGCCCCCCCCCCCCCATGATTTCTCGGTGACTTGGAAATGACAAAAAATCCAGAATGCTGCAGCTAGACTGGTAACTGGGAGCAGCCGCTGAGACCATATAACACATAACTTGAAAGACCTACATTGGCTCCCAGTACGTTTCCGAGCACAATTCAAAGTGTTGGTGCTGACCTTTAAAGCCCTAAAGCAGGGGTCAGCAAACTTTTTCAGCAGAGGGCCGGTCCGCTGTCCCTCAGACCTTGTGGGGGGCCGTACTATATTTTGGAAAAAAAACATGAACGAATTCCTATGCCCCACAAATAACCCAGAGATGCATTTTAAATAAAAGGACACATTCTACTCATGTAAAAACATGCTGATTCCCGGACCATCTGTGGGCCGGATTTAGAAGGTGATAGGGCCGCATCCGGCCCCCGGGCCTTAGTTTGGGGACCCTCCCCTAAAGGGCCTCAGCCCAGTATACCTGAAGGAGTGTCTCCACCCCCATTGTTCACCTCCAAGGGCCTTCTGGCGGTTCCGTCCCTGCGAGAAGGGAGGTTACAGGGAACCAGGCAGAGGGCCTTCTCGGTAGTGGCACCTGCCCTGTGGAACGCCCTCCCAACAGAAGTCAAGGAAATAAACAACCACCTGACTTTTAAAAGGCATCTAAAGGCAGCCCTGTTCAGGGAAGTTTTTAATGTCTGACGTTTTATCGCTTCTTTATGATGATGATGGATTAATTCTGTTGGGAGCGGCCCAGAGTGGCTGAGGAAACCCAGCCAGATGGGCGGGGTAAAAATAAATCGTCATCATCATCATCACCACCATCACCCCTCTTTCTTGTTTCCACCTCTTCTAGTTTCAGGTGGATCCCAGATCACTACAATGGGTAGGGCTGGATCCCATCATGGAGCAGAGTGGCACGACCTGCTTCAAGTCAATGGCAGAGCTTCATGCTCTGGCACCCGGGGGGCGGAGAGCAGGCAGGGGCGGGGCTGGCGCGCTTCCAGGGGGTGTGGCACGCTGCCTGCGGGGTCGTGGTGCCCAGCGCAGGTGGGGGAGCAGCCGCAATGGCACCCCACCAGGATCAGGCTGCCGGGGGCGGTGCGCTACCCCCTCACTCCTCTTCCTCCATCAGTGCTTCAAGTGCCACACTGGGGGGGGGGGGGGACGGGGACCAGTAGATGAAGATTGGAAGGTTCGTGACAGAAAAAAAGTTATACCGTGGAACTTGCTCCCAAAGGAGGCAAGACTTCATATGGAAGGGACAGGCAGCACGATGACGTTGTTGGATTCCAACTGTGGGATGGAACACTGGGGCAGACAAGTCACAACAGTTCCTAGAGTGTCCACTAAGAGGAACTCACCTGGGGGAACACCTGACTAAGTTCCTGTTCCTCCAGATATGCAGATGAGATGGATTAGCTGGCAGACAAAAGCTCCCAGCCAGCAGCTATTCTCTCTCTTAGCCATCTCTCCTTCAGAGAATCTCCAGTTAGGGTGGTTCTCCCTCTTGGCCTGCTGCCAAGAGAGAGACCAGATGGAACCTCACTTTACTAAGTAGACTCCAGATGTAGATATTTGTAACTTTTCTACGTAAGCCTGCCTTTCTGAGATTACGCTGTTAACTCAGGATGTCATGTGAGTAAACTCTAACTTATTTTAATACTATTGTGTTGTGTATTTCTTTTAAGAGGGACAAAGGGGATTTGCCAGGAAGTATAATATTGAAGTATAATGTTATAGAGGTTCTAACAAACCTAACGCTCACACTTTGCTGCGCACAAAAGGGGAATGTCACTCTGCTGATATTGGAAGCTTGCTAACACAAGCTTGGATAGGATCTATCTAATAATATATCCTAATCCATATCCCTAACTTTCCCACACCAACTCCCATTAGCCCCAGGCAGCATAGCCAACGGTCAAGGATGATGGGAGTTGTAGTCTAGCAACATACACAGGGCACTATTTTTCCTACCCTGGCTTTCAATGTGTTGGCTCTGTCAGCAGAAAGAATTTTGTCTTGGGCTGGCACAGAAAATGGACTGGAGAGCTGTGAGGGCCTGAAGGTATTTGGACACCTGAATTAATGAGAAT
Organism: Zootoca vivipara; assembly: GCF_963506605.1. Lineage (NCBI taxonomy): Eukaryota > Metazoa > Chordata > Lepidosauria > Squamata > Lacertidae > Zootoca > Zootoca vivipara. The sequence goes on from NC_083276.1 coordinate 5,881,079, forward strand.
TCCTCCGCAGACCAGCCCTAACACAAGCAGGTCTGTAGGCCCCAAAGCAACATCAACTTCGTTGGACTGGTCATGTTGTGCGGATGGCTGATTATTGTCTTCCAAAGCAACTACTCTATTCCAAACTTAAAAATGGAAAACATAATCCTGGTGGTCAACAGAAGAGGTTCAAAGACTCTCTCAAGGCAAATCTTAAAAAAATGTAGTATAAACACCAACCATTGGTAAACACTTGCCTGCAAGCGCTCCAATTGGAGAACAGCCTTTACCAAAGGTGTCATGGGCTTTGAAGACACTCGAACTCAGGATGAAAGGGAGAAACGTGCTAAGAGGAAGACACGCTTGGCAAATCCACACCAAGATCAACTCCCACCCGGGAACCAATGTCCCCACTGTGGAAGGACGTGTGGATCCAGAATTGGCCTCCACAGTCACCTACGGACTCATTGTTAAAACCGTGTTTATGGAAGACAATCATACTCGGCTTCGAGTGATCGCCAAAGAAGAAGAAGAACAGGATACTTCCTATCCAGTCTCCTGCTTCGGTTTCTGCCTCTGAAACTTTGCTATGGATTCTCTTCGCTCACTGAACCCTGTTATCTCTTCAGCTTCTGACACCTCCTCTTCCCAGTCTTCTCCCTCTGACCACTCATCACTGTCCCACCACCAATCCCCTGGCTCTGAGCCGTCTTCCCTTGGGGGTTCCCCAACTGGTTCCTCCTCTGCGTCCAACCAGCCCATGACATAGTCAAGGACAGCCTTATGCACTGTGAATTAGTCCAACCCCTTTTAGAATCATAGAATCATAGAGTTGGAAGAGACCACAAGGGCCATCCAGTCCAACCCCCTGCCAAGCAGGAAACACCATCAAAGCATTCTTGACATATGTCTGTCAAGCCTCTGCTTAAAGACCTCCAAAGAAGGAGACTCCACCACACTTCTTGGCAGTAAATTCCACTGCCGAACAGCTCTTACTGTCAGGAAGTTCTTCCTACTGTTTAGGTGGAACCTTCTTTCTTCTTTCTTTAAAGTCACCCAAGGTGGTGGACATCAGTACTTCTTCTGGGATTGAATTCCATAGTTTAATTATGTCCTGAATCTCCCGACACTGAACTTCACTGGATGTCCCTGAGTTTTAGTATTATGAGTGGTGGCCGGGGGGGGGGGGGGGATCTCTATCGTCCTTCTTCACACCACGGAATTATTCCATACGTCTCTATATTGTCCTCTTTTACTTGCCCGACATTTGATAAACATTTGGAAGTATTGCAAAAGGAGCGGGAAAACCACATATAATTTAGAAGGGGAAACATTTTGTCTCTTAACCCATTTCCCCCCTTTCCTGTGCTTTGAGGAGGTGGTAAAATATTGGAAGTGTGAGTGTAACCTGGGAAGATTATTCATGTCACATGCTTGCCGACTTCTTGGCTAGGTAGCTTTCAACAAAAGGAAGATATTCAGTTACATTCATCTTGGTTCTTAATAAACTAGCAAATCTCCCATTGTTCTTTGTTGTTCAATTATAAAAGCCATGTGTACGAGGCTCTAGGTACTTTAAGATAATCACAGCTGTAAAAATAGACAGAGAGAGAGAGAGGGAGAGGGAGAGGGAGAGAGAGAGGGAGAGAGGGAGAGAGAGACCCTCTAAAACTCTTTATAGATTTGCATCGGAACAAAAAATTGCCATTGTTTATCTCATTTTGATGAATACAGTTTTGTGAATTGAAATGGCTTTTTCTTAGGAAATGGCCGTAGAGATTGTTCTTTAAGCATGACACACAATGCACACTTTTTATTCATCCAGGTAATGAAGAAGTGTGGAGGGGGTAATAAACCTCCCAGGAAGCCCAGGTCGAGAGGAAGATGCAATGAGCCAGTGAAACCGATTTGAAAACTACCTTATAAAGATGTTTCTCAGGATGCATTTGTCCCCAAATGTTTTTGTTACGGAATATATGTCGATAAAGATATAAATATATATTCATTTATATCCTTAGGGCTGATAGTCCCTCCCAGCATAGAGCCATTGAAATTCAATTTGCATTATTTTCTCTCTCTTCTTTTGGTGTCTTGTAGTATCAATATCCATACCTATATCTGAATGAAGAGGAGGAGGAGGAGGAGGAGTTTGGATTTGATACCCCGCTTTATCATTACCCGAAGGAGTCTCAAAGTGGCTCACATTCTCCTTTCCCTTCCTCCCCCACAACAAACACTCTGTGAGGTGAGTGGGGCTGAGAGACTTCAAAGAAGTGTGACTAGCCCAAGGTCACCCAGCAGCCGCATGTGGAGGAGCGGGGAATCGAACCCGGTTCCCCAGATTACAAGACTACTGCTCTTAACCACTGCACCACACTGGCTCTTATGCACATCCATTTCAATGGGTCTGATACTAGCGACCAAAGCTGAGATGAAGGTCTACCAGGCTTGTCTGATGAGCATGCTGCTTTATGGTAGTGAGACATGGGCGACTTTCACCCACCAGGAGTGATGCTCAATGCCTCCCACATGTGTTGCATCATGAAGATTTTGGGCATGGCAGGGGAGGAGGAGGACAGAGTCTCAGACAAAGATGTGCTCTCCCAAGCCCACATGCCCAGCATGTCTGTGCTCTTGTCTCAGCAACGTCTCTGCTGTCTTGGTCATGTCCACAGTATAGAGGATAGCAGGATCCCCAAGGATGTGCTCTACGGGGAGCTGGCTTCAGGCACCAGGCCCGTTGGCAGACCAACTGAACCTGGAAGAAGAGGAAGAGGAAGAGGAAGAGGAAGAAGAAGAAGAAGAAGAAGAAGAAGAAGAAGAAGAAGTTATTATTTATATCCCCAGCCACTCTGGGCAGCTCCCAACAGAATATTAAAAAGACGATAAAAATCCAACATTAAAAACTTCCCTAAACAGGGCTGCCTTCAGATGTCTTCTAAAAGACAGATAGTTTCCTTGACAGCTGGTGGGAGGGCATTCCACAGGGAGGGCACCACTACTGAGAAGGCCCTCTGCCTGGTTCCCTGTAACCTCACTTCTTGCAGGGAGCGAACTGCCAGAAAGCCCTTGAAGCTGGACCTCAGTGGATCCGGGCTGAACGATGGGGGTGGAGATGCTCCTTCAGGTATACTGAGCCAAGGCTGTTTAGGGCTTTAAAGGTCAGCACCAACACTTTGAATTGTGCTTGGAAATGTACTGGGAGCCAATGTAGGACCGGTGTTATATGGTCTTGGCGGCCACTCCCAGTCACCAGTCTAGCTGCTGCATTCTGGATTAGTTGTAGTTTCCAGGTGACCTTCAAAGCACCAGCTGTGATGCTGAACCACAGCTCTAATCAGCCCATACCGGCCATGTTGCTGTCGGAGAAATAAGGGACCGGGCCGAAAGGAGCAGACCGGAAGTAGCGCTGCCGCCATTTTGGAACTGGGCGGAGCATGCTCAGAAGTGACTTTTGATGCTGCTTTGCCCAGTTCCAAAATGGCCGCCGTGCCAGAAGTCGCACTGCAGCCATTTTGGAACTGGGCAGAGCAGCATCAAAAGTCGCTTCTGAGCATGCTCCGCCCAGTTCCAAAATGGCCGTCGCGCCAGAATAAACTGGGGAAAAACAAAAAAAATCCGTTTTTTCAGCTAGGAACAGCTGGAAAAACGGGGATTTCCCAGGGAATACAGGAGACATGGCAGCTATGAATCAGCCCCAGCACCCATGCTCAGAGGTGTGGGGTGATGGGAGTTGTAGTTCAACAACAGGTGAGGGCCAAAAGTTTCTTACACCTGGTTTTGTCTTGATGCTGCCACCCACAGTTACAAATACTTCAGCCGAGAACTAATCTTTTGTGGTCTGAAACTTTGGGAGGAAATGTCCCCAAGAATACTGGAAGCAGCAATGGAGAAGGAGCCAAGAGCTGTGGCTCCAGAAGTGCCAGGGAAAAAAGCAGTTGCCAGTCCCTGGGAGGGGATCCAAAACAGAACATCTTGTGCCTGCTTGGTCCTAATTCAAAGCTTTAGCTACCAAGGCTCCAGAACACCCGAAAGCCACTATTCTAGCTACTGAGTGCGCCGTTCCTGCAAGTAACATATAACACACAGGCTTGGCCTCTGAGCTTGAAATCCCCGAAGCTGTGGATCTGCTCACACAACTTCCTCACAATTATTTACGAGTTCTTTTTTTAAAAAAATAGCTGCTCTGGAACAGATGGATGAAATGGGGAGGGGGGGCGGCGGGAGAGAATGAAAGAAGCAAAGGCGCCGACAGGAAAGAATCAAAACGATGGAAATGTAAAGTAGCAGAACATATAGATGAATACCTGCTCTGAAACGCCACCCAGCATCCAAAACGTGCAATTTCCCCCAGGGGAAACCTCTTATTAAGGACTGCAGTTTGTTCCAGCAGAGCTGATCAAACCAGTTCCTCATTAAACGAGAGTTGCTTCCTCTCACACGAACCTACCTTGCAGGGTCGTTGTGAGGATGAAACAGGGCGTGCTACCTTGAGTTCCTCGGGGGAATGGCAAAATATAAATGCAACCCTAAAATAAATTTTAATACGTGAGTGAACATGTTAATAAATCAGTCCAAACCACTTGGCTGGGAAGCAAAGTAAGGGAAGGAAATGTTTTAAATAGTAACAAAGAGAGTCAATGGGATGCAGTGCTTAGATGGCTGGACTAGGACTTGGAAGACCACAGTTCGAATCCCCACTCGGCCAGGAAGCTCACTGGGTGACCTTGGGCCAGTCACTCGCTCTCAGCCTAACCTACCTAGAATCATAGAATCCTAGAGTTGGAAGAGACCACAAGGGCCATCCAGTCCAACCCCCTGCCAAGCAGGAAACACCATTCTTGACATATGCCTGTCAAGCCTCTGCTTAAAGACCTCCAAAGAAGGAGACTCCACCACACTCCTTGGCAGCAAATTCCACTGTCGACCAGCTCTTACTGTCAGGAAGTTCTTCCTAATGTTTAGGTGGAATCTTCTTTCTTGTAGTTTGAATCCATTGCTCCGTGTCCGCTTCTCTGGAGCAGCAGAAAACAACCTTTCACCCTCTTCTATATGACATCCTTTTCTATATTTGAACATGGCTATCATATCACCCCTTAACCTTCTCTTCTCCAGGCTAAACATACCCAGCTCCCTAAGCCGTTCCTCATAAGGCATTGTTTCCAGGCGTTTGACCATTTTGGTTGCCCTCTTCTGGACACGTTCCAGCTTGTCAGTATCCTTCTTGAACTGTGGTGCCCAGAACTGGACACAGTACTCCAGGTGAGGTCTGACCAGAGCGGAATACAGTGATACTATTACTTCCCTTGATCTGTTGATCTGTTGATGCAGCCCAGAATTGCATTGGCTTTTTTAGCTGCTGCATCACACTGCCGACTCATGTCAAGTTTGTGGGCTACCTACCTCACAGGGTTGTTGTTTGGGGGCTAAAATGGGAGGGGGAGGGGAAAGTATGTTCTCCCCCTTTAGCTCCTTGGAGGAAAGGTGGGATATAAATGTAACCAATAAAGATATTGACATGACCTATGCCCTTATACCTCCTTGCAGAGAACCATGGGTATTTGTTTATTTCTGCCACCTCCCAGCCACCTGCCCTCTCCACCTGCCCATCACTGCCCAACGGCATAAAAGGGTATTTCTTTAATCTCTGGTCGGCGACTGAGATGAGGGGCTTGAAGGACACCTATTAAGCATCTCTCCGCAATCCTGCCGTCCAAGAGCGGAAGGTCAGGCGATTTGACTCTCCCCAGAAGCCCTTGAACAATGCAATTATTCAGGAAGGAAATTTCAAATTATTTTCATTAGACTTCTGTTTTTCCAATCTAACCAAAGTGATTAATTAGGGATTAAAATATTTACACTCTGCGCGCTGCCTTGGCACAGCGCTAGAATATTTAAGCGTTCTGCTAAAGGGGTCAGCTATTTTCCAGGACTCCTGGTATTCTATTTTTTAAGAAGCATCCCCCCCCCCCCGAGGAGTGGAAGAGGGACACTTGTTGCGGTTGCATATAGAAGCTGAATTTCAGAGGAATCTTTTCCTCCGCGACCAACATTTGCACTTAGCCGCACCATAACTCTGGAGCAAAGACCTAAGAAAAATGCAGGCTCTATTTCTGAACAGAACGCACATATCTACCAAGGAATCAGTTTACCAACTATGAAAATTCACTCCAACCGTCTTTGGAATCCGTCAGCAAACTTTTAAGACTTGTGGGAAGCTTTTTAAATTTTTTTTAAAAAATGGATTTTATTAGAAGGAGGAAAATGTGCAAAACATTTAAATGCCTTTTGTATACAAAAGGAGTATCAGCAGGCAGCTCCCAACAGAGGAAAGCTGTTGTGCTCATTAATATCTAAATAATATCTAGCTTTTGTAAAGTTAATGAAAGGGGACTAACGCCTCGACCACCACCACCCAGAGGTCTGTAATTGTTTTCTGCTCTCTCTCTCTCTCTCTCTCTCTCTCTCTCTCTCTCTCTCTCTCTCTCTCTCTCTCTCTCTCTCTCTCTCCATTCAGCTGACACGGAAATTTCAGCCAGTCTTGAAATCTTCCCAAACCATTCTTTCAACGAAGGGGTAGTTGAATCATGCCATTTCTTTGCAATTAAAATCTTTGCTGAAGTTAGCAGATTCCAGGCTTGCTCCTGCTGCTGTTATATGGAAAGCTAGTGGCATTTCAAAGCGATACTAGGGACCATATTGCATTTTGTGCTTGTCCTATTTTACACCCCCACCTCCAGGTATTTCCTGCACATGCACAAACACCCAACGCCAGAGATTAACTTGTGGGATGCAATGATGTAATTGTCTAGTCTTTCTTTCTTTCTTTCTTTCTTTCTTTCTTTCTTTCTTTCTTTCTTTCTTTCTTTCTTTCTTTCTTTTACCCCACATTGATCCAATCATTGTTAATTAATCTAAAGATTTCACAGTTTCCCTTTTTTCTTGACACACACCCTATTCCGTGTGGTTAGCCTCCGACCGAATGTCTGAAGCATTGATCGATTGAATAACTAGATTCTTCTTACAATAGTACTGAGCTGCATTTAACCTGCTGGACATTTTCAGCCACCTCTCACAATATTGTGCCAGGTGCTCTTGTTAGTTAGGGGAGCTTACTTCCAGCTATGGCTGGTTCACCAGCTACGGCAGTTCCTGGATCAAAATAGAATCACAGAATCATAGAATTGTAGAGTTGGAAGGGACTCAGGGGTCATCTAGTCCAACCCCTAGTAATGCAGGAATCTCAGCTAAAGCATCCATGAACACTGTGTAATGTTCTGGTCTCCTCATCAGAATTGCTCTCAGCGAACGGGGTGGTGGTGGTGGTCCTCCAAGAAGGGCATATTGGGGGGGGGGGCAGACTCAGAAGCTGGAGAGCTTCAGGGGGTGGAGATCGGCTTGTTTCATTTTTGTTTTGTTTTAAAAAGAGACATCTTACATAGAGGAAAAACATAACATTACACCCTGTAGGGTTTCATTTCAGCAGAGATGCAACAGGTTGGCAGCCCCTTACCTAGAGATCCAGTGAGGCACAGCAGTTTGAGGGTCAGATTAGGACCTGGGAGAGATCAGGGTTCCAATCACTGCTTGGCCATGAAGCTCACTGGGTGACCTGGGCCAGTCACTGTTCCTCAGCCCAACCTACCTCACAGGGTTGTTGTGAGGATTAAATGGGCAGGGGAAGAACCACGTATGCCACCTCGAGCTCCTTGGAGGAGGAGGAGGAGGAGGAGGAGGAGGAGGAGGAGGAAGAGGAGAAGAAGAAGAAGAAGAAGAAGAAGAAGAAGAAGAAGAAGAAGAAGAAGAAGAAGAAGAAGAAGAAGAAGAAGAAGAGTTTGGTTTTGATATCCCGCTTTATCACTACCCGAAGGAGTCTCAAAGCTGCTCACATTCTCCTTTCCCTTCCACCCCCACAACAAACACTCTGTGAGGTGAGTGGGGCTGAGAGACTTCAGAGAAGTGTGACTAGCCCAAGGTCACCCAGCAGCTGCATGTGGAGGAGCAGAGACTCGAACCCAGTTCACCGCTCTTAACCACTACACCACCACATGGCTCACATGACCAGATGGCCACCCAACCTCTGCTTAAAAACCTCCAAGGAAAGAGAGTCCACCACCTCTCGTAGGAGTCTGTTCCACTGCTGAACAGCTCTTACTGTCAGAAAGTTCTTCCTGATGTGGAATCGGAATCTTCTTTCTTGTAACATGAAGCCATGGGTTTGAGTCCTACCCTCCAGAGCAGGAGAAAGCTAGCATGCTCCCTCTTCCATGTGACAGCCATTGATATATTTGAAGACGGCTATCCTATCTCCTCTCAATCTCCTCTTTTGTTTGCCGGCAAACATGCCCAGCTCCTTCAAGCACTCTTCATAAGGCTTGGTTGATGCAGCCTAGAATAGCATTAGCTTTTTTTGCTGCTGCATCACACCATTGACTCACACTCATAGCTGCCAAGTATCTCGTATCCGCCGGGAAAACCCCTTTTTTCTTACCGTTTCTCGGCGGTCTCCCGTTTAGGTTAAAATCCCGGTATTGTCCCTTAAATCGGCTTCGGCCCGGAGGCCATTTTTCTGGTGCCGCTTTGCCCTTCTATGGGCACCAGAAAATGGCGGCGCCGGCGCCGGAAGTCGCTTCCACGCATGACCGGAAGTTGCATGACGCGACTTCCGGTGGCGATTTGCCCTTCTATGGGCATTAGAAAATGCCGGCGCCGGCGCTGGAAGTCGCTTTTACATGTTTCCGGTCATGCGCGGAAGCGACTTCCGGCGCTGGCGCCGCCATTTTCTGGTGCCCATAGAAGGGCAAAGCGCCACCGGAAGTTGCGTCACGCAACTTCCGGTCATGCGCGCGCTGCCGATCCCGGATCTTTAGGTCCCGAACTTGGCAGGTATGCTCACACTATTGACTGCATTTGGGCCTTCAATATTTCTCCTTTTAGAAACTCCCATCCTTCTTGGACTCCCTTCTCATTGAGTATTTCTGACCACGGGATCACATCCAGTAGCTCCTTCAGCTTTTCAAAACTGGCCTTTTTAAAGTCCAGAGTGCGTGTCTGACTACACTCAGTTTTCCCTTGCCTCTGTATCCTGACACCCAAGTTTCTGAGCACTTCCACTTCATCAATCATTTCCTCCCTCTTGGTGAGGACCAAGGTCCAAATAGATGATCCCCTTGTTGGTTCTTCCACCTTCTGGGAAATTAAATGGTCAGCGATACAATGGAGGGATCTGTCAGACCTGACACTCTTGGCAGAGTTTGAGTCCCAACAGATATTGGGGAAGTTGAAGTCCCCCATGAATACTATTTCTCTCCTTTTTGAATATTTGTAATCTGCTCCATTCCTCTCCACTGTCAAAAAGCTCTCACCGTCAGAAAGTTCTTCCTGATATTTCTTTTTCTTTTTCTGATATTTAGTAGGAATCTCCTTTCTTGTAACTTGAAGCCATGGGTTCGAGTCCTACCCTCCAGAGCAGGAGAAAACAAGCTTGCTCCATCTTCCAGGTGACAGCCCTTGAGATATTTGAAGATGGCTATCATATCTTCTCCAAGTCTCTCCTTTTCCAGGCACAACACTGGGTTCTCTAGACACCTCACATATAGACTGCTGCAATGTGCTCTTTGTACGGCAGCCCTTGAAGACAGTCCAGAAACTAGCGCAGAATGCTGCGGGAAACATTTTAACTGGCACCTCTGTGTAATGTCATATTACACCGATTCTGCGAGATCTGCACTGCACATCTGTACAGTATGTTATCACCTACCAGGCCTGGTTTAAAGGCCGAACATTAATGATAGCTACTAATCTATTTTCCCAGGCTCACAGGCCAAGTCTGGTTTAATTTCAGCCTTTAATCTTTGTATTTCTTCGTGGGAGTGTTGTTGCATTGCTCTTTTTGATTTTCTGCTACTAGTCATGAAGCCCGTTAAATTAACGGGTGCTAGAACAGACCTGTTGCTCTAGCAACCTCGGGGACATGCGCAGAGCTGACATTGCTCGCCCGCCGCCACTTGTAACGGCCGCTGCCGCTTAGAAGTAAATCCACGCGAGAAGTAAACAGCCTCGCGAGTGCGCCTGCGTGGAGACAGAGCGCTCGCGCTCGCGAGCACGGCACTATCTCGCGCGTCCTCTGGATTCTCTCGCGAGAGCTGCTCTGAACACCGAGAGGCTGAGCTCCCTTACGCGCCGGCCAACGCGCTCCGTGTCTGTGCTCCAAGTCCCAATGGCTGTCTGTGGGGCACATGCGCAGTAGCGCAATCCCGTGGACACAGGGACTGGACGCAGAGACACTTGCACTTTATTATATAGGATGAACTCCCTGGATGTTACTGTGCTGGTTTATGTAAACTGCTTTGGGGTTACTTGGGAAAGAAAGCCTGATGCAAGGAGTCACCAGAAGAGGGATGACTGCTGTGAGGAGCACAGAGAGAAGAAACGCCATGGTGTGTCTGCAGCAGCAGCACAACCGGACAACTTCCTCTGCCCCAGCTGCAACAAAACATTCCGTATTGGTATCTGTAGCCGTAACTCTCCAATAGTTTGACTTCACCCCCAAAGGCGCAAATCTTCCATTGCCTCCTGAGACAGACGGATGACAACCGGATATATAAATAATGAATAAATGATACTTAAAATTAATTAATTAATTAATTAAAGGTGGGATTGTCTGACCCAGATCACCAGGCAGGGCTTTGAGCAAACGTATCCTATACCTAACAGAATTTGTTGCCACAAGACATGGCTGTAGCCATTAGAGAGGATTAGATATAGGGTATTTCATGGAGAATTACCAATGGCTCCCAGCCATGTCAGCTAAATCAGAACCTCTACATTCATGCAAGTTGCTTTGGGTTACTTTGGGAGAAATGTGACTAGATGATGATGATGATGATGATTCAGTGTCTCTGCTAGCCAGATCCTGGCTCCAAACCACAACAAATGCCCATGTCTTCCTTGCATGATCTTCCCTGCGGAATCTGCCTGGTCTAGATGGACCTCGGTCAGCTGCAACAAGGCAATTCTCAAAGCATCGAGACGCGAGGTGCAATAAATAAATAAATACATAAGAATGCAAGTGAATCACGGCGAGAATACCAAGTGCGCGTCTATGACCTTTGAAGTTAAGGATAATCAATTTGCTTCACATCTCAATCCTCTCCCGCCTGCTTTGCCGCATCAAAAGAGGTCAGATAAGTAATAAAGCGCAGAGTAAAACACAGTCAACTTGGAGTTTACCTGCTGCTTTGTTCTGGAAGTGCGGCCGTGCCGCTTAGGAGCACTTTGCCTTTATTTTATTAAACTGAGCTCAGAAGATGGCTAACTTGTGCTGCCTTCTACAATGGGCTCGATGGTGGGGGCAGAGGGCGTCATTCCGTGCAGCCTCATGCCCGTAGCCTCTGTGACTTTCCCCGAGATGAAAAAGGAGGTGAATAACAGGATTTGCATTCCTTTCCCCCCAGAACGAGACTGCTGCTGCAAGCAAAGGTTTCTCGGTGCTTAATATATGTCGCCCATATTATCAGGCGCGTCAACCCATTTCCTGACCGGGGACATCTTTCCCCCAGGAGACCGGAGTTACCTGCCATTTCCTGGTGTTACTTAATCGTTTTAGTCCAAGCTGCTAACCGACTGTCAACTCTGGTATTTATTTAGTTACCTTGAATGCATTTCCAGTGATGGCGAAGGGCGCTGTTTGTGTACACGACCGACAAGAAATTCTTTGCATCTTTCTTTGGAAGGGGGTCACCAGGTAGTGTAGAGAAGGGCTGAAAGACCAGATTGCTCACTGCATTTTCTCCAACATGTTTAGCATGGAAAAAACACATCCCCTTTCTGGCCACGCTTCCATAGTTCCTCCCCTAAAATGTTCACATTCATGTGAATCGCCCTCACTTGTCCCTGTCCTCACTTGCCATGAATGACTCCATCATGGTTTAGGACAATCCTGGAGAATAAAGACAACAGTTGTTGTTGTTGTTTAGTCGTGTCCGACTCTTCGTGACCCCATGGACCAGAGCACGCCAGGCACTCCTGTCTTCCACTGCCTCCCGCAGTTTGGTCAAACTCATGTTCGTAACTTCGAGAACACTGTCCAACCATCTCGTCCTCTGTTGTCCCCTTCTCCTAGTGCCCTCAATCTTTCCCAACATCAGGGTCTTTTCCAAGGATTCTTCTCTTCTCATGAGGTGGCCAAAGTATTGGAGCCTCAGCTTCACGATCTGTCCTTCCAGTGAGCACTCAGGACAACAGTACAGTGTACAATAAGTATTTCTTGCGCCAATACAAGGGTGGCATTTTTTATTTCAGCGGTGAGGGAGAAAGTGATCAATGACAGCTGAGAGGGGCTGCTGCTGCCTGCTCCTCTCTGGCCACCTTTCTTCTCCCTCACCGCCTTCACATACCCTCCAACATCCCTCAGATGAAAACAGGGACATTTCCTCTGAGCACAATTCAAAGTGTTGGTGCTGACCTTAAAAGCCCTAAGCGGCCTCGGCCCAGTATACCTGAAGTATCGTCTCCACCCCATCGTTCAGCCCAGACAGTGAGGTCCAGCTCCACGGGAGGGCCTTCTCAGTGGTGGTGCCCTCCCTCTGGAACGCCCTCCCGCCAGATGTCAAGGAGATAAACAACTACCTGACTTTTAGAGGACATCTGAAGACAGCCCTGTTTAGGGAAGTTTTTAATGTTGGAAGTTTTATTCTGTTTTTCATGTTCTGTTGGGAGCCACTCAGAGTGTCTGGGGAGGCCCAGCTGGATGGGTGGGGTATAAATCATCATCATCATCATCATCAACAACAACAAACTCTTCTTCTTCTTCTTCTTCTTCTTCTTCTTCTTCTTCTTCTTCTTCTTCTTCTTCTTCTTCTTCTTCTTCTTCTTCTTCTTCCTCCTCCTCCTCCTCCTCTTCCCCCCATCCTCCTTGATCCGCCCCCGCACAGAGCATTTCCTCCACTGCCCTGAGATAAAGCCTTAATCCCAAATTTATTTTATTCCTTGGTAAATTTACAAAAAGGAAAACACACACCAATGAATACATTATAGAAAGGGGCAAGATCAGATGTGGGCACACAAAAGTTTAAAAATAAAATAAAGCCAAGACTTCTTGCTCTCTGCTCCCCCTTTCTTCCTGCCCAGGGTGGCCCTGCTCTCTGCCTGCTCCTCCGAGCTGGCATGTCATAGAATCATAGAGTTGGAAGAGACCACAAGGGCCATCCAGTCCAACCCCCTGCCAAGCAGGGGAAATAGGGATGTTCCAGGATCAAATCAGAAGCTGGGATGGCTTTCGTAATTCCGGGACTGTCCCTGGAAAATAGGGTCACTTGGAAGGTATGCCTTCAGCCAGGGCCGGATTTAGGTTTGATGAGGCCCTAAGCTACTGAAGGTAATGGGACCCTTTATATGTCCAGCCGTCAACAACAAATTGTTGCTGCTTTCTGTGTTGAATATATGCTGTATGGTCATTTATGGACCTAATAGGTAACTAAAGCCATTTGCACATGTTGCCCTGCAATGCGTCCATGCAGAATGTAGGCACCCTATATATAAAAATGAGCAAACCAGTGATATTTGATGGAGCAGGCTAGCAAGTGGGGCCCATGCATACCTGCCAAGTTCCTTCTTGAAAAATAAAGGATCGGACCGGAAGTACCAGACCGGAAGTAGCGCTGCCGCCATTTTGGAACTGGGCGGAGCATGCTCAGAAGTGACTTGATGCTGCTTTGCCCAGTTCCAAAATGGCCACCGCACCAGAAGTTGTGCTGCAGCCATTTTGGAACTGGGCAGAGCAGCATCAAAAGTCGCTTCTGAGCATGCTCCGCCCAGTTCCAAAATGGCCGCTGCGCCAGAATAAACCGGGGAAAAACAAAACAATCCGTTTTTTCGGCCGGGAACAGCTGGAAAAACGGGGGTTTCCCGGGGAATACGGGAGACTTGGCAGCTATGGGCCCATGACTTACACCATAGGAGCCTACACAACACAAAACAAAACAAAACACTGTTGCTGTATGTAGGTTTTATTTTATTTGTTTTTTATCTTCTATTTTGGAAATGTACATCCAGTTTTTTTCTTCTTTAATTTTTTTTGGGGGCCCCCAAGAGAGTGGGGCCCTAAGCTATAGCTTGTTTAGTTTATACGTAAATCTGGCCCTGCCTTCAGCGCACGAGGGTTTCCCCAAGCTGCCTCCAGTTGCCTCAGGCGGTGGCAGTGGAAGAGCCTGTGGAGGTGACGGCGCCATTTTCAAGAGGCAAAACGTTTTGCGCCAGCCCTGGCCGCCTGAAACGAAAGGAGAAGGCGCTAGAAGACCGTATGGAAAGAGGGAGGAGAGGGGAGTGACACGCTGGTGATGGCAGAGATAAATTAGTGATTTCATCCCCAATTTTCCGTGCTCCTTTTCCCAGAGGGAATGACCAGATCCGTTCCTCCTCAATGTTGTAGCCAAAGTGGCCACGGGCTGAACAGAACAGGGAAGTTCCTTGGACGGCTTCAGAAGAAGCGAGGATCTTTTTAAATAGAAAAACCTTCTCCTAATCAACTTTCCGTACAAGCGATCCCTTCACAAGTCCCAAACCAATATAATTAGCATTATCTAAATTAGTTATCACACAGGGCCTCCTTCTTTCTTGGGGCAGGAAAATGAAGACGAGGAAGCAGGTTTCATTTTGATGTTATAGGTGTAGCTATAGGCTTCAGCAGAACTATATGCTTGGGCACATTTTAGTAGATAATATTTTTAATCCTAATTAAAAAAAAAACCTCTTCTCTCACATAAATATTAAGATTCATGAATAACTTTATTTTCCTTTAGAAATCAACTGATTTCCATATATCTATACTTCACCTATCTTTGGAATGTAGCAGTTTTTAATTTCAGCTCCCATATAAACAGATTTGCATTATGTTAAGGTTGCATTAAAGTTTTTCGGCGTTTAAAGTTTTCAACTGAGTTGAATATTAATACATTCCCCCCCCCTATAAAGAAAGTCTATAAAGTTCAGGCATTGGCATTCAAAGGTAATGTTTGTATCTCTGAAAAAAATTAACCCCAATGATTTATAAGAAGAAAAACTTCAAACGAAGAGCAAGACTACATGACCCCATCCTTTGGACCAGAGCTTACGCTGCTCGCTCACCTAAGTTCTCTTCTATCTTTGCAGCAATAAGGACTAGAAAGTTGCTTCTTCTTTTTACAGAATCAGAAAGCTGAATTCTGTGCCCTGTTTTTTTTTAATTGATGGGTTCCGTTCCTCCCATGTTTTTAGCCTGCTCTTATTTTTATCTTTTTTCCCCAGTAGTGATGTATGGAAGTGAGAGCTGGACCATAAAGAAGGATGATCGCAGAAGAATTGATGCTTTTGAATTATGGTGCTGGAGGAGACTCTTGAGAGTCCCATGGACTGCAAGAAGATCAAACCTCTCCATTCTGAAGGAAATCAGCCCCGAGTGCTCCCTGGAAGGACAGATCGTGAAGCTGAGGCTCCAAGACTTTGGCCACCTCATGAGAAGAGAAGAATCCTTGGGAAAGACCTTGATGTTGGGAAAGATGGAGGGCACAAGGAGAAGGGGACGGCAGAGGACGAGATGGTTGGACGGTGTTCTCGAAGCTACGAACATGAGTTTGACCAAACTGCGGGAGGCAGTGCAAGACAGGAGTGCCTGGCGTGCTCTGGTCCATGGTGCCACGAAGAGTCGGACACGACTAAATGACTAAACAACAACAATTTTTATCTATAAGCCACCTTGGGTTCCTGTTGGTGAAAAGGGCAGGTATAAATAAATATACAACAACAACAACAAGAAGAACAACATGTTCTTGGACTCCAATTCACATTAGTCCTGGCCATCACCACCTATGGTTAGGGATAATGGGAATTATAGCAACACCTGAAGGCTGCAGGTTCTCCATCCCTAGTGTAGAAGAACACAAGACTCCGCTTGCTGGATGAGCCCATGTTCCAGCTATTGCCATTGCCATTTTATTCCTAAGCCGATTTTTCCACAAATAAATGTGGGCTCAAAGTGGTACACACACAGAATATAAATGCAATAATTAAATAACAATACCTGCAGGTCCTGCTTACCAAACACAACGTGCTCCATTTGTTAGGCAAGCATTCACATAACGAGTTACAGGTAGGTAGCCGTGTTGGTCTGAATCGAAACAAAATAAAAAAAAAATTTCCTTCCAGCAGCACCTTAAAGACCAACTAAGTTTTTATTTGGGTATGAGCTTTCGTGTGCATGCACACTTCGTCAGATACACTGAAACAGAAGTCACCAGACCCTTATGTATATTCAGAGGGTGGGGGTGATGGGAATGGGTGATGGGCTGATAGGAGTGGTAAACCTGTTGATGACTGTTAACGACTGTTAATGACTGCAATTGGTCTTGTGGGGGGGGAAGCAAGGGCTGAGGTGCTAAGGAAAGCTAGATCATGTATAATGAGATAAGAATCCTATGTCTTTGTTCATTCCAGGTGGCTCCATGGTTTTAAGCTTGCTAATGAGTTGCAATTCAGCAACTTCTCTTTCCAGTATTAAAACAGCTGCTTTGAGATCTTGTATAGAATGTCCTGGGAGATTGAAGTGTTCTCCTACTGGTTTCTCTGTCTTGTGGTTCCTGGTGTCAGATTTGTGTCCATTTATCCTTTGGTGTAGGGTTTGGCCTGTTTGTCCAATACTGCTACTGAAGGAATTTTTTTATTCAAATAACGAGTCCATGATTTCCATGGGAAACATTTCTAATCTGGGATTTATCCGAACACCCCTGCACCACTTTTCCAATAGTTTTTTCCCTGACATGGCTGCAGCCAACCACCAAAAGAGAGACAAAGGAAAAACTGATTTGTCTGATCTCTCCTCTGATTCGTCCAATCTCGCTTGCTCGATCCCTGCATGGTTTCTGCCGGAAAATGGCTACCACTGACCAGCAAAGCACAAACAAGTGAGGAAGCGGGACAAATTCTGGCTGTTCAGGATATCTGAATCTGTGGAGTGCATAGCAATGTTTGGGCATAATTCTTTACGTTTGGATAAGTGAATTTTCACATAGGGAACAAGCAGATAGCAGAGTCCTGCTTGTACATAGTAAGCCATATAATATCACTTAATATCAGCCAGTGTGGTGTAGTGGTTAAGAGTGGTAGACTCGTAATCTGGGGAACCGGGTTCACATCTCCGCTCCTCCACATGCAGCTGCTGGGTGACCTTGGGCTAGTCACACTTCTTTGAAGTCTCTCAGCCCCACTCACCTCACAGAGTGTTTGTGGTGGGGGAGGAAGGGAAAGGAGAATGTTAGCCGCTTTGAGACTCCTTTGGGTAGTGATAAAGCGGGATATCAAATCCAAACTCTTCTCTTCTTCTTCTGCAACATAATGCCAAAAAATAATATAATCAACAATTGAAGAAGTATCAAACAGCTATGACTTCCCCCATAGGAGCCAACCTGTAGGGGCCAAGGTCCCTTCAGCCACCCCAATAAAATATTGAGAGGGCCAGCCCCCCCTAAGTTGGTGAGCATTGCCATTCAAATGGTGTGTGTTTGTGCCATGCATTATGATTATGTAGGGCAAGCCCTGCCCCCCATATTTTATTCAAGTTGGCACCCCTGGCACCCCCCCAAGAAACCTGGTTACAGTGGTACCTCGGTTTACAAACACAGTTGGTTCCAGAAGTCTGTACTTAACCTGAAGCGTACTTAACCTGAAGTGAACTTTCCCATTGAAAGTAATGGAAAGCGGATTAATCCGTTCCAGACGGGTCCGAAGAGTACTCAAACTGAAAGTACTCAAACCGAGGCATACTTAAACCGAGGTATGACTGTACTGTAATTTGTCCAGGGCTCAGAGTTGTTAGGAGACCCCTGTTCCCCTCACAGAACTGCAATTCCCAGGGGGTTAACAATCCATGCCTCTTCCCAAGAAACTCTGTAAATTGTAGCTCTGTCAGGAGAATAGGTTCTCCTAACAACTCTCAGCGTCTTTGACAAGCTACGCTTCCAGAATTCTTTGCAGGGAAGCCATAACTGTTTAAAGTAGTGTGATACTGCTTTCAATGTGTTGTGTGGATGGGGCCTGAGAGAAACAGAAATTGACAAATTCGCCCATTCCTAGTCCCTGCCAACATGGCCAATGTCCGGCCATGAAAGGAGTCGATGTGTCACACATTGCTACCCATCCTTGGAGGACAGTGGCCAAGAGATCCTGGATTCCCTTGTGGGCATTGCACAAATAAGTCTCTTTCCTCCCCGACCATTTTTTAAACAGTTATTGCTATCCTCCGCTCCCCACTTCCTTGTTTGTTTGCGAGTGCCTTACTTCCTGTAGTCCTAGCAACTGAATATTTTAACTCCTATCCCGAGTTGCAATCATTTTTATGAAAAAAAAACACATACAAGAGTAATTAATTTTTACTCCATCATTACCAGAAAGCCATCTGCTCTGCTCTGCTGCAAGAAAGCGGCCAACAAGAAAGGAATTGCACAGTTGTTTTTTCTCTGCCAAGGCCCCCTTTCTTGTGTGCTGCTGTTTGTGTTTGACAAGCACTTGTTAGCGCCGGGCCTGACAGAGGGAAGGAACGGGAGGACGGTGCTGCTGTCTGTCACACTTGCCGAAGGTCCCCTTCGCTGAGAGAAGGCGCAGCAGACCTCCCCGATGTGCCATGGGAGATGGTGCATGGCTGCAAGGAGCCGAGGGATGGAGGAGAGCAGAATCTGTGCCGCGTTTTAAAACGAACCAGCCTAATCTTTTTTTCCCAGTCTCTGATTTATATGCAGGTTGGAAGGAACACAGCTGTCAACTGAGTTGTGCGCTTCTCGGAATTGCGCGACACAGTTTCAGTTAAAATATGCACATCCCTAAGAATGTAGGAAGCTGACTGGGAGTGACTGGTGGCTGGGAGTGGCCACCGAGACCATATAACACCTGAAAGACCTACATTGGCTCCCGGTACATTTCCGAGCCCAATTCAAAGTGTTGGTGCTGACCTTTAAAGCCCTAAACGGCCTCAGCCCAGGTATACCTGAAGGAACGTTTCCACCCCCCATCGTTCTGAGGTCTAGCTCCAAGGGCCTTCTGGCGGTTCCCTCACTGCGAGAAGTGAGGTTACAGGGAACCAGGCAGAGGGCCTTCTCGGTGGTGGCACCCACCCTGTGGAACGCCCTCCCATCAGATGTCAAAGAAATAAACAACTACCTGTCTTTTAGATGACATCTGGAGGCAGCCCTGTTTAGGGAAGTTTTTAATGTTTGATGTTTTATTGTGCTTTTAATATGGGAACCGCTCAGAGTGGCTGGGGAAACCCAACCAGATGGGCAGGGTAGTAGTAGTAGTAATAATAATAATAATAATAATAATAATAATAATAATAATAATAATACCAAGTTAGACCATTGCTCAGTATCGTCCACACTGGCTGGCAGGGCTTTCCCAGAGTTTCAGGTGGGGGGTGGTCCCAGCCCAACTGGGAGATGCCACTGGGAATTGATCCTGGAAAAAAAGAATCTGCCACAAGTTTTTGGTGTTATAAAAGGAGGGGTACTTTTCTCTTCCCACATTGTCCATGTCATGCACCATTTAAAAAAACGTCTATAGCATTTCAAGGCATAAGAGACCGTGGGGGCTTCGGCCCCCGCAATAAGATACTTGAGGGGGCTGGGCTCCCACAAAGTTGATGGGCATTCCCATTCAATTGGTGTGTGTGCACTGCATCATGTGATTGATTATTTGGGACGGGGGGGTTACCTGGGCCCCCACAATATTTGATTCAAGTTGGCACCCCTGTTTCACGGCCAGGCAAGGGATAGACAAAAGTAGTCTTTCTGGTGTAAGAACCTGCCGTGCTTGAAATTTTGTTTTTTACCGGCCTACACTCTTCTGTAATGAGCCCCATTTACCTCTCTTAATTAGTCACAGGAAATATTAATTAGCACGATACCTGGGGAAGGAAGCAAATTCCTTGAGCAAACTCCATGCTCCTCAAGTGACTCCAGAACAAATACATGCCATATCTCGGATCATCAACTTCCAAAAGCCTGGTGGAATTCAAGGTCCTCCTCTCAAACTTGACAACCAGACAATGGGAAGACTCAAGGAGAACATTTTATGGTCTAAAAAAATGTAAAGGTAAAGGACCCCTGACAGTTACCGTGTTTCTCATATTATAAGACACGTCTTATATTTATTTTTTCCTCAAAAAAAACACACTATGGCTTATTTTCAAGGGATGTCTTATTTTTTTCCTCCTCCTCCTGCCACGGCCGGCATTGCTGCTGCGCCTATCACTATGTCTTATTTTCGGGGTATGGCTTATATTCCTTGAATGCTTAAAAATCCTGCTATGGCTTATTTTATGGGTATGTCTTAAAATATGAGAAACAGGGTAAGTCCAGTCACAGATGACTCTGGGATTGTGCTACTCATCTCGCTTTACAGGTACAGGCTGAGGGAGCCGGTGTTTGTCCCCAGACAGCTTTTCCGGGTCATGTGGCCAGCATGACTAAGCCGCTTCTGGCGCAACGGAACACCGAAACCAGAGCAGCGCATGGAAACACAGTTTACCTTCCCACCAAAGCGGTACCTATTTGTCTATTTGCACTTTTGGATATGCTTTTGAACTGTTAGGTTGGCAGGAGCTGAGACCGAGCAACGGGAACTCACCCCATTATGGGGATTCGAACCGCTGACCTTCCAATCGGCAAGCCCTAGGCTCAGTGGTTTAGACCACAGTGCCACCTGTGTCCCCTTTTATGGCCTAGCTAGGGGTTATTATAGGGGAACCACGAAATAGTGGCTTTGCTGAAGCAATTGCCCATCGCACGCTGGCGCCAGAGGTCTTCCCAGCTGGCTGCAAAAGCATCGCATATAGGATAGTGGGAGAAATTTCCTTCAGTTCATATTTAAAAGCGAACCTGTTGGATTTTCACTTTCTGAAACATTATGTCCTTTGAAATGCCCCTCTTCTGTGAAATTTGCACTTCTTCGAATTTTGCAATGCAATTCTCCAACCAAATAACGATTATGAAAATGCATATATTGGGGAAAAGCCTGCATCAAAGGTAATGTGTTAGTGAAAAGGGCATTTAAAAATGTCTTACATTAGGGACAATTGCTTGCACATATTGTTTTGTCACAGTCAAAACAGCATTAGGAGAAATTCAGTTTAGAATGCTGATAAGTTTTGCAATTCCCTAAGGACCCCCTCTCTCCATACGAACCTACCCAGACCCAGAGATCATTGCCTGAGGCCCTTCTTCATGTGCCTCCTCTTCGAGAGGTCCGGAGGGTGGCAATTCGAGAACGGGGACTTTTCTGCAGTGTCTCTCCATTCATGGAATGCTCTCCCCAGGGAAGTTTGCCGGGTGCCCTCATTAAACATCTTTGGGCACCAGGCAAATACATTCCAGGCCTTGGGCTGATTGACATCCAATGCCCTTTTAAAATGTGTTGTGGAAAGGGTAGAGTAAGTGGGAGGGATTACAGAGAACCCCCCCCCCCCTCATCAGAAGCAGCCCGTCTCCAAGCAGTCATGAGAGCGAGGGGTCTGAAGGGGTGAGTCAGGAAACGGAGAAGGAGTGCCAGAGCTCTGGCAGCACTGGAGAGCCCCTGCTCCATAGGCAGGAAGAGAGAGAGGCGGAAAGAGTGGACAGGAATAGGGCAGACAGAAGACCCGTACCTCTGACGCTGGAACTGAGGAAGAGAAGGAAAGGGTGGCGCTTCTCAGTTCCGGGGCTTTTATGCTGGTCGAGAACGCGGAAGCATTTAGTGCAGGAATCTGACTCGAGCGGGTAGACATGAAATGAGCAATCCGTTACACTGTAAATAATGTGCACCAATAAAAACATCTGAAAGACAAGCATGTGGACGGTCGTTACTCAAGAGTAGTCACAACAGACCCTGACAGATAGGGTTACCGTTTTTGTTTTTATTATGTCTCCTGTGGTTTTTATGTTGTGGTTTTATGTTGTAAACCACCCTGAGATCTACAGGTATAGGATGGTATGCATATTAAACAAACAAACAAACAAACAAACAAACAAACAAACAAACAAACAAACAAACAAGCAAGCTACAGAAAATGTGGAGAACTGAATTAAGGACTGGAAAAATGTGAAATGGGGAAAATCAAAACTGACATCCCTAACCACGTCTGGAAAGTATGAAATGGTCTCCACACAGAGTCCATCACTGAGGGAACTCTACTGGAACTCCTCATATATTCAACATCACTATTTTGATAGCCAATAATTATTCCGTTGCCATTGACAATGTTGGATGCAACCTTCCAAGACATTTCACAGAGTTTGAAGTCCACTGGCATATAGCAGGGGTGGGGAATCTGTGGTCCTCTAGAAGCTCTTAGACTTCCAGCGCCCATTGGCCAATGGTCAGGGATGATGGGAGTTGTAGTCAAGCAACTTCTGGAAATGCTATAGGTTCCACATCAGTCAAATGGAGAACTGCCCTCTGCATCATAGGGCACCCGACCACCCTAGTAACTAGTTGGGGATCTCCAGCCCCCTTACCACATTGTGTTCTGTGTTAAGAAGCTCTGCAGATCCGAAGGGTAGAAGACGCTTCACCTGGCCGGCAATCTTCCATCATTTTTCTGTCGCACAATATTGCATTGTGGGAGGTTTTTTAAATAAACATTTTAAATCTCGCGTTTCCCATTCATAAATGAAGGCTTTATGTTGTCTCCTCTCCAATCTTGGTTCCTTAAGCACATTTCGCTTGAAGTCTGCTTTGAAGACCACACACACAAGCCAGGAAGAAGTGAAACAATTGGCCAATTCACAAATTAACGTGGAGGTCAAAGCGCTGATTTAGGCCGGCGCAACCGACTCAAAGCTATTCACTCCTCTTGCCACATGATCCAGGCTGCCCTGAGCTGAAACAGCTGAGCTAGTTTAATCCTCCTTAATTTGAGCGCAGAGCGACTCACATGTGATACTAAGAACATTTCAAGAGTACACTGTGCCCATTTTGTTCAATTCGGCTCCTGACCTGAAATATATATTGACACACACATGGTCTTTGGACCTCACTCAGAGACTCAGGGAGGAATTAAAATGCTTGGAGACCTTACACATGACTCAGGAAGTTGATAGTGCCTGTATCGCCCAAGATGGGCTGTTTACCAGAAGGATCTGAAAACAGGACCTATGTACGTCATTCACTCACACATACTGGCACAGAGAAAAGGTAACTCCAAAGGAATAAGGAATTTCACCACTTCCCAGAAAGCTGAAATTTAGTATACAGTGGTACCTCTGGTTACAAACTTAATTTGTTCTTAACCTGAAACCGTTCTTAACCTGAGGTACCGCTTTAACGAATGGGAGCCTCCCACTGCCGCTGCGCGATTTCTGTTCTCATCCTGAGGTAAAGTTCTTTTTTTCAAATATGTTTATTGGTTTTATAAAACTAAAAAAAAAACCATGAAAACACAACAATACAAAAATTCACATAAAACACAAAAATACAAAAAAAGAAAGAAAACAACATATTTTTCATGTGTCGTGACATTGTTGACTTCCTCATGTCCCTCCTAGCTGCGTTTCGTTGTATATCATCCTTAGTAATTTCCATATCACACTTCCACTTATATCTAAATCTTAATATACTACAATACCTCTACAAATCCTCTTCTACAACCTCCCTGTACTTCCTAATCTTATATTAAACATTTCCAATATTGCAATTATTTGTTAAATAAACTTTGAATTTCTTCCAATCTTCTTCCACCGACTCTTCTCTCTGGTCACGATGTCTCCCGGTCAATTCATTCCAGTTCCATAAATTCAATCATCTTCATCTGCCATTCGTCCACTGTAGGTAGGTCTTCACTCTTCCAGTTCTTAGCCAATAAAATCCTCGCTGCTGTTGTGGCACACAGAAAAAACGTAATATCTTTTTTTTGGGTAATTCCTCTCTGACTATTCCAAGTAAAAAACACTTCTGGTTTCTTAATGAAGGTGTTTTTCAACACCTTTTTCATTTCATTATAAATCTTTTCCCATAAGTTCTTTACTTGGGGGCACGTCCACCAGCTAGAAAACTCTGAACGTGAGTTTTAATGGTTGACCACCACTTGTGGCTTGTTGTTGTCGTTGTTGACTTCCATCTGTCTCAAGGGACAATGGAGTGCGCTGCCAGGGGTGAAGTAAAACCGCTGTGTTAGCAGCACTGAAGTGACCACCCTGGGGCACAAGGTGTGTATGGCATTCCTGAGCTGCCCAAATGACAAGACCCCCTTCTTGGCCTCGCTGATGCATAGCTGCCAAGTCTCCCGTATTCCCCGGGAAACCCCCGTTTTTTCAGCTGTTCCCAGCCAAAAAAAACGGATTTTTTGGGTTTTTCCTGGTTTATTCTGGCGCGGTGGCCATTTTGGAACTGGGCGGAGCATGCTCAGAAGCGACTTTTGATGCTGCTTTGCCCAGTTCCAAAATGGCGGCAGCGCTACTTCCGGTCTGCTACTTCCAGTCCAGTCCCTTATTTCTCAGGCCGGAACTTGGCAGCTATGCTGATGGGGTCCACAGGAAAGCACAATCAGCTTGGCTGCAGGAGTTGCCAGAAGGAGGTGTACAAGGCATTCGGATTTGTGTAGGGTTTACTCCTTGGCCCTTTCTTCTCCCAAAGATATCCCACAAGGGAGCAGAGGTTTGGGGTCAGAGTTTTCCTTTTCCTAGATGGGCTCCCTTTCCCAGGGGGGGGGAGCCCCATTTGCCCCTCACTTCCCTTTATAGAACATGCAGAAAACTCCTTCTTGACCCTTGGACCCATTACTGGTGTGGGTGGGGCTGAGGAAACCTAGCCAGATGGGTGGGGTATACATAATTGTCAGGGGGCCTGATATGGCTACTCTAGAGTAACGACTCCAGCATGGTCTTTTTAGGCTTTTATTAAGTGCTGATTATTTACAGTGTTCAGAGCGGTAAATATGCATCCTTAAGGTGAGGTGTCAGAACCTCCGAATGGCGATTGGCACGTTTTCTTCCAGCACAGAAGCTTTGGGAGACCCAACCTCTTCCCCCTACGTTTGCGTCGCAATTCGGGAGTTGGGGGGATTGGCCTTCCCCCCGGGCCCCCCACTTCCTGTCCCACCTGGTGCATGGGCTCCGCAACCTTGCCTGAGCCTCGGACACCACTTCCTGACTCTCCGCTAGAGGCAGAGCTCTCCCTACTCTCTCCAGCGCTTGGGGATGGGCTGGAACTTAAGATGGGAGGGACTTCCCTGTATCCCTTGTCCCTCACAATAATATATTATTATTATTATTATTATTATTATTATTATTATTATTGGTCTCGTTCACTCACTTATGGCTACATATGTGACTATTATGCATGTCATCCTGCCTTGCTTTTTCATAAACCGTTTTGATGCATGCAGAAGGTCCCAAGTAGTAGCAATAATTATCATTAATATTATTATTTATACCCCGCCCATCTGGCTGGGTTTCCTCAGCCAATCTGGGCAGCTCCCAACATTGAAAACACAAAACATCAAACATTAAAAAGCTTCCCTGCACAGGGCTGCCTCCAGATGTCTTCTAAAAGTCAGATAGTTGTTTATTTTCTTGACATCTGATGGGAGAGTGGGAGAGTGTTCCACAGGGCGGGCACCACCACCGAGAAGGTCCTCTGCCTGGTTCCCTGTGTGACCTCCCTTCTCGCAATGAAGGAACCACCAGAAGGCCCTCAGCGCTAGATCTCAGTGTCCAGGGCTGACCGATGGGGGTGGTTCAATCCCGAGTACCTCCAGGCGAGGCAAGGAATGTCCTCTGCATGAAACAATGATAAACTTCTGCCAGGTCAGTCTAGATCAGGCACCCCCAAACTCGGCCTTCCAGATGTTTTGGGAATACAACTCCCACCACCCCTCGCTAACAGGACCAGTGGTCAGGGATGATGGGAATTGTAGTCCCAAAACATCTGGAGGGCTGAGTTTGGGGGTGCCTGATCTAGATGATACTGAGCTCAGTATTGCTGCAAGTCAGTGTCCATTGCTGTGCTCTCACGGAAGAGCAGCAGGATAACCCCAAGGCCAACATTGTCCAGCAAGCCCACTTCTAAAGCATGAAGGCAAGAGAGGTCAGTGTGTCTTCATGTGTCTTCAGAGACCCATTAGCCTTCGGAGAGGCCCTTTCAGACGCCGTCAGGTTTGTTCAGTGGCTTCTGCGCCAGCATCCTGCGCTGGGGTTGCTTATCACCCACGAGGGCGCTCAGCTATTCAGCGAGCTGCAGGAGGCGTCTGATACCATTCCGCGAATGTGAAAGAAACCTATTGAGCACTAAAGGAGCAAATTATCAATAAAGGAAGACGGAGCAATGAAAAGGCTATGAGAAAGTTCAAACAAAGTGTGCCTGTCAGTTCACAAGATCCGCATGCATGCAAAATTCTCCTGAAAATTACACATCTTACGGTCGATTACATCCTCCTCCTTGAGCTCAAGGAGCCGCTTCGGCGTTTTCATTAAACGTGGAGTATTTGGGGGGATGATAACGATAATTAATAGAGCAAAACCACTTAACATGCAGATAATAAAGTATACGAAGCATTCCTTCTAAAACTGTGACCCTCACCATAGGATATGGATTTGCTATTTTTGACAACATAATGAAAAATCTTTCCCCCCTTTAGGCGACTTGATCCGCTCCCAAGTTCGTATCAAGATCTGCCTGCACGCTCACAAATCGAGGAGGGCGCTGGGGGAGCTGAATCAGCCGATTCGAGGCCCAAAGGGCAGAAACAAAGGAGGTTGGGCTTGTCCTATCAAACTGTCTGTCCATTTAGCCCTGTACTGTCTACTCTGACTGGCAGCCACCCTCTGGGGCATCATGCAGAGAAAGGCCAATGGCTATTAGCCACAATGACTACGTTCTACCCTCACCATCAGGGGCACTATGCTTGGAACTATGCGGGTTTCCCAAAGGCATCTAGTTGGTCACTGTGAGAAGAGGATGCTGGACTCGATGGGCCACTTGCCTGATGGAGCACCCAGGCTAATCGTATGCTCTGAATGCTCACACAGATTTGCTGGTGAGATTTGCAGAGAAGAATAGAGAGAGGGTGTCAGAAGCTCCTTAAGGCAGGGGAATCCTCTAGGTTTTTTTTAATAGGAAGTGACGTGATGGATCAGATGATTCTGATAACAGGTAGGTAGCATAGCTGCCAAGTCTCCCGTATTCCCCGGGAAACCCCCGTTTTTCCAGCCGTTTCCTGCTGGCAGCCCGGATTAAAAACAACAACCCGTAAATCCCCCGGATTCTTACCGGCCCAGGGAGGCTCCTTCTGCGCGTGTCTGGAGTCTCTGGACAAGCGCAGAAGCAATTTCTGGCACTGCGGCCATTTTGGAAATGGGCAGAGCATGCGTAGAAGCGACTTCCGGTGCCGCACTGCCGCCGATCCCAGATTTTTCAATCTGGGAGTTGGCACCTATGGTAGGTAGGTATCTGAAGAAGTGTGCATGCACACGAAAGCTCATACCAATGACAAACTTAGTGGGTCTCTAAGGTGCTACTAGAAGGATTTTTTCCAGAGCTCATCTTAATTATTTCTTTTCTGTTGGGTGTAACCTTAGGTCCCTTCCAACTCTAAGATTCTATGATTCAGCAGATGATTACAGGACATGCACTGATGGGAAACAAAGCAGCGTGTCTCCCCTGAAAAGTTTTGCAGGGGAAAAACAGTATTAAAAGTGGGATTGTGGGTCTAACAGCCATAGTCCTGCCATGAGCACAATCATCACGGATGCACAGTCCAAAGGATGTTAATACTGCTTTTTGTGGGTGAGAGCAGGGCCATAGCCGGGTGGTCTTGCGCCCTTGGCAGAACTGTCCAGATTGCACCCCCTAGCCACAGACAAATTGCCTCTTCTTTCTGTCTCTCCTCCCACCCCACCCACCCAGCCCTGCACCCATTCAATTCCTCACGCACTTCACCTTGTAATTAATTCTTTGGCCCTGGATGAGAGAGATCCTCACAAGGCTGAACATAAGAAGAGCCTGCTGGATCAGGCCCATCAAATCCAGCATCCTGTTCTCACAGTGGCCAACCAGATGCCTTTACTGGGAAACCTACAATCAGGATTCGAACACAAGAGCCTTCTCCCCCTCCTGCGGCTTCCAGCAACTGGTATTGGAAAGCATTAACTGACTCCAACTGCGGAGGCAGAACATAGCCATCCTGGCTAGTAGCCATCGATAGCCCTCTCCTCCACGAATTTGCCCATTCCTCTTTAAAAACCATTCAAGATGGCAGCCACCCCTTCCTCCTAGGGGAGCCAATTCCATAGTTTAACTGTGCTCTGCATGATTAAGTCCTTTCTGTTATCTATCCTGAATCTTCCAACGTTCAGCTCCACTGGCATACCTGCCAAGTTGCTGTCCGAGAAATAAGGGACCTGGCTGGAAGTAGAAGACCGGAAGTAGCACTGCCGCCATTTTGGAACTGGGCGGAGCATGCTCAGAAGTGATTTTTGATGCTGCTTTGCCCAGTTTCAAAATGGCCTCCGCACCAGAAGTCACACTGCAGCCATTTTGGAACTGGGCAGAGCAGCATCAAAAGTCGCTTCTGAGCATGCTCCGCCCAGTTTCAAAATGGCCGTCGCGCCAGAATAAACTGGGGAAAAACATAAAAATCCATTTTTTCAGCTAGGGAGAGCTGGAAAAACAGGGATTTCCCGGGGAATACGGGAGACTTGGCAGCTATGTCCATTGGATGTCCACCAATCCTAGTATCAGGGAGAAAAAACTGTTCTCTATCCACTTTCTCCACGCCATGCATAATTTTATATTATTTTTTCATCATGCCCCCTCTCACTTGCTCAACTAAAAATTCCCCGATGCTGCCATGTTTCCTCTGGGGGAGTCTCTCCCTCCCTCGATAATTCTGGTTGCCCTTTTCTGAACCTTCCCTTGAAATGGTAGGAAGGGCCATTCCAGCCACCAGCTCTCTGGCTTCTATGGGATCTTTCCCCGCATGAATCTGATTCCTAGATCAGGGCACCTGCCTTTGACACAGAATCCTGCTTTCTTCCTGCCTCGATCGCCATCCTGTTTCGCGAAGATAATGCATGGGAGGTTACAATGCCTCTGGTTGTTGCAGCCCGTAATTCTCCTCTTCTCTGGTGGGTGGTGGGTGAGAGTTACTAATCCTGTCTCCTTGAGGTTAACTCAAAACAAGGATTAGGGTAAAGTTCCAGAAAATGTTAATCTTCCCCCTTCAGAAGAATAAAGTTGAGTGCTGTTATCAAGCCCCGTTGGTACAGAACTCCCAGGAACAATGGGTCGATTTAACAAGGTCCAGAAGTGGGGATCTTGCTTTATGCTAATTGATACTTACATATAGTCTTGGACTACATACAGACTTCAGCCTCTCTGGGCGCCTTCCGACACAATATTAAAAATTCAATAAAACATCAGACATAAAAAAAACCTTCCCTAAATAGGGCTGCCTTCATATGTCTTCTAAAAGTCAGATAGTTGTTTATTTCCTTGACATCTGATGGGAGGGTGTTCCACAGGGAGGGCGCCACTACCAAGAAGGCCCTCTGCCTGCTTCCCTGTAACTTCTCTTCTTGCAGTGAGGGAACTGCCAGAAGGCACTCGGAGCTGGACTTCAGTGTCTGGGCTGGACGATGGGGGTGGAGACGCTCCTTCAGGTATACTGGGCCGAGGCCGTTTAGGGCTTTGAAGGTCAGCACCAACACTTTGAATTGTGCTCGGAAACATACCGGGAGTCAATGTAGGTCTTTCAGGACCGGTGTTATATGGTCTTGGCGGCCGCTCCCAGTCATCAGTCTAGCTACCGCATTCTGCATTAGTTGCAGTTTCCGGGTCACCTTCAAAGGTAGCTCCACGTAGAGTGCTTTGCAGTAGTCCAAGCGGGAGATAACCAGAGCATGCACCACTCTGGTGAGACAGTCTGCAGGCAGGTAGGGTCTCAGCCTGTGTACCAGATGGAGCTGGTAGACAACTGCCCTGGACACAGAACGGACAAACAGAAGTCCTGAGAGACCCTTCAAACCAGGGTCAGAATCGCAGTACCTCCAGCACACTCCAAGCTGTGCTCGCTTAGAAGTAAACCTCATCGCTTTTAATGGCACTTGCGTCCCAAGTAGGGAAGTCGAAGGAGTCCGATGAAAATGGAAAATGGAAAATTTCCCCTTCTCTCCTTGTTCCCCCTTCTCTCCTTGTTCCTCTCCCCTTGTGTGCCATGTTTTTATAAGATTGCAAGCCTGTGGGGAGACCCCTATTCCCAGAATGCTTTAACAACCAGCCCCCTTTCCTAGGGAGCTGTGGGAATTGTAGGTCTTGGGGAGGGGAGGGTTCTCCTAGCAACTCTCAGCACCTGTAACAATCTACAGTCCCCGGGGTGCTTTGGGGTGTGGGGTGGAAACCACGACCCTTTAAAGTGGGACGATACTGCTTTAAATGTGTGGTGCAGATGGGATCTCTCTCTGTGTATGGGAGGCTAAGTAACAGCAATGCTCTAACTGCATTGTGAGACTTGAAGGAAGCGGGAAGGGTGATTAATTTGAAAGCCAGCCTTTTGGTTCCAGCCAAAGATGTGGGGAGCATGGCTCTCTGCCCCCATCGCTGCACCACAGAAAGAAGGGGAGCAAGCTAGTTTGATGTGAAGTTAAAGCAGTCGGGTGGAAGATGCCCAGCGAAGCTGCCAGGATGAGTTTCCAGGCAGGCTGTACATTTTCCCATCACGCCTCCAGCCTCCAGCCGTGAGAATAAGGCCATGTCAAAGGGACAAAGTAAACTAGATCTGTTTATTTGCTTGTTTCCTTCTTAAATCATAGAACTGTAGAACCATCGCCGTTCTAGGAGAAAGAGGGAGCACATCTTTTTCTAGAATCATAGAGCTGGAAGGGTACCAAGGGTCATCTAGTCCAACCCCCTGCAGCACAGGAATCTCAGCTGGCAGATGGCCATCCAACCTCTGCTTAAAAACCTCCAAAGAAGGTTCCTCACTCAGTCTCTAGATCAGTTTGACAAACCACCTTCTTCTTCTTCTTCTTCTTCTTCTTCTTCTTCTTCTTCTTCTTCTTCTTCTTCTTCTTCTTCTTCTTCTTCTTCTTCTTCTTCCAGTTTTACTGATTTACTAGGGGAAGCTGCTCTGCTTGCCAACCACCCTTCCCTCCACCTCTTATGTGAACTTAGAAGCTTCAAACTTAAAAACAATAAGATTCTAGTCCCTGTGATTCTGGAGCTGCTCATTTAAATAGGAAATGGTGAAGCTGCCATATGCAGAG
Organism: Zootoca vivipara; assembly: GCF_963506605.1. Lineage (NCBI taxonomy): Eukaryota > Metazoa > Chordata > Lepidosauria > Squamata > Lacertidae > Zootoca > Zootoca vivipara. The sequence continues at coordinate 5,912,314 of NC_083276.1, forward strand.
TCTAATGGCCTCTCTAGCTCAGTATTGTCTACACCAGGGTTTCCAAACCTGGGTCTCCAGCTGTTTTCGGACTACAATTCCCATCATCCCTTGCTAGCAGGACCAGTGGGCAGGGATAATGGGAATTGTAGTCCAAAAACAGCTGGAGACCCAACCATGGACTAAATGGGAGCAGCTCTCTAGAGGTTTTGGGCAGGATTCTTTCCCAGCCCAACCTGGAGAGACTGGGAATTGAACCTGGGACGTTCTGCATGCCTAGCAGGTGTCCTGCCGCTGAGCCACAGCCCTCCCCGGAAACATCATCTTCCAAGTTTCTTTAAAGCCTGCTTGATTTGCAAGACCCCTCTTTGGGCTTCAGTCGATGAATGAGCAGACGGAACAAAAAAGGCCCTTTATTTGTTTTTGTTTCGTTTCACGCATAGCAAATATATAATTTTCTCCCTCTCTCTCTTAAATCGCAGTAATTGTCTTGTCACGATTAGGGTTCCTTCCCCCCCCCCCCCCGGCCGCACCTCCCTCTTCTCTTCCTTTCCCCTCCATTCACTGTCATTTTACATGGAAGCCCCGGGAAAGAGAATTCTCAAAAATTAAATTTCATGCTTGCATGTGTTTCTGTGATCTGTCATGTGTATGATCTCCGAGTGGAAAACTTCTCTAAAAATAAATGGATTACCCTTTTTACTACACCGTCTGATGTCTCTTCAGTAGATATCGCTGCCTGCCTCTGATCTCTAACCCGCCGCAATCGGAATGACAGGCATTGAATTAAAAGCCGCTGGGTGACGCCCTCCGCCTTTGTGGCCCCTTCCAGAGGGTGCCGGGCTGGTACAGTAGGCCTGCCACCCCCCCCACCCCCCTTTTGTCGACTGCAAGTACACCATCACTCTTTGGCAAAGGACAAATCTCTGACCTTTTCTCAAAGAGCATTGTAAATACCACACTCACTTGGCTCCTTGGAAAAGATGATATTTTTTCCCCCTAAAAAATATTGCCTAAGAACCACAGCGCCTTAAGAATTGGAAAAGATCACCATGAATTATCAGGGCCAAGCCCTTCCTTTGAGGCCAGATACCCCAGGCGTCCCCTGACAACAGTTATTGGGTGAATACCTACGACCACTTATAAAAACCATCTCCAGCTCCTCAAAAGATTCAATCAATGATGTCTCTGAACAATTTTACATATCACTTGGGAAGATAGGCATAGCTGCCAAGTTTCCCCTTTTCTCACGAGGAAGCCTATTCAGCATAAGGGAATTTCCCTTAAAAAAAGGGATAACTTGGCAGCTATGAAGATAGGTGAACTAATACCAATGTACAGGAAGAAGCAAAGATCACCAGTGTCAAAGCAATGATTCTTCAACATCAAGTTCGTTGGACTGGTCATGTTGTGCGGATGCCCGATGATCATCTTCCAAAGCAACTGCTCTATTCCGAACTTAAAAATGGAAAGCGTAATGCTGGTGGTCAACAAAAGAGGTTTAAAGACTCTCTCAAGGCAAATCTAAAAAAAGAAATGTAGTATAAACACCGACAACTGGGAAACACTGGCTTGCGAGCGCTCTAATAGGAGAACAGCCTTTCCCAAAGGTGTCATGGGCTTTGAAGACGAACTCAGGACAAAAGGGAGAAATGCGCTAAGAGGAAGGCATGTTTGGCAAACCCTCACCATGATCAACTCCCGCCCGGAAACGTATGTCCCCACTGCGGAAGGATGTTTAGATCCAGAATTGGCCTCCACAGTCACCTATGGACTCACTGTTACAACCATGTTCATGGAAGGCAAACTTACTTGGCTACGAGTGATTGCCAAAGAAGAAGACCCACGGCCAACTTTGAAGTGGTTATCTTACCACGTGACCCAGGTGTGGGGAAAACCCACAATGCTCCGAATGCTGCCAAATGACAACTGCTGCAATCTCTGACTGTTGGCAGTGCTGTCTGGGACTGATGGGAGTGCCAAAAATATCCGAAGGGCCACAGGTTCCACGCATAGCTGCCAAGTACCCCGTTTTCCCTGGGAAACCCCCGTTTTTACTTACCTCTTCCCAGTGGTCCCCCGTATCACTTCGTTTCCCGTTTTTCTCCGTCATTTTCTCCTGCCGGCGGCCATTTTTTTTCTTTCCAATTTGCCCTTGTATGGGCACCAAAAATGGCCACCGCCGGCTTCAAAAGTCGCATCTACGCATGTCCGGAAGTGCATAGACGTGACTTCCGGTGTCGGTGGCGGCCAATTTTGGTGCCCATAGATGAGCGGAGCAACACCGGAAGTTGCGTCAACGCACTTCCTGACATGCGTACAAGCGACTTTCGAAGCCGGCGGCGGCCATTTTTGGTGCCCATAGAAGGGCAAAGCGACACCAGAAGTTACGTCAACGCAACTTCCGGTGTCACACGGCTGCCGGTCCCGGATTCTGCAGTCCGGGACTTGGAAGGTAAGGTTCCACGCCTCTGTTGTTGTTGTTGCTGTTGGCATCTGTCTGTCTCGAGAGACGATGGAGTGCATCTCCGGGGGTGAAGTCAAACTGCTGGAGAATCGCGGCACCTGGCTGGAGAGACTGGTAACTCGTAAGTGCTGCCTTATGTGTTCTTTTTTGCTGCATGAGTAGCACCTAAGTGACCTCAGGGGGGGGCACAATCTTATATGTAGGTCCTGCGCTGCCCAGACAACAAAAGCCCTCTCTCAGCCTCGCTCAAGGAAAGCAGAGCTTGGCTGCAGGAGTTGCCGGAAGGAGACGCCTTTAGGCACCAGGCAAAAACATTCCTCTTCAACTAGGCCTTTGGGTGATAAATGTGTCTGTTGCGGCGGTAGCAGCAGTGGTGGCGGCGGGGGTATTATTATTTTGTTTTGGTTTTGTTCCAACTATTTATTTTGTGCTTTGATCCTGTATTTTTACCTTGTGAACCGCCCTGAGATCTTCGGATGAAGGGCGGTAAATAAATTTAATAGATAATTATAATTGTCAGATGTTAGGCACAGAATGGGGAAGCGCGCCATCTTGCCCTCAGGCAGCAATATTGCTCAAGGGGGATGCGGGTGGCGCTGTGGTCTAAACCACTGAGCCTCTTCAGCTTCCTGATCAGAAGGCCGGCGGTTCAAATCCCCGTGACGGGGTGAGCTCCTGCTGCTCTGTCCCAGCTCCTGCCAACCTAGCAGTTCAAAAGCACGACAGTGCAAGTAGATAAATAGGTATCGCTGCTGCGGGGAAGGTAAACAGCGTTTCTGTGCGCTCTGGTTTCCATCTCGGTGTTTCCGTTGCGCCAGAAGTGGTTTAGTCCTGCTGGCCACATGACCCGGAAAGCTGTCTGTGGACAAACGCCGGTTCCTTTGTAGCCTGAAAAGCGAGATGAGCGCCGCAACCCCATAGTCACCTTTGACTGGACTTAACCATCCGGGGGTCCTTTACCTTTACCTTTATCTATTGCTCAAGGCTGCTTCTGCTGCAGTTTCTGCCTTCATGCAGTTGGACAAATGCCTCAAGAGGAGCATAAGGAGAGTTCTAGCCATACCTAGTGCATCATTTGTTCATCTTACTGGTCACCAAGATGCTTCTGGGAAGCCCACAAAACAGGTCACAGGCACAACAGCAGCACTTCCCTCTTTATGACACCCCGATAAATGACATTCAGAGCCATCTGGGGCCTCGTACTGCAAGCTGGGCATCACCGTTACAGCTGTTATTTCTTTATTCTACTTACAGTTGCAATCGAAATTATTCAACCCCCATTGCAAAGTGGGTTTATTATCAAAATGTACAGACTTTCAGCAGTTTGCAGTGAGCAAATCAAACAAAAGCAATTGAAATAGCTCAGCACAACGGATGCTTTTTAAGTGGTCTCCCCCAAATTCAGCTGAAATTGCAACTAATACTGGATTCTCCAGTCCAGTCTCACTATTATTCAACCCCTTCATGGAAAGCATCTTTAGTACTTAGCAGAGCAGCCTTTTGCTGCACTGACCTGCTGCAAACGAGATGCATAGCCAAACAGCAGCTTCCCGCAGCGTTCCTGAATAATCTTTGCCCATTCCTCACGTTTCAAACCAAAGGCAGCCGAGACTATATTTCATCAAAATCCAGCGCAATAATTCTTCTTGTTAACATCCATCTGTCTCGGGAGGAGTATGCCTTTGGGGTGAAGTCAAACTGCTGGAAGGTTGCTGTGGCTGTAGAGACCGATACAGGAGAGACATGTTTTGTTGCAGCCGGGGCCGATGAAGGCGTCTGGTTGTGCTGCTGCAGATGCACCATGGCTTTTCTTTTCTGTGTGCACCTTTTGGCATGGAATCTCCTGGGATCCTGGGCAGGGGCTGTGGCACACAGAGGGCACCTAGCAGAAGAGGGGGATGTTGGCCCCCTCAATATTGGTGGGGCTGGGCTCCCTGCTTCAAAATATTGAGGGGGCTAGAGCAGCCCCATGAGCCCCATATGCCCGGCGCTGCTGAGTGGGACTATTACTTCCATTGATCTGCACACTATATACTTCAATGTGGAAGAACCACTGGGAGGTGCTGGGGGGGTATGTGGGGGTAGGCGCAAGTGTAGTTTTCAGACGCCTATGGCTTAACTAACAATGTGCTCACAGCAGAATGCAGAAATCAGACTCTGCACAATTTGACCTACTTTTATCGGGAACAAAAGCAGGATTATATATATATATAAACATTTTTCTCTATAATGTTTTCTTCTTCTTCTTCTTCTTCTTCTTCTTCTTCTTCTTCTTCTTCTTCTTCTTCTTCTTCTTCTTCTTCTTCTTCATCTCCTCCTCCTCCTCCCCTTCTTCTTCTTTTGGAAGGGGAAGTTTTCGATGCATACAGGTACGTGGGAAAGATGGCAACTTATGAGAGAGGAAGGTGAGGCAAGAACACTGGGACCATTTCCCCCATCAAACTTCCGTCCTAACCTTTCATAAATTACTTTTTCAAGCTGCCTTGATAGCTCATAGTGGGGCATGAAGGAAGAGAAGATAATACAATGAGAACAGTCCTGCTGCAAGAACTTTTAAGCAGAGGCTTGGCAGGCATATGTCAAGAATGCTTTGATGGTGTTTCCTGCTTGGCAGGGGGTTGGACTGCATGGCCCTTGTGGTCTCTTCCAACTCTATGATTCTAAGATTCTAAGAACTACCAACAAAAGAAGAGTGGCAGGTGAAACTGATGGACTATGCCAAGTTGGTGAAATTAACTGGGAAAATTCGGAACCAGCAAAACCAGACTTTCCTAAAAGATTGGAAGAAATTCACGATATATTTGAAAGACAATTGTAATCAATTGGCATCGCTTGTAGGGTTGCAAGAAGTTTTGTAAGGAGAATATACGAACTATTGACTTTATGGCAATAACTATTAAAATAAAATGCAAAATCAGAAAGGAAGTTAGAAAACTATTCGCCGAGGTTGACAGAGTTCCTACGCTGTGATAGCCAAAAAGTTTGTTGTATTGTATAAGATGGGATGTTACCGTATGTTTGGAAAACATGTGCAAAAACCAATAAAGATTATATATATAAGAGAACAGACCTCCAGCATCCTGTTCTTACAGTGGCCAATCGGATGCCTTTACTGGGGAACCCTCAAGCACGATTCGAACACAGGAGCCCTCTCCCCTCCTGTGGTTTCCAGCAACTGGGATTCAGAGCAGAGCCGTCCTGGCTTGTAGCCATTGATAGCTCTCTTCTCCTTGAATTTTAACAGTTCCCTTTTTAAGCCACCCAAGTTGATGGTCACCACTGCCTCCTGCAATGCACTATTGGGCTATCTGTACATCCTTTCTAAATTTCTCCTTCTGACCTACCCGGCTGTCAGATCACTGTAACATAAATTAAAAATAAAAAAGGCTGGGCTGACAAATTTCTCCGGAAGCCATTTGGCCAAGAAACACTTAAGGTATGCCGAGCTGCGGAACGGTCCGGGCAACAACGGGGTTCTCAAGTTGTGAGTTTGTGTGCCTCCCCGTTAATTAAACTTTGCAAACAGAATTTAATCGAGAAGTTTACGCTTTTCATTCCTGACTTTGCCTCTTTAACCTTTCACTGTGCCAAAGAATTCTCAGTTGCTCAAACCAGCTTTCTCTCCTTCGTTTGGCCGACGGACTGCCGTTCTCGTCAGAGCTCTGGATTACATATTGTCAAAACTCTTTTTCTTTCTTTTCTTTTAAATTTTTTTCCCCCAGTGCAAAATTACAACATAAATAATACATATAGAACCAAAAAGGAAAAGAAAAAGACTAAAAAAATCCCATAATATTCATAACAAAACATACATAGACTTTGATTTCCTTCCACTGTTTTGGGACTTCAAATTTTCAATCTTCTTAATTGTTGTGTTATATTTATATTACTTCTAGCTTTATACCTATTACAACCATTTCTTCATTTCTTTGACCCTGCAAAACTTCACTCATCACATACCAACATTTTTCCTCCAGAATAATGTTTTTTTTAATGTACTCTTTAACACAGTCCCATTCTTTTATTAATTTTGTTCTGATTGTCCCCTTAAGACTGCCGTTAATCTTGCCAAATCTATATATTCACTAAGTTTAATTTGCCATTCTTTCCCTCCTTCCATTTTTTTGCTATAAGCATCCTTGTCAAAATTCTTTTGATGCAGGGTGGTTTAAAAAATAAAAATAAAACAAACAAACAAACAAACAAACTAGCCCCATCACTGCTGGAGTGTTCATCTATTGCAGGCATCCCCAAACTTTGGCCCTCCAGATGTTTTGGACTACAATTCCCATCATCCCTGACCACTGGTCCTGTTAGCTAGGGATCATGGGAGTTGTAGGCCAAAACATCTGGAGGGCCGCAGTTTGGGGATGCCTGATCTATTGCCACAGGTCAAAGTGTGCATGTTCCCATCACCAGTGAGTGCACAGCATTGGACTGTATTGTCCCCATTAGCTACGGAAAAGTTGAAAGTCGTATAAGCACAACTTTCTTTCCATTTGGGCTCAGCTCTAGGCTTCTATAAATTCTTTCTAGGGCAGCGGAGTTAAATCACTGACAGCTCAGGAAGCTATGCTGCGTTTGGTGTGTGTCTAGAATTGCAGCCTTATTTAATAAAAATAATATATTACTATTACCACCTTCACCACCATTTATTTCCAATTAGTTTATTGCATTTATAGCCGAACTTTTCTCTCCAAGGCACTCAAGGGGGAAGAAGAAGAAGAAGAAGAAGAAGAAGAAGAAGAAGAAGAAGAAGAAGAAGAAGAAGAAGAAGAAGAAGAAGAAGAAGAGGAAGAAGAGGAGGAGGAGGAGGAGGAGGAGGAGGAGGAGGAGGAGGAGGAGGAGGAGGAGGAGGAGTTTGGATTTGATACCCCGCTTTATCACTACCCGAAGGAGTCTCAAAGCGGCTAACATTCTCCTTTCCCTTCCTCCCCCACAACAAACACTCTTTGAGGTGAGTGAGGCTGAGAGACTTCAGAGAAGTGTGACTAGCCCAAGGTCACCCAGCAGCTGCATGTGGAGGAGCAGAGACTCGAACCCAGTTCACCAGGTTACGAGTCTACCGCTCTTAACCACTACACCACACCGGCTTCTCCTTTTCCTCATTTAATCACCAAGCGCCACAGTAGTGCAGTGGTTAGAGTGTCTGGCTAGGAGCTGGGAGATCAGGGTTCGAATCCCCACTCAGCCATGAAACTCACTGAGTGTGACCTTGGGACAGTCACCCAATTTCTCAGTCTAACCTACCTGATTGGGTTGTTGTGGGGATTAAATGCTGAGCAGGAGAACTGCGCATGTCATCTTGTCCTCCTTGGAATAAGGGGGGGGGGTATAAATGTTGTTGTTTGCTTGCTTGCTTGCTTGCTTGCTTGCTTGCTTGTATTATTATTATTATTATTATTATTATTATTATTATTATTATTATATCTTGAAAGATCTACAGTGGCTCCCAGTACGTTTCCTTCTGGCGGTTCCCTTGTTGCGAGAAGCCAAGTTGCAGGGAACCAGGCAGAGGGCCTTCTCGGTAGTGGCACCCACCCTGTGGAACGCCCTCCCATCAGATGTCAAAGAGAAAAACAGCTACCAGATTTTTAGAAGACATCTGAAGGCAGCCCTGTTTAGGGAGGCTTTTAATGTTTAATAGATTATTTTATTTCATTTTTCTGTTGGGAGCCGCCCAGAGTGGCTGTGGAAACCCAGCCAGATGGGCGGGGTATAAATAAATAAATTATTATTATTATTATTATTATTATTATTATTATTATTATTATTATTTCAGTATAAAACACTCCACTGCTAAAAATAAGCAATTGCCTTCACTTATACTGTTTTGAACGCCTGTTGAAAACTTGTCTGTTTCCGTAAGGACATTTGGACACATTATTTAGTTACATTTGATTTAAAAGTTTTATTGATTTTTCTTGCCCCCCCCTTTTATAATGGCTTTATGTATATTTGTTTTTAATTATAACTCTCACCATTGATGTGAATCACCTTCTACAGAAGAGCCTCAGTGCAATGCACAAGGAAGGCTATGAAAAAGAGTTGAGAACACAAAAGCAGCAAATGTGTTTCTTTTTTTTAAAAAAAACCTAACACCATACAAAGTAGGCACTTCTGACCAAGACCCATTCATCCAGTCAGAATGGAAATGTCTTCAACTGCTTCCAGAAAGTGCAGTTAGGGGGCACCAGTCATGTAGCAACAGGAGTGCCAATCTACAGAATTGCTTTGCATATTTCTGTCATATTTTACATATTGGACTTGTACACCGCTTTTTTTTTAAAGCAAGTGGTCTATACATTTTCTAAATAAACAAATCCGTATTTTTCATTCCATAAACACCTTTTTCCTCCTAAAAAGTAAGAGGAAATGTCTGTGTGTCTTATGGAGCGAATGCGTGGTCCCTGGAACTGAATTGCCATGGGGCAAAAGGCAGATCATGATATATATATATATATATATATATATATATATATATATATATAGGCTAACAAGAGGGAAAGAGAACCCGCTCAGCAGCTGATTGCAAGAGATCGGGAGGGAGATAAGAGAGCTAGCTCCCGTCCCGACCCCTCCAGCCCCTTGCCTAGGCCTCATTTGTTGTTTGCTGAGGGAGACATGTGACTGGCTGATTAGATTATCTGTCTGGAAACTGTAGAAATGGGTCTCTTTCCTAGAGAAGTTGCAGAACTGTGAGTTGAACCGCATAAAAACAGGATTTTTTCCCTTTGCAAGGAAACTCGGCAGCTTTGAGTTGGTGCTAAAAAATGGAGCTTTCCCCCTTTGCAAAAAAGATGCACAACTCTGAGCTGACCCCCCCCCCAAAAATCAGGGCCTAAACCTGAGACCCTGGTGCTGTCATAGGGGGCAGCCTTGGAGAAGGAGGTTAATTCATAGAGTCAAAGAATCTTAGAGTTGGAAGGGACTGCGAGGGTCATCTAGTTCAACTCCCTGCAATGCAGGAATCTTTTGCCCGAGGTGGGACTCAAACCCACGACTCTGAGATTAAGAGTCTCATGCTTCACAATCTGAGCTGTAAAGGTAAAGGACCCCTGACCGTTAGGTCCAGTCGCAGACGACTCTGGGGTTGCAGCGCTCAACTCGCTTTACTGGCCCGAGGGAGCCGGCGTTTGTCCGCAGACAGCTTTACAGGTCATGTGGCCAGCAGGACTAAGCCGCTTCTGGCGAACCAGAGCAGCGCACGGAAACACCGTTTACCTTCCCGCTTGAAGTGGCACCTATTTATCTACTTGCACTTTGACATGCTTTCGAACTGCTAGGTTGGCAGGAGCTGGGACCAAGCAACGGGAGCTTACCCCATCATAGGGATTCGAACCGCCGACCTTCTGATCAGCAAGCCCTAGGCTCTGTGGTTTAACCCACAGCGCCACCCGCACCCCATGCTTCACTATCTGAGCTTTTCCAGGGGATAAATTGGGAGGGGGGGGGAAGACCTCCCTCCGGAGTCTCTATGCCAGAGTCACTGTCTTGCGCCCAAGATTGTGACGTCATGCGCAACGTCGCAGCATCGAGAGGAGGCCGAGTGCCGAGAACAGCGCAGCTTCCTCTCGTGGGCTCAGGAGGAGCCAGCCACTGAACCGCATGGCACTCGGCTCGGCTATCGGCCTCCTCCATCCCTTCAACATTGAGGGTGCCTGGCCCTGGGCCAGCATATTTTATTGGGGTCGGAGATACCTCTGCCCCTAGGACTTGGCGTGACTGCTCAATGCTATAATTTGCAGCCGGTTCTTGCCAAGCTGAAACTCGCCACTCGGAGGGAGGGAGCCAGGCAAACCTGGAGACTTCAGGCAAGGCCTGGCAGCGTGGTCGACTTGCATAATAATGCTGGCCACAGAACTGGGCCTATGAAAGCAGAATCCTTCCCCGCTCCGCCGTTATCATTGTGGGTCTTATTAACTTTGCATGTTTAATTGGCTGGGATGATTATGCATTCCAGACTGAACTGAAGGACAGAAGGGGAGGTATTTGTTGTACAGTAGGCGTGATATTCAGAGCCACTGGATTTCAGGAGAGGGAACAGAATGCTGGAAAATTCTCCAGACGCTAATCACGGTCCTGATTTGCTATGCCTGTTCTCTTCTCAGCGAAATCAAAGAGGACACATCTGAAAAAGTAGATAGTCTAATGAGTAAGACATTTGGTAAATAAGACCAATTAAAAAATCAAACGCGGTACACATCTGTAAAAGCAGATAATATACCAGGTAAGACATTTGGCAAATAAAACCAAATAATGATGTTGTAAACCTCAGCCCCAGCCGCATGTTCTGAAAGCGCATCTTTATAAGCGAGCGGTTTTATTATTGAAACCGTGCTGGAGAATATTTAAATACGAGGACGAGGTGGTTGAGCGTTTGGTAATGCGATCCTTCCCAGGTACACAGGGGTGGAAGGGATGCGGCTCGGTGGCAGAAGGCAGAAGATGCCAGTTCTATCCCCTGCACTTCCAGGCAGGGCTGGGAGAACTTCTGCCAGACCGGGGTTCTTGAAACTTGGGTGCCCAAGTGTTGGACTACAACTCCCATCATCCTTGCAGAGCTAAAATGGATGTGGGTGATGGCAGGTGTAAAAGGTAAAGGTAAAGGTACTCCTGACCATTACATCCAGTCGCAGACGACTCTGGGGTTGCGGCACTCATCTCACTCTATAGGCCGAGGGAGCCGGTGTTTGTCCGCAGACAGCTTCCGGGTCATGTGGCCAGCATGACTAAGCCACTTCTGGTGAACCAGAGCAGCGCACGGAAATGCCATTGACCTTCCCGCCGGAGCGGTACCTATTTATCTATTTGCACTTGACGTGCTTTTGAACTGCTAGGTTGGCAGGAGCTGGGACCGAACAACAGGAGCTCACCCCGTCGTGGGGATTCAAACCGCCGACCTTCTGATCGGCAAGCCCTAGGCTCTGTGGTTTAGACCACAACACCACCCGCGTCAGGCAGGTGTACTCCTACATTATTAGGCAGGTATATTCCTACATTATTTCCGGTGTTCTTCAACCTTGGGGGCCCAGATGTTAGGGGAGGAGTAAAATAACAAAGGAAAGTTACAAATAAAAAGGTATCCCGCTGACCTTTTAAATCTCATGGCTTCATTATCATTTATAGAAGGTTTATGGTGTTCAGAGTATTTGAAGTGCTAAGTGTTTAATAACATCACGGCAAAGGAAAGCTGTCTTCCACCGATTTTTACCTAGCACAAATGACATCAAAGTGGAAACTGAAAGGGAAAAAACATACTTTAAAGCTAATTGAAGGGAAATCGTTTTTGTGGTTAGTGCCCCAACAATCTGCAGGACCTTGAAATGCAGCTTACTTTTTGCCACGCTAGCTCACTGCACACAGTACCTTTAAAAAACCACAAGCAGTGAGCTCAGCTTGGCGTCCCCCTCACCTAAGTGCCTCAGGTTCACCCTCCCTTAAGGCCAGCTCTTCTTAGGTCAGGCCTTGTAAAAAGCAGGGAGGCAGACAGCCAAACATATGGAGGAAAAACTCTCCAAGAACTACTCAGCCAATCAGCTCCTGTACTACTTCAGACCAAGCCACTCTGCTTGGTTGCTAACCCGCACCTCCATCCCTTATTGACTAGCAGAATGATCTCTGCTATCTCACTTCCAACTCCCCTAAACCAATACATGGGTGATGCTGTTCTGCTTACATAAGGTAAAGGTAAAGGGACCCCTGACCATTAGGTCCAGTCGTGACCGACTCTGGGGTTGCGCGCTCATCTCGCATTATTGGCCGAGGGAGCCGGCGTATAGCTTCCAGGTCATGTGGCCAGCATGAAAAGCCGCTTCTGGCAAACCAGAGCAGCACATGGAAACGCCGTTTACCTTCCCGCTGTAGCGGTTCCTATTTATCTACTTGCATTTTGACGTGCTTTCGAACTGCTAGGTTGGCAGGAGCTGGGACCAAGCAACGGGAGCTCACCCCGTCACAGGGATTCGAACCGCCGACCTTCTGATCAGCAAGCCCTAGGCTCAGTGGTTTAACCACAGCGCCACCTGGGTCCCTTACATAATACTGTAATAATACTGGGTCCCTTACATAATACTGGGTCTGCTTACATAAGCAAGGACAAATTGTCCAGTAGCACCTTAAAAAAGGTAAAGGTAAAGGACCCCTTGCTCTAAAGGCCGAGGGAGCCAGCGTTTGTCCACAGACAGTTTTTCCCGGTCATGTGGCCAGCATGACTAAGCCGCTTCTGGCGAACCAGAGCAGCGCACAGAAACACCGTTTACCTTTCTGCCAGAGCGGTACCTATTTATCTACTTGCACTTTGACGTGCTTTCGAACTGCTAGGTTGGCAGGAGCTGGGACCGAGGAACGGGAGCTCACCCTGTTCCGGGGATTCGAACACTTCTGCATGCACATGAAAGCTTATAACCAGAACAAACTTAGTTGGTCTCTAAGGTGCTACTGGACCATTTTTTTTCCCAACTGCGTCAGACCAACATGGCTACCTACCTGAAATAAGCAAGGACACTTACACCTGAAGATCAGAAATAAGGGCGGGATGGAATAGCAATGAAAGCTGTATCATTCAGTTGTTGTTGTAGCATAGGGTTGTCAGATGTCTGGAATTTCCCCGACAAACATGGAATACTGCAGTCGGAAGCAGTGTCCAGGTAAAAATTGTCAAACAAATGTCTGGGAAAATCTGGACGAGTGGAAACCCATGTCGGCAGTGTCGTTTTTGCTGATTTCCCTTAAAAATAGCTCAAAAACATCCATTTTTATTTTTATTTTTGCAATTTTGCCAACAAAGCTCAACAAATGTTTGTGTCCGAATTTTCACTTTTTCAAATATGGCAACCCTATTGTAGCAGCAAAGATGATCTGGTTAAATGTAAACACTTTTAAAGTCCCCTGGATTTCAGTAGGGAAGTTAAGGATGTGTCTAAATCTCTCAGCCATTAACATGAATGGGAACTTAAATGTGCTTTGCTTCAAGCATGACTACATCATCAATGTAGGTGTCATCCATTTAACCCAAGCAAACAGGTAGATGAACACAGGTCTCTGCCCTGAGGAACATCCAGTTTTGACAGCGGGAACAACAATCAGGAAGGGAAGGAGAGGGTAGCACTAGATTTAGGGTGGTGTGGGTGGATCCCCCACATGGGGCACAAAATAATAATCATAATCATAATAATACAGCTACCTGCTAACACAGTCCATAATAAAGCAACTGTACCAAAAGGAATTATTGTGAAAAGAAGAAATATTTAGTAGGAGGGGGCGTCAAATTTCGTTCTCACTCAGGGTGGGAGAGGGAACATTGTTTGGGTTGGGGGAGCAGGCCATAGGGACTGAGACAAAGGCGGTTTGGAAAAGATGGGTCTCTGGAGAACAATCCAATGGTGGTCGGTGCGTGTTGAAACCGATTGGCTGGAAACCAGAAAGGCCAACAGTAGGTGGCGTCAGAGAGCCAAGGACAGGAGGAGGCAACTAATTCTAGTTTTCTTCCCCTTCTCCTCCTCCTGGCTGAGATGCCCAAGGGCAACATGGAGGCTGAGGAGGAGGAAGCTGGCAGGCAAGGACTAGGCTTGCCATACGTCCGGAACATTCCGGACAGATGCGGAAATTGGGGCACCAATGGCAAAAGGGGGAGCTGGCCCAGGAGGAGAGAGCTGAGGGTGGACGTTGGGTGGCACATGGGGCCAGTCTGTGTGTGTGTGCGCGAGCCCATGTGCCCGTTTGTTGCGCTCCCCGCCCTCTTCCTCTCCCTCCAGCCCAACTGCCGTTTTCTCCTCACGCCATCTTGGCTTTCCCCGAGTTGCCCATGAGAGGTATGAGGGGCAGGGCAGGGCAGGGAAAGGCACTGACACACACACACACACACACACACACACACACACACACACACACCATTTCTGCATGCAGGGCTCCATCAAGTAAATTTAAAAAGGAGCGGGAGAAAGAGGAGCTATGTTCTTCCAGTGGTTCCCAACCTTTTTTGGCCATGCCCCACCCAAGCATCTCTAAAATCCTGTTTCTTGGGAGAAAAGCAATGAGAAACCTAGACAACATCTTAAAAAGCAGAGACATCACCTTGCCGACAAAGGTCCGTATAGTTAAAGCTATGGTTTTCCCAGGAGTGATGTATGGAAGTGAGAGCTGGACCATAAAGAAGGCTGATCGCCGAAGAATGGATGCTCTTGAATTATGGTGCTGGAGGAGACTCTTGAGAGTCCCATGGACTGCGAGAAGATCAAACCTATCCATCCTGAAGGAAATCAGCCCTGAGTGCTCACTGGAAGGACAGATCCTGAAGCTGAGGCTCCAATACTTTGGCCACCTCATGAGAAGAGAAGACAAAGATTGAGGGCACAAGGAGAAGGGGACAACAGAGGATGAGATGGTTGGACATTGTTCTCGAAGCTACGAACATGATTCTGACCAAACTGCGGGAGGCAGTGGAAGACAGGAGTGCCTGGCGTGCTCTGGTCCATGGTGTCACGAAGAGTCAGACACGACTAAATGACTAAACAATAACAACAACAACAACAACAACATCAACAAGGTCCATCAATTACCATTTGGCTCTGGTTCGCCAGAAGCAGCTTTGTCATGCTGGCCACATGACCCGGAAGCTGTCTGCAGACAAACGCCGGCTCCCTCGGCCTATAGAGCGAGATGAGCGCCACAACTGGACACGACTGGACCTGATGGTCAGGGGCACCTTTACCTTTACCTTTAAACTCTATATTTGTAAAATCAAATAAAAATGATTTCAAACCCCCCCCCCCACAAACAGCAGAGCCGGCCTTGACACCCAGCATGGTGTCAAGGGCAGGTGAGCTTTACCAGAAGAAGCAAATGAGAGGAGGAAGGAGAAGATGTTGGCGACAGCAGAACAGTCAAGCTACTTGCTGGCTGGTGGCCGCTACCTGTTGCTCTGGAGCATTATGGGTAACTCCAGGGGTGGCTCTCTGACCCCCATCCAAGTGGCAGAAGAAGGGGCCAGGGCAGAAGTGTTGCCACCCTAAGCACCACCACCTGCAAAGGCACACTTGCGCACAGCCCATCTTTGACCTCGGCCATCCTTTCTGGGAAGCAAACGGTCCAAACCATCGCTTATTGTCGAGGAACTAACATGGTGTTAATATCTATAAGCAGGGATTTAGGAGCATCCAGTACTTTGGGGGGGGGGGGCCTCCAGATGAGATTTAACACCTTTTGGGAAGTTTGTTTTCCCAACCGCTACCGCGCACACCTCATTCGGAACCTCAAAGGGAAAGATACTCTCCATTTTCTCTCTCTCTTTGGTTTAGAGGATTTATAGCCTGGGTGACCCTGGGGAATTGCAGGTGTAAATAATCACTTAGGAAGCTGGTGTCCTTGTTCTTGATTAAAACAACAGCAACCTGGCTCCTGGCTCTGTTTGTTTTAGAGTAGGCATTTTCAGGGAAACATTTCAAAATGCGCTGGGTCCTCTGGGGCGGCCCAAGACGTTTTGCTGCCTAAGGCAGAGGACAAGAGGACACAACCCCACACAGAGACAGACAGACAGACAGACAGACAGACAGACAGACACACACACACACACACACACACACACACAATGTGCAGAAACTGATGGGACAGGCAGCCGAATCCTATACCAGCAATGTTACAAGAAGCCTTTTGAGCTAAGATCTCTCCCAGAGTGGCTGGGGAAACCAAGCCAGATGGGCAGGGTATGAATCATCGTTGTCGTCATCATCATCGTCATCATCTGTACTGGAATTCTTTTTAAGATGTTCATTTAAGAAAAGTTTCTATTCTATTGTTTTATTGCTTGCTGTTGCCAAACTGGGCACCTTTGGAAGCAAGGGCAGAAAATAATAATAATAATAATAATAATAATAATAATAATAATAATAATAATGATGATGATGATGATGATGATGATGATGCCTGGAACCTCTCTTCCCACCACCCCCTAATATAGGGACTGATTGGATCCAAGAAAGAATTTGACATTCATTTGAAATTTTAAAATTTAACTCCTGGTATTCCCCCTCCCCTCAAACGCCACCGCTGAAATTCAGTGATGAAGATGGGATGGAGAGCTTTGTCACTTTCAGCTTATATTCTTGCTCTTTTCCCCCCAGCCTTAAGTTCAGAAGGATGGGGGTGGAGCAGCTCCTTCAAGATAGGTGAAGGTAAAGGTAAAGGACCCTTGGACGGTTAAGTCCAGTCAAAGGCGACTATGGGGTTGCGACGCTCATCTCGCTTTCAGGTCGAGGGATCCGCCGTTTGTCCACAGACAGCTTTCCGGGTCATGTGGCCAGCAGGACTAAACCGCTTCTGCTGCAATGGGACACCGTGACGGAAACCAGAGCGCACGGAAACGCCATTTACCTTCCTGCTGCAGCAATACCTATTTATCTACTTTCACTGGTGTGCTTTTGAGTTGCTAGGTTGGCAGAAGCTGGGACAGAACAGCGGGAGATCACCCTGTCGTGGGGATTCGAACTGCCGACCTTCTGATCGGCAAGCCCAAGAGGCTCAGTGGTTTAGACCACAGCACCACCCACATCCCTTCAAAAATACAGGTGCTTTTGTAATTCTCAATCATATATGCATTTTGCATTTATGCATTTTGCACACACACTCCCTCCCATGAACATTCCTGTATGTGATTGGAGAAATGTGCCACAGATTTTTGGAAAAGTACATGTTTGGAAGAATAGCCGTGCTTCCATCCGTGTATTGGCTTGGGAAGTGTGAGAGAATTCCTACCCCATCCCTATGCTGAAGCACAAAAAAACCAACAACAGCCAAGCATATTGTTAGACGCCATTCCCAGTCTCCACAGTGGTGCAAGATTCTAGGGAATTCTAGGCATGCTTACCCAGAGTCTGTGTTTCCTTTTCGGAAAACAAGGCACAGTGGAAACTGTGGTGTCTTTATGATTTATAGTTTATTGACACATATATACAACCTGACCCCTTCATGGCGAAGGGGCTTGAATAACTCAGAGAAGCTATGAGCTATGCCGTGCAGGGCCACCCAAGACGGACAGGTCATAGCCGAGAGATTAGACTAAATGTGATCTACCTGGAGAAGGAACTTGCAAACCACTCCAGTATTTTGCCAAGAAAACTCAATGGACATAAAAAAAGGAGAAGCTTTGAGAAGAGAAGTGAGAGTTTCCAAGGCATGCTCTGGTTCATGGGGTCACGGAGAGTTGAACGCAACTAAGACGACTAAACAACAACGTACAACATACAACCTGAGCCTACGATGAAGGGACTCACGCCATTGTATTCCAAGAAGGTCCCATTACTGCTGCCTCTGATTCCAGCTCTTGTGTTCGAATCCTGCTTGTGGGTTTTCCACTTTCAGAACAGCTTGCTCAGCTAGATGGGCCATTGGCCTAATCCAGCAGCCTCTTCTGATGTTCTGGTGTTCAGCATTCCCTTCTCACAAACCCCCAAGCAGGACCTCCACGTCACAGGGCATGAGATTTAATTTAGAACATTTCCCATGTGCATTTACTGTTTCCCTGTATATTCTGCCCAGGTCTTGATGTGTTTCCTGTTCACCTGTCGAGGACCAGCTTTTGCAGCGGGGTTGATTTGGTTGCCAACACCCGATCAGCTGGATCAGGCCAAACATTCACTGCCGAACATCAAAGCAAATGACGTGCTCCTTTTTGATCAAGGCCGCTGCAGTTCCTTCAGCAGATGCACACTAACAAGTATCTTGAACGCGCAACTCCCTTCCCCGCCACTTTGTGTGCGTGTGTGACTTAATCACTGTTGATGTTTAATGGAAGATCAAAACAAAGCAGTGCACTAATTTGTTTATGCACAGGGAGTTAATTACGACATCAAAACACAGGCATACAATGGGGCTGTGGTTCAGAATATTCCAATGTGAAACATGCACCTTGCGCAAGGGGCAGTTCAGCCTTTTCTTTGGACCAATGAGGACTGGAATATTGCTTTTATATTTTTTTAAGCACATGCCCTAGCTCGGTGGCAGAGTGAATGCTTTGCTTGCAGAAAGACGTAGGGTTCCATTCCTGGCATCTACACATACAGGTGGGGGATGACTCCTTACCAGGAACCCTGAAAAGTTGCTACCCTGTTAGCGTGTAGACAATATTGAGCTGGGTGGAAGATGGAGCAAGCTGGGTTTCTTTTGCTCTGGAAGGTAGGAACCAAACCATTGGATCCAAGTTAGAAGAAAGGAGGAACATCAGGGAGAACTTTCTGACAGTAAGAGCTGTTTGACAGTGGAAGGTTGTGGACTCTCCTTCCTTGGAGGTTTTTAAGCAGAGGATGGATGGCCACTTGTCATGTATGATCTACTTGAGGTTCCTGCCTCACAGGGGGCTTCATGAATTTTAACAGGGAGAAATATAATGAAAGGCACAAATACAGGATGGGAGACACCTGGCTTGAGAGCAGTACATGTGAAAAGGATCTAGGAGTCTTGGTAGACCACAAACTTGACATGAGTCAGCAGTGTGATGCAGCAGCTAAAAAAGCCAATGCAATTCTGGGCTGCATCAATAGGAGTATAACATCTAGATCAAGGGAAGTAATAGTACCACTGTATTCTGCTCTGGTCAGACCTCACATGGAGTACTGTGTCCAGTTCTGGGCACCACAGTTCAAGAAGGATACTGACAAGCTGGAACGTGTCCAGAGGAGGGCAACGAAAATGGTCAAAGGCCTGGAAACGATGCATTATGAGGAACGGCTTAGGGAGCTGGGTATGTTTAGCCTGGAGAAGAGAAGGTTAAGGGGTGATATGATAGCCATGTTCAAATATATAAAAGGATGTCATATAGAGGAGGGAGAAAGGTTGTTTTCTGCTGCTCCAGAGAAGCGGACACTGAGCAATGGATTCAAACTACAAGAAAGAAGATTCCACCTAAACATTAGAAAGAACTTCCTGACAGTAAGAGCTGTTTGGCAGTGGAATTTGCTACCAAGGAATGTGGTGGAGTCTCCTTCTTTGGAGGTCTTTAAGCAGAGGCTTGACAGGCATATGTCAAGAATGCTTTGATGGCGTTTCCTGCTTGGCAGGGGGTTGGACTGGATGGCCCTTGTGGTCTCTTCCAACTCTATGATTCTATGGACTAGATGACTCCCAGGGTCCCTTCCAACTCGATGGTTCTATGATATGTGGAATAAGTATTTTATACAATCCCAGACAATTGGTCCATCTATCTCAGTACTGTCTACACTGAGTGGTTCTCCTGGGGTTTAGGCAGGGGCCTCTCCCAGACTTACCTGGAGATGACGGGGTGTGAACTTGGGGTATTCTGCTTTCAACACTTGGCAATGACCTTTCCCTAAACATTTAGCTACCCCACCACACCGATGCATGATGCCAAGCTCCTTCAAAACCCAAGGAAATCTTCTGGAGCTGCCTGGAAGTTGCCCAGCCCTGTTCAGGATGAGTCCCTCGATGGCAGCGTCTTCTTGCCTCTAATCTTGAAACTAAAGGCAGTCTTGATTGCAACCCTAAGCAGGAGCTAAACATAGTTTCTCTCCTAATCTCTCGGGATCAGTTCATTTTATCTCCCTGCTTAATTGAATGAATGAGAAATTAGATAAAACTTTGCAGAGCAAATCTTTCAGCAAACGTGGGCGGAAAAATATTCGGCAGGCGCTCTGCATGCTCACAGCTGCTCCTTTGTTTTGCGGGAAGTGTGGGGGTTTTATTTAATGCAAGTCCTGCCACACACTTCCATCCCTATTAATTCTATTGTACATATTAAATGTCCTCCTTGCAGAAGGGGAGACCAAAAACAAATAGCATGTGTTTTAAGTGTACGCCGGAGAAGAGAGCACCAATATTTCTTCCCCCGAAAAGCCCTCTGTGGTTTAAGGATGTAAAACTCTCCACTAAAAAGGATTTTGATTTAGAGGGAAAGTGATCGCCTTGAATCGGGCAAGTGCTCGGGGAATTTCTGAAGGGGATTAGGGAGAAACTCGGGGAAGGAGGAGGAGGAGAAGAACCAAACTGTATGGTTTGGGAGCCCTGTAGACGGAGCTTGATGTCAGACCATCAACGCTGCCCTCTCTCTCTCTGCCTCATGCAAGCTCTGTTCTTTTGTGGGGGCTCAGTGTCTCTGTGTGTGTCAAATCGTAGAATTGTAGAGTTGGAAGGGATCCCATGGGTCATCTAGTCCAACCCTCTCCAGACCTCTCCATGTGGCCCCCAGGAAATCTACGCCGGTCACAACCCTCCCTGGTCTTGCTCTGTGCCCCCATTGTCCAAGCCCAGACACTGAGGTCCAGCTCCAAGGGCCTTCTGGTGGTTCCCTCTCTCCAAGAAGGGAGGTTACAGAGAACCAGGCAGAGGGCCTTCTTGGTGGTGGTGCCCGCCCTGTGGAATGCCCTCCCATAAGGAAATAAACAACTATCTGACTTTAAAGACATTTGAAGGCAGCCCTGTTTAGGGAAGTTTTTAATGTCTGATGTTTTATTGTATATTTAATATTTTATGGAAGGTGCCCAGAGTGGCTGGGGAAACCTAGCCAGATAGGCGGGGTATAAATAATATATTATTATTATTATTATTATTATTATTATTATTATTATTATTTGGTGGTTCCCACTAGGACCACCCCATTCTCTCACCTCCATCTTTAGCATTTCAAGGAAAGGAAAGGAAGAGATCCTGGGAAGAGAGGAACCCCCGTCTCTCAAACTCACATCAAGAGGTTGCCATTCATGTGAGGAGGTGGGCTCGGGGCAGAGCAGCTGCTTGGCCTGCAGAAGGCCCCAAATTCCGTCCCCAGGAGCATCTCCGTGTAAGGCTTGGAATGCCTTCTACCCAAAACCCTGCAGAGCTGCGGCCGGCCAGTATGGACAAGGCTGAGGTGGGTTGTATAGGGCATCTTCTTGCCTTTCCAGTAAACCATGCCTGGGCTCACGGGTTTCTTGTTTTTGGGAACAGCCGTGACTCAGTGGCAGTGTAGTGCTAGAATGTATCCCTGCCTGGAATCCTGGAGAGCCGCTGCCAGCCAGTGTTCCTAGGAATGATCTCTCTGTGAGCCTCCAGGCCTGGCGAAACATGGAAGAGAATCATAGAATCATAGAATCATAGAGTTGGAAGAGACCACAAGGGTCATCCAGTCCAACCCCCTGCCAAGCAGGAAACACCATCAAAGCATTCTTGGCATATGCCTGTCAAGCCTCTGCTTAAAGACCTCCAAAGAAGGAGACTCCACCACACTCCTTGGTAGCAAATTCCACTGCCAAACAGCTCTTACTGTCAGGAAGTTCTTCCTAATGTTTAGGTGGAATCTTCTTTCTTGTAGTTTGAATCCATTGCTCCGTGTCCGCTTCTCTGGAGCAGCAGAAAACAATCTTTCTCCCTCCTCCATGTGACATCCTTTCATATATTTGAACATGGCTATCATATCACCCCTTACCCTTCTCTTCTCCAGGCTAAACATACCCAGCTCCCTAAGCCGTTCCTCATAAGGCATCGTTTCCAGGCCTTTGACCATTTTGGTTGCCCTCTTCTGGACACGTTCCAGCTTGTCAGTATCCTGACAAGAGGTGCTGGAGGACAATGGCATGGCTAGATGGGCTGTGCAAGGACCTCCCCGCTTCCATGTCCTGTTTCCCACTCTGGTCCGATTTCTCCTCCTGCTCCCTTACCCCTTTCAGGGAGAAACTGCCTCTTGGCAGGCGGCTTCGCGGAAGCCCAGCGGAGGTCTTATTCATCCAAAAGCAAGCCCAGCTCAATGGGAAGGAAAGCCCTCTGCCAAACCTCCGAGGAGCAACAGCCATCTCCCGGCCAGTCGGCCTGCTTTCGCTTGGCACCCTGTCGTAGCCTTCAGGTCCAGTTTCTTCTGGCTTCCGACGATGTCGCCTGCTGGAGAGGTCACCCTCGCCGGTGGAGTTCCTTCCAGGTTAGCAGCTGAGCACACCAGGCAACCTTGTCTGCTCGCTGGCACCCGCTGCCTCCGGAAAAACCCAGCTGGAACAGAGCTCGCCTCCCCGTGCCACCGGGCCAGCTTGTGGTGGCATCTCGCAAGCCAAAGCGCTCAAATGAGTTGCACGCGCAGGAGAAATAAAAGAGAAGGGCTGTCCAAAACCGGAGATGCGCTGCTGGACGGGTGTCTGAGGCTGTTCAGCCTGCAAAAGGCTCCACTTGCCAGGGGGTGGGCTTAGATTCGGCTTGTGTCAGAAGCCCCCCTAAGCAACCTGGAGCAAGACTAAAGTTTCTTCCAGAGTTTTTTTCAAGGGCAGCGTCGCAGATTTCAGGGGCGGTTGAGGAAAGAAAGATTTCAGAGGGCCGGTTCTAAAAAATGGATGGTGAGTAAAGCTACCACTTTCGGTTTCTCTCAGGGTCTTCTTTTCCCAGTTCTAATTGTTCAGGTTACCAAATTCCGTCAGCAGCTTGCAATTTTATTAAAAAGGAGGGGGAAGTCCTCGTGAAAATTCACCAGCATCTTACTGCAAATTTCTCCCCATATAAATATTTTTTGCAAGCAGTTCCCCCCCCCCATCCGATATGATGCATTTTGTATGCTAGTTTCACAAATCTATATATTTTATGCACACTTTCCCCTAATATATCTGTGAGGGACAGGGGATATCGCGAAGTCCCTCCCCTCCTGAGTTCAAGCCCGTCCCCGAGCAAAGGGGAAAGCAGGGAGAGTTCCGACTCCAGTGGGGAAGCAGGAAGTCGTGTCCGAGGCTCAGGCAAGGTAGAGGAGCCAGGGTCCCAGGTGGGACAGGAAGGGGCAAGCAAGGGGGGAAGACCCATCCCTCCAACTCCAGAATTACGCAGGAAGAGGAGGGGCAAGAGGATGGGTCTGCCAAAGCTTTTGTGTTGGAGAAAGACGCGCCAAAAGCCATTAGGAGGTTCTGAAACAGACTGACAACATCGCTCCGTGTAAATAGCAATGACTTGAGCACTGTAAATACGCAGCACCAATAAAAGAATAAAATGCAGAGCTGCGTAGCGTCGTTACTCTGAAGTAGTCCACTCCGGCCACTGTGACAGCAACCTCCTAATCATTTTTGGGCTACTTCGGAGTTGCCGGGATGAGCGTGTCCGAGGCGGAGAAGTGGCGGCAGATCGCTGAGCAAGCCCAGCTAGAACTGCAACAGCTGTCGCTGCAGGCGCAGGGAGAATTGAAGGCAGCTAAAGAGGAGACTAAGAAGGTCCAGGACGACCGGCTACAACTTGCGGAACAGGTGAGAGAGCTCCAGGAAAAAGAGCAGCATTTAAGGGCGGTGGCGGTAGACCTCCAAAACAAGCTGGATGCAGAGAAAAACAAGGCGGGAGGGGCTCCCCAAGTCCAAGTGCTGCCAGGAAGGAGAGCAGGGACCCTTGTAAGCAAGTTCAATGGAGACCCGAAGGAGTTTCAGGGCTTTGAGACTGAGATCGTGTATGCTCTTGAGCTGCACCAGAATGAGTTCCCCGATGATGAGCACAGAGTAGCGTTTATTGTGGAACATCTCACCGGAGCAGCCAGGGAGTGGCTAAGACCATTAATCGCAACCAAGAATCCTTGCATGAAAAATGTCCAACAATTTCTAGAAGGTTTGAGGACGATGTATTCGTCCGATAGTCATTTGGACCAGACTAAGGAGGAACTGCATAATTTACGCCAAGGAAATATGACAGTTCGCGCATATTGGGCGAAATTCACCATGCTGGTGCACAGACTGGGGTGGGTTTTGGATTCGCCTCCCATGCAAGCTGCGTTTTACTTGGGTTTGAGCGAGGAGGTGAAGGATGAACTCTCGAGAGGTCCAAAGCCCAGTACTATGGATCAGCTGAGCAAAGCAGCTCTGGCGGTGGGGGTGAGGCAGGAATCCCGGTGGAACGACAAGCAAGCGACGCGCGCAAAGCGGGCTTGGTTCCCACGGTCGCAGGAGAAGCCACTCCCTCAACAACCCTTTCAGGCCACGCCTGGAGCCAGCCAGGACCAGGAGCCCATGCAGATTGATAGCGCGCGCGCGCGGGCTTTTCAAACCCCAGCGGCGCCAAGGCGCAAGGAGGGAAGGGGCGGGAATTGCTTTCTCTGCAACTCACCCCAGCATCTCGTCAGAGACTGCCCACATCGCAGGGAGTGGCAAGGAAAGGCGGGAACGGTGGTGCCCTCCCCCACTGACGCAGCACCACAGCAGGGAAACGGGAAAGCCTGGCTGCAGGAGACAAGGGGCAGCAGCCAGGCACAGTCAGCAGACAACAGCCCCAGCCCGCCCACCCGCACAGAGAGGTGCAGAGCCAGCCCACCCCTCCCAGAGCAGGAGTGGTTCTAGAAGTGACGCTAACGCTCCCAAATGGCTATCCCCTGACGGTCCTCGCCTTAATTGACAGTGGGGCGTCCGCCAACTTCTTCTCGAGAAGCTTTGCAGAAGAGCACCAAATCCAGCTTTTGCAGTTGGATTTTCCTCTGCACGTAGCAACCATTGACGGCAGGGAGCTGCTGGGCGGGGCCATCACACATCAAACCCCCCCCATGAGAATGACGGTGGGAAGGCACTCAGAGACACTGGCGTTCAACGTCACCACCATCTCAGACCCCCCCATCGTCTTGGGCATGAGCTGGCTGACGCGCCACGACCCCTCCATCAGTTGGCACCAGAGGTGCATCACGTTTGGGTCAGACTTTTGTCTGGAACATTGCATGCAGCACCAACCAGGGGAGGGGCCTCCGATAGCCACGGTGGCCACCATGCATATCAAAGGGGGTGAGGCAATACCCAAGCAGTACTGGGACCTGCAGGAGGTCTTCAGCGAAGCGGAGTCCGACCACCTACCCCCGCACAGGCCTTTTGACTGCCAGATCAACCTGGTACCAGGGGCGACGATACCCCCAGCCAAGCTGTACGCCATGTCAGACCAGGAGCTGGAGGATCTGCGCGCTTTCATCGACAAGAACCTCAAGCGGGGGTTCATAAGGGAAAGCAAGGCAGCAGGGGGCAGCCCGGTCTTCTGGGTGGACAAGAAAGACACGCAACAGCGCCGTCTTGTGGTGGACTTTAGACGGCTGAATTCGGTGACAGAGCCCGTGGCTTTCCCCATGCCCAGAGTGGATGATCTCCTGACAGCGGCACGCAGGGGCAAGATTTTCACCAAGCTGGACCTAAGGGGGGCGTACAACTTGATCAGGATCCGGGAAGGAGATGAATGGAAAACCACGATGTTCACGCCTCTGGGCTCTTTTGAATATCTGGTGATGCCCTTCGGTTTGCAAGGGGGCTCAGCATGCTTCCAGGCCTTCATGCACCACGTCCTGGGGTCCCTCCTCTTCAGGAAATGCTTGGTCTTCCTAGATGACATCCTTATCTACTCGAATGACCCAGTGCAGCATGTGAAAGATGTCAGAGAGGTGTTGCAACGCCTGAAGGAGAACCACCTGTATGTGAAGCTGGAGAAGTGCAAGTTTCACACCAAAGAGGTGGACTTCCTGGGCTACAAGCTGTCAGACAAGGGGCTGGCGATGGACAAGGACAAGGTGCAGGCCATCCTGGACTGGCACAGCCCCAGGACGCGCAAAGATGCCCAACGCCTACTAGGCTTCGCTAACTTCTACAGGAAGTTCATCAAGAACTTCTCTCGCGTTACGGCTCCCATCACGGACTGCCTGAGAGGCAAGCAGAAGTTCAAGTGGACACCAGAGGCGCAAGCAGCGTTCGAAAGCCTCAAGAGAGTGTTCGCCTCAGACCAAAACCTGTTCCATGTGGTGCAGGACGCGCCCCTACGCATTGAGACTGATGCTTCTGAAAAAGCTGTGGGCGCAATTTTGTTGCAACTGGACGCCAACAGGGAGTGGAGACCCTGTGCCTTCTTCTCCAGGAAGCTGACACAGCCTGAACGCAACTACACAGTGTTTGATAGGGAACTTCTTGCGATCTACGCTGCGTTCCAGCACTGGCGACACTTCCTGGTGGGCGCGAAGCACCCCATCCAGGTGTGCACAGACCACAAGAACCTGGAGTTCTGGAGAACTGCCAGGGTGCTCAACCAGCGGCAGATACGGTGGGCAGAGTTCTTCTCGAACTTCAACTTCTCCATCCACTACATCCCGGGGGAGCAGAATGTCAGGGCGGATGCCCTCTCCCGCAAGCCAGAGTACATGGAGGAGGAGGCGCCACCAGCCCCAAGGCACATTTTCCCCCCGTCGGCATGGTCCTGCGGAGCAGCTGTGGTGAGCGAGGCAGAACTCACAGCACTGACGGCAGCGGATGAATTTGCCAACCGCATCTTCAGAGAACTGAGAGGGGGGAGGGAGCAGGCAAAAGACTTTGCAGAACGCAGAGGGCTGCTTTTCTACAAGGGTGCGCTGTACCTACCCACCACCCAGCTTCGACGTACGGTCCTCAAGCAGATGCACGACAACCCTACAGCGGGGCATTTTGGAAGGGACAAAACCGCTCACCTAGTCATGAGACACTTCTGGTGGCCAGGGGTGCGGGAAGATGTTCGAGACTATGTAAGGGGCTGTACCACCTGCCAGCGGGCGAAGGTGGTCAGAGCAGCGCCACCAGGGTTGCTGGAGCCCTTAGCCACACCACACAGGCCGTGGGAAGTGGTGTCCATGGACTTCATCACAGATCTGCCTTCGTCCAGGGGTAAGACTGCAGTGTTGGTGGTGGTGGACCTTATGTCCAAAATGTGTCACTTTATACCGTGTGCCAGGGCAGTCTCGGCAGAAGAGACAGCCAACCTGTTTGTTGATCACATTTTCAGACTGCATGGATTACCTTTAAGGGTTATTTCGGATCGTGGCCGCCAATTTGTTTCCAGGTTCTGGCGGCGGCTCATGAACCTCCTGCAGGTGGAGGTCAGCTTGTCGACGGCTAGACACCCGCAGACCAACGGACAAGCGGAGAGGGTCAACGCCATTCTGCAGCAGTACCTGAGATGCTACGTCAGCCAGCGGCAAACGGACTGGGTGGATCGCTTGCCACTAGCAGAATTTGCCTACAACAATGCAGTGCACGTCTCCACAGGGGTGTCGCCCTTTAAGGCCAATTACGGGCGCGACCTCAGATCTTTCCCAGAGAGGGAGAGGGAGGAGGAGGAGGAGGAGGGCCCACAGGCCGAGGATTGGGCAGAGGAACTGGAGACGGTGCACCAGCAGCTCAGAGAACACTTGGAGAGGGCCAAGGAAGCGTACAAAAAGGGGGCAGATCGCCACAGGCGACAAGGGGAGGTCATCAGGGTGGGGGACAAGGTGTGGTTGTCCTCGGAGGGCCTTCCCACCAGAGGGAGGTGCAAAAAGCTGGCACCCAAAAGGCTGGGCCCCTTCACGGTCACGCAACAGGTAAACCCGGTGGCATACAGGCTGGCACTGCCAGAGGACATGAGGGTGCATCCAGTGTTTCATAGATCGCTGCTGTCGCCGTACAGGGAAAGCAGCAGGCTCCGAGACAGCGAACAAACCCCCGAGGGAGGGGGGGAGAGGGAAGGCAGGGAGCAACTCAATGAGGCCACGGCCATCCTGGATTCAAGGTGGGGGGTGGGGGGACTGGAGTACCTCATGGCATGGGAGGATGCTCCACCGTCCCAGAATGAATGGGTCCCAGCCACTCAGATACAGGAGGAATTCTTGGTGGAAGAATTTCACGCCCTCTTTCCCCACAGACCCAAGCCCTGGCACATGGAAAGGGAGGGGGAGGAGGAGGAGGCACGGGAGAGCAGCTCACCATGGCGCTGGGAAGCGGAGTTTGAGGAACCAGAGGATGAGGTATGGGTGTCACCGAGATCCACCCAGTCAGAGGAAGGAGCAGATTGGCAGAACGTTTTTACCCCCACCAGCTCTGACGCCACGGACTTTTTGGGATTCCCGTCCGCCCAGGCGGAAGGGGGGGGCTCGCAGGACTGGGGGGAGGTATTCACACCAACGGGCTCGGAGAGCACTGAGTTCTTAGGCTTCCAGTCGTCACCGACACATGGGGGGGGCCTGGGGAGGGGTGAAGGAGAGCTTGGGAGGGGGGTGGATGTGAGGGACAGGGGATATCGCGAAGTCCCTCCCCTCCTGAGTTCAAGCCCGTCCCCGAGCAAAGGGGAAAGCAGGGAGAGTTCCGACTCCAGTGGGGAAGCAGGAAGTCGTGTCCGAGGCTCAGGCAAGGTAGAGGAGCCAGGGTCCCAGGTGGGACAGGAAGGGGCAAGCAAGGGGGGAAGACCCATCCCTCCAACTCCAGAATTACGCAGGAAGAGGAGGGGCAAGAGGATGGGTCTGCCAAAGCTTTTGTGTTGGAGAAAGACGCGCCAAAAGCCATTAGGAGGTTCTGAAACAGACTGACAACATCGCTCCGTGTAAATAGCAATGACTTGAGCACTGTAAATACGCAGCACCAATAAAAGAATAAAATGCAGAGCTGCGTAGCGTCGTTACTCTGAAGTAGTCCACTCCGGCCACTGTGACAATATCCATTTTGGAAAATACTGCTTAGCTGCAGCGCAAAATTCAGGGGAGTGTGAATTTCAAAAGATCATTGTGTTCGTGTATCAGTTCGAGGTGTGGATTCAGCAGCTTCTCATTAAAAGAAAGGCAGACCAAACCAAATTTCTCCCCGTTCTGAATTGTGGCTTAATCCATGCTTGGAGGTGGGTGTCCATGGTTGAGGACCAGTGGCTCCTCAGGATTGGCCCCAGTATTCTCTTACCTTCCCCAAGCCATATGAAATACCGTATTTTTTCGCTCCATAAGGCGCAGCTGACCAAAAGATGCACCTAATTTTTAGAGAAGGAAAGGGGGAAAGCCCTTTTTTGGGGGGGGTCAGCTCAAAGTTGTGCAGCTTACCTTGCAAAGGGGGGGATCCTGTTTTTATGACGTTCGACTCACAGTTCTGCAGCTTCTTTAGGAAAGGAAAGGAAAGGAAAGGAAAGGGAGCCATTTCTACAGTTTCCAGAGAGATAATCTAATCAGCCAGTCACAGGTTGCTGGGGAAACACAACAATGGAGGCCTGGGCAAGGGGGTGGGGCCGGGAAGGGAGCTAGCTTCTCTTATCTCCCTCCCGATCTCTTGCAATCAGCTGCTGAGCGGGTTCTCTTTCCCTCTTGATAGCCTTTAGCTCTTTCTAAAAAAGAAAAAAGAGCAAGATCTGCTTTTCGCCCCTGGGCAATTCGGCTCCAGGGACCATGCATTCGCTTCATAAGACGCACAGACATCTCCCCTTACTTTTTAGGAGGAAAAAAGTGCGCCTTATGGAGCGAAAAATACGGTAGCACGTGTTAAAGGTGTGCCAAACATTTGCCCATTTCAAATGTTTAATAATAGTGGCATGAAAAACCTCCCAGATTGTGACCATTAACTCCATCCTGTTCTGCCCTATCGTTTCTCTGGGATGCTGCTCCCAATGATTGCTCACGTGGGCAATCCCATCCAATCTAGGACCCGCCGCTCCCAGCCACTCCAGCCAGCATGGCCAATGGTCAAGGATGATGGGAGCTGTAGTCCAGGAACATCGCAAGGGCACTGAACCGGCTATCCTCGCCTGACATCAGTGGTTCCCAACTGGTGGTCCACAGACGTCCACATAACTCACCCAGGGGGTCCGTGGCATAAACCCATCAACTGTCTGGGACATCCCATTGGGGAGGCATACTCTCATGCAAGAGCACGGCACCCCAAAGTGTGTGAGTTCACAGCCGGTCGCAGCGCCCCAAAACATGCATCTTTGGGAGTTGAGCTCTTGCGTGGGTCACATGACTCGCACGGGAGCATGACCCAGAAAACATGCAGCCCAATTTTCTGCTGGGACATGTTGGAGGGTAAGTTGTCACCATTCACAAAACAAAAACTAACACAGGGGTATCAATGTTTTCAAAAGCAAGGGGTCCATGGCTTGCCTAATTTGGAATGACTGCCCTACATGATAGAGTGCATAATGTCACTGAGGACAAGTGAGGGCAATTCAGAGCGAACAAGTGGGGAAGGAAAGTGGCTCAGTGGTAGAGCGTCTGCTTGGCATGCAGAAGGTCTCAGACTCCATCCCTGGCATCTCCAGGTAGGGCTGGGAATGTCCACTGTCTGGAGAACTGCTGCCAGTCTGTGTGGACAATACAGAGCTAGGTAGACCAGTGATCTGAGTTAGCATTAGGCCACTTACTCTGTTCCTATATTCCAAAGTAGGGGGAAACAAGAGAGAGTTGGCTGACATTTTTTTTTGCAAGGAGTGCCCTCCCAAGTCCCAAGAAAGTGGGAGCTGTTATTTGAGGCTGCTGAAAATGTACGAGATGAGAAGTCATTTCAGCCGAGATCAAATTGGAGGAAAAACAAAGCAAAACACAAAACGCAATCAGCCACCCCTTGCAACAAACCATGCATTTGAAGTGATTATGTTGCAGCACTTATTATTCTTTTTCATACCCATAGCAACCAAGGTCAAAGAATTGCCCCCTTTCACCTCCTTTATTATAAAGGAAAGGCATTAGTGGCTTCGGCATGTATAGATTCACTGCACACGCCGAATGGAGTCGCAGAATCATAGAATTGTAGAGTTGGAAGGGAGCACAAGAGTCATCTAGTCTTGAACCTACAGCCCTGAGATGATGATGATGATAGAATCATAGAGTTGGAAGAGACCACAAGGGCCATCCAGTCCAACCCCCTGCCAAGCAGGAAACACCATCAAAGCATTCCTGACAGATGGCTGTCAAGCCTCTGCTTAAAGACCTCCAAAGAAGGAGACTCCACCACACTCCTTGGTAGCAAATTCCACTGCCAAACAGCTCTTACTGTCAGGAAGTTCTTCCTAATGTTTAGGTGGAATCTTCTTTCTTGTAGTTTGAATCCATTGCTCCGTGTCCGCTTCTCTAGAGCAGCAGAAAACAATCTTTCTCCCTCCTCCATATGACATCCTTTCATATATTTGAACATGGCTATCATATCACCCCTTAACCTTCTCTTCTCCAGGCTAAACATACCCAGCTCCCTAAGCCGTTCCTCATAAGGCATCGTTTCCAGGCCTTTGACCATTTTGGATAGATAGATAGATAGATAGATATGATAAGTTTATTATTTATATCCCACCCATCTGGTTGGGTTTCCCCAGCCACTCTGGGTGGCTCCCAACAGAATATTAACAGAATATTAAAAACACAATAAAACATCAAACATTAAAAACTTCCCTAAGCAGGGTTGCCTTCAGATGTCTTCTAAAAGTCAGATAGTTGTTTATTTCCTTGACATCTGATGGGGGGGGCATTCCAAAGGGCAGGTGCCACCACCAAGAAGGCCCTCTGCCTGGTTCCCTGTAGCCTCGCTTCTTGCAATAAGGGAAGCGTCAGAAGGCCCTTGGAGCTGGACCTCAGTGTCTGGGATAAATGATGGGGGTGGAGATGCTCCTTCAGGTATACTGGGCCGAGGCCGTTTAGGACAGACATATTAGCAGGATATTCAGATGTGGTCTAAAACGAAGAATGGGATCTACACTCTACCCCAATGGAACCTTTCTTAAATTTCTATCCTTGCATTTCTGTCCCTCCTCTCTTATTGTCTGGTGCAATTCTGGCAGTGACCTGAGCTTGATCCTGAGAACAAAGGTTGACAGACAGAAAGGAAGATGACCAACTTCTTACCTAGAGATTAGGGCACCTGATCCTTTCAATGCTCCCCTGGAATGAAGACGCAGTACAAGGATGCAGATTCCTCTGAGCCAGTCACTTTCATAATAACACCAACCCTCTGACCAGCTATAGCTAGTGAGACTTAAAGTCTGCACAGCTCCATGTACATAATTTCATTCTGTTCTTCAACAACAGACCTTCAGAGCTGGGAAAGGGAAGCTTCCACATCGGTAAGAAATTAAACTTTGGAACTCCCTGCCTATTGATAGCAGGCAGGCACCTTGACTTATTTTATAGACGGGCCCTTTGCATGAAGTAGTAGTAGTAGTAATAATGATGATGATGATAATAATAATAATAATAATAATAATAATAATTTATTATACCAAAAATTTGTATACTAAGCTATACCCACATGTCTCTTCCAGGTTTTTTTTACCCAACTTCAACAAATTATTATTATTATTATTATTATTATTATTATTATTATTATTATTATTTATTATTATTATTTATACCCCGCCCATCTGGCTGGGTTTCCCCAGCCACTCTGGGCGGCTTCCAACAGAAAAATAAAACACAGTAATCTATTAAACATTAAAAGCCTCCCTGAACAGGGCTGCCTTCAGATGTCTTCTAAAAGTCTGGTAGTTGTTTTCCTCTTTGACATCTGTTGGGAGGGCGTTCCACAGGGCGGGTGCCACCACTGAGAAGGCCCTCTGCCTAGTTCCCTGCAACTTGGCTTCTCACAACGAGGGAACCGCCAGAAGGTCCTCGGTACTGGACCTCAGTGTCCGGGCAGAATGATGGAGGTGGAGACAGAAGATAACAGTGCTTGCTGACAAGCTTCCCTTAACCTCTGTCTCCCTATTTTCCCCCTCTCTCCCCTACTGATGCCATCATCACCATCACCATCACCATTAACTCCCAGGCTTTCACCCTAAGGTCCCAGGGCAGGTTAGAAGCATTTAAAATTCAACATCAAAAGCAGTTTAAAGCAACCTGCAACCACTAAAATAGGGCGGGTCTCCAAAATACAGACCTCTCTGGTGTCAGAGGCTAGGGGAGAGGGGTGCATTGTAAGGTTGTAGCCATGGGGAGGGGATGACTTTGGTATATTAATCTGTAAGGCAGGGGTAGCTAACCCATTTTTCACCTTGAGGGCCACATTCAAACCTCCAAGGGCCACATGTCGGCAGTGGGCGTGGCCCAAGGGAAAGCTGGTGTTGTCAAAATGGGGACCTTCACTGTCTCTCGAACGGGGTGCACGCACAAACGCACACAGGTCCACCGCCGAAAGAGACATACTTACCCACACAGATAGCACTCATACACACTTAGTCTGCCTCCCCATCACCCCCTCTCAACTACAGGGCACTAGTGGGGCACCCCAATGGGGTTTCAACAGATTTCCCTGCACTGATCTGGTCAGGGAGAAAAAAGTCGCCTTCAAGCCCAGTGCATACACCCCACAATTAGATGATTGTTGTTGTTGTTTAGTCGTTTAGTCGTGTCCGACTCTTCGTGACCCCATGGACCACAGCACGCCAGGCACTCCTGTCTTGCACTGCCTCCCGCAGTTTGGTCAAACTCATGTTCGTAGCCTCGAGAACAATGTCCAACCATCTCATCCTCTGTCGTCCCCTTCTCCTTGTGCCCTCAATCTTTGTCTTCTCTTCTCGTGAGGTGGCCAAAGTATTGGAGCCTCAGCTTCAGGATCTGTCCTTCCAGGGAGCACTCAGGGCTGATTTCCTTCAGAATGGATAGGTTTGATCTTCTTGCAGTCCATGGGACTCTCAAGAGTCTCTTCCAGCACCACAATTCAAAAGCATCAATTCTTCGGCGATCAGCCTTCTTTATGGTCCAGCTCTCACTTCCATACATCACTACTGGGAAAACCATAGCTTTAACTACACGGACCTTTGTCGGCAAGGTGATGTCTCTGCTTTTTAAGATGCTGTCTAGGTTTGTCATTGCTTTTCTCCCAAGAAGCAATGACTGCTGATTAGTTTTTTTTTAGGCTCTGTTCCAAGACCAGCCCCACCTACCTGGCACCTTTGCACTCCCTACTTGTAGCAAACTCAGCACAGAAAAAGTGTCTTGCAGCTGGTTGGAGCGTTCCGGAAATACAAAAGTCCTCTCATGGCACCAATAAATTGGGTCTGAAGAAGGGGCTGCCATATTTCAAAAAGTGAAAATCCGGACACAAAAGTTGTTGGGCTTTTGGGGGCAAAGTTGTTGAGATTTTCAGTTTTGTTTTGTTTTTTAAATTCACCAAAATATAGACGTCCGACATGGATTGCCGTACGTCCAAGATTTTCCTGGACAATGTCTGGGAAATTCTGGACGTATGGCAACCCTGGTCTGGGGTCTGGCGGTCTGCAAGAAATAGCTTGGTGAGGCTAAATGCAGCCTAAAGGTAAAGGGGCCCCTGACCATCAGGTCCAGTCGTGTCCGACTCTGGGGTTGCGGCGCTCATCTCGCTCTATAGGCCGAGGGAGCCGGCGTTTGTCCGCAGACAGCTTCCGGGTCATGTGGCCAGCATGACAAAGCTGCTTCTGGCGAACCAGAGCAGCGCACGGAAAGGCCGTTTACCTTCCCACCAGAGCGGTCCCTATTTATCTACTTGCACTTTGATGTGCTTTATAAGTAAGATAGGGCAGGAGCTGGGACCGAGCAACGGGAGCTCACCCCGTTGCAGGGATTCGAACCGCCGACCTTCTGATCAGCAAGCCCTAGGCTCTGTGGTTTAACCCACAGCGCCACCTGGGTCCCCAAATGCAGCCTACCTTACTTATAAAGCACACATGCCATCAATGCTTAGGATTGGCAAAACCATCGTTCTATGGGTGTATTGTCATCTTCACACGCATTCATTCTGTTCCATTCTATTCATCTGCTAAAAATGAAACAAACTTCTAATCTGTGCCAGCATTTAAATCTCCCTACGTATTCCCTTTCATTTTCTTTTCTCTTAAAATGTGCATTTCAGAACTTACTCCCCCACAGAATGACAAAACCACCCAGAGCTGCACTGCTTTGCAACGTCCATAAAAAGTGGGGGATCCAGTAGCCAGGAATTGCATTTCCGATCCACATGTTAGTCTGAAGTGCTCATATTGGAATCTGCAAAGATTGAATTTCCGGAGCATCGGTAATGCAGGCATACCAACACACACACACCCCTACCTTCAGCCAAACATTTTGGACTGTTTTGGATCAGTCCCTCAAAAGATGTGTATATATTTTCCTCAATGTTTCATTCAGGGAAAGGTGGGGGGGAGACATGTTAAATGCACACACACACGACCCAAACAAACCCTGAAAAGAATGGAATTTAACTGAGTAGAAATTGCTGACCGACAGCAGTGCGCGAGCACCGAACGAAAATTCTCCCTGGCTCTCTAATTATCCTTTCCTTCTCGACTCCAGTATCACATGTAACCATGTGTAGAATCATAAAATAATTATGCAGTGTACAAGCTTTTCTGGGAGCATGTACCACTGTTTTCCTAATTCTTTATCGCTCCCATTGATCGTGGCATGTGTGCATTGATCCAAGTCGGCCATCTGGTAAGGAAAGATAAGCGTGGTACTGTCTTTGCACTGCACTGTCACTCAGGGAGGGGGCAGATTTTGGCTGTAGGGAATTACGGGGGCAGGATTAGCCCTCGTCCTATGAGTAAACTGAATTTGAAATGCAATGTTGCAGCTGCATGGGCCACGTTGCTAACTTCTGGGCTTTTGCCCATGCATTGGGAAAATGGGTGGCTGATGGGTACTGAGTTTTTCATTTGTTGTTTGTCTCCTTCCTAAGTGTAAGGAGAGGCAGAGAAGGCGTTGTGGGGAGGGGGAACCCCCCCCCCCCGCTATCTCTATCTCTCAAATCTTCGTCCTAAGCCTGCAAATGGATGGGGAAATAACTCCCACCCAACCAACCACCCTTAAAAATAAATAAATGTATGCACACAAAAACTACTGGATCGAACACAATCTGAATAACAATAAAAAAAAAACAGGAATGAGAAACAGAGGGGTGCAAAAATGAAGGGACCGTATTACAGAAGGATCAAGGAAGAAACAGACCCACCGATATTGCAAATATTCTGGTCAATTGCGCAAGTACAGATGACAGTGGTGGTGAAATCATCGCCTTTTTTTTTTTAAATAACAATAATAATACTCATGATCTTTTAATGGACAACTTTACCCGACTTTGTGAGGCTTTCAACTTTCTATTTCCCCCTCTCTTCACACATCTTTTCTCAAAGCCGGTCAATTGGACGTCGCTGTTTTTTTTGTTTTTTTAATATGTCTATATAAATTTTTTTAAAAAAAATGTGATTGTGCTTTTTGCGAAACAATGAGGCCAGCAGCCATGGGGATGGTGCCTTCATTGTTGTTTTTTTCCTCCTCCTCGCCCCTGCAAATGCCCGCCTGATCTTCTCAAAGCCGCCCCTCTAAAATTGAACAATTCTGTCAAAAAAGATTAGTTCTATTTTGTCTGCTGCTCGCTGACTATTCATGAATGCAAAGAGAGGGGGGGGTAACCAGAGTGTCATACTAAGTTGCGAAGGTGGCAGGCTTTCCCCTATTGACTTCAGGATACGAAACCGAGAGGCCACAAAGGGACAGCCCTCCGGGAGGGGGGCAGGAGGGTCCTGCCATGTGTTCGAGTTATATCCCTCCTTCAGCTCACCAATTCGATTCCCTTTGTGGCTGCAAGTTTATATTGTCATACAGTGGGGAGGTGGAGGGGGGGGGAAGCGAAAGAGAAAGAGGGAGAGAGACAGAGGAGCTTCAGGCAACACCAAGCAGAAAAAAACGGATTAGCATATCACAAGGATCATCTTCCATTGCACCAAAATCTTTTCAGTATGTATAATTAGTGAATACAGTCCCTCTTCAACCCCCCCTCCTCCATTACCATTTTTGGAGGATTTTTTGGGGGGGTGGGGTGGGGGGTGGACCGAGGCAAATTAGCTCCTATCTCTGGCTAGAATATCAGAAAATGGAAAGTTTATCTGGGTGTTCTATTCTTTCTTTCTCTACAGCTGGCCTAACCCCACGCTCAGAATATTTTCCGGGTTGCGCTCTTGAAAGTGCCACACAAATTCTGCACGCAGAAGCTCTGTTTACTGCAGGAAAAAGCCGGGCGAGGAGGGAGGACGCTGTGGTCTGTTTGTTTGTTTGTTTGTTTGTTTGTTTGCCATTGCAAACAAAAGTTTTCTCTCCTCATCCAAACTGCACCAGAGAGTTAACGCAACAAAGGAGGCGGATAGGAAACGTTTCAAAAAAAAAAAGGGCATTTCTGTTAGGAGCGAATGTGACGCTCTTCAATATACCTTCCCAAAGCACTGAGTATTCATTTACTCGCCAGTGGCAAACTTGTCACTTACTTCTACCATGTCCTTATCAGTTGATCCGAATTATATTGTACACTATTTAAGGCACACTCCAAAACACAGGGGTGTGCTTTTTTAAAATGTTAGTGGGGGTTTTTTGTGTGGGAGTGGAGGCAGAGTCGAAAAGCACCGTTTGTCAATCTTTTGAGATGAGCGTCCGAAGCGTCCTTCCACTCAGAAAGAAGCACCCGTCCTTTTCCTTATCCTAAACTGCTTTGTTTCCCCTTTGTGATGTCACAGCAGGAAGCAAGGTCTTGTTTATTTAGGTGCCACCCTCTTCGCCCACAGCTTTTCGCAAACAGCCAATGTGGCAGGTCTCCGTCCCAAGGGGATTACAGTCTAAGACAGAGCCAGGGAAACAACAGAAGGAGGTAGGAAGTAGAGACGGGCAGAATATAGGGTGACTGCCAACTCCGTGCCTTTTGGGTTAGCGACAATAGGGACTAGGGGGGTGAGCGAAAAGTGGAGGAGAGGCTTAATGGAAAGAAGGGAGGTTTTCGCACAGAGGCGCCCCGGGGGGGGGGTGTGTGTTGCAGGAGTGCAGGGCAGCAATGGCAGCGTGGCTTAAATGAGAAGGCCTTTCGGTGGCTAAATGTGATTGGGCATATTGAGCAAAGGAAGGGGAGTGTCAAGAAGTAGGAAAGAATGAAGGAACCATGGAATCGTAAAGTTGGAAGGGACCCTGAGGATCATTTAGTCCACCCCACTGCAATGGTGGAATCTGCAGCTGTCTCATACGGGGATCAAACCTGCAACCTTGCGATTTTTAAAGCCCTAAACGGCCTTGGTCCAGTATACCTGAAGGAGTGTCTCCACCCCTATCGTTCTGCCCGGACACTGAGGTCCAGTACCAAGGGTCTTCTGGCGGTTCCCTTATTGCAAGAAGCCAAGTTACAGGGAACCAGGCAGAGGGCCTTCTCGGTGGTGGCGCCGGCCCTGTGGAACGCCCTCCCATCAGATGTCAAAGAGAAAAACAGCTACCAGACTTTTAGAAGACATCTGAAGGCAGCCCTGTTTAGAGAAGCTTTTAATGTTTAACAGACCAATGTGTTTTAATATTTCGTTGGAAGCCGCCCAGAGTGGTTGGGGAAACCCAGCCGGATGGGCGGGGTATAAATAAATTGTTGTTGTTGTTGTTGTTGTTGTTGTTGTTGTTGTTGTTATCAGCACCACACTCTAACCAGCTGAGCTATCCAGTCAGGAAAGTGATAGAGGGATTCTAAGCTTGATGTGGATTCTCCCATATGGCTAATTCTGGAGGCGTCACCCTCAATTACTGAGAGTGATGTCAGTACACGGAGCATTATGACATCATCACATTTACTATAAGGTCCCTGATTGGCTGCAATCACTGATGATGCATGAAGGCGAAAGGAGCCCTGTTAGAAAAGATTTATGCACACGATCTGCTTCTATGGACAAGGAGGAGATTAAGCAAACAGCTCAGCGATGGCCTTCGTGGTCACTGTCAGAACCTGCATCAAACCCGGCTAAAAGCTCTTTTTAAGCCTGATTATGCATCATCTCCTTAATTACATTCCCTTCCCCTCAAAGAATCTTGGGAGCAGTAGTTTACCCCGCAAAGAACTGCAATCCCCAGCACCCTTAACCAACTACAGTTCCCAGGATGCTTTGAGAGCCGGTGTGCTTCAAATGTATGGTGTGTGCAGTGCACAGCCAAAGCCTTTTAAGCTTTAACTGGCCATCTCAACCAAGAGAGGGAGAGAGATGGCACCACTCAATGAAAGCAGAAATAACCTTGGCAATGAGCAATACAAAATTCGATCGTTAAACCACACTGACGATAGTGTGGCCGTACCTACTTTTTGGAACTCTTCACTCATTTATATTAGACTGGATTCCTATCAGTGCCTGCTAAATCTTTTTTTAAAAAATTAGGCAGGCCTACAAAGACATGCAATTTTAACATGTGGTGTTAACTTTAATACAAATGCATCGCCCTTTGCTGCCACTGCTGCACTCCCATCATGTTCCCAAAATAGATCGCCATTCCTCCCTTGTTCCCAATCTAGATCGTTATTCATCCCTTATTATTCCCTGGTGGGTTGGCAGGGCACTGTTTTCTGGTTCGCCTCAGGTGCCAAAATATCTTGGGCCAGCCCTGATTTATTGCATCATATCTCCTCCTCCTCCTCCTCCTCCTCCTCCTCCTCCTCCTCCTCCCCCCTCCTCCTCCTCTTCTTCTTCTTCTTCTTCTTCTTCTTCACCTTCTTCTTCTTCTTCGATCACTCGCGGCCAAGTAAGATTGTCTTCCATAAACACGGTTTTAACAATGAGTCCGTATGTGACTGTGGAGGCCAAATCTGGACCCACACGTCCTCCAAGCAGCTTGTGGCTGTGTACATGGTTCTCCCCATCCTCATTGAATCCGCAAAACAACAACAACAACAACCCTGTAAGGTAGGCAACGATTGAGAGGCAACGAATGGCCCAAGGTCACCCAGTGGGCTTTATGGCCGAGTGAAGATTCATACCCTGGTGTCTCCGAGGTCCTAGTCCAACACTCTTAAACACTGCACTGTGCTGGATCAATTATTGGTTGTTTTAATTCCACTAACATGTGTGTTTCTTCTGCATTTTACCCTACTAATGTGCATTTTTCTGAACCTTGCTTTAGTGGAGAAGCGCATTGCAAAATTCGGAGAAGTGCAAATTTTGAAGGACGGCTGTGTTTCGGTACATTTGGATGGCTGTGAATCAGGCAAGTTTGTTTATAGATCTGAACCAAATTCATCCCCCTATCCCTAGGCTGTCAGGAGTGCTATCTACTGCTGGCTCCCTACGGGACCGCAAGTTCCCCCCGTATGTGTATGGGGAGTTGGCAGGAGCTGTGTGGTTTGTCTGTCTCCGGGAAATGGAAACTGAGTCGGTGGTAGGTTTTGAAAGAGGCAGGCTGGGGTTAAGCCAGAACCATGCTTCAATCTGTGTACCTCCTGGGCTGATGCAGGGATTGGAACCGAGTCCTCCACTGCTTGCACACCTTTCCAGACATTCCAGCTTGAAAACCACATCAAAATGCATTTTAAGAGGCCTGTTTCTGAGATAACGTATGTTTAGCAATGCATAGAGATGAAGAAATGCATATTTTGAGATAGTGTGTGCATTTAGAAGAGTGTACTTGAGAGGAAAATGTGTTGAAAAATGCATACTTGGAAAGAACATGGGTTTTAGACTACATATTCAAATATTTTTTTAAAAAAAGATAGGTAAAGGTAAAGGGACCCCTGACCATTAGGTCCAGTCGTGACCGACTCTGGGGTTGCGGCGCTCATCTCGCGTTATTGGCCGAGGGAGCCGGCGTACAGCTTCCAGGTCATGTGGCCAGCATGACAAAGCTGCTTCTGGCAAACCAGAGCAGCACATGGAAACACCGTTTACTTTCCCGCGGTAGCGGTACCTATTTATCTACTTGCACTTTGACGTGCTTTCGAACTGCTAGGTTGGCAGGAGCTGGGACCGAGCAACAGGAGCCCACCCCGTCACAGGGATTCGAATCACCGACCTTCTGATCAGCAAGCCCTAGGCTCAGTGGTTTAACCCACAGCGCCACCTGGGTCTGTAGAGGCAGGGTGGAACAGGCTAAGGAGTGAGTACAGTGGTACCTCTACTTACGAATAACTCTACTTATGAATGTTTCTACTTACGAATGGAGCTCCGTCCGCCATCTTGGATGCGGTTTAGATAGGATTTTTTTCTACTTACGAATTTTTAGATAGGGTTGCTTCGACTTACAAATTTTTTCTCCCAATGCATTCCTATGGGATTCGACTTACAATTTTTTTTGACTTACGAATGTGTGTTCGGAACGCATTAAATTCGTAAGTAGAGGTACCACTGTATATGCAAAAGAGACAGGATGATTTCTCTACCCCACTTTTTGCAATCCTTAGGATCATCAGACTTGCTGAGACAGCCTTCCCCATCCTGGTGCCCTCCAGATGTTTGGCACTGGTGGGAGTTGTAGTCCAAAACATCTGGTAGGCACCAGATTAGGCCACCAAGCTGTCCTAAGCAGTATAGAATCCAAGCTGTTTGAAAGCCTGGTGCCCCAATTTGGTCCCTACCAGATGTTTTGGGCTACAAGACATCTGGCTTTGTAGTCCTGGCCCTTCCAGGGTTTTCTAAAATAAATCTTCTTTCCAGTGCTGGGCCACTATTTTCATTTCCCACACTCCCCTAGAGTGGCACCGTTGCCGTTGGCATTCATCGGTCTTCAGAGACAATGGAGTGCGCTTCCGTGGGTGAAGTCAAACCACTATTTTTGCGGCACCGAAGTGACCTCCCCATGGTGCAAGCCTGGGCAGGGTGTATGGAGGTCCTTGGCAGCCCAGACAACAAGACCCCCTTCTCAGCCTTGCTGATGTGGTCCAAAGGAAAGCGGAACAATACGTTTGGCAAAAACTTGGCTACAGGAGTTGCTGGAAGGAGGCGTACAAGGCCAACCACCTTAGGGACTCCACACTAACTCCCAAACCCTAAGAATACAACTGTTAGGCTTCACAAAACTACAGCATCCCATGCCATTGTTCTCATGCAAGAAGTGGTAGTTCATGGTGGAGAACATGTTTTGCATGCAGAATGTCCCTCTTTCGACCTCCTGCATCTCCAACCAAGTGTATCTGAAGAAGTGTGCATGTACATGAAAGCTCATACCAAGAACCAACTTAGTAGGTCTCTAAGGTGCTACTGGACAATTTTTTATTATTTATTTCTAGGGCTTTAAAGGTCAGCACCAACACTTTGAATTGTGCTCTGAACCATACTGGGAGCCAATGTGGGTCTTTCAGGACCGGTGTTATATAGTTCTCGGAGGACAGTGGAGAATATGATGTCTTAAGGATATATGGTTTATTTTCAGGCCCCAGGGAATCCCTTGCAGATGACTGCGATGCCTGGAGATGGACAGGCAGGTTGTGCATCATCAACAGCAGTAACCAGAGGAGGAATGACCGCTGGGAGGAGAGCAGAGAGAAGAAATGTCTTGGTGCATCTGCAGCGGCACAACTGGACGCCTTCATCTGCCCCAGCTGCAACAAAACATGTCTCTCCTGTATCGGTCTCTACAGCCACAGCAGGCGCTGTAACTCTCCAATGGTTGGACTTCAGCCTCAAAGACCACCAAGGGCTTGACGAATGTCTCATGGGAAGAGGCCTTTTCAGTTGTAGACCCAACCCTCTGGAATTCCCTCCCGCGAGAGGTTCTGGAAGCTCCACCAGCTGGGAGGCTTTTAAACATCACTTTAATACCTGTTGTGTTTATGCATGCCTTTTCTGAGGTTTAGCAGGATTCTCCAGTCCAGCTGCTTATTTATTTATTATTTAAATTTTGCATGCCGCTTTCCCATTAAAACAAAAACAAAAACGCTCGAAGTGGCTCACAGCGGAACAACAAAGGCTGCAAATCGATGCCTCGCGACAATAACAACCAAATGCTAAATTGCTTCAAAACGCAGCCCGACAACCCAGCAAATAACAACTCGGATTAAACAAACATTGCAACACTTTAAATGTCACCATAAAGTGTTGGACTGTCAACCATTGAAGCATATCAATTAATGATGAAGACAGTAAACATTCCAATGCAATCTCATCAGCGTTTCAATAGCTGACGGATTTTTAAAACGTGTTTTTTATAGTCTGGTTTTTAATACAACGATGACTTTTGTAAACTTCTTAGAGATTCCCCCTGACCGAAACATGATAAGCAGCATTTTGTATGCACATAAATTAAAATCATAAACATTATAAATTAATAAAGCAAGCTTCTAGTTTTGCATCAGCCAAAAAAAAGAGGAGGGGGAAGGAACCCAATAAGCTGCAATAAACTGGTTAGGATCACATATACAAAGTCATTATACAAAGCCAGCCTATTGGTTCATCTAGTCCAATATTGCCTACTCAGGCTGGCAGAACCATTCCTGTCCTTTCCTGCTTGAGACCCTTTTATAAGGAGATGTGTATAAAGCAAAGTGGGACAAGTTTCGCGCAGCAAATCACAACTTGTGCCAATATGAGAGGAGATCGGATAGCCATCTTCATATATCTCAAGGGCTGTCCTGTGGAAGATGGAGCAAGCTTGTTTTCTCCTGCTCCAGAGAGTAGGGCCCAATCTTCTTCTTCTTCTTCTTTGGCGATCCCTCGTAACAGAGTAAGATTGTCTTACATAAATCCGGTTTTAACAATGAGTCCGTAAGTGAGTGTGGAGGCCAATTCTGGATCCACACATCCTTCCACAGTGGTGACACTGGTTCCCAGGCAGGAGTTGATA
The DNA here is from genome assembly GCF_963506605.1 of Zootoca vivipara. Taxonomy (NCBI): domain Eukaryota; kingdom Metazoa; phylum Chordata; class Lepidosauria; order Squamata; family Lacertidae; genus Zootoca; species Zootoca vivipara. Next base: position 5,955,981 of record NC_083276.1, read on the forward strand.
ATGGTGTGGATTTGCCAAGCGTGCCTTCCTCTTAGCATGTTTCTCCCTTGCGTCCTGAGTTCGAGTGTCTTCAAAGCCCATGACACCTTTGGTAAAGGCTGTTCTCCAATTGGAGCGCTCGCAGGCCAGTGTTTCCCAATTGTTAGTGTTTATACTACTTTTTTATATATATATTTGCCTTGGGACAGTCTTTAAACCTCGCAATAAATAAAAAATTGTCCAGTAGCCCCTTAGAGACCAACTAAGTTTGTTCTGGGTTTGTTCTTTTGTGTGCATGCACACTTCTTCAGAGACACTGAAAAAGAAGTCCCCAGACCCCTATATATAGTGGGAGGGTGGGGTGGGGTTTTAAAAAACCTTCCCACTACCGGTATATACAGTCATACCTCTGGTTACATTCGCTGCGGGTTGCGTACATCACGGGATACCAGAACGGGTTACTTCTGGGTTCAGCAATTTGCGCATGCGCAGAAGCGCCAAATGGTGTCATGCGCAGAAGCACCGAATCACACGGTGAGCATAAGCAGATTCGGTGCTTCAGGTTGCGCACTGCTCAGGTTGCGAACGGGTCTCCGGAACGGATCCCGTTCAAATCCAGAGTGACTTCTCTTCCAAACTAATGACGAAACTGCCACCCGAGCCAAACACACATTCGCACGGACCATGTGACATTCCCCCCAACAAAACTAATTGCCATTTGTGTATACATACACAAATTGCAACAGCTCCAACATCCTTCTTCATTCCCCCTCCCTTGTTTCCCCCATTGTTCATAAACAAGTGTAGCCTGTAGAAATGTTCTTCCCCCCCACCCTCATTAGCATTGCAAGCTGATTGTGTGGCGCTAATATCGAGGCGCCCCGGCGGAAGAGTATATGATCTACAGAAAATGGGCAATTTAATAAGAAAGGGATTGGTGTGACTGGGCCGTTATTTATTTATTTTCTAAATAGCCATTTCACCAGAGAATTATTGCACCATTTGTGTATAATTTGGCGGGGGCGGCTATTTAAATATAAATGGAGAAAGCACATAACTCAACTCCTTGCCGGGGCTATCTTCCTTGTGGCTGCTGCATCTCCATAATTTTTAATAGTGCAATAAACAAAAGATTTTAAAAAACGCACACAAAAACCACCACCCACCATCTCTAAGCCACACAGTAGTCAAAAGAAGATAATTGGGGCCTGTATGTGTTTATTGTAATTTGAATGTGCTTCAATTAACTTTGCTTCTTATTTGCTAGTTCTGTTTTTTTTAAAGGAAACTTAAATTGGATTTTGTTGTTTTGGGTGGATGTGTGAAATTTGTTTTCAGTGTTAATAACAATGCGAGGGGGGCGGGGGGGGGCGGACACCCTCCCTCTTTTGTTGACTCCATTAATGGTCCAACTTTCCCCAAGAGACGGAGTACATATCTCTGTTTCCCCAACAATCTTGTTTTTCTTCTGCAACGCCCCATGTTCTCAAAAGGTAGTATTTAGCCTAGTTCTTGGTCAATAGCATTGCTGATGTATTCGGCGTTGTGTTGTTTTTTTTACGCTGCAGCATGGTCTGATTCTGCTTAAATTACATTTACTGATTTGTTTTGATTTCTATAGCTTAAATCTGTTGTTGTAAATTACCTTGGGGCATTTTATTTTGGGGGAAGAGAGAGGTCCAAAAACGATCGAAACTCCGGCCGCACGGACGGAGGTGGAGAAATGAGGTGGAGAAATTCCCCCGCCAGGTCTGCCTGGAAAGGAGCTCCCAACACGTAGTGGAGAAGGAGGAGAGCTGGGCTGGTCAAGGATCCGCTGGATCCTAAGCCAGTCCAGATACCAGTAGCAGGTCCAATCTGGGCTTCTCTGCTGCATCAGTCTGGAGTTGGTACAGCAGACAAACAGAATTCTCCTTCCAGATGGAGGGAAGTCATAGCACTGCTCTATTCTGCCTTGATCAGATGCCACCTGGAATACTGTGCCCACTTCTTGCATACCTGCCAAGTTCCGGCCTGAGAAATAAGGGACTGGACTGGAAGTAGCAGACCGGAAGTAGCGCTGCCGCCATTTTGGAACTGGGCAGAGCATGCTCAGAAGCGACTTTTAATGCTGCTCTGCCCTGTTCCAAAATGGCCGCCGCACCAGAAGTCATGCTGCAGCCATTTTGGAACTGGGCAAAGCAGCATCAAAAGTCGCTTCTGAGCATGCTCCGCCCAGTTCCAAAATGGCCGCCGCGCCAGAATAAACTGGGGGGAAACAAAAAAAATCCGTTTTTTCGGCTGGGGACAGCTGGAAAAACGGGGGTTTCCCGGGGAATACGGGAGACTTGGCAGCTATGTTCTTGTCAGTTTTAAGAAAGATATTGACAAGCTGCAGTGTGTGCAGAGGAGGGCAACCAAGATGATCTGGACACCAAATAATAATAATAATAATAATAATAATAATAATAATAATAATTTATATCCCGCCTTCCCCGTCCGGGCTCAGGGCGTCTAACCTCAAAGTATATAATACAGGCACGTCCAACAGGTAGATCGTGATCTACCAGTAGATCACTGGACGTCTGTGGTAGATCACTGATAGATACCTGGCTCCCCACAAAGAAGCTCAACAACTTTTGTCTCCCCATAATAAAAGCTCCACATTTTTGCCCTGCACCCCCAAAAACGGTCCTTCCTCCTCCCTAGAAAAGTTCAACAACATTGACTAGAACCCCCCAAAACAGGGCTTTCCTTCCTAAAAAAAAGTTCAACTTTAACCTGAACCACCCAAAAGTGGGTAGATCACCGCCAGTTTTTAACTCTGTTAGTAGATCGCAGTCTATTGGGAGTTGGCCACCCCTGATATAATACATTAAAACATAAAATCCAGCAATCGATTGAAATACAGCTTAAAATCAGATTAAAATCAAAATGAACCAGGATAAATCAGATGGCAACCCACAATTTATAACTATAGGGGTTGGGAACATTAAGTGCTCGCCAGGCTCAGCTATTTGTATGAGCCAGTGAGAATGTGGGAATGTTGAGGGAGAGGACATATTGTTTGATTATATCCTTTCCAACTTGTGTTAACAAGTTCTACAATTTAGCTGAGTAACATTCCCCTTTTTAAACTTGCACAGCGGATGCGTTTGCTCAGGCTCACTAAAGCCTCTAAAATAAGTTACCTGGTAATTTCCCCTTTAGTCCCTCGTAAAAGAAATAGACATGACACAGTCTTCTACAAAAATACAATGGTGCCTCGCAAGACGAATTTAATTCGTTCCGCGAAAAATTCATCTTGCGAATTGCAGTTTCCCATAGGAATGCCTTGAAACTTCTTTTTTTGCCCACAGGAACGCATTAATTAAATTTCAATGCATTCCTATGGGAAACCGCGATTCGCAAGATGAATGTTTCACAAAATGAATTCGTCTTGCGAGTCACCATCAGATCGCAAGACACATTCGTCATGCAGGGCATTCGTCTTGCAAGGTACCACTGTATCAAAGTGCTTACTCACTCACTCATTCTGTTCACAGATGGATCCCAGAAAGCAGACTGAAGTTACAAAAGTAATATACCTGGAATCTATCCCATAAAGAGATAGTCCCTTTGTCCTCTCTTGGTTGGAAGCATCTTAGAGAGCATCTTAGGCTAAGCGGATGTTGCTTCTTTAAAGAATGTAGTCAGAGAGAGAGAGAGAGAGAGAGAGATGGTGGCCAGTCCTATGCTTTTGTTACCTGCACAGGTGAGGCCACGCCCACCTCTGGTCAAAATGGTCAAAGGCCTTGAAACAATGCCTTATGAGGAACGGCTTAGGGAGCTGGGTATGTTTAGCCTGGAGAAGAGAAGGTCAAGGGGTGATATGATAGCCATGTTCAAATATAGAAAAGGATGTCATATAGAAGAGGGTGAAAGGTTGTTTTCTGCTGCTCCAGAGAAGCAGACACGGAGCAATGGATTCAAACTACAAGAAAGAAGATTTCACCTCAACATTAGGAAGAACTTGACAGTAAGAGCTGTTTGGCAGTGGAATTTGCCGCCAAGGAGTGTGGTGGAGTCTCCTTCTTTGGAGGTCTTTAAGCAGAGGCTTGGCAGGCATATGTCAAGAATGCTTTGATGGTGTTTCCTGCTTGGCAGGGGGTTAGACTGGAAGGTCCTTGTGGTCTCTTCCAACTCTATGATTCTATGATCGTTGTGGCCCATGGAGAGCTGGAGTCTGAGCAAGGAGGTTTGGAGGGAGCAATTGCCACCATTCATGTCAGTCGGGTAAGTGCGGCTGGTTTTTCCAGGGTTTTCAGAATTTGGTCTCTTCCAACTCTTCTTGTGGTCTCTTCCAACTCTATGATTCTATTCTAGGATTCTACATGTAGAGAAAGTCTGTCCCAGCCTAGGAGGAAACAGGAAGTTCCGACTGGCTGGTCCAGACACCCCCTTTTATGTCCGCTCTAGGGATGTTGTACTTGACTGCTCTGTGTTTCACATCCCACAGAGAAGAGTTAGAGAGGCCACTTATATGGAAGGTCTTGTAAAAAGAGGGGTGGGGGTCAGACTGGACCAAAGGCCTGGCAGAACAGCTCCATTTTGCAGGCCCTGTGGAAAGATGTCAAGTCCCTCAGGGCCCTGGTCTCTTGCGACAGAGCGTTCCACCAGACTGGGGCCTTATGAAGAATGGTTGAGGGAGTTGGGCATGTTCAGCCAGGAGAACAGAAGACTGAAAGGAGATGTGATAGCCGTCTTCAGATATCTCAAGGGTTGCCACATGGTAGAGGGAGCAAGCTTGTTTTATCCTGCTCTGGAGGGCAGGATCCGAACCATTGGATCCAAGTTAGAAGAAAGGAGATTCCGACTAAACATTCGAAAAAAACCTTCTGGCGGTAAGAGCTTCACTCCCATGAGAAGTGGTAGACTCTCCTTCCTTGGAGGTTTTTAAGCAGAGGTTGGATGGCCATCTGTCCTGGATGCTTTAGCTGAGTTTCCTGACCTGCAGGGGGTTGGACTAGATGACCCTTGGGACCCTACGATTCTAGGAGCTGTCTGTGAGCAGGGAGGATTGCCCCAGGGGGTGGGGTGAGATATGGCAGGTGGAAAGATGGTCATGTTTCATAGCCTCTGCTGGAAGGGACCCCCCACAGGCACCCTGATTGGGGGTTTACTCATCGTTTAAAGATGGGCTCCTTGAATTTCATGTTGTTTTCTGTCAGCAAAGAGGGAATGGTGGACTCTGAGCTGCTAATGTCCCAGAACACTTAGGCTAACAGATTAGGCTTTGGGAAAACATTAAGACAAAAAAGGTGGGGTCCAAATAGGTTTGGTAGGGGGGGAGGGGGGGTAGCTTTGCTTAGCTGCTGTTTTTCTTTTTCTCTTTTTTTCACGGGCTCAGATTGTTTCTGAGATAACAATTTACTGAAGCCACACTGACAACAAGGGAGAGATGGTGTGAAAACCACACAGTTTGAGGTGAAAATGCAGGATGGGTTAAAAACAAGGGGATAACATTTTCTCATGCAGTCTTGAGGAACAATGTCAGAGGAGATTAAACTCCTGTGCCTCCACAATTTGCACACACACACACACACACACACACACACAGGTGTTTAAGTCATCAAATTTGCAATTTGAGCATATATTGACCAGGGGGAAACAGAAAGAACCTTGTAATTAGTCTAAGGCTATTTCTTGCAAATCCCTTTAAAGAGAAAAGGCCGGTTTTTAAGCGCCACCGTGCATATCTGCATGATTTAAATTTGGAAGAAGTCTATTGCATTGAGGGGGGGGCTGGACTAGATGACACTTGGGGTCCCTTCCAGCTCTACAATTCTGTGATTCCGTAAGTAAAGGCAAGCGTTGGCAGAGATGATTTAGGACATGCCACACTTCAAGAGTGTAATGGCCATTCCAATCCAAAGAAAGTCACTAGGAAGAGGGGTTGACTGTTAAAATTCCTCTGGCAAAGGAAGCTCGGGGGGGGGGGGGACTGCACATTTAACAAATAACACTTCCCAGACTATTTTGGAAGGAGCCGTGACTCTTTAAAATGGTATTATAGTGCTTTAAATGCAAAGTATAGACGGGGCCCAAGAGTGTCTCTCAAGGATCAGAGTGTTCAGTCAGAGGTATACAAGGTAAGGAGTGCCCAGAGGAAAAAAATATTAAGATTATTATTATTAGAAATATTGGGACTATTTGCTAGCATGGTCCATCTCCAGGGCCTCCGGAATTTAAATCTCTCCGTGGATGAGAATCTTGCGAGTGACATGCCTCTTACTTTAAACGCACATCCATATAAACTTGTGCGCACATCAAGTTGCCATTTGGTACATATCCTGCCTGCCAGCTCCGTTCACATTCTGGTAAAGTTCTATTTTGAACTGTTGATTCATCTATTGGTTATTTATAACAACTCGTTGTCACACACACACACACACACACACACACCCTGCTCCAGCCTATCCGGTGAGGTGGCCTATCATGACAGCCTTGAGGGCTAGAAACTTGCAGGTATTTCAAAACGGAAGCTGAGTCTGAATTCTGAACCCAGTACAGTCATACCTCGGTTTAAGTACGCTTCGGTTTGAGTACTTTCAGTTTAAGTACTCTGCGGACCCGTCTGGAACGGATTAATCCACTTTCCATTACTTTCAGTGGGAAAGTTCACTTCAGGTTAAGTACACTTCAGTTAAGTACTCCGCGGAGCGTCTGGAACGGATCAATCCACTTTCCATTACTTTCAATGGGAAAGTTCGCTTCAGGTTAAGTACAGACTTCCGGAACCAATTGTGTACTTAAACAGAGGTACCACTGTACTGAATCGTGCAATTATGTAGTTCAAATGTAGAGCATGAGAAGAGAAGAATCATGAGAAGAGAAGACTCCTTGGAAAAGACCCTGATGTTGGGAAAGATGGAGGGCACAAGGAGAAGGGGACAACAGAGGACGAGATGGTTGGACAGTGTTCTCGAAGCTACGAACATGAGTTTGACCAAACTGCGGGAGGCAGTGGAAGATAGGAGTGCCTGGCGTGCTCTGGTCCATGGGGTCGCGAAGAGTTGGACACGACTAAATGACTAAACAACAACAACAACAACAACAAATGTAGAGCACACACCTTTCCTTGCTTTGGGGACATTCCCAGAGGGGACTGGGGTGCTGAGGGTATAGGATTGTGTGAACCATGAATCAGGAATCTCCAATCTCAGCCCTGCCATGAACTTCCTTCCCTGGTGGTCCCAACCTTCACCCTCCCCTTCCATGGAATATCAGTACAGGCTTACCTCACAGGGTTGTAGGGAGGACAAGACCATACTTTGAGAACACAAAGAGAGAGAGAGAGAGTCATCTCAATGCTAATAAATAAATAAATGAATGAATGAACGATTTTTGCTACCTGCCATGTGGGTTCCTCCAGAATTGCCCATTAGGATTGTGGACCACTGGGACATCAAATGACCTTGGAAAAGGCTTGGGAAAAGGGCAGCCAAAATGAGTTTGGAGAAAAGGCGAGTTAGAAGCAACATGATGAGAGTTACAGAATTATTCATGGAATGGAGAAAGTGGATAGAGAAATGTTTTTTTCCCCTCCTTCCTCTCATAACATTAGAACTCGTAGATGTCCAACAAAGGCTGCACAGCTGGAGGCAGCAAGGCTTCTGAATCCCAGTTGCTGGAAACAAAAGGAGTGCAGAAGGCTCTTGTGCTCAGATCCTGCTCCCTGGATTCCCACGGGCATCTGGTTGGCCCCTGGGAGGAGAGGATGCTGGACTAGGTGGGCCATTGGCCTGTTCTAGTAGGGCTTTTATTTTGTACGTTTCTCTCAGTACGTTTCAAAGCACAATTCAAAGTGTTTGTGCTGACCTTTAAAGCCCTGAACGGCCTCAGTACAGTCAAACCTCGGTTTACGACTACCTCGGGGAGCAACTGCTTCGGCGAGCGACCGCCTACGCAGAACGGATTGTGGTCGCAAACCAAGGTACCACTGTATACCTGAAGGAGCGACTCCACCCCCACCGTCCAGCCCAGACACTGAAGTCCAGCTCTGAGGGCCTTCTGGCGGTTCCCTCACTGCGAGAAGCAAAGTTACAGGGAACCAGGTAAAGGGCCTTTCCATCAGATGTCAAGGAAATACACAACTATCTGACTTTTAGAAGACATCTGAAGGCAGCCCTGTTTAAGGAAGTTTTTTAATGTTTAATGTTTTATCGTGTTTCTAATATTCTGTTGGGAGCTGCCCAGAGTGGCAGAGTAGCCAGATTTGGGGAGGGATAGATAATGATCACTGCAGATGGTGACAGCAGCAGTCACGAAATTAAAAGACGCCTGCTTCTTGGGAGAAAAGCAATGAGAAACCTAGACAGCATCTTAAAAAGCAGAGACATCACCTTGCCGACATCACCTTGCTATGGTCCATGGGGTCACGAAGAGTCGGACATGACTAAACGACTAAACAACAACAACAACAACACATGGAGCATATTCAGTGTGTGTGCTACAGAGATGCAATTACATATAGCCAGGATTGGAAGCTGCCATGTAATGAGTCTGGCCATTGGTCAATCTAGGCCAGCATTGCCAGCACTGACTGGCAGCAGCTCTCCAGGGGTTCAGACAGGGAGTCTCTCCCAGCCCTTCCTGGAGATGTTGGGATGTCCTGCCAAAGCAGATGCTCGGCCATCAAATCAAGCCAATTATTCTTCCTTTGAAGAACAGAAGAAGACCCCTGCTGGATCCGGCCAATGGCCCTTCTAGTCCTGCATCCTGTTCTCACAGGGGCCAGTCAGATGCCTGTGAGGAACAGGGGAGCAGAACATATGCCTAGTTTCCAGTTGCTGGTGAAGGTAAGAGCAGAGCCTTCATGGATGGCAGCCATGATAGCCTTCTCTAGAGGAAGCTCACAAGCAGGCATCTGCTTGGCCAGGGTGAGAGCAGGATGTCGATGGGCCATTGGCTCAATCCAGCAAGGCTCTTTCCATGTGCTTAAATGGATGAGGAACTGACCGGATGCTAAGGAAACATCTTCATTCCACAAGTGTGGTCCTCCTGAGTCTATCTTTAGGGACACGCTTGATACCCAGGTGTTATTTCCTAAGGCTTTTCAGTCAGAGGCTTCTGTTTGTTATTATAAGCTCGTTGCTTTAGGTTTGGTGCTTAAAAAGAAAAGAAAAAACCTCACCGAGCGACCCCTGGCATCCTTGCCATCAAGCAGGTGAACTTGGTTGGCCGCTTAATATTTCTCTCCGCACGGCCCTGATAAAAGCATTACCGGGGGAATTCAAAAGCCGGCACAAAAAACCAGCATAGCTAATTTAGGCTAATTAGTATGGCGGAAGCTGAGCCTTGTACTTCAGAGGTTCCCATGCCCTCCTGCGACTCCACCTGATCACTTGGTCCAGCCGCAAACCCAGGGGGCACTGCCAATTAGATCATAACCTCTTCAAACACGGAGCCACTCCAGCTAATTTCATCCTATTAAGCAGGCGGAAGGATTCAGAAGAAAAGGTTTTCTCTCCACCGCCACCCCGCCAAAAAAAGAAAGAAAGAAAAAGAAAGCTTCAATTACCAGTTCCCCTGATTACCATCTCGACAAATCCTATATGCTATCGTTAAATACTTTTATTATTACTATTGTTGTTGTTTGCTTAGTGTTGCCTTCTCGGCGGAGATGAAAAGCGAGCCTTAAGTGCACATCTTTTCAACTCGAACGAGTGACATTAATAAAGAGCGTTGGGTGGGGAGAGGATGAAATCTCTCTCGTTTATTAGCACAGCTAATCAAAGTCAAGTTTGGGAGCGTTCAAAGGCAAATGTGATCAGGGATGGTGCCGGGGGGGGAGGGGGGCTGGACGGAGGAGGGGGGCAACATCTCTCAGCATCATAGCATTTCCGGGAGCCAAAGGTAAGCCCTGCAAACACATCCCAAAGAGGAGAAGGTATGCAAACAAAGCAGGCCAAGTTGAGCAGGAAAAGGGGAGCGAGATGGGAATAAGAAGGGAAAGAGATTATTGCAGCACTCGCTGGTGTGCTAAGTAAATCTGATGGCGTTAATAGGTATCAAGAGATATGGCAGATAAGGCAAGTCTTTTTGTTTCGACCAACAGGAACCTTATCCGCTAGCCTGCCCGTTTCCTGGAGAGGAGAGGAGTGCTGTGTTTCAGGCAACTGGATGGAGCACGTTTCAGCACTTCTGGTCCTCGGAGTCCAGGCAAGGGCGGAGGGGTCATTCCACAAGCACAAATAATAAAATTATAATAATAATTCATTATCTGTTGTTGTTGTTTAGTCGTGTCCGACTCTTTGTGACCCCATGGACCATAGCACGCCAGGCACTCCTGTCTTCCACTGCCTCCCGCAGCTTGGTCAAACTCATGTTCGTAGCTTCGAGAACACTGTCCAACCATCTTGTCCTCTGTCGTCCCCTTCTCCTTGTGCCCTCCATCTTTCCCAAAATCCAGGTCTCTTCCAGGGAGTCTTCTCTTCTCATGAGGTGGCCAAAGTATTGGAGCCTCAGCTTCACAATCTGTCCTTCCAGTGAGCACTCAGGGCTGATTTCCTTCAGAATGGATAGGTTTGATCTTCTTGCAGTCCATGGGATTCTCAAGAGTCTCCTCCAGCACCATAATTCAAAAGCATCAATTCTTCGGCAATCAGCCTTCTTTATGGTCCAGCTCTCACTTCCATACATCACTACTGGGAAAACCATAGCTTTAACTATACGGACCTTTGTCGGCAAGGTGATGTCTCTGCTTTTTAAGATGCTGTCTACATACATGCTCCATGTATGATTCTGTTATTGCTTGTATGGTTATGTGTTAGTTTGTACATAAGTTTATATGTAATATATAACTATTATTATTATTATTATTATTATTATTATTATTATTATTATTATTATTATTATTAAAAGATGTGTTCAGATGTGAGCAGAACTTGACTGGACTACCAGCTTCCATGCATAAATCTATTAAAACTGGTTCCATTCTCCACCTACTTCCCCCTGCATGTTCACTTCCGCAGAGCTCTCTCCCAGGGAGGCTTGCCTCGGTTTGCAGCCTCCGCCTGTTTTGTCACAGAAGAGGCGAGGCCCTTTTCAAAGCCAGGCGACTCTCCATCCTGGAGAGGGAGGGCCCAGGAGAGGCGCTCTTATTCCTCGCTTTCCTCTCTCCTCTTCTTTTGTAAGCTATTGACGTTTTTTAATTTTCGCTTCCCGTCCCCCGATTAATCAACTTTAACCGTGCAAAGAGATTTGTGGTGCATTCAGAATAATTTTCACAAATCTGTTTTAATTGAAAAATGTGTCTGGGTGGAATAAAAAGAAACAAAGGGGAGAATTTCCTCAGCCCAGAAAGTATCACCCAGCAGCGCTGGGTGTGGGTTGGAGAGTCAATACTCTATTCTGAATATAATAATAATAATAATAATAATAATAATAATAATAATAATAATAATTTATTATTTATACCCCGCCCATCTGGCTGGGTTTCCCCAGCCACTCTGGGCGGCTTCCAACAGAAAATTAAAACACAATAATCTATTAAACATTAAAAGCCTCCCTGAACAGGGCTGCCTTCAGATGTCTTCTAAAAGTCTGGTAGTTGTTTTCCTCTTTGACATCTGTTGGGAGGGCGTTCCACAGGGCAGGCGCCACCACCAAGAAGGCCCTCTGCCTAGTTCCCTGCAACTTGGCATCTCGCAACGAGGGAACCGCCAGAAGGCCCTCGGTGCTGGACCTCAGTGTCCGGGCAGAATGATGGCGGTGGAGACGCTCCTTCAGGTATACTGGACCGAGGCCATTTAGGGCTTTAAAGGTCAGCACCAACACTTTGAATTGTGCTCGGAAACGTACTGGGAGCCAATGTAGGTCTTTCAAGACCAGTGTTATGTGGTCTCGGCGGCCGCTCCCAGTCACCAGTCTAGCTGCCGCATTTTGGATTAGTTGTAGTTTACGCGTCACCCTCAAAGGTAGCCCCACGTAGAGCGCATTGCAGTAGTCCAAGCGGGAGATAACTAGAGCATGCACCACTCTTGCTAGACAGTCTGCAGGCAGGTAGGGTCTCAGCCTGCGTACCAGATGGAGCTGATAGAAATACTGATAAGATGAACAGTGAGACAGTTCTCACTTCCTAGTGACCACAAGTGGCCCCAGACAACCTAGCTAGATAAGATCTCTCCAGGTAAAAGACCACAATTCTTCATAATGCAAGCACCTGTACCAGAGGCTGCTCCTCTGGATCACTTTTCACTACAACTTTCCATGTTGCCTGGGAATGATGGGAGTTTTAGTTTAACACATCTGGAGGGCACCATGTTGGAGAAGGCTGATCTGGACCACGTGACTCCTTTGCTGCTCCAGCTGCAGCGGCAACTGCCCTTTTGCCAAATTCAGTTCAAGGTGCTGATCTCTGTACCCTTGACATTTGGAAGGGGACATAGCGTGGGTTGCCGGTACCCGGGGCGGGGCAAGTGTTTATGTTCCCCCTGGTGGACTGGGCAGCAGCGGTTGAGCAAGTACCCTGTGAGCAGGGGCAGGGCCAGCCGGGGCAGGACGCTCCGTGGGGCCTCCGATGAGTCTGCCTTTCTCCTCCCACTCAGCCACCCTACAACTGGGGGGGGGGAGGCAACGGGTGGGCCGTTTGGGGCAGTGTGGAGCCTGCGGGCACCCAAGCCACCATGTCACTCCCAGGAGAGATGTGTGGCTTGGGCATGCTGCAGGCCCCACTGTGAGTGCCGCCCGGCATTTTGTCACCCCCCTCAGTGGTGACACCCTGGGCGACCCGCCCCCACCACACACCCCTTCCTCCGCCCCTGCTGGGCTGTGGTCTGTCCCTTCACTGACCAGCATCTAATCAAGGGAGTCTCCCCTTGCAAACTAGCACCCACCTGGGAGCAGAGAAAAGGCAGAGAAATTTGAAACTGTGTCACCTTGTCCTCCTGTCCTTGCAGCGAGGGCTCGGGACAACACATGTGGCTCCAGCAGTGCTCTCCCACCTTCCTCTTCCTCCCTCCCTGCTCAGCTGGCCCGGGGGGGGGGGAGGCTGCCGTCCCTTCATTGGCCACAAGGAGAAGGAGATGGAGGCGTCGCCCCAGCCCCAAATACCTGGCCCAGGTGTGGCTTGCTTCCCCACAGCTCCAGCCTCGATGAAGGAGCCTGTCGTGGTGGCACCTGCTTTCGCCCCCTCGGAAATTTGCGCCCAGATCCATGCTCCCCGGCCCCCCATGCCACTGCATTTGGGGAACAAGCAGGGTTTTGCAACCCATGACCCTCTGTACGTTGCGGAACTACAACTCCCATCATCCATAACTAACTGGCCGTGCTGTCTGTGGCTGATGGGAACTGGAGTTCGACAACATTTGGAGAATATTTGGTGGGAACGCACCTTCTTTGTAGCAGCAGCCAAAGTTCTGGTTCTGACCTATAAAGACTTATGCATATCCTTTAACACACAGAGGTGTAAAACCAGAACCGGTTTTATTGGGACACTAGAAGGCTATGATTATACCTCAAGCCAGTGTGGTTGTAGTGGTTAAGAGCAGTGGACTCGTAATCTGGTGAACCGGGTTCGCTTCCCCGCTCCTCCACATGCAGCTGCTGGTGACCTTGGGGCTACTCACACTTCTCTGAAGTCTCTTAGCCTCACTCAACTAACAGAGTCTTTGTGGTGGAGGAGGAAGGGAAAGGAGATTGTTAGCTGCTTTGAGACTCCTTAGGGTAGTGATAAAAGTGGGCTATCAAATCCAAACTCCTCTTCTTCTTCTTCTTCTTTCTTCTTCTTCTTCTTCTTCTTCTTCTTCTTCTTCTTCTTCTTCTTCTTCTTCTTCTTCTTCTTCTTCTTTCTCCTCCTCCTCCTCCTCCTCCTCCTCCTCCTCCTCCTCCTCCTCCTCCTCCTCCTCCTCCTCCTTCGTATAAGCTCAGGAAGCTGATACCTCAAGGACCCGCCTCTCTGCACATGAACACCTGTGTTCTCTGGGGCCCTTCTGCATGTGCCCCCTCCATGGAATATCTGGAGAGCAGCAATACAAGAACAGGCCTTTTCCGTGACGGCTTCCAGCTTGTGAGATGCTCACCCCAGGGAGGCTCGCCAGGTACCTCCTCTTTGTTTTGTCTTAGGCAAGACCTCTCCTTTTTACCTGCGCTTTTGGACCTCAGTTTCAAATGGGTTTTTCAATATCTGCAGCCTCTTTTGGTGGGGCAGGATCTGCTAAGCCTGCCTTTTATTTCTACAGACGCATTTGTTTCTTTGTTTAGGTTGTTATTGATTGTGTTCACTTGTAATTGGTTTTAGAATCTATTTTGTGCTTGTAAGCTGCTTGGAGTCATTGCCCTGCCTAAGTGACGAACAAATATTAATGACAATAATAACAATAACATAATCATCATCCAGCTCCCTGCCCCAGGAGATTCTCCCTCCCAATTGCCTTCCCAAAACTCATTTATTGCAGCAGGCATTTAATCTTTCTTCTGCTGCCCTGTCTGTGTTATTTTACTTTTGCTTCACTTGTTCCTCCTCCTCTTAACAGTCTGATATGAAAATGGCTCAAAGTTTTATGGTGGGGTGAAAACTGCCTTTGCATTTTCACTGGGGTAGAGTTTTTCATGAAGTTCCATTTGTGTTTTCCACCGTGGTGGAATTTTTTTTTTTACCAGGTCAGCAGTCATTTTATCTGAAAAACAGATTGTGTGGCAATGTCCCTCCTTCCCGTGTAATAAAGACACAAGACGCGGTAAATGAGTTTAATTGGGTGGTTAAGGCCACAACTTTATTGATTACGAACGTTGAGCGGTATTGGCTTAGGCGTTGGAACCTATCAGACTATATCCGACTCCAACCCGTGTGTTGGAGCCCGTGAGAAGTTAACCACCAGCAAAGGAGCCCAGTGATGTACATCTACCGGAACTCCTCCTGTGGCCACCAAAGGGGGCATGCCCCTACGGGCCCTGGCATCTCCAGGCTCAGGACCAAGCCCCGCCCCCGGAATCCTTTAACGGAATTACTTCTCCAAATTTGGGCAGTTGCTGACGTAACCTGCCCCTCCCCGTCTAATTGTTATGCAAATTTCCAACGCCTAACTGCCCTAACCTAAGTTGTGACGAATTGCTATGAGGTAGGCGAAAAAAACCCATTGCGGCTAACCCCCCAATGGGAAAAATCCTACCAGGCCCCCTGGCCAACCAGGGCGACCAACTGACACCCATAGGCAGCGTCCCCTACCTAAGGGGTGGGCGGGCGGGTGAATCGTTCGCTCCGGCGAACAAGGGGTAAAAGAGGCAGAGTTCCCGTCTGCAGGGGGCTTTAAACTCGAAGCCCCGCCCCCGACTGACCTAATTGGTCGGTCCGGGTGTGATGCAGGCGGGAACCATCCATCACGCAGAGGCTGAGCTGGCAGCCCCTGCGCGATGGTTCAGTCGGGAAGCCCACAACCCCACCTCCGTAGCAGGCGCGGAAGTGGCTTTATTAAAAAAATAAACAAACAACAACAACCTTGTTTCATACCACTTCTTTCAGTGCCACATTTGTGGTTTTTAAAAAAGGAATATTTACATATTGACTCTTTGGAGCCTTGTTACCCAAAGGTCTCTAAGCGACTTTAATTACATTATATACCATGTTTAATGGTATGTTTTCATTCTCAGCATTGCTCCAAGGAACTGAAAGTGGCACATGGTCGTCAGTCGTCTCCTTTTATCCTCACAACAGCCCTGCGAGGTAGGTTGGGCTGAGAGAGAGTGACATGATCACTTAGGAAGCTTTGAAGCTGTGTTGAGGATTTGAACTCATGACCCTCCAGTCAAAGGCCAATATCACAATGGCTCTTGGAAAGTGTGCCGAGGAAAAACAACGGGAAAAGGGATGCATTTTTTAAAATGAAAATGAAATAGAGAAAATGGGAGTGATTTGGTTTGACGTCAGTAAACAGAAAGGTGTAGTTCTTATTGCATATTTTAATTCCCAAATTTCCTTCTTCATAATCCTTTTTGCAGACAGTTTTTTTAATAGAAAACATCGGCATATTTTACATTTTCCTGTAGAAGGGAGTTATTCTAAGAGTTTTCTCATAAGTGATCCATATTTCTTCCATCACCTCTCTTCTCCCCCTCCCCTTTTTTCTTTAGTAAACTTAATTTGAATTTAGAAAGTCTCCAAATGATAATTGAATCACAAGTTTGGATTAGAATTCTAGCAGCAACACTTGACTTGGTCAAAATCACTGTTATGAAGAGATGCAATTTTTACACAGTACTTCACATTGATTAAGTAATGTGTGAAAATGGGGAAAAAAGAATTTGAATCTTAATCATAGTCATTTGCATGAAATAAAAGTCTGTGTCAAGGGAATGCGCATTATAATAACTCCTCGATGTTTCGGTTGCATCAGTGAGCAAAGAAGTTGTATACTTCCCCCGCCTGACCCCACCAACAATGTATAAGAATTCCTTCATTTCCAGTGCGGCTTTTTTTGATGACGTGAGAGTTTTGCAATATGTGAGTTATTTCAGATGGTTGAGCCAGTGTGAACATGTTTGGGTCCTTTGGCACAGGGTGACAGAGGCCAATTTTACTCAAGCTTGGCACACCTAAGAGGATACTGGTAACCCCATCTGATGCATACCCTCCAACATTTCTCTGATGAAAATAGGGAGGCTCTATTTAGCAATAACAATAACAATAATAATAGCACCATGCCCATTGGCTGGGTTGCCCCAGCCACTCTGGGTCATAGCTGCCAAGTCTCCCGTATTCCCCGGGAAACCCCCGTTTTTCTAGCTGTTCTCAGCTGAAAAAATGGATTTTTTTGTTTTTCCCCAGTTTATTCTGGCGCGGTGGCCATTTGGGAACTGGGCGGAGCATGCTCAGAAGCGACTTTTGATGCAGCTCTGCCCAGTTCCAAAATGGCTGCAGTGCGACTTCTGGCGCGGCGGCCATTTTGGAACTGGGCAAAGCAGCATCAAAAGTCGCTTCTGAGCATGCTCCACCCAGTTCCAAAATGGCGGCAGTGCTACTTCCGGTCTGCTACTTCCGGTCCGGTCCCTTATTTCCCCCACAGGAACTTGGTAGGTATGCTCTGGGTGGCTTCCAACATATATAAAAACGTAATAAAACTTTAAACATTAAAAAAACTTCCCTATACAGATTTAGGTTTGATAAGGCCCTCAGCTACTGAAGGTAATGGGGCCCTTTATATGTCCAGCTGTCCTTTGTCAACAACAAATTGTCGCTGTTTTTTGTGTTGAATAGAGTCATACCTCGGGTTGAGTATGCTGCGGGTTGCGTACTTTCGGCTCAAGTACACAGCAGACCCGGAAGTGTTTACTTCCGGGTTCCACTACGCATGCATGCGCAAAAGCATTCTGCGCACTTCGCGCATGCGCAGAAGCGCTCTATTGGTGCTTCACGCATGTGCTAAAGCACCGCTCGGGTTAAGTACTTTTCGGGGTGTGAACGGCACCCCGGAACGGATTGGGTACTTAACCTGAGGTACCACTATATGGTAATTTATGGACCTAATAGGTATCTAAAGCTATTCGCACATGACAAAATATGTAGTTTATCAAAGTAATTGTTGAACTGAAATCCAGGTTTTTTTTCCTTTAAGTTTTTTTTTGGGGGGGCCCAAGAGAGTGGGACCCTAAGCTATAGCTTGTTTAGCTTATACATAAATCCGGCACTGACAGGTGTCTTCTAAAGGTTTTATAGTTACTTATTGTCTTGGCTTGGGGGTTGCATAACTCTAACCCTCCAACATTTCTCTGATGAAAATAGGGACGTCTTAAGGAAAAGTGGGACATTCCTGGATTACATCAGAAACCAGGACGGCGTCTGTAGATTGGGGACTGTCCCTGGAAAACAGGGACACTTGGAGGGTCTGCTGTTGCCTCTGAAGGATGCAGGTGACAAGACATGCAGTTGCAGCCTTAAATCTTCTCCTGTTCTACCATTCTTTGCCCCTGGAAACCTTTAGGCTAGGCTTCTGTCATGCAATCTATGTTGGGCTGCCTTTGAAGGACGCTTGGAAACTTCAACCGGAATATGGCTGCAAGAACGCTAACAGGGATGCTCAATTTCATTAAGATTTCTTCATGTAGGCTATTGGAATCCTGACCTACAATCTTGGATCATACCTGCCAAGTTCCTGCCTGAAAAATAAGGGATCGGACCGGAAGTAGCATACCGGAAGTAGCGTTGCCGCCATTTTGGAACTGGGCAGAGCATGCTCAGAAGCGACTTTTGATGCTGCTCTGCGCAGTTCCAAAATGGCCGCCGCACCAGAAGTCGCACTGCAGCCATTTTGGAACTGGGCAGAGCAGCATCAAAAGTCGCTTCTGAGCATGCTCCGCCCAGTTCCAAAATGGCCGCCGCGGCAAAATAAACCGGGGGGGAAACCAAAAAAATCCGTTTTTTCAGCTGGGAACAGCTGGAAAAACGGGGGTTTCCCGGGGAATACGGGAGACTTGGCAGCTATGTCTTGGATCTCTGGGTACATCAGAATAAAATACACAACAACAGCTAAAAAGGCATGTTCCAGAGAAAGTACGATAAAAACAGACCATCAGCAAAGTCAAACAACGGCAGTCCTAATGCCCAAGGCCTGAACAAACAGCCAGGTTTTTCACCTGGCACCTGAAAACCAGCAGTGTGGATGCCAAGTGAATTTCCAGGGGAGGGCATGCCAGAGCTGGGGTGCAGCCATGGAAAAGATGTCACTGCCAGGTTCCCAGTGGTCGAGTGCTAAGGTCGGCATCCCTGGAAGATATCAAGTCCCAAGCTTTTCATATATGTTGGAAGCTGCCCAGAGGGGCAGGGGCAACCCAGTAAGATGTGTGGGGTATGATGTGGGAGGGTGTGTTGGTTGCCCTCCCCTGCACACCTTCCGGCTTGTCAAGATCCTTTCTAAATTGTGGCAGCCAGAACCTGACACAGGACTCCAGTGGCCAGATACAAATACTCAAAACATACGCAGCTCTCCCTTCTCATCTAGTCTGGCCTTTAAGAGGCAAATTTCTGGCACTGCTTGCCTTAAGGCAATCTCCAGCACTTGAATCAGTTTCTTGGGCCAGCGTTATTTTACAGTGCTATGCATGTCTACTCAGAACAAGTTCCCAGTGTCTTTAACAAGACTTCCTTTTTTATTATTGCATTCCTATTCCACCATACGCCAGTGTGGTGCAGTGGTTAAGAGCGGTAGACTCGTAATCTGGGGAACCGGGTTCGCTTCCAAACTCCTCCTCCTCCTCCTCCTCCTAGGAGCTCGAGGTGGCATACGTGCTTCTTCCCCTGCTCATTTAATCCTCACAACAACCCTGTGAGGTAGGTTGGGCTGAGGAACAGTGACTGGCCCAGGTCACCCAGTGAGCTTCATGGCCGAGCAGTGATTGGAACCCTGGTCTCTCCCAGGTTCTAATCTGACCCTCAAACTGCTGTGCCTCACTGGATCTCCAGGTAAGGGGCTGCCAACCTGTTGCATCTCTGCTGAAATGAAACCCTACAGGGTGTAATGTTATGTTTTCCCTCTATGTAAGATGTCTCTTTTTAAAACAAAACGAAAATGAAACAAGCCGATCTCCACCCCCTGAAGCTCTCCAGCTTCTGAGTCTGCCCCCCCCCAATATGCCCTTCTCCGAGGACCACCACCACCCCGTTCGCTGAGAGCAATTCTGATGAGGAGACCAGAACATTACACAGTGTTCTGGATAAGGGCAGGCCATTGATTTGTATAATAGCATTATAATCCCTCTGAATTAGTCTGCTTCCACATTCGTAATGCATTCTAACACCCTGTTCCCATTTTTTATCCTTAGTGGCACGATAATCTTATTTATGCAATTACATTTATCTGAATGACCTGAGGGATGCCCAAAACATTCCAATGACCAGACGCTTCGGATAACTGGGAGTGTCGTTTATGGAGGGCGACAAAGGCACAGGACTGTGTGTGTGTGTGTGTGTGTGTGTGTGTGTGTGTGTACCCTAACATCTTTGGGAAATAAAACCAGTGGTTATATACTGAGTGACGTGGCTTCCTTATCCTCTTTGGGGGGACAGGTTAATGGCAGTGAATGTCTTGTGTGAGTGTCTGGAGGCAGTTGGCGGATGGATAGTGGCTAACAGATTGAGGTTGAATCCTGACGAGACAGAAGTACTGATTTTGGGGGACAGAGGGCAGACAGGTGTGGGGGACTCCCTGGTCCTGAATGGAGTAACTGTGACCCCCCCCCGAAGGACCAGATGTGCAGCCTGGGAGTCATTTTGGACTCACAGCTGTCCATGGAGGCACAGGTCAATTCTGTGTCTAGGGCGGCAGTCTACCAGCTCCATCTAGTATGCAGGATGAGACCCTACCTGCCCACAGTATTCCGTTACTACATCCATCAAAACCTATTTACACTGTTGAATTTATCTTAATACTGTCAGCGTTTTCAAATGTACACAATTCCCCCCCCCCATATATTCAATAAACATTTTCCAATCTTCTTTAAGCGTATGTGCTTCTTGTTCTGTATGTTAGGTCTGCAAGCTGCGCATATTCCATCAGTTTAAGTTCCCATTCCTGTTGTCTTTGTCCATGGAGTTTTCTTGGCAGGGATACTGGAGTGGCTTGCCAGTTCCTTCTTGCTGGAGGAGACTCTTGAGAGTCCCATGAACTGCAAGAAGTGTGCATGCACACGAAAGCTCATACCAAAATAAAAACTTAGTTGGTCTTTAAGGTGCTACTGAAGGAATTTTTTTATTTTACTTCGACCCAGACCAACACGGCTACCTACCTGTAACCAAACCTATCCATTCTTAAGGAAATCAGCCCTGAGTGCTCACTGGAAGGACAGATCGTGAAGCTGAGGCTCCAATACTTTGGCCACCTCATGAGAAGAGAAGAATCCTTGGAAAAGACCCTGCTGTTGGGAAAGATGGAGGGCACAAGGAGAAGGGGACGACAGAGGACGAGATGGTTGGACAGTGTTCTCGAAGCTACGAACATGAGTTTGACCAAACTGCGGGAGGCAGTGCAAGACAGGAGTGCCTGGCGTGCTATGGTCCATGGGGTCATGAAGAATCAGACACGACTAAATGACTAAACAACAACAACAAAGTTCCCATTCTTCTTTGGTTAGGACCTTGCTCGTTTTCCATTTTGGGGCTCATGAAACACGGGCCGCAGTATGCAGTTTGTAATGTATGCAGTAGTGGCATACATAACTAACTTTTTTCGACACCTGGGGATTTCCGTCTGCATTATCCCAAACAGCAGAGCTGTTGTAACAAGGGAGTCGTCTGCCCCCTATAACTTGCCCCAGTCAGCAATCTGCCTGCAGCTCTTGAAGCCAGTTGAAGTTTCTGAGCCCTTTCCAAAGGCAGCCCTACGTAGAGCATGTTACAGTGATCCAAGCAGGATTTGTCACTGCGGCCAAATCAGACATCTCAAGGAACGGGCGCAGCTGGTGCACTAGCTTTAATGGTACGAATGCGCTCCTGACTACTGCAGAGACTAGGCAGCCATGCTCAGGGCTGAGTCCCGGAGCACACCCAAAGGGCGAACCTGTGGCTTCAGGGAGAGTGTGGCCCCATCCAGCACAGGCTGAATCCCTGTTCCCTGTACCGCCTTGGCCAAGCGCACTTCTTCCTCATCTGCATTAAGTTTCAAGATACCTCTAGGACTGCAAAACGCAAGCATTTTGCAATGTATGCGAACACATTTGTGTGCATGCATGCGCAGCGTGGAGGTTTGGTGTAAGTGGCGGCTCGATCGGCATGAATATGGGATGGCTGGATTGCTCCCACATGGCTAAACCACTGTGCGTGCAAATAGCGAATCACCCTGTGCTTTTTTATATATTTCCATATTACATTTGCTGCTCCTGTGGCTAATCCACTCATCACCCCCTCTCTCTGCTTGGTTGGTGATTTGCAAGCAGCAAGTCTTGGTCGATCGCTGTGTGCTTTGTTGTCAATTGCACATTCCGTAGCTGTAGTTTGCCAGAGGGGCAACTGCAAAATGTGTGGGATTTCTTGGTTTTCCACAACATGGGTGGCTCGGGGGCGGGGGGGGGGGAGGTGTTGTTGTTATATGCCTGTAGCCCACCTAGGATAGCTGCATTGTTCCGAAATTGAGTGAGTCGTTGCGCCCCATCAGTAAGGCAATTAGCTACTCATAGGGCTTAATTAATCCATAATGTACTAAAACAACTGCCCAGTGCCCCCTCAAATTTATCCATAATTTAAGCCCCCAATGAGACTCTTCCGTGCATTTATATAATGACTATATAAATAATAATAATAATAATAATAATAATAATAATAATAATAATAATAATAATAATAATTTATTATTTATACCCCGCCCATCTGGCCGGGTTCCCCCAGCCTCTCTTCAGCATAAGACTGGACACCTTCAGCCAAGGATGAATGGAATTTATCAATTCTGATTTGACATTTTTCCAACCTGAAGCTCAGTTTTACCCCATTTCTGCTTGTTTGTTACGAAACGTCCACATGAAAAATTGTGAAATTTGCATGCAGCATAATGTATCTGTATACTGTATGTTATTTTCCCTAATATACAAAATAATGCACAATGCATAAGCATTTTTATACACATTCTTTTGTTTGCAGCAGTGCATCGCAAAGTTATGGATTTCAAGGGGTGCTATGGTTTGCACATTGTTTCAGGAAGTGTACAGCTTCTTGGCTGTATGGATATTTGAACGCAAGTCTTTCTCATGGCAAACATACTAACAACTGCAGGACACAGGCTTCCCTTTCCATGTCAAGGAGGAAGGCTCTGAAGGGAAGATGCTATAACTGAGCGCTTCTTCTTCTTCTTCTTCTTCTTCGATCACTTGTGGCCAAGTAAGATTGTCTTCCATATACACAGTTTTAACAATGAGTCCGTCAGTGACTGTGGAGGCCAGTTCTGGATCCACACGTCCTTCCACAGTAGGGACATTGGTTTCTAGGCGGGAGTTAATCACGGTGTGGATTTGCCAAGTGTGCCTTCCTCTTAGCACGTTTCTCCCTTGCGTCTTGAGTTCAAGTGTCTCCAAAGCTCGTGACACCTTTGGTGAAGGCTGTTCTCCAATTGGAGCGCTCACAGGCCAGTGTTTCCCAATTGTTGGTGTTTATACTACATTTTTTAAGATTTGCCTTGAGAGAGTCTTTAAACCTCTTTTGCTGACCACCAGCATTACGCTTTCCATTTTTAAGTTCGGAATAGAGTAGTTGCTTTGGAAGACGATCATCAGGCATCCGCACAACATGATGCTGAAGTTGATGCTGAAGAACCATTGCTTCGACACGGGTGATATCTTTGCAGAACGCTCTTGTATCTGCAAGGGATCATTGCAACGGCTGGGGGAGAACGACTGAGGCTACGTGCACACCACACATTGAAAGTCCTCTGAGACCACTTTGAACAGCCATGGCTTCCCCCAAAGAATTCTGGGAGCTGTAGTTTATTAGGAATGCTGAGAGTTGTTAGGAGCCCCTATTCCTCCCACAGAGCTGCATTTCCCACAGATACCTGGGAAGAGGGGTTGACTGTTAAATTATAGAGAATTATAGCTCTGTGAAGAGCATAGGGGTTTTCCTAGAACCCTCAGCAGCCTTAGAAAAACTACAGTTCCCAGGATCCTTTGGGGGAAGCCATGACTGTTTAAAGTGGTTTCATGGGGCTTTACATGTATAGCGCAGATTGGGTCATAGTTTGAGTTGTTGCTGTTGCTGTTGCTGTTGCTGTTGTTTCCAGCGTTTGTGTGTGGACATTGAAGGTGATTTTAACCTGTTTTAGTACATACACACATATTAGACCAGCTCGAAAAGCACAACTGGGACGGCTCTCACAAGAATAAAAAATACATTTAAAACATTGTACAACAACAGCTTAAAGATTAAAATATGAGATAAACGCATATACACAAAAAGACCTAGAATATGGGCTACCATACAAATTGGACCTGCCACCTGTTTTAGTGTTTTAACTTTTGTATGTTTTAAAGTAGGGACCCAGGTGGCGCTGTGGGTTAAACCACAGAGTCTAGGGCTTGCTGATCAGAAGGTCGGCGGTTCGAATCCCCGCGACGGGGAGAGCTCCCGTTGCTCAGTCCCAGCTCCTGCTAACCTAGCAGTTCGAAAGCACATCAAAGTGCAAGTAGATAAACAGGGACTGCTCTGACGGGAAGGTAAACGGTGTTTCCATGCGCTGCTCTGGTTCACCAGAAGCAGCTATGTCATGCTGGCCACATGACCCGGAAGCTATCTGCGGACAAACGGCAGCTCCCTCAGCCTATAGAGCGAGATGAGCGCCGCAACCCCAGAGTCGAACACGACTGGACCTGATGGTAAAGGCCCCTTTACCTTTACTATGTTTTGAAGTACAGTCGTGAAATTTTTCTCAAACTTATTGTTTCATCTCTTTGTAAAATACTTTGAGATTGTTGTTGTTTCTCACAGTCAAGCAGTGTACGACTTTGGTGAAATAAATAAATACTGAGCACGACTCAGGTGCACAAGGCCAGCTGTGGCACGGGGTCTATGAAGTCTCATTCATACTTATAAGAGCCCTCGACGAGCATGTAGGAGCCAGTCAATTCCTTTTCGAAGTATAATTGCCATTTACACCAATATAGCGTGTCTAAATCTCAAGCCGCCCCCTCCTCCCTTCCCCCTCTTTTAAATTCACTTATTAAATGTACATACTGTAGGACTAAAACTTAGCAAACAAAATCTATGCCCGGGAGCAAATCCTTTGTACAATATTTGAGGGGGAAGAAAGAAATAGTTATCCTGGGTGTCAAATGACAGAGGTGAAAAATAATTAAATTAGCCCCCCCCCCTCTCTCAAATGCATCAATTACTCCAGAGGAAGACTCCCCTGTTTAAATATTAATTTGAAATTTGGCATGCCATTAATCCATAAATATGGGTTGGTGGCGCATTTGTGTGACTTAAATGTGTGCATACCAGAGGTGTATTGACATAGCTGGCTGTAATTACTGCTCAAGGAAATGTTATAGGCTTTAGTCTGTTATGTAAGTTGAGCTGCGGATTGGGAAGACGCCTCTTGGATTGGCCTAATACTGCCAGTCAGTTGCTCCCCTGCGAAAAACTCTCCGAAGGCGTTTCCATCTCCAGAGTTGTTTTGTTCGGATTAAATACCAGTTTGGATTCAGCTTGATCACTAAAACAGAATAGATCAGCTCAACACTTGCATACATTTCCAGATGACCCAATAAAGGCTTTTGCTGGCTGACACGCTCCCCCCCCTCCAAGTTGCATTGGCACAATCTTACCCTGGGGGCCACATTCCTTCGAGGAGAACATTATATATTGGGCCTCGGCCCAATATACCTGAAGGAGTGTCTCCATCATTCAGTCTGAGGTCCAGCACCGAGGGTCTTCTGCCGGTTCCCTCACTGTGAGAAGTGAGGTTACAGGGAGCCAGGGAGATGGCCTTCTCGGTGGCGGCGCCTGCCCTGTGGAACGCCCTCCCATCAGATGTCAAGGAAATAAACAACTATCTGACTTTTAGGAGACATCTGAAAGCAGCTCTCTGTATAGGGAAGTTTTTAATGTTTGATCTTTTACCGTGTTTTTAATGTTCTGTTGGGAGCCACCCAGAGTGACTGGGGAAACCCAGCCAGATGGGCAGGGTATAAATATATTATTATTATTATTATTATTATTATTATTATTATTATTATTTGAAAGACCTGCAAACAACCCTCTAAAATTCTGAAAACCCCAGAAAAACCAGCCGCACTTACCGGACTGACATGAATGGTGGCAATTGCTCCCTCCAAACCTCCTTGCTCAGACTCCAGCTCTCCATGGGCCACAACGATCATAGAATCGTAGAGTTGGAAGAGACCACAAGGGCCATCCAGTCCAACCCCCTGCCAAGCAGGAAACACCATCAAAGCATTCTTGACATATGCCTGTCAAGCCTCTGCTTAAAGACCTCCAAAGAAGGAGACTCCACCACACTCCTTGGCAGCAAATTCCACTGCCGAACAGCTCTTACTGTCAGGAAGTTCTTCCTAATGTTTAGGTGGAATATTCTTTCTATTTATTTATTTATTTATTCATTCATTCATTCTGACTTCATCCATGGGCAGTGATGGGTGTTGTGATATTTTATTGTTGTTTTGTGTTTGGGATTGTAGACCTGCCATTTGGCCACATCCTCTTGAGACAAGTCTTTTAAAAAAACAACAACACCGAAGTGCGGCAACACTAGATCTGAGAAGGCCCGCTGCTCCAAGACGGAAGACACATTTCCAAGGTTTCATCCTCTAGCATGCCATTTTGTGCATGTGGCGCATGTGCTTTCTGAAAACAAGATGCCCCTGTTTCTGTGCCTGCAGAACCCTTGCCATCACTATGGGAAAATACAGAATGGAAAAGTAAAATCCTGCACAACACCACCCAGATCTTTTCCAGCTCGTTTTCTAGGATCTCCGAGCTGAAACCTTCCCAACACCATACGTATTCCTCAAAAGTGCTCAAGCCTTCAGAAACCCCCCAGACTCCCTGATTTTCTCACCCGCTCCCCCCCCCCAACTCCAGCAACTTCTCCTTTTGTGTGGCTTTCAAGGTCTTCTGAAGTGAGGCAATCTTTTTATATATTTCTCCCCTCCCTCCCCTCCAGCCTGCATCAAAGTTAGGACTTTGTTTGGGGAGCTTGCGACCAGCATCTGTTCCCTCTTTTTCTCAGGGGCTAAGGAGCCGAGTGCTGTTTGGCTGAAAAAGGCCCGCATTCAGCCTGAGATTGCCTCTCTTTTGCTTCTCTGTCACACTGTCAAGCTCAATCAGAAAGCAATGAAAGTGATACAGAGGGAAGACTTTGCTGGCTAGTCTTAGAACAAAGAGAACTCTGGAGCCTAGCACAGATTTCACATCCAATTTAACTCTTTGCAAAAGGATTTTAGGAAATACATAGTCAAGAGTTGGGGGAAAAAATGGAGTTGGGTCTACTATAAAGGCTAAAAGTATTATCCAGGCTTAGATAAGCCACAAAGATAGGTTGATAGTATTTTCGAGCATAAACCACATTAGCCGGTATTACATGTTGAAGCTTTCTTTACTCGTTAAGTTGCAAGGAGATTTGAGGGGAATTTAGCAGCTAAATAAAATGACTCTTTCATGATTCTTAGCCTTAACAGTCATTTTACTTGTACAAGGTGCATGAATAGCAGGGGCTGAAATCATGTTGTTTAACAAATCTGGTATTAGAGGGTTAGTCTCAGTTTACTTATTAAGAATTTAGTTGAGTAAAGGATTTTAGGCTCCAGGTCTTTGTGCTGGTGACAATGAAACAGGCCACTACTGACATTTTTGGATACATAGATTGGCTCGTCCTGTTTGATCTCTCTTGTTAGGCCTGCAATTAAGCCTCTGCTTAATTAGACTTTGCAGATCGGATATGTACAGGAAAACCTCCATCGAGGGAAGGGTGGTGGTTATTTCTGAGGCTTACACCAATAGCCTGTTTCTCCAGTTTAGATTTACAGGTCACTTTTTTCAAAAGAGCGAAATATTTTGATGTTTCAGAGAGATGACTTTAAACATTAATGTAACACACCGATGGGGAAACTGGGAGACAAGTTGGTCATTTGAATGGTTTTTTTCTTTCTCTGTGCGAGTTACCAACGGTGGTGTATTATTGCGGCTTCACTTCACACAGGTTTGCCCTGAAATACGATAAGCCCCATTCTATGCAGTGGGACTTACGCTAGGGTTAGGAATGCACCCTTAGTACAACTAAAATCTGTGGTCCATGATCATCTTTAAATCAATGAATTTCAGTGCTATGATGGGGATCAAGCCGATTCTCTGATGCTCAGTATAAATGTTCATTTGCACAAATCTAAACAATAGCAATTCTTTAAAGAATAGATGAGGAATGATTTTTTCCCCTCTTCTCTTTCTGCTTCTCGTGCTCGTTCGCTTATGCACGCATAAATCACAGAGCAAATAATGCAACTTTTGGTTGACAATCAATTCATTCTGTTTAAAAACGTCCATTACTGTGAAATTTCTGTTATCCTTCTGCTTGCCTCCCAAAAAAGGGGGGGGGGCTTGTGGTTTTGCAAAACCACAGCATTCATCCGGCCGTCCAAAGCTGCTAATATCTTGTAAGCACCCTTTTTCTAACATCCAGCCCTGTCTTCCTAGGACACATTATGGAAGCAGGGGGAAAAACACGCCTCTCCGAAAAGTCATCTTCCTTGGAGAGAATGTATCTCTTTAGAAATTCCCCAAGAACAAGAGATGATTACAAGGAAGAAATATGACGGACACTAACATTTCATCTCTGCATACAATTATGGGACAAATTAGAAATGCTATTATGTTAGTGCTTCGTAATTAAGTAAGCAATTAAAAACAAAAACAGTTCATTAGCAAATTGTCAGCGCTTTGCAGACAAGTGCCCAGCAAGGTCATGGAAAAGCAGGAGATGACTAAACATTGGGAGAGAGAGGGGGGAGAGAAAGACAGGCTAATGTGGTGGCAATTTGCAGTGTTTAGTTATGGTGGGGGAGAGTGGTGCTTTTTCCCAATTAAAATAATAATAATTTTTTTTCCTAGCAGGTTAGTGAGACATCTTCACTAACATTGCATGGCTGATGGTTCTCCCCCCCCCAACTTCAGCCTTTTGGTTGTAAGTAGGGGAAGGGAAGAAATTCGACTCAGTTTGCATTTAAAGGCAAATCAACCACATTCGCACTTGCGAAACAAAAATGTAGCCATCCTTCAAAATGCCCACTTCTCTGAATTTTGCAATGCAGTTCGCATGCCAAATAGCTGGTGCAAAAAATGTAGATGCTAGGATAAAGTGTGGGGGGGAATGCACACATTCCTAAAAATAAAATGCAAAAGATGTTATGTTTAGAGGAAAGGTCTTTGCAAAGATCTTACGCAAAATTGCATCCAAAATGTGGATATCATGAGAAATTACCACTGTAATGCTGATTAATTTTCCAGAGTGCTTGGAAAATAATAACAATTGTGATCAAAAATTGATGTGGAAAAGCGAGAGGCTTAGAAAAACTGATTTGCACATCCCTCGTTGTGAGGGATAGACGTGGCTTCTCCTGAGATTGCAGGAAAACTGCTTTTTGCCAGTACTGCAATCGCCAGTTGTGCTTGCTGGCAAAATGTGATTCATGTCCCATGTTGTGCAACATCATCACTGCTAGAGAGTCCAAAGGGCGAGGCAGATGTAAGAGTTTGGAAGTGCTGGAGGAGGTTTGGTAGCTCTTCTGCTGCTCTGTACATAAACTTTTATTTGTCTCTGTTGGGATGAGAGCTGAGCCAGCACTGATAGTGTGGGCTTTCTATACAGTTCAGATTTAATAAGGAAAAGCTGGCTATGGAGGAAGCCTATTGGCTAGTACCTGTGACATCACCAACTCACCTC
Organism: Zootoca vivipara; assembly: GCF_963506605.1. NCBI lineage: Eukaryota > Metazoa > Chordata > Lepidosauria > Squamata > Lacertidae > Zootoca > Zootoca vivipara. The sequence goes on from NC_083276.1 coordinate 5,985,344, forward strand.
CTCTCCACTTCAATTCATGAAGTTTTGCAACTCTTCTTTAAATGCCTGTGATTTTTTTTTGGGGGGGGTGTACAATGAAATATGAATAAACCTAAATTCTAGGGTACACAAGGAAGAACAAGACCCAGGACTGATCTAGCATTTTCCTATGTTGCAGAAGGTTGTTATGGATGCTACTAAAAAGCAAGATGCAGCCCACTTTGCATGCTTGAGCAAATGCCTATTGGATTATATCTGTGACGTCATTGAGTACAAGACACAAATCTCCGGGGGGGGGGGGGCTGGACACATACACCCCCACCAGCCCCAAATACCCCTTTCTTGAAGAGGAAATAAACCCCAAAATACATACTGAGCTCTTCCCTATCATTCCTCCCTACCTCGCAGCAATGGATCCCCGTTTTCAAAAATTCTCTACTACCACAAAATCACAAGTGAAGCACACTAAGAGGGTGTCTGTTTCCAATTCCTTTGGAGATCACCGTGCCTGCAAGCTCTTTAAGACTGCAAGGCTGTTTTTTGTTGTTGTGCATGTGTAAGTTGCATTGATTTCCAAGAGGCCTGTTTACTTAAGTAGATACAAAACTGGAGTCCAAGGTGACAGCTTTAATTTCTAGCCAATATATGCAGGAGAGAAATGTCATCTTAATATTGTCAAGCTCCGGAGGGGTAGCTGAGGTAGTCTGCAATAAGAAAGAAGGAAAACAATGTTTGCGGCAGCTTTAAATACAGTTGTTGTGTTAGAAATGTTGAGCCATTCCCCCCCCAACATAAAATGAAGTGGGTTGTAAGCCACGACTTACATCACGATAAGTGTGTTAGTCTTTGTGGTGCCACAAGGCGCTTTGCTGGCTTAAAAAAAGATCTCAACATTATTCCGTTGCCGGACTTCAGATAGGCAGAGTCCTAGTTATAAAGGCATGGCACAGAAGTCATTTCAGTTTATAGCAACAGGATTTCATTCATCCTGTGAGGTGCTTACGGTCGATATGTCCCTCAATTGGTTTGATTCTCTTTATATATATAAAAAAATACCCATGTTATAGGCAAGCTGTCTCCTGAGCAATTTATTTAGCATTAAAACCCACTGAAGTTAGAAGAGGACTTATTTCCAAGTAAACTTCTTCAGTGACTGATTTGTTATTAAAGCAAAACATAAGCAGATAAACGAACAACTTATATCTTATTGGGGTGTGTGTGTGTCCTGTTAACGTCATTCCGAGATTCGCCTTCGGAATAGTTTTATCTGCAGCCTCCAAATTGTTGGTTTGGGTTTTTTGGGGTTGATTTTTTTATATATATAAAAAACAAAAACACTCAGCTTTTATTAGGCAACACAACCGAACCCTCTCACCAGCCACCACCTTCTGCCGCAAAACATGGTTTCATGATGTTTTCTCCAAAGGCAAACAGTTGGCTGTTGCTAATGATTTCTCCTGTTGTTGTTTTAAAAAATGACGCCGATAGAAGCAAACACATTTCCCTCCGTGGATGGCAAGTCTGAACAAACACTGTCGTAAACTGTTGAATTGACTTTGAAATGGATTCTGAGGGAAGAAATGGAAGGTGCTGTTGCTTTTTGTGGGGGGGGGGGGGGAGGGGAAGAGAATGGCAGGATCCGAACTTGGCTGTGGTCCGTCTCCAGTTCGGAACAGATGCCCACCAATTTTGGCAAGGGTTTTTGTCCTCCACCACCACCACCACCCCGCCACCCTATCTGTTGCTGTTCACAATCCTAATGAATGTTATGTTTAAATAACATGAATAAAGATAAACCAACAATGAATTCAACTCCGGTTTGAGCAGCGGAATAAAAATGAGCAAGCCGCATTAATCTCCTGCCACCTAATCTGAGTTGAATTTCCTCTGTATCTGTGTGTGTGTGTGTGTGTTTGTGTAAGAATCCTTTTCTTGAGTCTCCTTGGCCATTGACAAGGTCTTTTGAGATGAATATGAAAAGATAGATTTAAAGGTTAAGGTCCGGGTCAGTTGGTTGCAGATGTTTTGTGAGAGATTGTTCGGTCGAGTTGCAGCTACTTCTCGCGCGACGAAGGAATTTCCAAGCGCCGCAGCCATGACCAGTGGGCTGCTGACTGGCGAAATGGGGTTTTGTTTCACAATTGATCCTCGCAAACACAAACATATGAGATGAAGTGTTTGCTCTCTTTTTAAAAAAAAAATGGGAAAAAGGAGGAGAAAGACGGTTGGGTCCTATTTCAGACACCCATCAATTGTTTCCCTGTACGGTTCTTAGATTCCTAACCTGTATACTTCATGGGCTCGGAGCAGGTGACAGCCATCCCCCCCCCACCAAAAAAGGGCAGCTGGGGGGGGCAGGTATACATCAACCAATGGAACTGTATCTATAGAGATTAGCATGTGGGTGGCAGTGGTAGGAGAACTACAAAAAAACTTTTTACAGACTATACAGTTTACAAAAGGCAATTCTAATATAACCACAAAAAGTTTCAAGTTCAACATGCAAATATTTTACAACACACATCTCTCCCGAAAAAACCATCAAAGCAGATGACAGGGCCGATAAAATGTGCAGGATTTCTGTTATTTATTGAAGACATTTATATAGCGCTTGGTTATCCGTCTTTTTTAGCGGCGTGCCTAAGAAAATGGGGCAATAAAGCAATAAAAGTTTCTAGGGGGATGACAAATACAGAATCTGTTTTTTTAAAAACACACACACACACACAAAAGCATACTGAAAGAAATTTCTGGAAGGATCAATACTCCTGTTTCTAAGGGTCAGCATTTAGAGTGGAAGTTACTAGAAATGTTTGTGTAACTCACCAATTTGGATTTCCTGTCTAGGCCGATGAGTTGTGTAGATGCGTGTGGTGTGTATTTTGTCCACTCAAATTCTGGTGTTGCTGCAGCAAATAGTCCCTTGTGTTCTCCTTCATGGAACCCCCCCCCCCCCAAAAAAAGAACTGAGACGAAAATATTGTGAGATTTTAATAACTCATTTTCAGGTTCAAAATCTTTCAGATCCACGTTTTGAAATTTAGCATATTTTTCCATGTATAAGACTAAATCCCCCCCCAAAAAAATTAAGTTTAAAATTGGGGGTCGTCTTATCCACGGCCAACTGTTGTTTTGGCCATTGTTATTAAAGATAAGAAGACAACTGGGCTGCCTTCAAGTCAATCAGTATTTTCACGCTGGTTCTAACTGTGCTTCAACCATTGTTCTCAACTACTGTAGTTCATTTTCATTACTTTGTATTTTAAAATGATGTTTTTAAAAATGCAAGTCGCCTTGAAATAAATACCAGCAACAAGTAAATAAACAATAAGCAAGTTGCCATATACCGAATCAGACCATTGATCTCTCTAGCTCAATATTGTCTGCACTGACTGGCAGTGGCTCTCCAGGGTTTCAAGCAGGGGGTCTTTCCCCTAGATATTCCGGCGAATGAACTTTGCACCTTCTGCATGCAAAGCAGATGCTCTACCCACAAGCTAGGGCCATTCAGTGAGACTCTGGTTGCAAGAACCAAAATCGGGTATATATGTAGACATGCTCCAGATTCTACAAAGCACTGTTCTTCCCTTGTGATTTGGGACCCTCAAGTGAGTTGCCCGAGCCAACTATCTGGCTATTTAGTAGTTGCAGTGAGTAGAAGATTTTGTCAGGAGTAGGTTTAGTCTTGGCTAAAAGTCATGTAGTGGACACATGGACCCCCTTTCCCTTTCTGTCTCTTTCCTATAACATTTCTTCTTTCTTCTTCTTTGGCGATCCCTCGTACCCAAGTAAGACTATCTTCCATAAACATGGTTTTAACAGTTGGTCCGTAAGTGACTGTGGAGGCCAATTCTGGATCCACACGTCGTTCCACAGTGGAGACATTGGTTTCCAGGCAGGAGTTGATCACGGTGAGGGTTTGCCAAGCGTGTCTTTCTCTTAGCACGTTTCTCCCTTTCGTCCTGAGTTTGGGTGTCTTCAAAGTCCATGACACCTTTGGTGAAGGCTGTTCTCCAACTGGAGCGCTCGCATGCCAGTGTTTCCCAGTTGTCAGTGTTTATACTACATTTTTAAGGATTTGCCTTGAGAGAGTCTTTAAACCTCTTTTGTTGACCACAAGCATTATGCTTTCCATTTTTAAGTTTGGAATGGAGAAGTTGCTTTGGAAGACGATCATCAGGCATCCGCACAACATGATCCATCTAGTCCAGCATCCTCTTCTCACAGAGGCCAAAACAATGCAGCCTAGGACCCTCGTACTTATGGGACCACCTCTCCTGATATGTAGAATCATAGAATCATAGAGTTGGAAGAGACCACAAGGGCCATCCAGTCCAACCCCCTGCCAAGCAGGAAACACCATCAAAGCATTCCTGACAGATGGCTGTCAAGCCTCCGCTTAAAGACCTCCAAAGAAGGAGACTCCACCACACTCCTTGGCAGCAAATTCCACTGCTGAACAGCTCTTACTGTCAGGAAGTTCTTCCTAATGTTTAGGTGGAATCTTCTTTCTTGTAGCTTGAATCCATTGCTCCGTGTCCGCTTCTCTGGAGCAGCAGAAAACAACATTTCTCCCTCCTCTATATGACATCCTTCTATATATTTGAACATGGCTATCATATCCCCCCTTAACCTTCTCTTCTCCAGGCTAAACATACCCAGCTCCCTAAGCCGTTCCTCATAAGGCATCGTTTCCAGGCCTTTGACCATTTGGGTTGCCCTCTTCTGGACACGTTCCAGCTTGTCAGTATCCTTCTTGAACTGTGGTGCCCAGAACTGGACACAGTACTCCAGGTGAGGTCTGACCAGAGCAGAATACAGTAAATGTCCCAGAGAGGACCCTAATGTCTGTGAATAATAACAGCCTAAGGGTCCGGGGCCCTAAGGAATCAGACTATCCTCCGCCAGGGCCAGGGCCTTTTCAGTGATGGCACCGACCTGGTGGAATGCTCTGTCCCCATGAAACTAGGGCCCTGCAGGACTTGATCTCCTTCCGCAGGGCCTGTAAGACAGAGCTATTCCGCCTGGCCTTCAATTTAGCCTGATCCCCCATTCCTTTTTCCCTTCCCTTTATCTATTAAGAAACCTTCCTGGGTCTCCACATTTCAATACTTCCCTGGTCTCCTTGCGGGCCTTAGCAGGACTAACTTAGCTACCGTGTCTCTCCAAAAATAAGACACCATCTTATATTTATTTTTCCTCAAAAAAACACACTATGGCTTATTTTCAGGGGATGTCTAATTCCCCCCCCCCTCCTCCTGCCATGGCCGGCATTGCTGCTGTGCCTATCACTATGCCTTATTTTCGGGGTATGGCTTATATTCCTTGAATGCCTAAAAATCCTGCTACGGCTTATTTTATGGCTACGGCTTATTTTATGAGAAACAGGGTAGTTAGCCCTGGCGATGATATATTTATGTTGTATTTTAAGTCGTTTTTAATCAATGTTTTATATTTGTTGTTAGCCGCCCTGAGCCCAGTTTCTGGACCGGGAAGGGTGGGGTATAAATAAAAATTTATTATTTATTCTTTTAACCAGATGTCTGTGGGAAACCAATGAACAGGATCCAAGCACAAGAGCAACTCTTCCCTCCTGTGGTCTCCAGCAACTGGTATTCAGAAGCATTGCTGACTCCAACCATGGAGGCAGAATTTAGCCACCACGGCTGGCAGCCATCGATAGCCCTCTTCTCCATGTTTCCTAAGTCAGGCTGGATATAAAGGTAGCAGGCAAACATTTTGACATTTTGACAAATCATCACACGCACACGAAAAGGAGCTCATTTCCCGGAACTGCCAAAAACATTCACGAAAAACTGAGAATACTTTTGGCCTTCTTCCTAGAAAAAGATACACACAGCCTAACTGTTGCCTGCAGCCTTGGGTTCGGGCAAAATGTTAGGAATTATAAGAAAATCCTTGCAGAACTTTAGAAGTCTGAGAAGTTCCCAGACAACAAATAGATCGCAATCTTCCCGTGCGCTTTTGCTTCTTCAATTATCGCGTCTCTATCAGTCGCTCCTCACATTAACATTCTTGTGAGTTTTATCCTGCATAACATTACCAATATAATGTTACTAATATAAGCCTTTGTGCATTATTCTGACATGATACTTCATTAAAAAGAAAAAAAAGCAGGGGCTTGGGTATAAAGATTATATGTTCTGAAACCCAAAGTGGCTAATCTCGCAAACTTCTTTGAAAGGAGAAGAGGGTGATGATCCTTTTAGATGGCAAAGGCGAAGTCGTGTTTCTCGTGTTTAATCTTCTTCCTGACATGTTTGCTCAAACGCAAGTCTTCCTTGAAGCTCAACTTGCTGGAAAGTTTACTTCTGTGCCCCATATTTATCTGTTGTTCGCACAGCATGTATTATCAGCAAACGGGGGGCGGGGGGGGGGAGAGATAACAAATTAAATGATACTTCACTACTGCTCTGTAGTGAACATCAGAAGAGATACCTGCTGGATCAGGCCAACGACCCATGAAATCCAGCATCCTGTTCTCACAGTGGCCGATCAGATGCCTGCGGGAAAACAGCAAGCAGGGTAGTGGCTGTTTCCAACCTGGTGTCCTCCAGACATTTGGAACTACAATTCCCGTTGCCCCCATAGGACTATAACTCCCATCGGGCATGCTGGGGAAAGTTGGGGAAGGCCGGCTTAATCACACAGCTGGAAGACGATGCTATCCCAATGATAAGTGGTTTCATAAACCATACAGATGCAAATCCATTTGCTTTCAGAGATGGAGCTGCAACTGGCAGCTTGTAAACATTCCTCTCTGGCAAAGAGCCATGGTAGAGCATCTGCTTTGCATGCAGAAGCTCCCAGATTCAATCCCCGGCGTCATCAGTAAGGGATGGAAAGACTCCTGCTCCAAACCCCTCAAAACCTGCTGCCAGTCAGTGTAGACAATATTGCACTAGATCAGGCATAGGCAACCTTGGCTCTCCAGATGTTTTGGAACTACAACTCCCATGATCCCTGACCACTGGCCCTGTTAGCTAGGGATCATGGGAGTTGTAGTTCCAAAACATCTGGAGAGCCAAGGTTGCCTATGCTTGCACTAGATGAACCAATGGTCTGATTCAGTAGAAGGCAGCTTCCTACTTTTCCAGGTTCATTGGCTACTTCTATGTTGGTTACCAGAGGGAAGGCCCTCAAGATGCCTCATGCCAGTGTGGTGTAGTGGTTAAGAGCGGTAGACTCGTAATCTGGGAACCGGGTTTGCATCTCCGCTCCTCCACATGCAGCTGCTGGGTGACCTTGGGCTAGTCACACTTCTTTGAAGTCTCTCAGCCCCACTCACCTCACAGAGTGTTTGCTGTGGGGGAGGAAGGAAAAGGAGAATGTTAGCCGCTTTGAGACTCCTTCGGGTAGTGATAAAGCAGGGTATCAAATCCAAACTCTTCTTCATAAGGTTGGCAGTTCGAATCCCTGTGACTGAGTGAGCTCCTGTTGCTCTGTCCCAGGAGAGCCAGTGTGGTGTAGTGGTTAAGAGCGGTAGACTTGTAATCTGGGGAACCGGGTTCGTGTCTCTGCTCCTCCACTTGCAGCTGCTGGGTGACCTTGGGCTAGTCACACTTCTCTGAAGTCTCTCAGCCCCACCCACCTCACAGAGTGTTTGTTGTGGGGGAGGAAGGGAAAGGAGAATGTTAGCCGTTTTGAGACTCCTTCGGGTAGTGATAAAGCGGGATATCAACTCTTCTTCATGCAAACTCTACAACCATCTTCACCAGCCTGGTGCCTTCCAGAGGTAATCCACATCTCACTTGATGGGAGTTGTAATCCAAAACATCTGGATGACAACCAGCTCTGGAATGCTGTGCTAAGGGATTCTGTTATGGACCAAGGAACCCTGGATTCAAATAACGTCTAAGCCAAAAATAATTTTCCAATAAGAGAGAGATGGTTTGTTTTTCGGTTGCCTCGCCAAGTTCAGCTTCCACAAATTCTGGGTGTAGCTGTGGCCCCAGTTTTAGTATTGTTTAATATTATTTTAATATTGTTGAAAGAAGCAATGGGCTTGAACTCTGTTCCTTCCAGACCAACCCTCTTGCCCAGAGCTTCTTTCACCCACCAATTATGAAGCAATCGAATTTCATTCAGCATTCAGTGAGCTGAAAGAACATCTTGAGAACTTCTTGAGAACAACTGTTGGAGGCGTGGTCACATCTACCTCTGCCACCCTGCAAGAATATTCAGCAAGGAGACCTTCAGTTTTGCCACCTGCAAACACACAGTATTTTTAAAGGGCCACACAACATTCATTCTTACCTTCCAAGTTCCGGACTGCAGAATCCGGAACCGGCAGCCATTTGACACCGGAAGTTGCGTCGATGTAACTTCCGGTGTCGCTTTGCCCTTCTATGGGCACCCAAAATGGCCACTGCCGGCTTCGAAAGTCGCTTGTACGCATGTCAGGAAGTGCGCCGACGCAACTTCCGGTGTCGCTCCACCCATCTATGGGCACCAAAATGGCCGCCGCCAACACCGGAAGTCACGTTTATGCACTTCCGGACATGCGTAAATGCGACTTTTGAAGCTGCCGGCGGCCATTTTTGGTGCCCATAGAAGGGCAAATCAGAAAGAAAAAAATGGCCACCGGCAGGAGAAAATAACGGAGAAAAACGGGAGACGAAGTGATACGGGGGGGCACCGGGAAAAGGTAAATAAAAAAGGGGTTTTCCCGGGGAAAACGGGAGACTTGGCAGCTATGCATTCATTCCACACTTGCAAATAATTGAGCCTTTGGTGTGACAGCATCTACACTTTGGAACTCCTTGCCGATTGACATTAGGCAGGTGCCTTCATTGCATCGTTCTTAGCGCCTACTAAAAAGTTTTCATTTTGGCAAGCCTACCCAGGCATGCACATTCCCTTCAAACTACCCAGAAGTTAGAGGAGCCCAATCTTTTCCCACTTGATGCTCCTGTGCATTTGGAAAAGGAAAACCCACATTTGAAGCATGTGCGAGCTTTTTCAAGCTGATGCTTCATGTTTTGCCCTTGTTCCGTGCCTGAGCAGAATATAAATAAATCTCATGCGAAGCATCTCTACAGCAGGAATGCCAGTGATCCTGCTCTGTTCCTTTTGTTACTTGCCCCGTTGACACATTATCCCCATGGAAGGCTAACATGTGATATGGTGGCCACCAGCTTAGAAGGTTTTGAAGGGAGGTTAGATAAATTCGTGGAGGATAAGGCTGTCAGTTGCCATGGCTCATGTTAGCTATATTCTAGCTCTGGGTTTGGAAGTAGGATATTATGTGATACCAGTTGCGGAGGGTGGTAAATGAATTTTCAGATTGCAAGTCCAAAAATAATAATAGCATGGACTAGAACGTGATTACTGCTCCCACACAGATTTTTTTTTCCACCCAATCTTGCAAGCTTGAGCCACCCTGAGCTCTCTTTACAGAGATCTTGTGTACCTTTCAAGTCTGCTGATTAGGATACAGAACAAAAAGTTTGCTCCTCAGAATGGAAGAGCGTAGCTCAGGGACAGAGCACTGAGGTCTCAGATTCAGTCTCCAGCATCTCAAAGAAGGGCTGGGAATATGCCTCATAGAAAAACCTGAAGAGCAGCTGCCAGTCAGAGTAATACTGAGCTGAAAGGACCCCGGGTCTGACTCTGTATAAGGTAGCTTCCAATGTTCCTAGCGGAGAAAAGCACCACCACGTTGCCAACTTTACACAGAAGAAGCTGCCTTGACCCAGATTAGGTCACTGGTCCAGCCAGCTCAGTATTGTTCATGGGTGGTGCTGTGGTCTAAACCACTGAGCCTCTTGGGCTTGCCAATCGGAAGGTCAGCGGTTCAAATCCCCACGACGGGGTGAGTTCCCGTTGCTCTGTCCCAGCTCCTGCCAGCCTAGCAGTTCAAAAACATGCCAGTGCAAGTAGATAAATAGGTATTGCTACAGCGAGAAGGTAAATGGTGTTTCTGTGTGTGCACTCTGGTTTCCATCACGGTGTCCCATTGTGCCAGAATCAGTTTAGTCCTGCTGGCCACATGTCCCAGAAAGCTGTCTGTGGACAAACGCTGGCTCCCTCGGTCTGAAAGCAAGATGAGCACCTCACCCCATAGTCACCTTTGACTGGACTTAACTGGCCAGGGGTCCTTTACCTTTACCTTTTTACCTTGTTCATATAGTCTAGGAGTAACTCTCCAATTTGTGAGGTTATGATGCATAGACAACTGTGGTCAGCCTACCCCAATCCAGGAACGGCTGTAGTTGTATTACCAACCAAAGTTGGTACAAAGCACTCCTAGCCACCAGGACCTAGTTCCAGCAGCACCCCCAAACTAGGCACTTGCTCTTTCAGAAAGAGTGCGACCCCGTCCAGGGCTGGCAATGCACCAGTTTCTTGGACCTTGGAACCATTCACCCACAGAGCTTCTATCTTTCCAGGACGATCAAGTGAATTTCCTTCTGCCTGCCCATTCAATCCCCACAGTGGCCAGGACTCCTGCTGTGAAAGGTTAGTTCTCTGCAACCATTTTTTAAAAAACAAACAAACATGCGCACACTATATGTAAAAGGATACGTAAAATGCCTCACAATAAATGCTATATTACATTCCTGCAAACAGCCGCCTCTTCACGTTTCTTATTTCTAAAGTGCTTGTTGCCAAAGGCAGCACACTTTTATTGATTAATTAAATTTCTGTCCCACTTTTCTCCAGAAGGGGACCAGGGGGGCAAACAAGGAATGAAACAAAACAAAAATATTTAACCACCCTGAGATCTATGAATGAAGAGCAGTATACAAATTTTAACAACGACAACAACAACAACAACATATTTTTGCACTAGACTGCAATCTTAACCATGTGTAAAGGTAAAGGTAAAGGGGACCCCTGACCATTAGGTCCAGTCGTGACCGACTCTGGGGTTGCGCACTCATCTCGCATTATTGGCTAAGGGAGCCGGCGTATAGCTTCCAGGTCATGTGGCTAGCATGACAAAGCCACTTCTGGCGAACCAGAGCAGCACACAGAAACGCCGTTTACCTTCCCGCTGTAGCGGTTCCTATTTATCTACTTGCATTTTGACATGCTTTTGACTGCTAGGTTGGCAGGAGCTGGGACCGAGCAACGGGAGCTCACCCCGTCGCAGGGATTCGAACTGCTGACCTTCTGATCAGCAAGCCCTAGGCTCAGTGGCTTAACCCACAGCGCCACCTGGGTCCCCTGAGTACCATGTGTACTCAGAAGTAATTCCCAATGAATTTGGCGAGGCTGCCCCCAGGTAAGTGGGGTAAGGATTTCAGCCTTAATTTGCTTCCTTTTGTGAATTTTATACACCAATGGAATGCATCACGCAAAATGGGGAGGACCATCTGGATTTGACTGCCCACTTTAACCATCCCGAACCTTCATCTTAGAAGTAAAATTAAAGTTAAAATACATTTCTTTCACCCTCCCTCAATTTATTATTATTTAAAAAAAAAACTTAGAAATGAACAGTGTCTGCCTTTGCTGGAATATGTGCAGAGGACAGTGCCCAAGATGATAAAGGGTCTGGAAACTGAGCCTTATGAGAAATGGCTGAGGGAGTTGGGTATGTTTAGCCTGGAGAAGAGAAGGCTGAGAGGAGATATGACAATACTATACTAGCCACTATGGATGTGGAATCTCTATACACCAACATCCCACACAATAATGGTTTACAAGCCATCAGATAAAACCACAGCGGACTTTGCTACCAAACTCTGCCACTTTGTCCTTACCCACAACCACTTCAAATTTGGTGATGACCTGTTCCTCCAGATCAGTGGCACAGCCATGGGCACCCGCATGGCCCCACAGTATGCCAACATCTTCATGGCAGATTTAGAACATCGTTTCCTAGACTCCTACCCACTCAAACCTCTCTTGTACCTACGATACATTGACGATATTTTTATTATCTGGACACATGGACAACAGACCCTGGAAACCTTCCACCAGACATTCAATGACTTTCACCCCACCATCAACCTAACAATGAACCAATCCATGCAAGAAATACATTTTTTGGACACTACTATAAAAATACAGGATGGACGTATAGACACCACCTTATACAGAAAACCAACTGACCGACAAACATATCTACATGCTTCTAGCTACCATCCCAAACATACCAAACAATCCATCGTATACAGCCAGGCCCTACGTTACAACCGTATCTGTTCCAACTCTACAGACAGAGAATCTCACCTAAGAGATCTACAGCAAACCTTTTTAGAACTAAAATATCCACCTGATGAAGTTAAACAACAGATCAACAGAGCCAGACAGATACCTAGGGAGAACCTGCTGCAAGACAGACCCAAAAAAGAAAATAACAGAACACCACTAGTCATCACATACAGCTCCCAAGTTAAAACAGTACAACGCATCATCAGAGATCTACAGCCTCTCCTGGACAATGACAGCTCCCTTTCTCAAGCTCTGGGAGGAAGACCTTTCATTGCCTACAGACAGCCACCCAATCTTAAACAACTCCTCACCCACAATAATACAACCACCAGACTTAACATGGACACTGGTACCAGAGCCTGCAATAAACCCAGATGCCAACTTTGCTGCCACATACACCCGGACAACATCATTACTGGCCCCAACAACATCCAACATACCATCTCAGGACTATTTAATTGCTCATCTTCTAACATTGTGTATGCCATCAAATGCCAACGGTGCCCTTCAGCTCTTTATATTGGACAAACAGGCCAAACCCTACGCCAAAGGATAAATGGACATAAATCTGACATCAGGAACCATAAGACTGAAAAACCAGTAGGAGAACACTTCAATCTCCCAGGACATTCTATACAAGATCTCAAAGCAGCTGTTTTATTACAGAGAAATTTCAGGAACAGACTGGAAAGAGAAGTTGCTGAATTGGAAATCATTACCAAGCTTAAAACCATGGAAGCACCTGGGATGAATAGAGACATCGGATTCTTATCTCATTATGCATGATCAAGTTACAGGTAGGTAGCCGTGTTGGTCTGGGTCGAAGTAAAATAAAAAAATTCCTTCAGTAGCACCTTAAAGACCAACTAAGTTTTTATTTTGGTATGAGCTTTCGTGTGCATGTGTTTGGTATGAGCTTTCGTGTGTTTCGTATCTGAAGAAGTGTGCATGCACACGAAAGCTCATACCAAAATAAAAACTTAGTTGGTCTTTAAGGTGCTACTGAAGGAATTTTTTTATTATGCATGATCAAGCTTTCTTTAGCACCTCAGCCCAGGACTAATTGCAGCCATCAGCAGCCATTAACAGCCATCTACAGGTTTACCACTCCCATCAGCCCATCACCCATTCCCACCCACCCCCACCACCCTCTGTATATATATAGGGTCTGACACTTCTGTTTCTAGTGTATCTGAAGAAGTGTGCATGCACACGAAAGCTCATACCAAAATATAAACTTAGTTGGTCTTTAAGGTGCTACTGAAGGAATTTTTTATTTTGCTTCGACTCAGACCAACACGGCTACCTACCTGTAACAGGAGATATGACAGCCGTCTTTCAAATATATTAAGGGCTGTCACATGGAAGATGGAGCAAGCTTGTTTTCTCCTGCTTCAGAGGGTAGGACTCAAACCAATGGCTGAAAATTACAAGAAAGGAGATCCTGACTGAACATCAGGAGGAACTTTCTGACAGGAAGAGCTGTTGGACAGTGGAATGGTCTCCTTTGGGAGGTTGTGTGTGTACTGGACTAGATGGACCAATGGTCTGATCCAGCAGGTTCTTCTTGTGCTCTTTAATATTGTCCCCAAAGGGCAACCCAAATGATCGAGGGGATGCCAAGACATGAAGGGCTTCTGCAGATGTCCTCTTCGGTGTGCATTCATTGATCTGTAAGACACCTGGTCTGGGGGAAAGGTGGGATATGGATGATTAGTCTGGGGTGCTTTAGCTGAGATTCCTGAATTGCAGGGGGTTGGCCTGAATGTCCCTTTGGGGTCCCTTCCAACTCTACGATTCTGTGATTCTAGAAAAAGATGTGCCAGAACTCACCAAGAACGCCTCCCTCTTTCTTTTAGAATGGCAATGGTGCCCACCTGAGAGGTGCTGGGGGGGGGGAATCCCGAAGAAGAAGAAGGAGAAGAAGAGGAAGAAGGAGGAGGAGGAGGAGGAGGGGGAGGAGGAGGAGGAGAAGTGGTACTGGTTCCTTTCCAATCAATCAGTACCTCTGGAGGATAGGACTTGAACCTGCTCTGGAGGGATAGGACTCGAACCAATGGCTTCAAGTTACAAGAAAGGAGATTCAGAACCGGCATCAGGAAGAACTTTCTGACAGTAAGAGCTGTTTGACAGTGGAACTGTCTCCCTTGGGAGGTGGAGAATTCTCCTTCCTTGGAGGTATTTAAGTAGAAGTTGGATGGCCATCTGTCATGGATCCTTTGGTTGAGATTCCTGCATTGCAGGCAGTAGACGACCGCTTTCCAACCCCACAATTCTACCATTCTATGTCTAAATGGCAAGTGTATACTCAATTGTAGAGAGAGCGGCTGCAGTCCTAACCCAACTCACCTGGGAATCAGCTTTGCAGATGTCACTTGGGCCTTGAATCAGGAGGAGGAGGAGGAGGAGGAGGGGGAGGAATTTGGATTTGATATAATAATAATAATAATAATAATAATAATAATAATAATAATAATAATAATAATTTATTATTTATACCCCGCCCATCTGGCTGGGTTTCCCCAGTCACTCTGGGTGGCTTCCAAGTATTAAAATACAATAATTTATGACTCATTAAAAGCTTCCCTAAACAGGGCTGCCTTCAGATGTCCTCTAAAAGTCTGGGAGTTGTTTTTCTCTTTGACATCTGGTGGGAGGGCGTTCCACAGGGTGGGTGCCACTATCGAGAAGGCCCTCTGCCTGGTTCCCTGTAACGTGGCTTCTCGCAGCGAGGGAACCGCCAGAGGGCCCTCGGTGCTGGACCTCACTGTCTGGGCAGAACAATGGAGATGGAGACGTTCCTTCAAGTATCCCGTTTTATCACTACCCGAAGGAGTCTCAAAGTGGCTAACATTCTCCTTTCCCTTCCTCCCCCACAACAAACACTCTGCGAGGTGAGTGAGGCTGAGAGACTTCAGAGAAGTGTGACTAGCCCAAGGTCACCCAGCAGCTGCATGTGGAAGAGCGAGGAAGCGATCCCGGTCCACCAGATTACAAGTCCACCGCTCTTAACCACTATACCACGCTGGCTGGTGTATCCAGGAGTACCTCCAGGTTATGTACCTCCTTCTGAATAGTGTAACACAAGCCCAGGTAGAACATACAACTGGCCTGTCCTCCATGCAGATTCTTTGCTATCTTGAACAGCATCTTTTGAATAATACGACAGGTTTCTACACACAGAGGAAACCCCCCCCCCTTGCTTCTGGTGTCTGTTTTGCTTAACAGCTATCGCCACAGCCATCCTGATTTCGGAATTCGAGGGACTAAATGGAAGCCAGGCCTTCAAGATCCAGATCTTGAAGCTTGCCAGCTGAACCATGATGCCTACCCATGAAGCCCGGTCAAATGTTCATGTGCTTAAGACATGAATGATGGGGTGCAGGCCCTGTTTTCCACTTTCTTTCCCCCTTTCCCCCTCATTTCAAATTGAAAGGATGTCTGTTCTAAATTGCACTCAGCTCTAACCCTCCCGTCTTCCAAACGTCAGCGATAGGGGATATCGGGTCTTGAGCTTTGGGATTTTGGTTGATTAAACAGCTTCCCGGTCTCATCTTTTGTGTCTAAGTGGAATGTCATTTAAAGAAGTGTATATATATTTATATATATATGCTTGGTATACACAACACATTTATTTAATTTTTTTAAAAAAAATATTTAATCTATAGCTCAAGTAGTCAACTGCTTGTGGAGGGGAGGGGAAAACCCGTGTAACTGACAGTTTGTGGGTTTTATGGAAGTGGTGGCATTAAAGGGCATTATTTAAATTTGCTTCTAAATACTTGTTTGATAAGTAGGGATCTGAATGATTTATTCATATCACAATTTACTAAGGCATGTTAGATAGCTCCCTTCTCATTCATACCCTCCTGTCACTCTGTTTTTATATATGTTAGTTTAAAAAGATTTACCCAATGTAAATAAGAACAATTATAGAATTACAGAACGGGATTACTTCTGAGAGAATTGCGGGCGGGGGGGGGGAGGCGGGGAGAGGATCGGGGGGGGGGAGGCAGGGAGCGAAATAACCCTGCAGTGCATTCTTAGTGGCTATTCTCTTTGACTCCATCATTAAGGGAGGTATTCAAGAATGTCTAGAGGGTGAAGAGAGCAAAAGTGTGTTTTCTTTTCGATATGATAGCCGCATTGAAGATATTCTTCCCCGTACAATGGATTCTACCTAGCATTATCTTTGTAGGAAGCTGCTTTCAGCTGAAAAGCAGGAGTGAATAGGGGTGTCATGACATGGGATTAACAGTACAACCGGATAGTAAATCAAATGTTTGAGATGAGGGGTGGGGGGTGGGGATGGGGAATCAGGGCTGGAGGGGAAAGCGAAATGTCTAATGTGACATGCATCACTAGAATGAACTGGCAGCGTTTCATCGAGATGAGCAGACGGGGAGGTGGGGGGGGGTTGGGGTGGAAGAGAAGAAAAAAGATAATATATAATTATACGGCAAGGTTCTTGAGACTCGTACTTTAATGCAACTTTGGGGAGACACGCAGCCCATTTTAACCAGCCAATCTCTCTGTAATGAATCTAATCGCAATGTAAAACATTCCCTAAGACTGTGGGCCGCACTGAGTACTAATTAGGGGGAAAGTCGATCTTGAGAGAGGCGGAGGGAGAGAAGCTTCTGCTCACGGGGAAATCAAATGGCTCTGAGTGACCGTTCCTGTGCAGATGAATTAAGTTCTTAACCTGAGGGACCACTGTATTATATGAAAGCAATTCATCACGACTCAGCGGATACATACAGTGGTACCTCTACTTACGAATTTAATGCGTTCCGAACGCACATTCGCAAGTCGAAAAAAAATGTAAGTTGAATCCCATAGGAATGCATTGTGAGAAAAAAATTGTAAGTCGAAGCAACCCTATCTAAAAATTCATAAGTAGAAAAAATCCTATCTAAACAGCATCCAAGATGGCAGACGGAGCTCCATTCGTAAGTAGAAACATTCATAATTTGAGTCATTCGTAAGTAGAGGTACCACTGTATAAGCATGCTGGGAGAAAGCAGTTAAAGGGAGCCAGTTCTATGAGTGATGGATTGATGCAGATGTCACAGAATGTGCAGGCCAGTAATCACACAGTTCAAAGCTGGAGTTGACTCCTTACCAGCAAAAACATGATCTCCACAGACTTGGCTGAGTGTCAGGCCTAATGAGCAGAGCAGCTCATGCCCAATGGTCTAAGTCCATAAAACTCAGTTGCCGAGACTGAAAGTCCCTGCCTCCACACAGCCATCTAAGTCCCCTCCTCCCCAAGCCTTTTCCCAATCCGAGACTGCGTCTGCATGAAGCCAACCTCTTCTACACCCTTTTCATGCCTCTTCTGGTTCTGGGAGACAAGGGGGAGGGGAGATTGTTGCAGTAGGAGGGGAAGATACTTGTGACTCGTCTCTGCGTCTTGGCCTCCCTCCTCTCCTGCTTCAGCTTCTGCCTCCAATTCTGTCTGCCAAATTCTCCCAGCTCACTATGCCCTGTTACCTCTCCAGCTTCCGACACGTCCTCCTCCCAGTCTGCTCCCTCTTTTCCCTCTGACGATTCATCGTTGTCCCACCATCGCTTTCCGGGCTCTGAGCCTTCTTCCTTGGGGGGAGGGGTTCCCCCAACTGGTTTCCCCCACCATTCCTCCGCGTCCAACCAGTCCATGACAGCACAGCTGTAAGAAATAAATGGTATGTAAAATTACTGTGTGATCCATTGCTATTTCTATTAACCTGTACCAAGAATATATTGAGATGAGATCTGACACTGGGACAGGGGAAACTCAGGCCTGGGGGGTCGGCCACATGCCCTCTATCTGGCCCTCAGGCTGCACACCCCTTACTAACTCTGCTTTGCCCCCCCCAAGTGTTTTACCAGGGTGGAATGTATCCTCCTTTTCTGCATGGATGGAAGATAGAGAGTTCTTTTGGGATAGAGCTGGATAGCTCAGTTGGTTAGAGATTGGTGCTGATAATGGCAAGGTTGCAGTTTTGATCCCCTTATGGGGCAACTGCATATTCCTGCATTGCAGGGGGTTGGACTAGATGACCCTCAGGGTCCCTTCCAACTTTACAATTCTATGATTCTATATACAAAAGTAACACTTGCATACATTGCTTCGCCCACTTTTGTGTGCGCTCCCCAGCCCTTAGAAGCTTACTCAGAAGGGTATGTTGCCCCCAGTTGAAAAAGGTTCCCCACGCCCATCTCAACACGATGACAGTCGCTCTTACTGATTCTACAAAATCTGGGGTAGCATTGATCGGTTCCCACGACATCCGAAAAATTAACAAACTTTGCTTTGGTTAAAATAGAAAATTGATGACACTGGAACTACTCAAAGGACATTTATTTTAGTTTAGTTTAAAATAAAAACTCAAAAAATCATACCCTGCTTTTTTGAGGAACTTTCTCCATAAAAGCAGCTCACAATCTGTTATCGAAACCAAGATAATATAAGCATTCCTTTATTATATATCGGCAGAGCAAAGTACACGTATCTGTAAAGGCATCTACAAATATGACTCATTTGAAGAGTTTCAAAATACAGGTCATTATTACAGCCATTTCTTTGCCTATTATTCCATGTGTTGTAGAATCATAGAATCATAGAGTTGGAAGAGACCACAAGGGCCATCCAGTCCAACCCCCTGCCGAGCAGGAAACACCGTCAAAGCATTCTTGACATATGCCTGTCAAGCCTCTGCTTAAAGACCTCCAAAGAAGGAGACTCCACCACACTCCTTGGTAGCAAATTCCACTGTCAAACAGCTCTTACTGTCAGGAAGTTCTTCCTAATGTTTAGGTGGAGTCTTCTTTCTTGTAGCTTGAATCCATTGCTCCGTGTCCGCTTCTCTGGAGCAGCAGAAAACAACCTTTCTCCCTCCTCTATATGACATCCTTTTATATATTTGAACATGGCTATCATATCACCCCTTAACCTTCTCTTCTCCAGGCTAAACATACCCAGCTCCCTAAGCCGTTCCTCATAAGGCATCGTTTCCAGGCCTTTGACCATTTTGGTTGCCCTCTTCTGGACACGTTCCAGCTTGTCAGTATCCTTCTTGAACTGTGGTGCCCAGAACTGGACACAGTACTCCAGGTGAGGTCTGACCAGAGCAGAATACAGTGGTACTATTACTTCCCTTGATCTAGATGCTATACTCCTATTGATGCAGCCCATCTTTCTCAAATGTGCACTGAACAGTGTTTTTTCTGTGTGTTAAGGCTGGAGCCTTTGGCAAAAGTCTGTCCCCATCAAAAGTCCAGCTGCATCTTTTTGCATCAGCTGGATCTTCCAAAGGGTAATCCCATGCGGAGCGCACTGCAACAGCAGAGGCTTGAGGTTACCAGTGCATGAATCACTGGGGCCAGGCTATCCCTGCCCAAGAACAGCTGCATATGCATACCGGCTGCAGCTGGTAAAAGGGAACCCTAGACCCTGATGCTTCTTCAGCCTCTGGTGACGAAGACGGATCCAGCCACAACCCTCATATTCCAGGCCTGTTCTTTAAGAGAGAATGCATCCCCGTATCTCCCTCTCTCATAACATAAGAACGCTTGGACATCTGAGGAAGCTGGTTGTTGGAGATTCAGGACAGATAAAAGAAAAGCCTTCAACATATAGCAAAGGTCTATGAGACTCTGGGCAGGAAGCTGAAGGGTGCAGGTGGCTTTTTCATCACAGCTTCCTGTTGAAGGTCGTGGCTCCGGAAGGGAGAGAGGGGAATACCGGAAGTAAACCACTGGCTGCGAAGGTGGCGTCATCAGGAAATGTTGTCTTCCTCCGCTTCCTTGAGGAAGGACTTCACCACACCACACCCTGAGCCCATCTGGTCAACTTCTGTCCCCTGAGAAATCCCTCAGAGTATTCACAAAGCAGTGTGGTGTAGTGGTTAAGAGCGGTAGACTCGTAATCTGGGGAACCGGGTTCGCGTCTCCGCTCTTCCACATGCAGCTTCTGGGTGACCTTGGGCTAGTCACACTTCTCTGAAGTCTCTCAGCCCCACCCACCTCACAGAGTGTTTGTTGTGGGGGAGGAAGGGAAAGGAGAATGTTAGCCAATCTCCTCCTCCTCCTCCTCCTCCTCCTCCTCCTCCTCCTCCTCCTCCTCTTCTTCTTCTTCTTCTTCTTCTTCTTCTTCTTCTTCTTCTTCTTCTTCTTCTTCAATCCATCTGGTTCCTTAAGTCTCCAGGGGCAGACCTTCCACATTGGTCCTTCACTTCAGTGTGGCAGGCCCTGCTCTGTGGAACTTTTTGCAACAGATGTTCAGAAAAAGTCTTCCCTGCTCTCTTCCAGATGTCTT
Source organism: Zootoca vivipara (assembly GCF_963506605.1). Classification (NCBI taxonomy): domain Eukaryota; kingdom Metazoa; phylum Chordata; class Lepidosauria; order Squamata; family Lacertidae; genus Zootoca; species Zootoca vivipara. The sequence goes on from NC_083276.1 coordinate 6,005,811, forward strand.
CTAAAAACTATCTTGTTCAGACATATCTTTGGAGTGCATTTTTTTATATATACCAACAATATTTTGTTGATATGTTACTGATGTTCTTACTGTTGTTGCCATGGTATTGTGTTTTTCTGTTGCAAAAAGGTAAAGGACCCCTGACAGTTAAGCCCAGTCGCGGACGACTCTGGGGTTGCTGCGCTCATCTCGCTTTACTGGCCAAGGGAGCCGACGTTTGTCCACAGACAGTTTTTCGGGGTCATGTGGCCAGCATGACTAAGCCGCTTCTGGCAAAACCAGAGCAGCACACGGAAATGCCGTTTACCTTCCCGCCGGAGCGGTACCTATTTATCTACTTGCACGTTGACGTGCTTTCGAACTGCTAGGTTGGCAAGAGCTGGGACTGAACAACGGGAGCTCATCCCGTCGTGGGTATTCGAACCGCCGACCTTCTGATTGGCAAGCCCAAGGCTTAGTGGTTTACATCACAGCGCCACCCGCGTCCCTTTTGTGTTGTAGATGCCTGCATTTTCCATGAAAGTGCTGCTTATAGATATAAGATAAGATATCCTTATCCTGATTTTGCTTTAACCATTAGTCCTCTCCATGCAGAAGGTTCCAAGTTCAATCTCTAGCATCACCTGTTAAAGGCCCCCCCCCCCGGTTTTCTAGATGAACTAAGAGTCCAACTCTGTACAAGGAGAGCTTTATATGTTCCACTGATTCACCAATGAACTAGTTTTCCAATCTGAGGAGCACAGAACAGCTTTCAGCCTGGGCTGTGCCTTTCCACTATCTGTTTCCGAGCATTTGTTTGCACAGGGAAAGGGGTTAAACGGAGACTCGCATGATGTCCCTCTAATATTCCCCTGCAAAGTTAGTACAAAAATATTCTGTGCCGCCAAAGCCCATTAAATATTCAAACTTTAATATATATTCCTCAGTAACAAATGTACAGTTAGATAACACATAAAGAATTATGAATGACTAATTATATTTTGCATATTTACAGCAAAGACAATTAGCAAATAGCTTTTATATGCAAAATAAATGAAAAAGTAATTAAGATGCACTAACTAGAGCAGCAGTATCAAGTCTGTTGTCTTGTGATTCACTCCTAACAAACATAATAATTATGCATTCATTGTCATATAATTAAAACAGCTCTGTCCTTTAGAAAACTGGTTATTTACTGTATAATAACCTGAAGAGATGCAGAAGTTCCTCATAATAGTGAGAAGGATAATTAAAACATTTCTGCATGGAGTCTGCTTGCGCAGTTGAGTTGATTATCATGAACTTGAAGTAAGAGACCAATTTACGATGAGATTCAAATGTCTCCCAAGCAAACCCTGTGAGTTCTGGAGCACAAAAGTTGTTGGCTTCATTGCATGGGTCATCGACAGGCCACCACCAGTGCGTGAACCAGCCTTCGCCAACCTGGTGCTCCCCTGATGTTTTGGACTAGAATTCCCAGCAGCCCAAGCCAGCACAGCTAATGGTCGGGGGGACGGGACGGGAGTTGCAGTCCAATATTATCTGGAGGGCACCAGGTTGAAGAAGGCTGGCATGGACAACAAAGCTGCCATTCTACATGCATGTACGGTAGGAGATATTGTGGAGGGGTTGCTCAGGTCAGGATGAGGGATGGGAGGAGCTGGAGAAGCTAGAGAAAGATGATCCCAGGAGATCATCCAGCACGAAACATCTTAGTTGCCCAGGGATGGAGGGGACAGAGCAGATACAGAATCCAGTCCTGGAGAGGGACTCAACAGACTTCCACCCACCTGATTCATGGAGGCCCAGCTCACAGCTCCGGTACTACCTCCTCTTTCATCACCTAGGTCAGGGGTCTGCAAACTAAGGCCTGTGGGCAGGATCAGGCCCAATTGCCTTCAGGATCCTGCCCACCAAGTGTCCGTGGATCAGCGTGGGGATTCTGTTTGTTCGGGCTGCGCCATTCCCCACCTGCACCATTCCATTCCCCCCCTCCCTCACATGCACCACGGCGGTGCCTCCTCCCTCCTCCTGGCTTCTCCCCGCCCTGCCTAGAGGAGGAAGGGGGCTGGGCTGAGCTGGCTGAACGCCATTTTAAGCAGCCCCTCTCCAGAGCCAGCCCTTTCGCGCCGCTCATCCTCCCTCTGCTGCTGCCGCTGCCCTGGTGCTCCAGAGAGTGGAGCGGACGAGCTCACTCTGCCTCCCCATGAGAAGCAGCGGTGGCGGTGGAGGGAGCAGCAGCCCCAGGGAAGGTAAGTGCAGCAGTGGCTGGGGCTGGGGCTTGGGGTAGGGAGGAAGACTACTTGCCCCCCTCGCCTCTTCTTCCACCACCACCCCCCGTGCCGCTTCTCCGGCCCGCCACAAGGTCTAAGGGACAGTAGAATGGTCCGCGGCTAAAAAAAATTGCTGACTCGTGACCTAGGTCATGGAGACACCAGTGCTAGTGTGAACAGACAGCTCAAGCCACAACCCACTAGGAGAAGCTCCCGGTTGCTTCTCCAGTCCAAAGATGTGTCTCACTTGCTGCACTGAAGCCATCCTTATAGCAAGGAGTCTTGGGGGCATGTCAACCATTGGCTCAACATCTTAGCTTGCTTAGCCCTGCCTTGCGCCTGTCATGCCTTTGACCTGTGCATTGCCTATAGTGTGTGCTGATTTGAGCATGGAAGCTTCTGGTAGAAACTGAAATCCAAGCAGGAGGCAGGGCAAGGCCACTGGTCACTTCTTGATGTCTGCCCAGCTGGCATGGCAACCTGCTCCATAAATGAGCATCATAAACCACAGTGAAGATCTGTAGCAATTGGATTTAAGTAACTTTAATCCTGTTGTTGTTGTTGTTGTTGTTGTTGTTGTGTTTATTTAAATCCTGAATTTTCCCCAGACTCAAGGTGGCTTGCACAAATTAACACAACACAGATAAAATACAAAAAGCCATATATATATATATATATATATATATATATATATATATATATATAGAATCATAGAGTTGGAAGAGACCACAAGGGCTATCCAGTCCAACCCCCTGCCAAGCAGGAAACACCATCAAAGCATTCTTGACATATGCCTGTCAAGCCTCCGCTTAAAGATCTCCAAAGAAGGAGACTCCACCACATCTCTTGGCAGCAAATTCCACTGTTGAACAGCTCTTACTGTCAGGAAGTTCTTCCTAATGTTTAGGTGGAAGCTTCTTTCTTGTAGTTTGAATCCATTGATATATATGACAATTGTTTCAAAGTAAGTCAACTGTAATAGAATTGAAGAAAGAAAAGAAGAAATCTCTTAAAATACAGTTAAGAAAAACAGTGCAGCGCTATTAAAAGCCCTTTCCTTAAAAACAGCCAGTTGTCTGAATAAAACAGTTTTAGCACGCTGGTAGGAGGACAACAAGGAAGGAGCCTGTCTGGTTTCTCCAGGACGGGAGTTCCAAAGTTTGGGGGCAGCCACCGAGAAGGTCCTGTTAACTTCAGTAAGAACAATTCATCTTCAATCCCAGTGTTAAATTTTAACAGGGTTCCCCGCCCGTGCCCCTCCCTCCCCCGACAACCCTCAGTGGCTGAAGTGAAGAGCTGGTTCATAAAACTGGTTTGATGTGCTGTTATTAACTGGGACTGGGCTCTTTACATGATTACAGCGGCAAAGAAGAAGAAGAAGAAGAAGAAGAAGAAGAAGAAGAAGAAGAAGAAGAAGAAGAAGAAGAAGAAGAAGAAGAAGAAGAAGAAGAAGAAGAAGAAGGAGGAGGAGGAGGAGGAGGAGGAGGAGGAGGAGGAGGAGGAGGAGGAGGAGGAGGAGGAGGAGGAGGAGGAGGAGGAGGAGAGAAGTAAATTGGTGGCGGCATGGCACCAGCTGTGAATTGTAAGTCATGGGAAGCTCTGAAGTCAGTCATATACTCAAACCCTGAAACGGTTGTGCGAATCAGTCTACATGGTATTGCTGAGCTGAAATCTCTGAAAGGACATCTCTGATATTTTTCTTTTCCTGTCCCCCTCCTCCTCTGCTGCTATTTGTTGTGGTGCCTGCCATTTTGTTCCCATAAGAAAATAATAAGAGCCTACAGGAACGGGCCCCTGCTCCATCTAGCTTAGCATCCTGTTCTCACAGTGGCCATCTAGATACCTGTGGGAAACCTGCATGCAGGATCCGAGCACAAGAGCAGCTCTCCCCTCTTGTGGATTCCAGAAACTGGTATTCAGAAGCATTTCTGTCTCCAGCAGTGGAGGTAGAGCTCTTCCTCTTTCTTCTTCCTCTTCTTCTTCTTCTTCTTCTTCTTCTTCTTCTTCTTCTTCTTCTTCTTCTTCTTCTATCACTCGTAGCCGAGTAAGATTGTCTTCCATGAACATGGTTGTAACAGTGAGTCCATAGGTGACTGTGGAGGCCAATTCTGGATCCACATGTCCTTCCACAGTGGGGACATTGGTTTCCAGGCATTGAGGGTTTGCCCATTGTGCCTTCCTCTTCTCATGTTTCTCCCCTTCGTCCTGAGATCGAGTGTCTTCAAAGCCCATGACACCTTTGGTAAAGACTGTTCTCCAATTGGAGCACTCGCAGGTCAGTTTCCCAATTGTTGGTGTTTATACTACATTTTTAAAAAAATTGCCGTGAGAGAGTTTTTAAACCTCTTTTGTTGACCACCAGCATTACGCTTTCCATTTTAAAATTTGGAATAGAGTAGTTGCTTTGGGCCTTAGAAAGCATTGCTAATAACAAGGCCAGTGGAAGTGATGATATTCCAGCTGAACTGTTTAAAATTTTAAAAGATGATGCTGTTAAGGTGCTACACCCAATATGCCAGCAAGTTTGGAAAACTCAGCAATGGCCAGAGGATTGGAGAAGATCAGTCTACATCCCAATTCCAAAGAAGGGCAGTGCCAAAGAATGCTGCAACTACCGCACAATTGCGCTCATTTCACACGCTAGCAAGGTTATGCTTAAAATTCTACAAGGCAGGCTTAGGCAGTATGTGGACCGAGAACTCCCAGAAGTGCAAGCTGGATTTCGAAAGGGCAGAGGAACCAGAGACCAAATAGCAAACATGCGCTGGATTATGGAGAAAGCTAGAGAGTTCCAGAAAAACATCTACTTCTGCTTCATTGACTATGCAAAAGCCTTTGACTGTGTCGACCACAGCAAACTATGGCAAGTTCTTAAAGAAATGGGAGTGCCTGATCACCTCATCTGTCTCCTGAGAAATCTCTATGTGGGACAAGAAGCTACAGTTAGAACTGGATATGGAACAAATGATTGGTTCAAAATTGGGAAAGGAGTACGACAAGGTTGTATATTGTCTCCCTGCTTATTTAACTTATATGCAGAATTCATCATGCGAAAGGCTGGACTAGATGAATCCCAAGCCGGAATTAAGATTGCTGGAAGAAATATCAACAACCTCAGATATGCAGATGACACAACCTTGATGGCAGAAAGCGAGGAGGAATTAAAGAACCTTTTAATGAGGGTGAAAGAGGAGAGCGCAAAATATGGTCTGAAGCTCAACATCAAAAAAACCAAGATCATGGCCACTGGTCCCATCACCTCCTGGCAAATAGAAGGGGAAGAAATGGAGGCAGTGAGAGATTTTACTTTCTTGGGCTCCTTGATCACTGCAGATGGTGACAGCAGTCACGAAATTAAAAGACGCCTGCTTCTTGGGAGAAAAGCAATGACAAACCTAGACAGCATCTTAAAAAGCAGAGACATCACCTTGCCGACAAAGGTCCGTATAGTTAAAGCTATGGTTTTCCCAGTAGTGATGTATGGAAGTGAGAGTTGGACCATAAAGAAGGCTGATCGCCGAAGAATTGATGCTTTTGAATTATGGTGCTGGAGGAGACTCTTGAGAGTCCCATGGACTGCAAGAAGATCAAACCTATCCATTCTTAAGGAAATCAGCCCTGAGTGCTCCCTGGAAGGACGGATCGTGAAGCTGAGGCTCCAATACTTTGGCCACCTCATGAGAAGAGAAGAATCCTTGGAAAAGACCCTGATGTTGGGAAAGATTGAGGGCACTAGGAGAAGGGGACGACAGAGGACAAGATGGTTGGACAGTGTTCTCGAAGCTACGAACATGAGTTTGACCAAACTGCGGGAGGCAGTGCAAGACAGGAGTGCCTGGCGTGCTATGGTCCATGGGGTCACGAAGAGTCGGAAACGACTAAACAACAACAACAGTTGCTTTGGAAGACGATCATCAGGCATCCGCACAACATGACCGGTCCAACAAACTTGATGTTGAAGAATCATTGCTTCAACACTGGTGATCTTTGCTTCTTCCAGTACACAGGCATTAGTTCGCCTGTCTTCCCAAGTGATGTGTAAAAAATTTCAGAGGCACCATTGTGGCTAGTGCCCGCCGATAGCCCTCTCTTCCACGAATTTATCCTCTTTTAAAACCATCCAAGTTGGGACTATCACTGCCTTCTTCAGGAGCGAGTTCCATAGTTTAACCATGCGCTGTATGAAGAAGGACTTTCTTTCGCCCGTCCCAAATCTTCCAACATTCAGCTTCATCAGATGTCCATGAGTTCAAGTGTTACGGGTGAGGGAGAGAAATGATTATTCTGCCAGCTTTTTTAAAGGTGAGACTGAGCTCGTTCTCATGACTCTTCCTACAAGAACTGGTTTGTTTGGTGGCATATGCCCTTCTCTGAGGGGTGTGGGTCTGTCCCCATCAGTGAAGGTAATGCCATGTTCTTGGTAATAATAACAATAACAATAACAATAATAATTTATACCCTGCCCATCTGGCTGGGTTTCCCCAGCCACTCTGGGAGGCTCCCAACAGAATATTAAAAACACGGTAAAACATCAAACATTAAAAACTTCCCTAAACAGGGCTGCCTTCAGACGTCTTCTTAAAGTCAGATAGTTGTTTATTGCCTTGACATCTGACAGAAGGGTGTTCCACAGGGTGGGTGTCACTACCGAGAAGGCCCTCTGCCTGGTTCCCTGTAACCTCACTTCTCCCAGTGAAGGAACTGCCAGAAGGCCGGTGGACCTCAGTATCCGGGCTGAACGATAGGGGTGGAGACGCTCCTTCAGGTATACTGGAAAGAGGCCGTTTAGGCCTTTCATGGTGAGCACCAACACTTTGAATTGTGCTTGGAAACATACTGGGAGCCAATGTAGGTCTTTCAGGACCGGTGGTCTTGGCAGCCACTCCCAGTCACCAGTCTGGCTGCTGCATTCTGGATTAGTTGTAATTTTGGTGATGGGATGGAGGTCAGCTGCTGTGGTTCCTCCTCCTCCAGCTGTCCAGCCTCCTCTCCTGGCTGCTTGACCCCCTACTCTGTTGCTAAGGAAGAAGAAGAAGAAGAAGAAGAAGAAGAAGAAGAAGAAGAAGAAGAAGAAGAAGAAGAAGAAGAAGAAGAAGAGGAGGAGGAGGAGGAGGAGGAGGAGGAGGAGGAGGAGGAGGAGGAGGAGGAGGAGGAGGAGGAGGAGTTTGGTTTTGATATCCCGCTTTATCACTACCTGAAGGAGTCTCAAAGCGGCTAACATTCTCCTTTCCCTTCCTCCCCCACAACAAACACTCTGTGAGGTGAGTGGGGCTGAGAGACTTCAAAGAAGTGTGACTAGCCCAGCAGCTGCATGTGGAGGAGCGGAGACGCGAACCCGGTTCCCCAGATTACGAGTCTACCGCTCTTAACCACTACACCACACTGGCTCCACTCCATGGATGGAGTGAGTGGGTGTCCTCCTTGCCCTCTTCTGCCAGCTCATCTGACAGCACCTGCCACACACCCCCAGCCAGTTGGGATCATGGGGCCCACGATAAATGGTTCTTTGCTTAAATGCCAACCAACCTTCTCCAGTAATCTCCTCAATGTCTTACTGGGGCAACAGAGTGAGCAGACACACAGAGGACCTGCTCACAATCCCCGTTTTCCCGAGGCATAGTGTTATTTCTATTTAAATGAAAGGAACCATTTCCAGTTTTGCATTTGTACATATAAATCAGCACCTGAAAATTTTATGCAAACCAGAATCATTTCGTCCGTTCCCTTTTCTGGCAAAGTGTGAGTGGTTCACCCTCTCGGCAATTCAGGCAGCTGGGCCGGATGGGTCCGGAGTTTTGACAAACACAGAATGGCTTTTAAAAAAATTAGAAAACCAGCAAGAATCCCAAGGGAATGACCTGCTATTTGCTATGGGAGATACTGTTCGTGAGAATCTTAAGCACTCTTACTGAAAAATCGCACCAACATTAAACAGGCTTCTGCAGCCCATTTTATAGGAAGACAGCGTTGCATCTGAATGGGCTGCTTTTAAAAGAAAAGAAAAAGTTTGTTTATGGTTGGCTTGCAGAGGGTTGTAGTGGACAGCTCGATGAAGATGCTGACCCAGAGTCTGGCAGAAATCTATGTTAGGGACCATTAGGAAAAGGACAGAAAATAAAACTGCCAATATCAGAATGTCTTTTACGTTGTGCATTTCGGATGACCTCACCTCCAAAATGAAATTGCAGAGTTGGAAATGGTTCGAATCTCCAGGACCTGATGAGCTGCACCCAAAGGAGCTTGAGGATGTTATCTCTGAGATTCGGTCTAATATTCTCTGAGAATTCTTGAAGAACAAGTGTGGTCCCTGCAGACTGGAGGCAGGCAAATGTTGTCCCCATCTTCAAAAGGGGGGGAGGGGGAGAAGACACAGGTATCTACCTACCATTGAGCTTGATATTGATACCAGGAAAGATCCCAGGACAGACAATTAAACAGTCAATCTGTGAGCGCTTAGAAAATGAAGTTATGATTACTAAAACCCAGCATGGGTTTCTCAAAAACAAGTCATGCCGGACAAATCCCATTGCTTTATATATAGAGAGATCAGCTGGTGGATCAGGGGTATGTGGGCATAGTATATCTTGATTTCAGTAAGGCTTTTGACAAAGTCTCCCATCATATTCTTGTGGAGAAACTACTAAAATGTGAGTTGAATGGGATGGCTGTTAGGTGGGTTTTTTAGCTGGTTGACTGACCAAACCCAAAGAGTGCTCATCAATGGTTCCACTTCACCATGCAAAAAGTCAAAAGTGGGGTGCTACAGGGTACTGTCCTGGGCCTGTTGCTGTTCGACATCTTTATAAGCAACTTGGATGAAGGAATTGGGGGGCTGCTCATGATGCCCAACTACAGAAGACATCCAAGAGCGTTTCCAGAGCCATGGAGCACCTTGTTGGTGCCAGCGGCGGAGCCGTTCGTGGGGGGAAATGCAGGCCCTACAGGAACTGCTGAAGGAGAAACTTAGCGGCTAAAGCAAATAGGAGCAAATGTAAGGTTCTGCACTCAGGCAGGAAGAACCAGCTGCACAAATATAAGGTTCCATTCTTTGCCTTTTTCAGCTCCCAGCACATGGTCTGCCATGTATTGTATGCAAATCTGTGTCTTTTGCTCTCTGGTGTTGCATTTATTCCTTTTGGTGATATGTAAGCTGCTACGCAACTCATGCTGTATGTCTGTAGTAAGAGTTTTAACGATTGCAACCCTATAGAATCATAGAGTTGGAAGAGACCACAAGGGCCATCCAGTCCAACCCCCTGCCAAGCAGGAAACACCATCAAAGCATTCTTGACATATGGCTGTCAAGCCTCTGCTTAAAGACCTCCAAAGAAGGAGACTCCACCACACTTCTTGGCAGCAAATTCCACTGCCGAACAGCTCTTACTGTCAGGAAGTTCTTCCTAATTTTGAGGTGGAATCTTCTTTCTTGTAACTTGAATCCATTGCTCCGAGTCCGCTTCTCTGGAGCAGCAGAAAACAATATTTCTCCCTCCTCTGTATGACATCCTTTCATATATTTGAACATGGCTATCATATCACCCCTTAACCTTCTCTTCTCCAGGCTAAACATACCCTAAACAAACCCTGGCTAGCTCCCATGGCTCCCAATAAAGGGGCATTGGGAACTGTTCCTTCAGGGGGAGCGAATGTAGAATAGTGGCTGAGCAATTCAGTTTGCAAATCAGGAAATCTCTAGCTCAAATCTTACCTCTGCCAAAAATTCACAAGGTGACCTTTGGGTACTTATTTTCCCTTGAGGGATACTAATACAGACCTACCTTGCAGGGCTATTGTAAGGTGATGTAACACTCTGGCTTGAAACTGACGCAAGTAATTTTGTTTGACTGTAAGCATACTGACCTTATCCCCACCTGCTGGGGGACTACACAGAGCAGAACATTCTTATCCTTTGTATTTTCCACTTCTATGAAATTTGTGATGCACCTCTCTGCTTAAAAACAGAAAATGCACCTAAATGCATGAGATAAATGCACTTAGTGAAAGAAAATGCCCATTTAAATTCGGATCAAGTACACATTTGAGGATTTTTTTTTCAACGGCAGGTTGATGTGCGAAAACAGGACAAAACGGACTTATGAACCTGGGAATATGCCCTGGAACAGAAATAGCCTTCTCTGCCTATCTGTATTTGAAACCAGCTTGAAATCAGAGACTGTACGGCCCACTCAGATGCTGTGCTGCTCCTTTTTCACTGAGAAGACCCACAGGGACCCAGAGGTGGCGGCGGTTGATCCTGGGAAGCCGAGAGATCCAGCACGACGAATGCCCCCGGTTCACGAAACGAGAGTCGTGCAAGGGTGTGCTCCCCAAAGGAAGGCGTGGAAACGAAAGCACGTTGTTGTCGATGACAGGGAAAGGGGGCGACGCAAGGCCTTTCAAGAGAGCCTCACACAAAGCGCCGGGAAGGCAGATATGTGTTTGTGCATGCGTGTGTGTGTGTATGGAAAGTGTCAGGATCAAACAACAGTTGCCACAAGCCGGGCTTACGATCCCTCCTGCAATAATCCAGGAGCGAACACGGATTCTGAAGAAGTCGCTTCTTCAAACTTTCATGCAACAATTAAGTATTCCATTGTCACGGCTCAATTAAACGGTTACGGCCTGAGAAAATTGGGGATTGTAAAGTGAGGACGGAATGCGCTTTGATCCTCCTTCCAGGGTTATTGTTTCATTAATAAATGAACATGTCATTTGTCTCACCAGAGGGAGCTCATGCCCTCCAGGCACTCTTCCCTTTTTTGTTCAGGTTTTATAAAGATGAATTTCCAGTGCTCTGAAATACCATGGATTAGAAGTTAAGCCTGACAGCACTTCGGGGAGCACTGAGCTTAAAGAGCCCCACACAGGTCTCCAAAGCAGTTGTTTACTAATAGAGGAGACTGGAGGCTGTCTGCAGCTGCTGATATCGCATTACCATTTGGAAAGACAGTAGCTGAGATAACAAATCACACAGTTTTAATAATTACTCCTGCTTTCCCTCTTTTTTCAGGGGTTTCTTTCTCTCCCTCTCTCCCCCCTTCCCTTTTTTTTTTTGTTTCCTGCGTGACTGCGGAGGCTGGACTCCATCCAAAAAAGCAGATAAAAACAGTATGGAACTTTTATCTTTCCACGATAATGACAAACACATCATGTTCCACGGAAAAGTTTCCTGCTGGATTTCTTCTTCCTCTCCCCACTCCCACCCCCCTTTTATTTTCTTCAAGTTTCAATGAAATGTAATTATACTTTATAATTCTGCTGTATTAATCTTCCCCTTTTTTAAAAAGAAAAAAATAAATAAAAGGAACTTCACACCCCCACAATGTTCTTAGGTTTTGGGGGATTTTGGGGGGGCGGTGGGGGGTGCCGACACTTATTGTCGTCGTCCCCCCAATTGACTTGGGAGTAGAAACAAAATGCAGAAAGCACCCCTTCCTTGGGTAGACCTGCCTTCAAAACTCCATGCACAAGCCGAGCTGTTTTGCATTCAAATTAATACCTACTTTAATTTGGATGCAAAATAGCTGCCCCATTATTTAAACACACACACACACACACAGAGTTAACTAAGTCATTTGGCAATGAATGGGTACTAAGAGATGATATTTCTTCTTGTTGTTGTTGTTTTTAATCCTAAATTGAGCTGACATTAGGATTGGTATATTTTAATATCAATAGATTAGCCCTAAAGAGTGGAAGCCTTATTTTAGAAAATCTGCATTTTTAATATGCTCTCCAGGAATCTTTTTTTTTTTAAGTGTCCATTTAGACGAACACTGGATTTGACTGGGGTTGGGGTTTTTTCTTCTTCTTCTTCCTGGTGTTTCAGAGGAAATTGTGTATTGTTGCAGCAGCAAGCAGGCTCCATTGGCCAGACAATGGCACCGGCTAATTTCTGGCAGTGGAGGAAAGAGATAAATGTCCTATAATTATATCTTCGCCGTGAAACCTGAAGTCTAGGAGCATCAAGGTAACCTAAACTTTTCCCATAGCTTTCACTGCGCTTCTGGTGAGGCCGTGTTCCATTGGATGATTAAAGGGGGCTCATTTCTCGCTCACTCTCACTTTCTCTTCTTCTTTTTCAAAAAAAAAGAAAGAAAAAGCATTATTTCAGAATAATCTTAATTGGCGCAAGGTTGAGGCCTTTCTAGGAGAGGAGGGAAAAGGTTGAATAGTCTTTTCAAGTCACATGAAAGTTTCTGGGATGAATGTACGGTAATTAGATTAATAAGTAGCTTAATTTATCACAGCTGAGGATTTCAGCAACCACACATTAGAGCAAGGAAGGGAGGGGAGAAGACTGGGGGGTTGGTTCAAGATTTTTTAAATTATTTGGGAAGGGGTGGGGGTGAAAATGTGCGGAAACTTGTTTAACCTCAAACACGCAGTGTATTTCTGTGTGTGTGTGTGCACGTGCGCAAATTCAGCAGTTGCGGAAGAAATTAACACACATCCACACGAATAACAGAACAAGGAGGTTCCTGTTCTGCCCCTTTGTGCTCTCTAGTTAGTAAGAAGTATTAAGATTTGTCAAAAAAACACTTTCCCTTGTGAAGTTATTCCATACCCTCCGACATTTCTCTGATGAAGATAGGGACTTCCTATTCTTCTTCTTCTATTATTATTATTATTATTATTATTATTATTATTATTATTATTATTATTATGCCCCGCCCATCTGGCTGGGTTGCCCCAGCCACCCTGGGCGGCTTCCAACGTATATAAAAACATCATAAAACATTAAAAATTTGAATTGGACAGGCTGTCTTCAGGTGTCTTCTAAAGGTTGTATAGTTACTTATCTCCTTGGAGCAGGGGTCAATTAACTCCACACCCTCCAACATTTCTCTGATGGAAACAGGGGTGTCCTAAGGAAAAGCGAGACATTCTGGGATCAAATCAGAAACCGGGTCGGCTTCTGTAAATCTGGGACCGTCCCTGGAAACTAGGGACACTAGGAGGGTCTGTTATTTTGCGGGGAGGGGTGCAGGAAATGCTGGGTTAGAAAGGAAGTCCATGGGCTCCTTGTTTTGGGCGCTGAACGTTTCCGTCGCAGAAGATGCGCCAGGAGGTTCTGGTTACGTAGAGTAGAGATTCTTGCTCAGCTCATGAGAGCCATGCAGAACTCTGCCAAGGGCAAAGCAGTCAGGCCCCAGAGGTATCAAATGTTGCCATGCGCTGGCTTCTGTGTGCCAATGGAACAGATGTGCAACATCACCGCGATGTGGGGCGTTTCGTGTGCCATTGGGCAAGAGTCACTTTGCAGCAAGAGGCAGCGCATGTACGCCATTGCAGAACTACGGCCGCCCTGTTTACAATGCAGAACAAACAAGGCTTTCTTTTCCATTTCCTTGCAGGGCCTACATCTTTCGATTTGTTAACGGGGCACAGCCTTTCTTCAAAACAGGCTGCCTCTCGGCTACGCAGAGCTGGATGGCGCACAGTTTGTGGGCTCACGGTGGCATCCGGAATGTTCCGGTTCCTCCCTCTGCCCGCCTGCCCGCCCCCCCCCCCCAGGTCTGTGTTTTATTGTGTTCTCGGAGGACAATTCCTCCCCAGAATTTCGATCCGCCTGTGCCGTTTTGATGTTGCCATCCTGGAAAGAGGAAGCTTTGTGTCTTGTCATTATTTATCAGCCTGGATGCCTGATCTCATTAAACTAACTCCTTAACTCTTGTGTTCCTATAAATGGGGGGTGGCGGGCAGAGAGATTCCCAGTACCTCTTCATGAAAGCTCTTGGCACTGGTGCAAAGGAAATCCGGCGCTTGTGTCTCGCAGCCCTAGTGCGACGGTAGCTGTCAGGGCTCCGCAGCCGCCGTCATCTCGAGGAGGCCCTAATGAAAACCCAGCAGTCAAGAGAGCCTCTTCCGCCTGTGTTGCCTAGTTCTCTGCAAGTATTGCCTCTTTGAAACGGGATGATAAAGCCAACTCTCGATATTGCTTTCAGCCATCTCCAGCGTGGCATCAGCTCCCTGTCGCCTAGAGGGGAGAGGAGGTGACAGAACCCAAATTGGAGCACCCCAAACACTGTCATGAAAAGGGGAATGACACAGCAAACTGTTGCTTGCTTCTTTTTTTAAGGAGAAGAAGAAGAAAATATATTATCTGATACTTAAGAGAGGCCTGTTGGAAAAGGAGGCATGGCTGGGGAAGTGTAATTATGGCGCAGATAACCCGTCCATAAAGCACGGCTGTGTCTGAGAGGGCGGCTTTGGGAAAGGGAGAGAGAGGATCAAAATCCTGGGAGTGGTTTTTGGATCATGCCGGCACTCGCCAGCTTGATAAGGCTGATAAGTATAACCAGTGGCTTAGGACGATCGATTCCTCTCCATAGGAGATCTCTCGGAAAGCTCACATCTTCTCCTCTGTTTATATGAAAGCGGCGCTTTCAAGATGCTTTATCATCTAGTAGCAAATATGACGTGAATGGACGGACGGAACCTTTCTTCTTCTTTTAATCTTGAAGGGGAGAGGCTGAGAAAAAAAATTAAACAGGACAGCATTTAATTACGCCTATCGAACAAACCCGTAGAGATGGCGAGAAACTTGGGTTCCTCACGCATGTGTGGGCTTTCCGCTTTTTCTCCTGATGAACCCGAGTGTCTGACTCTAATCTGAAATGGATATCTAATTATTGTTTAACATTATTTGTTTAGTTGGCATTAACGACCTCTAATTTGCCTTTAAATAATTCATTTGGTGTTTAAATAAAGCTCCTTTTACTTAATAATGTTTTCTTTAACCAATCTTTGCTAATGTCAATACGCTCTTTGTTTAACCTTCTTAAAGGAAACATTTTCTCGGCTCCAAGACAATTAGGAATTATTACAGCAGTATTGCGGGGGGGGGCGGGGGGGGGGCGAGAAAGAGCCGTACAATCAACAAATGGTATTGTGACGATGAGGCCTAAGATCGAAATATTCCCTCCGAATCACAAAATCAGGAAGAAGCGGTTCCTCAAATTTGCCTGCACTTTGAAGGAATCCCAAGGTGGAACTCTACATGTGTATGACAAGAAAATCTCTTCGAGGTTTCCAGGTCAGTGTTTCCTCTATGAAACCAAGGCATGAATATCTTAGTACATCATGCACAGTGAAGAATCAGTGAGTGCGGGGCCAGCCCTACAGTTGACCAACCTGAGGCAATGTGACAATATCCAGAGCTGTGGGAGGGACAGCAGATTTTGACGGGGGTCCAACGTGAGGGTGCATCTATGATAGGGTCCCCAAACTAAGGCCCGGGGGCTGGATGCGGCCCAATCACTTTCTAAATCCAGCCCGCGGACGGTCCAGGAATCAGCATGTTTTTACATGAGCAGAATGTGTCCTTTTATTCAAAATGCATCTCTGGGTTATTTGTAGGGCATAGGAATTCGTTCATATTCTTTTTCAAAATATAGTCCGGGACAGTGGACCGGCCCACGGCTGAAAAAGTTTGCTGACCCCTGATCTATGATCACAGGGGGCGGTTGTCCCCCCCCCCCCCGGTGACTGCTCACTGTCCTAGTAATGTTGCATGGCAGGTGAGGGGCGCCATTTTCTGGCTCGCTTCAGGCAGCAAAATGTCTTGGGCCGGCCCAGTGAGCAACAGAGAGTGCTTGAACCCTGCCACCCCGATGATTCTTTCCTGCAAATAACACCCCTCCCCCCATGTAGATTTTAATTGTGCCCCCTTCGAGCTGATCTAGGACACTAGAAACTTTTCTGTGGTACGCATCTTCATTAAACGAATCAGTACGTAAGTACGAATGCCTCCCCGGAGAACATTTCAGGGAGGAAATGGTTGGTGGGGAAGGGGTTAAGCACCCTCTCCCCCTTCCTTCCTGCCAGCGTGCCTCTTCAAACACCCCTCCATTCATCCCTTTTCAGCACAGCACAGGTTTGGGAGCAAACTTTGCTGAGCAGAGGTGTAATTTTACCCCAAGGTTATTTTAAGGCAGGGGTGTGGGGTTTTTTTCCTGAGCTTGAGGGCCACATGCCCTTCTAAGCAACCTCCCAGGGGCCGCATACCAGGGGTGGGCAGGGCTAGGGGGAAGTGGGTGGAGCAAGAAATGTTAATTGTACAGTAGGCTTGTTTCTTCACACACGCCTCTCCAGCCTCCATTCAGGCAAGCAAGAAGCATTATCAGAGCTCACAGACACATTCCAGTCAGTCAAAAGCTTTCAAAGATGATGCAAGGCAGGAGTGTGAAGGGGTGTGGCCTGGGGAGAAAGGGTGTGGCTAAGAAGGTGGGATGGCCCTTGGGACCTGAGAGACTAGCTTGCAGGCAGGGCCAAGGCAATGTGGGGGGACAGTGTTATTTACCTGTCTTCCCCACATTGAAATCACTCTGGTAACCAGGAGGGGGAGGAATGAAGCAGTGGGGAGGTCAGGACAGCGCAGGCACAGTAGGAAAACTGCTGGATGCTGCCTTTGGCCCTCGAGATCGAGCCTTCTGCTTTAGCAGAAGGTCTCAGATTCAACTGAGGAATCTCCAGGTTGGGGTGGGAAAGACCCCCTCCCTGAAACCTGGAGAGCTGCTCCCAGTCAGTGTAGGCAATGCAGAGCTAGATGTGTGGCAGGGGTTATAATGGGTTTATTGATTTATCCCTCCTGGCCCCCACATCCATGAGTTGAACACAATTTTTAAAATTTCCACCCTTAACCACAAAATTAAACAGATGGGAAGAAGGCTGCCAAACCTTGTTTTGAGCAAGTCCAGCTATGAAGAAAGCTGACTTCTCCCTCCTTAACAAAGAATCAGGCAACAATGTGTGAAGCAAATTTAAACATGAGATTTACTTACTTTATACCCGTGCATTGGTTCACAGCAACAGTAGCAGTAAAAAAAACCTATGCAGGCAAAATACTTATATTTACAATATAACCAGCTTCAGGTATGTGCCTGGAGCGGAAGCAAATGGAAGCATGTCCAATGCTGGTCAAAGGAAAAGTGATAGAAACAGGAAGTACTCTATGTTCCTTCCTCTCCAGGAGGGGGAAGGGAAATGACATCACACAGAGCCCTCTCTATCAATTATATTTTTGTATTTCTCTGGTCTGAGTATCTGTTTACCAGCAATACAGCTGCGTGGACTTAGCACCTTCACATGCTAACTAGCAAGAATATGCATTTGTTTGGTTTTCCTGCTAATCTCCCACGAGATGGACTAATGGTCTGACTCAGTCTATGGCAACTTCCAATGTTCCTAAAATGACATGGCCAAATCATGTAACTACTCTCATCCAATGTGGGGAGAACCTGAATTCACCCTTGGGAGGAAGGACCACAGCTCAGTGGTAGAACATCTGCTTTGCATGCAGAAGGCCTCATGTTTAATAATAATAATAATAATAATAATAATAATAATAATAATAATAATATATTTATACCCCACCCATCTACAGGGACCCAGGTGGCGCTGTGGGTTAAACCACTGAGCCTAGGGCTTGCTGATCAGAAGGTCGGCGGTTCGAATCCCTGTGACGGGGTGAGCTCCCGTTGCTCGGTCCCAGCTCCTGCCAACCTAGCACTTCCAAAGCATGTCAAAATGCAAGTAGATAAATAGGGACCGCTCCGGCGGGAACGTAAACGGCATTTCCGTGTACTGCTCTGGTTCGCCAGAAGTGGCTTTGTCATGCTGGCCACATGACATGGAAGCTATACCCCGGCTCATGCGAGATGAGCACGCAACCCCAGAGTCGGTCACGACTGGACCTAATGGTCAGGGGTCCCTTTACCTTTACCTTTACCCCACCCATCTAGCTGGGTTTCCCCAGGCACTCTGGGCTGAGGAAATATTCTGGGCCCAACAGAATATTAAAAATATGATAATACACAAAATCTTCCCTAAAGAGGGCTGCCTTCAGATGCCTTCTAAAAGTCATGTAGTTGTTTATTTCCTTGACATCTGATGGGAGGGCATTCCACACGGCGGGCGCCACTACCAAGAAGGCCCTCTGCCTGGTTCCCTGTAACCTCCCTTCTCGCAGTGAGGGAACCGCCAAACGGCCCTCGGAGCTGGACCTCAGTGTCTGGGCTGAACGATGGGGGGTGGAGACGCTCTTTCAATCCTCGATAGTGTTCGTATTTCTAACACTAGAGCTCAGTGAAGCTGAGTATCGGAAGATTCAGGAAAGAACAAAGAAAGTGCTTCTTCATGCAGTGCCAAGTTAAACTCTGGAACTCGCTTCCATTGCAGGCAGTGATGTCCACCAACCTGGGTGATTGTAAAAGTGGAGTCGACAAATTGATGGAGGAGGTGACTGTTGATGTCTGCTCACCATGAGGGTTATGCTCAACCTCCACAACTGGAGGCAGTAATGCTTCTGAATACCAGTTGCTGGAAACCTTGGGAAGGGAGAGGATTCTGGTGCTCATATGCCCTGGCTTCCAACAAGCCACTGTGAGAACAGGATGCTGGATTAGATGGGCCACTGGCCTGATTCAGCAGGCTCGTCTCATGTTCTTATGCCATCCCTAGGAAGGGTAGAAATGTTCCCTGTCAATAATAATAATAATAATTTATTATTATTATTATTATTATTATTATTATTATTATTATTATTATTACCCCGCCCATCCGGCTGGATTTCCCCAGCCACTCTGGGCGGCTCCCAACAGAATATTAAAAACACGATATTAAATATCAAATATTAAAAACTTCCCTAAACAGGGCTGCCTTCAGATTTCTTCTAAAAGTCAGATACAGTAGTTGTTTATTTCCCAGGAAGAGACGACAGTGAATTTAAGAAAGAATGGAAGATGTTTATTGCATATATACAGAAGCATTGTACACAGACTAATACATTAGCAGGGTTTTAGGATTACTTGTAATTTGGTTATGAATGGACAATAGGTAACTTAAATGATTTTCAAAGTTAACAATGAACATGCGATACATTGACAAATAATGGAACCAAGGAAGGGACTAGGAGAAAGTCAATTTGTTGTGTATTATTTTGACTTTGTGTTGTTGTTGTTTCTATTGGGGGGGGGTAATTAATAAATTGTTATATAAAAAAACAGTTGTTTATTTCCTTGCCATCTGATGAGAGGGTGTTCCGCAGGGTGGCCGCCACTACCGAGAAGGCCCTCTGCCTGGTTCCCTGTAACCTCACTTCTCGCAGGGAGGGAACCAGCAGAAGGCCCTCGGCGCTGGACCTCAGTGTCTGGGAAGAACGAGGGGGGTGGCTGGAGACCATAGAGAGCTGCTGCCAGTCCGTGGAGACAACACTGAGCTAGATGTACCAGTGGTCTAGCCCTATGTTCCACCCGCATTGAAATGGCCACAGGTGCTTTAGCACACAACGCCCAAAATAAATGGAAGAGGCTGAAAGTCTGTCGAAGGGTTTGGGCCGGGGTTGCACAAGAAGAACCTTGGGATATTAATTGGCCTGGAAAATCTTGAACAAAGGAGCTTCCATTTCAGCTTGATTCGTGTTGCCATTAAGAGTGCAAGGGTAACAACTTGAATAAAATATTGGGGGGGGGGACTGAATAATCAATCACATGACGCAGGGCAATGCTCCTCAACTTTGAGGTGGTCCAGCCCCCTCAAATATTGTATAGGAGGGAGAAAACCCCTCAGCACCTAGGAGTTGGCTTCTATAGTCTTGTGAGTTCCCCTGATCTACAGCCCTCCCTTCCTGCCTATTTCCACCAGGAACTGTGCTCATTTTTCTCCATCTCTCTGTGTGTTTTGTGTGTGTGTAGCAGCCCACTGGGTGAAAGCTGTGGGTCACACATCTGACACGATGTTGTTCAGCCTCCTGATGGTGCTTTATGTACAAAACAAATCCTCTCTCCCCCCCCCTCCCCACCTTGATTTATTGGAAGAGCTTCCGGGGAATACAAAAAAAGAAAAACACCATCTAGTACTAGAAACACATTCTTCCCCCACAGGGAAAAGCGAGAGTTTCAACAAGCAAAGTTGAAGCTAATGTGTTGTGTTAGGTCGATCTGCGTGTGTGTGTTTTAGGGGCGACTGTGACTGACACTTTGTGAGATAAGGGAGCTCGATTGCAATTCCCTTCATTTACAAGAGGCTGGGAAGTTCATAATTAAGGTCAGAAAGGAATACGAGGGAGGAAAATGCAGAGAGAAGGCAATCCCCTTTAAGCACAGACAGGCCTGCAGAGAGGGGAAGTTGACCCAGGCAATTGCATAGGGGGCACCTGCTACTGCGTTGGTTTTACTGAAACCTCCATTGCGTCGCCTGTTTACTGCCCTTGAGAATTCCTGTTCTGACTGCATCTACTTATATAAAAAAAACTGCACCCACTTTATGCCCCTGATCCAGGGTTTGCCATGGGCCAAATGAGATTCCGACTAAACATCTGGAAGGACTTTCTAACAGTAAGAGCTGTTCGGCAGTGGAACGGTCTCCCTCGGGAGGCTGTGGAGACTCTCCTTCCTTGGAGTCTTTTAAGCAGAGTTTGGAAGGCCATCTGTCATGGTGGCTTTAGCTGAGATGCCTGCATTTCAGGGGGGTTGGACTACATGACCCTTGGGTCCCTTCCAACTCTATGATGCTACAAAAGTCTAGCCATGCCATCAGGCTGCATACACGCTTTACTTACATGTACATATATCCTGAGGGGCTCAAGGAGGCGCACATGGTTCTCCCCCTCCTTCTTCAATCCCCACAACAACCCTGTGAGGTAGGCTCAGCTGAGAAAAGGTAGGGACTGGCCCAAGGTCATCATCATCATCATTTAATATTTATTATTTATACCCCGCCCATCTGGCTGGGTTTCCCCAGCCACTCTGGGCGGCTCCCAACAGAATATTAAAAACACGATAAAACATCCAGCATTATAAACTTCCCTGAGCAGGGCTGCCATCAGATGTCTTCTTAAAGTCAGATACAGTAGTTGTTTATTTCCTTGAAATCGGATGGGAGGGCGTTCCACAGGGCGGGCGCCACCACCGAGAAGGCCCTCTGCCTGTCTCCCTGCAACCTCACTTCTCGCAGTGAGGGAACCGCCAGAAGGCCCTTGGAGCTGGACCTCAGTGTCCGAGCATCAGGATTTGAACCCTGGTTTCCCAAGGTCCTAGTCCAACACTCTAACCGCTACACCACCGCTGGGTCTCACTAGCTAAATCTAAAGCTGGTGGTTCCCTGCCCAAGAGAAAACCCTGTTTTTATTCCACCACCCCCCACCATCCCACTGCACCTCAACCTGTATCATCCCCTTCCCAGCAAACACTGACCCACCTCCATGTGTGGCCCCCACTGCCTATTGAGATGCTCCCCCACCCCAATGCTAATTTTCACTCTCCGCTGTGGCAATTAGAAATGTGTGCTTAATAGAGTGTCATGTTAATTGTTGCCGAGTTAACCAATTTCTCCCTTTAATTGGCGATTGATTAACCTATTGAAATGTTAAGTGACTCAGTTTCCTTCCAGAGCAAAGTGGGGGGGGGGGGAGAGAGAGAGACTTCATCTGCTGAAGTGGGTAGGCAGCCACCTTCAGACTCTCTCCCTTTCTCTGGGAGTCTGTTGGTATTTTTTTTTCCTTCCTCCTCCTCCTCCTCCTTCTCTACACCCTCCCCAAGCTTTCTAATTAGATGAGCCAATTTGACATGCATTTGTCTGCTGGATAGGTTATCAGCTCTGGAGGTGACCTGCGGAGGCAAGGTTGTATAGAGCATCCTTACCAGAAAAGGTTTTAAGGGAGATGGGGGCTGTAGTCAGTTGTATTGTGATGGTAATTAAACAGATTTTTGCCTACCCTCCATGGAATGAGACGATTCCTTGGTCACATAGAGGCACTTTTTAAACACTCCTTGGCTTCTCATAAGCGTGCAATCAATCAATAATTTCTTAAGACGGATTTCTTCGTTCACTTTTTATTAATTGCATTTTTATCCCACGTTTTCCTCCAAGGAACTCAAGGCAGTTGACATGGTTCTTCCCCGCTTTGTTTCATCACAACAACAAAAATGTGAGCTGGGTAGGGCTGAGAGGCAGCGACTGGTCCAGGGCTGAACTCTGGTCTCCCAGGCCCTGGTCCAACACTCTCTTCTTCTTCTTCTTTGGTGATCACTTGTAGCCAATTGTCTTCCATGAACACGATCTTAACAGTGAGTCCGTAAGTGACTGTGGAGGCCAATTCTGGATCCTCACATCCTTCTACAGTGGGGACATAGGTTTCTGGGCGTGAATTGATCATGTTGAGGGTTTGCCAAGCATGCCTTCCTCTTAGCATGTTTCTCCCTTTCGTTCTGAATTTGAGTGTCTTCAAAGTCCATGACACCTTTGGGAAAGGCTGTTCTCCAATTGGAGCGCTCGCAGGCCAGTGTTTCCCATTTGTCAGTGTTTATACTACATTTTCCTTTAGATTTGCCTTGAGAGGGTGTTTAAACCTCTTTTGTTGACCACCAGCATTACGCTTTCCATTTTTAAGTTTGGAATAGAGTTGTTGCTTTGGAAGACGATAATCAGGCATCCGCACAACATGACCAGTCCAACAAAGTTGATGTTGAAGAATCATCGCTTCAACACGGGTGATCTTTGCTTCTTCCAGTACACTGGCATTAGTTCACCTGTCTTCCCAAGTGATGTGTAACATTTTTCGGAGACACTGTTGATGGAATCTTTCAAGGAATTGGAGATGGTGGTCCATGTTTCACAAGCACACAGTAAGGATTGTAGTACAATAGCTTTGTAAACAAGCATTTTGATTTCCCTGTGAATGTCTCGGTTCTCAAACACTCTAACCACTATGCCACACTGGCTTTATGATGGTGGCAGAGAAGCGTCGATTTCAGGCAGGATTGTGCTGATTTGGGGTGAGATATCACCCAAAATGTACGCAATCTTGCCCAAATTTGGTGCTATGTCTAGACCTCATGAAATGGGACAGATCAACACTCCCTGTTACGAGTTGCTGCTCCACGACAGGCATTGGGGATGGCAAACGGTGGGGGCTATCCTGTAAATAAAAGCTGTACGAAGACCACTCATTTATACGGGAAGGGCATTGGCTCAGTAGCAAGAAGATAAGAGCCTGCTGGATCGGGCAAATAATCTGTTTTCTCACAGATAATCCCAATCTCAGTCCCCAATTAGGATGGAAGAATGCATCTGTCTGAAACCTTGGAGAGCCTCTGCCAGCCAGTGTAGACAATATTGAGCTATAATTATTCATTCATTCATTCATTCATTCATTCATACCCCACCCATCTGGCTGGGTTTCCCCAGCCACTCTGGGAGGCTCCCAATAGAATATTAAAAACACAGTAAAACATCAAACATTTAAAACTTCCCTAAACAGGGCTGCCTTCAGATGTCTTCTAAAAGTCAGATAATTCTTCATTTCCTTGACGTTGGATGGGAGGGCATTCCACAGGGCAGGTGCCACTACCGAGAAGGCCCTCTGCCTGGTTCCCTGTAACCTCGCTTCTCGCAGTGAGGGAACCGCCAGAAGGCCCTCGGCGCTGGACCTCAATGTCCGGGCTGGACGATGGGGGTGGAGACGCTCCTTCAGATATATTGGGCAGAGGCCGTTTAGGGCTTTCAAGGTCACCAGCAACACTTTGAATTGTGTTCAGAAACGTACCAGGAGCCAATGTACGGTAGATCTTTCAAGACCGGTGTTATGTGGTCTTGGCGGCCGCTCCCAGTCACCAGTCTAGCTGCCGCATTCTGGATTAGTTGTAGTTTCCGGGTCACCTTCAATTGCATCTTCCCTGCTACTATCCTTGGACCCTGAGCTTTGCAAAAACGTCCGGTGTTGCCCATACAGCATTCGGGGCTTGTCTGTGTTTTAATAACTGACATCCCCCCCCCAAAAAAAAGGCCCACCACATCCAATCGAACATAGGCAGGCTCGGAAAATGCTGGTCGCCGGCGAAGGAAACAATGAGATTACCCAACAACATTGTGCTCGGCAGTCACTGCAGAGGATTTCCCAAGTGGTGGTGGTGGGGGCTTTTAATAGTTTTGGCTCATTCATGTGATGCGCAGGGTGTTTGTCCTTTAAAAAGAGGTGTCGATTAGGAGACTTTCAGGGTTAGGCTAATAATTCGGGGCTGAAAATGGCCGCTCGCCATTGTGCCGGCATGTTCCCGGTGCTGCCTGCCTCCTCCTCCTCTTCCCCCACATCTCTCTGGCACTCGGGGCAGCTTTTGGCCCGGTTGGTAAACAGCTTAAGGCCAGACGTCTTTTCAAATGACGCCTCGAATAAAAATGTTTTTTTTTAAAAAAAAAAGTAGGGGGGGTTGCACACCCACACAAAACACCCATATTTAAGTGGCGACTGCTTGGCGCTCTCCTCACAAAAGCCAGGGACATTATGCAAGGGTATTTACATAGGCCTTAGCGGAGGAGTGGGGGGCAATTAATGATGGGGGGGGCACACACATATCAGGAAAGTTTGTTCAAGCCATTCTCCGGTAAGAGAGCTTTTTGTAAAAAAAAAAAAAAGTCTATGGAAACTCATCAAGTTCCCTCCCTCCCCACACAAATCACTCCAGTTCCCCCGACCCACCCCCAGAAGCGAGATTAAGGGCTGGAATTTAGCAAGAAATGCTATGTTCCCCCCCCCCCCCGCCCCGGACTTTCTTTCTCTCTCTTTTTTTTTAACACCTTACATGGAAAGGGCAAAATTGGGGGGGGGGACTTCCTTTTAAAAATAAACATTAGTTATTCTATATTTAGAATTGAAAGGAATCCGAAGGGGTAGTGTGGGGGGGGGGGGATGCGGAATCTATTTTATACAGCTTTGTTGGACCAGAAAGCCTTCATAAAAGAATCAAACCCCTGGCAGTCCAGCCTGCCGGACACGAGGGGCGGGGGGGGGGCTGGAAATAAAAGGGCGCTTGCAAGGTCTGACTAGTCTCTTTTAGGACAGACGGCTGAAATTTAAGCTGATTTGTAAGTGTGGGGCAGGGAGGGGGTGTGCTAATTCCCTTTGTTGTTGGCCCAACTCTGCCAAAGTTACCCCATAGTTTTGCAAAAGCAGCTGAGATTGTGCTAAGGATCCTTCCCTAATCTTTGCGACCTCACTGTGCACGAGAACCATTTTAAATGATGTTAATAATAATTGTGATTGTGCCTTTCCATGCCCTCACCTGTCCGGAATTCCTGGTCGCCTATGGCTACCAAGTGTGTTGATAAATGCAAGACTGAATTGTAGGCCTCTCACTCTCTAACAACAGTTGTGTCTTTGGTTGTGGAGCAGATTTCCAAAATCTTTCCTCCAGTCACTTCAAGTTTAATAAGTTTAATTTTAAGTTTTTGCGGCGGGGAACCCTTTCCCAAATATTCCCTGCCCTTCTTCAATTGAAATCATTTTGAAAAGCTGAAAATAATAATAGTTGTGATCGTGCTGAATACGTACTTAATGTTCCACCTCAGGGAATCTTCCTCACAACAGGTTCAAAGTTTTGTGAAGCGTTTCTGAGCTGAAAGCTAAGAAGCTGCCTTTTAAGCCAGTCAGGCCACTGTTCTAGCTAGCTCAGCAGTGTCTGCTCTGACTGGCAGCAGCTCTTCGGGGTTTCAGACAGGGTACATTTCCTTCCCTACCTGAAGATGCTGATGATTGAACCGAGGGCAATTGAACCCAGGTGCTCTGCCACTGAGCCACGGCCTTTCCCCAAAGTGGGAGATCTGTGCTCAACAGTAATATATAAATAAGAAAAAAAATAAACAATTGTAGGCTGTAAGTTTCAGTCTTGTAGACCCATTGTTGGGTTAACCAGGTCAACTGGACAACACTTCTCCATTTTGACCACTCCTCCTTTGAAAAGAAACAGGTCTGAAGGTACCCTTTGAACACGGGTACAAGGGTCATTCAGCCTTCAGACTTGAAGCATAGACTATGGACACATAATTGTTTACTCTGGTTCATAGCTGCCAAGTCTCCCGTTTTCCCCAGGAAACCCCCGTTTTTCCAGCTGTTTTTCCCCGGTTTATTCTGGTGCGGCGGCCATTTTGGAACTGGGCAGAGCATGCTCAGAAGTGACTTTCGATGCTGCTGTGCCCAGTTCCAAAATGGCTGCCACACCAGAAGACGCGCTGCAGCCATGGCCGCCGCGCTACTTCCGGTATGCTACTTCCGGTGTGGTCCCTTATTTTTCAGAGAGGAACTTGGCAGGTATGCTCTGGTTCCCACGTATTAACATTTAATACTTCAATGTGCATTTAAGTAATACATCTTTAAAAACACATTCGTCTCAATGTCTGGGCAGATGGGCTCATCAACCTGGGGAAGTAGACCATTTAGGAGAGGGAAAACTCTGATCCTAAACCTCCACTGGCTTGCAAGATATCTTCAGGAGAAGAAAAGGCTAAGGAGTAAATCCCGAATACAGTGGAACCTCGGTTCTCAAACGTCTCCGTTGATGAACGATTCAGAACCCGAACGCCGAAAACCCAGAAGTAATTGATTCTGTTTTCGAACGTGCCTCAGAAGTCGAACAGCTTCTGCTGTGTGTTTTTCCATTTTTAAGTAGATGTTGCCAACCGCTCATTGATCCTCGGTTTTCAGAAGTCGAATAGTCTTCCAGAACGGAGGTTCCGCTGTACTCCCTAAGACAGTTGGATGGATCCTGATACACCTCCTTCTGGCAAATCCTGCAGCCAAGATGACACAAAACATATTGCTCTGCTTTCCTTTGGATCACATCAGCGAGGCTGAGAGGTGGGTCTTGTCATCTGGGCAGCCCAGGACCTCCATACACACTTCCCAGGCCTGTGCTTCAGGGAGGCCTCTTCTGTTGCTAACGTAGCAGTTTGGCTTCATCCCTGAAGGCGCACTCCATTGTCTCTCAAGACAGATGGATGCCAACAAACAAATGCATTTCCAGATTCATTTTATTCCAAAATACGCAATTTGCGATGCACTTTTGCACCCTGTTTGAGCTCAGAACTGTCTTGCAAAATTCAGAAAGGAGTGTGAAATCCAAAGGAGAATTACCCCTTGAAGCAGACTTTTACTCCAGAAGGTGTAAATCAGAATACAGAGGAACGTGAATGACTCAGGCTCCCACAGGTCACGTGGTGCCTGGTTCTCCAGGTAAGCTTCTCTTGGCTGGTTGGGGTAGTGAGTAGAGTCGAGACAATTGATGGAGATTGCATCAGGTAAGCAAGTATTTATTGGGAGTGTTTAAGCCTGTAGCGCAGTCCAAGAAGTATGTTGTTGTTGTTTAGTCGTGTCCGACTCTTCGTGACCCCATGGACCAGAGCACGCCAGGCACTCCTATCTTCCACTGCCTCCCGCAGTTTGGTCAGACTCATGTTGGTAGCTTTGAGAACACTGTCCAACCATCTCGTCCTCTGTCGTCTCCTTCTCCTTGTGCTCTCCATCTTTCCCAACATCAGGGTCTTTTCCAGGGAGTCTTCTCTTCTCATGAGGTGGCCAAAGTATTGGAGCCTCAGCTTCAGGATCTGTCCTTCCAGTGAGCACTCAGGGCTGATTTCCTTCAGAATGGATAGGTTTGATCTTCTTGCAGTCCATGGCATTCTCAAGAGTCTCCTCCAGCACCATAATTCAAAAGCATCAATTCTTCGGCGAAGAATTGGAAATGGAAGTGGTCCAGCTCTCACTTCCATACTTCTATACAAGAAGTATAGGCAGGTACATATCTAGTGACTGGTCGAACTTCTTCCTCTTTGGAGTTTCAGTTTGGGGGGCTGAGATCTAGTTTTGGGGGTTCAGCTGGGGCTGGTGGGAGGTGTAATCCAAAACAGCTGGAGAGCCCCAAGTTGGCCAAACCTGAGATACTGCTCTACCACAGAGTTCCTGATATTCTCTTTATTTCTTTTTCTAATTACCTTCAGGTTGAACCTCAGCATTGCCCTTGCAATGTAAAGATAGGGATTTTGCTTACTTTAAAATCATTATATTTTCCCAAAACCCTTTCCCCCTCCCCAACTGTCACAGTTCGTTCTTCGTCTCTGCTCTAAAAGCAAGAAATGAGAAAAGAGGTTGCTGGATCCAACTGATAGCAATCATAGTAGTTTGGAGGAAATGGCTCTTTTAAAAAGAATGCTCTAGCTGTGGATATCTTAAAAAAAGAAAAAAAGAGATAATATTCCCACACCTAGAAGGCAGTTCTGGGCCACCATCCAGGAAGAAAGAACACTACTAATTTGAAACTTACTCCTCTGCTCTATGTCTGACTTCCACACCCACCCAAGTATGAGGAACACATTGAAAGGTGAGCAGTATGAAAACACCTTAGCAGCAAGAACCCTCTTAGAAAAAATAAAATGAGGGCAAAGCAGAGCAAACATAATTCTTTCCCACTTCCTTGAGAGGAAGAGGGGAGGGGGGAATTAAACCTCCAGAAATCAATGCCTCATTCAAGGGTATTGATCAGGACTAAATTAATTAGACTTCAAGGCTTATAGTAGTTGATAAGACAACTTGTTTATTTAGTCAATGCTGGAGTTTTCCCTACAGCAGCAAATACCCTCTTACTTGGAAAAGGCATTCGGAACGCAAGATATGTCCGTATGTCTGTGTTTAAAGAAGAGGGAGGCAGCACTCCCAAGTACCTAGTTTGGGTATAAATGAAGGCAGAAGTAGCCAAAATGGTGCAAACCCGCCGCTGCCCCCAGGTGTATTGGGCTAAAATTATCTACAGTGGTACCTCGCAAGACGAATGCCTCGCACGATGAAAAACTCGCTAGATGAAAGCATCTAGCGATTCTTTGTTGCTTTGCAAGATGTTTTGGGGGGTTTTTTGCTGCTTTTTTTGCCGTCTGCCGTTTGCTTCCGCAAGACGGAAATTTTCGTAAGACGGCACAACCCGCGGAACGAATTACAGTGGTACCTCTACTTATGAATTTAATGCATTCCGAACACACATTTGTAAGTCGAAAAAAATTGTAAGTCGAATCCCATAGGAATGCATTGGGAGAAAAAATTCATAAGTAGAAGCAACCCTATCTAAAAATTTGTAAGTAGAAAAAATCCTATCTAAACCGCATCCAAGATGGTGGACAGAGCTCCATTCATAAGTAGAAACATTCGTAAGTAGAGTTATTCATAAGTAGAGGTACCACTGTATTTTCGTCTTGCAAGGTACCACTGTACTACCAAGATTTTTCGTCGTTCCACGTGAATTAAAATTGTGCCACCTGACCCTTCAGCCTTACCCTATGCTGAGCAGTAAAATGTAGACCAATGATGAAAAGCTGCCAGGAGGCCTCTGCCCACTCTCTCCAAATGCATAAGATGCAGCTCCCCCTCCAAGACAATTATGAGTTATTCTGCTAAGATATCTGCCCTGCCTTTCTCCTGTCATGGAGCCCAAGGGTGCTGCAGACCCTCCAAGCATGCCTATGTTCCAGGGACAGTCCCGGATTTACAGAAGCCGTCCTGGTTTCTGATTTGATCCCGGAATGCCCCACTTTTCCTTAGGGTGTCCCTATTTTCGTCGGAGAAATGTTGCAGGGTATGGTAGGATGTCCCTGTTTTAATTGGAGAAATGTTGGAGGGTATGAAGTTATGTGATCCCCATGCCACGGAGATATGTAACTATGCTATCGCTAGAAGGCATCCGTATAGTTAAAGCTATGGTTTTCCCAGTAGTGATGTATGGAAGTGAGAGCTGGACCATAAAGAAGGCTGATCATCGAAGAATTGATGCTTTTGAATTATGGTGCTGGAGGAGACTCTTGAGAGTCCCATGGACTGCAAGAAGATCAAACCTATCCATTCTGAAGGAAATCAGCCCTGAGTGCTCACAGGAAGGACAGATCGTGAAGCTGAGGCTCCAATACTTTGGCCACCTCATGAGAAGAGAAGACTCCCTGGAAAAGACCCTGATGTAGGGAAAGATTGAGGGCACTAGGAGAAGGGGACGACAGAGGACGAGATGGTTGGACAGTGTTCTCGAAGCTACCAACATGAGTTTGACCAAACTGCGGGAGGCAGTGCAAGACAGGAGTGCCTGGCGTGCTATGGTCCATGGGGTCACGAAGAGTCGGACACGACTAAACGACTAAACAACAACAAAGAAGACACCTGAAGGCAGCTCTGTAAAGGGAAGGTGTTTTGTTTTAAAGTGTGTGCAGCCATTGATCCAGGCACTGCTCAGACTCATCCCTACTTGGCATCAGCAAAGTAGTGCTATTTTCATGGGCCTTCGAGACCATATGTCACTGAGGAAAGCTCCCCTTAAGGTTGGACATTCCAGACCAGCTTTTCCATACCAAGTGGGTTGAAAAAGTACTTTGACTTGGACCCCACAGGCTGCCCACTGCTGTCACAGGGGGAGCAGGGTCAAAATTTGATGCCCCCCCCAGCCCTCGTGCTGCTTCTACAAACCTGGGTAAGTGAGGTACCAGGCTTTTGTGGTGATAATGATACTTGTACCCCACCCATCTGACTGGGTTGCGCCAGCAACTCTGGCCACCTGCCAGCACATTTAAAAAAATAATAAAACATTAAACATTAAATATTTTCTGGACGCGGGTGCCACTGTGGTCTAAACCACAGAGCCTAAGGCTTGCTAATCAGAAAGTCGGTGGTTTGAATCCCCCACAACGGGGTGAGCTCCCGTTGCTCGGTCCCTGCTCCTGCCAACCTAGCAGTTCGAAAGCATGTCAAAGTGCAAGTAGATAAACAGGTACCGCTCCGGCGGGAAGGTAAACGGCGTTTCCATGCACTGCTCTGGTTTGCCAGAAGCGGCTTTGTCATGCTGGCCACATGACCCGGAAGCTGTACGCTGGCTCCCTTGGCCAGTAAAGCAAGATGAGCGCCACAACCCCAGAATCGCCTGACACTGGACCTAACGTTCAGGGGTCCCTTTACCTTTACCTTACTTTCTGCCACAGGGCTACCTACAGATGTCTTCTAAAAGTCGTGTACTGTAGTTCTTTATCTCATTGACAACTGCTGGGAGGGTGATCCACAGGGCAGGCGCCACCGCCGAGAAGACCCCCTGCCTGTTTCCCTGTAATTTCCATTCTTGCAGTGAGAGAACCGCCAGAAGGCCCTCGGAGCTGGACCTCAGTGTCCAGGCTGGACAATGGGGGTGGAGATGCTCCTTCAGGTATCCAGGGCTGAGGCCGCTTAGGGCTTTAAAGGTCAGCACCAACACTTTGAATTGTGCTCGGAAACACACTGGGAGCCAATGTAGATCTTTCAGGGCCAGTGTTATGTGGCTGCTCCCAGTCACCAGTCTGGATTCTGGATTAAATGTAGTTTCAGAGTCATCTTCAAATACCCATGTAGAGCGCATTGCAGCAGTCCAAGCAGGAGATAACCAGGACATGCACCACTCTGGTGGAACAGTGCTCAGGCAGGTAGGGTCTCAGCTGGAGTACCAGATGGAGCTGGTAGAACAACCACCATGGACAGAGAATTTATCATGGATGGCTGTGAATTCAATAGGGCTCCCAGGCTACACACCTGGTTCTTCAGGGACACAGGTTAGTCCATTCAGGACCAGGGAGTCCCCCAACCCTGCCTGCCTCCTGTTCCCCAGAAACAGTACTTCCATCTTTTCAGGATTCAATCTCAATCCATTAGTCACCATCCACCCTCCCCATACCACCTCCAGTCACTCACACAGAGGCTCTGGCGGGATCCTAGAGCCCTCCCACCTCCTTCCCAAAGCCCAGTGCCTCACTTACCTGGAAGATGGTGTGAGGCTTAGGCATCGAATGTTGCCACGGGCTGCCAAAAAAGACCTTGAGGGCTGCATGTGGCTCTCAGGCCATGAGTTGGACCACCTTCTTCTAGACAGTTGCCTGGTTCCCTCTGTAGCTGATCATAGAATCATAGAATCGTAGAGTTGGAAGACACCACAAGGGCCATCCAGTCCAACCCCCTGCCGAGCAGGAAACACCATCAAAACATTCTTGACATATGCCTGTCTGCTTAAAGACCTCCAAAGAAGGAGACTCCACCACACTCCTTGGTAGAAAATTCCACTGCCGAACAGCTCTTACTGTCAGGAAGTTCTTCCTAATGTTGAGGTGGAATCTTCTTTCTTGTAGCTTGAATCCATTGCTCCGTGTCCGCTTCTCTGGAGCAGCAGAAAACAACCTTTCTCCCTCCTCTATATGACATCCTTTTATATATTTGAACATGGCTATCATATCCCCCCTTAACCTTCTCTTCTCCAGGCTAAACATACCCAGCTCCCTAAGCCATTCCTCATAAGGCATCGTTTCCAGGCCTTTGACAATTTTCGTTGCCCTCTTCTGGACACGTTCCAGCTTGTCAGTATCCTTCTTGAACTGTGTTGTGCCCAGAACTGGACACAGTACTGATCCACAGAGATGGGTGGGCAATTCGGTCAATTTCAGTTTTCCCCAGTCTCTTATTTTTCCATAGTTCAGTTCTTCGCATCAGTGTGTGATTATGTAAGAAAAAAGTCCTTATGTAATTCATCAGCTTTTAAGTGCAGATTTCTCCTATTGTTCACCTGGCTTCCCAAGGCAGGTCACTAGTGGCAAGAGTGAGGCACTGTGCAGTGCAGCTCAGCCAAGCCAACGCTCCTGCCATGGTGTGCCACGGGGCCCCCCAGTCTCCCCACATAACACGCCTAACTCTACCATCACTGCTGCCATTGAAGATTTAACTTCCATAAATCCTGGAGCGGAGCTGACCCACCTCACAGCTCCTGCTCACAATATTTTAATCAGGGTTCCTCAAAGACAAAAACAGAAGCAGATGCAGAAGGCATCGGAACCAATTTCAAGCCAAGTGGCCCTGCTAGGAAAGGCCCCTGGACAGCAAAGATCCTAGTGAGGGCCATTTCCCCTTGCAGTTAATCCCTTACGGGCCGCAGGCTGGCAACGGGTGGGACACGAGGGCGACTTTTTGCCGCTGGTAGACAAAGAGGATGGGAGCCTGTCGATCATGCAAAGTGTTGATGTGATGAAGGTATCCCAGAAGGCTTTGGACATGGGGCAGAACTTCCTGCTGGCTGGGGTAGGGGGGCCAGGAAGGACAAAAGCCGAACGAGGGCGAGGATCCCTCCAACAGTTTCTGAAGGCAACAGTCTGCTATCAGCTGTACTCCAACCCTGCGAGAATGCTAATAAGCCGGTGAAGAGCCTGGCTTCCCCGCCATAATTCTATAGAGGAGCTGAGTGCCCCATAGTGTTCACCAAATAAAGACAACTAATTGAGAATTTTTTGCACATTTGGCTGGGGTGGGGGTGGGGGGGACTCGTTCACACAGCTCGTTGTGGGAGAATGCACACCCTCAGCCATGACAGGGGACGGCTGCTCCAGGGAGAGGGTCCCCGGTAGCTTTATTCCCCCCAGACTTTCAAAGTATGACAAAAATGTCTAATTTAATTTCGAGGGCATTTCTCCCTCCTCCTCGGCAACACGCACACACACTCAGTTGCATTGCCAAGAACCGTTTTGGTGTCTCTGCCAGAGAGCCGGTTCGTCTAGTGTTTGTATTAATATCATATTCATTATTATTATTTTCTTTTTTTAAAAAAAATGCTGACGCTTATTTTTTCTTTATTTCCTCAGAATTAAATGCTTTCTTTCTCTCTCTCTCTCTCTCTCTCTCCAAACCCTCCACCCCCTTTTGCTGTTATGTTTGGAGGCGAAGTCTGCATTTTTGTGTCCGCAGGTGACACACTTTGATTGAAACTAAAATTAATAAATCAGCGGAAAAGCACGCACCTAGGGTTCACAGCGGGGCCCACAAACACGTTCATAAAAGGAGCTTTATGCCCTTGTACAAAGCAGGAATAAATTACAGGAACACTTGTTGCCTTTGGTCTCCGTTTTGCTCCACAGACCGGTATCTTATTTTCGAAGGCTTATTCGTAATCAACAGGTTCCTTGGCGCTTTAGCAGGTGACTTTGTCATTAATCTCTCATTTGACCATTCTGGCATATTAATGAGGCAGCCTCCTCTCTCTCTCTCTCTCTCTCTCTCTCTCTCTCTCTCTCTCTCTCTCTCTCTCTCTCTCTGGCATAAGGAATTAGTTTAAAAGGTGCACTTGTGTCTAAATTGCTTACAGCTCACGAGAAGTGGTGCCGCAGACCAAATGCAAAAGAGCATTTCCCCCCCCCCCCCAGCTTGGGCTGCGCTAAAGCACATTTGACTAACATTATCTTCCTTGCTGTGCTTTTCTTAAACCACATACTTATTTCTTCACCATGGTGCAACTATTACCCGGTCGTGTCAATCATTTTTTCCTTTTGTCCCCCCTTCTCTTTTGGAGGGGGTGGAAATCTCTATATATTATTACATATTTCCCTCGACCTTTCCCAAACAAAAAATCCAGATTTTATATCCATGTCGCGCAATAATATCCTTTCTGATTAACGGCGTGCCTCTCCCTCCCCTACCCCTCCACCCCTCCCTCTGTTAATTAAACAGTTCCAGCCCATTTGGGGAGGGGTTTTTGGTGCGCGGTTTTGGGTCTCAATGGAACACCAATGCTCGTTCGTTTCAACATTTCTTTTCAGAGCGGCTTTAATAAATATCATTATATTTAAAAAGTGCTGGAATTCACCTGGTATTTGGGGTCTGCCGGAAAGCCCAAAGTGAGAATTCCTATGGGGCCATTTAAGAGCATTTAAGGAAGGGAAATGCTTAAGATTTAATTCTCACATTTGTGATTACTGCCATCTGCCAAAATATATAATATTATGACTTTAGGCTGATTTGGGGGAAAGGAGCCGCCAAGCAAAACAACAGCACTAAGAAAAGCCTTTCTGACACTGCGATAAAAACAGTTTTGTGGCAATACAATAATTTGCGCATTTCCAAAGAACACGCCTGGCAATAAATCTGTTTTGTTGCAGGGTTGGAGGTTTTTTTGGGTGTGTGTGTGTGTGTGTGTGTATGTTTAATAAATCTGAGACAAGCAAGCAGGCTCCCAACCAAGGGCATGTCTATATAAATTTTTGAAAAGTGACACGTTTACATATTCATCTTTTCCCTGTGTGTATGTGTGTGTTTTAAAACCTGACACCCCAAGCCAAGCTGCTTTTGCATCAGGGGTGTCGTTCCGCAATGTTTTCGACATTTTTTTTAATAGTCTTAATAGCCAAGTGTCTGTCTTTCATGGATTACAGTCAAAACTATCATGTCATTTGCGGCCTGTCGCACGGAGAGGCTGCCTCGCTTGTACCACTGTGGTGTTTAAAAAAGAGAGAGAGACAGGCAAGAATGGAGATAAACCAAATCTGGAGTTTGACGGAGAGGTTACTTAGATAGCCAGCTGGGGCTGTCTGAGTATTCGGAGAGAACGGTGACTGCCAGTGTTGAGGCGGATTCCTAAATTATTATTATTATTATTATTATTATTATTATTATTATTATCCCACCCATCTGGCTGGGTTTCCCCCGCCACTCTGGGCGGCTTCCAACAAGTACCAAAATACATTAAAATATCACAGATTATTGGAGAATTTGAGAATTATCTACAAAATAAGTTAGAGAAGCCAAATCTTATCTCCGATATCTAAAAGGCTTTATTTTAAAAATAGCAAATTGAAGTTATGTAACAAAATAAGTAAAAGAGGGAAGTTGAGAAATGTTAAATATTGTAAGAAATTACCGAGAATATTAGAGTAAGGTGTGCAGAGTTTATATGGGAGAAACAGGATAAGTTTAGATACGGTTGCGAAGTCAAGGGGAAGGGAAGGGCAGGGGGGAATGCGGGGGGCATAGCTGCCAAGTTTTCACTTTTCTCGCGAGGAAGCCTATTCAGCATAAGGGAAAATCCCTGTAAAAAAGGGATAACTTGGCAGCTATGGCGGGGGGGGGGTGAATTGCGAGGGAATTGAATAAGACAACTGTACAAAGTCATAGCTGTATAGTTTATTTTTATTGTAATGACTGAGATATATAATAATGTTTATTTTTTTAAAAAAAATCACAGATTAAAAACTTCTCTAAACAGGGCTGCCTTTAGGTGTTTTCTAAATGTCAGGCAGTTGTTTATCTCCTTGACCTCCGATGGGAGGGCGTTCCACAGGGCGGGCGCCACTACCGAGAAGGCCCTCTGCCTGGTTCCCTGTAGCTTTGCTTCTCGCAGTGAGGGAACCGCCAGAAGGCCCTCGGCGCTGGACCTCAGTGTCCGGGCAGAACGATGGGGGTGGAGACGCTCCTTCAGGTATACTGGGCTGAGGCCGTTTAGGGCTTTAAAGGTCAGCACCAACACTTTGAATTGTGCTCGGAAACGTACTGGGAGCCAGTGTAGATCTCTCAGGACCGGTGTTATGTGGTCTCGGCGGCCGCTCCCAGTCACCAGTCTAGCTGCCGCATTCTGGATTTGTTGTAGTTTCCGGGTCACCTTCAAAGGTAGCCCCACATAAAGCGCATTGCAGTAGTCCAAGCGGGAGATAACCAGAGCATGCACCACTCTGGTGAGACTGTCCGCGGGCAGGTAGGGTCTCAGCCTGCGTACCAGATGGAGCTGATAGACAGCTGCCCTGGACACAGAATTAACCTGTGCCTCCATGGACAGCTGTGAGTCCAAAATGACTCCCAGGCTGCGCACCTGGTCCTTCAAGGGCACAGTTATCCCATTCGGGACCAGTGAGTCCCCCACACCCGCCCGCCCCCTGTCCCCCGAAAACAGTACTTCTGTCTTGTCAGGATTCAATCTCAAGCGTCAGCCAGCCCAGATCTGGAAGGAAAAAAGAAACTGAGATAGGGGTGTCTGGTCAATTGCCTGACATCTTACTTAAAAACCTGCCAGGGCCACAGTCACCTCATACATCTAGGTAAAGGGTAAAGGTAAAGGGGTCCCTGACCATCAGGTCCAGTCGTGTCTGACTCTGGGGTTGCGGCGCTCATCTCGCTCTATAGGCCGAAGGAGCCGACGTTTGTCCGCAGACAGCTTCCGGGTCATGTGGCCAGCATGACAAAGCTGCTTCTGGCGAACCAGAGCAGCGCACGGAAACGCCGTTTACCTTCCCGCCGGAGCAGTCCCTATTTATCTACTTGCACTTTGATGTGCTTTCGAACTGCTAGGTGGGCAGGAGCTGGGACCGAGCAACGGGAGCTCACCCCGTTGCAGGGATTCGAACCGCCAACCTTCTGATCAGCAAGCCCTAGACTCTGTGGTTTAACCCACAGCGCCACCTGGGTCCACAGTCATCTCATACATGTAAGGTTTCCTGTATTGGAGGCTGGGCTAGATTTCCCTCAGGGTCTCTCCCAACCCTACGGTTCTATGATTCTGAAGCACTATTAAACAGTCATGGCTTTCCCCAAAGCAGTACTTTTTCTGGGGGAAAGGTAGGGAAACTCACCACAAAGTTTGTTTATTGGGGACCCGGTTGCAGTGCCACAACCCCCACCCCACCCCACAAGATGTGATTAAAAAACTCAAACAGACAATGGTCTGGATTAGAAATGGTCACAACTTTATTGATTACAGAAACAGGTGGATTTTTGGCTTGGGTGGGAATTGGGGGTGTCGTATTTTTCCGTGTATAAGGCGATGCTTTTTGCTATTTTTTTTTTTAAAAAGGCAAAAATTGGGTGTCGTCTTATACACGGATAGTGAATGCAGGGGGGGGGGGCGTGCAATTAATGGCAGCAGCAAGCCAGAGATTGGCAGCAGTGATTGGGCGGGTGACTGGTGGCTGCAGCAAGGCCTGCTGGCGATTCGCTGCGGCTGCGGCAGTTGGGCAGACGATTAGCGGCTGTGGCGAGGCAGGCAGGCGATTGGCAGCTGCGGCAAGGGGGCGGGTGGGCTGTTGGTGGTGGCAGTCGGGCAGACAATAGGCCGCTGTGACAAGGTGTGTGATCAGCAGCGGCTGTGGCAAGCGATCGGCAGTGGCGGGCAGGCATGTGAATGATTGGCGGAAGTGACCTCCCCCACCCCCCCAAAAAAGCCAAACAACTTAATTTCTTAATTTTGGGTTGAAAAATATTAGGAGTCATCTTATACATGGAAGCTTCTTATATATGGTATATCCGTTCCAGAGCCCCACGCACACACAAATATTTGATTTTTAAAAAGGTAAGAGAACTCAGTTTCCAACATTTCTCTGATGAAAATCTGGACGTCCTATTGCATAATAATAATTTTATTATTTCTACCCCACTCATCTGACTGGGTTGCCCTCTGGGGAGCTTTCAACATATATAAAAACATAATAAAACATTAAACATCAAAAAAAAAAACCTTCCTTATACAGGGCTGCCTTCAGATGTCTTCTATTTTTTGTTAAATAATTTTTATTAATTTTTCATTAATAACAATCCAACGTATGCCACATTAATACAATACCAAATCATAACACAATTTAAAAAGCCAATTCTCCAATTCCAAATTAAGCATTCCTTCAGATGTCTTCTATAGGTTGTTTAGTTGCTTTTCTCCTTGGCTTGAGAGTCACCTAACTTCATACCCTCCAACATTTCTCCGATAGAAATCGGGACGTCCTAAGGAAAAGTGGAACATTCCAGGGTCAAATCAGAAATCGGGACACCTCTGTACAGGAAATCCTGGGACTGTCCCTGGAAAATAGGGACACTTGGAGGCTCTGCTGGGAGACTCCTGCTCTCCTCAGAGTCTGTCTCCATTTTTAAAAAATTGTAGTTTCTAGCGTGTATTGTTCATATTTCTTTCTTGCTCATCCTTCAAAGGAGCTCAGGGCTTTCTGTATCTATTTTCATCCTCACAGCAACTATCCCGATGTCTTGAAGCTGAGAGATGGTGACTAGCCCAAAGTGACTCTGGGCAAAGTCCGTATAGTTAA
This sequence comes from Zootoca vivipara, assembly GCF_963506605.1. Classification (NCBI taxonomy): domain Eukaryota; kingdom Metazoa; phylum Chordata; class Lepidosauria; order Squamata; family Lacertidae; genus Zootoca; species Zootoca vivipara. The sequence continues at coordinate 6,044,711 of NC_083276.1, forward strand.
AGCTATGGTTTTCCCAGTAGTGATGTATGGAAGTGAGAGTTGGACCATAAAGAAGGCTGATCGCCGAAGAATTGATGCTTTTGAATTATGGTGCTGGAGGAGGCTCTTGAGAGTCCCACGGACTGCAAGAAGATCAAACCTATCCATTCTGAAGGAAATCAGCCCTGAGTGCTCACTGGAAGGACAGATCCTGAAGCTGAGGCTCCAATACTTTGGCCACCTCATGAGAAGAGAAGACTCCCTGGAAAAGACCCTGATGTTGGGAAAGATGGAGGGCACTAGGAGAAGGGGACGACGGAGGATGAGATGGTTGGACAGTGTTCTCGAAGCTACGAACATGAGTTTGACCAAACTGTGGGAGGCAGTGCAAGACAGGAGTGCCTGGCGTCCTCTGGTCCATGGGGTCACGAAGAGTCGGACACAACTAAACGACTAAACAACAACAAAAATAAACAGTGCTCTGAGTTCAATTAAACGACTTGGGAAGACAAAGAAAGGGTTGATCTGGAGAATGAAATGTAAAAGTGAGGGTGCCCTGCTGGGTGACTCTACCTGTGAAGGCTATGCCACAACCAGGGCCTTTCCTGTAGGAATTCCCTTTCCAGCTGCCATTTGCCTTGCCCCTGAAGGCACTTGTAGAAAAGTGCCTCGGCTGCCGTTCTCAGCCCTCAGGTACATTGTTCGTGCGGAAGAAAGTAAGTTTGGGGCATGGTTAGTCTGGGGTGGTGCAACAGAAGAAACGGGTGCTTTCGTTTTGAGTTTGCATCCCTGGAAACACTAAATTTGGAGAAGTGGATCGCTGTGTTTTGCTTTCTTCCCGTTCCTGAGAACAGGCATGGTTTAAACCAGGGATGGAGGATCTGTGGCTCTCCAGGTGTGGTTGGACCTCAACTCCCATCAGGTTCCGGCCAGAAAGGTCAGTGGTCAGGGATGATGGGAGCTGGAGTCCCAAGAACATTTGGACAGCCTCTGACTTCAGCAATGCCTCCTGCCATTCATTCCCAGGGTGTAGCCTCTTCTTTCCTCCTCCTATTAAACAACGCTTGTGATTTTTGTTTCTCTTTTTTTTAAGAGTGCAATGTTAATATTTGAGAGTCCGTAATATGTGTCTCTTGAGCAAAGGCTTAAGTTTATGATGTTCTCTCCCACATGGCTCCTGTTTTTAGCAATTATTGATGGATATGTTGAAGCCAGCCAGAAGTTGCATTATCTAACCTTTCGAGGTTAAAAAGGAAGATTTTTTTTTAGTCTAGTTGTTTTTTTTATAACGGCTTGGCAATTAGCTAATAATAATAAGTTTTACAATTATAATTTTTCCTTCTCAATCACTCACCAAGTGAATCTGTGGTCTTGTCTATCAAGGACTGGCCCATAACGATTTGGTTGTTGCTGTTGTTTTATTTGGCTGGCTCCGTGGTCCCTGAAATGCAAGATTTATCATTAAAATACTGGCAGGTACTTCACTGAAGTGGCACTAGCAACGGTTGTCCTAATGCGTATTTGTAAGGAGTGACAGCCAGTTGAGGGTTTGTTGAAGGGAGGCCCTTTCCTCTCTCTCTCTCTCTCTCTCTCTCTCTCTCTCTCTCTCTCTCTCTCTCTCTCTCTCTCTCTCTCCTCCCTTCCTCTCCCCTCTTCCTTGAACAACTTGGAAGGTTTCGACTCATTTTGTCTTTTCAGGACTTAGCCAAGATCAGACACAATTCTGCAATGCATATGCAGATTTTGCCTCTTGTTACTTTCTCTAATGAGCCTTCACTTAATCAATTTGACAGTAGCTTTTGTTTCCCCCCTCCCCAACTCCTCCTTTCTGACACATACATTTACCAAGGAAAGTATTTCAGGAAAGAGTTTGAGCAGTTTCAGGGGGTATTAGGAAAAAGGACGTCGTAAGGGAGCCATTTTTAGGGAGGCTGGTGGAGTGTTTCTTTTTAAAAGGGAGGGAAGGGAGGGCAAAGTTAAAAGTGAGGAGTGGCAATCGCCACGAAGGTATGACTCGCAAAAGAATTAAAATAAGGACATGATTTGAGTTTAATTAAACAGCCACCCACATATAGCAGCTCTCGAGGAATGGTTAAATCCTTGTTTCCGTTATGGTCCAGTTGAGGCATGCGTCTTAACGCCGGAGCACCAACAAACTTGGGGGAGGGTGTCTAAGCATGGGAAACGGGGTTATATCAGCAGGACATCGCTTATGAGAGCGCACTGGGGCATGTTCAGACTTGGATCACAGCCGCAATATTGCTCCGTCATTCGGCACATCCTCTTGCCAGTGGTTCACAAGGTGCAGCCTCCCTGGGTGCCTGCACTTCAAATCCCGAGGGAAGATATAGCGATGTAATTCCACACATCCAGCTGTCTCAGATCAGGAAGAACAGGGCAGCCAGGGAGACTTCAGTGTGCTAGAGATACATTTACTGGGAGAAAACACACACACATAAACTCCCATCCGTCCCAGGCGAGCTCCCAAAAGTGGATCTCATTCTCAAAAATTGGGACCTCCAAGAGGAAGAAATGCAAGCAGTCGCCAGATACCTGCCTGTACCTCTTTGGCTGTGTCTCAGACTAAATACTCCCGATAAATACTTGCTTACCTGAGGCAGTCTCCATTAATTGTCCTGACTCTACCCAGTGCCCCAACCAGCCAAGAGAAACTCGCCTAAAGAACCAGGCACCATATGCACTAGTTCATCTGAATTTTAAAGTAAACTGATCTGATTTACACCTTCTGCAGTAAAAGTCTGCTTCAAAAGGTAATGCTCCTTCGGATTTCACACTCCTCAGATCAGATAGTGCGCCAAAGTGCATTACAAATCATGCATTTTGGAATAAAATGCACCTGGAGATGCCTACGTTGGTATGAATGTTATTTAAATATGTGTTATTTAGATACATGGCTAGGTATTCAAAAACGCTATTAAATATTTCTCAAGCATCTGCATTTTCATGCTTCTCTTTTTAAAAAAGAAAATAGGAGATTAACGCAGAACAAAACAGAGATGTGAATGAAGACATGTGACACTGAGACAAACTGGAAATAGAAGGATTTGTCCATTCTTAATATCTGCTGTTTCCTCTGCCCATTTGGGGAGTTTTGGGGACTGAGACGCATTTCATTTGCCTGATGGCGATTGCCCAGCAGCCATTTGTGATAGGAATGGGTGTTGTCTTGTCGGTTTGCTTCCTTTCCCATTTTGTTGATTCCCGATATAAACCATGAGGAATTCAGATGAACTTGGCCTGGCTGGACTCGGAATCCCCGGAGGCAGCCGTCCAGACAAAGGCAAGCGAAAACAGCAGCAGGAGCCACAGTGAGAGAAACGTTGGGTGACGATGCGCCGAGAACCGGCAGGAGAGTTTTAGAGTTTTAAGCGCTATATTTGCATTCCTTCACCATGGGCCACCTTGGAGCTCTTTGAAGGAGAAAGAGAAATCTTTGCAAATATGCTCTGCTCTTCATACACCCAGCAGCCAAACTCTTGTTTTGCAGCCAAGCATTTGGAAGATGCGGCCTTTGCCACAATGTGAAGACGGGACTTCACACCGTGACAACTAAGGTGGCTGTCCAGCAGCTCCCGATTTTGCTGTGACCAAGGCGCAACCGCCCTATAGTGGGAGTGACCTTTCCCATTCTGGAGTCATAGGCAACCCGGGGAGAATTGGCTGCCATCCTTATCCCCCCCCCTCTCTCCCCTTATCTGAAGCAGAAAGCTGCTCCTTCTCTCCCTCTTCCCCCCCCCTCCCGTCCGCACGCAGAAACCTGTGGGCTCTATGCAATCACAAAGACGACATTGCCCACATCCTTTCGCCCACATCAAGTTTTTGGGTCTCGGGACCATTCCCGCAGCCATTTTTGTTTTTATTTCCGCGGGTGACTGTCAGTGATCTATGCGGGCTATTTTAAGAATGTAGGACAGAGCGAGGATTAACATCCTCCTTCTCTTCTCTGTGTATCAGAGCTTCTTAGCCGTAATTAATTGGGACACCGGGTTTTGTACTTTGCGATCAGGTCATTTGACTACGAGCTGCCCAGCTAGATTTTCTTATTGTGTTGTTTTCTGGGGGGGGGGATTTTTATTTTATTTTTTTTGGTCTGTTTGTTTCACAAAGGCACATGTTTCCTGTGTTCTCTTGGGTATCTTTCTAGGGGGAGATTTAAACTTGCCATTTGAATAAGTCTTTGCCACAAGTGTTTGGCCCCGGGCAAGAAAGCAAAAGGAAAGGAAGGGGGAGGGTTGGGAAGAGAGAAAGGGAGAGGGAGAGAATCTGGTTTGCTTCGTGCAACCATAGCCCCGAGGCTGCCGTCTTTCCAAGTTTGATGCAACTGGCCTCACACCGTCACATGGCTGTGATGTCAGCGTGGGAGGGCCTTGTGTCAGACAAATCTGGATTTAGGGGAATTATAGCAGATGTTGCAAAATGGCAACAGTTTAGCGAGTCCCTTTCATCCCACCGGCGAGGAGGCAGGTCCGCTAAGTGTACCAGACAGAAAAGAATGTTATCTTTGATCCCTAACACTCATGGGGGGAAAGGGGGCGATGGTGGGGCTTTGCTCGTCAAAAAAAAAAACCACAAAGAAGCGCGCTCGGAGTAATGTTGACGTGGAGGCGATGGGCAGCAGATGTAAAGGAGGAAAGGGCTTCTTCCACAGGCTGGATACGGGGCTGCAAGTGGGAATCCTGATTTGTGGAGGTGTCTGCCCTGATTATAATATTTAATTCAGAAGAAGAAGAAGAAGAAGAAGAAGAAGAAGAAGAAGAAGAAGAAGAAGAAGAAGAAGAAGAAGAAGAAGAAGAAGAAGGAGGAGGAGGAGGAGGAGGAGGAGGAGGAGGAGGAGGAGGAGGAGGAGGAGGAGGAGGAGGAGGAGGAGGAGGAGGGATATATTAAACAATCCAGACTTAGCTGGACCGCAAAGCAGAAAAAGATGGCCTCCTACTCTCTGAAGATGTGTTGACAAACGTTTCCTTTTAAGGAGGGTGGTTGGAAGGAATGGAGGAGAGTAAATCTTTGAGCTCAGTGACTCCCCATCCAACTTCCATGATTTTTTTTAACGTATAAGTATCAGGGACTGGCTATCTTCTCCAGTTCTGTTAGCTTCCTTTGGCACATAAAATTGGACCCTCTTGGCGAGAGGAAAATGACGAGGTGGGATTTTGATTTGATCCACCAAGGCTGCTCAACGCTTCTTATGTTTAGCTCCCGTCGAATTCACCCCAGACCCGCCCAATCCCAATGCCCTTGGGTGTTTGCAGCGGCTGTGAATCGGACCTTCGTCCGGGCTTAAATCTAATTTGTGTTTGGGCATACCCGCATAGACAATAGAATGAAGCAGTGGAAGACAATAGTGCCTGGCGTGTTCTGGTCCATGGGGTCATGAAGAGTCGGACACGACTAAACAACAACAGTGTGTGTTGATGTGGGTTACAGAACAGATTGTACTACTTCAGAATGCAAGCAGGGAATGCAGTTTTTTTTAAATTTAAAAAAATGTTCCCCTTGCAAATATATATATATATAAAAGAAGTTCTTTTTGCAATTAAAAGATTAGCAACTGGAGAGTAACACCCTGGAGAGCTGATGCCAATCGAAGCACACAACACTGGGCTAGGAGGTTAAATAGTTTTACTTGGCATAAAGCAGGAATGGATCAGTCCCTCTCCTGCCCATGTCCATTCACATGTCTGTTCCATCCTCTTCACCTTAATCAATTGACTTTTCAAACGTCTGTTCAAAAAGTTGTGTTTAAAGATGCATTTTATCACACAATCTCTATGAAGTGTATATTTTATCTCGGTGTAAACATTCCTACGTTTCATCCAAACGTATGTATTCTGGGACACACCGGTACCTGAGCCAATCTATGCTTAATAAAAATTTGGAGAAGAGTGAGTTCCAATGGATAATTATGTTCCTATCTGCACATTAGTCCGGAGAGCATAAATCAATTAACATTAGAAGTCACAGAAAGCAAATTCTTCAAATTCCTTTCTCTCGAAGGCTCTTGGTTTTTGCTTGGAGGCAGGTAGGTTCGCCTTCTGTTCCAATAACTGCATCACCCGTCTGTTATCGGATGAGGTTTTTATACATCCTCAGGATTACATCGCCTCCCTCTCATGCATATGCAGGCCAGGCCTTTTTGCTGAATTCGCTTAGCCTCTAGTCCATTCGAAGAGTTCTGTTATGTGCACCCCACTTCTCTGAACAGTGAGAACTTGCAGGGGGCCGGGACTTACCCAGATTTGGTTTCCGTTGGAAGGAGGCCATGGGAGGCTTATTTGCAGTTTTGTAGTATTTGCTTTTCAGGAACCCAGGTGACGCTGTGGGCTAAACCACTGAGCCTAGGGCTTGGTGATCAGAAGGTCGGCGGTTCGAATCCCTGTGACGGGGTGAGCTCCCGTTGCTCGGTCCCAGCTCCTGCCAAACTAGCAGTTCGAAAGCACGTCAAAATGCAAGTAGATAAATAGGAACCGCTATAGCGGGAAGGTAAACGGCGTTTCCATGTGCTGCTCTGGTTTGCCAGAAGCGGCTTTGTCATGCTGGCCACATGACCTGGAAGCTGTACGCCGGCTCCCTCGGCCAATAATGCGAGATGAGCGCGCAACCCCAGAGTCGGTCACGACTGGACCTAATGGTCAGGGGTCCCTTTACCTTTACCTTAGTATTTGCTTTTATTTACAAATACACAGGTTGAGCATGGAAGGGAGCACAGCTCAAGTGTGTCAGCAGGCAGCCATAATCTACTGCTCTCACGTCAGGTCTCCAGGGAGATAGGCAGCCCCCTCTCCGCAAAAATGCTGCTAACTTCCAGAGCCTACAAACTGAGATCTTTGTATTTTTCTCGCCCCCCCCCTCTCAACCTGTAGTCTATTGTTCTTTTTACAGGCAAGACACCTGGATGCTTTCACCTTTAGCTGTGAGAGGGGAAGGTCAGACCATTCTGACAAATGATCCTTTACCAAGAATCAATTGGCCAACTATTTAATTCCCATAGCAACATACCATCACTAGTTTACCTAACAAAGAATATGCCAGGGCAGACCTGCAACTCTCGCCTCCCGAAAAGCTTACGACAGTTCCCCCATCATGCATTTTCTCACTGAGGAAGTCAACCTGCGCTTGGTCTGTACCACTTCAGACGCAGGTGATGGAGGTGGGGGGACTTACATGGTCAATGGTTCCTTTATGTGAATGGATGCTCCTCTAAACCGAGGAGGAAGAGGAAGAAGAGGAAGGGGAGAGAGGAGAGGGAGGAGGCTAGGCTAGAACCTTTGCTCTGACATACTAGTTTTCATACAGACATCCATCCATGTCTGTTCATGTAGATGAGCTGTGGGGAACTGCTGGCCCTCCAGATGCAGCCGAACTACAACTCCCAGCAGCCTTACCAGGCATGGCCAATGGCCAGGGATGAGGTTGGGAGTTGTAGTTCAGCAACATGTGGAGAGCCAAAGGTTCCCCACACCTGGCGTAGATAATCATTCAGTCATGCAAATGCCACTAGCAGTCGGAAGTGGCTTACCTTCCAAGTCCCGGACTGCAGAATCTGGGACCGGCAGCCGTGTGACACCGGAAGTTGCGTCGACGCAACTTCCGGTGTCGCTCCGCCCATCTATGGGCACCAAAAATGGCCGCCGCCGACACCGGAAGTCACGTCTATGCACTTCCGGACATGCGTAGATGCGACTTTTGAAGCCGGCGGTGGCCATTTTTGGTGCCCATAGAAGGGCAAATCAGAAAGGAAAAAAATGGCCGCTGGCAGGAGAAAATAACGGAGAAAAACGGGAGACGAAGTCTTACAGGGGGCCACCGGGAAATGGTAAGTAAAATCGGGGTTTTCCCAGAGAAAACAGGGTACTTGGCAGCTATGCGGAAGTGGTACGGTCCCAGCCCTGTGGTACAGCCTGGGCCTGAGTCTCATTAGGTCTTCAAAGACCAACATGAACAAGTGGCCGAACTGAACACACGGAAGAAGGATTTCTAGCCTAACCCAAAATGCTGGGGCAGCAAAAACATCTGAATTCATCTCCTCTCAATCTGCCTATCTTTCTTTTCTTCCTGATTTCATACAGGGAACTTCAGCCCTACTTCTTACCCTCCCTTGGGTGTTTTTGCATGGCTGGAATGTGCCCTTGAACAAAGCCCCTTGCTCGCTCAGGTGGATGAATGGAGAGTGGGGTATGCAGAAATGCCCACTGCGCAGAGGTGAGTTTTCAATCGCTTATTCCACTTACTATTTGCCTCTAATCCCAAGCACCATTGGGACGTGGCCACCAGAAGGTGACCCAGATGGGAATGAGACCCCTGGGCTAAGAGAAAGATTCCCCACCCTTGATCTAGTCAGTGTAATAAAGGCATGATGCGACAAATCCCACGGAGGAAAGGGATGGCTGCAACCAGGTGAGGGTAGGAAGGCACATAGCTTAAGGACATTGCACCATGCATCACACATTTGGTCATTGCCTAAAGGTTATGAGAAAGAGTTGGAATGCCCAGTTCGTCTCTAAAGTGCCAGGCGTACGCAATGATGGCACTATTATCAGTTTGACGATCATTAATGGTAGTGATATTGGTTCTTACTTGTCAAGTCCTAAAAGTCAGAAGAAGCACCTATGGCAGCCTGCCTGCATCTGAAGAACTGCGGAGGAGTGTTTTCTCACTCTTAGGGGCGCTTGCTCTGTGGTGATACAAGACAGGGCCTTCTCTGTGGTGGCACCTCATCTGTGGAACGGAACCAAAAATATGACACTATTATGTTGGTGCCAAGCTGAAGCTTAATTGTTTGCTCAGGCATTTAATGTGCTTTTCGATGGCTGACTGTATCCTGCTGCTAATAAACTTTGCTCCGGATGGGGGTGAAAGGATCGGCCAGTTTCGGTTCTCTCGGTCTTTAGTTCAGTTCTCTGTATTTCCGCAGCAATTTGTGATTTTTAAAAAATCCTCTTGAAAATTCTTCAGCGTTTAGTGTCAATTTCTTCTAACAAACACACTTTTTTTCTGTGCAGCTTTGACCAACACACACATTTTTGCGAGCAACTTCTCTTAATACAGTGGTACCTTGGTTTGCATACAACTTGGTTTGCATATGATTTGGATTACAAACACATCAAACCTGGAAGTGTGTGTCCTGGTTTGCAACCTTTTTTTGGATTACAACCCATTCATTATTATTATTATTATTTGGGGCCCATTGGCGAAAGCGCACCTTGGGTTACAACCTGTTTTGGTTTACAAACGGACCTCCGGAGCGGATTATGGTGGTTGTTAACCAAGGTACCACTGTATAATGCATTTCTGTATCCCATGTTCACTCATGTATTCATTTGCACGGCACATTTCCTCCTTGAAGGTGCATTTTTGCAAACAGTTGCTGGTTGGAGAATTGCATTGCAAAATTCAGATAAGTATGAATTTTGAGGGGTGGCTGTGTTTCAGTTCTCATATTGTTTTGGAGGGAGCAAATTTGATAGATGCAGCTCTTAATGTGAATTGAATAGAAATTCTCTTAGTTCTGGAAGCCAAGGTCATTTAATAACAGCAAGTGTTCTTCCCTGTTTGATGATTTGCAATTTGCTAAACTACTAGGATGCACATTGCACCATATTTCTAGTTACAGGTAGGTAGCCGTGTTGGTCTGCCGTAGTCGAAACAAAATAAAAAAAATTCTTTCCAGTAGCACCTTAGAGACCAACTTAGTTTGTCATTGGTATGAGCTTGTGTGTGTGTACGTGTGCGTGTGCATGCACACAAAAGCTCATACCAACAACAAACTTAGTTGGTCTCTAAAGTGCTACTGGAAAGAATTTTTTTATATTGCACCATAGTCAGTTAAGGAAAAGTGTTTGTGTATTCCTGCTTTCTGAAACAATACGTGAACCAAAACTCAAGACATCCTTCAAAATTTTCACTTCTGTGAATTTTTCAATGCACCTCTCCAGCCAATTAATACATACAACATTGTAAGTGCACTTTAGAATGAAGGTATTGGCGAGGACAGCATACAGAAATGCGTTGCAACAAGGGAGATTACTTTGTAAGAATGTAAAAAAAAAAACAGACAAAATCGCGCACATGTGTATACAGTGGTACCTCAGTTTATGAACACAATTGGTTCCAGAAGTCTGTTCATAAACCGAGGTTCCACTGTATTAGAATAAACTATCCACAAAAGGCCAATGAATTTACACAATGACTTTCTTTAAAAAGTCATGAGCTTCTGAAAATGTGGAGAACTGAACTTTTGCAGAATATTTTATTATTTTTGTAGCAGGGTGTGGAGAACTGAACTTAAGATTGCAAAAATAAGAAACTGGGAGGAACCGAAATGGGGAGGTTTGCCTGCAGACTCAGATACTGAACTCAGCTGATTGCATGTTATTCCTTCGTCAGACAATTGTCACCATAAGATATGTGTGCGTTACTTTCACTCAACATCCAGTCTGAAGAAAACTTCTAAAGAATCTGCATACTTGCTCGCAACTTGGGGATATTTCACCTGGTCCTTAATAAAGGAAGCTCTACCCGCAATGTATCGAGACAGCCCAGCAGCCTACTAATAGAGTAATTGCTTATTAATACTTGCCAGCAGTTAAGTGTGAAACTGGTCATTTGTGTAAGCATCTTCAGTTACATCTATTTATTTTATTTATTTGTTAAATTTCAATGCTGCCCCCTCACCTGAGGATCTATAGAGAGGCAAATATATAAAAAGGAGCAAACCTGGTGAAGAGGGAAGCGTTCTATCTCTTGCCCCCCACCTTCCCCTTCCTCGGACACCCACCAGCAACTCTGCCACCACCCCACCCCATATTTGTCTGAGCGCCCCCTTGTCTTAATTGGAAATGCAACAATTGTTTAAAAAATGGCATTGTCCCTGAAAAGATTTAGTGAGGGATGAAGAAATCTCTTGAACCGAAGGCCATAATCTGCTGCTCCAGTTCCCTTGGCTGGGTTGACTCCTGAGGAACACCATTCCCTCTCTGGCAACCCTCCCCAGCAACTTACGTCCCACCTAGAAAATCTCCTGGGATTCCTATATTATTCCCCGCTTTTCTCTCCCTGCACCCACCCTTTCTCCATTCAGCCCGAACAGAAGAACAAGGGGCCAGGTTCCAAAAGGGCAGGGAGACATCAGGAGCCAGAGAAAATGCTTGAGAATAAGGTCAGGGCCTGACTCCTTCTGCCAACAGTTACCGGGGAGGGGGCTGCGGCCCCCCTCAACAGTGTTCAAAGGCTTTAGTGGGCTTTGTTCCACTGTGTAGGGATTAGGCCGGGCGGTCTGAGAATTTGCCTTCTAATTAAAAAGGATAAAAGATAGAAGTAGCATTAGAACTAAAACACCGCAATGATACTTCACAAGGTTGAGCTCTCTCTCTCTTTTTTTAAACGCACGCACACAAAACACTGTTAGTCACAAGACAATGTAAGAAGTCACCATCAGGCTTTGCTTCATCCTTTTTGTTTTCTGCTCAAATTTAAATGGGGGGGGGGGAGAGAGAGAGAGAGAAGGGGAGGAAGAGAGAAAGCGGGGAAGGAAAAGTTTTGAAACTCTTCCCAGCTGTTCCTTCGTGAGGACAGAAGACTAATTGTATGGAAATGATCTGTTTGCAGTACAGGGGTTTTTGTTCTTAAAACCTCTAGCGGGGTTAGGTGGGAGGGGGCATTCGCACCTCCAGACGCTACATTTAACGGGATGCACCTCAAAGGGAGACGGGTGCAACATCCTGTTCCCCATCAAAATGGGCTCGCTACAAATTTAATTTGATTCGATTTACCTCCCTCTTAAATAATACATTCTCTGCACTTCTGCTGTGTGAACAGGCGCCAGCTCTCATTAACATCTTTGCCCAAATTGTGTCTGTGCCATATGGAATATGGGCTATGAGGTTTGGCTGAGCTGTTGTTTTGGGATCCTCTGGTTAGCTGTTAGCATTTCTATATCTTTTTTGCCAGCGGGGTGGGGTGGGGCAGAAGGAGAACCAGGAGATCTTGGACTTGAAGAGATGAAGATCTGGCCTTAGTCCTCCTGCTCATTCATGTGACTGACCCCGACATCAGGCTGATAAGATGCCCAGATGAATTCCAGGCAGACCAATGTGACTTTACGTATGGATTTATTTCTCTTTTTTTGGACCAGGAAACAGGCCTGAAGAAGACAAACAGAGATGGTCGGTGGAATGTGAGCAAGTGACACATAAAAACTGTTTATTTGTATGTCGCTTTTCCATGGTAAACAATGTTCAAGGCAGCTCCTAATATAAGAAGAAGAAGAGGAGGAGGAGTTTGGATTTGATATCCCGCTTTATCACTACCCTAAGGAGTCTCAAAGCGTCTAACATTCTCCTTTCCCTTCCTCCCCCACAACAAACACTCTGTGAGGTGAGTGGGGCTGAGAGACTTCAAAGAAGTGTGACTAGCCCAGGGTCACCCAGCAGCTGCATGTGGAGGAGTGGGGAATCGAACCCGGTTCACCAGATTACAAATCCACCGCTCTTAACCACTACACCACACTGGCTCTCAATATAAGAAAGCTTACATTATTCACTCATGGCAAAATTTAAATAAGCTAATGAGAACATCCCCAGTCATTGAAGAGACAATAAAATAAATCCATCTATGGATGATTCAGAATGAGGTCTAACAATAGAAATACAATAATGTAGCCTGGATTTATGTCAGGTTTCCAGGTTCCCAGCTTGATAACACAGTAAGCGGAGATAATGAAAAAGGAGGATTTATTGCAAAAACAAACAGATAGCTTCGGACAGCTCTAACGAAGCCTCCGGCACCATTACTCAAGATGACCCTTCTGAAGACGCCTTCCAACCTCGCCAGCAGATATTGAACTTGTGAACCTTGTCTCTTGTTTTGCTTCCTGACTATCAGCCTTCCCATTTGCCAGCTCTTAGGACTGAGTGGATCAGCTCCCACCTCTTCCTTTTCTGAGAGGCTATCTCAGGATAGGAGAGTTGGTTTGCTCCTGTTTGTGCTTCCGGCGAGCTTTGGCTGCATTCTAGCCTGCTCTCACCTTATCTGCCGGCCCGTCAAGGTCAGGAAGAGCCGAAGTCTTCAGCTGCCGGCTCTCTCCTATCTAACATCAAAGCACGCGCACACACACACACACACACAGTTCTTGGCTGCTTTCTGCAGTTGGCTGCAAACCTTCGCTTTGAGCTGGCTCATTCCTGACAATTTACATCCAAAATAATACATCTGCAAATCTTGACCCCCATCAACAGCCACTAAATAGTACCACACTCTGATGCCCTCTAGACATCCTGAGGAGTAGAAGTCTAGCATCAGACCAGTACCTATCTTCCCAGGTCAGGTTCTGATAGTTTAGGCTTAGCAAGGAGCAGGTCTTACAAGATGATAGTCTCTTCCCAATGCCCCCTTGGCTTTGGAGCTGGGTCCCAGACCCCAAAAATCTATGCTAGAACTCTGTAGAAGCCATTGGTGCTGTTGTCCCAGGTACTGTGGTGTGCAGTTCTTTTCTGGGGAGAGGGCAAGGAACCCCAGAGTTGGCACAGTGGCCTCAGGCGCTGAATTTTCCAGCTTTCAAATTCCAAAAATGAGGGGTGCTAAAAAGTTTTAATGTAACTTGGGAATTCAAAGATATTTTGGTGAAATTAATAGGTTAGTTTTGCTTGGTAAGTAAAATGCGTATAAAATTGCATAGAAGTCATTACAAATGATTGCCAAGTACATGCAGTTATTCTTGGGAGAAAAGCAATGACAAACCTAGACAGCATCTTAAAAAGCAGAGACATCACCTTGCCAACAAAGGTCCCTATAGTTAAAGCTATGGTTTTCCCAGTAGTGATGTATGGAAATGAGAGCTGGACCATAAAGAAGGCTGGTTGCCGAAGAATTGATGCTTTTGAATTATGGTGCTGGAGGAGACTCTTGAGAGTCCCATGGACTGCAAGAAGATCAAACCTATCCATTCTGAAGGAAATCAGCCCCGAGTGCTTACTGGAAGGACAGATCCTGAAGCTGAGGCTACAATATTTTGGCCACCTCATGGGAAGAGAGGACTCCCTGGAAAAGACCCTGATGTTGGGAAAGATTGAGGGCACAAGGAGAAGGGGACAACAGAGGACGAGATGGTTGGACAGTGTTCTTGAAGCTACAAACATGAGTTTGACCAAGCTGCGGGAGGCTGTGGAAGACAGGAGTGCCTGGCGTGCTATGGTCCATGGGGTCACGAAGAGTCGGACACGACTAAACGACTGAACAACAACATCATTTATTATTATTATTATTATTATTATTATTATTATTATTATTATTATTATTATTATTATTTCGCATTACCTGACATTTTCAGAAGGTAGAATTAAAATCCTTTGGTTTTTCCAAAAGCAGCTTATGTGTTTATTCGTCAAACGTAGACTTACCAAGGTAAATGTTGCCAGGCGCAAAAATAACAGCAGATTTAAATTATTCACACCCAAAAACTTATTTTTAAGACCCTTAAGTGAAGAAATTTCACCCCCTAAAATGACACGCCCTACTATGGCATCCCAAGGGCTGTCGGAGCATCCCTTCACCCCTGGTAGCTGTCCAGAGTTTCAGGGGCACAGTGGTGGAAAACATCAGGATAGCTGAGGAACTTCTCTAACATAGAAATCTGCATTTTGGTCCATATATTCTCCAACAGCCCCTGAAGATTGGACTTCCTTACACCTCCCTCTGCCCAAAAAAGGAGACCAAGGGCAGGGGAACTTAGTACACCTCATGACTTTTCCTCATGAGGAACATCTGTTTTGAGTAATTTCTTTTATGTAGGACAGGTGGGAAATCGTTCTTATCTCTCTCTTTCTTCTTCTTTCTCCCCCTCTCTTTGTTCTTTCCTTCTTTTGTATTCCTCTTCCTCTTCCTCTTCCTCCTCCTCCTCCTCCTCCTCCTCCTCCTCCTCTTCACTCCTCCTCCTCCTCCTCCTCCTCCTCCTCCTCCTCCTCCTCTTCTTCTTCTTCTTCTTCTTCTTCTTCTTCTTCTTCTTCTTCTTCTTCTTCTTCTTCTCTTCTCTCCTTCTTCTTCTCTTCTCTCCTCCTCCTCCTCCTCCTCCTCCTCCTCCTCCTCCTCTTCTTCTTCTTCTTCTTCTTCTTCTTCTTCTTCTTCTTCTTCTTCTTCTTCTCTTCTCTTCTTCTTCCTCCTCTTCTTCTCCTCCTCCTCCTCCTCCTCTTCTTCTTCTTCTTCTTCTTCTTCTTCTTCTTCTTCTTCTTCTTCTTCTTCTTCTTCTTCTTCTTCTTCCTTCCTTCCTTCCTTCCTTCCTTCCCTCTCTCTCTCTCTCTCTCTCTCTCTCTCTCGTTTTTCATTGGTGTCATCTGCTCTGGGGTCCAAGGATTACACACACATGGAGGTGCTGTATGGTTGCTGAAGGACCCTGAGTGAGAGGCAGAGAATGGAAGATCTCCCTGGGTGAGAGGCTGGGAGAAGAAAGGAGAGCTCCAGGTGAGAGCTGGGTCCCAGGTGAGAGTCCATCCCTTTCTGTGCATGACAAGGGTGAAGAGGTACCTTTGAGAGAGGACTCTGCCTTTTCTTTTCCTTTTCCTGTTTTGGTTTAGCTTCTTCTATTCTACTGAGCACTCACACTTTACACTGTGGGTGCCCTTTGTGGGATCACACACTGCGCTTCGGACCCCAGGGAACTTACCAGTTGTGTGGGCTGGCCTGCCTCTCAGTGTTATTCTTTGGAGCTTCACGCCCAGCCTCAGTCAGTCAATTTACACTGCTGGGAGGTGGGGCCAGCCCCATAAATAGGGGGTGGAGCCGGCAGCAGCCAGGCAGTCGGCTCAGGAGCTTCACCCACCCAACCCTCCCTTTGTTTAATGTATCTTATTTACATTTTAACCTTTTTTCTTCCTGTTTAGCGGGCGCTGCTACGGTGTTTTGACAGGTTGCTGTTGAAGAACCAGGAAGAAATTTTCCTGCATTGGCAGGTTTTGTCTTCCCGTAGCAAAAAACTTTGGAGGTTTAAGGCCTTGGGCGGAATCCTTTAGTCTTTTCTTCCATAAAATGGGTGGCGTGAAGTGGCGACGCACACACCCCCCCCCCCGTGGTGGCGATTCCAGGGTCCCTTCTTAAAGGGGTTGTAATATGAGTGTCACTGGCCATACACTGAAAGGTTGTCAGTGAACTACCCTGCGTGCGGGGATATGGCGTGGGCTGCCTGTGTACACATGCGTCTTGCAGGGCACCCCTATATCCCATTCACCCTGAGGAGCCCCAGTTCCCCCAGCTCTTTTAACATTGATTAATTCTCTGAGTTACAGTTGATTAACTGATTGCGTTTGAATTAAGTTGGTTAACTGAATTATGTGCATTACGGTTTATGACTGCATTTGAATTTAGCTGTTCGGATGAATTCTCTGTCACAGTTGATTAATTGATTGCACTTGACTATAGTTGATTAACTGAATTTGCATTTTTTAAAAAAAAAACACTAAGAACTCTCCTTTGCTTTTAGGTGATGTACACATTTGTCACAGCAGACATCGACCTAGAAAAGAGAAGAGAAGGGGCAAATGCCACTTTTGAAATGGTGCTGGCTGTCAGCAGCTTTTATAAATACTTGCAAAAAAATAATAATAGTTGAGTAAAAATACCATAAGCTATTAATCTAGACTTTTAATCAGTTAATAAAGTGAATATTCCCATGGATGTCCACAGAAGTTTCTTTTCTTTTGAGGGGGAACAAAACCCAGAAAGAGGAGAGAGATTAGTTTCTCTCACACACAGACAAAAAATGAGAAGAGTGGTGTTTGTACATTTTGCCTCGTTTTTCAGGTTCTAATAACTTTCTCTTTTTAAAAACTGGAAAGCCAGGACTCTGGGGATTATGGTTCATCCGGGTGGAGGGGAGAGAGAACTGCCCCCATGAGCCCTACTTGCTACTAATGGATGCTATTGCTTTTTTATCACCACTTACAAGCTCCAAGCTTGTAATCCATTTCCCCGCTTTTTTAGTTTAAAGATGGGCTGTGTCTGCAAAGAGTGAGGAGCTCAACCTTCTGTGGATGCCTGCAAAGCCGTTTCCATGCCCCCGCCCGAGTCTTCTGTGTTTTATGTATTTATTTATAAATGACACTTATGTCCTTCTCTTCCTCCCAAACCTTGCAAAGTGGTCCAAGCAACACCTTCCAGTCCAAGCAGCCATAGTTCTGAAGGTGATGTACGCAGACTCCAGCAAATTAGCAGCGGAACAACAGGATGGGAGGAAAGGAACCTGAGGAAGAAGAAGGGGGGAAAAGGAAAAGCCGACCCGACTGGCTTCGTGACGTAACCTGAGACGTGTGGGAATGAAAAGGCCATTCCTTTTGCACTCGTGTGTGCAACCAAAGCTACGCTGCTCTGGAAGCTTGGAGAGCTGGGGCACAACCCTCCCACCTTGGCCCCTCAAAGTGCAATTTCGATAATGCTGTCAAGCCGCTCATGGAGAAGTGTTCACTTCCAGATCCTTCTTTGGAAAAGGCGGCTCGGGCCTATCGCCAAGAGGCATTGTGAGGCCAAAACAAACACCTTATTCAGGGAGTAAGCAGGCCACAACTGCCTCTTCTTGACAAGGCATCTAGATCAAGGGAAGTAATACGTAGTACCACTGTATTCCGCTCTGGTCAGACCTCACCTGGAGTACTGTGTCCAGTTCTGGGCACCACAGTTCAAGAAAGATACTGACAAGCTGGACCATGTCCAGAAGAGGGCAACCAAAATGGTCAAAGGCCTGGAAACGATGCCTTATGAGGAACGGCTTAGGGAGCTGGGTATGTTTAGCCTGGAGAAGAGAAGGTTAAGGGGTGATATGATAGCCATGTTCAAATATATGAAAGGATGGAGGAGGGAGAAAGATTGTTTTCTGCTGCTCCAGAGAAGCGGACACGGAGCAATGGATTCAAACTACAAGAAAGAAGATTCCACCTAAACATTAGGAAGAACTTCCTGACAGTAAGAGCTGTTCGGCAGTGGAATTTGCTACCAAGGAGTGTGGTGGAGTCTCCTTCTTTGGAGGTCTTTAAGCAGAGGCTTGACAGGCATATGTCAAGAACGCTTTGATGGTGTTTCCTGCTCGGCAGGGGGTTGGACTGGAAGGCTCCTGTGGTCTCTTCCAACTCTACGATTCTATGACTCTAGGTTGGCCTCAACGGACATGTACCCTCCAACATTCCTCAGATGGAAATAGGGACATTTTATAAATGCAACAAATAAATGCATTAAAAGGGGGCATCCGAAATTAGGGCACTTCCTGGCTGCTGCTAATTTCAGTTAGGATTCAATTGCACAGCAGCAAATTCAAGATGTGCAGTTAGAGCTGATAGGGTGGCCTGTCCAAGAAATGTCTTCTCTAAAAGATCAGGAAAGAGATGAGGAAATGTGCAGGGAAACAGTTGGTGCTCGCCCTGATGCAACGTCATCTCTTCTCCCCACAATCAAATCAGAGCGGAAGCTGCTTTAAATAGCCAACATCCTCTAAGCTCCCTGCAAACTAATCAGGACGAGTGATGAATAAACAGGCAGGCTTTCATTGCCTGGGGAAATAAAAAGCTATTTGCCTGGTGTAAAAAGGATAATGAGTCACTGAGAAAGGCAGACAGGAGACAACTTTGCAAATGGAGAGGTGCCACCACAGAAAAGGCCCTCCGCCCTGTTGCCACCCAGGATATTTTAGAAAGCGGCAACATTTATGGGAGAATGTCAGATAGCCAGTGGTGCGGTTAGGTAATTTAAGATGCCAGACATAGGCCACATTCACACCACACATTTAAATCACTTTAAACAGTCTTCCCCCAAATGATTTTGGGAGCTATAAGTTGTGAAGGGATACATTTAAATCAAAGCTAAAACCCTAACAAATGTACACCCGTGACAATGACCCAGTCACCCAGCTGTGAAAGCTTGTTGGAACAAAAAATGTTTTCAGTTGCTTCCCTCGGGTGCAGATAGTGGGCATCTGTCATATTTCTTGAGGAACATTCCACAGAATAGGGGCCACCCCAAAGAGAGCCCTGCTCCAAGTTACTTTCTGGTATCTTTTGAATTTCCAGAAGAAGCTCTCCCTCAGACAGCACTCACCTATGACATGGACAAAGTGCTACATTCTGGTAGTAGTTTGCCCCTCCAAGCAACGTAGCCGCCACATTCTGCACCAACAGCAGCCTACGGACCATCCCCAAGGGTATACAATACTCCACTGTATGTGAGCATAGCCATATATTCTCCTTGAATAAATCTTACGAACATTACGCTTATATGCATCTCCTATTCCTATTGTGCTTTTTTGTGCACTCCTTATAGTTTTGGAACTTTGACCATCCATGCTTGTGTTTGTGTGATTACTTCCACACATACACACAGGTGAGTGATGGGACAGCAAAGTGGCCTTTAAGGATACGCAGAAGTTTGCCATCCCCGAAATAAATCCCTACTGCTTATCGGAGTTATTGAGAGATAATATCATCGCCGTAACACTTGTCCGGCAAATGAAAATCCTTGAAAGTCTTGTGTGTGATGTTTTCATTCTCCCCATTCCCCTGTTCCCCCCCCCTCTTTTTTGGCCTTCAGAATATCATCTTGAAAACACACCAGCCCTCAAACAGATTCCTTTGTCTGTTCGCCAGATTGGAGTCTTTCCACTGGCTCTGATTCGAAGGCACCTTGGTCTGATTTTGAACGCTGCCATCTCTCAGGATGGCAAGCGGAGATGGAACGTCGGCTCTGTGTCTTAACCTAACCCCGGATTTCTCCTCGGCAAAGGGATGTCAGGATTGCCAATATTACTTGGGAGAACAGGGGAGGGGTGTAGGGGAATCAAGGGTGGTGCTTTAGTGATACGGGCGACCGTCTCCCAGCGATTGAGTTGGGAAGGGCGCAAGTCTCCCCGTTCCTTTCGAGTCTCCAATTTGGGCAGCGACCAAGGTCACAAGTTCAACAGTCAGGGCTTTATCCTCTCCGCCAAGCCCTTGCTAGAGTGGTTGGCTTTGATCTGACGAACGAGACTCAGCTCCTTCTGAACTCGAGTCCAAGATGGTGACGGGCAAAGTCTTGGCTTTCATTCCGCCTTGGCTGGCCTGACTGGAGGTTAGATGAAATACTTGTCTGACCCAGACAACAACAACAAAAAAAAAAGCCCAATCCTTGCCAGTTGTGTTAATAAAAAAAATGGGAGAGGGAGATCAGAGACATTATCACCAGTAGCACTGCCATACATACACAATGTCTTCATTTCCACTTTAAACAGAGTCACCCCTTTGAACACGGAGTTGCCTTGGACCGACCCTGCTTCAGTTGAAGTCAAGATCAAAATTGTCACATTGGCTTCCGGTGTGTGCGGCGGGGCGGGGGCGGGGGGGGACTCAAACCACACAATTTCTTTTGAAACAACTCACTTGACAAGTTAGTGTATGTGGCTTTTATTCCAATGACGATTGAGGCTCCCGGCTCCCACATAAGAGCACTCCTGGCATTCCGTAAGAATGTAAGGAGAGCTCTGCTGCCGGATCAGGCCAAAGGACCATGGAGTCCAGTATCCTGCTCTCACAGCAGCCAACCTGAATCAGGATAGGACTAAGCCAGAAAGAACACCACATGTTTGTTGGATCAATCCATCAACCTCTGGTGGGTGATTTAGAAGGATTGGGTCCGGCATCACTTTCGCAGCCCGTGTGTGCCAGTATCCACACTCAGCAGTTGCATCTCAACGCAGCTCTTTCCTTGGAAGCGTCTTGGGGGTTGAAGGTACACAGAGTTGGCAATAAACACTCACTGGTGCCATAAAGATTCAGTCAAGTGTAGAGGTTTACTTGGCAGGCATATCGGTAGCAAATATATACAGTCGTACCTTGGTTTTCGAACAGCTTAGTTCTCGAACGTTTGGGGTCCCGAATGCGGCAAACCTGGAAGTGACTGTTCCAGTTTGCAAAGGCCTGGAAATGATGCCTTATGAGGAACGGCTTAGGGAGCTGGGTATGTTTAGCCTGGAGAAGAGAAGGTTAAGGGGTGATATGATAGCCATGTTCAAATATATGAAAGGATGTCATATGGAGGAGGGAGAAAGATTGTTTTCTGCTGCTCCAGAGAAGCGGACACGGAGCAATGGATTCAAACTTCAAGAAAGAAGATTTCACCTAAAGATTAGGAAGAACTTCCTGACAGTAAGGGCTGTTCGGCAATGGAATTTGCTACCAAGGAGTGTGTTGGAGTCTCTTTCTTTGGAGGTCTTTAAGCAGAGGCTTGACAGGCATATGTCAAGAATGCTTTGATGGTGTTTCCGGCTTGGCAGGGGGTTGGACTGGATGGCCCTTGTGGTCTCCTCCAACTATGATTCTATGATTCTATTTTTAGAAGCCGAATGTCCGATGGGGCTTCCTGCAACCAATCAGAAGGCATGCTTTGGTTTCTGAATGTTTTGGAAGTTGAACAGACTTCTGGAACGGATTCCATTCGACTTTAAAGGTATGACTGTACAGATGTTCAGCCCTGCCGGGGTCAAGGCATGCTTAGAATCCAACAAGAGTCCAAGACACTCTCTCTCTCTCTCTCTCTCTCTCTCTCTCTCTCTCTCTCTCCCTGCTTCTCTCACTGCAAGGCTCAGGCAAGAAATTCCCAACAAGTTAGAACAAGTTGCACAGAACCGTTGTTATCAGTACTTCCTGTCATACTGCGCATGTACAAAGAACAGTTCCCACAGAAAGCGTCCTTGCAAAGACAAAACAAACTCAGCCTTCTGCTGCTTCTTGAAACTTCTGCTCTGTTCTCTGTTTCTGGAACAAAATTATTCTCACCAAGAGAGAGAACTATGCCTGCCTACCCTCCAACATTCCTCAGATGACAGTAGGGAGAATCCATTCTACAACAATGTTCCCTCCCCTGGGTCCCCTATTTACATGCGCGGCCAATGGATATGGGAAATGGGTGGGGCTGGCTGAACTGCCCCAATGGCTGTTATCAAGAGGCGTATGTAACAATACCATGCCGACAAATGTCTTGGTTATATGTGGGCACCTTAGGTTACAAAGGCCCATGGACTGCAAGAAGATCAAACCTATCCATTCTGAAGGAAATCAGCCCTGAGTGCTCACTGGAAGGACAGATCGTGAAGCTGAGGCTCCAATACTTTGGCCACCTCATGAGAAGAGAAGACTCCCTGGAAAAGACCCTGGTATTGGGAAAGATGGAGGGCACTAGGAGGAGGGGATGACAGAGGACGAGGTGGTTGGACAGTGTTCTTGAAGCTACGAACATGAGTTTGACCAAACTGCGGGAGACAGTGGAAGACAGGAGTGCCTGGCATGCTATGGTCCATGGGGTCACGAAGAGTCGGACACGACTAAACGACTAAACAACAACAGGTTACAAAACTCTGAGGCTTCCATCAGCCCACCTTGAGCATCAGAAGAGGCACCCACGTCAGATGTTTGCAAGGAAACACTTTTGCGCCAGCAATGTGGTCTCTATGGTTGGTGGCTATGACTGCAGAAGGGCCCTGCCCCCTCCCCACAGGTCCCACTGTGCCCCCGTGAGGGGCTTGGACCCCGACGCCTCCTCTTTCCCACTTGCAGAATTCGGGAAGACACCGTGAGAAGTCAGGATGGCTTAAGGGTTTTCATGATCCTGCTCTGGAGGGTAGGACTCGAACCAATGGCTTCAAGTTACAAGAAAGGAGATTCTGACTAAACATCAGGGTGTGGAGAGAGGTTTGCCAATTGTATTATTGAGCTAAATCTGATCCTATGGTTTGCATTACCTGCATTGTATAATTCTGATTGTGTGGCTTAGCGCCCCCCCCTATCCCTGGGATGTCTTGCTTAAAATGCTTTTTTATTTGCCTCTCTCTGTGTGCCAAAGGGTAATGTAAGCAAGACAGAATGCCCTGCTAAGCTATCAAGGCCAGATGACTGTCTTGTCTGACGCACGGAACAGGCACTCAAGGCTGCTGGAGGATGCTACCGGGGTAGCATTGCTGAGTCAGCATGTGTTTATGACACGTGTTTATGACAGGGTACGGATCTTCCTTATATGTACTTGTGACCCCCTTGTGTGCGCACATTTACAGAGGAGGGGGAAAGGAGCCCAAGAAGTGTATAAGAAGCTTTGCAATTTGTGTTTCTTTACTCTTGTTGTGAAGCTTGATCACCAAGAGTCTCTTAAATTTAAGAAATTACAGTGGTGCCTCACTTAACGAATGCCCTGCTTAACGAAATTTCCGCTTAACAAAAGGTTTTTTCTAGTGGAGGTTGCCTCGCTAGACGAATTCATTTTACGAAAAATTCGTCTAGTGAATCACGGTTTCCCATAGGAATGCATTGAAATTCAATTAATACGTTCCTATGGGCAAAAAAAAAATATCAAAAAAATTCAATGCATTCCTATGGGATTCGCTAGACGAATTTTTCGTTATAAGAAAAGACCCGTGGAACGAATTAAATTCGTCTAGCAAGGCACCACTGTAAATTCTTTCTCTGGATTCAACCCTCGGAGTCTTGTTGACTGTCTCGGTCCTTGCCTGGGCGCAACTTAAGGACCCTTATCAGCTAATAAGGCTACAAGGGAAAACTTTCTGACAGTAAAAGCTGTTCGTCTGTGCAATGGACTCCCTCCGGAGGTGGTGGGCTCTCCTTCCTTGGAGGTTTTTAAGAAGAGGTTGGGTGGCCATCTGCCATGGATGCTCTAGCTGAGATTCCTGCATTGCAGGTGGCTGGACTTGATGACACTTGGGGTCATCAACAAGCTTGCTCCATCTTCCACATGACAGCCCTTGAGATATTTGAAGATGGCTATCATATCTCCTCTCAGTCTCCTCTTTTCCAGGCTAAACATACCCAGCTCCTTCAACTGTTCCTCATCATGTCTTGGAGTCAAACAGCTTAGTTGGTTAGAGCACGATGCTGAGAATGCCAAGGCCGTGGGTTTGATCCCCGTACAGACCACCCGTATATTCCTGCCTTGCAGAGGGTTGGACTAGATGACCCTCGGGGTCCCTTCTACAGTTCTGTGATCTGAAGGGCCCACAGTGTAGCCACCCCGGGGTGATCCTGGGTTAGAACTGGAAAGCTTTGGCCACCCCTTATTTTGAACGGTTGCAAAGATCAAGCTGTTCACCTGGCATACAAACAAGGTATTAAAAGCAATTCTGGGTGTTTATTGCTGGCGTGGAAACTCTCCATGGTGATGATCACAGGGGATGGCATAGTAACCAGAGCTCTGTGTTACAGGAGAGCGAGAGAAAGCCTTATCGCAAGGAAAGGCCTGGGGAGGTGCTGATAAGCAAGAACATAGACTGCTCAGTCCCATTAAAGTTTGTCATGCACCAAATGTTTTGGGGGGGGGGGACGACAACTGAAGAAGAACAAGGGGATTTCTGGACGGCCTTAACTTCAAGGATGTAAAATGAAGCTGAAAGGAATTTGCTCCCCTTACCTTCCCCCCCCAAAAAAAAATTATCAAAATTTCATCTATATTTCTGAAAAAAAATGTTTTTATTCACTTTTTAAAATAACCACAACACAATGATATAGCCCAGAGCAAACCAACAAAAAAAACAAAATTGGGGGAGATATTCCAGCAAAAGGAATAACAACCTGGGACATCGTTGGCTGAAGATGCCAGAGATCAACCAGGCAAGTCTTTCAATATCCTTCCGGTCATCTTGGCGATGTTTTTACATGATTAGAATGTGTGCTTTTATTTAAAATGCATCTCTGGGTTATTTGTGGGGCATAGGAATTCGTTCATATATTTTTTTCAAAATATAGTCCGGCCCCCCCACAAGGTCTGAGGGACAGTGGACCGGCCCCTTGCTGAAAAAGTTTGCTGACCCCTGATCTAAAAGATAAATTGCAAGAACTCAGGCCAAAAGAAGATGGATTTCAAAAAATCTTCACAAGGTTTTAATGATGTGATGCGGAGTTTAAATAGGAATTTAAACTCCGCATCACATCATTAAAAGCTTGTGAAGATTTTTTGAAATCCATCTTCTTTTGGCCTGAGTTCTTGCAATTTATCGTTTTTTTCTGGACTTTCCCAAGAACTCCAATTTCTACTGCGACCCCTGATCTAAGGCTACAAAATTAACTCACACAATAGAACTGTACCAAACTTTGTAAACTGAATTATATGCACTGGACTCGTCAATTTCTCCACCAGGGCTTAAGAATATAAGATGAGACTGCTGGATCTAGTCTAGCAACCTACAATATTCCATGTCCTGTTGAGTCAGTCGATGAAAGGACCACCCAATACTTGGCTATCTCTTTGAAGGTAAAATATTCTGCAAATATTCTCTGGATGTGTGGATAATATTACATCTTTAGCATCTGCATTTGACAGCCGCAGATTTCGTGGTAGCTCCTAAGCTGCTGCTGCAGTGGACATATGACATTATCAGATCGATGACTTGCAGTAGGATTGCCTGCATTTCAGGTGACCTTCATTCATCCATTCATTTAGCCAATCGAGAGAGAGGAAATTCAAATTTTGAGAACTTCTTCCAACTCCCAAAGGTGAATGCTGGATTTTGAGGCTAGCTTTCAACAACAAAAATATAGCTTGCAAAATTTGAAATGTTATAAAGTGGCTGGAGCAACCCAGCCAGATGGGCAGTGTGTTGTTGTTGTTGTTGTTGTTGTTGTTGTTGTTGTTGTTACTATACAGCTTCAAACAGGGCTCACCTGCATCTTCGCCATCACATTTCTTCAGCAAATCTTGATTCAGTCTGGGCTGTTATTGGCCCCAACCTACATATTAGATTTAAATTGCATGCCTTTCCCTAAAGAATTCTGGAAACTGTAGTTTGTAATGGGTTCTGGGAACTGTAGAATCATAGAATCCTAGAGTTGGAAGAGACCACAAGGGCCATCCAGTCCAACCCCCTGCCAAGCAGGAAACACCATCAAAGCATTCTTGACATATGCCTGTCAAGCCTCTGCTTAAAGACCTCCAAAGAAGGAGGCTCCACCACACTCCTTGGTAGCAAATTCCACTGTGTAGCAAATATTGGTAGCAAAATCCACTTTAGCTCTGTGAGAGGTAAAGTACAGCTCCCAGGCTTCTTTTGGGGATGAAGTGTGCTTTAAATCTGCTTTAAATGTATGGTGCAGATGCAACTATAGTAACAAAAAGCCAGTGTGGTGTAGTGATCAGAGGGTTGGACCACTATGGCCTGGGAGACCAGGGTTTGAATCTGCGCTCAGCCTTGGATCTCACAGGATGACCTTGGGCCAGGCCTAGCCTACCTCACAGGGTCGTTGTGAGGATAAAATGTGGAGGAAGAGAACCATATGCACCATCTTGAGCTCCGTGGAGGAAAAAGTGGTATACAGTGGTACCTCGGTTTATGAACACAATTGGTTCCGGAAGTCTGTTCATAAACTGAAGCGTTCATAAACTGAAGCAAACTTTCCCATTGAAAGTAATGGAAAGTGGATTAATCCGTTCCAGACGGGTCCACAGAGTACTCAACCTGAAGCGTACTTAACCCGAAGCATGGGTGTAATTGGTTCCGGAAGTCTGTTCATAAACTGAAGCGTTCATAAACTGAAGCGAACTTTCCCATTGAAAGTAATGGCAAGTGAATTAATCCGTTCCAGATGGGTCTGTGGCGTTCGTAAACCAAAAATTCATAAACCGAGGTGTTCATAAACCAAGGTTCCACTGTATAGATGTTGTGGTTGCCATCCCTCTGTCTCAAGAGACAACGAAATGGACTTCCGAGAGGCACCATCCAACCCTCTTAGGGATTCCACTCTGGTTCTGTGTAGGGTTTACTCCTGAGCTTTTTCTTCTCTCGAAGGTGTCCCACAAGACAGCGGAGGTTTAGGATCAGAGTTTTCCTTCTCCTAGATGGGATCCCTTCCTAGGTGGACGAGCCCCACCTGCCCCTATATAGATGGAATAAATAACAAATAAATGAAATCTTCTCTCTCGCGCCCACCTACAGGCCTATGAACCGTTCTCAGCTAGACTTGTTTTGGCCCTTCATGGATCTACAGAACTTATTTTATCGCCCGTTTGTACAAATAACAATATCAAGAGAAAATGTCACCAGGGGCAACTCACCTTCCAACACAGTGCTCTTGGCTACTGCAAATACCCTCCCCGTCATCGGTTAAGATCAAGTTGTCTCTGTGTTGCTCCGCGCAGCTGCCTGAAACAAACATGAAGGGAAAACGCTCTTTGGCACACTGAAACCATGAAATGCATGCAAAAAAAACAACGGGACTTAATTAAAATTGCCTTTTCAAATTATGCTGCTGGAAGAGGGCAAAGTAACCGCTTCCCGAATTGTTCCAACACTGCTGGAGCCCAGCAAAAACGCCATTCATCCTGTGTATGGGATGGTACAACATCAAAGGGAAACATTTAGCCCCCCCCCTTACACACACACACACCAAACAAAAAAAGGCATTTCTTGTCTTTTTGTGCTGTGTAAATTATCTCCAGCTTTGGATTCATTGTCTCCTCTCCCTACATCTGAAGCCTCCTGCGGGAAAAGTAGCAGCGAATCGAATCTGAGCATGTAAATCAGGTGGCAGGGGAAAGGGGGGGGATTGGTCCTGCAGCTGGTGATGTCACGGTGGTGACATCATCCGCAGGACCTAGGGACCATGCGGTAGTGATGGTCTACTGAACTGGAGCGGGAGATGACCACAGACAAAAAACAATGAACCTGTGTGCTTAAGCCAGGGCTGGGGAGATGAAGCAACATGCCTGATGAGAATTAGTGCCCCTCCAGACTAGGGATGGGGAGAAGTTTGATTCAGCTTGCATTTTGCAGTGAAGTTACAAAATCCGAACTGTGTTTGGAAGGCTGAGGTGCTTCCGCCATAAAAGGTGGAAGCTTTACTCTCGGTCTAGAAGATGCACCCGTTGGGTCCCTTCTGGCTTTCTGCCCTTTCCAGCGCTCATATCCTCCTGCTGCTCCCAGTCTGGTATTTACCACCAACATATGACGGTAGAATAAGCCCATGAAAAGGCTGAGCGAAGGGGGGGGGACCCACCCAGAGCGTAAATTCTCTTTTTCAGAAGGGATTGGTGTGGTTGTGTTTTTTTCTTCGCCCCCTGAAATAAATCTCCAAGAGCTTTCCAGCCTAGAGAAAGCTTAAAGACAGTCAATGGAAAACGGGGAGAGAAAGTGACAAAACATTATGACAGGGGACACTGTAAAACAGACATTGTGGAAATCAGCCGAGAGCAGAGCAGGTTTGATGTCAGTCACTGTGTGGGAGTTCATGTCAAGAATAAGATTATTTTCTTTCTAAAGGAAACGCCATTGTAACAGCTCAACCGAGATGGAGAAATCCCTCGTCTCCCTCCTGACTCGGAATTCTCAAATTCATGTGGAGGTTTTCAGACGAAAAGAGGTACGTCTAAGTGCAGCCCTGGAACCTGTCTAAAAACAGCAAGGGTGAGCCTGAAACCAATGAAGTGGAGAGCACCTCTGAGCATGCACAGAGGGCCATTGCCTTCACTGCTGGATTTGTCATGTCTAAGTCGAAGCAACATTGCAGTCGCCTCCCCTTCGTCTGACCCCTTTCTCTGATATTCACTCTGCCATTACTCGTTTAGAATTAGAAAATTTCCCTAAGTTAGGTGATGGACAGGAACAAGAAAAGACAAGTAAGAGGTGACATAGACAGGAGTTTATAAAATAATGCAAGGCCCAGAGAAAGAGGATAGAGGGGAGTTTCCCCCCCTTTTTCCTAACACTAGAAGTCACGGGCATCCAATGAAGCTGAATGTTGGACGATTCAGGCCAGATCAAAGAAAATACTTCTTTGTGCCGCGCGTAGTTAAACTATGGAACTCACTTCCACAGGAGGCAGCGACGGTCACCAAAGAGTTGGTTGGCGGGCTTCCCACAGGCATCTGATTAGCCACTGTGAAAACAGGATGCTGGACTAGATGGGCCATTGGCCTGATCCGGCGGCAGGTCATTCTCATGTTCTTATGGCAAATTGGGGAGTCCATGCCCCTTTGGGGCACACATCTTCTCCCCGTACCAAAACAATTTCACAGGAAGGAAATGCACATTACAGTCACAGTACAGTCACTTCCTGGGATGATTTAAAAATAATAATAATAATAATAATTAAATATATCCCAGCTGGCCAAAGAGCTGCTCTAAGGCGCAAACAAAGGAAGTCAGCAGCCTCCAGACCATCTTCTAAGCGCAGAACGGTGGCTCCCTCACTGCGAGAAGCGAAGTTACAGGGAACCAGGCAGAGGGCCTTCTCAATAGTGGAACACCCTCCCATCAGATGTCAAGGAGATAAAGAATTAACACAACTTTTAGAAGACATTTGAAGGTTGCGCTGTATCAGGAGGTTTTTAAATGTTTGATGTTTTTAATATGTTTTTGGATATGCTGTAAGGCACCCAGAGTGGGTATAAATAATAAAATAATTATTATTTGTTGTTGTACTTTAGCTGGACTTCCGTTCGACACAACAAAGCACTTATATTCTTAGGGAAGAGCTGTTACTTAGGATCACTTAACCCAGATTTATTATGCCTTATCTGCTGAGACACCCTGAGTATGCACTCTTATTTTATCAATTTACGTTAATAACACATCACTGAGCCGCAGGATTTCAGCAAAAAGGGGAGGAAAGGCAAACCAGCAAGACCACACAAGGCTGATGCCAGCCTGCCCCTGCCTCTTTAACCCTAAAATGCAATGTTTCTATGATTTTAATTGACCTCCCAAGTTGCATTAAGGAATTCAAATAAGCCTCCCTTGCTCACCTGCCTTCGTCTACATACCAGTAAATCGAATGCAACCCCTGCAAAAAACAAAACACACGTATTTTTTTGTGGTGTGTTCCGTTGCGTGTAAGAGATTTCCTCCGGAAAGAGAGACACTCTCCAGAAAGGAGCTGCGTAAGGTCACAAGCCTTGCTGTTAAAATAGTGGAGTGAGTTGGCGACCCAGATTCAGTGCGCCCATTTGCAATGGCAGGGTTAGCACTAATAATAACCATAACGATAATAATTCTCGTTTTTTTTTGTATCCCGCCCGTCTGACTGGGTTGCCTCAGCCACTTGGGGCGACTTCCAACAGAATATAACAGAGCACAGCAAAACATCAAAGGCTTCCTGGTCCAGGGCTGCCTTCAGATGTCTTTTAAAGGTTGTGTATTTATTTGTCTCCTTGACATCTGACGGGAGGGCATTCCATAAGCAGGGCGCCACCACCAAGTAGACCCTCTGCCTGGATCTCTGTAATTTCACTTCCTGCAAGGAGGAAACTGGCAGAAAGCCCTCAGAGCTGGACCTTGGGGTCCGGGTTGAATGATGGGTGGGGGGAGAGATGCCTTAAATGGGGTTTCCCATTGAGACATCTGCTTGGCCACTGTGGGCGCTGCTTGGCCACAGGGTGCTGGACTAGATGGGCCACTTTTGACCTGACCCCAGCAGCCAGGATGTTCTTGTGTTCAATAGCTTTTATTGGACAACGTAAGTTAGTGATGTCTGGAAGTGAGAGCTGGACCATGAAGAAGGCTGATCGCCGAAGAATTGATGCTTTTGACTTATGGTGCTGGAGGAGACTCTTGAGAGTCCCATGGACTGCAAGAAGATCAAACCTATCCATCCTGAAGGAAATCAGCCCTGAGTGCTCACTGGAAGGACAGATCCTGAAGCTGAGGCTCCAATACTTTGGCCACCTCATGAGAAGAGAAGACTCCCTGGAAAAGACCCTGATGTTGGAAAAGATTGAGGGCACAAGGAGAAGGGGACAACAGAGGACGCGATGGACAGTGTTCTCGAAGCTACGAACATGAGTTTGACCAAACTGCGGGAGGCAGTGCAAGACAGGAGTGCCTGGCGTGCTCTGGTCCATGGGGTCACGAAGAGTCGGACACGATTAATGACTAAACAACAACAAAGTTAGATCCATTTCTGGACACTGCAAAGAGGGAGCAGCTAAACTTACACCTCTGCCTCCCTTCATTCCAATGGTATCTCCATTAGCCTCTTTTATTTCTCCCATGTAAACAACAGCTGCCATTTGGCTCTGCGTAATGTGATGCTGGAGGAGATTCTTGAGAGTCCCATGGACTGCAAGAAGATCAAACCTCTCCATTCTGAAGGAAATCAGCACTAAGTGCTCACTGGAAGGATAGATCCTGAAGCTGAGGCTCCAATACTTTGGCCACCTCATGAGAAGAGAAGAATCCTTGGAAAAGACCCTGATGTTGGGAAAGATTGAGGGCACTAGGAGAAGGGGACGACAGAAGACGAGATGGTTGGACAGTGTTCTCGAAGCTACGAACATGAGTTTGACCAAACTGCGGGAGGCAGTGCAAGACAGGAGTGCCTGGCGTGCTCTGGTCCATGGGGTCACGAAGAGTCGGACACGACTAAATGACTAAACAACAACAACAATGGGATGCTACTGAAGTGAGAGCAACACTTGCTCTCAGTCCCTGATATTAAGGGTCCATCCATACGTCAGTTTAACACAGACTGTGAACTTCCTGGGCCTCCTTTAATTCTCCCTTGTCTGTACAGCATTCTTCTCCCAACTATTTCCTTCCCAGATTTTCTCCTCTCTAAATCTGAAAGTTCCCTATACTACACACACACACACACACAAAATAATTTTTTATTGTTTCTCCTTTAAATACAGGAACAATGTATCATTACAGTAATTTGTCCAGTGGTTTCATCAGTGCCGGATTAAACCTGTGGAGCCCCTGTTGTTGTTGTTGTTTAGTCGTTTAGTCGTGTCCGACTCTTCGTGACCCCATGGACCATAGCACGCCAGGCACTCCTGTCTTGCACTGCCTCCCGCAGTTTGGTCAAACTCATGTTCGTAGCTTCGAGAACACTGTCCAACCATCTTGTCCTCTGTCGTCCCCTTCTCCTAGTGCCCTCCATCTATCCCAACATCAGGGTCTTTTCCAAGGATTCTTCTCTTCTCATGAGGTGGCCAAAGTATTGGAGCCTCAGCTTCACGATCTGTCCTTCCAGTGAGCACTCAGGGCTGATTTCCTTAAGAATGGATAGGTTTGATCTTCTTGCAGTCCATGGGACTCTCAAGAGTCTCCTCCAGCACCATAATTCAAAAGTGGAGCCCCTAGGCAGTCGAAATCTCAGGTGGGCCCTCATGAATGATCTCCTAATACATTTTTGTTTTTACCAACCAACAGGATCAAGATCAAATCAATATTATTTTGTTGTGGGTCCTCTAAAAGTCGTGGGGCCCATAGGGAACTGCTTACTCTGCCTATTTGGTAATCCAGCCCTGAGTTTATTTGTGCATTATCAATTTAACTAGCCCCTCCACGGAGATTCTTGCATTGAGGGTGGAATAAAAGTGTCTTCTGTCTCATTTATAAAACAAAAGGATGGAAGCCCAAGTCTCACCGAAAGTGTTTATCCTTGAAGTGCCTTTAATTACTCTTCTGTGGCAAGTAAGGCTTTCGGAGAGATCCACATTCCTAATATTATTTAACCAGATTTCAATACTTTGAAAATCCGAACAGGAGAGCTACATCGGTTGCATAGAGAACCTCCAGATTAAGGAGGAGAAATTTGGGGACAGCAGCAATTGGAGGAAAATGTCGCATGGATGAGGGGGTACTAAAGGAGACACAAACGGGTCCATGATAAACGTTCAGCCAAGGTTTAGAAGATGGTCCCTCGGTGATCTCATCCCTGCTGTCAGGGATCTCGTTGTTGGGGTACAATGTGTCCCTGGCGCAAGCCGCCTTGTTCCACGGGGTGGAGTGTGCAAACAGTCTCTCCGCAGCACCCTATAGCTGGCCACTAGTAAACACTGAATGGACCGTGCCGAATGATAATCCTTTTCGAGCCATTTATTTCAACAATGAAAAACGGACGCCTGCGCTTTAATCTCTCTCCTGCCGAAACCAAAGAGGTTTAATTAAAAGTGCTCAACTTGGTCCAGGCCAGGCTCTTAGTAAATAAGCTGCCATATTTTGCAGCCTTCCATATCTTGTTGGGACTACAGTTCCCATCCTCCTCCTGGCCATTAGCTTTGCTGGCAGGGGCCGATGGAAGTTGTTGTCTGACAACAAGCCTCTGCTGTTAAAAGCAACTCCGGGTCCCTGCGGTTGCCACTGACCTTTCTCGCAATGTTTTCGAGGCATCACTGTTACCTATTTATTTATTCATGCATTGCATTTATATCTTGTCTGTTCTTCCAAGGAGCTTGAGGCCTAACCTACCTCACAGGGTTGTTGTGGGGATTAAATGAGGAAGGGGAGAACCAGGCGTGCCACACCCACCCACCCCCCAATACCTGCCAAGTTTCCCGCTGAAAAATGCGGGATCAGCAGCGGCGCGACACCGGAAGTTGCGTAGAAGCAACTTCCGGGGCCGCTCTTCCCATGTGTGGGCACCGGAAATCGGGCAGAGCGGCACCGGAAGTCGCCTCTACGCATGCCCGGCACCCAAAATGGAGGCTCCCTGGCAGGTAGGAAATCCGGGGGATTTCTGGGATTTTTCTCCATTCGGGAGAACAGCGGGAAACGGATTAAAATCCGGGGGTTTCCCGCGAAAAATGGGATACTTGGCAGCTAAGCCCCCACCTCCGCATAGCAAAAATGCTTGCCTGTGCAGAGGCCACCGAAGAAAGATACAGCCTGAGCTATATGGCATTGCAGGGCATTACAAAACACCCTGTATAGCCCAGAGGCTTGCTTATTCCAGTGCCACTGGAAAACCAGTCTGAGAGGAGATCACAGGGCCCCAATGTCATTCTCAAGCCTGGTGGCAGCAGTGTCAGACCCTCCAAGTGCCCCTATTTTCCAGGGGCGTCCCTGATTTAGAGAAGCCGCCTCAGTTTCTGATTTGATCGCAGAATGTCCCGCTTTTCCTTAGGATGTCCCTATTTTCATTGGAGAAATGTTGGAGGGTAAGGAGTTATTCAACCCCCGAGCCGTCTGAAGGCAATCCTGTACGTACAGTGGACACTCGGGTTGCAAACGTGATCCGTGCGGGAGGCACATTCACAACCCGCAGCGGCGCATCTGCACACACACGGGTTGCGATTCAGCGCTTCTGTCCATGAGCAAAGACGATTTAGTGATTCTGCGCATGCACGCGTGCCGAAACCCAGAAGTAACCCGTTCCGGTACTTCCGAGTTCGGCGTGGTGCGCAACCTGAAGCGTCTGTAACCCGAGGTATGACTGTATAGGGAAGGGCTTTTTTCTTTAAAAATGTTTAATAATAATAATAATAATTTATTATTTATACCCCACCCATCTGGCTGGGTTTCCCCAGCCACTCTGGGCGGCTTCCAACCGAATATTAAAAACAGTACAGCATCAAACATTAAAAACTTCCCTAAACAGGGCGCCTTCAGTTGTCTTCTAAAAGTAAAATAGTTGCTTATTGCCTTGACATCTGCTGGGGGGGCGTTCCACAGGGCGGGCGCCACTACCAAGAAGGCCCTCTGTCTGGTTCCCTGTAACCTCACTTCTCGCAATGAGGGAACCGCCAGAAGGCCCATGGTGCTAGATCTCAGTGTCCGGGCTGAATGATGGGGGTGGAGACGCTCCTTCAGGTATACATAATATTTTATTTTGTTGTTATGTCTGTTTGGAAGCTGCCCAGAGTGGCTGGGGCAACCCAGTCAGATGTGTGGGGTATAAATAGTAAAGTTATCATTATGGAATGGGACGTCCCTATTTTCATCGGAGGAATGTTGGAGGGTTTGCAGCGTACGAATTCTCTGTCAGGCATAGCACCCAATATGTTATCCCGCAATTTTGCAAAGAATAAAAAGTGTGGGGTGGGACCCGGTGGGACCCCTGCCTCCCCTTTCTCTCCCTTTCAGTCTCCTGACTACGCAAGGTCCTCCTGAGGCTATTCCAGTTTTCTGGCAGACCCCGCCCGACCTCCGCATTCCACCCAGCATCCATCACAGGCCGCTGAAGTTTTGGCATGTTTGCAAATTGCATGGAGCGAGTCCCTTCCAGACCAAGGCTCTGTTGCGGATTCTGAACCATCCCTGCCAAGCGAGCTTTGCCTCTCTCTCCCCCCCCCACTCTCACTCCAGCCCCCCCCCCCAGCCCTTTGCTACTGCCTACTTCATCTTTTTTCATTGAGTTCTGCATGGCGACCAACACATTCTTTAGCCCAGGCTGTAGTAGGCATGGAAACCGCTTCCTAGCTGCAAGCTGACTTTAAAAAAAAGAAAGAAAAGGGGGGGGGAAACCACACAACTGTGTTTCACACCCGTCACCCACCTCCTTCCTCCAGGGGCCCCCTCCTCACCCCCACCTTCCAATTTTCCCCGCAGCAATTTAAAATGCGCCCAGTGTATCTGTTTGGTGCATGGGCGAGGAATGCCTGCGACAAATTGCCCAGACACGACGAAGTTGCAACAGCCATCGCATTCAGAGACTCCTCGAATTCCTGGGCTGGTAGCTGAGAGGACGGACCTCTGAGCTGTTCTCAAAACAGTTGCTGTGTTGACTTTGTCTAATTGCAGGGGAGGGGCTTCGGGGAGCGGTGATGGGCAGCCTTAAAACCCCAGCAGGGTGGTTGGGAACACCACACAGAGCTGAACAATCTGACTGACAAAGCACTTGCTTGGTGGGGTGGTTAAAAAAAAAAAAAACCCACCACCACCAGCCAAATCCTCATTTTCCCCTCCCTCCTTCCCCTGGCCAAAAAAAAAAAAAAAAGTAAGGAAAATCAAAGCTGCATAACTTTATCCCATGTTGGATTTTCAAATAACTCTTAAGTGCCAACTTGTCTGTCAAAATTAATAGGGCATTCCTTCTTCATATAGAAAGGGGTCTGTGTGCCGGTTTCTCGCCCGTCTTATTCATTTATTCATTGCTAACCAATATGATGTGCCTGCTAAATTTTATTTAGGGAAAGAGCGATAGGATGCTAATGTTTGGATTTCAAAGGAGCAGCTACTCAAGCAGTACTAAGAGAGAGAGAGAGAAGCGGGGGTGTGGGATGGGGGGGGTGAAGGATGCCTCTTGCTCCAGAGGACAAAAAAATGCAGAGCGATCTCAAAAGGAGGCTGTTCCCCCCCCCAAAAAGCACTGGATTTCATCCCATCACACATACACACCCATCTGTAGGGTGTCCCACCCACCCACTCAGACGATTTCTAAACCAATCCACAGTCTAGTTACAGGTACCTGTAATCCACAGTCTAGTTGATCAAAATGGATTGTTTTAAATATTGCATCCAGTAGACCCCCAGGCCTGGGTGTCCAGGCCATTTTATTACAACTGAGCCGTGAACCGGGATCTTCCTTTCAAGCATTGATTAATCTGCAGCATTTTTGTGGGGTGATATAGAATAGATCATCAGCTGCATCGATCATTAAATAGACCTGATGCCAATTATTGCTTCCTAATATTGACTGCATTTTAGCTGCCATGACTGATACAGATGACTGCTGGTTTAGCCATTTTTATTTTTATTTTTTACATGGAACTCTGCTCTCTTGGGGAGGGAATAAGACACTATATCTCTCATTACAATCTCATTGAAACGTCCCTGCCTCCGTTTCTGCAGATGTGCTTTTTTCCATTGAGTTTCACAAATGATTTTATACTTTCCTGCTGAATCCAGAACATTTCCATTTGTAACCAATTGGAGCTACAGGCAGCAATGCTTTTGAATACCTTCTTCTTCTTCTTCTTCTTCTTCTTCTTCTTCTTCTTCTTCTTCTTCTTCTTCTTCTTCTTCTTCTTCTTCTTCTTTGGCGATCCCTCGTAGCCGAGTAAGATTGTCTTCCATAAACAAAGTATTAACAGTGAGTCCGTAAGTGACTGTGCAGGCCAATTCTGGATCCACACGTCCTTCCACAGTGGGGGCATTGGTTTCCGGGCGCGAGTTGCTCACGGTGAGCGTTTGCCAAGCGTGCCTTCCTCTTCTTCGCACATTTCTCCCTTTCATCCTGAGTTTGAGTGTCTTCAAAGCCCATGACACCTTTGGTAAAGGCTGTTCTGCAATTGGAGCTCTCACAGGCCAGTGTTTCCCGGTTGTCGGTTTTTATACTACATTTTTTTAAAGATTTGCCTTGAGAGAATCTTTGAACCTCTTTTGTTGACCACCAACATTACGCTTTCCATTCTTAAGTTCGGAATACAGTAGTTGCTTTGGAAGATGATAATCAGGCATCCGCACAACATGACCAGTCCAACAAAGTTGATGTTGATGAATCATTGCTTCAACAATCATTGCTTGGATGATGGGCTTGAGGGCATCCTGAGCAAGTTTGCAGATGACACCAAATTGGGAGGGGTGACTAATACCCCAGAGGACAGGATCACACTTCAAAATGACCTTAACAGATTAGACAACAGGGCCAAAGCAAACAAGATGAATTTTAACAGGGTGTAATGTAAAGTACTACACTTGGGGGGGGGGGGTGTGAAAGGCACAAATACAGGATGGGAGACACCTGCCTTGAGAGCAGTACATGTGAAAAGGATCTAGGAGTGTTGGTAGACCACAAACTTGACATGAGTCAACAGTGTGATGCAGCAGCTAAAAAAGCCAATGCAATTCTGGGCTGCATCAATAGGAGTATAGCATCTAGATCAAGGGAAGTAATAGTACCACTGTATTCTGCTCTGGTCAGACCTCATCTGGAATACTGTGCCCAGTTCTGGGCACCACAGTTCAAGAAGGGTACTGAAAAGCTGGAACGTGTCCAGAGGAGGGCAACCAAAATGGTCAAAGGCCTGGAAACGATGCCTTATGAGGAACGGCTTAGGGAGCTGGGTATGTTTAGCCTGGAGAAGAGAAGGTTAAGGGGTGATATGATAGCCATGTTCAAATATAGAAAAGGATGTCATATAGAGGAGGGTGAAAGGTTGTTTTCTGCTGCTCCAAAGAAGTGGACACGGAGCAATGGATTCAAACTACAAGAAAGAAGATCCCACCTAAACATTAGGAAGAACTTCCTGACAGTAGGAGCTGTTCGGCAGTGGAATTTGCTGCCAAGGAGTGTGGTGGAGCCTCCTTCTTTGGAGGTCTTTAAGCGGAGGCTTGACAGCCATCTGTCAGGAATGCTTTGATGGTGTTTCCTGCTT
Source organism: Zootoca vivipara (assembly GCF_963506605.1). NCBI lineage: Eukaryota > Metazoa > Chordata > Lepidosauria > Squamata > Lacertidae > Zootoca > Zootoca vivipara. The sequence goes on from NC_083276.1 coordinate 6,082,739, forward strand.
GGCAAGGGGTTGGACTGGGGGTTGCCCTTGTGATCTCTTCCAACTCTAGGATTCTAGGATTCTGTGAATGTTCAGCTTATCTAGACATAAAACACGCAGACACAATTTCCTTTTCTTTTTGGTAAGGAAAGCTTAGAGGGCTCAGAGAGAAGAGAAATCTGAGATCCCACGGATGTGATGGATAATGATTTATAGCCTGAGAACCGCACACCTCCACAAAGTGAAATCCGTTCTGTGACAAGGCATGGCTTACATGGCACACCTTGTTGAAGCCGCAGGGCCAGTTGGATTCTGCCCTGAACTGCTCTTTTCCAGTGTGTTTTATTTAAATGAGGATGTAGAAACAAAACCTATCCCCCCCCTCTCCACCCCCACCCCTTTAAACTGGGTTGGATGCACATATTATTACGGCTTCCTTCTCTGTTCTCCATTTCCCCCTTTTAATTTACAAAGAAAACGCAGCACCCTGATAGTATAGCATGCACCAAATCAATGAAATATTCTGAGTTTCCTATTCATTAGGCCCCTAAAGCACTATGTGTAAATTCTTTTGCTTTAATTACACACCCCAGGGATGTGCAAGCCAAAAAAAGAGAGAACAGGGTAGGGGAATCAGTCAGACAAAAAGCCAGATCCCTGCCAAAACAGAAACGGGGAGTTGGGGGGGGGACCCATTAAACTGGTAAACATTTATTTTCAGTTGGGAAATTTGCTATTAATTCATATAGTGGCTTTCCCAGCCGAAATAATGAGCCAAGCTGAGCGAACCAAACGTTCACAGGGAGTGTGGACTAGCTGTGGGGAGAACAGGCTGGGGCTTTGCAGGGCATAGCTGGATGGGGGCCGGAAAATTATTATTTTCTTCCCCAAGAATTTGGATGTCAGAAAACAAGGTTGCCCTTCTGGAAGAGAAGGTGCAGCAGCTTCAGGGGCGTGTATCTACGCTCCAGAGAATTAAAGAGCTGGAGCTTTTCTTGGATGCAGCAGAGCACACTGTCTGCACCAAGGAGGAGACAGGGGATCTCCCTGAGGAGGAGGTCAGTTCCCCAACACAGCAGCCAGATGAATGGAGGAACGTGACTCATAGAAGTAGAAGGCCCAGGGATCGCTCTGAGTGCTTAGAATTACACAACCGTTTTGAAGTGCTCATGGAAGACGAGGAACAGACTCCACCTGAGGATCTCTCCCTCATCACAGTTGATGAGGAATATGAAGACGAGCAGCAAAGTCAGTCCTCCGGGAATATGCAGGTAACCTTGGAAGGGACAGCACATGGAAGAATCCCAACCAAGCCTATGAAGAGGCGTGTAGTGGTGATAGGGGATTCCCTACTGAGGGGTACAGAAGCAGTGATCTGTGGGCCTGACAAGATGTCTCGAGAGGCGTGCTGTCTACCTGGGGCCAAGATCAAAGATGTAACAGAACGGCTGCAAGGAATCATAAAACCCACCGACAAATACCCCTTCCTTTTGGTGCATGTGGGAACCAATGACACTGCAAGCCATAGCTTACAGAAGATCAAAAATGATTATGAGGCTCTGGGCAGGAAGTTGAAGCAATTAGATGCACAAATTGTCATCTCTTCTGTCCTCCCAGTTGAACGACATGGCCCAGGGAGAGAGGGAAAAATAGGGGAAGTGAACAACTGGCTTCGCAAATGGTGCAAACAGGAACGGTTTGGATTCCTAGATCACGGTCTGCAGTTTCTTGAAGATGGACTTCTGGCAAGTGATGGACTGCACCTCACAAAAGTTGGGAGGAATGTTTTTGCCACAAAACTCAAAAACCTCATCAGGAGGGCTTTAAACTGACTTATGTGGGGGAGGGAGACAGTGGTCCTGAAGGTAGGAGTCTATCAAATGCTGAAGATGATCATCCAAATGTCAAGGACCAAATGGAGCAAGCAGCATGCAGACCTAGTGGTGGGACGAAAATATCCTTAAATAAGAGACATGGGGGAATGATCAACGGTCTTCAATGTCTGTATACTAATGCACAGAGCATGGGAAATAAACAAGATGAACTTGAGCTCTTGGTACAGCAAACTAAATATGACATAATAGGCATCACTGAAACCTGGTGGGATGAGTCTCATGACTGGAATGTAGTAATAGAGGGATACAATCTATTTAAGAGAAATAGACCAAACAGGAAAGGAGGAGGAGTAGCTTTATATGTTAGGGATATGTATACCTGTGAAGAGATCCAGGATTTAAAACTTCAAAGCCAAATTGAGAGTATCTGGGTCAAAATTAAGGGAGAGAAAAACAACAGTGATCTCATTGTGGGAGTTTACTATAGATCCCCAAGCCAAACTGAGGACACAGATGATGCCTTCCTGGAACAGATGGCCAAGCATTCCAAAGGAAGTGAGATAGTAGTAATGGGGGATTTCAACTATCCTGATATTTGTTGGATGTCAAACTCAGCCAAGAGCATAAGGTCGAACAGATTCCTCACTGGCCTTGCAGACAACTTCATTGTCCAGAAAGTGGGAGAAGCAACAAGAGGATCAGCCATTTTAGATCTGGTCCTAACCAATAGTGATGACTTGGTTAGTGGGGTAGAAGTGGCAGGATCATTAGGTGGGAGTGACCATGCTCTTCTGGAGTTTATTATCCAGCGGAAAGGAGCAACCAAGCATACTAAGGTCCAAATTCTAGACTTTAAGAAAGCCGACTTCAGAAAACTTAGGGAAACGCTGGGTGAAATCCCATGGACAGTAATACTAAAAGGGAAGGGAGTTCATGATGGTTGGGAGTTTGTTAAAAGGGAGATATTAAAAGCACAACTTCAGGCAATACCAATGAGACGGAAACATGGAAGGTGCCTAAAGAAGCCAGGCTGGCTATCTAAAGAACTTTTGACTGAGTTAAGATTTAAAAGGGATATGTACAAAAAATGGAAAAGGGGGGAAATCTCCAGAGAGGAATTCAAACATATAGCCAGCACGTGTAGAGACAAAGTCAGAAAAGCTAAAGCACAGAATGAACTCAGGCTCGCTAGAGAGGTTAAAAGCAACAAAAAGGGCTTTTATGGGTATGTCCGTAGCAAAAGGAAAAACAAGGAAACAGTGGGGTCACTCAGAGGAGAAGATGGTGAAATGCAAACAGGGGACAGAGAAAGGGCAGAACTCCTCAATGCCTTCTTTGCCTCAGTCTTCTCCAAGAAAGAAAACAATGCCCGACCTGAAGAATATGGAGCAGATGATTCAGCAGGGGAAACACAGCCCAGAATAAGTAAGGAGGTAGTACAAGAATACTTGGCTAGTTTAGATGTATTCAAGTCTCCAGGGCCAGATGAACTACATCCAAGAGTATTAAAAGAACTGGCAGAGGTGATTTCAGAACCACTGGCAATAATCTTTGAAAATTCCTGGAGAGCAGGCGAAGTTCCAGCAGACTGGAGGAGGGCAAATGTTGTCCCTATTTTCAAAAAGGGGGAAAGAGAGGACCCAAACAATTACCGCCCAGTCAGCCTGACATCAATACCAGGAAAGATTCTAGAGCAGATCATTAAGCAAACAGTCTGTGAGCACCTAGAAAGAAACTCTGTGATCACTAAAAGTCAGCATGGGTTCCTGAAAAATAAGACATGTCAGACTAATCTGATCTCATTTTTTGACAGAATTACAAGCCTGGTAGATGAAGGGAACGCTGTGGATGTAGCCTATCTTGATTTCAGCAAGGCCTTTGACAAGGTGCCCCATGATATTCTTGTAAAGAAGCTGGTAAAATGTGGGCTAGACAATGCTACCATTCAGTGGATTTGTAACTGGCTTACTGACCGAACCCAAAGGGTGCTCATCAATGGCTCCTCCTCATCCTGGAGAGTAGTGACTAGTGGGGTGCCACAGGGTTCTGTCTTGGGCCCAGTCTTGTTCAACATCTTTATCAATGACTTGGATGATGGGCTTGAGGGCATCCTGAGCAAGTTTGCAGATGACACCAAATTGGGAGGGGTGGCTAACACCCCAGAGGACAGGATCACACTTCAGAATGACCTTAACAGATTAGACAACTGGGCCAAAGCAAACAAGATGAATTTTAACAAGGAGAAATGTAAAGTACTACACTTGGGCAAAAAAAATGAAAGGCACAAATACAGGATGGGAGACACCTGGCTTGAGAGCAGTACATGTGAAAAGGATCTAGGAGTCTTGGTAGACCACAAACTTGACATGAGTCAGCAGTGTGATGCAGCAGCTAAAAAAGCCAATGCAATTCTGGGCTGCATCAATAGGAGTATAGCATCTAGATCAAGGGAAGTAATAGTACCACTGTATTCTGCTCTGGTCAGACCTCACCTGGAGTACTGTGTCCAGTTCTGGGCACCACAGTTCAAGAAGGATACTGATAAGCTGGAACGTGTCCAGAAGAGGGCAACCAAAATGGTCAAAGGCCTGGAAACGATGCCTTATGAGGAACGGCTTAGGGAGCTGGGTATGTTTAGCCTGGAGAAGAGAAGGTTAAGGGGTGATATGATAACCATGTTCAAATATATAAAAGGATGTCATATAGAGGAGGGAGAAAGGTTGTTTTCTGCTGCTCCAGAGAAGCGGACACGGAGCAACGGATTCAAACTACAAGAAAGAAAATTCCACCTAAACATTAGGAAGAACTTCCTGACAGTAAGAGCTGTTCGGCAGTGGAATTTGCTGCCAAGGAGTGTGGTGGAGTCTCCTTCTTTGGAGGTCTTTAAGCAGAGGCTTGACAGCCATCTGTCAGGAATGCTTTGATGGTGTTTCCTGCTTGGCAGGGGGTTGGACTGGATGGCCCTTGTGGTCTCTTCCAACTCTATGATTCTATGATTCTATGATTCTATGATATTCCCCAGTTGTACTCTGGAAGAGTCAAACTCTTGCCAAATATTCTCTGTGTTGGGCATTCAAAGACGTTTGCTTTGGGATATCTCTGACGGTCAAAATCAGAGAGTGCCGATATTTTTGGGGCCCGTTTGCAAACCACACCGACCATCAAGGACACCAACCTCATGCCACAACTCTCCCCATCGAGCTGTACCTCCCCTCCCCCAAATTGTCCCCAAGCTGCAATTATTCCTGATAAAAAAAGGGAGAGGGTGGTCACTAGGGAAGGCCTCTGAACATAAGAACATAATGAGAGCCTGCTGGATTAGGCCAATGGCCCATCTAGTCCAGCATCCTGTTCTCAGGGTGGCCAAACCCCAAAGTGGAATCTCAGCAAAAGAGTTGTGGGAGGAATGTTCAGGGTGCTGCCACTGATTGCGTAAAACAAGCATAGGCAAACTCCAGCCCTCCAGATGTTTGGGACTACAAATCCCATCATCCCTAGCTAAGAGGACCAGTGGTCGGGGATGATGGGAATTGTAGTCCCAAACAGCCGGAGGGCCAGAGCTTGCCTATGCCTGGCATAAAACAAAGGACTACAGTGGCATAGCGTGCAGGGCCGCCCCTACGGCAAGGCTGGGTGGCGCAGAGTGCCAGGGCGCCGGGCCACCAGACAGCCGCGCTGGGAAACGGGGCGGGCAGGGGGGCGCTGGAGGGATCTTCGCACCACGGCGCCAGGGTGCCAGATATGCTTAAGACGGCCCTGATAGCGTGGGTTGCCAGAACCTGGGGCCGTGCAGGGGGTGGAGGAGGGAAAGGAACGGAGTATGCATGTGCATTCAACTGCCTAATGGTGTCCGCGTTACCCAGGAGGCTGCAGTCGCAGGGATAAGAAAATAAGAGCCCTTCCGTCGTCTGGAGAGGTCACTTCCGTTTTCAACAGAGCCTGGTGATGGAAGCTCACAGCTGCACTGAGGCAGAAGCGGGTGTTAACATTTTGTGCCCCTAACAATTTTGCACCTGGGGCAACTGCCCCTTGTGCCTCCCCACTGAGGAACTATAATACTCCCAGGAAGTCCAGAAGCAATTCCTCCATGCAATTTGGTATTTGGCGGTGAACCGTCCCCTGACCCTGAGCGCTCTATGTTGTTCCTGTGGATCAGTCATTGATAGACCTGCCCTCCAATGACTTCACCTGCTCATTCTTAAGAGATTTCCATGGCAATAGCCATCACTACATTTTACAGGAATGAATTCCAGAAGTTAATAACATACCCTTCAACATTTCTCCAATGAAAACAGGGACTTCCTGTTCCATAGTAGTGATGATGATAATTATATTTTTTTCTACCCCACCCATCTGACTGGGTGGCTCCAGCCACTCTGGGTGGCTTCCAACTTATATAAAAACATAATAAAACATTTAACATTAAAAAAACTTCCCTATACAGGGCTGCCTTCAGATGTCATTTAAAGGCAGCATAGTTACTTAGCTCCTTGGCTTAGGGGGTCACATAACTCCATACCCTCCAACATTCTCCAATGAAAATAGGGATGTCCTAAGGGGGGGAAAAACCTACATTGTCCTGAAAGACCTACATTGGCTCCCAGTATGTTTCCAAGTACAGTTCAATGTGATGGTGCTGACCTTTAAAGCCCAAAACAGCCTCGGCCCAGTATACCTGAAGGAGCATCTCCACCCCCATCATTCAGCCCGGACACTTAGGTTTTTGATGTGATGGGCCCAGACTCACAAATTACAGTATCCATTTAAAAATCACAGTATTTCCAGGTTTCTAAAAATAGTATTGTGTAAACGTATGGTCTGTACACAACCCAGCTCTGGCAATGGGACTGGGCAACCTTTTCGTTTTGCTGTTATGGGTCACATATCTGTGGGGGAAAGTGCAAAAGTTGAAAGCGGGTGGGGCTTCTAGTCCCCAAAGTGGATGGAACTACCTATTTTTCTAACTCTGCCAACCCCTGTTGCCCTGCTCCTTGCCACCTGCATGAAATTACCTCAGAGATGGGGAAGCCATGGCCCTCCAGATGTTGCCGCTCTCCAACTCTATTCAGCCCCAACCTGCACGGCCAACGATCGGGGACGATGAGAGCAGGAACATCTGGAAGGCCACAGGTGTCACGGTCCGGTCGGCGGGCGGTTGAAGCCCTGACTGGGGACGTCAGGACCAGAGGCAAGATGGTGATGTAGAAGCAGGAACAGGTGCAGGGCTGAGGGTCCAGCAGCAGGCAGTCGCAAGGTCAAGGAGCAAGGCAGAGGCGAAGGTCTGGGAGTCAAGGAGCAAGGCGTCGGCAAGGCAAAGGTCCAAGGGTCGAGGAGCAAGGCGTCGGCAAAGGCAAGGGTCCAAGGAGGAACGAGCAAGAGGCCAGATGCAACCAGGCAGGGATACTGTTGCTGTGGCAAAGAGCTGAAGGGAAATGCTGAGCTTTTATCCCTCCCAGCTCCTGCCGCCAGGTGCAGTGAGATATCAAGTGGTCTCACCTGAGTGGCCACTCACTGCTTCTCCAGCACAAGCTGAGGCAGGCCCCAGTCCTGCAAAGCACTATAGGCCCCAGAGCCTGACTCCTGCCCATACTCCTGACAACAGGTCTCCTACCACTGAAATTGGCCAAGCACCGCTTGAAGTTTGGCTGAGGGCCTGGTGCAAGCTGTGACTCAGTGGCAGGGCACATTTCCTGTGTGCCAAAAGTCCCGGGTTTGATCCCTGGTGTCTCCAGGCAGGGCTGTCAGGGACTGGCTGGCTGGATGAGGAGGAGTGGTGGAAGTTGCCAGACCAGGATCCCCCACCCCACCCCCCACCCCCAGGGAAAGCAAAGAGGGAGAGTATTTGGAACCTGGCTCCTGGTGGCGGGAAACTGGCCAAACCCCAGAGAAGGGGAAGAGCTGGGAAGTACTGGAGGCTGGGAGCTTGGAGGAGGATGAAAAGGAAGAAAGAGGCACAAGTGCCCCAGCACAGGGCAGGGACAGCAATCGGACTTGGCAGCTCCACCAGCTTCTCTGCTGACAGCCGTCCCCCTCCCAGACCTGACACAGAGGGGTAGGGAGTGAAGGGGGAGCTGCAAGCCGGTCCAGGCAACGACTTCATCTAGACAGGATCAACCCTTAGAAGTCTCCGTGTGTCCCCTGTTCTGCTTCCTTAATAAAGAAACTAACCGTAAGTTAGCTGGTGCATCGCTGTCTTTCTCCGATCTGCGAACAAACTGTCCTCCTCGTCGGCTCCCTGACAAGAGCTGGGGAGACTCTGAGTCTTCAGAGAGCCTCTGACAGAGAGGGGTGAAGGAAAGGGGGTGTGGTGGGTGGGTGAGGCCGCGCCGGGTGTCACCAGTGAGGAGGGGGTGACAAAATACCGGGCGGCACTCACCGCAGCGCGCCCGAGCCATGCGTCTCTCCTGGAAGAGACGTGGTTGCTTGGGCGCACGCAGGCTCCATGCTGCCCAAATGGTTTGCCCGCTGCAGGGTGGCCGAGTGGGAGGAGGCAGGCAGACTCCGGAGGCCCCACAGGGCACCCGCCCCTATGGGCGGCTCGTCCTGCCCCTGGGTGCGCCACCCCAGGCGCCCGAGCAGCTTCCTCTGCCGGTGCTGCCAGACAGTGTAGACCAGGCACCCCCAAACTTCGGCCCTCCAGATGTTTTGGACTACAATTCCCATCATCCCTGACCACTGGTCCTGTTAGCTAGGGATCATGGGAGTTGTAGGCCAAAACTTCTGGAGGGCCGCAGTTTGGGGGTGCCTGCTGTAGACTAAGGTCACCAGATGTCCCTATTTCCCAGGGGCAGTCCCTGGATTTTCAAATCAGTCCCCTGACAAAATCCGTCCCTTGAAAAGTGTCCCCGGATTCATTGAAAAATATCTGGTAACCTTAGTGGAGACAAGACTGAATTAGTTGCTCTGATAGTCTTGCTTGTCATACGGCAGCTTCCCCTGCTCATGCGTTGCCCACCCCAGCAACCCTGGTGTCACAGTCCGGTTGGCGAGTGGTTGAAGCCCTGACTGGGGACGTCAGGACCAGAGGCAAGATGGTGATGTAGAAGCAGGAACAGGTGCAGGGCTGAGGGTCCAGCCGCAGGCAGTCACAGGGTCAAGGAGCAAGGCAGAGGCGAAGGTCTGGGAGTCAAGGAGCAAGGCGTCGGCAAGGCAAAGGTCCAAGGGTCGAGGGGCAAGGCGTCAGCAGGGCGAAGTCCAAGGGTTGAGGATCAAGGCGTCGGCAAGGCAAGGGTCCAAGGAGCAAGAGGCCAGAGGCAACCAGGCAGGGATAGTGTTGCTGTGGCCAAGAGCTGAAGGGAAATGCTGAGCTTTTATCCCTCCCAGCTCCTGCCACCAGGTGCAGTGAGGTATCAAGTGGCCTCACCTGAGTGACCACTCCTTGCCTCTCCAGCACAAGCTGAGGTCTTCACCTGAGGGGCCACTCCTTGCTTCTCCAGCACAAACTGAGGCAGGCCCCAGTCCTGCAAAGCACTACAGGCCCCAGACCCTGACTCCTGCCCATACTCCTGACACCTGGAGAGCATCAGGTCAGATCAAAGGGGAGCACATCTCTGCAACTCCTTCCCATTCACGTGGCGCAGCATCCCTCTTCACCAGTCCCACATAGGAGGACAGAACACTTCAATGCCACCTACAGACATGCAGTTACGTGCCCCTAGGTGAAAACATCATGGTTGATTTCCCAGGATGTCCACCTTCATTGGGGAAGCTACATGCACATCCCTCAACAGTCCTGATTTGAATGGGACATCCTTATCAATGACTTGGATGATGGGCTTGAGGGCATCCTGAGCAAGTTTGCAGATGACACCAAATTGGGAGGGGTGGCTAATACCCCAGAGGACAGGATCACACTTCAAAATGACCTTAACAGATTAGACAACTGGGCCAAAGCAAACAAGATGAATTTTAACAAGGAGAAATGTAAAGTACTACACTTGGGCAAAAAAAAATGAATAGCACAAATACAGGATGGGAGACACCTGGCTTGAGAGCAGTACATGTGAAAAGGATCTAGGAGTCCTGGTAGAGCATCTAGATCTAGGGAAGTAATAGTACCACTGTATTCTGCTCTGGTCAGACCTCACCTGGAGTACTGTGTCCAGTTCTGGGCACCACAGTTCAAGAAGGATACTGACAAGCTGAAACGTGTCCAGAGGAGGGCAACCAAAATGGTCAAAGGCCTGGAAAGGTCTTTAAGCAGAGGCTTGACAGGCATATGTCAAGAATGCTTTGATTGTGTTTCCTGCTTGGCAGGGGGTTGGACTGGATGGCCCTTGTGGTCTCTTCCAACTCTATGATTCTATGATCCTGGAATTACAGGAGACATCCCAGCTTCTGACTGGATCCTGCAATGTCCCATTTTTTGATCCGGCACTCAGGCGCAAATCAGCTCGCACCAGAGCGCTGGCCCAAAAGACACTCTTTTTTCCATTGGTTTCCCCAATTTTAGCCCAATTATACAAATTGTTTCCAAATTAATACAATTTTGTTTAAGTATATGATAACACGAACAGAAACCATTAAGAGTTCAGCTGTTGACTACAGTAATACCTCCGCAAACATCCGCCTTGTCTAGCGTCCATTCCAACGAACGTCCGCGCCAAACCCAGAAGTACCGGAACAGATTCCTTCCATGTTTGCCGCTCGCGCATGTGCAGAAGCGCAAACTGCTCTGTGCGCATGTGCAGACGCGGTGCTTTGCCCTGCGTCCTTTTTGGCTAGCGGCCGGTGCTCCGGAACGGATTCTGTCCGCAAAACGAGGTACAACTGTAAGTGATAATTTTGTAAAATGGAATGTAACTAGGAGTAAATAAGAATATGGAATGCAGTAATATCAGATGACAAAGACACATGAAAAACGTGAGTGCAGGTAACCACTAACACACTCTTTTTAAAAAATGAATAAATCATGCTTTCACTTGAGTCAGCTGGCTCCTGTGAGAGCAAGATGCTGAAGGGTATGTGACTGTCTAACTTTGCAGAGGACACTCCTCTAGTCTGAAAGTGTCCTCTGTTTGACGGTTGTCCAGTCCATATCTGTTTTAAAGGTTGTTGTTGTTTAGTTGTTTAGTCATGTCCCACTCTTCGTGACCCCATGGACCAGAGCACGCCAGGCACTCCTGTCTTCTACTGCCTCCCACAGTTTGGTCAAACTCATGTTGGTAGCTTTGAGAACACTGTCCAACCATCTCGTCCTCTGTCGTCCCCTTCTCCTTGTGCCCTCCATCTTTCCCAACATCAGGGTCTTTTCCAGGGAGTCTTCTCTTCTCATGAGGTGGCCAAAGTATTGGAGCCTCAGCTTCATGATCTGTCCTTCCAGTGAGCACTCAGGGCTGATTTCCTTAAGAATGGATAGGTTTGATCTTCTTGCAGTCCATAGGACTCTCAAGAGTCTCCTCCAGCATCACATTACGCAGAGCCAAATGGCAGCTGTTGTTTACATGGGAGAAATAAAAGAGGCTAATGGAGATACCATTGGGATGAAGGGAGGCAGAGGTGTAAGTTTATCTGCTCCCTCTTTCCTTCAGAATGGATAGGTTTGATCTTCTTGCAGTCCATGGGACTCTCAAGAGTCTCCTCCAGCACCATAATTCAAAAGCATCGATTCTTCGGCGATCAACCGTCTTAATGGTCCAGCTCTCACTTCCATACATCACTACTGGGAAAACCATAGCTTTAACTATACGGATCTTTGTCGGCAAGGTGATGTCTCTGGAACCATAAAGCGGGGGGGGCAGGAGCCATGAAGTTGACCACCAAGAGTTAGCAGTGACCGGCTCAGCAAACTGAGTAGCCGCACAAGGCCTCTGGTGTCTTTCCCCAGTAGAGTAAAATATGTTGTGTTTCTATTTAAAATATAGTGACTATTTCTCTGTCAGCGTCTGTACTTATCAGTCAGGGATTGCCAGTGCTGTGCAAATCTGCGCCCCCTTTTCTGGTGATGCCCATGTGGCCACCCCTTTTGGTAATGAGCAAGCAAAGAGAACAGAGAACGGCAGTTTATCACTCTCATAGGGACGGGGAAGAAATTCGATTCAGTGTGCATTTAAAGACAAATTTGCAAAATTTGCGCTTTCTGAAACAATACGCATACCCCCAAGACACAGTCATCCTTTGAAATGTTCACTTCTTCGAATTTTGCAATGCCGTTGTCCAGCCAAGCGATGTGTGCAAAAATGCATTTACTGGGGTAAAGTGTGCATAAAAATGCATATAATTAGCGAAGATAACATACAAAAAAATGCATATAATATATCCTTGCAAAAAGTGTGCCTGTTAGGAGAAAATCACACTAAAATTCTGCTCAATTTTCTTGAGGATTTTTGTAAAATAAATAAGTATGTATGTATGTAAATAAATCAGCCCCTGATATTTAAAATGTGGAGAACTGAACTTAATATTGGAAAAAAGAAAAGATACCCAGGTGAAAGTGACAGATTTGTCACCTTCCCCATCTATTTCCCCTTGGACACAAAACTGCTTTCCTTTGAGGGTGTCTTCTTAACACTTGAGCGCCAAAGTAGCACAGAAGGCGCAACACAGAAGGCTGTTGGTGGGCGCGATGTTTTATACATGCAAGCGGAAAACTCCTGCCTGAGTCCCATTTGAATGCTGACTATTTTGTTCCGCTTCACGAAATCCCCTTCTGCCGCCTCTGATTCTCCCACAAGCACACAGACCTACTGATCTCCATATATTTGGTCATATTATACAAGCATCAGAACCAGAGCTACAGAGAAGGGAGGCTGCGGTGTGAAAGAGAAAGGGATGCACTCGGCTACATCAACAGCATTTGGAACAGATCAGGAACAGGGATTTGGGGAAGCACAGAGCGCTTGCAGATTTCTAGCAGCAAACTGAGAAGCCATTGCATGAACAATGCGAGTTGCGGTTTGGTTTGTCTTGGACGAAAGGGAATTTCAGAACCTTCTGCAAATACCATAGGAAGCTTAGAACATTCGGGATTGTCGACACCAGGGTTTCCCCAACATGGGTTTTCAACGGGGTTTTTTGGACTACAATTCCCATCATCCTTAGCTAGCAGGACCAGTGGTCAGGGATGATGGGGACTGTAGTCCAAAAACAGCTGGAGACCAAAATTTGGGAAACCGTGGCCTGCACTAACTGGCAGTGGTTATCCAGGGTTTCAGATACGGAGGCATTCCACAGTGAAGACGTTTTAGAGTACCATAGAGCTGGAAGGGGCAGAAGGAACATCAAGCCAAGCTCTCGCCTCAATGAATGATACGTGAATCTTAATGAATCTTGAGGGAGTGGCCGCTCAGATTCCCCACATCTGTTTCAGACTCGTTTTTTCAAGGCCACGTCTGCTGAACTTAAAAGCATCCTTCCCTGACTGGGGCTGATAAGAATTGTAGTCCAAAACATCTGGAAGACAGTTCACGTCTAGTGAAGGCTGCCTTAAAGAATGGGAGTGCTCCTACAAAATGCCCCCCCACCTACATTTGTTACATATGTTATGCCACCTACATATTTACTCAGACACAGTGCTTTTTTCTTTTTAAAAAATGTTTAGGGGGTACTCTCATTTTGACTCAAGAAAATCACCATTTTATAGTTCAAATCAGGAAAAAAAACAGTAAATAAAACGAAGTAGGGACGTGGGTGGTGCTGTGGTCTAAACCACTGAGCCTCTTGGGCTTGCCGATCAGAAGGTCGGCGGTTCGAATCCCCGCGATGGGGTGAGCTCCCGTTGCTCGGTCCCTGCTCCTGCCAACCTAGCAGTTCGAATGCACGCCAAAAAGTGCAAGTAGATAAATGGGTACTGCTATAGCGGGAAGGTAAACGGCATTTCCGTGCGCTGGTCTGGTTCGCCAGAAGCTGCTTAGTCATGCTGGCCACATGACCCGGAAGCTGTACGCCGGCTCCCTCGGCCAATAAAGCGAGATGAGCGCCGCAACCCGAGTCATCTGTGACTGGACCTAATGGTCAGGGGTCCCTTTACCTTTTAATACAATGAAACTGACCAATCACCGTGCTGGATTCCAACTCCTACTTCACACATTAAACACTCACTTCCGTCTGAGACTCAGGAAACACTGTGACAGGAAATGAGGCCGCCATTGGGGTTAGCAACGGAACTGGCAATTCACCGTGCTAGAAAAGAAACTAAAAATTAATATATATTTTTAGTTTCGTCTCCCGTTAGATTCACAAAGTGTTTAGGGGTATGAGTAATCCTGTGTCCCCCCAGAAAAAAAGCACGGCTCAAAAATAAATTCCAGCAGGGTGGTATTGAACCACCGATACCAATGCTTGTGTGTTCAGCACACTGCTTTACAAAAATAGGCAATTTACAACCGCCAGGAATGATGTGTCATAGAATCATAGAATCATAGAGTTGGAAGAGACCACAAGGGCCAACCAGTCCAACCCCCTGCCGAGCAGGAAACACCATCAAAGCATTCTTGACATATGCCTGTCAAGCCTCTGCTTAAAGACCTCCAAAGAAGGAGACTCCACCACACTCCTTGGTAGTAAATTCCACTGCTGAACAGCTCTTACTGCCAGGAAGTTCTTCCTAATGTTTAGGTGGAATCTTCTTTCTTGAAGTTTGAATCCATTGCTCCGCTTCTCTGGAGCAGCAGAAAACAACCTTTCTCCCTCCTCTATATGACATCATTTTATATATTTGAACATGGCTATCATATCATCCCTTAACCTTCTCTTCTCCAGGCTAAACATACCCAGCTCCCTAAGCTGCTCCTCATAAGGCATCATTTCCAGGCCTTTGACCATTTTGGTTGCCAGCGCCGTCTTAAGCGCCCCTGTCGCCATGGTGCGCCAGATCTCTCCGGCGCCCTTCCGCCCCGTTTCCCAGCACGGTGGGCGGGTGGGCGCGGCGCTGCTGCGCGGCAGGCAGGCGGGCAAGCACAGCGCGATCTCTCCGGCACCCTCCCGCCCCGTTTCCCAGCGCGGTGGGCAGGTGGGTGCCGCGCACAGCTGCGCAGCGGACCGGCGGACCGGCCGGCCAGCGGGCGGGCGCAGCTCGCGGCGCCCTCCTGGCGGGCTGGCACCATGGTGCCCTGCGCCACCGGGGGTCTACGTAGAGCCGGCGCTGTTGGTTGCCCTCCTCTGGACACATTCCAGCTTGTCAGTATCCTTCTTGAACTGTGGTGCCCAGAACTGGACACAGTACTCCAGGTGAGGTCTGACCAGAGCAGAATACAGTGGTACTATTACTTCCCTTGATCTAGATGCTATACTCCTATTGATGCAGCCCAGAACTGCATTGGCTTTTCTAGCTGCTGCATCGCACTGTTGACTCATGTCAAGTTTGTGGTCTACCAAGACTCCTAAAAAAGTGTCGACACCTTCCACCAGGGCCATCTTCACCCGGGGGTGCAAGGGGTGTGGGGCACCAAATTCTGGGGGTGCCAGGTGCCCAAGCCGCCTAAGATCTTAACTATCTACCTGTTATGAAATAACAAATAATTTTGATCAAGCTAGAAAAGCAAAACACATATATACCTAGGTATTACCAAAATGTATACCTACTGTTTCACTAAAGGACTTTCAACTTTGTGCGCACATTTATCAAAGATGCTCCGCGCTAGTGGCAGCTCTTGACTCAGCAATGGCGCTTGTCATTCACAACGGTGCTGTGCACACGAAATTAACTCATACATCAAAATATTATGTAACGTATTGTATTGAGCTGTGCTGCTCTGCGGCAGCGGGGTCAGCGGCACCTTTGACATGACTGATGTTTCTCCTAAGGAGGTGCCTAAACAATACTTATAAGTTTAAGTGTGGTGGTGGTGTTATAAAAACAAAGTTTTTTATTCGCTCATTTATTTACAATTGTTGTTGTTTAGTCGTTTAGTCGTGTCCGACTCTTTGTGACCCCATGGACCAGAGCACGCCAGGCACTCCTGTTTTCCACTGCCTCCCGCAGATTGGTCAGACTCATGTTGGTGACTTTGAGAACGCTGTCCAACCATCTCATCCTCTGTCGTCCCCTTCTCCTATTGCCCTCAATCTTTCCCAACATCAGGGTCTTTTCCAAGGATTCTTCTCTTCTCATGAGGTGGCCAAAGTATTGGAGCCTCAGCTTCACGATCTGTCCTTCCAGTGAGCACTCAGGGCTGATTTCCTTCAGAATGGATAGGTTTGATCTTCTTGCAGTCCATGGGACTCTCAAGAGTCTCCTCCAGCACCATAATTCAAAAGCATCAATTCTTCGGCGATCAGCCTTCTTTATGGTCCAGCTCTCACTTCCATACATCACTACTGGGAAAACCATAGCTTTAACTATACGGACCTTTGTCGGCAAGGTGATATCTCTGCTTTTTAAGATGCTGTCTAGGTTTGTCATTGCTTTTCTCCCAAGAAGCAGGCGTCTTTTAATTTCGTGACTGCTGTCACCATCTGCAGTGATCAAGGAGCCCAAGAAAGTAAAATCTCTCACTGCCTCCATTTCTTCCCCTTCTATTTGCCTTATAAAGTGTATTGGTTATAAATGAGCAAATAAAAAAAAATTCTTTTTCCTCCCTTCTTTCGTAATCAAGAGATAAAGTGTAAGCGTGATGTCTGACATAAGCATAATAAAAGTTAATTTGGGGGCTGAACAAAATTTGGGGGTGCTGGACGGATCTTTGCGCCCCAGCAGCGCATATGCTAAAGGCGGTCCTGCCTTCCACATCAGGAAAATTTTGAGCATCACATAGCAGGACAGAGCCCCAAACACAGATGTGCTCTCCCAGGGCTACATTGCCAGCATGTACACACCCCTGTCTCAGCAACGCCTATGCTGGCTTGGTCATCTTCACAAAATGGAAGATGGCAGGATCCCCAAGGACATGCCCTACAGGGAGCCAACTTCAAGCACCAAACCCATTGGAAAACCAACTCTGCATTTCAAAGATGTCTGCAAATGGGACATGAAGGCTGGTATGTCTCGCTGTGCTGACCTTTAAAGCCCTAAATGGCCTCGGTCCAGTATACCTGAAGGAGCGTCTCCACCCCCATCGTTCTGCCCGGACACTGAGGTCCAGCACCGAGGGCCTTCTGGCGGTTCCCTCATTGCGAGAAGCCAAGTTGCAGGGGAACCAGGCAGAGGGCCTTCTCGGCAGTAGCGCCCGCCCTGTGGAACGCCCTCCCATCAGATGTCAAAGAGGAAAACAGCTACCAGATTTTTAGAAGACATCTGAAGGCAGCCCTGTTTAGGGAGGCTTTTAATGTTTAATAGATTATTTTATTTCATTTTTCTGTTGGAAGCCGCCCAGAGCGGCTGGGGAAACCCAGTCAGATGGGCGGGGTATAAATAATATATTATTATTATTATTATTATTATTATTATTATTATTATTATTATTATTATTTGTGGGAATCCCTAGCAGACGACTGCAGTGCCTGGAGACAGACAGTCAGGTCAGGTATCCACAGCCGTGACCAGAGGAGGAATGACTGCTGGGAGGAGCACAGAGAGAAGAAGCGCCATGCTGCATCTACAGCAGCACAACTGGGCACCTTCATCTGCCCCAGCTGCAACAAAACATGTCTCTCCTGTATCAGTTTTACAGCCACAGCAGGCATTGTAACCTTCCAACTGTTTTGACTGCACACCCAAAGGCACACACTCCTCCATTGTCTCCTGAGACACACGACTGCCAACAACCAGTCGATGGGTAAAATTGAGAGTGGTTAAGATTCTCCAGGGCCAACTGTTACCACTGGTCTTATAAAGGACCTGTGAGCGGGCTAGGAGGCCTCTTTAATGCTTGTTCTTATACAGAAAGAAAAGAATCAGACTGAACCCCGACCAAAGGCCTGGCGGAACAGCTCCATCTTGCAGGCCCTGCGGAAAGATGTCAAATCCCACAGGGCCCTAGTCTCTTGTGAGAGAGCGTTCCACCATGCCGGGGCCACGGCCGAAAAGGCCCTGGCTCTGGTCGAGGCCAGTTTGACCTCCCTAGGGCCTGGGATCTTCAGGGTGTTATTATTTGTAGATCTTAAGGTCCTCCGTGGGGCATACCAGGAGAGGCGGTCCTGTAGGTACGAGGGTCCTAGGCCGTATCGGGCTTTAAAGGTTAAAACCCGCACCTTAAACCTGACGCTGTACTCCACCGGGAGCCGGTGCAGTTGGTATAGCACTGGATGAATGTGCTCCCGCGGCAAGGGCCCCGTGAGGAGTCTCGTCGCGGCATTCTGCACCCGCTGGAGTTTCTGGGTCAGTTTCAAGGGCAGCCCCACGAAGCTTTCAACTTTCACAGAGAGGGCAATTCAAAGTGGATGAGTTGACTTGAGACTTCAAAAGTCTAACATCCTATATAATAAAGTCCCTGTGTCTCTGTGTCCAGATTCCCTGTGTCCCTTTGTCCACGCTAATGTGCATGTGCCCCACGGACACAGGGATTGGAGGCTGAGACTGGACGCAAGCGCGAGCTCTCCCCCCCCCCAACCCCTCTGCCTACCGTTTCCCTACCAGGGCAGTAGCGGCAACCTGAGGTGAAGGTGGAAGATGGGTCCATGTGGAGGCAGCCTCCAGCAGCAGTGCCGCCCCCGCCTCTCTCTCGCTCCCGCCTCCTTCCTCCGGCGAAGGTGCCGATATTATTATTATTAGGTTTCCCCAGTCACTGGGCCGAGGCCCCCAAGCTGGGCTCTTATCTTCTCCACCAGCCAGGAGGACCAAGAAAACGCCGCTGCCTCTGGCTTCCTGCCCTAAGGGAAGCGGGCTGGGTGTGGTGGCAGGCAGGGCGTCCGGGGCCGCTTCGGCCTAGCTGCTGCTGCTGCTCCTGCTGGCGCCCCGGAGCTCGGCCTCAAATCCCCGCTGCACACCCAGGCGAGCTCCCTAAAGCGACTACGAGAAGTGCTTACGCAGCCCATCTTCCCAGCCCCGTCATTGAACTTTCCTCCCAGCCGCTTCAGCGACGCAGCTTTTCCCGAGCCAGGCTGGTTTTTCTTTCAGGGAACTCTTCTTCTTGTCTACTCCCAGTATTAAGGCAAAGCAAAAGTTCAGTGTCCTGGCCTCTGTTCTCTTTAAGGGAACATTCCCTTGCAACCAATTCTGCATCTGCAGCCTGAAATTGCGAGGATTTGTTCCAAACACTGCAACTCTAACAGTGCACAACATGCTAGGGCTGTGTGTGTGGCCGGGAAACCAATCATCACATTCCCTTGTGGTTAGACAGGGGGAAAACTCTGTTATTCAAAGGAGCTTGGCCAATTTAACAGAGATTCCCTCTTTGCTTATGGGTATATACAATGGGCATTATGTTTAAGGATCAGTGAATCTCAGCGGGCCAAGGAACACAAACCTGCGTGTGCATCCCGGCAGCTTTGTCAGAAGACCCCCGCCTCTCCTTGCCAACAATTCCCTGTTGAATTCAAATACTGAAATATTGCAATTCGGTGCAAAACCGTGATTCAGGTCTAGCTAGATTTGCAGCAGATGTGCCAGCCGACCTTCAAAGCTATAGTGAA
Organism: Zootoca vivipara; assembly: GCF_963506605.1. NCBI lineage: Eukaryota > Metazoa > Chordata > Lepidosauria > Squamata > Lacertidae > Zootoca > Zootoca vivipara. The sequence continues at coordinate 6,102,001 of NC_083276.1, forward strand.
ATGTGTCCTACAGGTTGGAAGCACACCTATGAAGCTCATTGATTCCTGCACTGTACATACAACATGAACTATGTTTATATCAATGGCTGTGAGCCACAATGGTCATGTTCTGCCTCCACAGCTGGAAGCAGCAATGCTTCTGGAAACCAGTTGCTGGAAACCGCAGGAGGGAGGAAGACTCTTGAACTTGGGTCCTGCTTGCAGGCTTAGAATCATAGAATCATAGAATCATAGAGTTGGAAGAGACCACAAGGGCCATCCAGTCCAACCCCCTGCCAAGCAGCAAAAACCATCAAAGCATTCTTGACATATGCCTGTCAAGCCTCTGCTTAAAGACCTCCAAAGAAGGAGACTCCACCACACTCCTTGGTAGCAAATTCCACTGCCGAACAGCACTTACTGTCAGGAAGTTCTTCCTAATGTTTAGGTGGAATCTTCTTTCTTGAAGTTTGAATCCATTGCTCCATGTCCGCTTCTCTGGAGCAGCAGAAAGCAACCTTTCACCCTCCTCTATATGACATCCTTTTATATATTTGAACATGGCTATCATATCACCCCTTAACCTTCTCTTCTCCAGGCTAAACATACCCAGCTCCCTGAGCCGTACCTCATAAGGCATCGTTTCCACGCCTTTGACCATTTTGGTTGCCTCTTCTGGACACGTTCCAGCTTGTCAGTATCCTTCTTGAACTGTGGTGCCCAGAACTGGACACAGTACTCCAGGTGAGGTCTGACCAGAGCAGAATACAGTGGTACTATTACCTCCCTAGATCTAGATGCTATACTCCTATTGATGCAGCACAGAATTGCATTGGCTTTTTTAGCTGCTGCATCACACTGCTGACTCATGTCAAGTCTGTGGTCTACCAAGACTCCTAGATCCTTTTCACATGTACTGCTCTCAAGCCAGTTCTCAAAGATGCTTCCCGCAGGCATCTTTGAGAACTGGATTCTGGACTAGATGGGCCTTTGCCTCGATCCAGCGGGGCAATCTTGTGCAATTATGGGGCAAACAGCAGAGGTTATGGCAGGTGGATTGCTGATCCGTGGCTTCGCTATCTCACGTGGAAGAGGGAGCCAGGTTGTTTTCTCCTGCTCTGGAGGGTAGGACTCGAACCAATGGCTTCAAGTTACAAGAAAGGAGATTCCAACCAAATCTGTCAGTGATTCTTTAGCTGAGATTGAACAAGAAGATCCTTGGGGCCCCTTCCAACGCTACAATTCTATGATTCTAAAGATCAGACCCAGGTTGAAATTGCTCAGGTAAGTTGCCCTCCCCTCCTCCACTTCCATTTCCCAAAAGGATATGCCAGGAAGAAGGAAACAGAGGGTACTTAATGAAACAGTTAATGCTATTTGCCGATAATGATTATTCAACTAAAAGGCTTTGAAGCAGCCCAATTAGCACTTCACTACAGTAAACAAGATCTTGAGATATGCCCCGATAGGGAGAATAATGTATGCCAGTTTGGGCTCCGATGAGAAATATTTATTGAGCAGCTCAGTGTCCTTCCCTGCTTGGTGTTTAGATTCCGTCGCAGCTATTGTTCTGCGGTCATGATCGCCAAGAGACGTTTGCAGGGAAACTGGGTTCCTTTCCTTGCAAAAGGTGGGGTTGGGGAATACCCTTCGGAGTAAGCCTGGTTTGTTGGGATGCATGGGCCACAAGTCACAGGGGGGGCCTGTCCAGGTGTTCAAAACTCAAAAGCAGGAGAGAGAGGGGACCCTTGTTCACCCCAGGGCCAGAGCTCCTTCTGAGCAACCTTCCAAGGACCACATGTCTGTGGTGGGCAGGGCCAGAGGCAAAAGTAGGTGGGGCAACAAATGTCAATGTTCCCTTTGTACAGCAGGCTGGTTTCCATCCAAAGCGGTGGAACTTAGCTGTGATTAGCTGCAATTCCTGCATTGTGCCGGACTAGATGGCTGCCTGGGTTCCAATTGTCCCTGTTTCCCAGTCCCAGATTTACAGAAGCTGTCCTGGTTTCCAATTTGATCCTGGAATGTCCCGCTTTTCCTTATGGCATCCCTATTTTCATCGGGGTATGGAGTTATGTGACCCCCTAAGCCAAGAAGACGTGTGAGTATACTACCTTTAGAAGAGATCTGCAGCCAGCCCTGGATAGGGAAGTTTTTTTTAATGTTTCATTTGTGTGTGTGTGTGTGTGTGTGTGTGTGTGTGTGTGTGTGTGTAGGAAGGAAGCCTGCTTCCCAGAATGGCTGGGGCAATCCTGTCAAATGGGCGGGGTATTAATAATGATAATCATAATAATAATAATAGTTACAGGTAGGTAGCCGTGTTGGTCTGAGTCGAAACAAAATTTAAAAAATTCCTTCAGTAGCACCTTAAAGACCAACTAAGTTTTTATTTTGGTATGAGCTTTCGTGTGCATGCACACTTCGTCAGATACACTGAAACAGAATCCACTAGACCCTTATGTATATACATAAGGATGCATGTATATACACCAGACCCTTATGTATATATCCCTCTGAATATACATAACGGTCTGGTGGATTCTGTTTCAGTGTATCTGACGAAGTGTGCATGCACACGAAAGCTCATACCAAAATAAAAACTTAGTTGGTCTTTAAGGTGCTACTGAAGGAATAATAATAATAATATCCCTATAAACATTGGAGAAATGTTGCAGGGTATATGCCGGTCCCTTCCAACTCTCCAATTCTATTATTCTAATTTACCCACTCTGTCTTCTACTGAACTGTTTCCCTACTTTATGTCTCCGACCGCTTCCCTGTCTGCTGCCTCATGGTGCCTCAGTGAAATGAGAAAGGGCCCTGTAGCTAACCCAGCTAGAAAACTGTGACCCATTTCCTCTTTTTTTATGCAGTCATCTAAGGTGTTAAAATGCCAGGATTACGGGGTTGGGGAAATAATAGGAAAGGGGAGAAGAAGAAGAAAGGAAGGATGGATGGAATCGTGACTTATCTGAAAGGCTGTACACAGAGCAGGTCCTTCCCCCCCCCTCCATTTCTTCCCTTTGTTCCCATGTAATTCTACTTTTTAGTGAAATTATTAAAGCTAATTGCATTATTTAATCCCCATCACATGCAATTCTCCAGTGTTTCCCTAATCAGTGTAATCAAGCCAATCGAAACAGATAAAGGAGATCTTTTTTAGCGGGCCTTGATGAGATTTTATCACCAGCCTCCGTGTATATTGCAAAGCCATGACACACTCAGAAGAAATAAAAGGAACTTGGGGGTAGAGGGGTGCGGATGTGGCAGCCAGGAGGGGATCAGACAAAGGCTGGAGACGCTTTCGCCTGTTGTACTTCTGGGGAAGGAAGGAAGGAAGGAAGGAAGGAAGGAAGGAAGGAAGGAAGGAAGGAAGGAAGGAAGGAAGGAAGGAAGGAAGGAAGGAAGGAAGGAAGGAAGGCTATAGGGTTGCCAGGTTTCAGGGTTTGACCTTAGGTTTCATTATTATTACAGACCCCCCCCCAAGTGTCCCTATTTTCCAAAGACAGTCCCGGAGCTACAGAAGCTGTCCCAGGTTCTGATTTGATCCTGGAATGTCCTACTTTTCCTTAGGACATCCGTATTTTCATGGGAGAAATGTTGGAGGGTATGAAGTTATGCGACCCCGGAGCCAAGGAGATCAGAAACTATACAACTCTGAAGAAGTGTGCATGCACACGAACGCTCATACCAATGACAAACTTAGTTGGTCTCTAAGGTGCTACTGAAAGGGATTTTTTTTTATTTTGTTTCGATTACGGCAGACCAACACGGCTACCTACCTGTAACTATACAACTCTTAGAAGACACCTGACGGCAGCCCTGGATAGGGAAGTTTTAGTAATGCTTAATGTTTTATTATGTTTTTATATGTGTCGGAAGCTGCCCAGAGCGGCTGGGGCAACCCAGTCAGATGGGTGGGGTATAAATATTATTATTATTATTATTATTATTATTATTATTATTGACTTGTTGTTGTTGTTTAGTCGTTTAGTCGTGTCCGACTCTTCGTGACCCCATGGACCAGAGCACGCCAGGCACTCCTGTCTTTTTATTTTTGACTAGCACGTCCCTATTTTCATCAGAGAAATGTTGGAGGGTATGCAGTACTCCATGTGCAGAAGAGCTCGGCTTGGCCTCCGTCCTTCTGCACTGAACGCCCCAGAGATCACAGAGTGGGAGGATCTGCTGCAGTCTTGGTCCTGTCGTTGCCCATTCTGGTGCTTCGAAAGGCCCCATTAGGTCTTCACAATAACAGACCCACAGACTCTAATGAAAGAGGAGGGTCTTTCCATTTTCTTCCTTGTTGCAAACAAGGCAGCTCGGAAACACTTGATTACTCAGAAAGCAGCTGAACCGTGTGTGTGTGTGTGTGTGTGTGTGTGTTTGTAGCTGTCCAACTGCAGCAACATCTATCACACGCTGCAATTTCGCTTTGTGCTGTCCTTTCTTAGACCATGTTGTGGGATCTTTTAAATGGAATTTACTGAGGCTTGGTTCAAAAAGAAAGCTTGGCCCTCTCCCTCTCCCTCTCCCTCTCCCTCTCCCTCTCCCTCTCCCTCTCCCTCTCCCTCTCCCTCTCCCTCTCTTTTATGTACTCACACTTTTCCCACCCTCCCCGATCTCTCCATCCTTGTTTTTCTCCCCACATCTCCCAACTCCTTTACAGCAGAATTCTGTTTCTGGATTCAGGGTGGACAAGCAAGAGCAGAAAACACTCAGTGGCTCCTGGCCCTTTAGGGAATACATTAAAAAATAAAATAAAATAATTACTGTATGTTCTGGGAAGTGGTTTGTCTGTTTGTTTGCTCTCTATAGGTTTGGCCGCCTCATGAGATGCCATCATCAAACTGAGGTAGCGGCTGGCAGTAATAATTGCCATTTGCATGCCGGGCCCCATTTTCATTCAAGATGGCAGACCAAAACATGACTTCGATGTGACTTCTCCCATTTCTTGGCATAGGTTCATCCCCTTCTTGAGATATCGTCACAGAATTCGGTCCACAAGATGTGGGTGGCAGCCTTCATCACTGTTTGGACACCATTTTGAATCAAGTCGGGTAGACCAAACCATGATTTTGGTGTGACTTCACCTGTGGTTGTTTTAGGCGTAGGTTTGGTCACCTCTCAAGATACTGCCGTCGTCAAACTTGACATGAGGTTTTCCTGAGCTGGGGGAGGCAGTCTTAGTCCATTTTTGGAAGCAATAAACCATTTTGAATCGAGGTGATGTGCCTCCTGAGATATCATCCTCAAACTTGGCACAAGGCTTCTCAGGGTGGGGGTGGCAGTCTTCATCAACATCTGGGTGCTTGGTGCCATTTTGAATCAAGATGGCAGACCAAAATGTGCTTTCACCCAATTTATGGTGATGTGTCCAAATTCACAAATAACACTGTCCATTTAAGAATATCTATCTATCTATCTATCTATCTATCTATCTATCTATCTATCTTTCTATCTATCTATCTATCTATCTACAGTGGTACCTCGACTTACGAAGGCGATCCGTTCCGCGGCGCTCTTCGGAAGTCGAAAACTTCGGAAGTCGAAAACTTCGGAAGTCGAAAACTTCGGAAGTCGAAAACTTCGGAAGTCGAAGCGTCCATTTTGCGTGGCAAAAATACTTCCAGGTTAGCGGACTTCGGAAGTCGAAACCTTCGGAAGTCGAGGCATTCGTAAGTCGAGGTACCACTGTACCTCTCTATCTATCTTGGTTCGAAAAATTCCTGGACTGGCCCCACTAGTTGGCAGGGGGGAGTACCAATGTGTTAGAATCATAGAATCGTAGAGTTGGAAGAGACCACAAGGGCCATCCAGTCCAACCCCCTGCCGAGCAGGAAACACCATCAAAGCATTCTTGACATATGCCTGTCAAGCCTCTGCTTAAAGACCTCCAAAGAAGGAGACTCCACCACACTCCTTGGTAGCAAATTCCACTGCCGAACAGCTCTTACTGTCAGGAAGTTCTTTCTAATGTTTAGGTGGAATATTTTTTTCTTGTAGTTTGAATCCATTGCTCCGTGTCCGCTTCTCTGGAGCAGCAGAAAACAACCTTTCTCCCTCCTCTAAGTGTTTGTTTACTTTAAACCATGTCTCTTTGCAGAAGGCAGAATCAGCTCCCCTTGAGAAGCTGCCAGGGTCCTTTTAAGCTTTGCCTTTCCTCTAAGCTTTGCCTTTCCTCTAAGTCCCAAACATTGCGAACTTTCTTTCATAGGGCATTTGCTCATGGTGTTTGCTTGGGAAGTGCTGGGCATTCGAGTCTCTGTGGCACATGCCCACACACCCACTCCTGCCAAATCATCCTTACACTTAGTTTCTGTGACTTTGGGTGCCAATTGAGCAGAACATAACCCCATAGAGCACGTCCTTGGGGATCCTATCACCTTCCATTCTGCCGACATGGCCAAGCCAGCGTAGATGTCGCTGAGACAGGAGTGCGAACATGCTGGGAATGTAGGCATGGGAGAGCACATCTTTGTCTGAGGCTCTGTCCTGCCATGTGATGCCCAAAATCTTCCTGATGCGCCACATGTTGACACATCGCTGCTGGTGGTTGTAAGTTGCCCGTGACTCACCTCCATAAAGCAGCATGCAATATCTCTAGTTACAGGTAGGTAGCCGTGTTGGTCTGCCGTAGTCGAAACAAAATTTTTAAAATCCTTCCAGTAGCACCTTAGAGACCAACTAAGTTTGTCATTGGTATGAGCTTTCGTGTGCATGCACACTTCAGAGGAAGTATCTGAAAAAGTGTGCATGCACATGAAAGCTCATACCAATGACAAACTTAGTTGGTCTATAAGGTGCTACTAGAAGAAATTTTTCTATTTTGTAGCAATATCTCTGTACTTTCTGTGTTTCCCTTCACAGCCCCCCACCCCCACCCCATACACACACACACACAATGTGTGTTCAGTGGAACCTCAATTTTCAAACTTAATCTGTTCCGGAAGACTGTTTGGCTTCCAAAAAGTTCGAAAACCGAGGATCAATGGGCTGGCTGCAAAGTCAATGGGGAAAAATGAAAAATGCAGCTCAGAAGCCGTTTGGCTTCTGAAAATCGTTTGAAAACTGGAGCAGTTACTTCCAGGTTTGGGGCATTTGGGAGCCGAAACGTTCCAAAAATGGAAGTGTTTGGGAACCGAGTTTTGACTATAATATATCCTTGCAACTCAGCTGCAAAAGTCCACTGTAACCGATGAAAACCTATGAGAATACATGCATTAATAGTTAAGGTGCTGCAAAACTCAGAGCAGGGCCAGTAGAATTAAAGAGCATGACCAACTTCGGCCCATTCGTTGCAATGGGCCTATTCTAAGCAGAACCTCGTGGGTTTTATGTATGGGCAAGAACTTGTGTTCTTGGGTTTTGCTGCATCAGACTGACACAGCTATCCTTCCCTGCAATTAAATATACCCACTGTATACTTTTCCAAAGCTCAACTGTTGCGGAATAAGTGCGTCTGTTGCAAAGGGGGAAAATAGTTTTGCATTCAGTTTTGTGTATTTTATATTTTTTTAAAAATAAGAAATTTGTTTTGATTGCCTGATACAGAGAGAGAGAGAGAGAGAGAGAGAGAGAGAGAGAGAGAGAGAGAGAGAGAGAGAGAGTTTCAGGAGATCCTTTCTAAGCCCCCTTTTCAAATCTGAAATGTTAGCAGGAGGAGGGAGTCATTGTAACGGGGTGTTGGCATCCCCTTCATCTCGGCAGGCTGCACCGCTGCTTTTTGGAAGGCGCTCACAGGGCCTGGACATCAAGCTGTGGAGGAGTCTTCCTGAGCAGCCAGCAGCATCTGGCTTATTGGCAAGCCGCAACAAGCAGCCGAGGACGGTGGCAGCGGTGGTGGCTTTTGCCGTTGCTTCTGGGGCCGCCATGCAATTTGGACGCTGTGCTCTTCTCTGAACTGCTTTGGCTGGGTTGTTTTTGTTTTTTGTTTTTATATAAAAAGAAATAAAACAGTTCTTTTTGATGCACACACATTACACACCCCCGTGGCACAAAATCCGTCTTCTGCTCTCGCCGATTGCAGGCACCAAAACGGCCATGTCTAGCCCTGATTCAGCAATCGGGTGACAAGTCTATTTCTCCCTCCACTCTGTGTAGTTTTGCCACCTGTGTTCTTGGCCCAGCTCCTGCGTCTTTTAAGGAGAGAAACGTTTCAGGTAAAATATATATTTTGAAAATTCTCTTGGGGAAGCTTTAGTTCAATGTTTCTGATTTAAAAAGCAAAAACTTTTAAAACAAAGGTTTTTTGTGGATATTTTTGTGGTTTTCACTCTGATCTGGTGTGTTCCGCCTTGCTATGTTTCCATGAAAGTGTGGGTTATGCATTTGTAAATAAATAAGTTAAATAAATAGTTTGATATGTACTCTCTCTCTGTGTGTGTGTGTCAGGATTACTGTTAAATGCTGTATTAAAATTAGAAAAATTGGGCCCTCTTGATTCCCAAACTCTCTTGAAATGTCCTCTGGATACACATGCAGGAATCACATTTCGGCAAAGGGGATAGTTTATTCCTACACCAGCAACCCTCTCTTTTCCAAATTTTAGGGGGGACTTAGACATGTATGGGAATGAGGTATCAGAGTCATAGAATCATAGAACTGTAGGAGTTGGAAGGAATTTCAAGGGCCACCTAGTCCAACTTCCTGAAATGTAAGAAAAGTCAATGTTTTTTTTTTAAATATATTTTTATTAATTTTCCAATTAAAACCAATTATATCACATTCATTATTTCAAATTATACACATATATATATCAATCAAACCGAATGTTATGCCAAATCGTCTAGAGAATTTTTTATTTGGGTTCCCATGCTTCAAGAAATTGGGGATTCCTCGCAACCGTCCACTGCCGTCTTTTTTCTAAAGTTCAAATCGTCCTCCAAGTTCATAATAATCCAGATCTTCCCCTTACAGTCACATAGATGTTTTCCACTTTCAACCGATTGTTTCCCAGCTGCTGAGATAAATATCAAACAAGGTTTCACAAATGTTCTTTCTCCTGTGTGGGTTAATCAGTCCAGCCTCCCCATAAATCTTCTTAGTCTGGAGCTCCCTGTTGCGTCGAAGCAGCGCCATCTTAAAAAGCTCAAATCACTTTCGTTTTCTCTCATAGCCATGAAGATTAACGATCTTTATAAAATTTACAGCTTTTCCAGGCAGAAGACCCAAACATCAAACCATAAACTCTTGGTAAATTAATGGATCTCCTTGCCCTATAGCTGAACTTAGCTTCAGGTCGCTGCTCCAATTCAAAGTGCGTCACAGCTCATAAATCCTCCGAACGCGTCCAGGACTCCTTCCGTCCGACTAGGGGGGGGGGGCTTTTCTCATCGGCAACTCCACATCTTTAAAAAATATGCTCAGTAACAACAGTTTATAAAGTTCAACTCACACAGTCTTTTGCTTCTCTTTCACTCCAAACAAGCCAGGACATCGCGTCTGGGAAGGTACGAAGTAACTCATATGAAGAAAAATAAAAAAAAACTCAATTCCCTTATCGCTCCGTCCCCATCAATCCTTCTTCCAGATGATATACAGCCTTTGACTCCTCTCCCTCAGCAGCATAAATTTCTCAGCAGTAAACAGCGCTTCTTCCCCTCCTTCTGAAATATGTCCATAGATTTAAGCCTAATTATCTTCTTTAACCATGGAAATCCCCGCCATGCAGATTAGCGTCCGGGAGTCCTGGCCCTCGTAAGTGCTTTTCAGCCCAAGCTCCCCCCACTCCATAAACAGTCGGAGTGGGTCTGGGGGCATCGCGGGCCAGCGGCCCCTCTCCGTAACCCCCGGAGAGGGTAGGGGGTTGCCATTTACTCCCCTAGCAACCGCCAAATTCCTTACGAAGGTCAGAGGGATGGAAAACAGGTCCGCCATTCCTGCCGGCGGAAACCGGAACCCAAGAAAAGTCAATGTAGTAGAATGGGCTGTATCCCTTTGGGGTGTAGGTGGGGAAATATGTTTTTGGAATGCTTCACCACCCCCCAAAAAATACCCCTGCAAGTAGAATACTAGTGCATAAGTGATAAAGGTCCTAGCCCACCTCTTTGCCTTCTATGCTGGCTTGCTATTTTCAGAGAGGATTTTTCCCCATGCAGAAGGCCATTCAAATACAGTGGTACCTCGACTTACGAAGACGATCCGTTCCGCGGCCGTCTTTGTAAGTCGAGGTTTTTGGGTGTCGAAGCGCCGCTACGGCGCATGCGCCACTCTGCACAGGCACAAAACGCACACAGCGAAAGGACTTCCGGGGGTTATCGACTTTGGAAGTCGAAACCTTCGGAGGTCGAAGCGTTCAGATGTCGAGGTATGACTGTAACTTCTAGAGTGTACTTCTAGGTAGGTTCTCAGGGAACCCACCATAGGAAAGAGGCATCCTGGTTGCTAGGGAAGGGTAAAGAGCAACTAGATTCCTACAACCAGAAAATAAGACAGAAGCAGGGAAATTGCACCCGGGGATTCCTACTGCCTGTTATACAAAGAACTCGCTCATCACCACTCAGACTTTGTTCATTGGCTAAAAACACTGAATGGCCGTCTAATCTCTCAGAAATCACTTAGAAGGGTTCCTCCACATTTTGCTTCATAACTTTCTTTCTGGGAGGGCTAGAGACTTGCTTTTGCAAAAAAGAAAAAGAATGAAAGCTCAGAGTTTGGGGCCTCTGCTATCCATGGGCCCTGTATAACAGTACCCCCCTCACAATGCCCCTCATTCTGCATATTGTAAATTGCTTTGGGATGTCTCATGTGAACCAATTCATAAAATACCATTACTTCTTCTTCTTATTATTATTATTATTATTATTATTATTACTACTACTACTACTACTACAGTGGTACCTTGAGTTAAAAACTTAATTCGTTCTGGAGGTCCGTTCTTAATCTGAAACTGTTCTTAACCTGAGGTACCACTTCAGCTAATGGGGCCTCCCGCTGCCGCCACCGCACGATTTCTGTTCTCATCCTGAAGCAAAGTTCTTAACCTGAGGTACTATTTCTGGGTTAGCGGAGTCTGTAACCTGAAGCGTCTGTAACCCGAGGTACCACTGTATTATTATTATTATTATTATTATTATTAAGGAGATTCCAATTAAATATCAGGAAGAACTTTCTGACCGCAAGAGCTGTTCAACAGTGGAACGGTCTCCCTTAGGAGGTTGTGAACCCTCCTTCCTTGAAGGTTTTTAAAGCAGAGGTTGGATGGCCATCTGTCATTGATGCTTTAGCTGAGATTCCTGCATTGCAGGGGGTTGGACTAGGTGACCCTTGGGTTCCCTTCCAACTCTACGATTCTATGATTCTATATATGGGGAAAATGCAGAGAGCAAAACCAACCCCTGTATGTGGCGTTTATTGACCTGACTAAGGCTTTCAACACTGTAAATCGTAATGCCCTGTGTACTGTCCTTCTGAAAATTGGCTGCCCAGATAAATTTGTAAACATAATTTGGCTCCTCCATGATAATATGACAGCAACAATCGCAGATACCAATGGCTCTCAAAGTGAACCATTCACAGTAGGATCAGGTGTTAAACAGGGTTGTGTTATTGCCCCAACTCTATTCATTATTTTCATTGCCATGATCTTACACTTTGTTGAAGGGAAACTCCCCACTGGGGTAGAAATCATATATTGAACAGATGGAAACCTCTTCAATCTGAGCAGGCTGAAAGCAAAGAGTAAGGCTAACTTAACTTCCATCATAGAGCTTCAGGATGCTGATGACAACGTAGTGTGCGCACACTCAGAGGATGACCTCCAAACCATCCTAAATATCTTTGCAGAAGCTTACAAAAAGCTTGGCCTATCACTCAACATTTAAAAGACCAAAGTGCTGCACCAACAAGTACAAAATAACCCTCTGCAGCGCCAGAAATACAACTCAGTGGTGTAACGTTGGAAAATGTTGATCACTTCTCCGACCGAGGCAGTTATCTTTCCACAAGGGCCAACATTGATGCCGAAATCCAGCATCGCCTGAGCTCTGCAAGTGCGGCTTTCTCCCGATTGAAATGCAGAGTGTTTGAGGACCGGGACATTCACAGGGAAACCAAAGTGCTTGTTTACAAAGCTATTGCACTACCAGCCTTACTATATGCTTGTGAAACCTGGGCCACTTAAAAACACCATCTCCAACTTCTCGAAAGATTCCATCAACGGTGTCTCCGAAAAATCTTACACATCACTTGGGCAGACAGGCGAACTAATATCAGTGTACTGGATAAAGCAAAGATCACCAGTGTTGAAGAAATGATTCTTCAACATCAACTTCGTTGGACTGGTCATGTAGTCCGGATGCCTGATTATCATCTTCCAAAGCAACTACTCTATTCTGAAATTAAAAATGGAAAGCGTAATGCTGGTGGTCAACAAAAGAGGTTTAAAGACCTTCTCAAGGCAAATCTTTAAAAATGTAGTATAAACACTGACAACTGGGAAACACTGGCCTGCGAGCGCTCCAGTTGGAGAACAGCCTTTACCAAAGGTGTCATGGGCTTTGAAGACACTCGATCTCCGGATGCAAGGGAGAAATGTGCTAAGAGGAAGGCACGCTTGGCAAATCCACACCGTGATCAACTCCCACCCGGGAACCAATGTCCCCACTGTGGAAGGACGTGTGGATCCAGAACTGGCCTCCACAGTCACTTACGGACTCATTGTTAAAACCGTGTTTATGGAAGACAATCTTACTCTGCTACGAGTGATCGCCAAAGAAGAAGAAATGGTGCTGATTCCAGCCCTACCAATTCCCAGAAGCTGGTGCCAAGGCTCTGCTGTTCAAACCCTCAGTCACTGGCATCTGGGGTGCCAGAGGGCCCCACCTTGTCCCTCATACCATTTAACACTAGCATGAAAATGCCTGGGGAGGGGGGGGCGTCTGGACATTTTCCCTGCATTGTTTCAGGATGTGTTCTAGGCACACGAGGCCACTCTCTTGCTGAAGCTAAGCAGATCTTGGCCTGGTCAGTGCTTAGATGGAACCACGTGTTCACCTCCTTGGGTTTCATGGTGAGTGGAAGGCATGATAGAAATGTAAGAAAAGAAATAGACAAAACAACTTTTTCCCATCTCCTCTCCATTTGATTCCAGGGACATCCTGAGGTGTTCTAGAACCATTTCCTGGGCACTTAATGTGGACTAAGGACGCTAAATCTTGATCCAAGATAGAATCATAAAATTACAGAGTTGGAAGGGACTGTGAGGGTCATCTAGTCCATCCCCCTGCAATGCAGGAATCTTTCACCCAACGTGGGTCTCGAACCCATGACCTTGAGATGAAGGGCCTCATGCTCTGCCAGCAGAGGTGGTTCTGGTCAGCAGCAATGCTGGCCCAGAATTAGGTGGCCCAGAATTAGGTGGCCCAGAATCAAGTTGAGAGTAGTTGTGGAATTATGGAACTCCTAGTTTTAATATCAGAAAAACCACAAAAGCCCAGAACGGCGGCGCCATTGGGTTAGGACTCTGGGAAAAGAGGTTTGGGGCCCCACTAAATGGAAGAAACAGGAAAGGCCACAAAGAGCAGAGCCGACCTAACAGAACTGAAATAAATTGGGTCCTCCCTAACAAGAGGGCACGTGTTGTGGTGGGACCCGGCGACCAGGCCTAGGTGTTGGGGCGGGGACAATTGGAGCAGCCACAACACCCTATTGGTGGTCCCTCTAATGGGGAGCAATTGGGCTATGGGCATGCAAGTCAAAGCGTTAGAGGGACCACTATTTAACCGCTGCACATGACCCAGAGCTTTTCTTTCGGGTCTCAGTGCACTGGAACATCCGCCCACCTCTCCCTAATTTTAGGGCTTGCGCTTGACCATGCTATGTCGTCATGTGTCGCCTGTCATTGGTACAGGGGCACAGCAGGAATTTTCCCCACTTGGCTGATTGGCTGGTGCCACTTGTGTTTTGCCTGCCACGCAGCAAATCGTCACAACTTGTAAGGTTGCGGATAGGCTCTGGTTCAGGTGGATAGGGGTGGCAGGATGCCTAGCCATCAGGGCAGTCTGGAGCAGGTCGGGCGCCCTGGCACTGAGGCGAGGAGATTGCTCCGGCCCCCCCACCCTTGCAGCGTCCCGCCCGGCTTCGCCACGCAGCGCCCCACCTCCCGGCCCGGCGCCCTGGCGTGCTGTGCCACCGGGACCTTACCTAGAGCCAGCCCTGCTAGCCATCCCTGTGCATTGGGTATTCATTTAAGAAGGAATCCACAGACTCATGGTTGGTCTTCCCTGTGCAGGGTTGTGCCCTGAGCCTGAGTTCAGGGCTCATCTTGGGGAGGCGTGGCAGACACCCCTGTCTGCCTCTGTCCCAGGTGTTCACCCGAGGCTGACTTCTGGTTGCTAACCGGAGCCAGCGCGACCTGCAATGCTGCAGGAGCTAGCCGAACTAGAGCCTATGCAACCACTCACTTGATTTGTAATCAATAAAGTTGTGGCCTAAATTCTGCCAAAAACCAAACCAAAATTTGAGTCCTGTCTGAATTTATTTCTAGGCCAGGTTAAAGGGTCTCCACACGCAAAACATATTGACATTGAAAGGTGGGGGGCTCCTATCATGCAATTCAGTCCAGAGTTTCTTCACCATACATTTTAAGCACATGTCTCCTTCCCCTCTTTCGTGGTCCATGGGATCACGAAGAGTCGGACACGACTAAACAACTAAACAACAACAACTCCTTCCCCACCCCCAAGAATCCTGGGAACTGTAGTTTACTAAGGATGCTGGGGATTGTGGCACTGGGTGAGGTGAACTACAGTTCCCATGATTCTTTGAGGGCAGCCGTTGGTTTTAAATATTCATGCGCTTATTTCCTGCCTCTATGTGCCACCTGCTTCCCCAAGAAAGAGCTCAAGTTGGCACATATGGGTCTCCCCAGCCCACCCCGCTCCTCGTTTAATTTTCACAACAACCCTGTGAGGCAGGTTAAGCCAGGAGGCAGGGACCGAACCAAGGTCGCTCAGTGAGCATGATGGCCAAGCAAGAATCTGAACCCTGATCTCCCATGTCGTAGTCCGGCGCTCTAACCACTGCACTGGCCACATGGATGGATGTGAGCTCAGATTACCTGCCTGCCCTATTGAACCTGAGGCAAGATTTACTTGTGGGATAATCATGCGTGGTGGGGGGGAGGAGAAAAATGTACCCAGCTTCCCTTTCTTTCTTTTTAAAATGCACCCCTTTGAAAGAGGGCTCAGACCACCCAGAGAACAGCGATCTCACCCCTTGCTGGTGTTGTGTTCACACAAACACACTCCAAAATACCAATTTTTGGTGTCGGTTCCCCAGCAGGTTGTCTCACTGAACCCACAGCTGGCCCTGGTTGTGTCGGCTTCTGCCACAGCCTGAGAGGAAGGCAAGCCTCTCTCTGCCTAGGGTTGCCATACGTCCAATTTTACTCAAATAACATTCATGTCCGGATTTTCACTTTTAGAAATATGGCAGCCCTAGGCCCTCTCTGACAAGGTCCTGCCTTAGAACAGCGTCCATCTGTACGTGAAAAGAAACTGATAATGGAACAATTCTCAGTCTGTTTGTCCGTCTGTGCCGGGAAACCAGCTTAGCCCTGTTCCCTGTCTCTGAGGAGCAGGTGGCTTACAGCTTGTCTCCCTGACAAAGGCAGAGATATTAATTGGGGCAATACATCTGCCCGCTTGGCGGTCCGTTTCTGGGGGGTGAGTGGCCAGGCGGAAGGGTCACCCCTTTTTTCTCTCCCCCCCCCCGCAAACTCTCCAAAAAGAAACGGGGCTCCAATCTCTTTTATAGCAGCTGGCAGAAATTCTTTATAGACTGGCGGAAATTCACCAGGTGAAGCATTTCCCTCCCCCAAAGCAAAGCGTTTGAGGAAAGCTGCACCAGCTGAATGTCCGCCTGCCGCGTCACAAAAAAACAAAGGCAAAAGTTGCCATTCCACCTGGCGGTGGCCCCGTCTGCTTGTCTGAAAGAGAGCTCGGGAATAATAAAATAACGCCGTTTCTGTGTCTATCCGACTTAATCCGTGAGACAAAGCTGGTTCTAGCCTTCTGTCTGCGAGGAGGGCTGCCCGTCTCTGCTTCGCCGGAGGGCCAAGGCTGCCTCTCCCTTTGCCCCGGGGTCTGGGGAAAGGTGGAGAAGCGGGCGGCTTGGCCTGCCATCCAAATCTGCTGGGAAGAGACCCTGCCTGCTACTCCAGGGATGCTTGCCCAGGCAGCTGGGCATGGTTTGCAGGCAAGGAGGGAGGGAGGGAGACAGGGGCAGAGGTCTCTCTGCTCCTGCCTCCTCTCGGAGATTAGCCTGGCTGGAATCTGGCTTGGCAAAGGCTGGGAGGAGGCCGCCGCCGCCTTTGTGCGGCAAACGGCGGGGAGGAAAGCTCAGGAGCCAGCATTGTCGACTCCAGACCCGACACATGGCTTCTTCTCTCACTCTGGTGTCAACAAGATGAGAACAAGGGATCCCGGTGGCGGGCTAGAGGCCGAGGGGCCCAGGAGCCTGTCCAGCTGGGTCCCAATGCCAGCAGGGGAGATGAGAAGACCCCTGGGGATCCATAGGCCTCAGATGTGAAGCCAACTCCATAGCCTTCGACATTTCTCCGACGAAACCAGGGGCATCCTGGTCTACAACAGGAAGCTTCTCCCGATCCCACCGCACACATAGATATCATGTGCACATCGACATTGGTTGCCTTGAGCCAAGGGCAACCTTTCCGCCTCTCCTACCTCGCAGGGTTGTTGTCAAGGGAAAATGTGTGAGGGAAGGGATCGTGCTCAACACTTTCCACAGATAAGTGGAATGAAATGGAATTTTAGCAGTAGGCTGCCTTGAGTCCCTGTCGGGGTAAATGGCAAATAATAATAATAATAATAATAATAATAATAATAATAATAATAATAGCTGTGAAAATGATCAAGAACATACCAGAGAGTAAATCCTATTGAACTCAGTAGGACTTGCTTCTGAGTAGACAGTGCATTTTACAACAACGGAATCAAAACTCCCCACATTTCCTAAGAAATTGCTGGGTGCCAAAGCATTGTATTTAAAGAATTTAAAGTGGATTGGTGACTTTTCCTTCAAAATTATAGGAAGGGTTTCGTATGCCAGCTTCACCATTTCCTTCATTTGGTGTAGGTATTTTATTTTCAGTCTAAACAGAACTCCGTTTTTCACAACTGCACACACACACACCACGTTTAATTGTTTTCTGAGATGTGGAGGGGGGTGGTGGAACCGGGATAGCTTCTGTAATTCCAAGACTGTCCCTGGAAAATCGGGACAGTTGGAGAGTATGCATCACCGAGAACTGGGAAACACTGGCCTGCGAGTGCTCCAGTTGGAGAACAGCCTTTACCAAAGGTGTCATGGGCTTTGAAGACACTCAAACTCAGGATGCAAGGGAGAAACGTGCTAAGAGAAAGACACGCTTGGCAAATCCACACCGTGGTCAACTCCTGCCCGGAAACCAATGTCCCCACTGTGGAAGGACGTGTGGATCCAGAATTGGCCTCCACAGTCACTTACAGACTCACTGTTAAGACCATGTTTATGGAAGATAATCTTACTCGGCTACAAGGGATAGAAGAAGAAGAAGAAGAAGAAGAAGAAGAAGAAGAAGAAGAAGAAGAAGAAGAAGAAGAAGAAGAAGAAGAAGAAGAAGAAGAAGAAGAAGAAGAAGAAGAAGAAGAAGAAGAAGAAGCTATTCAAAAGCATTGCTGCCTGCAACTCCAAATGGTTACAAATGGAAATGTGGTGGATTCAGTAGGAAAGCATAAACTCATTTGTGAAACTCACTGGGGAAAAAGCAGATCTGCAGAAATGGAGGCAGGGACATTTCAGTGAGATCGTAATGGGAGATACAGTGGTACCTCGGGTTACAAATGCTTCAGGTTACAAACGCTTCAGGTTACAAACTCCGCTAACCCAGAAATAATACCTCAGGTTAAGAACTTTGCTTCAGGATGAGAACAGAAATCGTGCTCCGGTGGCACGGCGGCAGCAGGAGGCCCCATTAGCTAAAGTGGTGCTTCAAGTTAAGAACAGTTTCAGGTTTAAGAACGGACCTCCGGAACGAATTAAGTTCTTAACCAGAGGGAGCACTGTACATTATCGGCTACGAGTGATCGCCAAAGAATGCATCTCTACTCCTGCTCTGCCAATCCAAACTCCTCCTAGAATCATAGAATCGTAGAGTTGGAAGAGACCACAAGGGCCATCCAGTCCAATCCCCTGCCAAGCAGGAAATACCATCAAAGCATTCTTGACATATGCCTGTCAAGCCTCTGCTTAAAGACCTCCAAAGAAGGAGACTCCACCACACTCCTTGGTAGCAAATTCCACTGCCGAACAGCTCTTACTGTCAGGAAGTTCTTCCTAATGTTTAGGTGGAATCTTTTTTCTTGTAGTTTGAATCTATTGCTCCATGTCCGCTTCTCTGGAGCAGCAGAAAACAACCTTTATCCCTCCTCTATATGACATCCTTTTATATATTTGAACATGGCTATCATATCACCCCTTAACCTTTTCTTCTCCAGGCTAAACATACCCAGCTCCCTAAGCCGTTCCTCATAAGGCATCGTTTCCAGGCCTCCTCTGGACACGTTCCAGCTTGTCAGTATCCTTCTTGAACTGTGGTGCCCAGAACTGGACACAGTACTCCAGGTGAGGTCTGACCAGAGCGGAATACAGTGGTACTATTACTTCCCTTGATCTAGATGCTATACTCCTATTGATGCAGCCCATGCCTCTGTCTAGTCCTCTCATGCATTTAGCTCCTCCTAAGAGCACCCAGGATCTGCACACACAAGGAATCCCTACAATATCTCCCCGACTCCATCCCAAAACTGACTTGGGTGTAGCATCGCTCACATGAGCAGCCCTCTTGCACGAGGTGCATGGCAGGGGGACCACGAACTCCCACAAGTTTCACACCAGACTGTAGCACTCTCTCGTGCACACAATTAGCTCCCCCATACACACACGCACAAATATTGTGTGGCACATCCGTTTTTACACTGTCATGCAAAAGCTTAGAATCCTGCATTGCAGAGGGTTGAACTAGATGACCCCTGGAGACCCTTCCAATTCTACAATTCTACGATCACATATTTTAAAAAAAGAGTTCTGCCAGGAGATTCTTATTCTTACAGTAATTTTTTAGATATTCTTTAAATATTCTCCATTCTTTATATACATTCTGTTTTGATTGATCTCTTACTCTCCCTTTCATCTAGATGTAGATATTCTATCATTAGAGCAGGCATCCCCAAACTGCGGCCTCCAGATGTTTTGGCCTACAACTCCCATGATCCCTAGCTAGCAGGACCAATGGTCAGGGAAGATGGGAATTGTAGTCCAAAACATCTGGAGGGCCGAAGTTTGGGGATGCCTGCATTAGAGCTTGCCACTCTGCTATTGTGGGTAGTGCTTCATTTTTTCCAATTTCTTGTCACTAATATTCTGGCTGCCGTCATTGCATGCATGAACAATGTTTTTATATTTTTTCCTATTTCTATTGGCAATATGCGTAGAAGGAGGGTTTCTGGTCTTTTTTAAAAATTAAGTTTAAACATCTTTTTAAGTTCATCATAAATATTGTTCCAGAAGCCTCAGATAACTATGCAGTTCCACCACATATGCAAATTAGACCCCATCTCTTTTTTACATCTCCAGCAGATAGATGATTTTATTTTTATTTTTTGTAGATTTTTGCCAATCTTGCTGGAGTAAGATTTTCCCCAAGATTATAGCACGCTGTGAACTTGATGTATAGCACAAAAGGGAAGCAAAACTCTGGCTTCGCCTACAACCAAGAAACTCTGTAGCTCATGATCATAACTGTTAACAGTACATGGAAGGTGACGGCAATGCGGTTATGAGGACCAGAGTTGTATATTCCTTTCTGTGGGGGAAGATATTTTTGTTGAGGAAAAAAAGCAATGAGAAATAAATCTGGGTTGCTGGTCCTGTTGCAAAACTGGCAGAGGAGCTTCGCTGAAGAATCAATGAAAAACAACTATAAGAGAGTGGCAGGAGAAAGTAATCAGCTACATAGATTTGGCCAAATTGACAAACTCGATAAGGGGTGGTTCGAACAAAAAATTTAAGGAAAATTGGGGAAAATTTGGAACATATATAAAGGAACTTGGGTTTAAGACAAATATCTTGTAAAGTTTCCAAGAGGAAGATAAGTAGAAGCAGCAAAAACGACTATAAATTTGAAGTCAGGAAGGAAGAGAAGGGGAAGTCAAAGTATATAAGAAGACAAGATTATAGGTGATTAGGAAAAGGTATAAGTTAAGAATATTGTAGAAGATAGATTAAACCATATTTATATGATGGATTATTTGTGTAATTACTTTGCTTTATCTTAGTTGGATGTATTGTTTTATTTTATATCATATTTCTTTTAATCAATAAAGATTATTTAAGAAAAGAAAAGAAAAGAAAAACAAACCGTTTGTGGGGAGCGATTATTCAATGGGGGGGAAGCTGTGTGGTTTTGGCACAGCCTTGCTTTCAAATGCCATGACTCACGGCGCTATAATTCCTGCATTGCAGGGGGTTGGACTAGATGACCCTTGGGGTCCCTTCCAACTCTACAATTCGATGAATCTACAAGGTGCTGCAACATTTATCCATCTAGTGCAGGGGTGCCTTCTGATGTCTTCTAAAAGTCAGATAGTTGTTTATTTCCTTGACATCTGATGGTAGGGCATTCCACAGGGCGGGCACCACCACCAAGAAGGCCCTCTACCTGGTTCCCTGGAACCTCACTTCTCGCAGGGAGGGAACCGCCAGAAGGCCCTCGGAGCTGAACCTCAGTGTCCGGGCAGAACGATGGGGATGGAGACACTCCTTCAGGTATACCACTGAGCCTTGAACCCCCTCCATTTGCTATATTCAGTATGGTACATTGAAAAGAAGGCACAGATTCTCTATCACCAAAGGTGGGCACATATCACAGTGTGCTAAAGCAATAGCACGGAACACAGGACACTTCCATAGACTTGAATCAGACAATCTCTCTTAGGGTTACTGACACTGACAGGCAACAGCCCTTCAGAGTTTCAAGCAGGGATGTTTTCTGGCCCTACCTGGAGGTGCCAGAGATTGGCATCTGGGACCTTCTGCGTGCAAAGCAGATGGATTTCCTTTAGAGTTTATAAAATGGGTTAAAGTATTGCATGAAGCACCTACATTTTGTTTATTTTGAAACCGCAGGCTAGTATTCCCTCCTTGATGCAAACAGTAAATGCTTTTGGTAAAATATCTGATTACTCTATTGAGTTCCAGAAATTCATTCCGATTGCGCAGATAAAAAATAGCTGATAGAATTCTATAGGATGGGGTATTAGTGTGTAAAAACAGTAATAAAGAACATGGTCCCAGTTCACTGATTAAATTGCTGAATGCACTTTAGGCACAGACCAAGTTTCCTTATTTTCCAGGGACGTCCCTGATTTAGAGAAGCCGCCCCAGTTTCTGATTTGATCCTGGAATGTCCTGCTTTTCCTTAGGATGTTCCTATTTTCACTGGAGAAATATTGGAGGGGATAGAGTTATCTGCCCCCCAAGCCATCTGAAGGCAATCCTGTACAGAGGTACCTCTAGTTATGGACTCAATCCGTTCTGGGGTGCCGTTTGCACCCCAAAAAGTCCATAACTAGAGTGGCGCTTTTGCGCATGCGCAAAGCGCGCAGAACACTTCTGCACATGCGCGCTCGACGAAACCCAGAAGTAAACACTTCCAGGTTTGCCGTGTTCTTATCTTGAAAAGACGCAACCCGCAGCGGACGCAACATGAGGTATGACTGTATAGGGAAGGTTTTAAAATGCTTAATGTTTTATTATGTTTTTATAGAAGTTGGAAGCTGCTCAGAGTGGCTGGGGCAACCCAGTCAGACTTGTGGGGTATAAATAGTAAAGTTGTCATTATGGAATGGGATGGTTCCTATTTTCATTGGAGAGAACTTTGGCCCCCGCAAAAAAGCTCAACAACTTTCTTTTCTGTCCAGAATTTTCACTGTTTGAAATATGGCAACTCTACAGGGTACTACTACTACTACTGTTATTACAGCATTTCCCTGCTCTGGTGACTTTGCAGGCAATGAGGACCCTCATCAGAGAGCTTTGACGAAGTGATGTTTATCAAGTTGACAACTTTGGTAAAAATTCAAGGCTGGATCTCCTTCTAGGTGGTATTTTCTGATATTGTGATTCTCTAGTATTGGAGCATATTCGGGGTGCCTCTTACATTACAGGGGTTCTGATGTGTGTTCTGGTCTCTCCAGGGGAGGCATAGGCAAACTCGGCCATCCAGGTGTTTTGGGACTACAACTCCCATCATCCCTGACCACTGGTCCTGTTAGCTAGGGATGATGGGAGTTGTAGTCCCAAAACACCTGGATGGCCGAGTTTGCCTATCCCTGCTGCAGGGGCTCTTATCGAGGGGTTGGCAAAATGTATTGGCCTCAGACTAATTTCAAAAGGTCTCAGGCACATTATCTGTTCAGGCTCAGCTCACTGGGCATGGAGGAAGAGGAAGAGAGCGAACAGGATGGGGAAAAGGAAGGGGGGAAGAGGGAGGGAGGGAGAGGGGGTGGCCAAAAGAGGGGAATAGGGAATATTAGAAAGAGAGGGGAAAGGGTGAAGCAGAGAGATGGAGAGAAAAGGGTGCCAGAAGGAGAGAAAAGAGTACAGTATGACAGAAAATGTGAAAGAGAAATCTGGCAGAAAGAGAAAGTGGGTCTCCAGCCCCCCCCCAAACAAAAGCCTGTTCCTTTTTACCCGTGATCTCCCAAAAAGCTCAACATCTTTTTGCACTCCCCTAACAAACTGCAGGTGGTGACAGCAGTCACGAAATTAAAAGATGCCTGCTTCTTGGGAGAAAAGCAATGACAAACCTAGACAGCATCTTAAAAAGCAGAGACATCACCTTGCCGACAAAAGGTCCGTATAGTTAAAGCTATGGTTTTCCCAGTAGTGATGTATGGAAGTGAGAGCTGGACCATAAAGAAGGCTGATTGCCGAAGAATTGATACTTTTGAATTATGGTGCTGGAGGAGACTCTTGAGAGTCCCATGGACTGCAAGAAGATCAAACCTATCCATTCTGAAGGAAATCAGCCCTGAGTGCTCACTGGAAGGACAGATTGTGAAGCTGAGGCTCCAATACTTTGGCCACCTCATGAGAAGAGAAGAATCCTTGGAAAAGACCCTGATGTTGGGAAAGATGGAAGGCACAAGGAGAAGGGGACGACAGAGGATGAGATGGTTGGACAGTGTTCTCGAAGCTACCAACATGAGTTTGACCAAACTGCGGGAGGCAGTGGAAGACAGGAGTGCCTGGCGTGCTATGGTCCATGGGGTCACGAAGAGTCGGACACAACTAAACGACTAAACAACAACAACTAAAATCCTGGCTGTGCTCATGCTCTAAGCTCTGCCATTTGAAATCATGCAGGTAGAACCCACCTTTCTACACCCATATGCCAACGCCCCTGAGGGATGCTAGCATATCAATCGGTCCTCTCATGTGGCTTATTCCCCACTTCAATATATTCAGCGGTATCAGGCAGAATGCTTTTCCTGGACTGTTTGCACTTCAGACTCCAGTAGTTTGGAGGAGGTGTACATACTATCCTGTGGGAGGGAATGGCTGTCCACAGAAAGCTAGCATGTGAGGGACAAGGGCTTCAGCCTTCCTAGTCTTCTATGTTCATTTTCTGGAGGAATAGCTGGACATGCACACAGGGCAGCAGAGGCCAGAGTTCAAATCCACATGTTGCTTCCTGGGTGGCCCAGCCATCAGCTCTTAGCCTACCCTCCTTCACAGAGTTGGTTGTGTGAGGATGTTGTAGAGAGGGGGAGAACCATATACTTGAGCTTCTTGGAAAAGTGGGGTGGGAATGAGTTGAATTAGTGAATATATACGCAGCCTGAAATGGTACAGTTCGAGGAAGAGTCGGCCACTGGATTCTGCTGATTGTATAAACCAGGGTTTCTCAAACTTAGCCCCCCAGCTGTTTGTGGACTACAATTCCTATCATCCCTGACCACTGGTCCTGCTAGCTAGGGATGATGGGAATTGTAGTCCAACAACAGCTAGAGACCCAAGTTTAGCAAACCCTGGTACAAAGGGTTCCAAACAAAGAAAGAGGGGTGGGTGGGCTGTGGCTGAGGAAGAACAGAAGCCATTGTAGCCTAAGAACCAAGACTTTAGAGTAGCCTTCCCCAGCGTGGTGCTCTCCAGATGTTTCCCCCAACCAGGTTGGGGGAGGCAGCTGTAGAGTTGGCATGTGGCAAACTCTTAGTAGCCTTCAAGTAATCAGCTTGGAAGTGGTGAATGAAGTTGTTTTCTTAAAAGAAATTGCACCATGGCTTAATGGGAGATCACAGGTTGCACTTGCAGAAGGTCCTGTGATCAAATCCTGCCATCTCTAGTTAGCAGGATCTCAGGTTTGCAGGCCAGGGAGAGCATCTTCCTGAAATCCAGTTCCCCATCAGAACAGGTAGTGACAGGCTAGACCAAGGTTTCCCTAATTTGGGCCTCCAGCTGATTTTGGACTACAATTCCCATCACCCCTGACCACTGGTCCTGCTAGCTAGGGGCGATGGGAGTTGTAGTCCAAAAGCAGCAAGTTTGGAAACCCTGGGCTAGACTAACCAATAAGAGAGCTTCTCATGAGATATCCCTTTCACATCTGCAGGAGGTAGGGGGTTTCCTCTCTTTCCCTTCTCCCTTTCCCCTATTCCTCAAATTAAATCTGGGGGCTCAGAAGGGTTCTCTCGTCGCCTCTAGACCATAAAGTGCCACAAGCAAAAGTAGAAGTCTCCTGGAGTGTGTGTGTTGTACGTTTAAGAAAGGCCAGAAATGGCTAATGTCTCCCAGCTCTCTCCTAATCCCCTTAAAACAGACATCCCCAAACTTCGGCCCTCCAGATGTTTTGGACTACAATTCCCATCTCCCCCAACCACTGGTCTTGTTAGCTAGGGATCATGGGAGTTGTAGGCCAAAACATCTGGAGGGCCGCAGTTTGGGGATGCCTGCCTTAAAATATCTGCCTGAGATTATATTGGTTGGGGAATGGAATTGGTGTGTGTAAGAGAGAGGGATAAACTCATTCATGTACAGTCATACCTCGGTTTAAGTACGCCTCAGTTTGAGTATTTTCAGTTTAAGTACTCCGCGGACCTGTCTGGAACAGATTAATCCACTTTCCATTACTTTCAATGGGAAAGTTCGCTTCAGGTTAAGTACGCTTCAGTTTAAGTACAAACTTCCGGAACCAATTGTGTTTGTAAACCGAGGTACCACTGTATTTTATTGCACCTGTATCCCACTTTTTTCTCTATGGTGGTGTACATGGATCTCTTCCCCCCCCCCATTTAATCTCCACAACAACCCTGTGAGGTTGGTTAGGCTAAGAAGCAGCGGCTGCGGTGGCCCAAGGTCACCCAGTGAGCTTCAGGGCTAAGTGGGGATTAAGACCCTGGTCTCCCAGGTCTTAGTCCAACACGCTAACAGCTATGCCACCCTGGTCTCTATGGGGCTTAAGTGGGGTGACAAGAACTGGGCATACGAAGAGCAACAAAACTGATTCCTCAGTTCACGCCTGCTCTTTCTCAGAAGGCCCACGTTGGCTGACATCACCGCAGTCTTCATCTGTTACATTTAACCTTGATTCACGCAATGAAGTGGTAGTTCAATACTGTACTCTCCAGATCTTCTTGGACTCTTATTGACCACAGGAGGCAAAGCTAATGGGTTTTGGGGGGGAGGGTGAATGTCAGAGCATCTGGGCTGCATCAATAGGAGTATAGCATCTAGATCTAGGGAAGTAATAGTACCACTGTATTCTGCTCTGGTCAGACCTCACCTGGAGTGTGTCCAGTTCTGGGCACCACAGTTCAAGAAGGATACTGACAAGCTGGAACGTGTCCAGAATATGGGAATGTTAGGGATGTGGATTAGGATATATTATTAGATAGATCCTATCCAAGCTTGTGTTAGCAAGCTTCCAATATCAGCAGAGTGACATTCCCCTTTTGTGCGCAGCAAAGCATGTGCGTTAGATTCGCTAGAATCTCTATAACAATATTACACTTTATAGTTCAATATTACACTTCCTGGCAAAGGTCCCCTTTGTCCCTCTTAAAAGAAATACACAACACAGTGTTTATAAAATAAGATAGAGTTTACTTACAGTTTCATCCTGAGTTACAGCATAATCTCAGAAAGGCAGGCTTGCTTAGAAAAGTTACAAGTATATATATATCTAGAGACTACTTAGTAAAGTAAGACTCCATTTGGTCTCACTCTTGGCTGCAGGCCTAGAGTGAGAACCATGCTAACTAGAGATTCTCTGGAGATGTGTCCTCATCGAAGGAGGAAGTAGCTAAGAGAGCGAGTGATTGCAGGCTAGGGCTTTTGTCCCACCTAATCTCTTCAGCATATCTGGAGGAACAGGAACTGACCTGTAGTCAGGTGTCCCTCCAGGTGAGTTCCTGTTAGTGGACACTCTAGGAACTGTTGTGACTTGTCTGCCCCAGTGTTCCATCCCACACAGAAGAGGGCAACCAAAATGGTCAAAGGCCTGGAAACGATGCCTTATGAGGAACGGCTTAGGGAGCTAGGTATGTTTAGCCTGGAGAAGAGAAGGTTAAGGGGGTGATATGATAGCCATGTTCAAATATATGAAAGGATGTAATATGGAGGAGGGAGAAAGATTGTTTTCTGCTGCTCCAGAGAAGCGGGCACAGAGCATTGGATTCAAACTTCAAGAAAGAAGATTCCACCTAAACATTAGGAAGAACTTCCTGACAGTAAGAGCTGTTCGGCAGTGGAATTTGCTACCAAGGAGTGTGGTGGAGTCTCCTTCTTTGGAGGTCTTTAAGCGGAGGCTTGACAGGCATCTGTCAAGAATGCTTTGATGGTGTTTCCTGCTTGGCAGGGGGTTGGACTGCATGGCCCTTGTGGTCTCTTCCAACTCTATGATTCTATGATTCTATGAAAGGTGTGGTGTTGGCTACCCCTGCCTTACGATAACTTAGAGTAAAACCTCCCCCTTTCGAAACAAAAAACAGTTAATGCGTCATCCAAAATTAAACATCTCAAGGTCGCATGGAAACCGGTGGGACCTAAAGGTGTTTCCATTTGCTTGGATTGTTAATGACCGTGTGCCTAACTTTTGAAGCCTATTTTAAACAAAGGATGAGCAAGCCTAACCCAGGGGAATGAAAGCAGGTCTCTCTGCTGCTTCTCCCTCCCTCTCCCCCCTTCCCCAGTTTCTATATCACCTTCCCCACAAATCTTTCCCTTGACTGACCCACAGGCAAGATGTTTGGTCTAAAGTCAATTGCTCCCTATTGGACTGAACCGGTTTGGTCCTCCAATTCTCTGTTAGCCCATATTTACAGTAAGATGCAACTGTTAAAAATTTGGTGGGAAGGCTTGCTGGGGGGGGGGGCGAAAGTCTGCAGTCTAGCGTGTTAGCCGGTTATGGCTTATCTGGGCTGGGGAATCCGGAGTGTACCAAAGCCGATTTGACTCGACCCGGATTTCCACCGATTCTCACCTCGTCGCCTTGAAGTTTCTAATACACACGCAGTGGAAGCTGCACAGGGCAAAATGGCAAGGCGTCGGCGAGGTTTCTGGGGAAGTATAAATGGGCCCTAAGGCCTGGGGGTTTGGGGGAGAAGGGGGGCCTTCTAGTGATCCGGATCCGGATCGACTCAAAGCATCCCCAAACAAACTTGAAGTCAAGTGCTCTTGGGGAAGCGCCTTTGGAGTCCAGAAGAAGAGGTTTCATTGGTTTGTGTTTTTTTTGCTCCCCCAAGGAAGAAGTTAGATATACTCTCAGAAATATGAGTTGCGTTGTTGCGTTAGTGAGAAAAGCGTCGGGCAAAGTTTGGGGGATAAAATGGATTGTGGTTAAAATAAACAAATAACAAGTGTAACTCATTTGTAATGGGGTTTACTTACATATTATTGCAATCCGAGTTGGGAATCCGGAGCGTGCCAAGTCCAGACCCGGATGGCCAAGTCCAGACTATAGGGTTGTTTCCAGCTTTTCAGAACCCCCTTGTCGAAACAGCTATTTCTAAATCTGTCCTCAGATCTAACCGGTTGGCTCTCCACCACCACCTCTTTAAGACCCAACACAAAATATTTGCCCGCGCACCCATCCTTTGGTGGCTGAAGTCCATGGGATTTTTGCGCAGCCCCAGAGCGCTTAGGATTGCAGCCAAAAGGAAACTCCAGCAGATGGGATAGGAAGGAGTCCTTTCCGAAGGGATCTTCTTGCGCCTGCAATCCTAAGGCTCGCAGCTTCTTTGGAGCAAAGTCTCATCCTGCTCACTAGGCTTATTTCAAGAACTAACGAACTAACGCAACACAGGATCCTGCTGTAAGTGCGCTTACAACTGAGGTTTAAAGTTTGCGCGGAGCACTGGTGTGAAAAATGTCGATACACGTAGTCCCTTGTCTGAACATTTCAGGGGACAGATGTTGTGTTTACTCGGGCAAAGGTGGGAAAATGTTTTTTTTAAAAAATATATATATATATTGCTTAAGAAGGCAGATTGTTTTTGCCAAGTGGAGCGATCTCGGTGTGTGGGTGCCCTGGGGCGAATGTAGGATACCATTTCCCGTTGCTTGTTGATTGAAAATGCCCTGTGTATCTAAAGCACGCGCAGCGCGATCCTAAGCAGGTTTGAATGCAAGAGCAAAACAAAACAGAACTCTGAAGCAAGCTTTCCCCCCCCCCACTCCACCCCTTGCCGGCAATACAGTATTTATCATTTACACTGCCCGAGGAAAGAGCTCCGTTGAACCCAGTGGGACTTACTTCAGAGAGTAAAGCCGATCGCGAGGGATCGGGGCCCTTCCCTGCCTTGGGCTTCAAAAGAACTCCTAGATGTCTCTCCCCAACCTGATCCCAGAGTTTGATGTACCCTTCTGCGAGGGGGGGGAGGAGGGGATAGCCTTTAGGGTCTGGGATGAATTTTGAGGGAAAGAGCAAATTTATCCCCGCCTTGAGCTATACTTCACTCAATGGGAAAGAAAGAAAGAAAGAAAGAAAGAAAGAAAGAAAGAAAGAAAGAAAGAAAGAAAGAAAGAAAGAAAGAAAGAAAGAAAGAAAGAAAGAAAGAAAGAAAGAAAGAAATGGAGCGAGGCAATAATAGGACCCGGCTAACCTTTTCTTGTCTCGGGGGCGAAATTGACCATATGCTTAAAAGGAGTGGACGTGGATGGCAGAGTGTGGGGTGGGGTGGGGTGGGGGGTGCATCGCTTCCCCCAGGGCTCAGGTAGCAGCTTCCCTGCCTCCCCACCCCCCGACGCCTGACACCGATGCATCTGCATTAGGGTTAATGGCCCCCCCTCGCCCAGCCCTTATTAATTGACTCCGTGTTTGGCTAAAGTCTGTAATCTTCTCCTCCGCCGCACCATTAAAAACAGGTTGCCTTTTTCAATTAAGAACTGCCTTCAGCCCCACAGTCAATTCTCCTAATGACAATACATTATATTTTCACTGTTCTCTCCCCCCCCCCACTACACGCACACGCACAACCCCCAACTCCGAAAGAATGGGAAATCCTACGTTTTCATTAGACGTGATTAGCGAGAAAGTCCAAGAGGGAGGGAGATGATTTTTTTTTAAAGGGGGGGTCTTGCCTGAACTAAATACCGGAGCCTTCTTCTTGTTTATTATTATTATTAAACCACCACGCTTTTAAATAAATTGGGATTTCGTACAGAAAGCCGGAGGGGCGGGGAGGCTGGCCGATGTGGCTCCCTTCAGATTAAATGCAGAATATTGCATTGCATCTATTGCACAGCGATGGTCATTTAACCGACCTGATCGGATCCGGTGTTGGGGGAGAGGTGCGGGGGGAATTGGGCGAGAGAATGATTATGATTTTTTAAAAAAGCAACTAACTTTCCTCCACTCTTAGCTGCAATTATTCGGGTAAACTTTTAAAAAAATAAATTTTAAAAAATCCCTTACTTCTCCTTTCCCAAACCCCGATTTAGTTCGCATACATTAAAAGCACGGAGATCAAGTTTTGAAATGGCCTCTCACTTTTGGATAATGCTCAGCTTTGGAGAACAAATAAACCGGTTTAATCAGGCAGAAACGCGGGATAAATGGAGAGGTGGGGAGAGGTGCGATCTAGATTTACACATTAAGGGTTTGGGGAGAGGTTGTTGTTGTTGTTGTTTTGATTTTCGCTCAACCAGTCCAGGTTGAAGCATTTTTTGGGAAAGTCCGTTTTGGGCCGACTTCGCCCGCAACCTGTCTTGGGATTTTGGAAGCAGCCGACTCTGCGTGATGGCAAAAGAAAAAAAAAAACTCTTGAAAGTCGAGACATTTCTTCGCAAGGGATTTAAGGAGCTTCGAAAGACATCTCCTAAGCATTCCTCTTTGCTTCCTTGCTTTCTTTTGCATTTTCAGGTCTTGAAGGACAGGAGAAAGAGCATATGTTGGAAAGAGTTTTAGCTTTTCCCCAGGAGCCGGCACTGTAATTATTTAATTCAAAATTCACCTCTCGACTTTTACAAGTCAAATATTATTTTCGACTGGGTGGGAGAGAGTTTCAAATAATTTACATTTGTTGGTGGTTGAAAGAGGATTTGGAAATGGACAAGAGGTCAGCTCGGAATAGCAGCCCGGGAGGAAAATGTAAAGAAAAAATAAAACCTCTCCTGTGGCCAAAAAGGGGGGCAAAATTAATTATATAGATATAGAAATTCTTTGGGGTTTTTTTTGTTTTTGTTTTTAAAAAAACAGCTCTCCCTCCGTTTACTTCTATAAAATAGTGTTTTGTTAGGTTAAAAAGAAAAAGAAACCTAAACCGAACATTCCCCTATGCTATCAAGCAGAGGCTTCAAAAAAGTCCCCCCCCCATTTAGTTTTCTGTTTCCCTCCGATTAAACTCTTCCTCATCTGCATTATATGGTATCGATTCTCCAAATAAATGATGGGTTGTAATTTTAAAAATAAATAAATCCAAGGGTAGGGAGAAAAAGTTTTGGGGTGGGAGGGGGCGTTTGTGGGAGACGCGCCTTATAAAGAAACTTTTCT
The DNA here is from genome assembly GCF_963506605.1 of Zootoca vivipara. Taxonomy (NCBI): domain Eukaryota; kingdom Metazoa; phylum Chordata; class Lepidosauria; order Squamata; family Lacertidae; genus Zootoca; species Zootoca vivipara. The sequence continues at coordinate 6,133,031 of NC_083276.1, forward strand.
TAGACGTGGAAATAAAGGTTCTGTTTTGGCGGGGAGGGGGAGGCTACAAACGAAAAAGATTAGAGATTGTCTCGAACTGCTTTTAAAGCCTCTCTGGGGTAGCCTTTTCTTTCTTCTTCCTCACAGTCTCCCCACACCACACCACACCCCCTCTCGCTTTGGGCTGGTTAGATCCTTCTCTCCCCTCCCCCCACCCGCTTCCTCTCCCTCTGTTTTCTATAAAGTTTGCCAACACACGCAAATATATTGGACTGTAATGGTTGTTCTATATGGAGACTGGATTATTGAAGGCGGTGGCTGCACGGAGCCAGACGGGCAGAGGAATCAGGCGAGGCGGGGGTGGGTACAAAAAAATGGAGTAAAGTCCACGGTAAGGGAAATTGCCACCTCCCGCGCGCCCCTCCAAGTCCCGCGCGCAGCCTCCGCCCGATCCACATCTCACTTCGGAGATGCGCAGTGTGCAGCGAAGGATGCGTTCAGCGGGGCGCGCTCCCGTCTCCAGCCAAGGGGGCTTCCTTAATTCGGGTCGAGCGGCGCCCATGATCGAGGCACCAGGCTTGGAAGCGAAGCGCGCTGCTCTCAGGTTCCCAAGGGGAAGCATGAGAATGGGATACGGCTAAGAACTTCGATCTGCTGTGCTTAGTATCGCGGGGTTGTTTTAGGAGGGCTGAGGATTTGCCGGGTCGAGTTAAAGCGCAAGGGCACCTGACCAGGAGCTCATGAGCACACATCCCATCGCTTGAGCTGAGGGGTTTTTTTGGGGGGGGGGAATCAGCGGTGTTTGTGTGTGTGTGTGAGAGAGAGAGAGAGAGAGAGCTTTTCCTCACAGGTTTTGCCCACTCCTCTCCAATGTGCCTGGAGGCTGGAGTATCCGAGGCGCCCACGTGCTTCTAGGGGAAGACCTTTGCACCCTCGGCCAATGCAAAGCGATTTTCTTATATTAAAAACGAAACAAAAGATCGCGACAACTTTCACAGTTGTTTCGGAGTTCATTGCTGAAGCGTTAGGAGCAGGTGCTCGGAAAAAGAGATGGTGTAAATCTAAATGCCTCTCTTGTCTACACACATATGCTTAGGAAGAGGAAATCCGTGCAAATCTGGACATAATCTTTGGCACACTGAATTCAATAACAACAACAACAACAACAACAACAACAACAACAACAACAACAACAACAACAACAACAACAACAACAACAACAAACCAAATAAAATTAGAACCTGCGATGCGCGCTAAAGCTGGACTAGATCTCCTGGGAAACTGACTAGATGTCACCTCCATCCCTCCCTCTCTTTCTCTATCTATCTATCATCTATCTATCTATCTATCTATCTATCTATCTATCTATCTATCTATCTATCTATCTATCTATCTATCTATCTATCTATCTATCATCTCTATCTCCACCACCTTAACCTCAATTTACTGTGGTCGGAAGGCAAGCCGAGAGAGTCACGGGTTAAAAAGAATAAGTGAGAAAATCTCTGCTCATCTTCACATAAAGTTTGGGGAGAGTTTGGGAGGACGAGGTGCGGAGCGAGGCTCTGGACCGCGGAAGGAAAGCCTGGTCGAGATGCCTCTCGGAGGATGCGCTCAGAAAGGGGTCTGGGGTGGTGGAAACGGCTCCTGTGGCTGGGGAAGGGGGGGTGGGGGCGGCTATGTGCTAGAGGTGCTGGCTTGAGTTACCTTCCTGCCCTCCTCCAAATAAAAGAACCCCCTCCTCCTCCTGGACCACTTTTTCCTTCGCCAATATGAGCAGCACCTGACAGGTTAAGTCAGTTAAACTTACAATAAAAGAAAACAAAGACCAGAGCATCTTTTGGAGGAGCGCTGAAAAGTCCAAACCGGGGTGGGGCTGGGTATTATGGGGCAGGGGGGGTGGGGTGTTGGGAGAAAGAGAGGTGGGGGGGGAGGAATTCGGATCTTAAAACAGAGACTCGCAAAAGTAACTTACTGCGCGCTAGGAGTGAGCTTTTCTCTCGCCTCCTACCCGGTAGAAGGAGCAGGAACAGCCAAGTTTCCACGGCGCCTTATCCCGAGCTGATCCCTGTTTTGGGGCTGTAAAGATTCCCAACTGGACCAGGAAAAAAATAATAGAGAAACTTGCGGAAAGAGGAGGAAACGCTGCCTTTTTCTTCCCCCACTAAAACAAAAAAAAAGCGCGACCCACTTTTTTTCCAGAAGAGGAAGTCCTGCACCCGCACCCCACCCTTTCCCCAACTTTTCCATCAGTTGCAAAAAAAACACCTTGCCGGTACCAGGCGCTCATCTCCCCGAACCCTGTGCAGATTCTACTCCTGTAGGAAACACACACTAAAAAGTCCCCCCTCGCTTCCCCCCTCTCCCCTCTTTTCAGATCCAATCTTTCCCTTTTCTCTTTTCCTTTTCTCTCTCCTGCACTCTTTAATTTATTTATTTCTGTAAGAGTCCGTCTGGGCATCCGTATAGCTAAGCTAAAGGAAAGGGCTGAAATTCTCTCTTGATAAAGCAGTGTTCTCTCAGCGACCCGGTTTTAAAACCTAAATCTATATTCAAATCTGGCTGAAGGTGTGTTCTGGGATTTATGAAAGCCTCTTAAAGGGGTAAATTTACCAAACCGTGACAAAATCACGGCGATCTTGCTTTTTTAGACATCTGAAGTGGATGGAGAATTTTAAAGAGCGAGGGAGAGCGGGCTGTTTATTTAAGGCGCCCCAACACACAGCAGTCAGTGCCCATTTCTGGCCAGTTGATTTTAGTAATGGCCGCGCGATTATGCCAAAGTTATTGGACCAGGGGGCAAAGGGGGCAAAGCAGCGGAGGGGAGAGGGGGGAGAGGGAGAAAAGAGAGACTGGGAGCAGGGAGAAGGCAGGGAGAGCGTCGATTCTCCCGAGCTGGCCAGCTCGCTCTGAACACAGCGACAGGAGAAGACAGAGCAGGTCCATTTCAGAAGCGCATCTTCGACCCCCCGAAAACTGCTCATTACAAGGCTGGGAATAATGCTCTCCCACACTAGCGATGTGAAGTGGGACCCTGCTCTAATGTCCCTGCTTGGTTTGTTCATTCCAGATCTTCTTCCCAGTCCTCTTTTCCTTCCCCAACTCCCAAAATTCCCCGCTTTCCGCTACCCTGCCCAAACTTTGTCCTGAGGTTCACACGATTTGGATAGTGTTGTTATGTTGACTTGTGTTTTTGGTTTGTTTGTTTAAATCCCGTTTTGCTTTCAACAGAGCAGGCATTCCTTTCAAGGAAGAGCTTGGGAATAGGACGAAGTGTTTGTTGTAAGTAGGATTGGGGAGCAGCTAGGGGTGCCGTCCGGTCAGGGCTGCGGCGAATGAGTCCGGAGAAGGCGAGGGGGCGGGCACTCATGCCAGGGTTGTTGTGGTTGTTGTTGTTGTTGTTTAGTCGTTTGTTCGTGCCCGAATCTTCGTGACCCCATGGACCAGAGCACACCAGGCACTCCTGTCTTCCACTGCCTCCCGCAGTTTGGTCAGACTCATGTTGGTAGCTTCGAGAACAGGGTTTTTACCATAATGCGCATTGCCATCTAAAGAGCAGGGGATGGCCCACGCAGGGCCCCTACTCCACCCACAATAAGACCATTAAGTCCAGAGTCTAAATTACCTAACTGCTGCACCGGTGTCGAAGGTCTTTACCCATACACAGCAGCAACGCACACGCGCACGTATTTGCAAAGAACTGTCGAGGGCTGGTTGTGGATATTAATTCTTTGCTGGCTCGTTAAAAGGAGTTCTGCGTGGGGGCGACAGGGGTGGCGAGAGAAGGACTGGCGGCTTTTTATCTACTCTCTGCTGAACAGGGCCCCGCGGAACACAAAGTAGGAGGCACCCAGACACATAACACACCAGCTTCTCAGTCCTTTCCAGATTTCCGCAGCCGCCAAAGGGCGACAACTCTTGAACACAATCGAGAGAGGGTGTCCGGATTGTCTCCTTCCAGACTGCTCCCTGTATACAGCCAGGCCACCTCGCCCCCATCGGAAAGGACAATGTTGGGTAGAAAGGAATAAAGTTGAAGCCTACCACCACCCTAACAAAAATAAAATAAAATAATAGAAATGAGGGTCCAAAGGCAATCCAGTCAGAGATTGGTGGCTTCTCCTTTACAAATAAATAAATCATCCCTCTGGAAAGCGGGGTGCGGAAAAGGAGAGGAAAGTCATGGGTTGAAAATCGTTGGCTGGGATGCTTTGCAATAATTCGTTAATTGCAGTGGGAAACGCATTTGATTGCAACACATCCCCCATCAGAAAGCGACATAAAGAGGCGATTTAATTGGAAGGACATCAATAGCGCAAAATACCACATTCCACCAGCGTGACAGAGACCGAAAAGTTTATTTTTATTTTTATTTTTCGCGCGTGCAAATCTGCACATCCTGTTGATGAGACATTCAGTTTGCTAGCTTCAGGATTGCCCGCAAAACCGACGGCGGCTGTCCAAGGGGGAGCAGCCAAATTATTTTGTGCAGCGCCGAGCATACATGGGTGAGGCAGTTGGAAGAAATTGCCCCTGTTCCCCAGGCCTGATGTGAAGCGGTTTGTGACGAAAAATTTCAGTTCCGTTTCATCCTGTTCCAGCGGCATATTGAATGTGAGGCCGAGCTTTCGAGGCCTTGAAAAATAAAATAAATCGTACTGCTTGCTATAAACTGTTCCTGGACAGTTCTTTGCAAAGTAGAGATATCTGTCTGCGTGGGGTGGGGTGGGAATTGAGAGGAGGCGGGTCATAGAATATTAGAGTTGGAAGGGACCTCAAGGGTCATCTAGTCCAACCCCCTGCGATGCAGGAATCTCAGCTAAGGCATCCATGACTGATAGCCACCCGACCTCTACTTAAAAAACCTCCAAGGTAGGAGAGTCCACCACGGCATTCCAGGTGTAGTCTAACTAAGGCAGAATAGAGTGGTACTATTACCGTACTTCCCTAAAGGGACCCAGTGGCTCTGTGGGTTAAACCACAGAGCCTAGGGCTTGCTGATCAGAAGGTCGGCGGTTCGAATCCCTGCAACGGGGTGAGCTCCCATCGCTCGGTCCCAGCTCCTGCCCACCTAGCAGTTCGAAAGCACATCAAAGTGCAAAAGTAGATAAATAGGGATCGCTGCAGTGGGAAGGTAAACGGCATTTCTGTGTGCTGCTCTGGTTCGCCAGAAGCAGCTTTGTCATGCTGGCCACATGACCCGGAAGCTGTCTGCGGACAAACGCCGGCTCCCTCGGCCTATAGAGCCAGATGAGCGCAGCAACCCCAGAGTCGGACACGACTGGACCTGGTGGTCAGGGGCCCCTTTACCTTTATTACTTCCCTTGAGCACTATACTTCTTTTCATGCAGGCGCAGCCTAGAATAATTGCGTTGGCTTTTTTTGCTGTTGCATCACACTGTTGACTCAGGTTCAGCTTGTGGTCCACCAAGACCCCTAGATCCTTTTCACACGTACTGCTATTACTGTCCCCCATCACTTTTGGTATCCATGGAAAACTGCGGTTTTAGAATAGTGAAGTCAAATGGAACTGTGGTTAACTCGGACCTGTGGGGCCTTTAATAATTTTAATAATTTTATTATTTCTACCCTGAACATCTAACTGGGTTTCCCCAGCCTCTCTTTCCGCCTCCAGAGTTGCTCTCTCCATTCTGGAAATATTTGCAGGGCCTAAACTACACACACACACACACACACACACACACACACACACACACACACATGAATGTCTTCCTGATATTGTACTGACCCTCCCTCCCTCCCTTCTTTCTTCACATACCTTATGTTACTGTTTCTTTGTATGCCGCCTTTCGGCCCAAAAGACCCCTAGGCGGTTCACAAAGAATAAACAGATGCTGTATGCAAATAAACCGATACGATTATTTTCGTGATTCTCGATGCTGCACTTTCTTCTGCCTCCCCCCCCCTCAGCTAGATTCCTTCCCACACACCTCACTTTCTGATATTTACTGTACTTATATTACAGGTACCAAGGTGCAAATCATCCCCTCTCCTTCGCCCCCTTCCCTTCCATTTTCTTCTTCCCTTTCTCTGCCCCACAGCAATCTTCTTCTTTGGCGATCACTCGTATCCGAGTAAGATTCTCTTCCATAAACACGGTTTTAACAATGGGTCCCTAAGTGACTGTGGAGGCCAATTCTGGATCCACACGTCTTTCCACAGTGGGGATAGGGTAACTGGAGCCTGGCTTGCCCACCCTGGGAAATGCAGGGTCCCTCTCCCCAGAATATATATGTGCATGTGTGTTTTAGAATGGGGGGGTAGCATTTCATACACTCATACACACACACACACACACACACACATATATACATATATATATCACACAAAGTGTGTATATGTGTGTGTGTGTGTGTGTGTGTGTGTCTTTTTTTAAAAAAAGTAGCTGCTATTTGTTGTCTGATTGCCCCCCTGGCGACGCTGTGCCCTGTTTTTCCTCTTCCCCCTGTTGTCTGTTTTTATTCTCTTCCCTCTGGCTTAGATGTGTCAATCATTCCCTGCTTGCCATTGGTTGGAGAGCTCGCGTCAAAAAAGTTGCCCGACAGGCGCTTTCGCAGCAAACCAACCCGGGAGAGGGAGAGAGAGAGAGAGAGAGCGAAATAGAGAGCAAGGGAGAGAGAGAGAGGGAGAGCGAGCGAGCGAGCCCTTCCAGCGTTCCGCCACCATTATTCAAAAAGTCAAATCTTACTCCAGCGCAACCTGCCACGACGCCCCTCCACTGACCAGAGGGGGGGTTGTGGGGTGCTTGGGGGTGCTTTTAATTTTTTTTTCAAAAAAAAATATTGTTTAAGAATCAGGTAGCATATTTTGCAAACCCTCCCCTTCCTTCCCCCAATAATCACAATAATAACTAAATTTAAAATACAGTTTTTTTTACTTCTTGAAGGCGGCGGAAGGTGTCTAACCCTCTTCCTTGTGGTCTCTTTTGTAGGAGGAACAAACTCTGCTTTTGACGAACTCGGATAACTCGGCCGCGTTGTTTTGCCCCTGTATTTTTTAACGTGCAGATTTTCTTGAAGCTTTAAGGTAAGTGAGAAATCTATCTATCTATCTGTTACCTTAAAAAAAAAGGATTGATGTTATATATCTTGTTGATTTCATTTTAAAAGAAAGCTTTAACCGGAACGTTAAGAGTTTCCTCCCTTTTAAAACCTCGAAGCGTAAAAAAAAAAGTAAGTTGCATTTGAATTTAATGTGACTTTGCTCCATCTTTCCTTAGAGAAAGGAAAAGAGCGTGTGTATATATATGTTTGTTCGTTTTTTAAAGAAGCGGTTATCTCGGCTGTAGAGTTCCAAGGATATTTTGTTTGTTTTCCTAAAACATCGTTAAAATGTCCCCTTATTATTTCGATTCCGTTTTGCAGAACGATTTGAAACGAGCACATTGTGTTTATTCTATTTTTGTTTTCTTTTTTAAGCCTCTTCGGCTCCTCCTGGGCCTTCTGGGTTAATTGCTTTTCTTTTCTCGGGGACAGGGGAAATAAAAAAATAAACCAGAATTTTCATTCCGAATGAAAATGCAAGAGATATAAAGCGGGGGGTTTTGGGGGGAGGGGGGCGCGGGGCGGGTAGTTAATCCAAAGGCAACTTCTCAGCAAGCACTTAGTTTTCCTCACGCCTCAGACCAATGCTGCCCTTGTTTACCCAGAAGTAAATCCCCCTGAATTCAATAGGCTTCTCTCACAGTCAGTGTACACAACATAGATTTGCGACCACCGTCCCTCCGGAGTAAGGGGTGGGGTGCGAAAATGGTTTCGCTGTAAAGTTTGCGACTTAGCTGGCACGTTGTGAATCCAATATTTATTTTTCTTCCTTTCTTTGGGAATTAAATACACCCGGCTCCCGGGTTACTGAGAAGTCGGTTTTTCCCTGACACCCCGGTCGGTGGTGTGGGGGGGAGCGGGGGTCGTTTGGCAAACTCGGCGCTGGGTCTTCGAAACGCATGAAGGGGACTCTGAGAATGGAGAGCTGGGTTAAAATGGAAGAGAGTTGAGTTAGAAAGTGGTTGTTGGGGGGGCGGAGGGGGGTAAAGTTCAGAGAGGTGGGGGGCTGGCCAGGTAGGAACCAAGCGGTGGAGAGACTCCACTCTCCCCCCCCCCTTATCTTTCGTTGGTTTCAGGGGCTTCGGGTGTTACTAAGGTAGCAAGCTTTGGGGTCCCACAACACTCTGAAGCAGGCAAGACAAGGAGCTCGGGGGAGAAATGGAGACCCCCCCCCTAAGCCTGACTTTCTCTCTCGCTCTCTTTTATGGTGGGTGGGGGAAGATATTCCATGCGGACCAGAAAAGCCGTTTTGATTTCGCTTGTGCTAGCAAAACACCCCCCCTTCGCAGCGCCTGGTTTGCCCCTGAGAAAGCGCTCGTGATAACGGACCCAGATTGTTTCTCCTGGGGAAGGTCAGGGAACCACCCTTCATCTCACCCGGATCCAGTTTGGTTTGCTTGGAAGGAAGCCCCCTTGGCGTCAGTGGGGTGGAGTCCCGGGGATCGTCTTCCTTGTGTGGGGCTGGAGAGGCGCTGCGGCGGAATAAACGCGCGAAGGATCGCGGGCGCCTCCTGCCCTCCTTCGCCTGGGCCTACCATTTGTCTCCGAGGAATACACGCGCGTAACGCGCTTTTGAGACACAGGCAGGCGATCCAGCATTTCCTTAAAAAATAAAAAAAAATCACCGAATAGGTCTAAATGTTTTCCTAGAAGTAGCTCCTGAACGTGTGAGCAGGGAGATATTTCCTTCTTCTTCTTTTTAATTAAAAAAAATAGGAACTTTAGAGTTTGGAATGGGCAAAATATTTTTGTTGCCCGAAGGCTTATTTGTGTTTTCTCTTTTAAAGCAAACACATTCATTTCTCATAAGCGCTCAGCTCCGTTCCTTCCACTTAACAGTCTTGGGTTTGCAATCCCAATGCGCGCTTCCCTGGAAGTAACTCCCACTGAGGTCAGTTGGGCTTCCTTCTGAGTCAGCGTCCAGAGGATTGGGCTAGAAAATATTCCATGCTTGTGTTGGACGTGTGAAATCGGACGCACGCATCTATGCAAAAATATATGTTTACCTTAATGAAAGCTTATTTGTTATAATCGGTTTGCCTTGTAAATGCTCGCGTTCATTGGCACAACTATAAGGTTGAATATAAATACATGGATTGGGCAGATAAACTTCTCTCTTTTGTAAAGGAAAAATAAAATATTCTCTGTGCTCTCAGGTGCTTCAACTTTTTTTTTTTAAAAAAGCAATATGTCCTATTGGAAACTACCACGGTTCTAATCATCATTCCCTGGAGATCCCGCCCATTTCAGCTTGGCTCTTATTTCAGGGAGAGCATGAGAGGTGTTTGGGATTGTGGCCCGCGCCTTCTGCACCCTAGTGGGATTCGACTTTACAAATCTTGGGTGGTGTTTTAAGTCCTAATGCAAAGGGCCCGAGGGAGGCCGAGCCTACTCACGTTTATTCGGAGGTAAAAGCAATATGACTTCCTCTCGTTGTGAGAGCGTGGGTCAGCCACGTCCTCCGAAATCCACGTCCTAGTTAAGGGAGCAGAGAGACCCACTTTCGGGTTCGACCCATCAACAAACGGATCTTGGGATTGTTTGAGGACCGAAGGATCTAAGATTTGCATCTTATTGCTCGGAGTTCAGTGGAGTTTACTCCCAAGAAAGTGGATAAACAGAGCTTTGCACCCTACGCCGAAATAAACCTGCTTTAGCAAATAGGAGGAACGCCCTGGAGAAAAACCGAATTGACTAATTCGGAACGACGCTCTGTGTAGGTCAGAACGTCCCGTCCCCCGTCCCCCCCCCCTTGGGGCTTCCCAGATTTTCAGCCCGAAGGGCTTTCGAAGTCCCCAAACAATTTTTTGGGGGAGTAGGGAACTTCTGACGCCTTCCTCCTCTTCCTCCCCACCCCAGGAAATAAGTGCGAAAGTGGTTGCGCGGAATCCAGAACTATGGGAAGACCCAGGGTTAGGAATATTCGCGTGGTTGAAATTCGGTTTCGGGAAAAAGATCGGTGTAGGCATTTGTGAAAGGAGTGAAGAGAAGTGAGGGAGGAGGAGAGAGGGGACTTTGCATTCATATGCTGTTTTTTGTTTTGTTGTTGTTTTCCTTCTGGGAAGCATTTGTGTCTGCAAAGAAGCATGGAGTGGAACTCGGGGTCTCCAACTGCTTGCGGACCTGGTGCGCTCTCGGCTCGCCCCCTCTGCCAGTCTATATAATGTTTTCTTTCATCGTCACCATGCAGAAAATTAATCAACCCAAATGATCCTGAGAGCTGTTGCAGGCGTCCCGTAATTAAGGAACGTGTGCCGCCCGGATTATCTCGTTAGTTTATCAAGAAAACATTTATTATAATTAATTCTTGGACGGGGTAATTATAATTGAGCAGGGACAGAGCAACTGGTACATGGGGTCCTTGAGGGGGGGTCTGGAGAGAGGGGGGAAAGGAGAGGGAGAGGCTGAAGCGACAGATTGCACGGAACAGCCGTTAGATCCACCTCTTCAGTGGACAAGGCCAGACAAGCGAGCTCACTCGTCCTTTGCTTAAACGGGCTTGACTTCGGATCAGGTAGGGAAGGAGAGGGGAAAGTTTTCCCTCCCGAAAGCTTTGCAAAACTGGGAGCGTCTCTTTGTCTCCATTAACTTTAGCCGTGCCAGCCGATTACTCAGAAGTAAGAATCATGGGTGTCAAGGAGGCTTGCTCAAGAGTAAGATGTACTTGGGGTCGCAGCCTCGGCGCGCAAAAGCAAGTGCCTTGTTTCCACTCCGTGGGAAAAGTGTATGCGCGTGTCTGGTTACCAGAGGAAAGCATTTCTCTTTAAAAGGAAATCACTTCTTTAGGTGAAATCTAGTGAATTTCAAAGTGGATTTCTGGAGCACGTGGTTCTCTCCCCTCCCCCGGTGAAATAAATGGTGCTTCAACACGCTTGACTGGGGGCTGGATCGGGTCCAGAGCTAGAAGTTTTGCATGCTGTTTCTAAAGAAAACTAGAGGTTGAGTTTGGAGTCAGTGAAAACAGGATCTGACTTTTTAAAAAATAGCGATGCAACATGATGGGAATTTCAAAACTTATCCTGTATATAGTATCGGGTTTGGGGAGCCGCGGACCCGAAGGACGCAGAGGGGATCTCCACCTGATGCATATTTACTCAGAAGTTAGCCCCACCTAGTTCAATGGGGCTTACTCCCGAGTAAGCGCGGCTAGGATTGCAGCCAGCGGTGCAGCGCAAACGTAGCCTATGCATGCTTACTCAGAAGTAAGTCCTGTTGTGTTCCTTGTCAAATGTGCTCAGAATCGCAGCCTTAAACTGCAACCCTAAGACGCACATACAAGGGAGTAAACGCAGTTGGACAGGGTGGGACATACTTCCGAGTAAATACAGAGGATTGCGCCGATAATTAAGTAGCGATTAAAGCGGCTTCAACGCGTTTCCTTTGAGCTGATCCTGGACGCTGTAATAAACGCGTGTAGCCGACACAAGTTGAGCTGCCGCTGACTGACTGTCGCTAATAATAATACAGTAATAAAAAAATATTGTACCCCGATCTCTGGGCATGTTTACTCAGAGGTTTACTCCGTCCAATAGGGTTTACTCCCGGGTACGTGTAAATCCCAGGTGTTAAATCACTGAAATTAATTGTAAAACTGAGATTGACTTAAAGGGATCTGGATAACTATAAAACAAATGAACAATAGCGCAGGTGCCCTATATATGTGCTCTAATGTTCTTTGGAGATCAGCGTTAAGTACCTTAACTTTCTCAAGTATTGTTTTTTAAAAAAGAATTATTTATTTCTATCTGTTTAATTTAAAAGGGGGGGTGGAGAGAAGTTGATTTTACAAGCATTTTACCACCCTAAATATATTTTCCTTACTTGTAAATAATACTAACTTCCAAATGAATTTAGATTTTATAACAAGTATGGGACTGGACTCCCTAGAAAGCTCAGATATCTCCATTGGGCATTGTGGAGCTTCTGAATAACAGAAGTAGAATTTGTAAAATGTGTATTAAGGTAAATAAATGCATTTGCTAGGCCAGGCAAGTGTTGCAAAATTAAGCTGGGAACTTTCTCCCCCCCCAAAAAAAAAACCCTTGCCCTTTTGATTTCAGTGGGAAAACTTAAACGTCTGCTGAATTCTTTCCCACTGATTGGAGGACTCTTAGTTTTGGCTGACTTGGCCCATATATATTTAGAAACAGTTGCCATCTATCGTCTCTCTCTCTCTCTCATTTTTAATTCGTAAGACAAAAAAGAAAATGTGCGTCTTCCTTTATGTTTAGGTATATATTTTAAAATCCACATTAGAGGCTAATGCCTTTATTAGGTCAACCAAAATATCACAAAGCAGTGTCTAAGGTGGCTTTTGGATTTTTTAAAAAAATGGGCTAACAGTTTGCCTATACAGTACTAGCTTAATAGTTTCTGGTAAAATTAATACACCGCAGTCGATAGGATGCTATGCATTTCCCTATATAGAGATATTCCTGCAGGAATCTAAGCCGCATTTCCCCTCATCCTGACTCCCTGAGACCTGAGCTTCCAATTAATACTTCTTTAAGGGCTCGCTGCGATCCTTTTCACTTTAAATTTGAGCCAATTGCCTAACATCTCCTCCTCCATTAATAAAACTTGAGGGGGTGGGGAGGCCATCGCTTAATCGACGGTTCCCCTTCAGCCTGGGTTCTCCAGGGCAGAGTTGGTCCACTGAATGGGTCCCTCTCGCGTTTAACCTGATGAAACCTCAGGTGGATGAATGGGGGGGGGGGGTCATAACCACACGAGTGTGTTTGGAGGACCGCGTTGCGCCAGGATCTCGGACGAACCTTCCTTGGATATCGGGGAGCATTCCTTCCAAGTAAGGCTGCGATATCTTGCCCTCGCTACGTGAGAATCAGCCCCGCCACAGCGTGGATGAGGGCAACCATTTTAGCGCCTCACGCGCCTGATGTGCGGTTGCCGCAAAAGACCCCTTTGCTTGTATGCTGGAGCATACGGACGTGCACGTTCCCCCAGAGAGAATTTACTTTGGGATTCTTGTGGTCGTCTGTACGGGCCCACGTACGTTCGAAAAAACGCGCGGACTCGGGTCCGGTGCATGTTCAGAACGACACGCAGGTTGGGGCGTTGATTCTGTCGTCTGTGTGTGTGTGTGTGTGCGCGCGCGCGTTTCGTGACGTCATCGGCCTAAATTCCAGGCTTCGCTTTCCGAGAGATGGCGTCATTATCCAGTTCCTCGCGGGGGTTTCGTTTGATTCTAATGAGGCTTTTGCGAGTCATCCGCCTGGGAAGGAGCAGAAATGGATTTGCCTCTGTATAAATGGATCGGGGCTTTAAGGAAGGGCGGTGGCAGACTCGAATAGATGTTCAGTCAAAGCCTCTGCATCCTTACTCCGAAGTAAGTCCCGTAAACTTCGGGCGGAGGTAAGGAATGTAGCTTTCCCTTGCAAGGAAGTTTTATGAAATCCATTAAACTCATTTTGGGAGTAAACTCCTGCCATTCTAGTCACGCTTAACTTGGAGATCAATGTCATTGAGGTCAAAGGGCTTTTGCTCCCGAGTAAACGTTCCTTATGGCTGGCCTCCATAGCTCGAAGCGGACGGGGGGGGGGGCAGAAACGAAGAAGGGTTTCCATTTGGAATCTGAACCTCCTGTCAAAGTGGGAACAATTTAGGGTGGCTGTAAACTCCCAGTAATGGAAGCTGTTTTTGTAAGATTGTTTTGGGAAGGGATGAAGCAAGTTCATCAAGTCTGCTAAACTTGGGGTGGGGGGAGATTGTGGTGATAATGTGAGGAGATCTGAGTTCAAAACTCAGCTGTCTCCGCCTAACCTCGCAGGGCTGCGCAGGTGAAAATGAAATAACCTCGCCTTCCCCCACGGAGAAACGAAAATACAGAAATTAGATAAGAACGATTTAAAGAGCAAGTCGTCCACAAAATTCTTTATTTCCTGGTCAAGCGGGGAGTTGGGGGCAACCGGCCCAACCTCCTCCTCCTCCTCCTCAAATTTCGAGCTCATTAGATCCTTGGAGTCACCGATCTCCTTCCTTCAAATGCTCAAGGACTGGATCTGTCAGGAATGGTTAGCATCACCTTTCGGAATACTGAGACGCTTTAGCGGCGGGGGGACAGAATCAATCGGACTTTGCGGGGAGGGCGGTTCAAAGGGCGGCTGACATCCAAATAGGTGTTAAAACGAATAAACACACACACCTCCGAAAGGCCGCTGGAGGGCGGGGGGGCGAATTGGGGGGGGGAGAGGAACGGACAATGCAACGAGGCAAGTTCCCTTATCTTTGTAGATTGGTCTCCAGACCGAAATTGGGAAGAGGGAGGGATCTCTGATTTCCTGCTACTCACACACAGGTTCTAATCCTCCCAATTAAGGTAACCCCCTTCGCCAAAGATAACTGGAGGGGGAAAGAAAAGAAAAAGATTTTCCCACTTCTTGCAAAAGTTAATTACTTGTTTGTTTAGCTTGCAACAAGCTCCCTCCCCCCTTCCCAGTATTTCCAAAAGTTTTCGAAAACTGGGGGTCTTTTTTTTCTTTGCCTCTAAATCTAATTAGCCCAAGTGCTAATTAGGGGGAAATTGCTGAAAGAAATCACTTCAGGCATGCAATGATAGAGGGGGCTGGTGGCGCAGGGGAGGCGTCCCCCCCCCGCTTTTCAAACCCCCGCTTAGATCTTCTCTAAAGTGGGCATTTTAATTCTAAACTTTTGGGGGGGGGTTGGGGGTTGCTTTTTCCCTTGCAATTGCAAAATCCGGGGTAATTAAAAAGCTTGTGGGGGGGGGAGGTGGGGGTCCGGACAACAGATACGCTCTTTTGTCGTCGAGGAAAACGTGGAAGGGGTGGGGGGCTGGGGGCTGGAGAGAGGCTTTGTTAGCGGCCTTATTTATTTAGCCAAGGAGTTCTTTGTGTCTACGAAATGGGCCCCAATCAAGTTTGGTCGGAGACAATGAACTACTTGCTAAGCTCGGGGAAACGCAGGCAAATGCCCCCACCCCAATAGCAATCCGGTGTAGCCATGGTGTGTGTGTAGGGGGTGTTCCTAAAGAAGGAGGCAATTACTGTATATATGCACTGTAACTTTTGTGCGGGGGGGGGGGGCGGGGAGGACCGCTGGGCAGTCACGCCGAGGGATGCGCCCGCAGTGCGCATCTGGCGGTTTTGCAAGCAGGGCTCCTCGACGGCGCCTCCTTTCAATCCCTCTTGCAAGAGATCCTTAACGGGACCTTTTTTTCCCTCCCCCCGCTAGTAGCAGCCCCTTCATCTCTTTCGCTCTTTCTTTCTTTTTATTTATTTCGTTCTTTCTTTCCTTCTCCTCTCTCCCCCCCCCCTTTTTTTTAGAAACCAGTAGACCCGGGAGCTCCAGTCTTCCTTCCAAGGACTCTCCCGTCCGCCAGGCTCCTGAAGAAAACCCAGAAGGCGGGAGAGGAGGATCCGGTCCCCTCTTCCCATCCCCACCCCGGAATTTTGGCCATCTTTCCTCCACCCCGCCCCAACTTTAGCATGATGTCTTATCTTAAGCAACCACCTTACGCAGTCAACGGGCTGAGTCTCACCACCTCCGGGATGGATCTTCTGCATCCGTCTGTCGGGTACCCAGGTAAGCAACAAAACAAAACAAAACCGGGGGCTCCCATTCAGGGAATCGGGCCAGGGAATGATGGAGAGAAATTCTGGAAAGCATGTAGGAGTTTCCAGAGGGTACTTTGAGCGGGGGGATCCCGGCTAGATTGCCTGCAATCTTTGTTGGATACTTTCCAGGCGTCCGAAATGACTT
Organism: Zootoca vivipara; assembly: GCF_963506605.1. Classification (NCBI taxonomy): domain Eukaryota; kingdom Metazoa; phylum Chordata; class Lepidosauria; order Squamata; family Lacertidae; genus Zootoca; species Zootoca vivipara. The sequence goes on from NC_083276.1 coordinate 6,148,810, forward strand.
CCGACGGCAAATATGTTTAAGCGCCCTAGGAAAAAAGACCAAAGGAGAATCGCCCCACTCTCCCCATCCCATCTCCCCAAAATTAGCGTTCCATTTCCCCTAGGTGCGGAAACTTTGCGGGTTTCCTGGACGGCGCGTCCCCGGAGACTTATCAGGGATTTATTTTATTTTATTTTGATTCTGACGGCTTGCTTGGGGAGGAGGGGGACTCCAAACTGAGGCCCTGGAGATGGTGACCCTGCGCGAGGTGGGGGTCTTCTATTTGGATTGAGAAGGGCTGAGGGCTTGTTTCGGGTAGAGAAGGGCTTAAGAGAATCTGCAGCTGCCGCGGTGGTAGGATCCGTCATCCGCGAATGCCTCTCAGCCCGAATGGAAGCGGGCTTCCTCCAAATGCGAGTCCCGTCTTGTGCTCAAGTTTGTTTACTCTCGGGACAGGAGGATCGTAGCCTAAGTTCTGAGCTCTAGTGCAAGGCGGGAGGTTGCCCCGATCCCAATGATTGGTGGGATTTCCCCCCCTTTCCTTCGCTCCAAGACTGCTTTGGGCTCCACTGAAATCCGCGCGGCTTACTTATGAGTAAGGTGCTCGGCGTCGCTCATTGGGTCTGCTGAAATCAGGGTTCAATCCCGTACACACTTACCTTGGAGTAAATCTCATTAAACTCAACAGGACATACTTCTGAGTAGACGTGCACCTCCTCTGTTCACCAGGCCCACTTAACAGGATCTTAGGAGTTAAGGTTAGACTTGTGCTAGAACCCCATCTCCCGGGCATGTTTACTCGGGAGTAAGTCCCGTTCCGTTAAGTAGTGCTTGCTCTCCCCGGGTTGGCCGCACAGCCCTATCCCATTAAGCGGAGGGGAGTCCCTACTTCTATCCAAGGACACACACACACACCCGAACGTGGTTTTCCTCCCGGTGTGCGCAGATCTGCGAGGAAGCCGAGCGCCTTCCCTAGAAAGCCGGTGGAACATGCGTAAGGATCGCGACGGCCTGATGCGGTCCTAGGGGCCCTTCCTTGTTCGGAAATCCCAGTGAATTCCCTGGAGCTTACCCCTGAGTAGACGCGCCATCGGAGCCCTGCCCCGAGCGTCGTGTTTACTCTAGAAGATGCCTCCTGGCGTTCCGGGTGGGGACTCGTTCCCGTGGAAAACGTGTTTGGCCTCGGGGTTGCCCAAAGCCTCCCGCTTAACGGTCTTGTGGATGGTCGCGCGCGCGCGCACGAGGCCAGTTTGCCAATCGGGTAGCGTGGTGGTGGTCTTCGCTGGCTTCTTCCCCTGAACCCCTGTGGTCCTTTTCTTTCCCCAGCCACCCCTCGGAAGCAGCGGAGGGAGCGCACCACTTTCACCCGGGCGCAGCTAGACGTCCTGGAAGCTCTCTTCGCCAAGACACGCTACCCAGACATCTTCATGCGGGAGGAGGTTGCGCTCAAAATCAATCTCCCGGAGTCCAGAGTCCAGGTAAGCCGACAAGGTGGCGGCGGCAGCGGTGGTGGCGGTGCTACTGCTTGTGCTCCTGGTGGGGTTAGGGCTTTCCCTGTCTGGAGGGCCGTAGCTCAGCGGTAGAGCATCTGCCTTGCTTGTGAAAAGTCCCAGGTTCAAATCCCGGCATCTCCAGGCTCCTTCCTGAAACTGCCTCCACCGGTCAGTGCAGTAGACGACCTAATGTTCCACTTCTCCAGCACCGCAAAGGCATGGACAGAACAAAGGGAGGAAGCATAGGATGGCGCCTTATACTGAATCCATCTAGCTCCACATTGTCTACACTGACTGGCAGCAGCTCTCCAGGGTTTCAGGCAGGAGACACTCCCAGGCAAGCCCTGTCTGGAGATGCCCGAACCTGGGACCTTCTGCCTATAGATCAGATGCTGTACCACTTGGCTGCGGACCACCCCCAATAGTCCTTGCTTCCAGTGTAACACCCCCCCCAAAAAAAAAGTGAAGGCAGGTTAAACATGGACACACACAGCCATTTCAGATTCATGTGGTGAGCAGCAGTCAAGAGATTTGAATAGGGGAGATATAAATTTGATAGGCCTTTGTCTCTCAAACTGCCTCTACCTCCTCACACACAACAGTCCTGTGCAGTAGGACATGTGGTTACCATCCAGGAGAACTTGTGTGGGTCTTCACGGTGGCGTGAGTTTGATGTACCAGGGTGCCGTGTCCGATTTCCAGGAGGGTGAGGTTGAAGAGTCTCAGCAAGGCTTTAACCAGATATACCTACAATCTGAAGGCACACGAGGTCAAGATATTGCTTTGCTGTAACTAAGCAGATCTGGGGCTGGACAGTGCCTGCCTTGGAACCACATCTATGCCACCTTGCGTTCCACAACGAAAGAAAAGCAGGATATAAAAGTTAAAATACAGCAGCAGCAACAATAAATAAATAAATAAATTTGGAATCTTTGATTACTTTTCCAAACCTCATACAACTTACAGCAGGGTTACTAACTCACGTTTAGTAACCTGCTTATTTTTAGAAAAAGAAAACTCATGCATTTAATTGATTATAAGAGAAGTGAGCTAAGTAGCCATTAATCTAGCTAACTCCTGAAACACAGAGTGAGGAGGGGGCACCCATCAGGTCTCCTCAGATGATGCCCCTGAAATGTAGACCTTGAAAGTACAAACCTAGCATGCTCTCCCCTCCCCCCTCCCCCCAAAGCTCCTGATTTTATTCCCACCTCTTAAGACACTGCATTAAAAAAAGTTTAAATCTAGGATGATTTCTGCACATATTGAAAGGAGTGGCAGGTTGGAGTGATCTGCATATGACTGCAAATGTATATCACCTATAGATGAACTTGTTGTGCAGCAGCAGCCAGGGTTGGTTCTGTGTTCTCTGTCCAGAGCCAGGGGCTGGCCCTACCATGAGACAAGGAGAGGCAACTGCTACAGGTAGCAGGTTCTGGTGGGCATGGGGCAGCGAGAGCAGCAGCCTCCTGGCTGTTCCTCCTAAGCCCTAGGGATCAGGGCAGGCATAGGCAAACTCAGCCCTCCAGATTTTTTTGAGACTACAGTTCCCATCATCCCTGACTGCTGGTCCTGTTAGCTAGGGATGATGGGAGTTGTAGTCCCAAAACATCTGGAGGGCAGAGTTTGCCTATGCCTAGATCAGGGTCATTTCCTTCTGTTGGAGGACAGAGCTGTGTGTTCTATACAGTCTGTTGGTACCTTGGAGATTGCTGTCCCATTGCAGGTGCACCCTTTGGTCCTTTGCTTTGAGGTCCAAATTTTCTTGGGCTGGCCCTGTCCAGGGCACTCGATGTTAAATCCGGTGATCCACTTCTGCCACTATGTGCTCTGGGCAGTGCGACAGCCAGGCCCTTCGGAGATGGCAAGATTACACCGAGCGGATGTGGGAGGCAATTCCTAGGCTCTCTGTGGATTTCTCTATTTTATTTTCATCTTATGTTTATGCCACTCCTTTCTTCCATCATGGAACATGCAGTTCCCCAGTAGTTCTCCCACCCAGGCACAAACTGGACCCAGGTGGCTGCTGCAACGCATGCCCTGGACTCTCTAGTTGGCCTCGCCAGCTGTTTTGATAAGAATTGAGCCCAATCGCCTTTAGTCCCTCAACCCATTGGTCCTTGAGTGGAAAGGCCTCTGTATCTGTTCCATCATATAAAAAGACATCCTGATGCTAAATTGTTGACTCCCACCCCAAATGACTATACCCATTGTGTATTCTGCTTTTGAGTTCACGCCAGATTCCTGAACCGGTGTGTGTGTGTGTGTGTGTGTGTGTGTGTGTGTGTGTGTGTGTGTGTAAAGAGCAGAAAAGATCTCCCTTCACTGTCCACTTCTCAGGGTTGATTGAAATCCAGCTCTATTAAAACCAAATGGGGGGGACCGTTTTGTCATTGGCTACAGTGGAGTGTGTCTGCTGCTGGAGGAAACAGGTGCAACCATGGATCTGTGGTAGACTAATTATGTGGCAGGTGTCATTTGGAAGCTGTCCTGGGAGAAATGCAAACTCTGTAACGGAGGAAAGCTTTCTCCCTGCAGTTGACCATAAATGCAAAAAACAAACAAACCAAAAAACCCAGAGTTGATTCACAGATAATGAAATGCTATATGAAAAAGAAATTTAAGTCCAAATCCACACCACAGTGCAGTGTTACTATAGCTAGGGTTGCCATGTGTCCTCTTTTTCCAGGACGAGTCCTCTTTTTCAGGGTGGATTTTTCAAATTTGCCAAAATGTTTACGGCTCTACTTTCTGGATGAGACATAAACATATAACTGGTGGTTGAAGACTTGCTTTCCTCTTCTCTTCTCCCCCCCCCCGCAATATATCACAGCTTCTATAACCCACATATAGTAGGGGTATGCAAAATGAGAGTCGTCATAGCGTCTTCCTTTTTGCTTTTCAAAATCTGGGAACCCTATAACATGTGCGTTGACTTTCTGTATGCATGCTTTGAAGATGCATGTGTCATACTTGCGCATAGGGTATATGTGCGATATATAGAGAGAGAGGGCTGTATGGACACACACACACACACACACACACACACACACACACACAAATCCCTCCTTCCAAACACCAGCCATCTCCAAGCCCCTGGATCATAACATGATTCCATTTCGATACAAGTTTCCTGTGACTTTCATGTACACATTTTTAGCCTTTGAAAGGGCTCTGGGTTTTGAAGCAAAGACCATTTAGTTCAATGAAGCTTGCCTTTCAGTAGCAGGTGGGCTGAGCTGCCTAGATATTTGCAAGAAAGGGTGTGTGGTAGACATGTCAAAAGATATGTGCTTTCGTCCCCAGGAGACACTTTATGACATCACCCCTCTCACTAATAGTGTATTCCAGTGGTTCCCAACAGGTGGTCCGGGGACCCCCAGGGGTCCGCGAGCTATGCCAGAGGGGTCCGCAGGATGCTATTAGAATAAAAAATATATTAAATATATTTTGTATGATAACAGATTTTTTGTTTTGGCCGCTTCCTGCATGAGCAGAGTCTAGCGCAAAACTAGAATTAGATAGAGGCAGTAGTTCTGCTGTATGCTGTTAGGTGGCGCTTTACAAACACTACTGTTTTGCAAAGAGGCAGCGCGCGCATTCTACTAACGCTCACCTCCCCGAGATGCTTTGCGCGCGTCGGCTTCATTTGTGCGCTACTGCGCAGGTACCCTGTCTTCTCCATTCCCCTCCCTCCTCCCTGGCGCGCGCTGCCTCTTTGCAAAACAGCTTTGCAAACAAGCTACAGTTCGCGTAGTTAAAAATGGGCCGTTGGTTTAAAAGTGGTTCGTTAAAATGACAAAGGCCTACAGATGAAGAGGAAGAAAATGCGTTTGATGTTCAAGCAACTGTAAAAAACGTATAAATATAAAATATAAAAAGACTCTTAATTTGGCTCTCACTTTTTTATTTTAGGATTAGGGATTAATGGGGGTCCTTGTCACAATAGCGGCTCGATGAGGGGTCCTCGAGAAAATTTTGTTGGGAACCCCTGGTGTATTCTAAGCAACAGGAAGCAGCGAGGCAAATTTACACCATAGACTTAAAATGGTTTAATAGCCTTTCACTCTCCCTGGGAAAGCCTGGGAACTGGAATACAGATATGCCTGAAAAAGGACCCTTAGCATCCCTATTAAACGCAGTTAACTACCACATTAAACAGGTGTGTAAATAATATGTTTGTAGTAGAAATCTGCCCATACTGGGAGGTAGAGGAATCAGTTCTACTAAAAACCTTTATTCATGCTTTCATTTTAAACACCTATTCCAGCCTCCGTCAGCCTGGTGCCCTCCAAATGTTTTGGGATACAACTCCCATCAGACCCTGCCAGCACATCATTGATGGGAATTGTAGTCCAACACAACTGGAGGGCACCAGGTGGACCTTTTCAAAAGATATTTCTTGGAATATATTTGATGGCCACTTCACTTTCACACATGTGCCCTCCAACCAAAACTGCAGCTAGTTGTAGCTTTCCAACAACTCTGCCTGTACGAGTGACGTGCATGCTGCAATTCTGTTTTACATTTTTTAAAAAATGTGCCAAAGGTTTAATTAATATGAAGAGGTCGCTAGTCCTCATTGGGATTAGCCAGACTTGGGGATCTTTTTGCAGTATGCGCAACAAACCTCACAGCACCTGAGACGGAGAGCTAGGAGCCACGGCAGCTTTTTGGCACACGTGTTCGTAAAGCGCATTGCATTCGAAACGCATGCTTGCCACCCACAACATGATACAGACACAACCTGTAGAAGTCTTTCCCCACCATCTGTACTGTAGGATCAGAGAGAGACCCACTTGCTTCCCTGCTGGAGGGGAACAGAGATATCTGTGTGCGCGGTTCAGTTTCTGAGGGAGTGTACTGACCGCTCCCTTCTGCAAATGGCTGTTCTCCATGCCTTGAGGAAGTTGCACTTGGTGGAAACCCTCAAGGCTTTCCGACTGCTAAGAGAGGCAATCTCTTGCAACCCGGCAGACTTCTCTTTAATACTCTCTCATAGATGAAGCAGCAAAGAGCAGTCCTGTTACACTCAGGGCTTGTCTACACGTCTGTTTTTTGGCACTAGATCAGAGCAGACGGCAATCTGCGGAATAAATTACCATTTATTCTAATTCAGCTCTGAAGTTTGGGTTTCCCAGGAGAAAGTGGGTGGGGGGAACAGTGGATGAGCCCTTAGTGAGAAATTTGGGGAGCGAGGTGGCCAAGTGCTGTCCTTAGTGCTGTAGCTCTGAAGCCACTGTGGTCTGACTGTGGAATATCATCTGCTCCGAAGGGTTGACCACAAATCAGCAAGCTTTTAATTCTGTGTCTTTTTGCTTAGATGCTATTTTTGTATTAGATGGCTAAGCAGTCAAAGAGATAAGTAAGAGGTTAATGGGATGTGGCTGGTTTCTTTAAAGACAAATCTGCCTAACATTTGCAATATTAGTAGGACTTTGGGGTAAGCAAGGGGTTGAGGCCCACTGCAAATGTGTGTATTCATTTATTTATTTTGGGATTTTCTATCCCACTTTCTATTTAGAACTGATCAATGTGGACAACAATATAAATCGCACAATGAGTAAAGCGAACTAAGCATGATTATGTGCCACCAAAATGATTTCAATTTTTAAAAAGCAGCAGTGCCAAACATTTAAAATGCTTGCAGCCCAGAGCAATATTAAGAAGCAACATTTACTTCGCTATTCAAAAGCAATATTTAGCAGAGGAAAAAGCAGGAAGGATAGAACACATTCCTCGGCTGCTTCTTTCCTTCCTCTCTTTTCTCTCTCCTTCCTCCTCCTCTTTTTCCTGATAAGCAAAACTTTGAGTATTCAAAATTAAAACAAGCAGAAACCACTGTGAAGCAGCTGGTGGGCAGTGGCGTGGGGTACCATGACCCGACCCAGACCCCGTGATCATCACCTGAGGCTCTCCTTTGGGTGCTTCCTTTGTGACAGGTCTGGAGGGTGGGAATACGAAAATGGGCCTTTTTGTGGTGGCTCCCCATTTGTGGAATGCTCTCCTCAGCGAGGCTATCCTGGTGCCTTTGTCACATATCTTAGGGGCCAGGCAGAAGCACACCTCTTCTCCCAGGTACCAAAATGGCAGCATGAAACAGCAGTTGTGTTGAACTATCCTGCCCCTGATTTGGATTCTACTATAGGGTTCTGCCATCACTAAACAAAATCTGTGACTCTGCAACTTACAATAAATAGGACCTTCTGGGAAGGAGACACCCTGCCTGTGCAATATTCTTCCTACTGAACATAGGCAGGTACCCACAGGGGTTAGCTTTTGGAGCTAGGTAAACTGTCAGGGATCCTGTACCTTTACTGTACCTTTAAAAGCATTCCACTAGGCCTTTTGAGCTGGCCTAATACTGGCCTAGTATTGGGAAGGACAGGTGGAGGAATGTTATATACGAAACCGAGTTCTGCTGGGGTGTGTGTGTTAATGGCTGTTAGTGATGTAGAGTTATACCCTTTAATCATGTTACGATGAAGGGTGGGATTAACTGGGGAGGGAAAGAAAGAAATTTTGTGTGTGTGTGTGTGTGTGTGTGTGTATGAGAGAGAGAGAGAGAGAGAGAGAGAGAGAGAGAGAGAGAGAGAGAGAGAGAGAGAGAGAGAGAGAGAGAGCTTCTCATAATGCAGGGGAAAGTGTTAGAGTTCTTACATCAAATAATGGGCTACTCCACTGCCCACCCCCATTTAATGCTTCCCTATGTAATCTATCCTATTTGCAGTAAGTTCTATTAACTTGGGGTACATTTAAAAAGAGCACCCCTCTCCCCATAGTCTAAAATGGTACAATCCTGTCCAGCCACTCATCACAGCTGCCCTGCACAAACCTAGCCTCCATCCCATAACTTTGGGCGGTAGAAAGTCACCAGCCTTGGGAAGTCAGTGAGTACAGAACATCTTGGAGACTAAGGGTGGCCTTTCAGAGGGCTGCACCCCTTGGATGGTGCAAGGGTGTTGTAAAGCTGGAACTGGCACACACAGGCACCCGCCCACTTTGAAACCAGGCTGTTTGAAAGCAAATCCCATTGATTCCATTGGAGAATGCTTTCCCTTGCATGCGCCTCGGATGGAGGCCTTTAATGTCAGTCCAATCCTACTGTGACACTGAACGGGAGGCAGGGAGAGGGGTTTCTCAGCCTCCTAGCTGACTGCTCCCCATTCAAAGACGTGATCCTGTAGGTGGGCTGGAAGAGGAAAGAATACACACAACTCATTTGAAAGAACAAGCTTGCTTCCCTCCCACCCAATTGCTCCCTTAATTGTTTAAACCCCCCTCCCTTTCTAATACTCTGTTCTTTTTAATTAAGGGCTTGACTTCAATAGGACTTAAGTGGAGGTCCTTGGGGTACCCTAAGCTGGCGGGGGAGGAGAGAAGCCCCTCCCAAGCTGGCTGTGGAGCCTCTGTTGCTCGGCACAGAAAACCAGACCAGATAAGTAATTGGGGAGTCTCAAATATGAGGAAGCTGAGAGAAGGGAGAGTACAATGGAACAGTCCAATCATATCTGGCTGCTGTGGGCTCAAATATCATGATCATCATCCTTGGTCACCTTGACTCAAACTGCAGCTCTTGGCTCCCATGGACCAGTCACAGGTGATAAACCATCACAGAATCTCAAATTGCAGGCTGTGAAGCCTCCAAGCTACACACATGTTGGCTTTGCTTCCATGATGCCACAAACACCACCAGAGCTATCACCATATTTTTCTCCTTCAGCTGAATGAATGAATGAATGAACAAACAAACAAATATCCTGCTTAGGTTTAAAAAAAAAATACCCAAGGGATTTTGATGGGAGCCAAGAAATTGGGAAGACTAGCTGAAAAGTTCACCAAAAATATTAAGGCAGGCTATTCGTGGAGTTGAATTGTAGGTGTTGTCTGTCTCTCACCAGAGCCTGCTGTGCTTTGTGGAGTCCAGGGTATGCTAAAGGTAATCTTTCCATTCAATGAGCAAAGCTGATCAGATTTAGGATTAGAGTTTTCATGAAAAGCAAAGTTTTGAAACAAATATGCTCTTTGCTCCTGAAACCTGCCGTTTCAAACCATGCACTGCATTGTGGTGAGCCAACATTGGCTCTTGACCTGCTCGGAGAAAACATACAAGGAATTTTGAAGGAAGGAAAACAAGAGATTTGATAAGAGCGGTGGCCTTTATCAGTGGAATTCCTCCTGCCCTTAAATTCTACCTTCTAGCTTGAAATCAGAGCCATCGTCACGTACAATTTTGCTGCGATTTACACGACTAACAAGCGTTCTTCTTCTTCTGTTCCCACTTTTCCTTTTCCCTATTGATTTTCCAGGTGTGGTTCAAAAACCGGAGGGCCAAGTGCCGCCAACAGCAGCAGCAGCAGCAGAATGGGGGCCAGAACAAAGTGAGGCCAGCGAAGAAGAAAAGCTCTCCAGCCCGAGAAGTGAGTTCAGAGAGCGGGACCAGTGGGCAGTTCACGCCTCCAACCAGCACCTCGGTTCCTGCCATCTCCAGCAGCAGTGCCCCAGTGTCCATCTGGAGCCCTGCTTCCATCTCCCCACTCTCTGACCCCCTGTCCACCTCTTCTTCATGCATGCAGAGGTCTTATCCTATGACCTACACTCAGGCTTCTGGCTACAGCCAAGGGTACGCTGGCTCAACCTCCTATTTTGGAGGCATGGACTGTGGGTCTTATCTAACCCCTATGCACCACCCAGCTGCCCGGACCAGGGGCTGCCCCTTAGCCCCATGGGCACCAATGCCGTTGCCAGCCATCTCAACCAGTCTCCGGCTTCACTCTCCACCCAGGGCTATGGGGCTTCAAGTTTGGGGTTTAACTCGACTACTGATTGCTTGGATTATAAGGACCAAACAGCCTCCTGGAAGCTAAACTTCAACGCTGACTGCTTGGATTATAAAGACCAGACGTCCTCCTGGAAGTTCCAGGTTTTGTGAAGACCCGTTAGGAACCCTTTGTGCTTGATGATGATGACGATTGATAACAATAAGGATCGTGAAGATGTTGCCAGGACAGACGAGACAGTGCCCATGGCAGGTCGAACATTCCAACTTGTAGTCAGGTCTTTTGGTTTTAAATTAAAAGTGAAATGCGAGCAGGACACAAGAAAAATAAACAACTTGAAAGACAAGAAAGACAGTGCGCCGTGATCTATTCTGCCGATTTAATCTCTCGCTCAGAAGCTCTGGAAAGGAAGAGAAGAAGAAGGAAGGACACCTTATGGGGAAGACTCACAGCCCACTCTGTTCTTCATAGTTTTAGCCTATTTGTTGAGTCCCTTTGTCTGAATGGATGGAAGGTCTTTCCAACTATTGGCCAAGTTTTCCGTGGGGTGGGCTAGATTGGTTGTGTGCGTGTGGGGTTTTGGTTGTTTTTTTAAGGAAAATGTCTAGATTTTTCTTTTCCTTCCTTCCTTTTTTTTGGGTGTGTGTGTGTGTATGGGGGGGGGGGGGAAACACACCCCGTCCTCTCCCCTCCTCCCAGTTTGTCATCCAACCCTTTGGTTCAAAACATTTTAAAACACAAAAAAACACAAAAAAGGACAATGTCTATATATCTCTCTCGAGCTCCTTTAATTGCTTCCGAGCCAGCATTTGGCAAAGTTGGCCACAGGAGAATCCAGCAAACAACACAAAGAAAGAACTCGGTTCAAAGCAATGTGGGGTTGTGGGTCTGATTGTCATAGCTGCACTACTTTATTTAAGAGGGGAAAAAATAAGAATAATGTCCATAAGGAGTCAATATGTAGTTTTTAAGAGACAATCAGTGTGTGTCTTATATAAATGGTACATATGTGGTTTTTAATCTGTGCTAGACTTTAAAACTGTGATCTCCTGTATTGTATGCAACCATGGACCCCGCGCCAGCAGGGGGTTCTGCTGTGATTTTAAATAGGTTATAATTACCAGTGAAATTTGAGCAAGTGAATTACATATGACCACTTCTCTCTCTCTCTCTCTCTCTCTCTCTCTCTCTCTCTCTCTCTCTCTCTCTCTCTCTCTCTCTCTCCTTCCTTTCTTCCTCTCTCTCTTTCTCTTTTTTTAAAAAAAATTGCCTTTCACCAGAGGTAAACTGCACTGAAAAAAAAAAAACCCTTTTTACAACAAACTGTCTCTGAATGAATGAATAAACCACCAGATTTGGAAAACAAACCCTGTCAATAGATCAAAAATACACAAGGACTTTAAAATTCATCTGCTTAACAATAGCTTACTGTTGGGGGAGGGGGGTAAAGAGACAAATATTTAAGACATTGGTCAATTGCTCTGACCTTGAATTTCCAAAAGGAGAAATTCATTGTTGTTTTTAATGCTTGCAGATGTGCAATTGAAAAAGGAGAAATATATGCATAAACCTTTTCTTTTCTGGATTTGGCAGATATGTATAATTATATTAAAATGGTTCTAGCACAAGCAATGGTCGTGTCTTCCGGTTTCCTTGCAAAGGTACTTTTTGAAATCTGGATTCACCTTTTTTTGGGGGGGGGAGGAGGGGATCCAGGAACCGATAGAACTGGGTGATGGGTTAGGTAGGTCAGGGTATCCCTTGCTAGGCTGTAATGCCAGGATATATATATATATATTCAGATAACATCCCTGTGATTCGTTTTGGGAACATTTGTGAATTACGAAACCAACAAACTGACCTCTCTACACCGGAGACAGGAGCCAGATCTTTGATTCGGTGCTATTGGGTATTTTTTGTGGTTAGGTTAGGAAATGAACTGGACTTCTGTAAATGTCTTTTTCTATTTTTGTAGAGGGGGATATTTGTTAGGGAATAGTAGAAAGCTGTGGTGTATGTGTGAGTGGTACGTTTTTGTAGATTAATTTAGGGGTTGAAAGGGAGAGGGGAGATAAAGGAGGGTGGGAGGGATTCTGTGGGGAGGGAAGCGAAAAGGGTGTTTGAGCAGCTCCTATAAACTTTCTAAGAAGGGATAGGATGTACTCGGAACAGGAGAAGCAGTCACGCAGAAGTGATGTCCGGACAAAGGAGTTTGGGAAAAGTTTTTGAAAGCTATGATTTCTACAGCTGGGCACAAAAGACCCTCGAGCGCTCCCCACCGCAGCTCCCCGCCTCCCCCCCCCAAACTGCTAGGAAAATCGTTTCCTCTTCAGGGCTGAGAAATTGTCTTCCCGGGTTTCTCATTTAAATTAAGTTTCAACGAGTTTCCAGCTTTCCTTTCTTGTTTGCTTAAAAAAAGAGGGGGTGGGGGGCTTCAAAAATATCCCCCCACCTCCACACTAAGGACCGCGATCTTCTCGCCATCTTTCAGCTGCGTCTTGGTTTCCGGGGTGGACGCCCAGTGCATTTTATTAAGAGGGCAAAGTGATGGTGATGGAATCAATGCCGAGTTTTGATCTTTTATTTTGATTTTTTATTAAACGGCAAATGAGCTGCTAAGCAGGGAAGGCACCGAATGAATAGGATGAAATCCGAGCAGGTTAGCTTCTATTATGGGCTGTGGATTGCGCTGGGATATATAATACATTTAAAGAGTTAGCTCATTTTAATGCCTTCAAAAAGAGGAGAGAGAGGGAGAGAAAGGAGAAAAGAGAAAATCCACAGAAAGACCCAGTGGCGTGATGCGGTGCTCCTAAATGCGTTCACACGAAACAGAGTTCCCTAGATTTCCCTTTAAAAAAAAACTGGCTTCCAAGTTAACATGAGTTTAGACATCCTGATCTCAGTCAATGCATTATTAATTTCAGCAGGGACTAACCTCTTGGCCAAGTTATTTATCAAGTTGTTTATTTGCTATTCCCACACCACGCCCATCGTACCCGTTGCATTCCGCTCGCGCCCCCCAAGAAAAACTCTTCGAACCATTTTATTTTCCTAGAACCTCGACCTATTAGGTGGGTAGGTTTTTGGGGGAAGTGGGGGGTTGGGGGGGGGAGAGAGAGGCGCATTGGAAACGATTCCTTTTCTTCCAAGGAATAGGAATTTATCCTTTGGGCTGGTGCGTGCCCCGTACATCCCAAGTCAGATTATCCTTTCCAAATAAACAAAGCCCCAACAATCAGATCGCAAATAAACGGAGGTGCGTGAGCGCTTCCCTCCCCCAGTCGAGGGTGTGTGTGGATGTTAGTTGATGGCATTGGCTGGGGAGGAAAGCGTCTATCTGGAAAACGTAAAGATAGAAAGCGCACATCAGCTGGCGCAGCTCGAAATCCCTTTTTAATTTTTGCTTTTCGCTAACCAGTTAAATTAGATTATACCGCGCGACGAAGACGTCGGGTGGCGTTCTCTAGCAATTTAAGAACGGTTGCAAATCACCTGGAAAGAAAAGAGAGAGAGAATTTATTTTTAAAGTCTAAAAGATGGTGAAGAATTAAGTGCTGCTTAGTAAAAGTTATCCAAAGAACCCGCGCTATAGGCGATCCGCAGCCACCCCGAATATTTTCCTTGCATTTCTCACCAGCTGTCTTCTGTTCAAAGGGGTTTATTTCCCCAAATAGTTGTGCATACCGGATTAAAGCGAGACTGGTGCGGCATCTTCCCTGTAATTTTTGTTTTGTTTTTTGTTTTTAACGATTCAAAGCAAAAGTTTGCAGTTAGCAATAGTAAATTAGCCCCGGGTTAACCTGTCTGAAATTAAGGCTATAATCCCGGGCAGTGGCGCTCAATGAATTCCGTGAGATTTACTTCCGAGTAAGCCTAGGCCACGGCTACTTACTTGGAAGGGGAGTGCTAAATGCCAGGGAAATAGATGGAGCGTCAAATACACCCAGCATACTTTTTTTTGGCTCCGAAAAGCTGCCCTGCTTAACCTCTTAAGTCTTTTTCTTGCTTTTGCTGCAGAATTCTAACCCCTCTGGAAAGAGAATCGAACAGGTGACCGTCAATTGCTGGTTTTTTTGTCTTGGTAATTAATTTCATTTTTAGGGATATTTTCCTTCTCTCTCCACCCTGCCCAGACCCCCGGGAAAATGCTATATCCCCTTTCTCTCCTCTCTCTCCCCGACTCATCCTTCGTGTGTATAATGTATATCATAGTCAACCCTCCTGCGGATTCGACGGCTGAAATTTGGTAAAATATATCATCTGAATAGTTAGGGGAGGGAGAGAGATTCGAAGGAGTTTGAGCCTGAGGATTAGGCTATTGATTCCCGCTCACTTAGGCACGTTTTCTTGTTCCACGTTTTTTTGCCTTTCCCCTTGGATTCCAAAATGACAAGTTGCCGAATGCAGAGAGTTTATTTTAAAACACGCGCATATACACACACGATTGTATTAGGTTTCTGCTGGAAAAAGAATGGGAAGAAGGTGCATGGGGGGGAGGGGCGTAGAAAGGCCCGCTGGATCGCGCGGCCCCATGATTACTTGGGAGTAAAACCCCATGAAATACAGCTTGAGTTCCTCCCGAGCAAGCTTTCATAGGTTTGTGGCTGAACCGATATTTTATTCCTGAACCACCGTCATTATTTGAATAGTTACATGAACGATCTCATACTGTTATAAGCATGCAATTCCTCTGTAAACAGGGATAATAAGATCGAGCAAAAGAATTGAAGTGTAAAGCAAATGGTCTCTCTTTGAGATGCACCACCTCTGGGCACTTTTATTTTTGTATTATTATTTTTTATATATAAAAAAACAAATACCACACGCTACCTGTATTTTATTAAAATCTACACACACCCCGCGCGCATTGCTCTCTTCCCCCGCCTCCCACCCCCCCAAAAAAACTTGGCCAGAATAACTTTTTTTCTCTTTTTGCGCAAGCTAATGCGGAAACGTGAAATTCACCTTCAGCCTGGTCAATTTCAAACTGCAGGCTAGCTTTTCAAATCTAAAAAGGGGATTGCCTTTAAATCCGTTGGGCGAAAAGTGGGGGGGGGGAGGCGGCAGAAGAGAAATACCCCCCTCTCTAAGCTCTGCTAGAGCCTGTGGAGGGATTTCCCTGCCCCCAGCCCCCTCACCGATTCCCTCTCTTTCTCTCTCCCCCTCTCCAGTTCCTTAATATCATTTGTTTTCGTTTGAAACAAAAGAGGCGTAAATCCCTTCTCCCCACCAAGCGCTAAGGAGTATTGCCCGTTTCCAAGGAGACGCAAAGAACAGCTATTTATTTATTTTAAATCCGGTGTTATTTACTCCTCGCTGCTGTTGCCTTCTTGTATTTATCCTTCTGATTTCAGAAATTTGAGTTCAGGGCATTCCTGAATCAGTAAAGCGACGCGAGTTTGATTCCACGCACATTCACTTTCTCTCCAAGAGAATTTCTTTCTTTCTTTCTTTCTTTCTTTCTTTCTTTCTTTCTTTCTTTCTTTCTTTCTTTCTTTCTTTCTTTCTTTCTTTCTTTCTTTCTTTCTTTCTTTCTTTCTTTCTTTCTTTCTTTCTTTCTTTCTTTCTTTGACGGCGGACGAGGAGGACGGAGGAGAGAAATTTGTGAAATGAAAGAAGCAGGCGTCGGAAAGAATTCCAGAGAGCCGGCAGAAGAAATAAAACAGTGTGGCACCTAAAGCAATAGGGAATGGATGTCCTACGCGGATATACCTTTTTGCAGAAACGGTACAGCATCTTATCTTCCAAGAAGTTTCATAGGATACATACAATGCAATGCAAAATAAGTCTGCGTGAAATATATAGGTGCACACGCACACGAACAAACTATATTACAGTATGTTGTTGTTGTTGTTTAGTCTTTTAGTCGTGTCCGACTCTTCCATTTAGATAGATCGAATCCTCACTGGGTGACCTTGGACCAGTCCCTGCGTCTCAGACTAGCCTACCTAACAGGGTTGTTGAGAGGAATAACATGGGGAGGGGGCAACCAAGCACACAACCTTGAGCTCCTGGGAGGAAAAGTTGACACACAGGGAGTCAGGGACACCCACCCAGAGCCCTTCGGATTTAGCCTCTGCCTTGAGTTCCGTAGGTACTCAAGGCACAGCGTATGGCAGGCATCCCTAAACTGCGGCCCTCCAGATGTTTTGGCCTACAACTCCCATGATCCCTAGCTAATAGGACCAGTGGTCGGGGAAGATGGGAATGGTAGTCCAAAACATCTGGAGGGCTGAACTTTGGGGATGCCTGGCGTATGGGAAGCATGCGACTGATCTACATTATAGGATTGTTGTACGAACTGCGGGAAGCGCTTTGGACTCATTGAAAGTGCAACACGGATTCCAAGATTCCTGACTGTCCTGACCCCCTGAAACTACATCACGCTCTCGTGCATGTGGTTGCTGAGAAAAGAAGGGGGGCGGACCGGTGGATTATAAAAATGAGAAAATTAAAGGCTTGGGAAAGGTAGGACGACAGAGCTCAAATGGACCAAGGGTGGTTATTGCAGTCTGCTTTTGCGCACACGCGCACACACGCTTCGGTGCTTTGAAGATCAGCGGGCTGTTGCTAAAGAGCGCATATTCTTCCCAAGTCCTGTACTTGGTGCCATCCTAACCACATCAGAGCTTGCTCCGTGTTTAGGATTGCAAGCTCTTTTTGGCGGGGGTGGGGAGAGGCTGGTGTCATTCCGAGGGTTTGCTAAACCGCCTTGAGAGTCAAGTAAGCCAGAAAGGAGATATACAAAGTTATAAAGAAGCAAATTAATTATTTTAGGCGAAGGTAATGTAATGTAATGTAATGTCCCATACTATACTATACTATGCTATGCTATGCTATGCTATGCTATGCTATGCTATGCTATGCTATGCTATGCTATGCTATACTATACTATACTATACTATACTATACTATACTATACTATACTATATAGCAATGGAGATTATGATATCTTTTTGCTTCCCCAACATCTCCACGCTTTAAGCACCACGACCTTAAGGAGAGCACAAATCTAGGACAAACCCCCAGCTGTATGTGCTGTATAGCAAGGGCGTACCCACCATGCGGCAAGTTAGGGCAGCTGCCCTACTCTAGAAGCAGGGCTGGTGGGCAGAGGCGGAGCACAGCCCGGCGGAGCGCGAGTTCGCCATTCCCGCCGCACCGCGCCGTACCCTCCCTCCAGCTCCCCGGCGCGCCCTCAGGCAAGGCCAAGCGCGGCGGGGAACCAGGGAGCGCGGCGCGGTGGGCGGGAACGCCAAACTCGCGCTCCGCTGGGCTGGGCTCCGCCTCCGCCCACCAGCCCTGCTGCTAGGGAGGGGCACAGCCCGGCGGAGCGCGAGTTCGCCGTTCCCGCCCGCCGCGCTGCGCCCTCCCTCCAGCTCCCCGTCGCGCCCTCTGGCAAGGCCAAGCGCGGCGGGGAACCAGAGAGCGCGGCGCGGCGGGCGGGAACGCTGAACTCGCGCTCCGCTGGGCTGGGCTCCGCCTCCGCCTACCAGCCCTGCTGCTAGGGAGGGGCACAGCCCGGCGGAGCGCGAGTTCGCCGTTCCCGCCCACTTTGTGGCCCCTCCCCTTCCGTGCCTTGGCCCCTCCCCTTGCCCCCCCCTAGTTTTGATCCTGGGTACGCCCATGCTGTATAGCCATAACCTGAAAAACGGGGGGGGGAGTGTCTGCGTCTTCAAGGAAGACCAGGGTTTGCAGAATTGCAATTTAGGGGGGAAGCCGAAGCTCCCCCCGCCCGCCATAAAGCGTGCCCCCCACATACACAGTAAGGACTGACTACGCTCAATGGTCATGGGAAGTGTAGGGAGTTGGGCTAGATGACCCCTGGGGTCCCTTCCAGCTGGACAAGTTTGTGCATGTTGGCTGACTGTTGGGGGTGAGGCAGGAAAGGAGCGGGAGAGAAGAGGGGATGATCCTGCTAGGAGAAAACCGCTTGCCTAGAACCCTTTACAGGAGCGCTCCTCTAAGGCGCAGTTTCCGCTACTTGTTTCCTGGCGAAGGGAACCCGCAACCGTTCGATCCGCTCCAGGAGGGTTCAGCGGAGGGAGTTGCAGCCATTGCGCACCCGCATCGGTGCACACGCTTGTTTCCAACAAGGACAGAGTCGCGGCAAGATCTTTCGGGGCCTTTCACTGGTATCTGACTCTGGCGCCTGAATCTTACTTTTCAGGTTTTTCCTCTTTCCATACCCGCCCATGGCAAAAACCTCTGAAAAGCAGCAAGGCCTTTTTTGTGCCCATTATACAGATGGAGCAAAGAAATTGAGGTTGGCAGAAAGCCAGGAAGAAAGACTGGAACCAGAGACTGGGCAGGGAGTCAGGACGCAGAATGAAGGTGTGTTGGATCGATATCGAAGACCTGAGGTCCTTTCCTACTGTCCCCCCCTCCCCCAAGGATGGCAACATTACAAAGCCCTCCTCCCCAATTCAGGGTCACACAGAGCCAAGCACAGGTATGCTTGCAATGGGTCCATACATTTTAGTTTAAGGAGCGGGAAAACAGTGGGGGCTCTTAATCTCAGGGTCGTGGGTTCGAGTCCCGTGTTGGGCCAAAGATTCCTGCATTGCAGGAGGTTGGACTAGATGACCCTTGGAGTCCCCTTCCAATTGTACATTTTTAGGATTCTCAAACCCCAGGGAGGAGGAGACCCCCCTGCCTGAAGCACTGGAGCGTCACTGCCAGTCAGTGTAGACAGTACTGAATCAGATGGACCAATGGTCTGATTCAGTATAAGGCTGGCCTCTTCTGTTCTTTAGGAACATCCTACGACCCATTTGCAAAGAGGCAATTGTGAAAAATTCCGTTGTTTTCAATGAGCTGGCGAGTCACTTGCTTAAATGTCCCATTTGAATTCAGTGGCACTGAAAAGCACTAAATTTGGGGCGCTAGAACTTCTCCTCCGTTACTCCCAGGGAAAGGACAGTGGCATTCGCTCAAATTTCCCTTAGATGGTCCTCTGGATGAATATGTGTTGCTTTGTTGGAGAGTTGCTCCTAATTCTGTAATAACAGGACACTTAGGAAGAGCAGTACCCATTCTCATGCGCACACGGGTATGGATGTCCTTGGCCGATGATGTCCACGAACCAGTCACCCCAATATGTCTTCAATTTACAAACCGCTCTTCGTGAAAATCAACCCCAGACGACCACACAATAAATCTTATTTATTTATTTATTAAAAGTATTCAAGTACCACCCTTTCACAAAATACCAAGACTCCACAGCGAAACAAATACTTTTGGGTTTTTTCATATATATATATATATATATATATATATATATATATATATATATAAAAGGAACTATTAAAAGCATTATAAAACAATGATTAGAATGACTGGGCGCTCAAGGCAAAAAAATTAAAAAATTAAAAAATCAAACCACAGCATAAAAACAATGGGAAGGCCTGTAACTCAGTGGTAGAGCATGATCCGGACCTCCCATGTAGGGTAATTTGGGGATTCGAGATCCCTGTGTGAAACCCTGGAAAGCTGCTGCCAGCCCGTGTAGACAATATTGAGCTAGATGGACCAAGCGTCTGTCTTGGTTAGGGCGGCTCCACCCATTTCGTTTTTAAATGAGAAGTTTCTTCAAAATCTTGTTTTTAAAGCAAGGGCATAGATCAGCAATAGGCCACTTGCTTTGCACGCAGAAAGTTCTGCGTTCAAGTTCCATCATCTCCAGCTCCTACTGGGAATGTCCTTTGCCTGAAACCTCGGATGGCTGCTGCCAGCCCATGTGGACAGTACTCAGCTAGATGAACCAGCCGTCTGACCCCGTATAAGGCCGTTTCTTTTGTTCCTGGGTGTTCCTGCTCCGCCCACGCGGAGCTGGACGGAGTACCTGCGAAGCATTTCGCGCTTGCCGGCACCGCTGAGTTTCGCGGATTCCGACGGAGCAAACGGGAAAGCTCGTCACCCTGCCCTATAGGGCTGTGTGTCTCTAAATCTCGCCTCCGTCGCCGGCCCACTTTTACCCTCTGCTGGCTGAGCCACAAAACGTCCACCCTGTCTTAATTCCAGCTTTATTCTGTGCCACGTGTGTAGCTTTGCCAGCTTGGACTGGAGTGAATCAACTTTAAAAAAAAGTTACAGTTGATTAATCGATGGCGGCTGTTAGACGTTAATGAAGCGGGCACGCTTGCTTGTTTTGGAAGCTGACTTTGCTTCATTGGCAATTTATCTACATTGCCTTACTTTTTATCCCACTCATCAAGGGATCCCACTCAGCAAGGCATCCGCTTTATTTTCCCGAGATCCACCAACGGAGGGCTGGGGCAAACTTGGAAAGGTTTGCGGGGTACCACTTCCCTGTCTTTCCCTTCAAACAGCTACTCCTGGCTTAACCCCCAAACCGTATTCATCTCAGCATTTGAAGAGAGAGCGAGATAAGTCATTTCATTGCTGCGATTGGGAGTCACAGAAATCCTAGCTGCAGATCCTAGCCAGAGATCTACCAGTAGAGATCTGCCTTCTGGTAATGCTCTCCACAAGATGACATTTTTTAATGCTACTTTTTTTTAAAGGCTTCCTCTCTGCAGGACATCTAGCCAACGGAAAATGACGTTGATGTTTGTTGTTTGTTGTTTGTTGTTGTTGTTTAATAGTAATGATAATATCGCGAGAAAATCCACATTTCTAACGGTATCTATTCCCCAGGCAGTGAAAACGGGTTACAGGCGGGTGAAATATCCACGCGCCGCACGCAAGGCCCACTTATTTAATGGAATGAACAATTTGGGCTCCGGCGCGCTGCGCGCAGCTCCCGGCAGGAAGTCCAACCGCTCTCTCCAAAACACACGGCGGCCAAGTCGTCCAGAAGGAGAAGCGAAGCTTGTCAGTCAAGCCCAGAAGGGTGTGGCGTGGATATGGAGGGCCAAGTAGACAAATCAGGAGCTACCTTCCAATATTTCAAACACGCGCACACACGCACTGGCTGGAATGCAAAAAGAGGGCTCTGACTTATCCACACAATACTTTTAAAGCACATCCAACGCGCATTTGAAGGCTCCCTCTGAGAACACTGGGAACTGTAGTTTACCAAGGGTGCTAGGAACTATAGCTGTGTTGAGGGGGTGGAAACTATAGTTTCAGTGATTGTTTTTGGGGAAGCTTTAAATGCGCCTTGAATGTTTTAAAAG
Source organism: Zootoca vivipara (assembly GCF_963506605.1). Taxonomy (NCBI): domain Eukaryota; kingdom Metazoa; phylum Chordata; class Lepidosauria; order Squamata; family Lacertidae; genus Zootoca; species Zootoca vivipara. The sequence continues at coordinate 6,170,206 of NC_083276.1, forward strand.
TGTGGCGTGACTGACCAACCTGCCGCGCACACACGTGTTTGGGCAGGAGCCCGATCCTGCACTCCACGGGCAAGCTGTGGGAGATCTCTCTTGCTTTCGGAAGAGAAAATGGGGGATCGAGACTTGATCTAGATAGGTTACTGTCTGGCACGGGTGTTTAAACACACACGTCATGTGGGATGCAAAGGGTTAAGTGCAGTCAAGTCACAACAATCCCTAGATAGTCCACTTGGAGGACTGAGGAGGAGGATATGACTAAGCGTAGTTTCCTCTTCCTTCACATGCAAATGAGTTGAGGAAGTGGCAGATAAATCCTGAAGGAAACAGCCATTTTCCCTCTCTTGGACCAGACCTCTTGGACTACACACATCTTAGTGAGTCTCTCCCTCAAGGCCTCCAGCCTAGAGAGAGAGATGAGATGGAGTCTCACTTCTTATAAGTGAACTTCACAATGTATATATTACCTTTTAACTAAGCAAGTCTACCTCTTGAGTGTGCTGTACCTCGAGATGCTTGTAAGTAAACATCTTTTATACTTTTAAGAGCATTGTGTTGTGTCTTTTCTTTTAAGAGGGAAAAAGGGGAAATACCAGGAAAATACACTTTATTTTAGTGGCTTAAATCAAGCCTGCGCAAACGTTCTTCTGCTGTGTATTTTGCAAAAGGGGAATGTTTTACTCTGCTAAAGTTTTGTGCTTGCTAGCGCAAGCGGGGATAGGATATATTAAACAATATCTCCTCATCCACATTCCTGAACATTCCCACATAGGGTTATTGCGGCCCAGAGTTGCGTATTTTGTGTATTTTTGAAGGATTGATTTGGATTGTGATTTTGAACTCTGTAGGATTTTTCCAGTTAGGATTTCCTGGTTGAGCACATGGTCTCTTTGTTCTGCAGTGTGCTTGGGGGATTAACTACCCCTCCCCTCCCTCAGAGTTTACAGCACTGAGAAAGCTCAGAGGTAGTGAAGATATTTTTGAGATTTTGAATTTGATTTTTGAAAGATTTTTGAATTTTGGAAATTTTTGAAGTTTTAAGATGGCAAGCTCCAGTTTTGATAGTGAGGCAAGACCAAGTTTTATGCTGCTGGATGACAATAATTTTGTGCAGTGGAAGCAGCGCGTTTTAGTTTATCTTGCTGCTAGGCGTGTTCTGCAGGCCATTAAGGAAGAAAAGCCTACAGGAACCGATGCAGAAGCTTTAGCTAAGATAGAAGCTTGGAGTATTAAAAATGATGAAGCCAAGCACATAATTTTGAGCAGTTTGAGGAATGAGCATCTATCAATGATAAATTTTGAAGATGATGCATCTAAGATCCTAGAGGACATTGAACGCATTTATGCACAATCTACAGAGAGTTCCTATAGATACTTGTTGGATAAGTTACTCAAGTTGAAGATGAATTCTAGAGAAGAGTTTACAGAGCATTTTAAGAATTTTTCTGAGATTGTTCAAAGAATTGCCCTTACTCCCAGAGCCTTTGATGATGTGACTAAAGTAACGTTTATGCTTGCATCATTGGGACCTACGTTTGCTCCATTTAAAAGTATAATGGATCACACAAAGGATTTAACTTTTAATGAGCTTATCAACCATTTAAGAGAGGAATGCAGAGATAGCCTTGATTCTCAAGAAAGGAATCCAAGGAGGAAGGATAGCAGCTATGCATCCAAGCATTTTGGAAAGTCCAGACAGACATCTAGAGAAATAATTTGTTTTAAATGCAATGGGAAAAACCACATAGCAAGGAACTGCAAGAGTCAAAATGGGGATAAAGTTGAATCCCACCCCTCAAAACCACAAGGTGTTAAGAAGGGGAGTCATGAGCAAACCATGTTGATGCAGGAGAGGAGTTTAGCTGTCCAGGATTGTGAAAATAAGCGCAATAAGTGGATTCTTGACAGTGGAGCGAGTTCTCATTTCTGTTATGAAAAGGAGTATTTTAATGAGATTAATGGGGATGAAACCTCTGAAATTGAGATTGCTGATGGCAACATTGTAAAGGCAATTGGTTCAGGAACTGTGAATTTGAAATTCAACGTAGATCATGAAACAATTAATACTAAGATAACTGAAGTTAAGTTTGCACCAAAGCTTAATTGCAACTTACTCAGCGTGTCCAGTTTGGACAGGAAAGGTTTTAAAATTACATTTGAAAAAGGACAATGTATTGTGACTAAGCATGATGAAGTTTATGTTCAAGGCACACTAAAGGATGGTGTATATGAGCTTAATGTTTCAGAGAACCAGCAGAACCAGTCTGCAAAGGTGGCGCAACCAAGTCAAAAGGACGAAGGAAGTCTGGAACTCTGGCACAAGAGACTTGGACACAGAGACACCAACGTTATTCTGGAACTACAGAAAGGTGATCTTGTGAGAGGTCTGCAGGTAAAGCAAAGCAACACAAATACACCAACATCAAAATGTATAACTTGTGTTAGTGAGAAAGCAACTAAACCTTCTTTCCCACGTTGTGCAGAGAAGAGAAGCACTAAAGTATTGGACATTGTCCATACAGATCTATGTGGACCAATGAATGTGTCTTCTCTAGGAGGTAATAAATATATTTTGATATTTTTGGACGATTTCTCGAGATTCTGCGTAGCCTACTTTATCAAGGAGAAGAGTGAGACAGTGGAATTGTTCAGGGACTATCTTAACATGGTCAAGAACAAGTTCCAGCGAGCCCCTTCCATTTTAATGTCCGATAATGGTGGGGAATTTTGTTCACATGAGATGCAGGCCGTCATGGCTAGAGAAGGCATATCACACGTGACCACAGTTGCCTACACACCCCAACAAAACTCAATTGCAGAGAGGAAATTTAGATCCATTTTGGAAATGACAAGGTGCATGCTAAAGGAAGCTAACTTGTCACACAGGCTGTGGGGTGAAGCGGCTCGTTGCTCAGTCTATCTTCAGAACAGACTGCCCACAAAAGGCGCAGAGCGCACACCATTTGAACTTTGGCATGGAAAAGCCCCAAATTTGTCACATATACGTGTATTTGGAAGTTTGTGCTACTATCATGTGCCCAAGGAGCACAGACACAAACTTGATTCCAGAGCGAAGGCAGGGATCCTAGTTGGGTACGCTTCTGGAGGAAAAGGATATAGAGTCTTGGATCCGCAAACTGGCAAGACAAGTTCGCAGCATGTAATTTACTTCGATGAGCAAGGCAAAGTTGATACAAAGGACACTGCCATTGATTGTTCCAAGGAGCCACAGGATGAGGAATTTGTGATTTTTCCTTTTGAACCAATACAAAGTACTAATCCAACTTCTAGTGTCGTAGCACCCCCTATAGGTGACACCCGAGAAGACGTGGAGGTCCAGGCCCCTGGCAGCACCAGAGACGAAGATGATGACGAGCAGCTGTATGGGGATATGCCACTGCTGGAGGAGGATGAGGAAGCTGATGCGGTCGAAAGACCAGAGGTCAGACGCTCATCCAGAACCAACAGAGGTGTTCCACCATTACGGCTGTCCTACCTTACAAGGTCGGCGTCTCCACAGGAACCTTCCAAATGGGAAGAGATAGAGAGGATGCCACCAGATGAAGCCAGTCTCTGGAGGAAAGCTGCTCAGGAGGAGATAGATGCACTTCATCGGAACAGGACCTGGACACTCACAGAACTACCTCCTGGTAAGGAAGCAATTGGAAGTAAATGGGTGTTCAAGGTTAAAAAGGGTTCAGAAGGGGAGGTGCAACGCTACAAAGCTAGGCTTGTGGCACAAGGTTTTTCCCAGAAGTATGGAGAGGATTACGATCAAGTGTTTGCACCGACAGTTCGATACAGCAGTGTCAGACTACTTTTAAGTATTGCAGCATCTAAGCAAATGTCAGTTTACCATATTGACATTGCGACAGCCTTTCTTCACGGCGAAATTTCTGAGCAGATTTATATGAAGCAGCCCAAAGGTTTCATTAAACCAAATGAGGCACATCTAGTGTGCAAGCTGCAGAAAGGACTTTATGGTTTGAAGCAAGCAGCGAGGGCTTGGAACCAGAAACTCCATGAGATGCTGGTGCAGCTTGGGTACAAGCAAGGGACTGCTGATAAGTGCTTGTACACCAAACAAAGGAATGGACAGTTTTCGTACATTTTAGCCTTTGTTGACGACCTTTTAATTTCTACGTCAAATGAGAAAGACTATAAAGACATAGTCAAACACCTCAACAGGGAAGTAGAGGTCAAGGAACTTGGAAAAGTGAAATACTACTTGGGAATTCAAGTTGAGAGAGAAGAGGATGGATCGTTCTTACTCAGCCAAAGGCAAAAGATAACTGAACTGATTGAAAGCATGCAGATGCAGGACGCACACCCAGTTGCGACACCGATGGCCACAGACTTCTTGAAGAATCAACAAGGTTCGAAGTTGCTGCCAAACAACACGCAATACAGGTCAGCGGTCGGCAAACTTTTGTATTTGGTTACCACATGCAGACCTGACCTGGCAAGTGCAGTGGGGATCCTAAGTAGGAAAGTAAGTTGTCCCACTGAGCATGATTGGGCTGGAGTTAAGAGGGTTGTTCGTTATCTAAAGGGAACCATGGACTGTAAATTAAAACTGCCAGCTGTCAGAGACCCTAAACTGCTTGGGTACACTGATGCGGATTGGGCTGGGGACAATAAGGATTATAAATCCACAAGTGGCTATGTTTTTATGTATGGGGACGGAGCTATTGCATGGGGCAGCTATAAACAGAAATGTGTAGCTTTATCGTCCACAGAATCTGAGTACATTGCGGCTTCGGAAGCTTGCAGAGAGATCCCCTGGCTGGATCAGCTCCTGAAGGACTTTGGCGTGCCAAGAACGGGACCTGTCAGCTTGATGGAGGACAATCAGAGCAGTATGAAGCTGACACAAAGTGAAAAGTTCCTTGCACGCACCAAACACATTGGGGTCAGGTACCACTACATACGCCAGGTGATCGAGGATGGACTTGTTGAAATGTGTTACTGCAACACTGACCAGATGACTGCAGATGTCCTAACAAAGCCCCTGCCAAGAGAGAAGTTCCAGGATCTTCGTGGCAAGCTGGGACTCTTGGGTGGTTGATTAAAGTTATTTATGTATGTTTTTGTGTATGTTGTGAATTGCCTGAGAAGGGGTTTGTGGGATGCAAAGGGTTAAGTGCAGTCAAGTCACAACAATCCCTAGATAGTCCACTTGGAGGACTGAGGAGGAGGATATGACTAAGCGTAGTTTCCTCTTCCTTCACATGCAAATGAGTTGAGGAAGTGGCAGATAAATCCTGAAGGAAACAGCCATTTTCCCTCTCTTGGACCAGACCTCTTGGACTACACACATCTTAGTGAGTCTCTCCCTCAAGGCCTCCAGCCTAGAGAGAGAGATGAGATGGAGTCTCACTTCTTATAAGTGAACTTCACAATGTATATATTACCTTTTAACTAAGCAAGTCTACCTCTTGAGTGTGCTGTACCTCGAGATGCTTGTAAGTAAACATCTTTTATACTTTTAAGAGCATTGTGTTGTGTCTTTTCTTTTAAGAGGGAAAAAGGGGAAATACCAGGAAAATACACTTTATTTTAGTGGCTTAAATCAAGCCTGCGCAAACGTTCTTCTGCTGTGTATTTTGCAAAAGGGGAATGTTTTACTCTGCTAAAGTTTTGTGCTTGCTAGCGCAAGCGGGGATAGGATATATTAAACAATATCTCCTCATCCACATTCCTGAACATTCCCACACGTCACGCACACAAGCGCTTTCCCGGATGACATTTAGACATGGGATTCTCCCGTGGAATTCTTACGCAGCAAGGCTGCTCTCACCGCTACGAGAGCGGAAAACAAGCAGGTCCCCCTTCCTGAAAACATTTATTTATGCAAACTGGTTAGGAAGTTCTTGGCGATCAACTGTTCGCTGAGATCCAAGTCACCGAGTGTTAGAGGTCGTAATAGTTCTCCGTCGCTGTTGCCTCTACCAGATTCAAGAAGAGCGTGTTCGTGTGTTAAAATGTGTGTGCGTGAAAAACATCCAGCCCAGTTCCCAAATACCTGAGAGAGAGAGAAATATTTAAATATATATACTGGGAGGATCCTGAAATGCCTGGCTCAGAGCAGAGGCGCGTTGGAGCAGGGCTTAGAATTGCTTGCAAGAAGGAAGGATAAAAGAGCGGGGGATGAGAGAGGGAGGAAAAGAGGCATGAAATGAATGATAGCTCTTGAACGCAGTTAGAAATGAGGGGGAGGGCCTTAGCTCAGTGGTAGAGAGTCTGGTTTCCATGCATAAGGTCTCAGGACAGGTTCTCAATCCCCAGTATCTCCAGGCATAACTCAGAGAGACTCATTGTCTGGCAATTCTGAACCAGCTGCCATGAATGCTTAAACTGAGATTCCTGCATTGCAGGGGGTTGGACTGGATGACCCTTGGGTCCCTTCCAACTTAATGATTCTTACTTTTATGGGAAGGCAGTAGCAAGGCATCCAATGGCCTTTGCACAAAGGTAAAAATCCTAATTCAGTGACCCTAAATGGCCTTGGCCCAGTATACCCGAAGAAGCGTCTCCACCCATCGTCCATCCCAGACACTGAGGTCCAGCTCCAAGGGCCTTCTGGCAGTTCCCTTACTGCGAGAAGTGAGGTTCCAGGGAACCAGGCAGAGGGCCTTCTCAGTAGTGGCGCCCGCCCTGTGGAACGCCATCCCATCAGATGTCAAGGAAATAAACAACTCTCTGACTTTTAGAAGACATCTGAAGGCAGCCCTGTATTGGGAAATGGGTTAATGTCTAATGTTTTACAATTTTTAGGTGCTGTAAGCCGCCCAGAGTGGCTGGGGAAACCCCTGTGCAAGGGCCATTGGGTCAGTTGTTTCTTTATTCCTATTGCTTCATCAAACAACCGCTGCCAAAATGGGATTTTAAGCACCACTCCACTGGAGGCTTAAGCTGGCCTGTTCTACACTGGAGTCAGTAGAGTACTGTTCAGTACTGGCTGCTGTTGGCTCAAAGTGGAAACAGGGCAACTGCTGGCAACATATGATGTTATAGTTTGGGTGTTTGTGGGCTCAGGGGTGAAGGGCATATATATGAGTTAAGAAAGCAAGCAAGCAAGCAGGAAAACCACTCTTTCCCGCTTGTCCCCCACCCTGGTTGCTAACTAAAAAAACAAGCCCTGCACAGTGTCAGATCCCAGACTTTGGCATCTCCTTATCCCAGCCATCAAGGAACCCCCAAAACTGTCTCCAGCAGCTACAGTTCCCCCTGCCATTGGGTTTCTTCCTGCTCAGCTCTTCATTTTTTTTAAAATATATTTTTATTAATTTTCCAATTAAAACCAATTATATCACATTCATTATTTCAAATTATACACATATATATATCAATCAAACCGAATGTCATGCCAAATCGTCTAAAGAATTTTTTATTTGGGTTCCCATGCTTCAAGAAATTGGGGATTCCTCGCAACCGTCCACTGCCGTCTTTTTTCTAAAGTTCAAATCGTCCTCCAAGTTCGTAATAATCCAGATCTTCCCCTTACAGTCACATAGATGTTTTCCACTTTCAACCGATTGTTTCCCAGCTGCTGAGATAAATATCAAACAAGGTTTCACAAATGTTCTTTCTCCTGTGTGGGTTAATCAGTCCAGCCTCCCCATAAATCTTCTTAGTCTGGAGCTCCCTGTTGCGTTGAAGTAGCGCCATCTTAAAAAACTCAAATCACTTTCGTTTTCTCTCATAGCCATGAAGATTAACGATCTTTATAAAATTTACAGCTTTTCCAGGCAGAAGACCCAAACATCAAAACCATAAACTCTTGGTAAATTAATGGATCTCCTTGCCCTATAGCTGAACTTAGCTTCAGGTCGCTGCTCCAATTCAAAGTGCGTCACAGCTCATAAATCCTCCGAACGCGTCCAGGACTCCTTCCGTCCGACTAGGGGGGGGGGGCTTTTCTCATCGGCAACTCCACATCTTTAAAAAATATGCTCAGTAACAACAGTTTATAAAGTTCAACTCACACAGTCTTTTGCTTCTCTTTCACTCCAAACAAGCCAGGACATCGCGTCTGGGAAGGTACGAAGTAACTCATATGAAGAAAAATAAAAAAAAAACTCAATTCCCTTATCGCTCCGTCCCCATCAATCCTTCTTCCAGATGATATACAGCCTTTGACTCCTCTCCCTCAGCAGCATAAATTTCTCAGCAGTAAACAGCGCTTCTTCCCCTCCTTCTGAAGTATGTCCATAGTTTTAAGCCTAATTATCTTCTTTAACCATGGAAATCCCCGCCATGCAGATTAGCGTCCGGGAGTCCTGGCCCTCGTAAGTGCTTTTCAGCCCAAGCTCCCCCCACTCCATAAACAGTCGGAGTGGGTCTGGGGGCATCGCGGGCCAGCGGCCCCTCTCCGTAACCCCCGGAGAGGGTAGGGGGTTGCCATTTACTCCCCTAGCAACCGCCAAATTCCTTACGAAGGTCAGAGGGATGGAAAACAGGTCCGCCATTCCTGCCGGCGGAAACCGGAACCCTTCCTGCTCAGCTCTTCAGTTCAGGTTCTGCTAAGTTCTCACAGCGATGATTCACTATTCTCCATAGCTTATTGGTAGAACATTATCGTAATCTCAATGTTGTGGGTTTGAGCTCCATGTTGGGCAAAATATCCCTGCATTGCAGGGAGTTGGACTACTATATGATCCTCGTGGTCTCTTCCAACTCTACAATTTTGTGATTCTGTTAGTTCCCTTAGTTTAGAAAAATATCACAGGACAGGCTCCAGGTCTTCATTCACAGCTTCTAGGTTTGTTGCCCTTCCTTTTCTAAATTGATCACAGGCTCTGCAATACAAGCTCAGGGATGCTCCCAGGCTGACAGCTATTAGGCCCTGAACAGACTGAGCTAGGTAAACTGAGGCACACAAGGCTTCCAGATACAATGAAGGACAGTTTGTGCCTTGCAATTATTCCAATATTGCCAGGTCTCCTAAAAATACCAGTAGATCTAATGAAATGTGTGCTCATCTACCGATTGTCTAAAAAAAATACATTCGGATGAGACAAATCTACTAATATTCGGCTTTACATTTTTCAATGAACTCTGCTAGTTGCTCCCTCAGCCTGGTGACTCCCTGGAGTCAAAACAGAACCGGAGTCGGATTGGCAGTTGTGCTCAGAGTGTTCTGCAGAATAGCACCCCCCCCCCGGTCTCTCCTTTCTCCTCTACCCACTATGTGAGTCAGGGAGGCCAGAATCCGGGGACTCACACCCCACCCTAAAGATCTCCGGGTTGTGGGGGGCGGGGGAGGGCAGCTGGCTGGGCAAGAGAGGAGGGGATTATTGGTCGCGGCTTTGTCATCGCCCCCCCCCCGTCAGAGGATGAAAGTTCTTTTCAAAAGTACCGACCGAGAAGAAAGGAGGCGCCGCGCTTTGGTCACAGCCGCGGCAACAAAAGCTGGCAATGAGGTCACCGAAAGCCGCGCTCCGGTTTCGCGAATCTCCCCACGAAACGCCACGCGGGAGGCGCCTCGCCTGGCCGTCAAAGGGACGCGCGGGGCTTTCGTGCCTCGTCAGACGCCAGCGAGGAGGTCCTGTCTTACTGATTGATTGATTGATTGATTGCATTTATATCCCACTTTTTTTTCTCCTAGGAGCTCAAAAAGTGGGCTCCACGGTTCTTATATCCCACTCCCTCAATTGAACCCCACAACAACCCTGCGAAGTAATGCTGAGAGGCAGGGACTGGCCCAAGATCACCCAGGGAGCTTGAATGCGGAGGCTGGATTCGAACCCAGGTCTTCGTAGGACACGCTAACCACACACTGGCTGCACGCTGTCCCGGAGCGCTGCAATAGTTTTTACCACCGCCACGTTCCTTTTTTTGCAGCCCCAACCCCTCCCTTCTCGGGACCTTGTTCTACAGTACAGTATAGTCAAGAAACACAACGTATTTTCTTGGGTGGCGGAACATTGCAGCAGATGCGCGACGTGCCCGGAATGCTGCGAATAGAATGGGTGGGGCGCGGGGGAGGAAAACCCTCTGGAACCCCCAAAAACGTTCCATTCGAATGTTCGGAAAACAACAAGGCAAGCAATGGGGGACGTTCCAACGCTGCTGGAGGTATTCCCCCGTTAGGAATTGGACCATCCACCCATCCATTCATTCATTTATCCATCCAAGGAGCTCAAGGTTGGCTACATCTTTCTCTTCCTCCCCATTTTGTACTTTTTCTCCCCCATTTTGTTGCTACCCTGTGAGGGAGGTCAGGCTGAGAGGTTGTGACCCGCCCTAGAGAGTTTCATGGCAGAGCAAGGATTTGAACCCTGGTCTCCCAGGTCCTAGTCCAACACTAATCACTAGAGCATGCAGGAGTAAAAAAAAATTTTTTTTTAAATGCTATTGTTACTTATTTGGTATTTTAAAAATTGGTAATTTAAAAATTGGTATTGTTACAACACAAAAACGGGCCTTTTCTGTGGTGGCCCCGTTTGTGAAATGCTCTCCACAGAGAGGCTCACCTGGTGTCTTCATTACATGCCTTTAGGTGCCAGGTGAAAACATTCTGCTTTACCCAGGCCTTAGGCCATTATACAATCTATGGCATTTTAAATGTAGGGGGACAGTTATTTTCTGTGATTGTTTGTTGTTTATTATATGCTATGTAAATTATGTTTCTAATGTTGTGCACAGCCCTGGGATCTTTGGCTAAATGGCAGAATAGGAAGAACTTCCTGACAGTGAGAGCTGTTCGGCAGTGGAATTTGCTGCCAAGGAGTGTGGTGGAGTCTCCTTCTTTGGAGGTCTTTAAGCAGAGGCTTGACAGCCATCTGTCAGGAATGCTTTGATGGTGTTTCCTGCTTGGCAGGGGGGTTGGACTGGATGGCCCTTGTGGTCTCTTCCAACTCTATGATTCTATAATAATAATAATAATAATAATAATAATAATAATAATAATAATTCTGTCACCCCTCAAGGAGCTCAGGGCAGTGTTCCTCTCCCCAACCATTTCAACCTCACACCAACCTTGCAAGGTGGGTGAGATTCACCAGATGGTTCTCAAACACCCCCAAGAGGCAGATCACAGCAACCTCTTTATGGACGCCTCGTTTGATCAAATAGTGTTTCCAGCAAGAAAAGGTATAAGGAGGGGAGCAGTGGAGGGCAGGGGTAGCTGCTTCTGACTTTGCTTGATTGCTGCTAAGCACTTCTCCTGGGGCAGATTTCTAAAGAAAAAGCCTTGGAGAGAAGGAGGCGAACAAAAAGGTGTCTCCATCCTTTATCCAGACAGATGTGCAAAACAGCAGCATATGGTTCATAGCAGGGTGGAAGGGGTTAATACAGAGAGGAAATTCATCTTAATTGGACCATGTTGTTTAGGGCAGTAGATGTAGCGATGGGGAAGATTTTATTTTATTTTTTAAATAGCCCCTCCGTATGGCACACACAAACCTATATAGACACAGACCTACACACACACACACCCCAGGTCTTTTCCACCTTCAGCAACACAAACTGGCTTTGATCACCTGCCCTCAATTCCACAATTGAATCAGAGCTATTTGGTGGGAAATCACAGGCATTTTCTGCCATTTCACTACCTTTCTTTTGCAGGGCGAGTTCAATTGTGGACCTGCTCTCAGGTGTATGCTTGTGTTATTCTTCCCTCCTCCCTCCCCCACCTTTATTATTGTTATTATTATTATTATTTTACAAAACTCTATTCACAACAACCCAGAAAAGCCAAACAGCATGGATTTAAACCTGGAGCTTCAGTCCTAAACTCAAGTATTGATTCACACTTTTCTATAGCTGTGCAAAGTTTACGTACAGCCTCTGCAATTGCAGCAGAGGGAAGTCTTTTAGTGGCAGTCCTAAACACAAGCCATTGGAAATGGGCCTGGAAGTGTCCTCTGGCAGGATTCTGCCAAATGGGGGGTGTCTCATAGGTCACCTGTATGTTGCTAGGTAATTAAATGTTGCCTATGCTAATTTGTAGAGTGTGAGAGGTGGTTGTTTTCCTTTGGCCTGTTCAAGCAGCGCTCTTCTTAAGTTCTTTTGACGTATGAAATTGTATCTAGTGAATATATTCCTGTAGAATCTCCTTAAAGGTAAAGGTAAAGGGCCCCCTGACCATTAGGTCCAGTCGTGACCGACTCTGGGGTTGCGCGCTCATCTCGCATTATTGGCCGAGGGAGCTGGCGTATAGCTTCCAGGTCATGTGGCCAGCATGAGAAATCCGCTTCTGGCAAACCAGAGCAGCACATGGAAACGCCGTTTACCTTCCCACTGTAGCGGTTCCTATTTATCTACTTGCATTTTGAGGTGCTTTCGAACTGCTAGGTTGGCAGGAGCTGGGACCGAGCAACGGGAACTCACCCCGTCACAGGGATTCGAACCGCCGACCTTCTGATCAGCAAGCCCTAGGCTCAGTGGTTTAACCCCAGCACCACCTGGGTCCCTTAAGGAACAAATATAGAGTCTTTAATTATCCTTATTGCATAATCCGGGCAATGTGACAGGTATAGTGATGGGAATGCGAAGTGTGTGCAAGAACATCACACATTTTATACTGTGGTTTCCTTTTTCTTTCTTTTCTGTACATGATCCTAGATCAGTGTTGACAATAAATAAAGATTTAAAATGAAACGAAACAGAAAAATAGCTCCAAGGGACACCTGCACCTGTGGAGATCGAGCTATTCTTCCATTCTTCGGGAGGGGGGGGAAGGTCTTTCTGCAATCTGAAAAAAAAGAAGGAAGAGCCACAGGGGAAATGTAGGACGGCCATGATTTGTGTCGTGTGCAGATCCTGTGAACAGCGAGTGAACAAAGCAAAAGTTCCATATTAAATGCAAGGGTGCTTTCAGAATGGTGCTATTTTTAGGTGGAATTCAATCACATACTGGCAAATTCAGATTTGCGGTATTAATGTGGATTTGGTGCTCATGTGCAACAAACCTGCTTCCTCTACAAAATCGAACTGTTTGCTGTAAGGAAAGTGATGGAGAGATGTACTGGAAAGTGTGGAATAACATTTGATTGACCTGACATTGCATAGCGTCCATGCAATGCGCTCTTCTTGGGGCTACCTTTGAAGGTGACCTGGAAACTACAACTAATCCAGAGTGCGGCAGTAAGACTGGTGACTGGGAGCGGCCGCCGAGCCCATATAACACCAGTCCTGAAAGACCTTCATTGGCTCCCAGTACGTTTCCGAGCACAATTCAAAGTGTTGGTGGTGACCTTTAAAGCCCTAAACGGCCTTGGCCCAGTAGACCTGAAGGAGCGTCTCCACCCCCATCATTCAGCCCAGACACTGAGCTCCATCTCTGAGGGCCTTCTGGTGCTTCTCTCACTGCGAGAAGTGAGGTTACAGGGAAACAGGTGGAGGGCCTTCTTGGTAGTGGCACCCGCCCTGTGAAACGCCCTCCCATCAGATGTCAAGGAAATAAACAACTCCCTGACTTTTAGAAGACATCTGAAGGCAGCCCTCTTTAGGGAAGTTTTTAATGTTTGATGTTTTGTCATGTTTTTAATATTCTATTGGGAGCCGCCCAATTATTATTTTATTAAAAAAAAAGGAATAAATGCCCATAAATAGGCAACATAATGTAATTTAGGAACATAGAAAACTGCATTATACTGAGTATAAAACTCATAAAACTGAGTCTATCTAGTTCTGTATTTTCGATACTAACTGGCAGGGTTTCAGACAGGGGTTGTCTTTCAGCCCCCCTGCCTAGAGATTATCTAGCTGATGTACCTCAATATTGCCTGAACTGTCTGTCAGCAGTTGTCCTGGATGTCAGGCAGGGGTCTCTCCTAGGGTTAATCCTTGGGAGAAAAAAATGCCCCCCCACTCGGCCAGCTCAGAGGGTCCTCCAGTGCTAAGTTCTGCATCATTTTAGAGTTGTAGGGATGTGTATAGATCAGGCATAGGCAAAATCAGCCCTCCAGCTGTTTTGGGACTACAATTCCCATCATCCCTGACCACTGGTCCCGTTAGCTAGGGATCATGGGAGTTGTAGCCCCAAAACATCTGGAGGGCCGACTTTGCCCATGCCTGGTATAGATGCTAGGAGAGGATATATTTATTAGATACAGCTGCCTTTGAAATTATTCAACCCCTCATTGCAAAGTGGGTTTATTATCAGCCTTTACAGACTTTCAGCTGTTTGCAATGAGCAAATCAAGCAAAAGCAATTGAAATAGCTCAGCACAACGGATGCTTCAAGTGGTTCCCCCCAAATTCAGCTGAAAATGCAATCAGCACTGGCGCCACCTACTGTTGGCCTCCTTGCCTGCCACCCTACCAGAGCCAATGGGCGCCAACTGATGGAAGGGGAAGCAGAAGAAGATGGAACCATCCCCCCATAGACTTCTCTCCTTTTCCATTACAGGTTGCTTCCCATTCCATTCTGCAAGCTCACAAGCAAACTGCTCCAGGCAGTTATTAAGGGGCAATCCGTGGCACGCAGTATTCGAAATAACAGGCTCCATTCAGGATCTCAGCACCCTGGGTAAACATGTGTTCATTGGCTCGGAATACCTTTCAATGACACCCGCCATTTACCACGATGGAATCATTTGTATGTAATGGATAATTGCTCGGCAATTAAACAATTTGGAAGCCATGAGGCAGGCTCATTAGAGTAGAAACAAATGGAAGGCGGATTGGCCTTTGTGAACACAGCCGCCACCTCGAGATTACTCGACAGAGTTGCTCAACGAAAACACGCAGACTTCTCTCTCTCTTTTCGAACTAGGTTTTTTTGGAGAAAGGGAGATTGTCACCCACCACCTCCAAACTCCGGATCCAAGTTTCCAATCCCGATTTGGGAAATGGCCAGGGCCATTTCCTATCTGAAGGAACAACATTTTATATCACTGTCATAGAAACAGAGAATTGTGGAGTTGGAAGGGACCCTGAGGGTCAACTAGCCCAACCCCCTGCAATGCAGGAATCTCAGCTGAAACATCCATGGCAGATGGCCACCCAACCTCTGCATAAAAACATCCTCAACCTCCAGAGGAAGACTGTTCCACTGTCTGTTATTTTAGTCTCCCTGTATGTGGGGGGCGGAATGTTACATTACCACCTAGAATGGGGTTGCCACCAAAAATAAGAGCCCTGAGTCCAGTTCTTCCCTCCTCTTCCAGTGTATCTCACCCTGTTGTCATCATAGTGTCCATTTCTCCAACCTCATTGGCTGCAGGTAGAGGGGATACAATGAAGTCAAGAACATGAATCTGAATGAGTTGCAATAGAGGGGGAATCCAACCGGGGGCTGCCTTTTTGGGTGGCAGCCCTCCATTCTTGGGAATATGACATTTTCAGTAGCAACTCTGCCTTCTTTGTACTGCTTTGGTTCCGGGCTCCCACTCATTTAATCCCCACAAGAACCCTGTGAGTTCGGGCAGGCTGAGAGCGAGCAACTGGCCCAAGGTCACCCAGTGAGCTTCGTGGCCAAGTGGCGATTTGAGCCTTGGTCTTGTAGGCCGCCGTCTGGCTCCCTAACCACAACACCACCATTGGCTGTTGGAAGTTGTCTGGGTGGTTCTCAAAGCACGATCATGTCTGAATCCCTCAAGTAACTGCAGTCCTCCCCGCATTGAAACCAGATCACTGAACAATGTTGAAAGAATGCATTGGAATTTTATTCATCTCCCTCTTCCACCCCCACTCTCTCCTCCTCTGGTGCTGCTTTTTTAATTGCCATGACATTGAGAAGACCTCATTGCCAGGTGTGTAAACTTCCTCTCTCTCTCTCTCTCTCTCTCTCTCTCTCTCTCTCTCTCTCTCTCTCTCTCTCTCTCTCTTCTGACACATCATTGGCAAGACACACTGGGAACACAGCAAGCGAGGTCAAGGTCACGACTGAAGAAAAACCAAACAACATCACAATCATGTCAAGGTGAGTTTTCTCTTCCTGGTCACCTTGGCCAGATTAACTGCAGCCTTCCATAAGGCTGTGAGCAAACTCTCAACTGTTTTAATCAGCTCCTAGCCACAGCTGCTTCATTGGTCAGCACCCATGTTCAGTCTGTTGTATAATTTCCAAGCAAAGGGTCTGCTGGTTTCTCTTTAAGGTTTCCAGACTCAAAAGAGAGCAGGGCAATTAAAGGCACAGAAGTCCTGTCCTCTATTGAGTCTGGCAACCCTAACCTTAATCCATTTCAACATGATCTTGACCAGGCATCCCCAAACTTTGGCCCTCCAGATGTTTTGGACTACAATTCCCATCATCCCTTACCACTGGTCCTGTTAGCTAGGGATCATGGGAGTTGTAGGCCAAAACATTTGGAGGGCCGCAGTTTGGGGATGCCTGATCTTGATAGTGAGCCTGTTCATTGATAAAGGCTGTTTTGCTCCCGGGGTGTTACTGGAAGAGGGAAAATAAAATAAAATAAAAATTGTAGAAGTGGCTGCTATTCCACTCCAAACGATTGTTTGTTGTTGTTGTTTAGTCGTTTAGTCGTGTCCGACTCTTCGTGACCCCATGGACCATAGCACGCCAGGCACTCCTGTCTTGCACTGCCTCCCGCAGTTTGGTCAAACTCATGTTCGTAGCTTCGAGAACACTGTCCAACCATCTTGTCCTCTGTCGTCCCCTTCTCCTAGTGCCCTCAATCTTTCCCAACATCAGGGTCTTTTCCAAGGATTCTTCTCTTCTCATGAGGTGGCCAAAGTATTGGAGCCTCAGCTTCACGATCCGTCCTTCCAGGGAGCACTCAGGGCTGATTTCCTTAAGAATGGATAGGTTTGATCTTCTTGCAGTCCATGGGACTCTCAAGAGTCTCCTCCAGCACCATAATTCAAAAGCATCAATTCTTCGGCGATCAGCCTTCTTTATGGTCCAACTCTCACTTCCATACATCACTACTGGGAAAACCATAGCTTTAACTATATGGACCTTTGTCGGCAAGGTGATGTCTCTGCTTTTTAAGATGCTGTCTAGGTTTGTCATTGCTTTTCTCCCAAGAAGCAGGCGTCTTTTAATTTCGTGACTGCTGTCACCATCTGCAGTGATCAAGGAGCCCAAGAAAGTAAAATCTCTCACTGCCTCCATTTCTTCCCCTTCTATTTGCCAGGAGGTGATGGGACCAGTGGCCATGATCTTGGTTTTTTTGATGTTGAGCTTCAGACCATATTTTGCGCTCTCCTCTTTCACCCTCATTAAAAGGTTCTTTAATTCCTCCTCGCTTTCTGCCATCAAGGTTGTGTCATCTGCATATCTGAGGTTGTTGATATTTCTTCCAGCAATCTTAATTCCGGCTTGGGATTCATCTAGTCCAGCCTTTCGCATGATGAATTCTGCATATAAGTTAAATAAGCAGGGAGACAATATACAACCTTGTCGTACTCCTTTCCCAATTTTGAACCAATCAGTTGTTCCATATCCAGTTCTAACTGTAGCTTCTTGTCCCACATAGAGATTTCTCAGGAGACAGATGAAGTGATCAGGCACTCCCATTTCTTTAAGAACTTGCCATAGTTTGCTGTGGTCGACACAGTCAAAGGCTTTTGCATAGTCAATGAAGCAGAAGTAGACGTTTTTCTGGAACTCTCTAGCTTTCTCCATAATCCAGCGCATGTTTGCTATTTGGTCTCTGGTTCCTCTGCCCTTTTGAAATCCAGCTTGCACTTCTGGGAGTTCTCGGTCCACATACTGCCTAAGCCTGCCTTGTAGAATTTTGAGCATAACCTTGCTAGCGTGTGAAATGAGCGCAATTGTGCGGTAGTTGGAGCATTCTTTGGCACTGCCCTTCTTTGGAATTGGGATGTAGACTGATCTTCTCCAATCCTCTGGCCATTGCTGAGTTTTCCAAACTTGCTGGCATATTGGGTGTAGCACCTTAACAGCAGCATCTTTTAAAATTTTAAACAGTTCAGCTGGAATATCATCACTTCCACTGGCCTTGTTATTAGCAATGCTTTCTAAGGCCCATTTGACTTCACTCTCCAAGATGTCTGGCTCAAGGTCAGCAACCACACTACCTGAGGTGTACGAGACCTCCATATCTTTCTGGTATAATTCCTCTGTGTATTCTTGCCACCTCTTCTTGATGTCTTCTGCTTCTGTTAGGTCCTTACCACTTTTGTCCTTGATTATGGTAATCTTTGTACGAAATGTTCCTTTCATATCTCCAATTTTCTTGAACAGATCTCTGGTTTTCCCCATTCTATTGTTTTCCTCTATTTCTTTGCATTGCTCATTTAAGAAGACCCTCTTGTCTCTCCTTGCTGTTTTTTGGAAATCTGCATTCAGTTTCCTGTATCTTTCCCTATCTCCCTTGCATTTTGCTTGCCTCCTCTCCTCCGCTATTTGTAAGGCCTCGTTGGACAGCCATTTTGCTTTCTTGCATTTCCTTTTCCTTGGGATGGTTTTCATTGCTGCCTCCTGTATAATGTTACGAGCCTCCATCCATAGTTCTTCAGGCACTCTGTCCACCAAATCTAAATCCTTAAACCTGTTCCTCACTTCCACTGTGTATTCATAAGGGATTTGATTCAGATTGTATCTTACTGGCCCAGTGGTTTTTCCTACTTTCTTCAGTTTAAGCTGGAATTTTGCTATAAGAAGCTGATGATCTGAGTTACAGTCAGCTCCAGGTCTTGTTTTTGCTGACTGTATGGAGCTTCTCCATCTTTGGCTGCAGAGAATATAATCAATCTGATTTCGATGCTGTCCATTTGGTGATATCCATGTGTAGAGTCGTCTCTTGTGTTGTTGGAATAGAGTGTTTGTGAT
This sequence comes from Zootoca vivipara, assembly GCF_963506605.1. Taxonomy (NCBI): domain Eukaryota; kingdom Metazoa; phylum Chordata; class Lepidosauria; order Squamata; family Lacertidae; genus Zootoca; species Zootoca vivipara. Next base: position 6,188,915 of record NC_083276.1, read on the forward strand.
GACCAGCTTGTTCTCTTGACAGAACTCTATTAGCCTTTGCCCTGCTTCATTTGAACTCCAAGGCCAAACTTGCCAGTTGTTCCTTTTATCTCTTGATTCCCTACTTTAGCATTCCAGTCCCCTGTAATGAGAAGAACATCCTTCTTTGGTGTCATTTCTAGAAGGTGTTGTAGGTCTTCATAGAATTGGTCAATTTCACTTTCTTCAGCACCGGTAGTTGGTGCATAAACTTGGATTACTGTGATGTTAAAAGGTCTGCCTTGGATTCGTATCGAGATCATTCTGTCATTTTTGAGATTGCATCCCATTACAGCTTTTGCCACTCTTTTGTTGACTATGAGGGCCACTCCATTTCTGCTACAGGATTCTTGCCCACAGTAGTAGATATGATAGTCATCCGAACTGAATTCGCCCATTCCCTTCCATTTTAGTTCACTGATGCCCAGGATGTCGATATTTATTCTTGTCATCTCATTTTTGACCACATCCAGCTTACCTCCACTCATGGTTCTTACATTCCAGGTTCCTATGCAATATTTTTCTTTACAGCATTGGACTTTCCTTTCGCTTCCAGGCATATCCGCAACTGAGCGTCCTTTCGGCTTTGGCCCAGCCGCTTCATCAGCTCTGAATCTACTTGTACTTGTCCTCCGCTCTTCCTCAGTAGCATGTTGGACGCCTTCCGACCTGAGGGGCTCATCTTCCAGCGTCATAACTTTTATATGCCTGTTGTCTTTGTCCATGGAGTTTTCTTGGCAGGGATACTGGAGTGGCTTGCCAGTTCCTTCTCCAGGTGGATCACGTTTAGTCAAAACTCTCCACTATGACCTGTCCATCTTGGGTGGCCCTGCATGGCATAGCTCATAGCTTCTCTGAGTTATTCAAGCCCCTTCGCCACGACAAGGCATTGATCCATGAAGGGGACTCCAAACGATAGCTTTTACTTATGAAACTGTTAGCAATCTTGCACATCATTCAGTTTGTCAAACAAACAAACGAAAACGCACGCTTTGGGGTTTTTGGCAACACACACATTTAAAGGTCATTGTCTGTTTTAAGATAAACACACACACACCAAATATAATTTGATTACACACCAGTACTGGGCATAGCTGCCAAGTTTTCACTTTTCTCGCGAGGAAGCCTATTCAGCATAAGGGGAAATCCCTGTAAAAAAGGGATAACTTGGCAGCTATGGTACTGGGTGGAAGTCAGAGCTTTCCAAACTGTTTGTCATCACACGTTAGTGTGTCGGCTGTAGTTTGTAGGTGTGTCACACGAACGCTCCCCATGCTCCTCCCAGGGCTGGAAAGGGGTTTGTTTGCTAGGAAATCCAAATTACTGTGTCATGAAATGATGCATGTCTAAAAAGTGTGCCGCCAACACAAAAAGTTTGGAGAGCTTTGTTTTAAATGCTTGCTTTAGTATAGAGCAGGCACCCCCTAACTCGGCCCTCCAGATGTTTTGGGACTACAATTCCCACCATCTCTGACCACTGGTCCTGTTAGCTAGGGATGATGGGAGTTGGTAGTTCCAAAACATATGGAGGGCTGAGTTTGGGGATGCCTGATAGGTAGATAATTCAGTCAGTTGAGCATGAGACTCTTAATCTTAGGGTTGGGGTTTCAAGCCCCACATTGGGGAAAAGATTCCAGAATTGCAGGGGACTGCACTGACCCTTGTGGTACTTTTCAACTCAAGAATTCGATGATTCTATGAAGTTGCATTGATTTCACTGGTGGAATGTGCTACATGTTCCAAGTCTTTCCCACTCAAATGCAACTCCAGGTCCCCTCCTAACCTCAATTTTGAGTCACACAAGGCACTGCTGGGTTCCCAAAAATGGGGAAAGACTGAATTAAAATCTTCTGCCTTGATTTACAATTTGAGCTCATTATTCGTTCTCATTGTCCGTCTCAAAATTTTTACATGAGAATAATACTGAACTGTGTGCTGAGACTCCAACTTGCCATCCACCCTGACCTTGGGAAAGATCAGACCCATAGTCTGGGAAGCCCTCCCACAGGGTGTGGCAGCAAGCAAAACCTCTCATGTGGTTTGTCCAGAGATTTAGAGGCATACTGCTCCTGAACATGGGTGTTCCATACAGCCACCATGACCAAAACCTGCCCTAATCCTCCACCAATGTGTCTAATCGTACGAAAATCCATTGGAGCCAGGTGCCATCACCTCTCTATGGCTCAAAGGCATTTTGCCCCTTTATCATTCCTTTGCATAGTTGAAGACTTGGCCCTGGTACTGAAAGCAGGAATGCAGCTCCAGTCTGAGTAATGAGAGAGAGAGAGAGAGAGAGAGAGAGAGAGAGAGAGAGAGAGAGAGAGGGGAGGAGGAGGAGGAGGAGGAGGAGGAGGAGGAGGAGGAGGAGGACGACGACAGGTGAGTATTTATGGGAAGGAGTGGAGGGAAAGGTAGGATGGAAATTGTGAAGTCTGCAGGCAATAAGTGCTCTCCATTAATATCTCTCGGGATAATCCTATTATTTTAATATAGCATAGGGTGGGAAGAGGGGCAGAATTTTGAGTGCCAACAATCCAATAATTGGCATGTTAGGGGATCGGCTGTGAACAGCTGGAACAGCTGGAGAGGACTCAGATGGTGTCCTGTATGCGGAGCAACAGTCTCAGAGGCAGCACTCCTTCTGGGTTTCCAGAAGTGGTCTTCCCCATCGTCTGCTATCAGGAGAGGCCAGGGATTGAACCCGAGACCCGCTAGATGCAATGCATGTGCTCTGCCATGGGTCTACAAGTTCAAGAAGGATACTGACAAGCTGGAACGTGTCCAGAAGAGGGCAACGAAAATGGCCAAAGGCCTGGAAACGATGCCTTATGAGGAACGGCGTAGGGAGCTGGGTATGTTTAGCCTGGAGAAGAGAAGGTTAAGGGGTGATATGATAGCCATGTTCAAATATATAAAAGGATGTCATATAGAGGAGGGAGAAAGGTTGTTTTCTGCTGCTCCAGAGAAGCGGACACGGAGCAATGGATTCAAACTACAAGAAAGAAGATTCCATCTAAACATTAGGAAGAACTTCTTGACAGTAAGAGCTGTTCGGCAGTGGAATTTGCTGCCAAGGAGTGTGGTGGAGTCTCCTTCTTTGGAGGTCTTTAAGCAGAGGCTTGACAGGCATATGTCAAGAATGCTTTGATGGTGTTTCCTGCTTGGCAGGGGGTTGGACTGGATGGCCCTTGTGGTCTCTTCCAACTCTACGATTCTATGATTCTACATGCAATCTCTTCCTGCAGCACTGAACTAGGTGTCAGGGTTTCCAAACTAGCTGTTTGGAAACCCAGAGACAAAGTAGAACTTCTCAGGTGATCAGTGTGAACTTTATCCAGGTGTCTCCAGTTCACTGTAAAATAATAATAATAATAATAATAATAATAATAATAATAATAATAATAAATCCCAGTACGGCTTCATAGATATCCAGCTGAATGCAATGTACAGGAACCCTGAAAAGTGCTTCATAATAAAGAGTTTGAGAATGTTGACTCCTCCTGTGCACACAAGCACAGGAAAAGTGAATAGCTGAGGTTTGGGGTGTGGCATCAAGACCTTTGTTCAAATCCCCTTGAAAAGAACACTGCGGGGTCACTTTACACAACACCTGAGTAACCCACGGCCAGGCCCATCGTTCCCACGTTCCTCAGACGGGAAGATCTCTGGAGAGATTGAATTGCCCACCTGTTTCCTTTGCATGCTCATTTCATAATAATGACGGTGTGGCAAGCAAGAGTCTTGAGATACAGCCGCCAGTTCCCGATTATGTTACAGCACAGGACAATGCTTAAGGAGGAAGCTGTAGTGCAAAGGGAGCAATTAGTGCATTCTTAGCGATGGGCACGCCTTCAGATAAGGGAGGCTCCTTCACCATGAAAGACGGGTAGGTTTATATAAAAGGGGAAGTCAAATTCTAAGCAGGTGGAGGATGCTTACTCGCTTTCGGAATTTTACTTGGCCGAATCATAAAGAGACCGAGAAGCTCCTTGCTACTAGGAAAGCGCCCTTCTAAGCACTACCTCGCTCTATGATCGGTTACTCTATGCCAGGGGTGGCCAACCCCCAAGAGACTGTGATCTACTCACAGAGTTAAAAAGTAGCAGTGATCTATCCCCCTTTTTTGGGGTTCAGGTCAAAGTTGTTGAGCTTTTTCAGGCAGGAGGTAAATTGTTGAGCTTTTTTTAGGGGAGCCACAGTTGTTCAGCTTCTATGGGGGGAGCCAATGATCTACGAGTGATCTACCAGTAGATCACGATCTACCTGTTGGACATGCCTGCTCTATGCAATGACACACACAAAGGATGGTATCCAGTGGTGGCTTTGCAGTAGCAGCTTGAACTTGTAGAAGGCAAGGCATCCCATTTCCAGCTCCTATATAAGCTCCCAACCCAAGCTGATTCATTGCTGAAGCAACAGTTCTCGTCCCAGTTCCAGCCTTGCCTTTCCACCTGGGGAAATGTAGAGTGGGGTCGTGCTCCCCCCCTCCAACATACCACAAACTAAACAGTGGCCCACCTCCACAAGCTGTTTCTCTGCTCAAAATTGTATCCTAAAGAGCAAGACCGGCCAAACTTGGGCATTCCACTTAGGAATTTTTTTAGAGAGCTATGGGCACCACCCATTCACCCCAGTCACAGAAGGGAGGGGACACCCACTTTCCCCCTGCCAGTCCATTTTCCTGTCTTACCAAATCCTAGCTTCTCAGTCACTTCCCTTTCAGCTGCTGGTCTCATCCTTTGAAAGTCCATAGAGCTGAAAGAAGAAGAGAGTGGTACTTTTGCAACTTCCTGCTTTACCTCTATGTACTTTCCAAGGAGGGGCAGTAGGGGAGACCCAGAGGCTTCACGGGTTCTGGGAGATGTCCTCAAGGTCACTTGGGGGCACCACCTTGGTAGCCCCAGTGAGAGGGGTTTCGTTTGCATGCATTTGTGTGTAATGCATAAAGGTAAAAAATTCCTTCCAGCAGCACCTTAAAGACCAACTAAGTTTTTTATTTTGGTATGAGCTTTTGTGTGCATGCACATTTCTTCAGATACACTGAAATAGAAGTCCCCAGATGCTTATATGTAGAGAAAGGGTGGGGAGGGGTATCACTCAGTGGGGTGGTGGAAATGGATGATTGACTGACTGATAGCTGTTGACGACTGTAAACGACTGCAAATGGTCTTGCATGAAAAAGCAAGGGGTGAGATGGCTGAAGATCGCTTTATCATGTATAATGAGATAAGAATCCAACGTCTCTGTTCAAACCAGGTCTCTCCATGGTCTTAAGCTTGGTGATGAGTTGCAATTCAGCAACTTCTCTTTCCAGTCCATTTCTGAAATTCTTTTGTAGTAAGACAGCTACTTTGAGATCTTGTATAGAATGTCCTGGGAGATTGAGGTGTTCTCCTACTGGTTTCTCTGTCTTGTAATTCCTGATGTCAGAGTTATGTCCATTTATCCTTTGGCGTAGGGTTTGGCCTGTTTGTCCAATATAGAGAGCTGAAGGGCACTGTTGGCATTTGATGGCATACACAATGTTAGAGGATGAGCAATTAAGCTCATATAAAAATAAAAAAACTTAGTTGGTCTTTAAGGTGCTGCTGGAAGGACTTTTTTTATTTTGTTTCAACTACGTCAGACCAACACGGCTACCTACCTGTAGCATAAAGGTAAAGGGACCCTTGACCATTAGGTCCAGTCATGGACAACTCTGGGGTTGTGGTGCTGATCTCGCTTTAATGGCCGAGGGAGCCGGCGTACAGCTTCCAGGTCATAGAAGAAGAGAAGAGTTTGGATTTGATATCCCGCTTTATCACTACCCGAAGGAGTCTCAAATCGGCTAACATTCTCCTTTCCCTTCCTCCCCCACAACAAACACTCTGTGAGGTGAGTGGGGCTGAGAGACTTCAAAGAAGTGTGACTAGCCCAAGGTCACCCAGCAGGTGCATGTGGAGGAGCGGAGACACGAACCCAGTTCCCCAGATTACAAGTCTACCACTCTTAACCACTACACCACACTGGCTCATGTGGCCAGCATGACTAAGCCGCTTCTGGCAAACCAAAGCAGTGCACGGAAACGCTGTTTACCTTCCCGCTGGAGCAGTACCTATTTATCTACTTGCACTTTGATGCGCTTTCGAACTGCTAGGTGGGCAGGAGCTGGGACCGAACAACAGGAGCAGGGCCGGCTCTAGGTAGAGTCCCGGTGGCGCGGTGTGTCAGGGTGCTGGGCCGGCAGGCAGGGCGCTGCATGGCAAAGCCGCGCGGAAACCATGCTGCACCCGGTGGGGGCGCCGGAGCGATCTCCACCCCTCAGCGCCAGGGCGCCTGACCTGCTCGAGATTGCCCTGAACAGGAGCTCAGCCCGTCGCGGGGATTCGAACCGCTGACCTTCTGATCGGCAAGCCCTAGGCTCAGTGGTTTAACCCACCGCGCCACCTACGTCCCTGTGTAATGCATAGTTTGTTCCTAATTGATTTCGAAAAGGTTAGCAAGCAGACTTTATCATCGCAGAAGGTGTCCAGGACCTTTCTTAGCAGGTAATGTCACCATGATCTTTTTCTGAGAAACCTACACAAGTGTAGGACTTGAAAAGTGAACCCATCCTTTCAAAAACTCTTCCCTAGATTTCCTGAACAGCCACGGATGAAGTCTACAGGGAGACTTGGAGAACGCTGCTTTAAACAAAGGCCCACAGAGAGGCTTCATTAACCCAATTAAGCAGGTGGATGGAGAGGGTCTCTCCGATCATTTACACCTTGCTAATGAAGTGTGTGGCGGTTCATCTCTTCCAAACAAGATACACTCAAGAAATGTCCTGGCACAGGGGAAGTGGAAATTAATTAATTGAAGGAAGGAGGTGGCGGCGGTGGCAGCAGCGATGAGATTATAACAGGGGAATCTGAACAAGGCAACAATAACCTTGTGCTGATTATTAGTCCCTCATGGGTGTCTCGTCCTTCCAAACCAATGGCTGAGATATCAAGTTACAGGAGACCAAACATGGCTTCAAACCACAAAGCATCTTTGCAACACAAGTGCAGCCAAGATCTTATCAGAAACACATTTTAAGTAATTGCTCTGCACTCCTCTTGTTCAAATCCAGCCTTGAAATCCGTTAAATAAAAATGAAAACTGTAGGTGGAGATCTTCATAACATACAAAGAGTATGAAGATTGCCACATTGAAACCTGGAGGACTTGCACGGGGATTTGAAGGAAGATGAGGAAGGAGAAGTTCCTGTGCCTGTTATCTGACCCTCAGTCCAGCTCGGTTTGGGGACAATGCAAAGGGTCATAGCTCATAGGTCAGTGGTAGAGCATCAGCTTTACCTGAAGAAGTTCCCAGGTTCAATCAATTGGGCTAGACTGACCAATGGTCTAGACAGCATCTTAAAAAGCAGAGACATCACCTTGCCGACAAAGGTCCGTATAGTTAAAGCTATGGTTTTCCCAGTAGTGATGTATGGAAGTGAGAGCTGGACCATAAAGAAGGCTGATCGCCGAAGAATGGATGCTTTTGAATTATGGTGCTGGAGGAGACTCTTGAGAGTCCCATGGACTGCAAGAAGATCAAACCTATCCATTCTGAAGGAAATCAGCCCTGAGTGCTCACTGGAAGGACAGATCCTGAAGCTGAGGCTCCAATACTTTGGCCACCTCATGAGAAGAGAAGAACCCTTGGAAAAGACCCTGATGTTGGGAAAGATTGAGGGCACTAGGAGAAGGGGACGACAGAGGATGAGATGGTTGGACAGTGTTCTCGAAGCTACGGACATGAGTTTGACCAAACTGCGGGAGGCAGTGGAAGACAGGAGTGCCTGGCGTGCTATGGTCCATGGGGTCACGAAGAGTCAGACATGACTAAACGACTAAACAACAACAACAACAGACCAATGGTCTGGCTCAGTATAAGGCAGGGGTGTCAAACTCAAATTCATCGGGGGCCGCATCAGCAGTTTGGTCACCCTCAAAGGGCCGGTTGTATCTGTAGGACAATGTGTCCACTCTTTATTATCATAAATTATTGTCACTGCATTCAATTATTACTGTTTTTTGTAATAATGTAAGTAATAACTAGCTCTGAAAGCAGAAACATAGTCAGAATAATGGCAAGTAGATATTCAAATGTACAATTATTGTACAATTTATTGAAAAATGATTTTTGGTAACTGCACTGGGTGGTGGAGGCTCGCTAGGGTTTCATGCAGGACCTTTGCAGAGCTACTAGAACCTGGAGATGCTGGGGTCCTTCTGCATGCAGGACAGATGTTCAGCCAGTGAGCCACCACCCTTCACCAAAGGGACTGGCTGAGGTTGACTCACTGGAGCTGCTCTCCTGGTTCCAGGGTTTAAGGGCCAGAAGTATAAAGCAGCATCCTATGTTTCTGAGGAGAGGGAGAGGGAGAGGGAGAGGGAGGGGAGGGGAGGAAGGAAGGAAGGAAGAAAAGAGGGAGTGGGAGGGAGGAAGGAAGGAAGGAAGGAAGGAAGGAAGGAAGGAAAGAGGGGAGAGAAAAAGAGTAGGAAATAAGGAAGAGAATAAAGAAGGAAAGAAAAAGAAAGAGGGAGAGAAGACGGAAAGGGAGAAAGAAGGAAGGAAGTAGAGGGAAAGAAAGAATAAGAATGAGGGAGAGGAAGAAAGTTGGGAAGGACGGAAGGAAGAAAGAAAGAAAGAAAAGAGGGAGCAGGAGGGAGAGAGGAAGGAAAGAGGTGAGATAAAGAAGAGTAGGAAAGAAGGAATAAAGAAGGAAAGAAAAAGAAAGAGGGAGATAAGACAGAGATAAAGAAGGAAGGAAGGAGAGGGAAAGAAAGAATAAGAACGAGAGAGAGGAAGAAAGAAAGGGAGGGGGGGTCGCCGCCTTGATTCAGCGCCAGAAAAGAGCGCGAAGGGACCCAGGGGCAAAAAGCATTTCCCCGGCCCCAGCTGTTTGTCGGCGCTTTGTTGGCACGGCGCTTCAGCAGCAAGGTCCCACTGCTGGGTCCCACTGGCTGGGGCACTCGGCGGGCCACATGACGAGGTCTGGCGGGCCGGATTTGGCCCCCGGGCCTTGTGTTTGACACCCGTGGTATAAGGCATCTTCCTATGTTCTTCGGGTCAAGCTAGATGTTATTTATCCTTTCTCTGTATCTGGAATTTCCAACATAACTTGCTTTTTCTAGAAGCAGGCAAGGAATAGGAGGGGCCATTGGATAGGACCATGACGTGATGGGAGGGACATCTAACTCTTCCCCACACCTGCTCTATGGCCCCGATCCAGGTTGTCCCCTGCAGCTGCTATTGGATGTGGAGGTGGAAGCTTCCAAGTAAACATATTTCAGTGGAGTGACCTGGACTGTGGCTGTGACACAGAAGGAAAGTCTCAAGGAACACATGCACCCACTGTAGTTCTGGTCCTAATTGGCTGCTTTTAAAAAAACAAATATTAACATTGAGAGCTCCAACTAAATATGTAGCTCGACCTGAAGTCTTAATGCTTGAGGTCCTTTAAGCATATACACCAGGAACTGAACCAAGATCTTCTGCGCACTGAGAAATGGGGACATAGGAGGTCGGCACCAGAGGTGCGGCTTTGGACAAAGATGTCAGGATATTCTGCAACCAGTTTAGGTCCTGAACAATTTAGGTTCAGGATACCTTCGGGACCGCTTGAACGCTTTTATCCCAGCTTGACCACTGAGGTCGCTTGTAGGACCATCTTTGGCAGTCCCCCGAGTTGGTGAGGCACACTTGACGTCAACATGAAACTGAGCCTTCCCTGTTATTGGTCCAAACTTACGGAATGCTTAGAATAATAGAACTGCAGAGTTGGAAGGGACCCAACAGAGGATCAGCAGGGGTCTTCATTTCCTAAATGCTGGCTGAAAACCTTTCTGTTCCACAAGGCTTTTGCAAAGAAAGAAAGAAAAGAAAGAAAGAAAGAAAGAAAGAAAGAAAGAAAGAAAGAAAGAAAGAAAGAAAGAAAGATTAGTTAGTTGGTGCCTTATCTGTGTGTTTTGTTTTTTATGAGGCTGTTCATTATTTGTTGTACACAGCTTTGATACATTTTATGAAATGGTGGAAAATAAGGGTGGGACTCAGTGTGGTGCTAAGTGGGGCTTGCACACACGCAATTGAGCAATGGAACTTCTTGCCCTCCTCCCTGCATGTGCAGTGGGGGATTCTCCCAACACTCCAGAGCAGTGGGGGGAGAAGATGGAGGGAAAGCCCCTTTGTATGATCAGACCTTGTTCCGCACAAGCAACAACTTATGTCGACTGGTTAGGTGACTGGGAGTGGCAGCCGAGACCATATAACACTGGACCTGAAAGACCTACCTTGGCTCCCAGTACATTTCCGAGCACGATTCAAAGTGTTGGTGCTGACCTTGAAAGCCCTAAACGGCCTTGGCCCAGTAGACCTGAAGGAGCGTCTCCACCCCCATCATTCAGCCTAAGGTCCAGCTCTGAGGACCTTCTGGCAGTTCCCTCACTGTGAGATGTGAGGTTACAGGGAACCAGGCAGAGGGCCTCTTGGGTGTGGCACCTGCTCTGTGGAACGCCCTCCCATCAGATGTCAAGGAAATAAACAACTATCTGACTTTTAGAAGACATCTGAAGGCAGCCCTGTTTAGGGAAGTTTTTAATGTTTAAAGTTTTATTCTGTTTTTAATCTGTTGGGAGCTGCCCAGAGTGGCTGGGTAAACCCAGCCGGATGGGGGGGGTATAAATAATAATAATAATAATAATAATAATAATAATAATAATAATAATAGTTGTTGTTGTTGAATCCTGCCCTCAGCATTTTTTTTAAAAAAACCAAATAAACAAACTAGGAAACCTTCATCTTTTTTTCGCTAAACAGTCTGGGGAAAAATACTTGTGATGTCTTGCTGGCTTCTCCTTCATCAGAATCCACCTGGAACCATTCCGAAAGTTATTAGCAGTGTTTGTACAATAATAATCCCCCAGTCCTTTGAGGAGCCGATTCTTAGAGCCAAGGCACTCCATACAACTTTCTGAAGAGCGAAAAGCTCAACCAGAAGCACAACTGTCGTCAAACTTGTTTATCTAATCCTACTGCAAAATGGAGCTCAATTCACTTTTCCCTGCCAGGGGTAATTTATGGTTTCACACAGTGCTTTTGACTGTTGGGGCCACCACACATAAAAAGAGTCGAGGAAATCAAGAAACACATACAAAGGATATTTCTAACTTCTTCTTCTTCTTCTTCAAATCACAATCACCAGTTTTGCCCTAGAGCAGCAATCCTAGAAAACTGAAATCTGAAAGCTGTGGTGAGGAGAGAGGGAGGGAGACAGAGAGGAAATAAATTATGAGCTGACTGAAGAAACAGAGGGATCTTGTACAATTTGGCTTGATGATTTTATTTGCAGAAAGAACTCCTCGTGGCTTTCCTGCACAGAGATATATTAATAATGCCACCCCCAGTCAGAGGGGTTTTTTAAGGTCTAGCAACATGAAATTAAAATTGGGCAGGCCAAGGTTAAAGGAGAAATTTGATCCAGTTTTCATCTAAAAGCAAATTTATCTAATTTGCACTTTGCTCAGTTGGTTAGAGTGTGCTGCAGATACTGCCAAGGTTGCAAGTTCGAAGGGGACAGCTGCATATTCCTGCACAGTGGTACCTTGGTTTACAAACACAATTGGTTCCGGAAGTCCGTACTTAACCTGAAGCGTACTTAACCTGAAGCGAACTTTCCATTGAAAGTAATGGAAAGTGGATTAATCTGTTCCAGACGGGTCCGCGGAGTACTCAACCTGAAGCATACTTAACCTGAGTTATGAGTGTAATTGGTTCCAGAAGTCCGTACTTAACCTGAAGCGTATTTAACCTCAAGCGAACTTTCCCATTGAAAGTAATGGAAAGTGGATTAATCCGTTCCAGACAGGTCCGAAGAGTACTTAAACTGAAAATACTCAAACCGAGGCATACTTAAACCGAGGTATGACTGCATTGTAGTGGGTTGGACTAGATCAGGCCTGGAGGCCTAATCCGGCCTGCCAGTTGGTTTATTGTGGCCCTTGCGGCAGTTTATTTTCTGCAGTAAAATCCTAAAAAAAGCTAAACAACTCCAAACCTAAAAAAAGGCCAACAACTTCTGGGGGGGGGGTTTATTAAAAAAAATCTCAACAACTTCTATCCTAAGAAAATCTGGCCCTCTTTGAAAAAAGTTTGGACACCCCTGGACTAGCTGATCCTCAGGGTCCCTTCCAACATGATTCTATGAGAGAACTGAAGCACAGCCGCGGTTTGAAATTCGGACTTCTCCAAATTTCGCAATGCCACTCTCCAGCCGAATCGTGTGTATAAAAATGCACTGACCTGGACAGAAAGATGCATATTGTGGTGAGCGTGCAAAATGAATTGCATTAGGAAAATTGCTTTGCAACCATGTGTTAGATGAGGGGAAATTGCATACAGAAACATTAGGAGATATTCACACAAAAAGGCTAATGAGTTTCCACGAGGACTTAAAAAAAAAACAAATTAAAAAACAAACAAATTCACGTTTGGCTTGCAACAAGCAGACGGAGAGAGACTGTACCATAATCCTCCCTGCTTCCCTGAATGAATCCTGTTGTTTCCGTGGTTGGGTTGGGGAGGGAGGGCGGGGGGGGGAATAGGGGACAGTAGGCTGAGAGATTAAGGCTGCATTCTGTGGTCGTCGTGGCACAGCAGGATTTGGGGTGCTCGCATCAATCCTATCAATTTCTGGCATCGTTTTGCCCTTACTCCTGGTAATTAATCTTTTCACGAATTGCTGTCACATTTGCAGCCATTTCATTAAGTTTCTCTCCATTTTACGTAACCACTTGCTGCATCTCGCATCTGCTCCAGCAACGGGGAAAGGTCACACCAAGGGGGTGGGCCTCAGCCCCTCCCTCCCCGCGCACCCCACCCCACTTGTTTTTCTCATTGCTGGACACAGATCCAGATAAACATGCTTACGTAACCGCTGCCTGCATGTCAGGAAAGCTACGGCTTCCAAAGCTGTAGGCAGTGGGGGGGAGTTGGGGTTAGAAATCCTGAATCAGTTTCTATACCCAGGATAATTCCTGTGAATGATTCCTAATGCAATCATTGTTTTCACCCTGTCTTCTGTAGAAGGGACACCATTCATTCATCATCATCATTTTCAAAATAGAAAATCCAGATTACGTGGCTGCAAAACTGTTCCATCCCAGGGGTTCCCATTTTGTCCTTTTCCCCCGGAACTCTTTGTGGCTTTTAAAATATATATACCGTATATATATATACAGTGCAATTGCAGCACCAGCTATTGAGGCTTCCCAGGGCTGCTGTCCCTTTCATTTCCCTCCTTATCCTTTTCTTTTGAAATCTGCTTCTCAACTTCTGCTCCTTTAATTAGTGGCTTCCTGTTCACTCATGTGGCCAAGGCTTTGGTGAGGCTGGTTCCAGACTGGGAGATTTGATCACAGCCCACTCCCCGTTTTCCTCGCTACATAGCTTTCCCGCAGGTTCACCCTCCTATTTCCCACCATGCCACTTTCTGCTCACCTTGAATGGGGAAAAAGGAAAATCAAGCGTGGAAGTGTGCCATGTCAGTTCCTGTTCCTTGCAGTGGGGAGTAGCTCTACTTACTGCCTTCGTCTTCACAGTCAAAGCAATTGCTCATTCATTTCTATTCCTTCCCCCCCTAATTTTTTAAAAATTTGATTAAATGGATGTGCTAGATGGGGCTGATGGGAGTTATAGTCGAAAACATCTGGAGGGCACCAGGTTGGCAAAGTCTGTTTTATGTGGAATAGAACCAGGGAGGACAGGGCCAAGAAAGGACTGCTTTCTGCTATACCACCACAACTGTTCCTTAAGCACGTCTTCATTTCGTTTAATTCCATTTCATGTTTCATTTGAACGCCACCTTTCTACATCATTGTGCTCAAGCTATAGTTTTGGGTTTTCGAGGACAGCCTACAAACACGACAAGCAATGAAAGAAACAAACAAAGAGAAACAGCTATCTGGAGATGGAATGAAAGGGACAGAAGGTTCAGTACCCTCTTGCAGACAGATTCCACAAAGGGGTTTTGGAAGTGAGAGGCACGTATTGATAAGGTAACCTCAACACAGAGAGGCATTTATCATTGGGCATCTATGAAGGTCACTATGGGACTCGTCAACCTGGGAAGGTAGAATCATAGAATCATAGAATCATAGAGTTGGAAGAGACCACAAGGGCCATCCAGTCCAACCCCCTGCCAAGCAGCAAAAACCATCAAAGCATTCTTGACATATGCCTGTCAAGCCTCTGCTTAAAGACCTCCAAAGAAGGAGACTCCACCACACTCCTTGGTAGCAAATTCCACTGCCAAACAGCTCTTACTGTCAGGAAGTTCTTCCTAATGTTTAGGTGGAATCTTCTTTCTTGTAGTTTGAATCCATTGCTCCGTGTCCGCTTCTCTGGAGCAGCAGAAAACAACCTTTCTCCCTCCTCTATATGACATCCTTTTATATATTTGAACATGGCTATCATATCACCCCTTAACCTTCTCTTCTCCAGGCTAAACATACCCAGCTCCCTAAGCCGTTCCTCATAAGGCATCGTTTCCAGGCCTTTGACCATTTTGGTTGCCCTCCTCTGGACACGTTCCAGCTTGTCAGTATCCTTCTTGAACTGTGGTGCCCAGAACTGGACACAGTACTCCAGGTGAGGTCTGACCAGAGCAGAATACAGTGGTACTATTACTTCCCTTGATCTAGATGCTATACTCCTATTGATGCAGCCCAGAATTGCATTGGCTTTTTTAGCTGCTGCATCACACTGTTGACTCATGTCAAGTTTGTGGTCTACCAAGACTCCTAGATCCTTTTCACATGTACTGCTCTCAAGCCAGGTAGCCCATCTAGGAGAAGGAAAACTCTGGTCCTAAACCTCAGCTGCCCTGTAGCTATACTCATTCTTGAGAAAGGCTTCAGGTGTTCCTCAATCTCTACCCATTGCCTTGTGGGACATCTTTGGGAGAAGAAAAGGCCAAGAAGCAAAGCCTACCTAAATGCGGAGTGGAGCCCCTAAGACAGTTGGATGGTGCCTTGTACAGGCATGCCTCCTTCCAGCAACTCCTACAGCCAAGCTGGTGCCAACTATATTGCTCTGCTTCCCTATGAAGAGTTTGTATTTGATATCCCGCTTTATCACTACCCGAAGGAGTCTCAAAGCGGCTAACAACCTCCTTTTCCCTTCCTCCCCCACAACAAACACTCTGTGAGGTGAGTGAGGCTGAGAAACTTCAGAGAAGTGTGACTAGCCCAAGGTCACCCAGCAGTTGCATGAGGAGGAGCGGGGAAGCGAACCCGGTCCACCAGATTACGAATCCACCACTCTTAACCACTACACCACACTGGCTCAGCCAGGCCAAGAGGGGGTTATTGTCATCTAAGGAGTCCAGGACCTCCATACACACTGCACTGCCCAGGCCTGCACCCTGGAGAGGTCACTTCAGTGCTGCAAACACAGGTGGGCAGCAGTTATGAGCTATATAAGTACAACATCAAAATGTTCTCATTTCACAGCTCCTCTTAGAAGTCTCATAGAACCGGGGCTTTTTCTTTCAGGCAGAACTCACCGGAAATGAGTTCTGGCACCTCTCAGGTGGGCACCCTTGCCATGATAAGGGAACAAGGGAGGCGTTCATGGTGAGTTCTAGAAAAATGTTGTTGTTGTTTAGTTGTTTAATCATGTCCGACTCTTTGTGACCCCATGGACCATAGCACACCAGGCACTCCTGTCTTCCACTGCCTCCCGCAGTTAGGTCAGACTCATGTTGGTAGCTTTGAGAACAGTGTCCAACCATCTCATCCTCTGTCGTCCCCTTCTCCTTGTGCCCTCCATCTTTCCCAACATCAGGGTCTTTTCCAGGGAGTCTTCCCTTCTCATGAGGTGGCTAAAGTATTGTAGCCTCAGCTTCAGGATCTGTCCTTCCAGTGAGCACTCAGGGCTGATTTCCTTCAGAATGGATAGGTTTGATCTTCTTGCAGTCCATGGGACTCTCAAGAGTCTCCTCCAGCACCATAATTCAAAAGCATCCATTCTTCGGCGATCAGCCTTCTTGATGGTCCAGCTCTCACTTCCATACATCACTACTGGGAAAACCATAGCTTTAACTATACGGACCTTTGTCGGCAAGTTGATGTCTCTGCTTTTTAAGGTTTGTCATTGCTTTTCTCCCAAGAAGTAGGCGTCTTTTAATTTCGTGACTGCTGTCACCATCTGCAGTGATCATGGAACCCAAGAAAGTAAAATCTCTCACTGCCTTCATTTCTTCCCCTTCTATTTGCCAGGAGGTGATGGGACCAGTGGCCATGATCTTAGTTTTTTTTAATGTTGAGCTTCAGATCATATTTTGCGCTCTCCTCTTTCACCCTCATTAAAAGGTTCTTTAATTCCTCCTCGCTTTCTGCCATCAAGGTTGTGTCATCAGCATATCTGAGGTTGTTGATATTTCTTCCGGCAATCTTAATTCCGGCTTGGGATTCATCTAGAAAAATAGCACTGCATAGAAACCTCCTGAGATGGGGTGTGCATATGCAGGGTGCCTATCTCACATTCTTAAGGACTAGAAACCTGCTCTTATACAAAAATCCTTAGAAAATGCATTTCTTAATTTTAATTTATTTTAATTTTGCACTTGGGCAGGCTTGCATTTAGAGATTCGCATTTCTGAATGGATATTCTTTTGACAAAGTAACCCACTGCCTTTCATTTGGCATTATTACAATTGTACAGAGATACGTTCTACTGAATTGTGTGGTGTTTGGTAGGGTCCCCCCCCCGATTCCCCCCCCTTTGGCACAGTGCCCTTCCCTGTTGTGAGTGGGGAGGTAAAATATTTTCATTACCTTCTCCCCTAGAAGGAAGGAAACTTCAAAGAGGAAGTGGGAAGGAGGTGAGCTTCTTAACCCTAATTTCCCTACCACCAACGTGGTTTGGCTGCGCATCATAAAATTAGTTTGCACTTGCTCCTTCAAAAAAATGGGGCGGGGGCATTGGATGGTTGCAGGTTTTTTGCTTGGTGGGTTTCGTGCAGCTTGTGTGTGCTTCTTTTTTAAAAAAAATCATATTGTAAACCTAGTGATTATTTCATGCTGTTTAAACTATATTTATAGCCTTTGATCATACATTAGAAGACCCGAGTCAACTGCTGATATGCTGGGGATATTGGATCCTTTGAAAAAGCTTCATTTCTCTTTGTTTGAAGATTTATGGCTGGCGTAACATTTCTGCACAGACGTTGTACCTTTGTTTTTGGATGTTTTCAGGGTGTGACAGCCATCTGACATGGGGCAACTCATCCGCAAGCAGGGGGTTAGCTGCCCCATCTGTGAATGGAGGCGAAACATTTACACAGAAGGAGAGCTTGCGTGTCCACGGAGGGCCAGTGCGGTGAAGCGGATTGTGTCTTGACATTGGGTTTGGGATTCAGACCCCTGCCCAACCATGAAACCCTTTGGGGGATATTGGGCCGGTTGCTACCTCTCTCGGTTTTCCCAGCGTTGTTGTGAAGATAAAATGGCAGCAGGAGGAACTGTGCAAGCTGACAGCTGATTAGTGGTGCTTACCCAGGTGGCGCTGTGGGTTAAACCACAGAGCCTAGGGCTTGATGATCAGAAGGTCAGCGGTTCGAATCCCTGAGACGGCGTGAGCTCCCGTTGTTTGGTCCCAGCTCCTGCCAACCTAGCAGTTCGAAAGCACGTCAAAGTGCAAGTAGATAAATAGGAACCGCTACAGTGGGAAGGTAAACGGTGTTTCCATGTGCTGCTCTGGTTCGCCAGAAGCGGCTTTGTCATGCTGGCCACATGACCTGGAAGCTATATGCCGGCTCCCTCGGCCAATAATGCGAGATGAGCGCGCAACCCCAGAGTCAGTCACGACTGGACCTAATGGTCAGGGGTCCCTTTACCTTTACCTTTTTACAATAGGTGCCAAGTTCCAGATTGAAAAATCTGGGGTCAGCAGTGCCGGAAGTGCGTAGAAGCGACTTCTGGTGCCGCTCTGCCCATTTCTAAAATGTCCGCATCGCCAGAAGTCACTTCTACGCATGTCCGGAAGTGCGTAGAAGCGACCTCTGGCACTGCGGACATTCTGGAAATGGGGACAGCGGCATCGGAAGTCGCTTCTACGCATGTCCGGAAGTGCATAGAAGCGACTTCCAGTGCCGGCATGGCACCAGAAGAACATGGCCTCCGGCAGGAGCTCCGTAATCCGGGGGAATACGGGGTATTTTGCCATTCAGGACACCTGCTGGAAATGGTAAGAAAATACGGGGGTTTCCCGGGGAAAACGGGGTACTTGGCAGCTATGGTGCTTACACAATCCTCTGCAAAGTGCTTTGCAAGAGCTGTTTCAGAAGCTCCTTTCAACATGCTATTTTGTGCTGAATCTCTGTTGGAAGAGGGCTCTATGGTACAGGAGATTGCAGTCAGATAGAACTAGCAAGCATAGGGATAGTGAATGAAGGGGTAAAGGACCACAGAGTTGTTTTGCTAGATAGTCTCAGCTAATTCATGCCCTCTAGAAAGGGGGGAGGAAGTGAAGCCTTTCCTCTTCTCTCCCCATCCTCTCTCTGCATCATATAACCAGTAAAGAAGGGTGTGTGTAATTTTGCTCCCGAGCTTACAGCACATGTTTGGAACTATATTCTGTATTTTCTACCCAAGAGTATCTTGCCTGTATATTTTGCTGCCGCATGGAACAATGCATGACTGAGGCCTTGAATCTGTAAGTAAATCATTTTAAACTTACTTAACAGTGTGTTGTCTGCTCATTGCAAGATGCATAGAAAGAGGTCAGCTGTCATATGCAGCTGAACAGGATAAAATGGTTTAATAACCTATATTCCTAACGCTAACTGTTGCTTAACTTCTGTGAATTCAATCTCTGCTGCTGGGGCTCTCTCCCTGCAGGAAATTGCGCAAAGCCCCACATTTCGAATCCAGGCACCCAGCAACTTTCTTTTGCTGCTCACCCACACATGTAATTTAATTTCCTCCCACAATAAGAGCTATGAGGAGCATCTGGTGAATGTGCAGAGGCAATGGATGGAAACCAGAGCAGGGGCGAGGAAGATCAGGTCTGGGACCAAATGTGGCCCTCCAAGCCTTTCTAACTAATCCTTAGGACTCTTGCCTCTTGCTTTGCCCTCAAATTGAGTGTTTTTGCCTGGCTGTAATGTCTCCTTGAACTCAATAGTTTCTGCATGCCTGGATGGAGGAAAGAGAGGGTGCGTGAGAAACTAGGCTACTGTACAAAAGTAGCATTGACTCCTGTTGCTCTGCTCACTTTTGCTTTTGGCCGTGCCCACCAATGGAACGTGGCCCTCGGAAGGTCGCCCAGGAGGGAATATGGTCCCTGGGCTGGAAAGAGAAGGTTTCCCAACCTCTGAGCAAGAAGGAATGATCTGTACTCCTTGGTTTTGCTGTCTGTGAAGGGCTCGTGTGGATCATCGCTTTGGTTATGCAGGATCACGGCAGGCGCCCTGGGAGGCTCAGTTGTCTTATTCCTCCACCGGAAGCACGTGTGGATCAGGGCCCTCATATCTAGGCTAAGATTGATTGCTTTGCTTTGCTCCAAACACACAAACATCGAAATGGGTAACAAGATTAACAGATTAAGGAGCCACAGAACAGCCTGCTAAGTCTAGGCTTTCATCTCAAACATGTGTATTTCCCCCCCCCCCTTTCCTCTTACGTTTAAAAACCCTCTTTAAAAACATTGAATAATATGTTTATAATAGAAATATACTGCCACCACACTGAATACAAGCTTGCTTGTTTTAAGAGAGACCAGATATGCATTTTAGGTCCAAAATCTGCACGAAACAAAAAGGATGTATTAAAATGAATCCGAGCTTCGTGTCACTTTGTGGGGGAAAGTGGGTGGCCATGATCCATGATTACTGCAGAGATAGATAGATGATAGATGATAGATAGATAGATAGATAGATAGATAGATAGATAGATAGATAGATATTAGAGCCCTATTTAAAACTTAGAGGGTTGGAGAGGCCCCTCTTGGCTAAAAAAGTTAAACCTCTCAGATTCCTGTCTCCTTTAAGGGAGAAAAGTGCGTTTCTGTCTGTTGGGAAGGGCAAATAATTGTCCCCAGAGACTTCACACCTCCCCCTCCTGAATTTGCATCTGCTTAAATTATTATCGACATTGAAGATGACTCTTGAACAGATTGCGTAACTGTTGCCCAGCTAACGTGCCCAAGTGTGGCACTAATTTAATTTTAATTTTACAGTACGGGGTTTGCCTCAGATCCGCCCCAGCTGGCTGGTGCCCATCAGCTGTCAACAGAACTATCACTAAGCCATGCTGGGCTAAGTCAGGATTATAAATGAAGAGCTGCCATGTGCTCCAAATCTTCTTATTTGACTAGCCTGGAAGGTATGCGGCCGCAAAATTTGATTGGCAGCCCGCTTCATTCTGTCAATCGACTTGGAAGGCCTGCGTCCCGATTGGTCCTTTCAGCGGCTGTATTGACTGTCACCTGCTGACTCCAGCACGTGCCTGACCTCCGACCCGTCCCCTCCCCTCCCCGGCTTCTCCCCCTCCCCCTCCCTTCCCCCTCCCCTCCTTCGGTTACTAGCTCCCGAGGCTGCCTGGCTAACTGTGTCGCTCTGGTGGCACGTGGATCCTATAGGGCATATGGCTGGCTAGCTGTATGCGGAATCAACCGAAGCCAAGCAGCCTCGCGCTGTTATCACAGCAGATGGGGGGAAAGCATGGCATTCAATATTTAGACAGATGCCACCTCCTTATCCCACCTGTCTGGAACTTGGACGTTGTACAGCATGAACTGTCTGCCTCATTATCAAAGGAGACAAAGGGTGCCTTCATGGAGCGCAAACTGGAGCATCATATCGGCAAGGCATGCACAGATATTAATTGCTGACCCCTCTCAATGAAGGGGGGGGGGGGGAAAGGCTCAGAAGCATCTTTGCAATAACAAGGGGAGGAGGACCGGAGTCTCTCCAGCTGCTTTGCCTAGCTCTTTAGCTAGGTTGGCTTGGTGCATTGAATCAGACGAGGAGGAAAGGGTGGTGGGTTTTTTAAAAAATGTTTTCAGGATTATTATTATCATCATCGCCGCCACCATCACGGTTATTATTATTATTATTACAATTATAAAATCACATTTGAAAAATGACTGCAAAGTTCCTTCCATTAAAGAGCCCAACCTTTCCATCTAACAATCAGGGCTCTATTGTGTCCTGCCCTTTCTCGCAAATTTTCTCTTTGCCTCGCAGTAGTCAACAGTTCTTTTAAACAGCCAGACACTGGAAAAACACTCTCTGCGAGGGTGCTTATTATATTCCGCATATTTTTACACAACAATTTATACCTCCCCCACACCCTCCTCTTTTCCTTTCTTTCTTTCTTTGACTTTGTTTAAAAGGGGAAAGAAGAAAGAGAATGGTAGCATGATTCAAAAGAAGTGGGGGGGGGGAGAGGGAGAGATAACAAAGTTCCCATTACCTGCTGCGGTTCCATACTTTTTTATACTGGGGAAAGTGTTTGGGGATTGGGAATCGTGGCGGGCGGCAGTTGGGGGGGGGAGTAGATAGAACATGGTTTGCGGCAATCAGTTTATATAGAAATCAAGCACTGGTGCGATTTATTTCTCGCCACTCTTCCTCCCGAGGGCTCCAGTTATCCCTCCTGGGAGATTCGACATCCCAGCAGGTTAGAGTCCAGAACCGTTTGACGCCGGCAATAGAAGAACTGTGCTTTTTACTGAAGGAAAAGGCTATCAATGGCTACCAGCCATGATGTCTGTCCGCTCTGAGCAGTAGGCCTCCCCAAGCACAAGTGAGGAATAATAGAACTATAGAATTGCAGAGTTGGAAGGGATGCCAAAGGCCATCCAGTCCAACCCCCTGGAATGCAGGAATCTCAAGTAAAAGCATCCATGGCAGATGACCATCCAACCTCTGCTTAGAAACTTCCAAGGAAGGAGAGTCTACCGCCTCCCGAGGGAGACCGTTCCACTATCAAACAGCTCTTACTGCCAGAAAGTTTTTTCCTGATGTATAGTCAGGAATCTCCTTTCTTATAGATTCATTGCTTTGGGTTCCACCTTCCAGAGCAGGAGAAAACAGCAAGAGCCTGCTGTTGCACTCAGATTCTGATCATGGGCTCCCCATCGCAGCATCTGTTTGGCCACTGTGAGAGCAGGATTCTGGATTAGAGGGGGCCTTAGACCTGATCCAGCAGCCGCGCTCCTCAAGAGTGCATATCTAAGTTCTGCTCGCAAAAGTTTAGATCAGAGCTCTACAGTGGCCCAGCAAACCTGCTGTTGTCATAGTGTGGATTGGACCACATTCCACTCATGTCTTGCTGACTGGGCTTCCTACAGGGACATCTGGTTGGTCACTATGAGAATCTGAGCTAGATTCTTACCTTCCAAGTCCCGGACTGCAGAATCCGGAACTGGCAGCCGTGTGACACCGGAAGATGCGTCGACGTAACTTCCGGTGTCGTTTTGCCCTTCTATGGGCACAAAAAATGGCCGCCGCCAGCTTCGAAAGTCGCTTCTACGCATGTCAGGAAGTGCGTCGACGCAACTTCCGGTGTCGCTCTGCCCATTTATGGGCACCAAAATGGCCGCCGCCGACACCGGAAGTCGCGTCTATGCACTTCCGGACATGCGTAGGTGCGACTTTTGAAGGCGGCGGCGGCCATTTTAGGTGCCCATAGAAGGGCAAATCAGAAAGAAAAAAAATGGCCGCCGGCAGGAGAAAAGAATGGAGAAAAACGGGAGACGAAGTGATACGGGGGACCACCGGGAAAAGGTAAGTAAAAACGGGGGTTTCCTGGGGGAAATGGGGTACTTCCGAAACATTCAACAACCAAGGCGCAGCTTCCGATTGGTTGCAAGAGCTTCCTGTACTCAAACAGAAGCTGCGGTGGATGTTCGGCTTCCGAAAAGCATAAAAAAACCAGAGCATTTACTTCCAGGTTTTCGGCATCCGGGAGCCGAAAGGTTTGAAAACAGAGCCGTTTGGAAACCGAGGTTTGACTGTAGAGACTTACTGCGAAGGCAGTGCATTGGTCAGCGTGCACTGATCTACGCACATAAAACAAATTCACTCACAGGCGTCTTCCAAAAACCCACCCCAAACCCAAAACTGTGGAAGGACGTGTGGATCCCAAATTGGCCTCCACAGTCACTTATGGACTCACTGTTAAGACCATGTTTATGGAAGACCATCTTACTCGGCTACGAGGGATCGCCAAAGAAGAAGAATGCTTCTGAATTCCCTTACCCTCCAAGTGCCCCAAATTTCCAGGGACAGTCCTGGAATTATGAAAGGCCACCCCGCAGGGGCATAGCCAGGATCAAAATTAGGGGGGGCAAGGGGCAAGGGGCGGGGCCAAGGCATGGGGGAGGGGCCACAGTGGGGCAAGGAAAGCCATGGTCGTTCAGGGGTGAGGGGGCGCCAGGATCAGCCCGAAATCGGGCTGTTCCGATCCCCTCCTCCCCCTCCGCGATTGCTGGGGCGGCTAGAAGGGACGTCTCCCTTCTCCCTGGCTGGCTGTGGGGCGGGCGGAGGGAAAGCCAGCCAAACGCCCCACAGCCAGCCAGGGAGAAGGGAGACGGCACCGGGCGGCGGCGGGCAGCAGGGCAGGCTGGCCAGCGGCCCTGCTTCTAGGGGGGCAACTGCCCCTCCTGCCCCCTCCTGCCTACACCCATGCGGGCACCCCAGCTTCTGATTTGATCCTGAAAAGTCCCTATTTCCTCTGCCAGGGCTGCAGCTGCTGAGCTCAGGGAAGAGGAGGAGGAGCCAGGGCTGGTCTTGAGCCATGGCGGTGAGAGAGCATCCTGTGGCCTTTCCATGGCCGCTGCTGCCAGCCTCCTCTGTTAGGGGGCTCATAGTGGCTGCTGGAGAGCGGGCAGGGGGGAGGAGAGGCTGCAGCCCACGAGCTCAAGCCTGGTGGGATACAGGCAGAGAGCAGGGCCGCTCTGGGCAGGAAGAAAGGGGGAGCGAAGCAGAGCGGAAAGAGTCTTGATTTAAAAACAAAACAAAAGGCTTTGGGCATCCGCGTCTAATCTTGCCCCTTTCTAAAACTGCTTTATTGGTGTGTGTGTTTTTCTTTTTGTAAATCTACCAAAGAATAAAATAAATCAGGATTAAGGGTCTTTTTTCAAGATGGTGCAGGGCGCTTGTGCTATGTCCCGTTGGCGTGGGGGCTGCACTCTCCCTTCTTCTGATAGACGATGCTCTGCGTGGTGGGGGGTGTCACAAAAATGGGGGGGTCGAGGAAGGACAGTTGGAGTGAGAAATGTCCCTATTTTCATCCAAGGAGTGTTGGAGGGTATGATTGCCAATTGCTGGAAGTTGCAAGCAGGGAGAGCGCTGTGGAGCTCATGCTCTGCTTCAAAGCTTCCCATCAGCAGACATGTTCAACCAGTAGACCGTGACCGACAGGTAGATCCCTGGGTGATCCTGGCATACCTGCCAAGTTCTTGCCTGAAACATAAGGGATCGGACCGGAAGTAGAAGACCGGAAGTAGCGCTGCCGCCATTTTGGAACTGGGCGGAGCATGCTCAGAAGTGGCTTTTGATGCTGCTCTGCCCAGTTCCAAAATGGCCGCCGCACCAGAAGTCGCGCTGCAGCCATTTTGGAACTGGGCAGAGCAGCATCAAAAGTCGCTTCTGAGCATGCTCTGCCCAGTTCCAAAATGGCCGTCACGCCAGAATAAACCGGGGGAAAACAAAAAAATCCGTTTTTTCGGCTGGGAACAGCCGGAAAAACGGGGGTTTCCAGGGGAATACGGGAGACTTGGCAGCTATGGATCCTGGTAGATCGTGGTCGATCGCGGGGCCCTTATAGATCGCGGGATTTAAATAACGGGGGAATGAATGTTTTCGACCCCCTCCCCCTCTCTCCGTCATGTAAAGTGTTCGTGCATTTGGCGTTTGTTGATTGTGGATATGATGGTTGTCTCTCTGGTTGCATGCGTTTGTTTCATGTACAGTGGGACCTCGACTTACGAACGACTCGACAACCAAATTTTTCGACTTGCGAATGGGGCAAATGGCCACACGCTTACGAATTTCTCGACATCTGAACGGAAACCACGGCAGTTTTAGATAGGGTTTTTTTTTACTTACGAATTTTTAGATGGGGTTACTTCGACTTACAAATTTTTCCATTTCCAATGCATTCCTATGGGAAATCGCGTTTCCAATGGCGCTTTTCGACTTACGAATTTTTCGACCTACGAAGGTGCCTTTGGAACGGATTAAATTCGTAAGTCGAGGCACCACTTTATGTCATTTGGTGTGTGATGTATGGCATGAAAAAACGCTCAACAACTCTGGTCTGTCCTCCCCCCAGAAAAGCTTAACAAGTCTGGTCAGCCCTCGTCTCCCACCCACCCACCTACCCACCCCACGCATGCTCCTCTTCCCTCCAATGACAATGGGTAGATCACTGCCAGTTTTTTTTTTATACTGGGAGTAGATCACAGTCTCTTGGGAGTTGGACATGCCTGTTGTATAGGATCCAGAAGGCAGCCCTCAAAGAAGCCTGTATGGAGTGGCAGGTTTTGCATGAGTGGGGGCAGGCTATCTGAAAGACCGTATTGTCCCTTACAAACCTGCCTAGGCTCTGAGATCTCCAGAAGAGGCCTTTCTCGCAGTCCTGCCACCCTCACAGGCACACTTGGTGGGGACACAGCAGAGGGCCTTTTCGGTGGTGGCTCCCAGGAGCTCCCTCCCCAGAGAAGCCAGACTGGCTCCCTCCTTTGTGCCCTTCAACCTGCAGGTGAAGACGGTTCTGTTCCAACAGGCCTTTGGGAGCTGACTGTTATTCACAGAAAGGGCATTTAATAGTTGGAGGATGGATGGTGGCTAACAGATTGAGGTTGAATCCTGACAAGACAGAAGTACTGTTCGTGGGGGACAGGAGGCGGGCAGGGGTGGAGGATTCCATGGTTCTGAATGGGGTAACTGTGCCCCTGAAGGACCAGGTGCGCAGCCTGGGAGTCATTTTGGACTCACAGCTGTCCATGGAGGTGCAGGTCAATTCTGTGTCCAGGGCAGCTGTCTATCAGCTCCATCTGGTACGCAGGCTGAGACCCTACCTGCCTGCAGACTGTCTAGCAAGAGTGGTGCATGCTCTAGTTATCTCCCGCTTGGACTACTGCAATGCGCTCTACATGGGACTACTCTTGAAGGTGACTCGGAAACTACAACTAATCCAGAATGCGGCAGCTAGACTGGTGACTGGGAGCGGCCGCCGAGACCACATAACACCAGTCTTGAAAGATCTACATTGGCTCCCAGTACATTTCCGAGCACAATTCAAAGTGTTGGTGCTGACCTTTAAAGCCCTAAATGGCCTCGGTCTAGTATACCTGAAGGAGCGTCTCCACCTCCATCATTCTGCCCGGACACTGAGGTCCAGCACCGAGGGCCTTCTGGCGGTTCCCTCATTGCGAGAAGCCAAGTTGCAGGGAACTAGGCAGAGGGCCTTCTCGGTGGTGGCGCCTGCCCTGTGGAACGCCCTCCCAACAGATGTCAAAAAGGAAAACAACTACCAGACTTTTAGAAGACATCTGAAGGCAGCCCTGTTCAGGGAGGCTTTTAATGTTTAATAGATTATTGTATTGTATTTTTCTGTTGGAAGCCGTCCAGAGTGGCTGGGGAAACCCAGCCAGATGGGCGGGGTATAAATAATATATTATTATTATTATTATTATTATTATTATTATTATTATTATTATTATTCAGCCTTTCCTCGACCCCCCCTGGATCATTTAGATGTTGCACCTGTCACATGTGATCTAGACAGGGTTGCCGTGATCTCTCCCTGCTCCCTGTACAAATCAAACATGTAAAAGGGTCCAGCGGCAGAGGTGGTGTTTTAAGAAGTGGAGCTCGTGTCTTCTCAGATGATGATCATTTTGTCTGTTGCAGAGAGCTTTCTTGATCTTTTAAAACCTGGAGTGATTATGTCATGCTGCTGCTGGCAGCGATGAATTAATATCTCTTTACTAAATAGCCCAAGAGACATGCACCCGGCAGCAGCCTTGGGGGAAGCGTCTCCTGTGTGCATCTGTAGTATTTTTAAAGCTAATATTTGTTCGTTGGCCCCCAACCATTATTTCACATTAAAAGGCCATCTGACAAAAGGCATATGGATGGTAAGGCTTTGGGGGGGGAGCCGGCCCTAATTGAACAGCCCAGGACTCGTGAGGTTAATTACAGATATTAACGCTGCTTTTTCCTGGCTTCTTGCCCTCGCAGAAGGCTTCAGGAGCCTCCAAATGATCTGGCCCCAACAATAAGTTGCTCTTTAGCCTGTTAACTAATTGATAAAAATGTAAGTGTTTAGAATGAGTCTAATTAAATCGCCAAGCCTTACAATTACAAACCCATTTGATAGCGGTTGGAAGATGGGTACTGTAGCCTCAGTAACAGTCCATTCTCT
This sequence comes from Zootoca vivipara, assembly GCF_963506605.1. NCBI lineage: Eukaryota > Metazoa > Chordata > Lepidosauria > Squamata > Lacertidae > Zootoca > Zootoca vivipara. Next base: position 6,216,382 of record NC_083276.1, read on the forward strand.
CTCCCTCTCCCTCTCTCTTTCTTTCTTTTTCTCTCCCAATAAATAAAATAAATAAATAAGTGGCACTTTAATCAAAGAGCTTTTGAAAAGCTGTTCATTTGTAGGCTAAGTCTACGTTGGCTTGAAATGTATCCATCATGTTTAAATACCACCTTCACCGACAGTCAATTCCCTGGCCGGCACAATCTCTTAAAAAGAAGAGGTGTTTTTTTTTTTTTAGGAGAAACATCAGCACTCAGCAACACAGTTTTTGATTTCCGTTTCTCTCTTCTGCAGCCGGAGCGCGGCTGGAAATTCTCTGCGATGGAATGAGACAGTCATTCCGAGGGCATCTGCATTGCTTGTGGAAAGATCTCTCGGGCCCCAAATGGCCGAACTGCCAAAATGGTTGGGCAAGGTCCATGTCAAGGTAGGAACAGGATAGAAATTTGATCCAGTTTGCGTTTGAAAGCGGATCGACGCAGCTCACAGTTTCCGAAGCAGTACGCAGCCCAAAACACAGCCCTCTTTTGAAATCCACCTTTCTCCCAGTTTTGCAGGGGCAGTTCTCTAGCCGACTAAGGTGTACAGAAATTACTAGCAAAGACAAATGCATACATTGATGAAAATACCATACAGAAAGTCGTTTTATTGGGGGAAAGCACTTGCAGTCAGAAACATGGAGTCAGAGCGTAACACTAGGACCTGGGAGGCCAGAGTTCTAACCCCCACTCAGCCATGAAGCTCACTGGGTGACCTTGGGCCACTTGCAGTATCTCAGCCTAACCTACCTCACAGGGTTGTAGTGGGGATTAAATGGGGGAGGAGAACCTTGTGTGCTACCATGAACTTCTTAGAGGAAGAAGGTGGGATATAAATGCAAAAACCCATTGGCTTTTTTATGAGGGTTATTTTTGAATTGCAAACTATTGGGGGAATTTAGCAAACTGATTTTAAGATTGGGAAACTGGGAAACTGGAATGGACAGAGTTGCCCACCCCTTGATGCAAGTACTTTATTTTTCAGTGTTCAGTTCCACGGTGATGTATAGCATCTATGGGTTTTGATCTGTGAATCCTTCGCACGGGTCAATGGATGGATGGATGGCGATGCCTGTGTTGAAATAATTTTTATTTGATTTTACTAGTGCAAAGTTATAACAATACAAAATAGATATCCATATTTAGAGCATACCTGCCAAGTTCCTGCCTGAAAAATAAGGGATCGGACTGGAAGTAGCAGACCGGAAGTCGCGCTGTCGCCATTTTGGAACTGGGCGGAGCATGCTCAGAAGCGACTTTTGATGCTGCTCTGCCCTGTTCCAAAATGGCCGCCGCACCAGAATAAACCGGGGGGAAACAAAAAAATCCGTTTTTTCGGCTGGGAACAGCTGGAAAAATGGGGGTTTCCCGGGGAATACGGGAGACTTGCCAGCTATGATTTAGAGATTTCTCTGAATCTCATGACTTCCCACCATCTCCTCCATGGGTCCCGTTGTCAACCTTTTTAGCTGCATATTATTTCATAATCCATTTTTTAAATCTCTCCATATTATCCATGTTATAATGGCTACATTACAAGTGTTATTAAAATCCTGCTAATGTTTTCATCTGCTTACAGCGGTCTCCTAAATAAATTATAAATTTTCCCCATTCTTTATTGATGTTTTTGTCTTCTTGGTTCCTGAGCTTCCCGGTCAGTTTTGCCATTTCAGCGTATTCCAACAGCTTGACTTGCCATTCCTCCCTGGTAGTGCTTTTGTCTTCTTTCCATCTCTGAGCTAGTAACATCCGTGCCTGTGCTGAACCAGCCATGCTACAAAGACCTTGGTAGCCCCTGCAAAACTGCTTTCCTGTGGCGTTTGGTCCCACGTCATTTTGGTAACAAATATCTCTTTGATTTATTTTTATTTTATTTATTACATTTATATACCGCCCTTCATCAAGAGATCCCAGGGGGGTTCTCTGATCAGCTAGTGCTGCACTCGGGGCCGGATTTAGGTTTGATGAGGCCCTAAGCTACTGAAGGTAATGGGGCCCTTTATATGTCCAGCTGTCCTTTGTCAACAACAAACTGTCGCTGTTTTTTTATGTTGAATATATGCTATATGGTAATTTATGGACCTGTTGTTGTTGTTGTTGTTGTTTAGTCGTTTAGTCGTGTCCGACTCTTCGTGACCCCATGGACCATAGCACGCCAGGCACTCCTGTCTTGCACTGCCTCCCGCAGTTTGGTCAAACTCATGTTAGTAGCTTCGAGAACACTGTCCAACCACCTTGTCCTCTGTCGTCCCCTTCTCCTTGTGCCCTCCATCTTTCCCAACATCAGGGTCTTTTCCAAGGATTCTTCTCTTCTCATGAGGTGGCCAAAGTATTGGAGCCTCAGCTTCACCATCTGTCCTTCCAGTGAGCGCTCAGGGCTGATTTCCATTTGCACATAACAAAATAATGTATTTTATCAAAGTAATTGTTGAACTGAAATACAATTAAGAAGAAGTATATTAATATTGAACTACAATTAAGAAGAGGTATATTAATAGTAAAATAATTATTACGCTCTAACTGTGTGTAGGTTTTATTTTATTTGTTTTTTATCTTATATTTTGGAAATCTACATCCAGTTTTCTTTTTTCCTTTAATTTTTTGTGGGCCCCCCCAAGAGAGTGGGGCCCTAAGCTATAGCTTGTTTAGCTTATATGTAAATCCAGCACTGGTTGCACCTCTTGTGCCATTTCTTATTGCTCGTGATCGTCACCAATTCATTACATTTCTGAGCACAATTCAAAGTGTTAGTGCCGACCTTTAAAGCCCTAAACGGCCTCGGTCCAGTATACCTGAAGGAGCGTCTCCACCCCCATCGTTCTGCCCGGACACTGAGGTCCAGCGCTGAGGGCCTTCTGGCGGTTCCATCGCTGCGAGAAGCCAAATTACAGGGAAGCAGGCAGAGGGCCTTCTCGGTAGTGGCACCCGCCCTGTGGAATGCCCTCCCATCAGATGTCAAGCAAATAAACAACCACTTGACTTTTAGGAGACATCTGAAGGCAGCCCTCTTTAGGGAAGTGTTTAATGTTTGATATTTTATTGTATTTTAATGTTCTTTTGGAAGCCACCCATTGTGGCTGGGGAAACCCAGCCAGATCGGTGGGTTAATAATAATAATAATAATAATAATAATAATAATAATAATAATAATAATAATAATAAATTATTATTATTAAAGTGAATGTGAGAAAATGTACCGTGTTTCTCCAAAAATAAGACACCGTCTTATATTTATTCCCCCCCCCAAAAAAAACACACACACTATGGCTTATTTTCAGGGGATGTCTTTTTTATTATTAAGTATGGTACAGTTTAACCTACAAGGTTAAACTGCCTATCAGTATGGCTTATTTTCGGGGTATGGCTTATATTCCTTGAATGCTTAAAAATCCTGCTATGGCTTATTTTATGGCTATGTCTTATTTTCAGAGAAACAGGGTATACATTATCTTCGTATGAGAGTCGGTTTTGTCTACAACAGAAGTGGGAAACCTTTGTCCTTCCAGGTGTTGCTTAATTGCTGCTCCCATTGGCAGTCTCTTCCCCTCCCCCCAAGAAAAATAGGTGCTGGAACTCACCATGAAGTTGTTACAGTAAGTCGCTGGCCGACGTGGGGCAGCCCTGAACAGATGCTGGTTTGACAGCAGCCGCAATCACTGCCCGCGGAGGTGCTAAAAATTATGGCAAGCTGTCCCCCTAAGTGGTTTGGGGGTTGCCCCTGGTTCTGGTACAGATCAAATGAATATGCCCCCGCTTCCCTCATTCTCTTAGATTCAGGCGGATGGCTTTGGCAGCTCGGAAGGGCCCTCGCTCAAACATACACAGACGTGTGCAATGGTAGAGTCCTGGCTTGAAGCTTAAAGCCTGCCACTGCTACAGGGGAGATGGATTGAAGAAAAGGAAATATGAATTGGCCCCACCCCATAGCTTGACCAATCACGGCTAGGAGCTAGGTGGAGTCATAGATCTTTTGTTTAAAAAAGTGTAGACTTGCACACGTTGGCCAGCTTCATCTTTGAATTGAAATGTTCATAAAGGCAAGAAGCGGGCTGGGAGAGCGCTGGCCCCAACAGTGCCCATCTGAGAGGTGTGAGAACTGTGCTCCCGCACAATCTGGCTGGGGGAAAAAAAGCACTGACCATCAGCCACAGTAAGTATGGCATTAGCCAATGGGGGTGGAGTGAGTCCTCAATGAAGAAAGGCTGCAAAGTTTGGGACTTTCTAAATTTAGAGAAGGGGAGAGTAAGAGGCAACGTGATTGGAGTTTATAAAATTATGTAGAACATGGAGGAAGTAGACAGAGAATAGGTTTTCTCCCTCTCTCCTAACACTAGACCTTGTCTACACCCAATGAAGAAGAAGAAGGAGAAGGAGAAGGAGAAGGAGAAGGAGAAGGAGAAGGAGAAGGAGAAGGAGAAGGAGAAGGAGAAGGAGAAGAAGAAGAAGAAGAAGAAGAAGAAGAAGAAGAAGAAGAAGAAGAAGAAGAAGAAGAAGAAGAAGAAGAAGAAGAGTTTGGATTTGATATCCCGCTTTATCACTACCCGAAAGAGTCTCAAAGCGGCTAACATTCTCCTTTCCCTTCCTCCCCCACAACAAACACTCTGTGAGGTGAGTGGCCCGAGGTCACCCACCACCTGCATGTGGAGGAGCAGAGACGCAAACCCGGTTCACCAGATTACGAGTCTACCACTCTTAACCACTACACCCAGCGGCGTAGTTAGCTGCCTGGCCGCCCGGGGCGGCAAACCCAAAGGCACCCCGCCGGGGGAGGGGGCGGAGTGTCCGTCGCACGCCTGCGTCGCACGTCACGACGCATGCACACATAGGAGTGATACGACACAGCGTCACAGCAGGCAGAGGTGGGCGGCGTCCGGCAGGCCTCCCCCTCTCCCTCTGGCCCTCCTTCTGCCCGTCCTTACCTCGCTCGAAGCGGTTCTCCTCACAGCCATTTTGCGCTAGCTCCGCAGGGGCTGCTCCTGCTCACCCACTGCCTGGCTTTCTTCAGGGCCATCGTGGAGGCGGGGGAGGGCTGTGCTGCCGGCAGAGGGCAGCTCCTCCAACAGGGAGGAGACGCCATGGAGGAGCCGGGCTCAGAAGCCGCCGGAGCTTTTTCCGCAGCACACCCCAGCCTCGCCTCCACATGGGTGGCGAGGGGCACTCGCAGCAGCTGTGGCGGCTGTCGGAGGTGGTCACCCCCATCCAGCCTGCTGCCCCCCCAGCCTCGCACCCCGCCCCCCCGCCCCCATGACCACACTGGCTGACGGCCACCAACTTGGATGGCTTTGAAAGGGGATTGGACAAATTCATGGAGGTTACAGCTATCAATCTCTACCAGCCATGACGGCTAAGCTTTGCCTCGATGGTTGGCGGAAGTGAATGATTCTGAATACCAGTTGCTGGAAACTGCAAGAGGGGACCATGCTCACCGGCTCGGATCCTGCTCGAAGTTTTCCCACAGGCATCTGGTTGGCCAGGGTGAGAAGAGGATGCTGGACTAGATGGGCCATTGTCCTGTTCCAGCAGGCTCTTCTTACAGTCCAGCAATGTCTACAACTCCCTGTGAAGCACGCAATGTCTGAAATAGCTCCCAGAGGAGGAGCTCAAAGGTAGCTTCTGCCTCTCACCCCAGTGTGTCATTTGCTCATTTCCAAAATGCCATTTAATCGGTTGCAGGCAAGTCTAACGCACCTGGATTTTGAAGGCATTGCAAATAATGATGAAGATGAAGATGTGGGGTGTTTTTTTTGGGGGGGGGGACACTTAGGAAGCAACCTTATGGTTCTGTATGGACCAAGCCATATAGCAACAGTTAAAAAGAATAGTACCAGCTCATACATCAGACTTGGCAAGACGAAGGTCTTGGGGAAGTGGAGAAGAGCTAAAGCATTTGGCCATCATTAATTTTAAAAAATGGCCTGCAGCAAACGTTTGTGGGCCAAGGAAAAAGCATATGCACCGTATATTGATTTTTGTTCAAGGGAAGAGATCGTTTTGTGTATTAGTCAAGCAGAGCAGATGGGATGCTGGCACAAACAAGCCAAATACAAGATGTGCAGTTTTACCCAAGCGAGCCGATAAATTATCATAAACCACTTATGGATATCCCTCAACCATGATGTCTGATAGTGAAATTAAATTAAACAAGAAACTTCCAACGTGACTGTATGGAAAAGCTGGTCGGAGGAATGTCTCAGGAATGGAGGGGCCAGCTGGGGTGGGTTCATACTTCTCGGTTGCTTTTTGGAGGGCAAGCATATTTTTTTGAAGGACCCACTGTTTTCTGCAAACGTTAATTTTTCAGTGGTCGCTTGGAAAACTTCCGCCTGTTCAGGAAGCATTGCCCTTTCTCTGAAGTGACTTTGCCCTCAGTGATGTCGTCGCACAGCCAAAGTGAATTGACTTCATAGTGTCACAGGGTGTCGTCGCCCTGTTCAGTGCACAGTCTCTGATTGGCTGGGATCGCCCAAGTGGTTAATCTAGGAAGAAGATGAAGGGGAACAATAAAGGGGAAATGAAGCCCAAACAGCAACAGAAAAGTTCAACGAGAGCAATATTTTGGGAAGTACTTCTGCCCCCTATGAAAGCATGGCTTTTAGTCCAAAATATGAAATGTGAGAATATTTGGTACAATCCTGTTCTCCCACCACCCCCAAGGCCTGATTACAATGTGACCAATGGCAGAGTATTCCAAGCATTCCATGGTACTACATAGTGTCTATTTCAATGTGCTTGATAATTCACTGGTTCATACATATGTAGCATCAATGTGCCAGAGGTACATCTGCTCAGTGTACTAAATGTTCATATATAATTGCTGTATTTGTATGGCAATTACAAACGGGCGAATCGGTCAATTTTAATTTCCCCCAACTTCCCATTTTTCCAGGCCTAAATTCAGTTCTCCGCATGTCCACATCAGTTTACAATATTTAATTTTTTTTTAACCCTCATGAAAATTCATTTGCATTCTACTGCAAATTTCTCCCAATGCACACATTTTCGTATGCAATTTTGCCTAATAGACCAATTTTTGCAAAGCAATTTTGCCTAATAGAATGCATTTTTTAATATGATACTGACACGGATTTATACATTTTGGTACACATTCCTTGGCTGGAGAATTGCAGTGCAAAATTTGGAGAAATGCTCATTTCAAAGGACAGCTGTGTTTGGGTTCACATATTCCTCTCCCCCCCCCAAGAAAGCATGAATTGTGAGTGTTACAAATAATATTTGCAATTCATTGCTGCTGCCTTGCCCCTCCCCTTCTACTTCCTGATGGGCAGCAGTAATGTGCCCGACCACATCACCATCCACTCCTGTTAAAATTGAAGCTCTGGAGGGTGAAACACAATTCCCGGAGAACATTAAATAATTAATAATAATAATAATAATCCATTCATTTTGGTTCCACTCGTTTTAGTAAGAGAACAACGTCATAGATCGAGTAATCGGTTTCATGATCTAGAAGCTCCAGACCTGATCATATTGACAATAAATTGGCTGTTGGATAGATGATGGAGCCAGTATGGTGTGAGAACAGGATATCATAGAAGGGACCTTGAGGACCATCTAGTTCAACCCCCTGCAATGCAGGAATATGCAGCTGTCCCATATGGGGATCGAACCTGCAACCTTGGCGTTATCAGCACCATGCTCTTGTGGGAATGTTCAGGCTGGCAGGAGAAGATATATTGTTTATTAATATCCTTCCTAACATGAGTTAGCAAGCAGGGCCGGCCCTAAGGCAAGGCTGGGTGCCGCAATGCGCCAGGCCGCCGGGCCGCCAGGGGGTGCCGCACTGCGCCCGCCAGGCAGCCACGCTGCCGCCACCCACCCTGGGGCGCCTCTCAGGGGCGCCCCAGTGAGCGGGGGAGCTGTGTGGCTTTGCTGGCAGCCTCCCCTTTCCCTGCACGCGGCCAACATGCCGCGCTGGACCCTTCAGCAGCCGTGACACGGCGCCCAGCCCAGCCCCTCGCGAGCTGGTGGTGATGGTGGAGCTGCCCTGCCTCAGCTCGGCCCCTCTTCTCCTAAGGGATGGGGCAGCTTGCCTCCTTCTTTGGCAGCGCGTCGGGTGTCAGCCCTGCTGCAGTCACTGCCTGCCTGCCTGCCTGCCTGCCTGCCTGCGGGGAAGCTTTCCAGGCAAGTGGCGGGCGGGGAAGAAGCACCGGGCAGCGGCAGCGGAGGGGTGTGTGCTCTCCTGCAATGGGCATTAAAAAGCAGAGTCAAATCATAATATGACTTCTTCTCCCCATCGGGGTTCACGTGTCTTCCTTTTGAATGGTTTCCTTATGGGGCTGGTTTTTGTTGCTTGTCAGGCTCCCAGTGGTGTGCCATTTGTATTTATATAAATGAAGCCCTTTAAAGCTGACTCCAGCCTTGATGAGAGAAGGGGCTCCAAATTAATGCCTTAGAAGAAGGGCCATTTGTCTTCGTAATGGGCAAAGGGACCGGTGTTGGATCAGCATGTCATCAGCATACGGCTGACAGCATACTCCAAGCCTCTGGATAACCCCACCCAGCGGTTTCATGTAGATGTTAAACAACATGGGGGATAGGATTGGGCCCTGCGGAATCCCACATTGAAGGTTCCACGAGGCTGAAAAGCATTCCCCAAGCAACACCATCTGGGAATAACCATCTAAGTAGGACTGGAACCACCGCAAAGCTGTGCCACCCACCCCTCGTTCCGACAGTCATTCAGAAGGATACCGTGATCAATGGTATCGAAAGCCGCTGAGAGGTCGAGGAGAATTAACAGGGACATCGTTCCCTTGTCTCTCTCTTGACAGAGGTCATCAAACAGGGCGAGCAAAGCGGACCTAAACCCCGATTGAAATAGATCCAGAAAATCAGTTTCTTCCAAAAGTCTGTAGGATCCTTACCTTCCAAGTTCCGGACTGCAGAATCCGGGACCGGCAGCCATTTGACACCGGAAGTTGTGTCGATGTAACTTCTGGTGTCGCTTTGCCCTTCTATGGGCACCAAAAATGGCCGCCGCCGGCTTCGAAAGTCGCTTGTACGCATGTCAGGAGGTGCGCCGACGCAACTTCCGGTGTCGCTCCGCTCATCTATGGGCACCAAAAATGGCCACCGCCAACACCGGAAGTCGCCTCTATGCACTTCCGGACATGCGTAGATGCGACTTTTGAAGCTGGCAGCGGCCATTTTGGGTGCCCATAGAAGGGCAAATCGGAAAGAAAAAAAATGGCCGCTGGCAGGAGAAAATAACAGAGAAAAACGGGAGACAAAGTGATACAGGGGACCACCGGGAAAAGGTAAGTTAAAAAAGGGGTTTTCCCGGGGAAAACGGGGTACTTGGCAGCTATGGTAGGATCTGCCTACATTGCCTACAGTGTTTGGCGGCAGCAATCCTACAGTGTTTGGCGGCAGCAATCCAAGGCTTCAGGTTGTGGACACTCCCAGACCTGCCTAGACCTTCCCCTACTATGCTCCCATCCATGGAGTACAAGTGGGCATTTTGTGTGTAAAGGTAAAGGGACCCCTGACCATTAAGTCCAGTTGTGACCAACTCTGGGGTTGTGGAGCTCATCTTGCTTTATTGGCCGAGGGAGCCGGAGTACAGCTTCCAGGTCATGTGGCCAGCATGACTAAGCCGCTTCTGGTGAACCAGAGCAGTGCACGAAAATGCCGTTTACCTTCCCGCCGGAGTGGTACCTATTTATCTACTTGCACTTTGAGGTGCTTTCGAACTGCTAGGTTGGCAGGAGCTGGGACCGAACAACGGGAGCTCACCCCATCGCGGGGATTCGAACCGCCGACCTTCTGATCGGCAAGCCCTAGGCTCTGTGGTTTAACCCACAGCGCCACCCGTGTCCCTTCCAGACCTTCCTCTCCTATGCTCCCATCCATGGAGTGCAAGTGGGCATTTTGTGTGTACGTGTGTGTAATCAGGAAGGCAGGGAGGGGGGAATGTCATTGACAAACACAGAGGATATATATATATATATATGAATGAGAGAGAGAGAGAGAGAGAGAGAGAGAGAGAGAGAGAGAGAGAGAGAGAGAGAGAGAGAGAGAATAGATAACCCAACTGCAACCTAATTGGTTTCTGTTATGAATCTCTTCTCCAGGGACAGATTGCCTGTGTGCCAAAGTAATAGCTAACACACGTAAGCCCAAGGAGGGTGATGGGCAAGGGAAGTATCCCCAACGGATTGGGTGAGGGCTTAGTTCCAGGATTATGTGGAGATGGTGGGTAATTATTGAGTGGCATTGCTTTAGCACTGATTAGGATCTGCAAGCGTGTTTCTTCCCTTCGGAGGAAAGCGTTGATAAAGATAAACTGGGCTGCTCCATGTCCTTCATGCTGCAGATAGAAGAGAACACATTGCAATCTCACTGGATCAGGTCTCTCTTTCTCTCTCCCTCCTCCCCACAGCACCCCCTGCCTCGCCTCGCCTCCCCTCCCTATTTGATCACAATCTGTTACCTAGATGCCTTGGCAAATTAATCAGGCCTTGCTTGTTTAGCCCCAGTCAAGTTTGTCCTGCTGAATTAATAAATGTAGCAGGAGCAACAGGATGCATAATTAAATTCTGCCGTTTAATCTCCCCATAATAATTCTGACCTTCGTCTGGCTGCAGCCAGCCACACGCCGAAGAGATATGGACCTTGCAAGGCAGCTTACACCAACCATCTACCTTGAACGATTACTCCGGGGGGGGGGAGCACAGTGATCAGAAGCTGCGGAGAAACTGGAGAGAGAGAGAGAGAGAGAGAGAGAGAGAGAGAGAGAGAGAGAGAGAGAGAGAGAGAGAGAGGAAGGAAGGAAGGAAGGAAGGAAGGAAGGAAGGAAGGAAGGAAGGAAGGAAGGAAGGAAGGAAGGAAGGAAGGAAGGAAGGAAGGAAGGAGAGAGGTGCTATTGCTAGGGTTGGCAGCTGGGGATGTGGGGTGCAGAATTAAGCTGCAATAAACTAGCATGAGTTCTTAAATTTATTATTTATTTGCAGGACTTTTAACCAGCAGGAAAACAAAGGGGGGAAAGAAGAGCTCCCAGAACAGCTTATAGATATCGGTAAGACCATCCCTGCCCTCAAGCTTACAATTTAGAAGACATGGCACAAAAGGAAAGGGAGTTAGGAGGGAGAAGGGGAGAAAAGCAAAGCTGGCCGCTAGTTCTTCAGGCATACACAACACCGCTGTATCATAAAAATATATCACAGCATTTTACAACAAATAAGAATACAGTAAAATCCTAAAAAGTTAAAAGTAAGTTAAAAGCAAAAGATTTAAAAAACAAACAAACATCAACATACCACTGTTGGCGATGTGCTCTTAATTACCTGCATAGGTCTGATCGGGGCAGAAAAGTTTTCGGCAGGTTGTGTTCAATGAAGCCATTGCGTGAGTGGAATGACTTCTGCTTCCACAATGGAACTTTCCCAACTTTTTTGTGTTTTAAAACCAGGGCCGGCTCTCTAATGAGACAGAGTGAGTCATCAGCCTCAGGCGGCAGATGCTGAGGTGTGGCGAGGGGACAGAACATGTGGCCTGCCCTATATCCCCTATGCTAGCCTTCTGCCCTCCAAGTGCAATGGAGGATACTGTCCTTTCACCAGTACTGGAGTAAGATTCAGCTACCAGCCCAACTGGCTTCTGCATGTGTCTCTGGAGAGCGTGCCATCTTGTCCTTTGCCTCATGCAGCTAAATGTCTTGAGCTGGGCCTCGTCCTTACGGTATACCTGGTCTTTCAGAAGCCACAGTAGGTGTTGTCCTCATGACGTATAGACCCATGTCCAAAATCCCCCCAGTGTGTTGTGTCGATTTGAGGTGGCTTCCCTCTGCCCAACCAATAGGAGTACAAGGTGTAAAGCGCCAACTGCCATCGTCCTATAGCAGCAGGTCCTGTCATGGTTCCTTAGTGGCCTGTTTTGATCACATATTATCAATGGGCCTCCCCTGTTCATTAGCACCACCATCCCTCTGTGATTGTCCCCTCTCCCTTGACCAATCAGATCCTGGCCACTCCGAGGTCTACATTTTATTTGTAGAAAAGATATACACATGGGCAAACATTATGCATTTGCGGTCATCATAAAATAATAGAATTGCAGAGTTGGAAGGGGCTACAAGAGTCATCTGGTCTGCAATGCAGGAATCACAGCTAAAGGATCCTGACACTCAACCTCCGCTTACAAACCTCAAACGATGAAGACTCCACCAACTTCTAAGGGAGCTTAAGCCCATTGACTTCAAGGAACTCAAGTCAACTTTCAATTTTGAAGCCTGGTTAAGAAATACTTTAAGCTAGTTGGGTTTATAAGTAGAAAAAATGTTTTTTCTTTGCTTTGCGGGTTTGGCACCTAAGCCTGCAGATCTCCAAACCAGATTAGGCAAGAAAACTTGGGAATCAATCGGAATACCGTAGTATATTTGGATATTCCAGATATAATTGTGCAGTCCCCCCCCCCTCCGCCTTTCCCTTGAAACACCCTGTAAATGCAAGCCCTTTTGCAATCAAACTAATTACAGCGTTGTCCAGTATGCTATTAGCTGCAGCTGTTGGCTTAGGCTCTGCAGGTGTGGTTCTCTCTAGAGCAATGATGCTCAGGTGAAAGATGGAGGGAGCTGTGGCTGCATCTCTGTTGCCATGGAGATGCATAGTTAGGCCGCTAAGTGCCCCTGCCCCCACATAACCATGCCATATTATGTTTCTAGTATGTTGCGCTTACAGGCGGACAATATTTGGCAGCAAACGAAAAGTTCAAAGCGGTTGGATCGAAGATCAGAAATGCCCCAATGAATTATTTTGGACGACACAAGTTTATAATATTTGTCCTGGGTTTGGTAGGTACATCCTTACCGGTACCAGGGAACACCTATAAACATGAATAACAGCTCATCTTTTGTAGTTTGAAATAGCGCTAGGGTCAAGGGTTGGCGTGATTGGGCACCTGGCAAGTGGCCACACCTCAGCGAAGAGTCCCTTGGACCTGCTCCTTCAACGGGAGCCAGCCCAAGACAAGATAGCATCCGCCCTCCCATTCCAGGTACAATACCTAACTTGAGCAGCAATTGGATCTTATTGTTGAAGATTCATTCCCCGTGTCTGCTGTCATGGGATTGTTGTCTATCACATGATGGTATATGTTTTCATTCCACAGTGGGAAGTGATGAAGACAGGATGTTTGTGTTACTGTGTTTCCTGAAGTGGGACTATTGTCTTTTGTTCTTTCTCTTTGCTGTCAAATGCAGGAGAGAGAGGGAGCCATGTTGCAGTGCTCCGAGTGTATTATATGTAAATAAAGTAGATTAGCCAAAATGCTGAGTTCTGTTACGCAACTGTGCAAACTCTGCGGACCTGTTAGTTTGCTGATGTTAACAACAACAACAACAACACCAACAACAACAACAACAACAACAACATATTCTTTGTACCGTGACCATCCGGCTGGGTTTCCCCAGCCACTCTGGGCGGCTTCCAACAAAGATTAAAATACATTAAAATGTCACACATTAAAAACTTCCCTGAACAGGGCTGCCTTCAGATGTTTTCTAAATGTCAGGTAGTTTTTTTATCTATTTGACATCTGATGGGAGGGCGTTCCACAGGGCTGGTGCCACTACTGAGAAGGCCCTCTTCCTCGTTCCCTGTAGCTTTGCTTCTCGCAGTGAGGGAACCGCCAGAAGGCCCTCGGCACTGGACCTCAGTGTCTGGGCTGAATGATGGGGGTGGAGATGCTCCTTCAGGTATACTGGGCCAAGGCCGTTTAGGGCTTTAAAGGCCACCACCAACACTTTGAATTGTGCTCGGAAACGTACTGGCATCAGTCGCTGTGATGTTCGGGCTGAAGAAAGCTTTTGAAGCTCCCGAACGATAGATCAGGAGGGAGGGAACATGCCAGCCGGGCATGTGTCTCTGCCAGGGGCCTACTCAGGTGTAAGAGATCCTAACACTTATTTCACCACTGGAGATGAGTCAACATCCTCTCAGTATATCTGAAGGAGCATCTCCACTCCACTTTTTGCTGGTGGCGTCCGCCCTGTCAAACGCCCTCCCATCAGATGTCAAGGAGATAAACAACTATCTGACTTTTAGAAGACATCTGAAGGCAGCCCTATTTAGGGAAATTTTTTGTGTCTGGTGTTTTATTGTGTTTTTAATTCTGTTGGGAGCCGCCCAAAGTTGCTGGGGAAACCCAGCCAGATGGGTGGGGTATAAACTATTATTATTATTATTATTATTATTATTATTATTATTATTATTATTATTATTCCCCTGTACCTGAAGGCATCAGGCAAGCTTGGTGCAGGGCTGGCAAGGCATGGTGGACAGATCTCTGCTGTTCAGCAACTTGCTCCTACTTCCCAGTGTCTGCCGCCTGAGGCAGCCACTTCATTCCACCTAATGGTAGAGCCAGCCTCACTTCCTCTTTACAATGGTAACCAGCATGTTTACCTGCTCTAGGCCAGAGGGGCTGAGCGAGCAAATAATGGTGGTAGTGAGAATCATAGAATCATAGAGTTGGAAGAGACCACAAGGGCCATCCAGTCCAACCCCCTGCCAAGCAGGAAACACCATCAAAGCATTCTTGATATATGGCTGTCAAGCCTCTGCTTAAAGACCTCCAAAGAAGGAGACTCCACCACACTCATTGGCAGCAAATTCCACTGTCGAACAGCTCTTACTGTCAGGAAGTTCTTCCTAATGTTTAGGTGGAATCTTTCTTGTAGCCTGAATCCATTGCTCTGTGTCTGCTTCTCTGGAGCAGCAGAAAACAACCTTCCTTCCTCCTATATATGACATCCTTTTATATATTTGAACATGGCTATCATATCACCCCTTAACCTTCTCTTCTCCAGGCTAAACATACCCAGATCCCTAAGCCGTTCCTCATAAGGCCTCGTTTCCAGGCCTTTGACCATTTTCGTTGCCCTCCTCTGGACACGTTCCAGCTTGTCAGTATCCTTCTTGAACTGTGGTGCCCACAACTGGACACAGTACTCCAGGTGAGGTCTGACCAGAGCAGAATACAGTGGTACTATTATTTCCCTTGATCTAGATGCTATACTCCTATTGATATAGTATTGATGCTATACTCCTATTGATTCTTCTTCTTCTTCGAATTTATATATATCCCTATGCTTGGAGGTCTCATTGTCTTCTTCTGTCAAGCAAAGGTTCCCCCCAAACTGGAAATGATTAGGGACGTTCCGAGCCAGGCCATTGGTCCACCTAGTTCAATACTGTCCACACTGACTGGTGGCAGCACTCCAAGATTTCAGGCAGGATTCTCTCCCAACCGTACCTGGGGTTCGAACCTGCAGCCTTCTGCTTGCAAGGCACACACTCTGCCAATGAGCTGAGGCCCTTCCTCCTTGCCAGCTTGTGCACAATCCTGCCAGAGTTCAGCATGTTCCATTCGTTTCGCTAAGGAACGGTATGCACTTGCTAATGCCTCTCCCATTGAACTCAATGGGAATGGGAAATGCTCTAATGCGGCAAGTCTGAGCCACACATGCTCACACAGACACACTATCCATAGCATCCCTTTGAGCGAGACTTGAGCGGTCCAAGCCCAGAGGTCCCATTTTCCCAACAGGTGAGACTGGATTCGAGCATTGTGTCTTGACAATATGGTGGGCATCTGAAAAGCATCTCATTTGTGTCCTCTCCCCGCCCCCCACTATTCTAAAGGGTGAAAGGGCCACCATTTTTTAAAAAATGTAATTTGCAGGGTGTACGCTCTATCTGTCAGGAACAGGAGGAAGCAGACCTTGTCCTAGTATTTATCAGACACATGCCTCCCATCTGCTAGAGCTGGGGTCGAGGAGGATTTGCGGTTAATCCTCTAGACCCATCTGCAGGGGGTTCAAAATGCTGACCACAAAGCTAGACAAGATGAAGTTTATTTAATTAAAAACAACAACAACCCCTACTCTGGAGGTTGCTGGAAATTACTCTGAAGAAGAAATCGCTTTTGATTGTGTCATTTCTTGAGAGTGGAGGGCGGGGTCACTTTTGTGTCGAAATTAGATTGCTCCTAAAAATAATACAAGCATGCAACCTGTGTGCGTTTGTGTGTGCGCGCGCGCAAAGAGAGGTGTACAAGGCCAGCAGCCCACCTGTGGCATCCAATAACCTGGAGTAAACAATGAAGTCGAGTCACATGCATTTCACAAAATGCTACAGATGGCTTGACCTTAAAAATCTAGGGCAGCGCTGGAAGGGCTGGAAGTGGGTTATGGATGTACACACCTAACCTGTGCAAAGAGGGTTTTTTTTTAAAAAAAGTGTGTCACACATGATCTAGATTTTCTGCTGCAGCTATGAAGAAGAACTTGTGAAACCTTGGAGCTCGACTCAGTAGATTTAGATCAGGCATCCCCAAACTGCGGCCCTCCAGATGTTTTGGCCTACAACTCCCATGATCCCTAGCTAACAGGACCAGTGGTCGGGGAAGATGGGAATTGTAGTCCAGAACATCTGGAGGGCCGAAGTTTGGGGATGCCTAATCTGGATGATAGGGCTGCCATACGTCCAGATTTTTCTGGACATTACCGGGATTTCAAAGGCAGAATTGACGCCTGGGGGGGATTTTCGAAAGGCGGCGCTTTGTCCTGGATCAATTGAAAAATTGTGGGGGGTTTTTTGTGGGGGGTTGTAAAAAATAATAATAGCTCAACAACTTTTGGGGTGTCCTGGTTTTTACTTTCTGAAATATGGCAACCCTACTAGATCATGTCCTGGAGAAACGGGGCCTGTTTGGCATAAATTTGTTTGTGGACCAATAAAGCTACATTCATGCAATTATATTGAAGTGCAAGAGAAACTGTTTGCCTTCCAACTCTGCCACCCTCAGATGTTTTCTTAAATGGTTCAGCCCATTCTCCCTTCCTGTCTCTGATGCCCGCAACTTCCTTTCAGAAGAACAGCTTTCTCCTAAATCCCTCCTTTAAATGTAACTTTGTTGGCAATAACACACACACACACACACACACACACACACACACACACACCACTTTTGAAACAAAGCACGACCCCAGTTGTCTATGCGTTGGTAACCTCAAGACTGGAGTGCTACAGAATGATTCCTAATCACAAGTGGCCAAAATGATCAAAGGCGTGGAGCAACTCCTCTATGACGGAATGTTACAGTGTTGGGAAATTCTGAGTTTAAGGGGGGAACGACATGATACAAGTTTTTAAATTGATGGATGGCACTGAGAAAGTGGCTCGAGAAAAGCTTTCCTCCCTCTCTCCTAACACTAGAATTCTTGGACACCCAAGATTCTGGAAAGACAAAAGAAAGCACGCAGTACATAGTTAAACGATGGAATTAGCTCCGACAGGAGGCAGTGAAGACCATCAACTTGGAGGGCTTATAAAGGTGGCTGGACAAATCCATGGAGGAGAAGGCTATTCATGGCTACTAGCCATCATGGATAAACTTTGCCTCCATGGTTCGAAGCAATAAATGATTCCAAATGATGGACCAGTGGCCTGATCCAGGAGGCTCTTTTTTATGTTCTTATGTTTCTCTGTGTGTGTCTACTGAATCCACGCTTTATGGAAAGTTTTAAAGCCATCAATTTCTGCAAGCAGCAGCCAGCATGGTCTCAACTAGACAGATGGGGACATCCGAGAGCATAATTAACCGCGTCTTCAGGAAAGCTTACAGCCAGACATTCTAGATTAATTCACAGAGTGAGTAAATACGGTGGAGCAAGTGGGGGCGGGGGGGTGGCCAGTCCTGCAAATAAATGAAGAGCTAGATTTCCAATTTCAATGAACACCCTGATCTGAAGCCCCAAGTTAAAGTTACAATCGCTGGCATCTCCACTAAGGGGTGGGAAGGACTCCCTATCCGAAGCCTTGGAAAGCTGCTGCCAGTCAGTGCAAGCAATACTAAGTTAGATGGCCCAATGGTTTGGCTCAGTATGAAGTTGTTTGCTATGGTTCTGAAGCCTGGTGTATGGATGGGGAGAAATTTGATTCAGTTCACTTTCAAATGAGAACTTACTGAATTTTCACTTTCCAAAGCAATGCACGGTCAGAAACACAGCCATCCCTCGAAATTTGTGTTTCTCCGACATTCTCCGGATTCTGCAACACAATGGTCCGTCTAAGTCATGTTCACAAAAATGCATATACTAGGTTTAAGTGTGCATATAAATGTGTTTATCAGTGAAAATACAAAAGGGCATAATTTTAAGGAAAAGTGCTTTGCAAAACAGTACGTTCAGCAAAGTAACATACAAACCCAGGTATTTTATTTTGGAGGTGATAATTTTGCTGTTATTTGTATTAAAAATTGATATCTCTATTTTTAGATCTTATCATAACTTGCAGGGGGATTGTTTAATTTCATTGTGTACATTTGGATATGTTATTATTTATCGCTTGTGACTGCTTTTGTTATATTTTTGTAATTATGTAAATCTGTTCTTGTTGCAAGCCACCTTGGGCATGGCGTTAACTTTGGAAAGGTGGCATAAAAATAAATGATGGTTCTGTTTTAGGAAAAAAATGCACTTAAATGGTGGTGAATCTCCAAAAACAATAACATTTCAAATTGATGTAGAAGAGCTTATAACTGAATATAAAACTGGGGAAATGATAAATCGAGAGAAACCAAAACTAACAGGTTTGCCCATTACTACCCCAGGGACTGGTTAAAAAGGTAAAAAGGACCTCTGGATGATTAAGTCCAGTCAAAGGGGGCTATGGGGTTGTGGTGTTCATCTCACTTTCAGGCCAAGGGAGCCGGCGTTTGTCCAAAGACAGCTTTCCTGGTCATGTGGCCAGCAGGACTAAACTGCTTCTGGTGCAACGGGACACTTTGATGGAAGCCAGAGTGCACAGAAACACCGTTTACCTTCCTGTTGCAGTGGTACCTATTTATCTACTTGCACTAGTATGCTTTCGAACTGCTAGGTTGGCAGGAGCTGGGATAGAGCAATCGGAGCTCATCCCGCCGTGGGGATTTGAACCGCTGACCTTCCGATCAGCAAGCCCAAGAGGCTGAATGGTTTAGACCCCAGCGCCATCCATGTCCTTTACCTTACCAGGGACTAGTTATGGGCCCTCTGACCTTTCTATCAGTGGCTTTGGTCTGGAAGGCCACGAGCACTTTGACTACCTGCCCTGATGCCACTGGGCAATTGGAGCTGCGATGGTTCACCAGTAAGCTTGACAGGCAACCAGAATGTTTTGTCCTGCAAGCCCAGAGTGGCACAGCTCTTACTGGGTGGCCCAGGCCTTATTTGCATGGATTCAAAATGACATAAAAACACAAGAAGAGGCCTGCTGTTCTCAAAGGAGCCAACCAGATGCCTGTGGAAAAACAGCAAGCAGGATTTTAGCACAAGAGCACTCTTCCTGTCCTGTGGTTTCCAGCAACTGGTGTTCAAAAGCATTGCTGCTTCCATCATAGCTAGTAGCAATATGTGGCCCTCCCCTCCCCCCAATTTTTTTTGTCTAATCCTCTTTTATAGCCATCCAAGTTGTTGGTCATCATTGCCTTCTGCAGGAGAGAGTTCCACAGTTCTACTATTCAGTGTGAAACCAGAACTTCAAAGCACTGTTAACAAATAAATGAAATTCGATATTTTTGTTGGGGAGCGGATCCCTAATAGAATTCAGTTGATCTGTGAAGTCTTGTCAGGGATTGGGCATAATGTTTGCTTTCAGATTAGCAGGTGAAGACCGTGTTGACAGTCACACTGAATGGAAACATTGCAAAAACACATCCATCACATCCATCTTCTGACAAGCGACCTGGACGCTCCATTCCTGACATGACCTTGGATTCCGAATCTTTGCACTTCTCTCCTTTGAACGCCTTTGAACTGGGTTACGTAAACATTATGGAAAGGCTCCATCACGGGCAATCATTCCACCCCAAACGCTTCCCAAGTCAAGCTGAAACATTCCTACTCTTGGGCCTGAGTAGCAAAATGGGCAAGGAAAAACTAATCTAGTTAAGTCAGAAAAAGCTACCTCCAAAATTGGGGGTGCAGAAGGAATTTGATTCATTTCACAGTTATAGCTGGACTTTCCTAATTCACACATCCTGAAAAAATATGGAAACCGAAACACAACCATCTTTTGAAGTTCACACTTCTCTGAATTTTGCAATGCCAAGTAAAATGTACAAAATTCATATACTAGGGTACACTGACGTAACGTGTTCTTACATTTTTGTGTATTCTTATATTTAAAATCATTTATCCGCGACTTAGCATTTCAGAAACCTCTAAGCGGTCTTAGAGATGCGCGTAGCATTGAGAATAACATACAGAAAATGCATTATGTTGGAGGAAATTGCTTTGTAAAGATTTGCGCATTGGGTAAAGTTATACACAGGTGTGTATGTTAGGAGAAACTCTCTTTAAAATGGTGCTGAATTTTCACAATAACTTTAAAACAAATGAACAAACAAACCTCAAGCTGATGTGAAAATGTGGAGAACGAAACTGATTACTGGCAGGACTCTGAAGAGTGTTTGGTGGAGGTCGGGGACCAGAATTGTGACCCAGGAGAGGGGCCCAGAAATGTATGGACCTTGGTGCCACCCACAAGGCAGGAGTCAGGCCAGGGGGAGGAAGAGTTGGGCTAGTCCGAGACAGAGGAAGGTGTGCAGGATGAGGAAGGAGAAGCTATTCAGGCAAGGGACAGGCCAGTCACACCTTCACCTGACCCACTGCCTCCAAGAACCAGGAGGGGCTTGAAAAGCAAGGAGTCTCAAGTTGTAGGCATGCAACCCATAAGCCAGAGGAGGGGTGTGGCCCCACTGCTGCTGCAACTGCTCCACTGTGCCCAGACCTGTGGCCAACTGCCTGGAGGTGAGAAGCATGTGTGCATCTAAGTGTTTCTCTTGTCAATAATTATTCTCCTGTCAATTAATTATCAGACATGTGCCTGCCTGAGTGGGGATGTTGGGCTATGACAGAGACAGAGAGAAACTGAAGTTGATGGATTTGCCCACCCCTATTCAGGATTAACGCACACACAGGTCCTGCTGTCCAGGCACTCATTATTCACCAATTCACTTATCCAAACATAAAGAATTATGGCCAAATCTGTGGGATGTGAAACACAGAGCAGTCAAATACAACATTCCTAGAAAAGGATGTTTGTCCAGCCAGTAGATAAACTTCCTGTTTCCTCCTGGGCTGGGACAAACTTCCTCTACATGTGACCAGAGGTGGGCATGACCTCACCTGTGCAGGTAACAAAATAGCACAGGGCAGGCAGCCATCTCTCTCTCTGACTCCATTCCTTGAAGAAGCCACATCTCCTTAGCCTGAGATGCTTCCAGCCAAGAGAGGACAAAGGAACTATCTCATTTTGGGATAGATTCCACGTGTATATTTTTTGTAACTTAAGTCTGCCTTCTGGGATCCATCTGTGAACAGAATGTGTGAGTAAACTATTTTATACCTTTTATACAAAACTGTGTCTTGTCTATTCTTTTTAGGAGGGAATAAAGGGGAATTACCAGGAAACTTATTTTAGAGGCTTAAGCAAGCCTGGCAACAAGTTATCCACTGTATAAGTTTTAAAAGAGAATGTTACTCTGCTAAATTATAGAACTTGCTAACACAAGTTGAGAAGGCTATTATTAAACAATATATCCTCTCCTGCCTCCCTGAACATTGCCACAAAATCTTGCTATACACTCTGCAGATTCAGATAGCCATATTCCTTATGGTTGGCAGCAGCCATTTTCAGACAGAAACCATGGAGAGAAGGCGTGGGGGGAGACACTGGACGAATCGGGGAGCAGGAGAGATCGGACAAATCAGTTTTTTCCTTTGTCTGTCTTTTGCTGGTTGGCTGCGGTCGTTTTAGGAAGAAACCATGGCAGGAGAGATCACCGATTCTCAAAGAATCAATGGAAATTGTGGAGCTGTTAGGCGAACGCTCGCCCAACTCACGATTCCCAGGGAATACATTTCTAGGGACTCTATGTGAATACCAGAATAAGGGAGTCAGCTCAGCCACAGAGGCAACAAGGCGACTGTTTAGATATGTCAACATTTCAGGGGAGCTAAGCTCAGCGATATCCTGGCTGAAGCTGAGTAGCATTGAATGTCTGGATGAAAAGCCACCTGGGAAGACCATGTAAGCCCCTTTGGGTTGCATGACAGCAGAGGCAGTTGTTTAGAATGTGAATAATAATAATAATAATAATAATAATAATAATAATAATTAATTCCAGTCAGGCAAAAACACTCCAGGATGGTACAGAGCAGGGTCAGTGAAAGGTGTGGCCTGAGGAGAGCCAAGGGCCAGGGATATAGGCCCAGAGGGCCGCATTTGAGGTTCCTCCCTCTTGTAGTAAGAGGTCCACCATCCAGGCACTGACCAGACCCAAACTTCCTTTGTGTCAGCAACCTGCTTGCTTTCTGTGCCTTCAGGCCTTGCCCCTGGGCCAGGGCAGAGGTCCTCTCCTTCCACTGTGACCACAAGAAAGCTAGGCAAAGCCATACAAACCTGCAGAAGGGAATTACGCCAACGACATATGCCTAGCTTCTCATCATTTGCTTGATTTATACAAGCCACAGGACGGAGCTTTTCTCGGGCAGGACTAAAGAATATCCCGGCTTCTAATTTTGCAGAGTCAATACAGCTCTTTCGGCGGTTGGTGTAGCTTAAGGGGTGAATCCAAGACTGATTGAGGTTGACGAGTTATTGAGCTGTTCAATTGATTTCTGCCCTCCCTGCGCCACCCTTTGTGAAGCAAGTGTGAGTTTGCCGAAGTCGAAGCTAACACCAATTTCCCGCAAAAACATTAACCAAACACACAGAGAAACGGTCCGTGTAACTCTATCTACTGCTTCAATACAATTAATAGCGGCAGATATTGACACTTCTTGCCTGACTCATGTTTCCACCCATTGCACTCCAAACAATGAGCTGACACTAAATTCCCTTCGAGCAAATGTGCGGTATTGTCACTTTAAACAATACCTAATTTAATTTTGGTGTTTGGAATGCAGCGATTGGAAATTATTAATACTCTTGCCTAATGCTGGAAACAGATCATTCGACTATAAATTATTAGCATAATCAAGCCCCCTCCCCCCATCCTCAAGAGCCTGATGCTCAACATTGACATTTGCCTGAAAATGAGAAAAACCACCCAGATATAGCGGCCTGGTGGGGTGAAATGGAATGTCTGAAAACCTTGATTTCAGATGCATCTATAGAATCTGGTACGTTGCTTAGATATTCTCAGGCTCATTTCATAATGTATGGAAAAATCAATCCCTTAGGACAACTGGACACCTTTCAGATCACATGTTTATGAGAGCTGAAGATGGGTTTCTAAAAACTGCATGTTTTCCCCACATTTCTGAAAAAAGTATGAAAAGATGGAGAAAAGTGTACGACAAAGGGAAGTTTGGTGTGTTGCTGCGCAACTGAAATAATTTTTTTGCAAGCAGAACATATCTATGACCTCTCAAGCTTTACATAAAAACACAAGAAGAGCTCTCCATCTAGTGGCCCAACTAGTCCAGCATCCTGTTCTCACAGTGGCCAACCATGTGCCTCTTGAAAGAAGATGTTGTGTTACAGCTTCCTGCCAAGGCAGACAAAGGAAGTGATCTCACAGAGTTCTCTCTAGGAAATTTTACAGGAAAGCTCTGTGAGCTTCAGCCCCTTCATGTGCCCATCTAGCAAAGCAAGAATTGTTGGTTAAACTGTAATAAAGTCCCACAACGACATCTTCCCCTGAGCTTTAATTGAAGTGTGGGAAGTTGAGGAGGCTGGCTACAAAACATAAGAGATCCATCAATTTGCTGGCTTTCATCTTTTTACTCTAATTCCCTCTCCCTGCTTCAGTCTGCAGGCTTCCCAAATGTAGCTGGTTGACCACTGGACTAGAATGCTGGATGAGACAAGCCTTTAGCCTGATCCAGTGGGACTCTTCAGTATGCTATTGTCGTTGTCATTCGAAATTAAAGATGGTGGCCACCAGAAGTGGAACTCAAAGGTGCACTGGTGAGTTTTGCACACATGCGTACAGAGTTACTCAGAATTTGTCCCTCCTTGAAAGCTGAAATGCCCTTCCTTTACTTTGCTGTCCATGGCAACATAGGATGGGGTGTTTCAGTTCAGTCATAATACATACGAACCCTATGAGCAGCAAGTGAGGCTGGCTGGTGGTTTTGAATTGTAATTGTTATTAGAATGGTGGAATCTACACACATATAAAAACACTGTGGAAATGCTTTTTTCAAAAACGTTTTGAAAAATATATCGAATTTTCCGTAGCTCACCACCGCCATCTAGTGTCACATTTGTATATTGCACTTCACAACACACTTAAAATGTTTTATTTGCAGTGCATAGCTGAGCCAATGTTTTGGTCTGTTTTAGAATGTTTGCTATGATTCTGTTTTAAATGATACATCTGGGGAGAAAGGCCCCAGGCTATCTGGAGGACCATACTCTCCCGCACAAACCTGCCCAGGCTTTGAGATCTCCGGAGGAGGCTCACTTGGTGGGGATGCAGGAGAGAGGGCCTTCTTGGTGGCTGCTCCCTAGCAACTTTGGAACTCCCTCCCTGGAGAATCCAGACTGGTTTCCTCCTGGTTGTCCTTCCGTTGGCAAGTGAGGACTGTTTTATTCTGACAGACCTTTGAGAACTGACTTTTTTAAAAGAAAAGAAAAGGGATTTTAATAGTGAAGAGCTGTTTTACTATCTGTATTTCAATAGATTCTTCTTTATATTGTTTTTAATTTAATTACCTTTTAACAATTACCGTATCTTTTATACGATTTTAGCTTCTTGGTATTTTATCTGTGCTGTTTTAACTTGCGTAAGCCGCCTTGAGTCCTGGCCTGGAAGAAAGCAGGATACAAATAAATAAAATAATATTAATAACAACAAACAAACTCACAAATATGAAGCCATCAGTAACCCGGTTAACCTGGAGTTGCTGTTCCTTTTCATGTCGCAAATGGTTACCTGTCCCCGGTTGAGATGGGGCAGGATGGCACCCAGACCCTGCACAGGAGATCCTCCATCACATTTATTTTCCCCTGTCTTCTTCTTCTTCTTCTTCTTCTTCTTCTTCTTCTTCTTCTTCTTCTTCTTCTTCTTCTTCTTCTTCTTCTTCAAAATGTTCTGGCGCAGCAAGGCCTTGGATTGGGCCATTAAGCGGCTAACCAGGGACCGTCTGCAATGTTTTGATCGGGTGCGTCTCGGCGCCGCTGCGCCTCTGAATGGCTTGATTGCCTGCGGAAGGCTTAAGGATCTAAGTCACGCCCTGAATCAACATGAAGGGTTTTTAATCGTAAACTTGGTGACATAAAGACAAATGTCGAAATCTCAGGACCAAATTATGTCTAATTGCTGTTCGACGGGAGACGCGCCGCTGAACTGCCAATTTGCATATGGGGGGAGGGACACATGCTGTATTGTTTTAAACAAGTTTACCAAACATATCATTAGCGGCAAGCACCAGGAACCTTTTTCCCCTGTTTTTTTTTGTTTTTAATTCTTAATTAGAGCTCCACTCAGCGTTGAACGGGCCAACTTCATCCTCTTCCAGTAAGTGCTTCTTTATCAGAAGATTATATTGAGCACACCGTCCACAGGGGGTAAAGATCAAATGTAAGTGAAGGCAGCCAGTTTGGGCAGAAGGGATGGAGATCAGAGAAAATGAAGCTGGAAGCCTCTGCTTATGAATCCCCAACAACGTTTAAAGGCCCGGGAACTAGAAGGAAACGGACTACCTCGAGCCAAATTTGCATCTCTGGTGTCTGAAGAGATCTGGAGGGCTGGAAACGAAATCTTTCCTAACCTGGCAAAGCAATCCTAGCGTGTGCTTTGTAGTCTACAGTGGGGATGAGAGGGTTCCCTAGCCCCCAAATCATGTTCACTTATTGTTGCCTTTGTTTGCTCTGTCTTGCAACTTGAAGCTTAGACAGAAGTTTTCTAAGGCTGATTCCAAGATTTGCAACATCTGCATCAGCATTCAGTTGCTATCAGCCCTTCCAGTACAAGATCTGGTTTTTCCCTGCTTGGACTACTGCAATGCGCTCTACGTGGGGCTACCTTTGAAGGTGGCTTGGAAACTACAACTAACCCAGAATGCGGCAGCTAGACTGGTGACTGGGAGTGGCCCCCGAGAACATATAATACCAGACCTAAAGCATCTACACTGGCTTCCAGTACATTTCCAAGCAAAATTCAAAGTGTTGGTGCTGACCTTTCAAGCCCTAAACCACCTCGGCCCAGTATACCCGAAGGAGCACCTCTACCCCCACTGAGATCCAGTGCTGAGGGCCTTCTGGCGGTTCTCTCAGTGTGAGAAGTGGTGTTACAGGGAACCAGGCAGAGGGCCTTCTCAGTAGTGGTGCCTGCCCTGCGGAATGCCCTCCCGTCAGATGTCAAGGAAATAAACAGGTATATGGTGCTGGAGGAGACTCTTGAGAGTCCCACGGACTGCAAGAAGATCAAACCTATCTATTCTGAAGGAAATCAGCCCTGAGTGCTCACTGGAAGGACAGATCCTGAAGCTGAGGCTCCAATACTTTGGCCACCTCATAAGAAGAGAAGACTCCCTGGAAAAGACCCTGATGTTGGGAAAGATTGAGGGCACTAGGAGAAGGGGACGACAGAGGACGAGATGGTTGGACAGTGTTCTCGAAGCTACGAACATGAGTTTGACCAAACTGTGGGAGGCAGTGGAAGACAGGAGTGCCTGGCGTGCTCTGGTCCATGGGGTCACGAAGAGTCGGACACGACTAAACGACTAAACAACAACATGACTTTTCGAAGACATCTGAAGGCAACTCTGTATAGGGAAACTTTTTAGTGTTTAATGTTTTATTAAGTTTTTATATATGCTGAAAGCACCTAGTGGCTGTTGGGTCAGCCCAGTTAGATGGGCATTATTATTATTATTATTATTATTATTATTATTATTATTATTATTAGCTACCTTCCACACCTCCGGGTTATAGGTGCATAAAAAGTCGCTGCAAAATGACAATCTGCTTGGGATAATCGGTATGATCTTTTCTGTGCACTCCTGGATATTCTATTATTGCAATGCACTTTACATGGGGCTTTCCTTAGGCCTGGTCTGGTGGTGGTGCAAAACACTATGGCTAAATTGTTGACGGGGACACATTAATGCCAGCCCATAACTCTGGTGCTCACCCTGTTTACCTGTATGTCCTTGAGGACAACTTGATTCCTTATATCCCTTATATCCCTGCCAGATCACTAAGGTCATTGTGGGGAGTCTCTGTTAGTGGTCACCCATGGCTCGGAGGCCCAGATTGCATCGACCGGTGGCAGCTGTACATTCACTATTGTGGCCCCCAACTCCCTCCTGCCTGAAATATGGCAGGTTCTCTTCCTGTTGAATTTTAGGCACCTTGCTGAAGAACAATTCAGCAGGGATTTTTAGTTGCCATATTCTCGTTTAAATTGTTTTCTCTTTTGTATCTCTCCTGTAGCTTCATTGTACGCTGCTTAGAAACCAGCAGCGTTGAGCAGCACATTAAGTTGTTGAAATAAATTAAAACTGGTAAAACCCTATTCGCGAAACCCTACAGAAATCTAATTGAAAAAGCAAAACGAGACAGATGCTAAAAGACAGATGGGAGAATCTCACACGAGCCCAAAGTGAGTCTAGTGAACCAAGTTACATTTCTACTTCTCAAACGTGGCTGTTTCAGTTTGTACAATTCATTGGTTTTTCAGTGGTAGATTCCCTCCCCCACATTTTATATTACTGGTTCTGCCCCATGGCTGCTGTTAGGTGTGTGGAACTTCAGCATATTTGGTGGGAGGAAGGAGAGAGCAGGGGTTGGAGGTCAGGAGAGATGGAGGAAGGAGCAAAACTGTGAGCTGAATGCACTAACCAGAAATTAATCAGAATTGTGCCCCGTAAATAAAAGGAGGTGTTCAGCACTGATAGCATTGTTGTAGACGTTCTACATCCCCCTCTTTATTCAGGCAGGGAGGTCAGGTGATTTTATTCACAATAAGTCACTTGTGTCTGGGATGCTATTTCGCTGAGACATATAATTAAATGATCCCAAACCTTCTATTGAGATACTGTAATATTATGGTTAATCAGTTGATGAATCAATCGATCGGTTCTAAGCCAGGCAGAAAATGACATCCAACCGGGCATGGGAAGGGGAGGGGGTGGGACAACCCAACCCTTTATCTGGTTGACTGTCCCAGAAAGGAGGAAGGCTGAAATGGCCTCACCCGTCTCCTTTTGCAGCTGGAAAAAAAGAGAGGTAGATAAGGTGGCATCTCATAACTGGCAAGGATGTCCACTTGAGTATAGTGGAAGTCATGGCAAGAAAAGGAATAGTCCCTTTGTACCAGCATTATGTCAGGGCCTGGTAGAATGGAATAGAGAAAGCTTGTTGTTGTTGTTTAGTCGTTTAGTCGTGTCCGACTCTTCGTGACCCCATGGACCAGAGCACGCCAGGCACTCCTGTCTTCCACTGCCTCCCGCAGTTTGGTCAGACTCATGTTCGTAGCTTCGAGAACACTGTCCAACCATCTCGTCCTCTGTCGTCCCTTTCTCCTTGTGCCCTCCATCTTTCCCAACATCAGGGTCTTTTCCAAGGAGTCTTCTCTTTTCATGAGGTGGCCAAAGTATTGGAGCCTCAGCTTCAGGATCTGTCCTTCCAGTGAGCACTCGGGGCTGATTTCCTTCAGAATGGATAGGTTTGATCTTCTTGCAGTCCATGGGACTCTCAAGAGTCTCCTCCAGCACCATAATTCAAAAGCATCCATTCTTCAGCGATCAGCCTTCTTTATGGTCCAGCTCTCACTTCCATACATCACTACTGTGAAAACCATAGCTTTAACTATACGGACCTTTGTCGGCAAGGTGATGTCTCTGCTTTTTAAGATGCTGTCTAGGTTTGTCATTGCTTTTCTCCCAAGAAGCAGGCGTCTTTTAATTTCGTGACTGCTGTCACCATCTGCAGTGATCAAGGAGCCCAGGAAAGTAAAATCTCTCACTGCCTCCATTTATTCTCCTTCTATTTGCCAGGAGGTGATGGGACCAGTGGCCATGATCTTAGTTTTTTTTTTATGTTGAGCTTCAGACCATATTTTGTGCTCTCCTTACCCCAGCCCTAACTCTACATGGGCTCAAACTACATGTAACCCTAAAGCAGGAGTGGGAAACCTGGTGCCCTCAAAATAGTGCTGGACTACAGCTGGGGATGTTGAAAGACAGGAGTTTCCCTTCTGACCTGCCTTCATCGCAACCAGCCCTGTTTCCATTCCACTGCAGTTCAGTTTCTGCCCAGATACTACATTATCCATCTGGCTGTCCATAGAGAAGCGGACACGGAGCAATGGATTCAAACTTCAAGAAAGAAGATTCCACCTAAACATTAGGAAGAACTTCCTGACAGTAAGAGCTGTTCGGCAGTGGAATTTGCTGCCGAGGAGTGTGGTGGAGTCTCCTTCTTTGGAGGTCTTTAAGCAGAGGCTTGACAGCCATGTGTCAAGAATGCTTTGATGGTGTTTCCGGCTTGGCAGGGGGTTGGACTGGATGGCCCTTGTGGTCTCTTCCAACTCTATGATTCTATGATTCTATGAATCTTGCATAATCATTTATGTAAATTAAGAATTTAAAGTAATTAATTATATCATTATTTCTGCACCATTCTTTTCAATGAAAACGCCATTCATTTAAAGGCAAAGGAAGCACAGTTGTAAGTGGGGTGTGGGGTGCCATCCGTTGTACATTATTTATGGACAGGAAAATGGCAGCAGTGAATCTCCATTGACCTTCACTGGATTGATCTCCATTCCAAACGTAGCAAGAATAAGTGAATGTTGCTAACTTCCGCTTCTGTTTCCGTTTTGTCTGACATCTCTAACTCCATCATCCCTGAGCGTCGCCCATGATCTCCAGGGGTGATGGATTCCGGAAACTGGGGGTGGCTGGGGGCGGAGAGAAGTACCCAACTTCAGCTTTGAAAACATTATTGCAATCCCACAAAAGTCAGCGTTCATCCAGCTCCTGCTCCTCTTGTTGTAAGCCAAAAATGGCTTATCATCTGAGTTACGCCAATAAAACTCAGAGACAAGGAGTTAGGAGTCCATTGTTGTTTATTGCAAAGCAATAGGTTACAGTCGAATCTTTTCGCAAAACTGCAACCCCACCCAACACGGGGCAGGGGTGTTTATAACATTTCAAACAAAGGTTTTCCGTTTTAACCAATCGTTTACATCACTAGCTCGTTTCATGTTTAATATTTCAGTTTTAACCAATCATGTAAATCATTACCTCATTTCATGTTGAATACGCATGCGCAATAAGCATTGCCAACTAAACTTTGATTCCCACCGTGTCTAGCACTGCCGGGGGAGCACGAGTCCGGCATTGCTGCTGCTGCCCGCAGAGGGCGAGAAGCAGAAGGCACGGCATGGCAGTGTCGGCGGGGGGGGATCGGCGCCTTTGGAAAATGGAGTCTCCGTCCCTCCGGAGGGAAATGTGAGGGTGTGGTGGTGGTGGGCGCCTGAGGGATCCCTGCACCACGGCGCCCGATAAGGTTAAGATGGCCCTGCTTCAACTCCAAGCACTGGATGAAGTTTGTCAGGGTAGGAGCAGTGGAAGGCCAGGCTTTTGACTGCGCCTATACATTCCCTGCCATTTCCCAGCAGTGATGCTCAGTCCCAGGGAAATCGCTTCCGTGTGAGCTGGCAAAATCTCTCCTTAAGTACACAGCTCAAGTCCTTATTAGCTAGGCACAAGAAGTGGAGAGAGAGGGGGCAATAAAGTAGGGAGCTGTTTAGCAATTATTCTAAGACAATCAGGCTTCTTGGCGTATCTTGAACTCTCTTCAAGATATAAATCTGAGACTCGTGCTGCCCTCTTCATGAGACTCAAACGCATGTGAATCTTGGAAGTGACTCTCGGCCGACTGATATTTTTATTCACCTCACACTCCCAGGAGCTCACTGACTGGAATTCAATAGAAACTGTTCTCTGTGTGAAAGTAATTTCAGAAAGTAATCTAGTTTATGGAAATGAAAGGCATCAAAACACAGGGCCAAAAAAGAGGGGGGGGGAGCCCACTGTTTCCGTAGAAGTGTTCCCGCTTCAAATATTTGACATGGAAATTTATCTAATCCCTCTGGGGCACGCGGGTTTCACAAGTGTTAACGTCTTTCGGAATGAATTTCACAAATGTTTATTTGGGATTCCCGGGCATACAAATAATTGAGAATATCAAGGCACCTGGCGGAATCAGCCTTAATGATAGAGATCTCGGCGGGTTAAAGGGTATGAATTTTAATCGGGGAGGAGGGAAGGTGCAATTTCACACACACACACACACACACACACACACACACCAATCGTTCAACATGCACACGGAGGGTAAATATGTCTTGGCACTTCTGAGTCCCAGCTGCCATTTTTCTCCGGTACTTCAAGACAAGACCAATGCATTTGTCACATTTTAGGAAAGGGGGCAGGCTGCAGACAGAACAGGCCTAGCTCACGGTGGGAAGAGCACATTAAGAAAGCGTTGACAGAAAGGCAGAAAAGGGATCCGTGTAGCTGAAGAAAGAGAGGCAGTCTTTCTTGGGGTTAAGGCTGTAAGACGGCAATCCTTCTTCCTCAGCAGTGTTTCCATTCTGCTGCATTTCTTCCTTCCACTGAAGACCACATAATTCGTCTTGCTGTCTGCTGCGGCAAAATAACACGACTAACCCAATTAATTAGAGGAATTACATTGTCGTTACATTATTCCACCCCATCCATTTCAATGCAAACTGAATATACAGTGGTACCTCAGTTTATGAACACAATTGGTTCCGGAAGTCTGTTCATAAAGTGAAGCGAACTTTCCCATTGAAAGTAATGGAAAGTGGATTAATCTGTTCCAGACGGTCCGCGGAGTACTTAAAATTGAAGCGTTCATAAACTGAAGCGAACTTTCCCATTGAAAGTAATGGAAAGTGAATTAATCCGTTCCAGATGGGTCTGCGGCGCTCGTAAACCGAAAATTCGTAAAGCGAGGTGTTCATAAACCGAGGATCCACTGTAATGCAAATTGAGTGTGGAGGCGACATAATCATTATAATATAATTTGTGGACTGAAAGGAACAGCAAGTGCCCACTGACTTCCATTCTGTACAGTGGACAGATTAGCAAACACAGCAATTTCTGCCCCATTCCTATTTTTGTTGGGATTCACTACTGGGGGGGTGGGGTGGCAAAGCAGGCTTGGTTTATTCTCCAGGAATATCCAGAAACACTGCTGAATCTATCCAAGCCTGGCCTGCGAGTGGTTGCAGACCAGATCCAGTCCTGTGAGAACAGGATGTTGGGCTAGATGTGACCTGATCCAGCTCGCTCTTAATATGTTCTTAAGATTGAGAGGCCGGCAGGCAATGTGGCCCCAAGCAAGGCATGAACAACCAAGCCTCTCTTACACATGCGTGCACCCATGGACACACATGGCATAGCATAAATGTGCGAGCCTCCAGACTCCCAGAGAAGGGATCATGGCCACTGCCCTCCTCCTGCTGAGCTCCGCTGAGGTAAGCCATTGTTTAGCTTAGCAAAGCGGTGGGCTATTGTTTACCGGGGTGGGGTGGGGTTGAGAGAGCTGTTGCTGTTATTGATATTATTGTTGTATCTTTAGTTTTAGATCTTATGATTTACGTGGAAATTGTTTCCATTTGGTTGTGTACTTTTTGATGTGTTTTATTTATTGTTTATATGACTTCTGTTATGTTTGTAATTATGTAAATCTTGTCACTGCAGATGGTGACAGCAGTCACGAAATTAAAAGATGCCTGCTTCTTGGGTATATTGTATATTGTCTCCCTGCTTATTTAACTTATATGCAGAATTCATCATGCGAAAGGCTGGACTGGATGAATCCCATGTGAATCCCAGATATGCTGATGACACAACCTTGATGGCAGAAAGTGAGGAGGAATTAAAGAACCTTTTAATGAGGGTGAAAGAGGAGAGCGCAAAATATGGTCTGAAGCTCAACATCAAAAAAACCAAGATCATGGCCACTGGTCCCATCACCTCCTGGCAAATAGAAGGGGAAGAAAGGGAGGCAGTGAGAGATTTTACTTTCTTGAGTTCCATGATCACTGCAGATGGTGACAGCAGTCACAAAATTAAAAGACGCCTGCTTCTTGGGAGAAAAGCAATGACAAACCTAGACAGCATCTTAAAAAGCAGAGACATCACCTTGCCGACAAAAGTCTGTATAGTTAAAGCTATGGTTTTCCCAGTAGTGATGTATGGAAGTGAGAGCTGGACCATAAAGAAGGCTGATCACTGAAGAATTGATGCTTTTGAATTATGGTGCTGGAGGAGACTCTTGAGAGTCCCATGGACTGCAAGAAGATCAAACCTATCCATTCTGAAGGAAATCAGCCCTGAGTGCTCACTGGAAGGACAGATCCTGAAGCTGAGGCTCCAATACTTTGGCCACCTCATGAGAAGAGAAGACTCCCTGGAAAAGACCCTGATGTTGGGGAAGATGGAGGGCACTAGGAGAAGGGGATGACAGAGGACGAGATGGTTGGACAGTGTTCTCGAAGTTACGAACATGAGTTTGACCAAACTGCGGGAGGCAGTGCAAGACAGGAGTGCCTGGCGTGCTATGGTCGGACACGACTAAACGACTAAACAACAACAACAACAACAACAACAACAACAACAACAACAAAGGATATTTTTGCCACCTGCCTGTTTGCTTCACCATATTTTAATTATTTTTTAAAATTGTGATTGCATTCTATTTTATGATATGTGGCCTCTGAGGTCGTGTTTTAGGGTTTATATATGTTTTCAGGGTGATTTGCGACTGGCTGTGGCTCTCCGGAGTTTCAGAAAGGGAGTTGCCCCCCAGCCTTTCATGGAGATGCTGAGGACTGAACTGGGGACATTTTTCAAGTAAGGGGGTCCAGGAGGGCAACCCCCCCCCAAAAAAGCAAGGAGATTACTCCCCTCTCCACTTTGCCTTCCCCATTGCTGGATTCATGTCATTAACATATATACTGCTATTTTTCCTTCAGCAATCTTAACATGTGGGACACATCTCACCAGCCTAGAAATATATTTTGCCCCTTAGGTTCTATCCCCGTATGGTAGAGCTGCATATTCCTGCATTGCAGGGGTTGGACTAGATGATCCTCAGGGTCACTTCCAGCTCTGCAATGCTACGATTCTATGATTCTGTGCCCTCCAAACCATTACTGGTGCCACCGCTCTCTGCATACAAAGCAGATGCTCTCCCACCGAGCTACCACCCTCCCCTAAACTTGATATATATGAATTTGAAATGGGAACAGTTTTGATATTGCGTTTCCGGGTAGCTTCATGTTTTAAGCGTGGTTCATTAACGATTAACCACCACCCCTTTTTTGGTGGCGGCGGGGTAGCAAAGCCTCCGAGAAAATAACTGTTTTGTCCCGCAATAAAAACTGCACTGGGTGCTTCCCGTTTTATTTTATTGTGCTTCTTGTGTGTGAAGCCATTGCTGACGGCCACATTCAGATTGACAGGCGACTGTTTGTGCAAGTACAGAAGTAGATAAAAAAGGGGCACCTGTCACTCCCAGGATTTTATTTTATTTTTAAAAACCACCCATCTTCCTTTGGGTCCGGCATCAATTCCCCAGCCTGAGCCACCTGCCTCCGGCCCACTTTCTGCCAAGGCCTGGAGCTCACATCTCCGAGCTCATCCCTGCAACATCAGAGGCCCACTGCTTGCCTGAGACACTCCCCTCTCATTACCAGAGCCAGCGGGGAATACAAGACCCCTGTTTCCCTTCACTCTCCCTTTATGAATGGGTTGTCGGGGCGGGAGGAACACTTGATGGGCAGGCAGGGGAGGCAGGAAGAGGAGGCGTCCCACCCAGAGCATCATTTTCTCAATGGAGGGATGAAAAGGCCTGCAGGCTGCTATTCATCCCGGCTCTTGTCTCGTCCCCTCCCCATTCTTTAGGGCTGCCATTCCAGCTGTTATTGCTGTCTAACCCCGCTGACCTCTGGTGTTTCCTCAACCATGGGAAGAACTCGGCTGAGGGAGAGCAGGTCTGCTCCTCCTACCCTTTCGACACCAGTCTTATTCGCCACCCATCGACTCGGCTGCCCAGGCTTCTGTCCTGACCTACAGTTCGGTGCCGGTGGTCAAGGTGGCTTGGCCATGGGTGCCCAGCCAATCTGTGAAGCCTGGTTGCAACTGTGATTGATGGGTTGATGGGGGGGGGAATTAATCTATTTGCTTATTTACATGTGTAACAAATAAACCCACAGTGGGGTTTTAAGTTTGGTAATAAGTTGCAATTCAGCAACTTCTCTTTCCAGTCTATTTCTGAAATTCTTTTGTAATAAGACAGGTACTTTGAGATCTTGTATAGAATGTCCTGGGAGATTGAAGTGTTCTCCTACTGGTTTCTCTGACTTGTGATTTCTGATGTCAGATTTATGTCTATTTATCCTTTGGCGTAGGGTTTGTCCTGTTTGTCCAATATAGAGAGCTGAAGGACACTGTTGGCATTTGATGGAATACACAATGTTAGAAGATGAGCAATTAAATAGTCCTGAGATGGTATGTTGGATGTTGTTGGGCCAGTAATGGTGTTGTCCGGGTGTATGTGGCAGCAAAGTTGGCATCTGGGTTTATTGCAGGCTCTGGTACCAGTGTCCATGTTAAGTCTGGTGGTTGTATTATTGTGGGTGAGGAGTTGTTTAAGATTGGGTGGCTGTCTGTAGGCAATGAAAGGTCTTCCTCCCAGAGCTTGAGAAAGGGAGCTGTCATTGTCCAGGAGAGGCTGTAGATCTCTGATGATGCGTTGTAGTGTTTTAACTTGGGAGCTGTATGTGATGACTAGTGGTGTTCTGTTATTTTCTTTTTTGGGTCTGTCTTGCAGCAAGTTCTCTCTGGGTATCAGTCTGGCTCTGTTGAGCTGTTGTTTAACTTCATCGGGTGGATATTTTAGTTCTAAAAAGGTTTGCTGTAGATCTCTTAGGTGAGAGTCTCTGTCTGTAGAGTTGGAACAGATGCGGCTGTAACGTAGAGCCTGGCTATATGCAATGGATTGTTTGGGATGTTTGGGGATGGTAGCTAGAAGCATGTAGATATGTTTGTCGGTCAGCTGGTTTATGGTATAAGGTGGTGTCTATAATAATGTCCGCACTAATGAGCAGCAGTTCTTAGACCTACCTGGAGATGCCAAGGATGGAACATGGGACCTTCTACGTGCAAAGCAGGTGCTCTGCCACTCAGCTAGGGTTCTTCTCTTGCATGGAAGGGTTGTGTACCTTGTCTTGTGGCTGGGGGCGAAGGGCAGGGCAGGGCAGGGCTTGGAGAAGGTCAGGAGACCCTAGGGAAATAGCATGGGTAGATTTCGATCTCTCAGCACCAGCTATTTCCTAGCAGTGGTGGAATATCTGATCAAGGCCCCAAGAGCAGGGAATTCAACACAGGGACCTTATTTCCCCCTTGTAACATTTTGACATTATCGTTTTTTTTTTGTCCCCCCCCCCAAAGCAATATTTTAACTCCAAAGTTCACCTGCTAATCCTTAAAGCTGCTGAGACACCAGAATCAATAGGATGGGATTTTGCGATTCTCATTATTGTTATGTATTGTTCTTGCTGAGCAT
This sequence comes from Zootoca vivipara, assembly GCF_963506605.1. Taxonomy (NCBI): domain Eukaryota; kingdom Metazoa; phylum Chordata; class Lepidosauria; order Squamata; family Lacertidae; genus Zootoca; species Zootoca vivipara. Next base: position 6,253,031 of record NC_083276.1, read on the forward strand.
TCTGTATTAATATTTATAAATGCTTGGGAAGTCATATATATGAAATTTATATGAATAGAAATGAGAGGGGGCGGAGGGGGGGGGCTTCCTTCCTACAGAGAACAATTGTATCCAATATACTTGATTACCTTTTTGGACAATGGCAAGAAAATGAAATGATTTGCTAAACAATCTACTTGATGCTCGGTGGGGGTTGCCGCACTGGGAATGTGTTTGGGTGTGGAGGAAATGAGTCAAAATGCCTCAGGTAGGCTGATATGATAACTAGAGACCTGTAGCCCAGTTAGGGTGGCTAGCATAAGTCAAGAATGCTTTGATGGTGTTTCCTGCTCAGCAGGGGGTTGGACTGGATGGCCCTTGTGGTCTCTTCCAACTCTACGATTCTATGATTCTATATGCATCACCCAAAACAAAGTCAAGGCACATTTTCATAACATTTAGATATGCTAATTTCTGCAAACTGGTTTCTGTAATTTAACTGGGTGGGGATCTCACCCTACTGGGGAGCAAGACTCTGACCAGGAGACCTGTGTGTGCCTTCTCAGCCTGTACTGTAGTTCAGGTGCTCACAAGTTGATCGGCAACTTGAATAGCCCCCGCGGGTCTCCCATTATGATTATGGTTATTTCTATTTATATATCAGACTTGGACCAGGCAGCACTTCATATAGAGGACTGTCCTCAGGAAAGTGGAATATAGGACATGCTTGCAGATACACATAAAAAACACCCTAACCCCACACCCCACACCCCGGTCACATCAGTTTGGCTTTCTTCTGCCACAATAAAACCAACCAAGAGACTAAACTGTAGGGCTGTGTCCCAGATATGGCCAGATCCTGCACTCAGGGGTGGATTTGGGTAATATTTCATAACATGGCACCCTGTGCAAGGCAAAAAAATAGATCTTGTCAGTTATGGGATCTTCCCAATGTTACACCCCCTCAGCTTGGCACCTATGTGGCAGAACCGCCTGCACTACCCTAAATCCTGCGCTGCAGATTCAGATCAACTCAGGATTTGGCCAGATCAGGTTGAGGCAGACCCAGATCCCCCTGGGTCAGATTGTGTCCAATCTGGTGCCCTCCATATGTATATTCTTGAACTACAGAATCATAGAATCATAGAGTTGGAAGAGACCACAAGGGCCATCCAGTCCAACCCCCTGCCACAAAGGGGTTTTGGAAGTGAGAGGCACGTATTGATAAGGTAACCTCAACACAGAGAGGCATTTATCATTGGGCATCTATGAAGGTCACTATGGGACTCGTCAACCTGGGAAGGTAGAATCATAGAATCATAGAGTTGGAAGAGACCACAAGGGCCATCCAGTCCAACCCCCTGCCAAGCAGGAAACACCATCAAAGCATTCTTGACATATGCCTGTCAAGCCTCTGCTTAAAGACCTCCAAATAAGGAGACTCCACCACACTCCTTAGTAGCAAATTCCACTGCCGAACAGCTCTTGCTGTCAGGAAGTTCTTCCTAATGTTTAGGTGGAATCTTCTTTCTTGTAGCTTGAATCCATTGCTCCGTGTCCGCTTCTCTGGAGCAGCAGAAAACAACCTTTCTCCCTCCTCTATATGACATCCTTTTATATATTTGAACATGGCTATCATATCACCCCTTAACCTTCTCTTCTCCAGGCTAAACATACCCAGCTCCCTAAGCCGTTCCTCATAAGGCATTGTTTCCAAGCCTTTGACCATTTTGGTTGCCCTCTTCTGGACACGTTCCAGCTTGTCAGTATCCTTCTCGAACTGTGGTGCCCAGAACTGGACACAGTACTCCAGGTGAGGTCTGACCAGAGCAGAATACAGTGGTACTATAACTCCCATCAATCCCAGTCATTGGGCATTTTGGCTGCAGGTGATGGGAATGGGATTCTAACAGAATCCAGAAGACACCAATATTGCCTATCCTGGCCAGTGCAGCAGCCAGGAACAAATCGAAAGACCTACTGCTCCATTTTGTTGATTCTGGCTTCCGTTACCCACCCCAAGCCTTTGGGGGGTGGGAGGGCTACCAATCTAAACAAATAAAACCCCGAGCCACCTAAGCCTATGTGGAACGATGGCCTCTTTATGAATATCTGGAAAGCGACCAAGTCCTTTCCGTTGCGGCTACTTCTGCAAATAAATAATAATTAGAAAAGAGATTGAATTTCCGCCGCGAGCACCTTCGCAGTACATGCAAGAAAGAGAATACCTGAATAGTTTAAGCAATAACACACAAGATGGGCTTCGTTTTACAGTTTTGCCACCACCGCAGGGGCTGCTAATCTGAAATGATTTTATCCGGAGGAAAATGGGGTTTACCAATGGCTTTGGCCAAAAGCCCGCGGTAGCAAATGCCACTCCTCTGGGTGGTGGAACAACAAAAGGGGCGGTGGAATTAACTGCCCAAGTGTGTTTTTGTTCTCTTGCATCAACACATTTTCTGTGTTGTCCCTTTTTTCAGAGGGAAAATTATATAAAACAAAGAAAACACTCAAAAGGAGCCCTCCGTGCGCAAGCTACTTATTTGTTGGGCCATACGGCGGCATCGTCAAGGTGATGTTTTCTTTTTCCCAAACCTTTGTGCTTTTTCTCCCCTGGTTCAGAGCAGGTAGAGCTATCCTGCTCACTGAGTCAGAAAACTGGGTAATCAAACCCGGAGACCTGCCCTGAAGCACTAACCAATACCTGATACTTTAAGCACATTCGCTTCCCAATAACAGTGCCCAGTGATGAGGTCTCTCAGTGGGAGAATCGGTTTACCCCCTGAAGCAAGGGGGCTTGATTGCCTTCATTATCGGACTTTGGAGAACTGCAAAAACATTGTTCCTGGCCACCAATGAACCCAACCCTGCTTTCAAGGCAAATCATCCTGTTTTGTCTTGAAAGCTGGGTTGTATTGGCTTTCGAGGGGGAGATAACGGACACTCAAATGGGCAACATCGTGCAATAAACTTTTCTTTTTTAAAAAAAATAATGTTTATTTTGTGGGCGAGGGAGGATTAGCTGTGCTGGAATTCTAAATGGATATTCAATTTGTAAATTGCATCATTAAAAAAACAACAACAACCCACCCTATTTCCTTGATGACATCAAAGCTGGGGGGAAAAACTACTTTGGAAAGAGAGCACCATCCCCAATACTTAAAATAGAAGACTTACACGCAGATGTGCTTGGGACAAAGTAGGTTTTGAAATGCTGATATTTAAGAGTTGGTATGTGCAGCACGGGTGGCGCTGTGGGTTAAACCACAGAACCTGAGGCTTACTGATCAGAAGGTCGGCGGTTCGAATCCCCGTGACGGGGTGAGCTCCCGTTGCTCGGTCCCTGCTCCTGCCAACCTAGCAGTTTGAAAGCACGTCAAAATGCAAGTAGGTAAATAGGTGCCGCTACAGCGGGAAGAAGGCTGATCGCCGAAGAATTGATGCTTTTGAATTATGGTGCTGGAGGAGACTCTTGAGAGTCCCATGGACTGCAAGAAGATCAAACCTATCCATTCTGAAGGAAATCAGCCCTGAGGGCTCACTGGAAGGACAGATCGTGAAGCTGAGGCTCCAATACTTTGGCCACCTCATGAGAAGACTCCCTGGAAAAGACCCTGATGTTGGGAAAGATGGAGGGCACTAGGAGAAGGGGACGACAGAGGACGAGATGGTTAGACAGTGTTCTCGAAGCTAGGAACATGAGTCTGACCAAACTCTGGGAGGCAGTGGAAGACAGGAGTGCCTGGTGTGCTTTGGTCCATGGGGTCATGAAGAGTCGGACACAACAAAACAACAACAACAACAACAACAACAACAACAACAACAACAACAACAACAACACAGCGGGAAGGTAAACGGTGTTTCCGTGCACTGCTCTGATTCGCCAGAAGCGGCTTTGTCATGCTGGCCACATGACCTGGAAGCTGTGCGCTGGCTCCCTCGGCCAGTAAAGCAAGATGAGCGCCGCAACCCCAGAGTCGGGGGTTCCTTTAAATTTACCTATGTACAGGCAAACAGCCTCCACATGGTAACACCTGACACCACCCTCCTTCTTATGGGCATCCCAGTGCCTGAGCTTAGCATCGCACACACCCTCTGGTCTTCCAGGGCTTTGCTTGAGCTCCCTCCATCCCACCCCCCAATGTCCTGGGACCTGCTGACTCAGCTCAGGCCGCTGCTTCACTCATACTAATGGTAGGGTTGGCCCTGGAAAATATCACAGTTTGAAACCATTGATAGCACCTAGTATTCTGCATCTGTTTTTCTGGTATCACCTCATTATAGGTGGAAAACAGTATGCAATACGAAATCTCTGGACATCTCACAGAATTACAGAACTGTAGAGTTGGGAGGGACCCCCAAGGGTCATCTAGTCCAACCACCTGCAATGCAGGAATCTCAGCTAAAGCATCCACAACAGATGGCCACCCAACCTCTGAGGCCCTCCTTCGTTTGCCTCCTCCTCAAGAGGTCCGGAGGGTGGCAACACGAGAACGGGGCCTTTTCGGCAGTGGCTCCCCATCTGTGGAATGCTCTCCCCAGGGAAGTTTGCCTGGCGCATTCATTATACACCTTTAGGTGCCAGGCAAAAACGTTCCTTTTTAACCAGGCCTTTGGTTGATCTTATTTGACATCCTTTTAGAATGTGGCTTTGTGGGGAGGGTTATTGGGTTATTGATTTTGGTGTGATTTTATATGGTCTTGTTGTGAACCTCCCTGAGACCTCCGGGTATAAGTTGAATAAATCATAGTCATAGAGGCAATGCTCGCCTCACACAAGAGGGTGATAAAAGCTGCTGAACTTAGCAGTTGGTCTCTGAATATCGAGGAAAAGTTCTGGTGGCTAAAGTAAACTATAGAAATCGCAGGAGCGACATCACATGCACAAGGCCGGCCAGGATATAGTCATTGGCATCAGTTCCTCGATAAGTGAGTCAAGAAAGTCCATCAGTCAAGAATGAGGAAACGGCCTTTGCCATTTTGGTTGCCCACTGCACCCTGGGGCTATAATTTGCCAAGTAATTTCCCTTGAACACCTGCCAGTGCTCTATGTGGTAAGCAACAGTTAGCCAGCTATAATAATAATAATAATAATAATAATAATAATAATAATAATAATTTATTATTTATACCCCGCCCATCTGGCCAGGTTCCCACAGCCACTCTGGGCGGCTTCCAACAAAATATTAAAATACAGAAATCCATCAAACATTAAAAGCTTCCCTAAAAGCTAGGGATGTTCAACCATACTGGCACATCCCAGTCTACGAGAGGAGCATTTTCTCTCCTCCTCCTCCTCCTCTTCTCTTTCAGTGCTCCTCGCATCTAAAATGAGCTTGTGGTAAATCCTGTCAACTCAACACCTGACAAAAGCGCTTTGACGTCAGATGTAAAGAATGTCACCTACAGTTTAATGTCTGGCTTTAGAAAATACAACAGAGAGAGAGAGAGAGAGTCGGGGGGACGGGACGGACGACGACTATCAACCATACCCGATTCCTGAACGTTGCAAACAATGAGTCCTTTTGTCTTCCTCAAGCCCAGTTAAGTCAACCGAGTGGAAATGCTACTTCCATCCTTAATCGACAAATGAAATTAAAGTTGTTGAAAGATGCCTGCGAAACCAGGAAGGCCTCGCTTCTTGCTGAGAGGAGAAGAAAAGCTGAAACCCTCCAAATATTTTAGCAGCTTTATTAAATTTCCAATTATATGTGGGATCGTTGCTAAGCACATGCTTGCAGCACGCACCGCGAGCATGAGAGGCGCAGGTTGGCTCGCTGGAGGGAGATTTAGAGGTTTAAAGGTTTCTTCGGTGCAAAAAAAGAGAGAAAGAGAGAGAGAAAAAAAGAGGCGCATTAATGAAGCAGGCTTGACAATCCGTGACGTTTGTGCAGAGCCAAGGAAGTAAGAGCGGCATTTCCATGCGGTTAGAGGAGGAGATCCCAGGTCCCCAGCAAGAGATGACAGAACTGGAAGGCACATTGCAGTCTGCAGCAGGAAGGAGTCGCATATACACTAGGCAAGCAAGATGCCCTTTAGCTATTTGGCACCGAGGTCTGTCTGCCAATCTCCTTTCAACCAGAAAGCGGGGAATGAGTGGGATGCAAAGTCCCACGTGGTAAAGGTTATCTCTTAAGTAGTGAATCTTCAGAGCTCTGGCTTGTTGTCATGAGAAACTGAGACAGAGTTGGTTTGGGGCAGGCGGGGCAGAGGACTGAGACAAAAAGGAAAAAGCAGATTCTGATAACAACAGCAGCAAGGATTCTGTATGCACAAAAATGGAAGGAAGAATTTTTCACCCAAGAAGAATGGATAAACAAGGTGATGGGCTATGCAGAATTGGCAATGTTGGAGAAGCTAATGGTGATAGTCTTGTGAAAGGGTGGAAAGATCCTGGTTTCACAGGCATCTTTCAACAACTTTAATTTCATTTGTCGGTTAAGGATGGAAGTAGCATTTCCGCTCGGTTGACTTACTGGGCTTGAGGAAGAAAAAAGGACTCATTCGGATGACTTAAAGAAATAACAACAGTATGATGAATTCGCATGCAGGATTTGAACTATGAGCAACAGAAGGAATTAGAGATTATTGTAATGGTGTAAGAGATAGAAGATAGGGTGCAGCAAAGGGGGAGAAATAAAAAATATCGTGGAAAACGGGGTGGGAATTCAACAAAATGGAAGAAAAAATTATTATGGATTGGAGTGTATATGTGAAACTCTTGAAATTTAATAAAATATAACTAAAAAGAAAAACAAAAACCGGATTCCCCTCTACATTTGTTGAGAGGTGGTTTTCGCATCAAGACATGTTGTTTGCAGAGGACCACTGTGTCTTTCGTCCAGATTGCCCTTCTGTTGCTAGGGAAACTGTCCTGTAAACATCACTGCCACATTTTGGAGAAGGCCTGTGACACCAGCGCCTCGACATCAAACGGGAACCCCCTTCGCCCATCATCCATGCAGGGTTTTGTGTTGGTTGGTTTGTTTTTTGCTGTTTTTATCTGACAGGGAGCCTGCCTTTCCAAAATTCAAAGTTGCCATTCCTGCCTCCACCTGCCTCTCATGTCTCTGAAGGAATTGTGGTCAAGGCTGGACCCAGACATCTAGCTGGTTGAGGCCAAGGAAAAGATTGTACCCACTTCCCCATTTAAGAAGTAAGATACTTCTACGATTCTATGGGCGATAAAGGACTCCAGGAACAGTTGAGGGGGGATATTTAGACCAGAGAAGAGATGACTGAGAGGTGATTTGAGAGTCATCTTCTCAAATATCTGAAGGGCTGCCCCATGGAGCAAGCTTGTTCTCTGCTGCTGCAGAGGGCAGAACCCCAACAAGTGGGTTCAAATTACAAGAAAGGAGATTTCAACCAAACTTCAGGAAGAACTTTCTGATGGCAAGAGCTGTTCGACAGTGGAAAGGTCTCCCATGAGAAGTGGCAGACTCTCCTTCCTTGGAGGTTTCTAAGCAGAGGTTAGATGGCCATCTGCCAAGGATGCTTTAGTTGAGATTCCTTGCTTGCAGAGGGTGGGAGCAGAAGACCCTCGGGATCCCACTGTGCAATTTGATAATTCTATGAGCTTTCTGGCTCAGATCACTGGCCACATCTTGTCCAGTATCCTGTTCTCACATTGACCGAGCCGAGACCTGCAGGATGCCAGCAAACCAGACATGAGCACAAAAACAAACTGTCACCACCAGTGGCTGGCATTCAAAAGCATTCTGCATCTGATAGTGAAAGAGCGACATAGCCAGGGCCGGATTTAGGTTTGATGAGGCCAGAAGGTCGGCGGTTTGAATCCTCGTGACGGGGTGAGCTCCTGTTGCTCGGTCCCAGCTCCTGTCCACCTAGCAGTTCGAAAGCACGTCAGAGTGCAAGTAGATAAATAGGTACCATTCTGGCAGGAAGGTAAACGGCGTTTCCGTGCGCTGCTCTGGTTCGCCAGAAGCAGCTTAGTCATGCCAACCACATGACCTAGAAGCTGTATGCTGGCTCCCTCGGCCAGTAAAGCGAGATAAGCGCCGCAACCCCAGAGTCGGTCACGACTGGACCTAACGGTCAGGGGTCCCTTTACCTTTAAGCTACTGAAGGTAATGGGGCCCTTTATATAGAATCATAGAATTGGAAGTGACCACAAGGGCCATCCAGTCCAACCCCCTGCCAAGCAGGAATCTTTATCTATTCTTATGGAAATCAATGTAAGGGAAGTTTAGGAAATTTCTGTTGCCTTCCTTTGCCCTCCACATTCCTTTTTCCTTGCCTGCCTGAGGGCATGACCTGTGTCATTTCTGCATAGCATGTAGAAAGTGTCAGGTCCTTAATAAACAAACGCTAAGCCGCCCGGTGGCCTGCCATGGCTCTTGGAAGGGTTTGCAAATACCACAAATCCTGGAATTCAAAGCCATGCTGTGTTTCTCACTCCTGTTTATCTAGCTGAGCTACCTGGGGATGGACTAAAAAAACAACACTAAACAGCTTTTTCTTTTCTTTCCGATTATCTCTTTTCTGCCCAGCGTCTGTGACCAAAGCCGCAACTACGTCGTCGACCGCTTTCATAGAATCATAGAATCATAGAGTTGGAAGAGACCACAAGGGCCATCCAGTCCAACCCCCTGCCAAGCAGGAAACACCATCAAAGCATTCTTGTCATATGCATGTCAAGCCTCCGCTTAAAGACCTCCAAAGAAGGAGACTCCACCACACTCCTTGGCAGCAAATTCCACTGCCAAACAGCTCTTACTGTCAGGAAGTTCTTCCTAATGTTTAGGTGGAATCTTCTTTCTTGTAGTTTGAATCCATTGCTCCGTGTCCACTTCTCTGGAGCAGCAGAAAACAACCTTTCTCCCTCATCCAGTGGTCCTTTGTCAACAACAAATTGCCACGGTTTTTTGTGTAGCATATATGCTATATGGTAATTTATGGACCTAAAGCCATTTGCACATAACAACTAGGAGCCTACACAACACAAAGCACTGTTGTTGTATATAGGTTTTATTTTATTTGTTTTTTATCTTATATTTTGGAAATGTACATTCAGGGTTTTTTTCCTTTAAATTTTTTTTGGAGGCCCCAAGAGAGTGGAGTCCTAAGCTATAGCTTGTTTAGTTTATACGTAAATCCGGCACTGCATATAGCCATGGGGGCTTGTAGCCATTGGTAGCCCTGTCCAGAAGGAGCCATTGCAAGTTAGAGAAACTGACCGCTCTCGCGGTCCAAGTTGACTTCAGCACTGCTGGACAGGACAGCATTCTCCACCAGGACAACTGAGGGCAGCCGGGAGAGGAAGCCCAGCACACAAAGCTCTGCTTCTCAAGAGGATCATCACAGAGGCGGCTGGGGCTGGGGCCATTACCCCAGTGCCACCCCAGCCGCCTCATTCTGCTTAATGCAGGGGCTTAAGTTTAAGATCTTAAACCAAGACTTATACAACAGAAAATGCTATTTAGAATCTATTGGACTCCCTCAAAAAGGTAAAGCATCCCTAACAGTTAAGTCCAGTCGCGAACAACTCTGGGGTTGCGGCGCTCATCTCACTTTACTGGCCGAGGGAGCCGGTGTTTGTCCGCAGACAGTTTTTCCGGGTCATGTGGCCATCATGACTAAGCCGCTTCTGGCGAAACCAGAGCAGCACACAGAAACGTCGTTTACCTTCCCGCCGGAGCAGTACCTATTTATCTACTTGCACTTTGACGTGCTTTCGAACTGCTAGGTTGGCAGGAGCTGGGACCGAGCAATGGGAGCTCACCCCGTCACGGGGATTCAAACCGCCGACCTTCTGATCAGTAAGCCTTAGGCTCTGTGGTTTAACCCACAGCGCCACCTGGGTTCCTGTTATATCTCAGCCTCAGTCTCCCCCACCCCATCTGTAACATGGGGGTAATAAGAAACACATAATTGCTTTCAAAAGAACTGAAAGTGGTACTTTGCCTGAATGTACACTGTAGTCTTGTTGCGACTTTCAGGAAAGTATATATCACTGATTTTTGAATTGCACAAAACTTTAACTAAATAGAGGCGAAAGTAGAATGAGTGCACACACTGCAAGCAAGAACATTTCTTTCAAAAGGCCTTCAGCTCTAAGAGGGAGAAGCTATCTCCAGGCTAATACTGACTGACTTTACAGGGCTATTGTGTCATTCTTGCCTCATTCTTCAGGCAATGCGGATGAACAAACTAAACGCCTGTATTCTAAAGAATCTGAAGAAGTGTGCATGCACACGAAAGCTCATACCAGTGACAAACTTAGTTGGTCTCTAAGGTGCTACTGGAAGGAATGTTTTTTATTTTGCTTCAACTACGTGAGACCAACACGGCTACCTACCTGTATTCTAAAGAGACAGTGAGGTGCAGTGGTTAGGGTGTCAAGCTAGGCCCTGGAACTCAAAGGTTCAGATTCACACTCACTGTTGCTCATTATGCTGAGCTTGGGTCAGTCACAACATCCCACCCTAACCCACCTCACAGGGTTGTTGTGAGGATAAAATGGGGAGTGGAAGAATCATGTACACACCTCCCTCTGCCTCCTTGGACCTGGGAGACCAGGGTTCGAAACCCTACTCAGCCATAAAGGACTGACCTATCCTACACAATCATTGTGTGGATCAGAGGAAGAAGGGGAGACCCATGTACGCCACCTTGGAGGAGAATCCAAGTTGGAAGGGACCCCAAGGGTCATCCAGTCCAACCCCCTGCAATGCAGGAATCCTGCGCTGGGTGGGCTCGAACCACCAACCTTCTACTTAGCAGCAAGATGGACTGACCCACTGAGCAGAAAAAATTTTCTGACAGTAAGAGTTGTTCGACAGTGGAACAGTCTCCCACGAGAGGTGGTGGGCTCTCCTTCCTTGGAGGTTTCTAAGCAGAGGTTGGAGGGCCACCTGCCATGGATGCTTTAGCTGAGATTCCTGCTTTGCAGGGGGCTGGACTAGATGACCCTTAGGATCACTCCAACTCTAAGATTCTATGAGCCATGGGTTGGAGGACAGCAACAATTAAATATAATAGCAACAATTAAAATAAAAGAAATAATAACTTGGAGAAAAGCAGGGGGGATAACTGCAGTAATAAATAAATGCATAAAATCTAAATGCCAAGTTTCTTTACTCATATATCTAGTTGGGTCAGGGCCGGATTTAGGTTTGATGAGGCCCTAAGCTACTGAAGGTCACGGGGCCCTTTCTATGTCCAGCTGTCCTTTGTCAACAACAAATTGTCGCTGGTTTTTGTGTTGAATATATGCTATATGGTCGTTTATGGACCTAATAGGTATCTAAAGCCATTTGCACATGTTGCCATGCAACCCGTCCCTGCAGAATGTAGGCACCCTATATATAGAAAGGAGCAAACCAGGGATATTTTAGGGAGCAAGTTAGCAGGCAGGGCCCATGACTCACATCATAGGAACCTACACAACACAAAACACTGTTGCTGTATGTAGGTTTTATTTTATTTGTTTTTTTAAAAATCTTATATTTTGGAAATGTACACCCAGGTTTTTTTTCCTTTACATTTTTTGGGAGCCCCTAAGAGAGGGGCCCCTAAACTATAGCTTGTTTTAGCTCATAGGTAAATTCAGCACTGAGTTGAGTATTTGATGAAACCAAGGAACTACCGGCTGTCTGTGTGGATTGACATTTCTGCTTCCCCTCTCCTTGCTGGGTTTTTAAAAGGTGGCCTATTTCCCTTTCCCCCTTCTTACCATGAGAAAAAGAAAATGAAAAGTCGGGTGGAGAAGAAGAGGAGGAAGGGGATGCAACGGCTCATTCTAGTGTGACAATTAAATCCAGCCATTTAGCATCTAGCATCTGTAAACAGAGGAGAGAGCGCCTCGAGGAGAAGGGAACTTTTAAATCTGACGCCCGCATTCTGAAACACATTCCGAAATGTAAATACGCACACGCAAGCATGCGGCTACATATTTTGAAGGAAACAATTGCAAAAGCAGCCTCTGTCGGAGAGATGACCCCCCCCCCAAAGTATTTTTTTTGCAAACGGAGAGAGTCGGTCTCCCCAGGTCTTCTCTGGCCTGCCCTCTGCTGGAGAGAGGCCGCAAGCGCAGGCCACGCTGCCTCCAATTAAAATTTGGCACCTTCCGCTCGCATCTGCTTTAGGAATCCGAAGCGTGAAATTTGGAGTAGCAGGTTTAATATTTGATCCAGCCAAAAAAATTTCGCTACAAGGACTTACCTATGGTAGGGGGGTTTTTTTTGGGGGGGGGAGTTATTATTCTTGGTTCTCTGCGTGTGTTTTTTTTTGTTCCCTTGCCACCCAGCCTGTCCAAACTCAAAAAAAAAAAAAAAAAAAATGTGTCACCAAAGTAAATACGTGGCAGGCATAATTTCATGGCTGTGCAAAAATTTGTTTAATTTCCCATCCGGTACAAATAATTACTTAGCATAATACCACTTAAAATGTGTGCTCTTATCAGGAAACTTGAGAAATAATTATGGTATCCGGGGGGGGGGGGGGGTAGAGGTTTGCACTTATCTCCTACAGCGAGGGTTAACCTGACAGTGGACATCAGATAATATGCAGTAAGCATGGCGGCCCGTGTTTGACCAAAACATCCATGGAGTCATAGAATTGTAGATAGTTGGAAGGTACCCCCAAGGGTCATTTAGTCCAACCCTCTGCGGTGCAGGAATCACAGCTAGATGGCCATCCAGTTTAGGAACCTCCAGTGAAGGAGAGTCCACCACCTTCCGATGTGATCCGTTCCACTTTCAAACAGCTCCTGCTGTCAGAAAGATCTTCCTAATGTTGTCATTTCCTTTCTTGTCATTTGAATCCTTTGATTCGGGTCCTACTCTCTGCAGCAGTTGAAAACAAGCTTGCTCCAACATCTGCGTCCTTCAGATATTTGAAGACAGCTATCACAGCTCCTCCTTTCCAGGCTAAACATACCCAGCTCCTTCAACCATTCCCCATAAGGCTTAGTTTCCAGACCCTTGATCATCTTGGTTGCCCTCTTTTGCACATGGTCCAGCTTGTCAACATCCTTCTTAAATTGTGGCATCCAGAACTGGACACAGCATTCCAGGTGTGGTCTGACCAAGGCAGAATAAAAAGGTAAATGTACCCCTGACCGTTAGGTCCAGTCGCAGACGACTCTGGGGTTGTGGCGCTCATCTCGCTCTATAGGCTGAGGGAGCCGGCGTTTGTCCGCAGTCAGTTTTTCTGGGTCATGTGACCAGCATGACTGAGCCGCTTCTGGCCAACCAGAGCAGCGCACAGAAACGCCGTTGACTTTCCCGCCAGAGCGGTACCTATTTCTCTACTTGCACTTTCAAACTGCAAGGTTGGCAGGAGCTGGGATCGAGCAATGGGAGCTCACCCCGTCACAGGGATTCGAACGGCAAGCCCTAGACTCTGTGGTTTAGACCACAGCACCACTCGTGTGGCAGAATAGAGTGGTACTATTACTTCCCTTGATGGGGACACTATACCTCTGTTGATGCTGCCTAGAAGAGCATTAGCTTTCTTTCCATCACACTGTTGACTCAAGATAAGTTTGTGATCCGCTAAGACACCCTACCTAGATCCTTTTTCACATTGTGTTCAACCCGCATCTGAGGGATGGTCTCCAGCTATTGAGCGTTTGCCTAGTTGTTCTTTGAGCATGTATGTGGTTGCTCGCTGCTTTGAACCATGGGGAAGATATGGGGTAGGATCCAGACAAAGGCTGCAATCCTAGCCCCACTTCCTGTGGAGGAAGCCCTATTGAATTGAATAAAGCTTACTTCTGAGTAGAATCACACTGTACGTTACTTCCACTGAGGTCCCACTGAAATCAATGGGGACTGAGGTTGATTCATGACTGACTTGCCCCATTGTTGTAAATAGGGCTGTACTCGTCTGGGTCTAGCTCATGGCAAATGGATAAATGCTACAGTCTAAAGAGCCCTGTGGGAAAAGGCTGTAGCTCAGCTGCAGAATATCTGCTTTGCATCTGGAGGGTCAGAAGTTCAATCCCTGGCCTCTCCAGGTAGGGCTGAGACTGTCTCACCTGAAACCCTGGAGAGCTGCTGCCAGTCAGTCTACTTTGATGTTGCATAAATTTCTCCAAGCAGATATTATTTCCAGGTCCTGCTACTCAAGATCTTTCCAACTGGAGACACTGGGGAAAAAACCAGCGATCTCCTCCATGTTGGCTGGTACCCAGGGGAACTGGTAGGGCAGGAGGCAGGGAGCCCAACACCAGGTGGCGCCAGAGCCATCGGCAGGGTGAGTCAGCTATTTCTAGCTTTGTCCCCATCCATGTCCATAGCTGCCAAGTTTTCCCTTTTCTCGTGAGGAAGCCTATTCAGCATAAGGGAAAATCCCTTTAAAAAAGGGATAACTTGGCAGCTATGTCCATGTCATGGACTGGTTGGGTGCAGAGGAATGGCGGGAGGAACCAGCTGGGAAACCCACAAGGGAAGACAGCTCAGAGCCCGGAGAGTGGTGATGGGACAATGATGAATGGTCAGAAGGAGAAGACTGGGAAGAGGAGGAGTCAGAAGCTGAAGATGTAACAGGGCTTAGTGAGCGAGGAGAATCTGCAGCAGAAGCCAAGAAGCAGAGATGAGTCATGCTGGTGAAGAGGCACAGGTGTCTCCCCCTCCTGCTGCGAGAGGCTCCCCTCCCCCTGGTCTCCCCAGGACCAGAAGAGGCATGAAAAGAGCAGAGACACATCGAAGGAGTCTCAGATTGCTTGGGAAGGACCAGGGGGAGCAGGAGGCTTAGGCAGTTGTGGGAAGGCAGGGACCTTTAGTCTCAGCAACTGCTTCATGGGGTCAAGACCTGAGTTGCTGTGCTGATTAGGCCTGTGCAGATCCTGATTTGCTAATGAAGGATTCCTACCCAATGACTAAAGGAAGCTGCTTTATAAGAGTTGGCCCTTTTTCCTTTTAGACAATGCCTGTGTATTGGTTATTGGCGTGGGCTCTCGCCCAACGGAGCACATAAGAAGAGCTTGCTGGATCAGGCCAACGGCCCATCGGATGCCAACCAGGTGCTCGTGGGAAGCCCTTAATTTGGAGCTAAACGCCCCTCCCTCCTATTTCCAGCAACTGGTATTCAGTCTTGTCCAGTCTCAGATAGTGGTGGCAGAACATATACATTGTGGCTGCCAGCCAGTGCTGGCCTCATTCTCCTCCAAGGATCTCCTCCTCTTCTGAAGTCATCCAAGTTGGTGACCATTGCATAGCCATGGTGAAGAAGTCCTTCCTTTTTTGTCCCGAGTCTTCCAACATTCAGCTTCCTTGGATTCCCCCTGAGTTCTAATATTAGAGACAGGAAGAAAAACTTTTCTCTGTTTACTTTCTCCACACACCATGAATAATTTTACACACCTCTGTCACATTGCGTTGCTTTAACACAAGGCAGGTGTAAACCTTTCTCCTAAGGCATCCTTTAATCTATCAAGCAGTCTGCTTTTCAAATGCTGTTGCTGGAGATTTTACTTTGGTTCGATAAGCAGTTGAGAAATATCTTAAATAGAAAGTTACAGGTAGGTAGCCGTGTTGGTCTGAGTCGAAGCAAATAAAAAAAAAATCCTTCAGAAGAAGTGTGCATGCACACAAAAGCTCATACCAAAATAAAAACTTAGTTGGTCTTTAAGGTGCTACTGAAGGAAATTTTTTATTTAAATAGAAAGATCAGTGAGAATTTAAGTGCAAATACTTTTTATTTCACACACACACACACTTATCACCTAGATGCTAAAATTGTGACTGTTCTGTCATAATTATGTACTCTAAGGATCAACTATTAAGACATTGTGTGAATTGTAATATATATTTATACTCTCAATGTAAAATGGTTTTTAAACATTTGAAAATAGTGTTTTATATTGCCTAATTAGTTTAACAAGATAATAAAGTCAATGAGACTTTTTGCTTTTTTACGTATATGTTTACATTATATACCATAACATGTTTTAAAATAGTATTCTATTACAAAGAAAAATGAGCAAAATAATCTAACAGCTTGCCCAGCGGTGAGCTTATATTCTGAATATTGAAAAATGTGACAACAGTACTTTTAGAGCAGATTTTCACGGCATAGTGGCGGGGGGGAACGCAAGACATTTTGGCAGGGGGGGGGAATGAACATACTTCTCTTGGTGCCGGATTTATTTGTGTTTCATTTCCGTAAAAGAAAGGCACCCGTTTTTTATCTTCTGAAGCAATATTGGCTGCAATACTGGGTCCAGCATGCTTACTCGCGAGCAAGTCTGCCCAAACTCCTTGGGATTGAGCAACTGGGAAGGCTGTGGAGCAGCAATGCTGCCTTTTAAAACTATTATTTTCCTTTAAAGGCAAACGGTTGCTTAACTTTGCATTATTTTTTTATTATTACTAAGTGCTAAGCAAGCTCTCTCTTTCTTTTCTTTCTTTCTCTCTCTCTCTCCCCCTCCGATAACGCTTTTGTAGACAGAGCGAAGGGGTGGGGAAGAGGAACCGACTTGTGATTTCTTCTTGGCCCCTTCCCATGGAGAAGTTACTTTCAAGTCAGCGAAAGTCCTTAGCCCTATGATTAAAAGTCTTTGCCAATTAGCGCTCGACAACTCCCATTCATCCCCTCCCGGTTCAAGATGAGTAGGAGACTAATAAGGCCGTGTGATAAAAGGGCAAAAGGCACCGAGACAGCCAAAAAAAGGTCTTAATGAGCCCTCCTCCGTTTATTTGTCCCCCTAACAGCTGAACTGTTGCGTCTATTGATGCTGTTCAAAAGGCCGTGCTCTGAGCTCGGCAGGCTCCAGTGGGCATCTTCAAACCACAGGAGAAAAGGAGCTGCGTAAGAGTGTCTCCCTTGGTGTGACGCCAAGACCAATAAAGCCCTGGGCAGATCAGTCAACGAAACTCCAGCTCCCACCATTAGCACCACTGCCACCACCCAACCCGCCCCCCTGCCCTCTCATCCACCCACCCCCCTTTGAGATTTATTTCCTGGCCGCAGCGGACAAGGAGGCAGATGGAGGGTTTGGGGGATTGTGCAGTAGTCAAGACCTTGTCAACGGCTGTCACAGGAACCCTTGTTGTAGAGCACCTCGGTGATGGGCATCTCTTGGTCTCCAAAAAAGAAAAAGAGGGGGGGGGAGCTCCCCACCCCACCCCAATCATACAAACCCAACTCCCTTCCCTCAACGGCTTATGACATCACAAAGGACACTCCAAAACAGAGGCCCGCAATGGCATCCTGTAGCACTTTTAAAAGAGAATTAGTGGTTTTAATTATGGCCGTGGTCTGAAAAGGAGCCCAGTTGAGTTCACCGGGAGGCCTTTTTGATCAAGGACCTTGGCTAGAACAATGGTGCGGAACTGTGACTATTCCTCGTACGGAGGAATAGTCGGGGTTGGGGTGGGGGTGCGGGGGCTCCTTCCCCCCTCCGCCCCTGAATAGCTCACCACTGATCTTTGAATGCCAAGCGCGCTCCGAAAACCTCCCCTCTTCATTAAGCGGACATTTCTATACAGGAGCCTATGTAAGTGCTCTGGAGTCTAGCAGCTACACAATTGGAGCCGGGTGCAGGGGGGGGGGGCTAAGAATCCCCACAGATTCTGGCTACTACTTTACCCAAGTGCTGAAGGGCCGTGAGTGACTTAATTCATTAAAACAGGTTGCTATTAATTAACTGTCATAATCAAATAAAGAGCCATTATTTGCATTTCTTAACGCAGTTCCCTTTTAGTCCGCAAGCGAGGAGGCGGTGCGTTGGGTGGGGGAGAGATTCTTTTAACAAAAAAAAATTAAAGGGGGGAGGAATAATATATTTTTTTTAAAAAAAAAAAACCCAGCACACGCACACAAGAGAGAGAGAGAGGGGGGGGGAAAGAGAGGGTGAAAAGAAAAAACTCTCCCCCTACCCGCTTTCCACAAATGCTCCTTTTCAACATATTAAGCAGCAGGACCGGCAGCTAATTACAAGGACCAGATCGTCAAAGGGAACAAATAGGGAAGGCGAAACGCAAATAGGAAAGTAATTAGGAAAATGCAGAAATGTGTTTACTTGGCAACCGGTTTGTGCAACTGAGACGAAGGGAACAAGGATGGCCCCTGGCTGTTTGAAAAACTTGGGGAGGCCAGTGGCCCCAGGAGGACCGTCGAAATTAAACTTCTGCCCGTTGGCTTCCTTCAAGGAATGCTGCAAGGAATGAGGAGGCCTCACTCTGGACGTGCTGGGTGGATGTTCGATGGCAAGCTGGTCTTTGCTTTCCAGAGGGCAACCCGGGTCGGGCGATCAGTTTGGTAACAAAATAAGGGTCGGAGTTACTGGGAGACTCATGCACCTGGCGACATTCTACAAGGAACCAGGCAGAAGGCCTTCTCGGTAGTGGCCCCTGCCTTGCAGAACGCCCTCCTGTCAGATGCCAAACAGATAAACAACTACGGGGGGGGGGAGCTCTGGGGGGGGGAAGAGAGGGAGGAGGGGACAAACCCAATTATAAAATGGACCTCCTTCAACTATCCATTTTGCATGGGACTCTCTCGTGGCAGGAGGGGGCTCGTGGAGGGTGGGTAGAGGAAGGGGGAGAACAGGTTTAAAATAATGTTTATAGATAATGATTTGACATGGTATTTTTCTTGTTTTTTTCTGTTTTTTCTTTTTCTTTTTTGGTGGGGGTGGGGGTGGGGTTCTTTTTGCTTTTCATATAAGATATGTATAGATAGATAGTTGGGGGGAATACCCTCCTCCATCCTTCCTAGCCATCCTGGAGCTTCCTGGTGGCAGGAGGGCGCTCTGGGGGGAGGGGAGGGGGGACAAACCCAATTATAAAATGGACCATCTTCAACTGTCCGCTTTGCATGGGACTCTCTCGTGGCAGGAGGGGGCTTGTGGGTGGTGGGTAGAAGAAGGGGGAGAATATGTTATGTATGTCTTGTTTTATTGTGCAAAATTAATAAAAAATTATTATTTAAAAAAAACAGATAAACAACTACTGTACAGTGGTACCTCAGGTTACAAATGCTTCAGGTTACAGACCCCGCTAACCCAGAAATAGTACCTTGGGTTAAGAACTTTGCTTCAGGATGAGAACAGAAATTGCGTGGCGTGGTGCAGGAGAGGAGGTCCCATTAGCTAAAGTGGTACCTCAGGTTAAGAACAGTTTCAGGTTGAGAATGGACCTCCAGAACGAATTACGTTCTTAACCAGAGGTACCGCTGTATTTGACTTTTAGGAGACTCCTGAAGGCAGTCCTGTTCAGGCAAGTTTTTAACGGCTGATGTTTTACTGTGCTTTTAATATTTTGTTGGGAGCTGCGCAGAGTGGCTGGGGCAACCCAGCCAGAAAGAGGGGGCATGTAAATATTATTGTTATTGTTCTGAATGACCCTGTTTCAAGAGACTCTGGCCTTTCCCCGCAGGTAGTGTTATGGGAGAATGACACTTCGCCCCTGGCATGGAGTTTCCGGGTGTGGGTAAGAGGGCGGGGCAGGGGGGGCTGTTCAGGTGGGCCTTTTGTCCTTGCACCAGAATTGTCCCTGTCCTCAACTCTCATCAGCTCCAGCATGCAAGGGCAACAGGCAGGGACAAAGATGGCAGCCATTCCTCCCCTGGTCACTGCTATGGATAAACAACCTACCGTACCTAAATTTGCAGGCACTGCAATTGTCTACAAGAGATTCCCACACAGCCCATTCACTCTCTGTGATTTTGCAGATGGAAGAGGAAGCTACAAAACGGGCAGGAAAATGGGGTAATTTATCTGTTTATTTGATGAAAGATCATGCATCCACAGGTTTTTTTTAAAAAAACAACTCTCATCTAACGCAACAAAAAAACGAAAAAAAATTGCAATATACACATTAAAAAAAAGCAAATGTAGAGAAGCATTAGAAAACAGTAGTGGCAACAAATGAGGTAAAGGCCACCACTGCCCTTCCAAGAGAAGGAGGGAGGTGTTCACAGTGAGATCCCAGCACCGCTTTTGCTAGAAAAGTAGCACCAGGTTCAACTAATTCTAGTTTTGTCTCCATCCTCAGTCCCTGCTGAGTTCTACAAGGGCAACTCTGAGATTAAGGAGGCGGAAGCTAACAGGCACTGCCACCCCCTCAGAGATGGGTGTAAGAGACAAGTCAGGAAGGTTGGGGCTGGCTGAGGCCGATGGGGGGGGGGCAGCACCCCGTTTGTCACGAAGAACTAGCCTCCACTGGCCTCCTAGGTTCGTGCAAGAGGAGAAGCCAGGCCTCCGAAACCATGCAGGATGTTTTAAGGGTCAAAACCAGTGCCCTGAATTAGGTCCCAAAAGGGATGGGGAGCCAGTGTGGTGTAGTGGTTAAGAACGGTAGACTCGTAATCTGGGGAACCGGGTTCGCGTCTCTGCTCCTCCACATGCAGCTGCTGGGTGACCTTGGGCTAGTCACACTTCTCTGAAGTCTCTCAGCCCCACTCACCTCACAGAGTGTTTGTGGTGGGGGAGGAAGGGAAAGGAGAATGTTAGCCGCTTTGAGACTCCTTCGGGTAGTGATAAAGTGGGATATCAAATCCAAACTCTTCTTCTAGTACAGCTGTCTTAAAAACAGCCGAAATGCACTCAGCCCCACTTAGCAACCTAGCAGGTGTGTTTTGTACTAACCACAGTTTCCAAACTCAACGACAGCTCCACACTCAGTGCATTATAAGCATATGGAGCTGCCTTATACAGAGTTATATTATTTGTTCATCTAGCCCAGTACTGCCTTCTCTGGCTGGCAGTAGCCCTCCAGGGTGTCTTCAGATCACCCGATCCTTTCTTTATGCATCATCATAAGGATAATGAATTCGTATTGATGATGAGTAATCCTGATTAAGACTGAAGGGCCAGAATTCATAGGAAGATATAAGCTGCTTCGTACCATGTCAGACCAATGGTCCATCTAGTTCAGTATTGTCTGCACGGGCTGGCAGCAGCTCTCCAGGGTTTCAGGCAAGGGGGCATTCCCAGCCCACCCGACAGATGCCGGGGATTAAACCCGGGACCTTTTGCATGCAAAGTGGACGCTCAACTGCTTGATTTATGGTCCCAGCCCTTTGGATAATTACAATAATCCCGGGGTGCCGCCAGAAAATTTGTAACTTTTGTTCGGAGGCTGCAAATGGTGTACAGCCTTACCTGCTGAAAGGAGGACTGTGCCGATGAGGCTGCTTGGCCCTCCAAATAATGGGCTGGATTTAGTAGCCCTCAAGAGACTCAATTGAAAGTTCCCATTGACTCATTTGCAGGGGGCCCCCTCTGACCTGCTCCTGATCTGGCTGCGGGGAGTTGGCGCATCTTCCCATCAAGTCTCTCCTTCACTTCGCTTCTCAATGCATTTTCCTGTCACTTTCCTCACTGCAAAAAGGCTGCTCCTTTTCGAAAGCGGGTTTGTTGCACTTGGGTCGCAGAACACTTCCGTCTGTTTCAAACGCATGCCCTAAAATTTGTGCACAAACTGACGGCAGTGAACGACTAAGGGTTTCAGTACTATTGGCAGAAGGAGAAATGCTTCTCTACTTTCCCCAGCTTGCAGATTGTTTGTTTGTTTGATGCCATTCCATAAAGCTCCTGTCATTTCACCCCTTTCTTAGACCCTCCCCCAGTGCCGGATTTACGTATAAACTAAACAAGCTTAGGGCCCCACGCTCTTGGGGACCCCAAAAAAATTTAAAGGGGGAAAAACTGGATGTACATTTCCAAAATATAAGATAAAAAACAAATAAAATAAAACCTACAGGTGAAACTCGGAAAATTAGAATATCGTCGAAAAGTGCATTTATTTCAGTAATGCAACTTAAAAGGTGAAACCACTATATGAGATAGATGCATGACATGCAAAGCAAGATATGCCAAGTCTTTATTTGTTGTAATTGTAATTATTTATCGTTAGGCGGGTCAATTATAAATGGAAGGTAATTAATGGAATGTAATAGCGATGTTTATTTTTGTTTTATTGTAACTATTTGTTTTATTACTGTGGAATTTCCAAAAGAAAGCATTTGTAAAACTGAAAAGAAAAAGAAAATAATAATAAGTTGCATTACTGAAATAAATCACTTTTTGATGATATTCTAATTTTCCAAGTTTCACCTGTACATACAGCAACAGTGTTTTGTGTTGTGTAGGCTCCTATTACGTAAGTCATGGGCCCCGCCTGCTAAGCTTGCTCCCTGAAATATAAAAAATCATTTTAGAGCTTATTAATTATTTCACTAATATACTTCTTCTTAATTGTATTTCAGTTCAACAATTACTTTGATAAAATACATATTTTGTTATGTGCAAATGGCTTGAGATGCCTATTAGGTCCATAAATGACCATATAGCATATATTCAACACAAAAAAAACCAGCGACCATTTGTTGTTGACAAAGGACAGCTGGACATATAAAGGGCCCCATGACCTTCAGTAGCTTAGGGCCTCATCAAACCTAAATCCGGCCCTGCCCTCCCCGCAATTATTTATTTTTTAAAGTAAGCAACCAAGAGGTTGACTTCACTTCCACCCATAGACGGTTCAACTTATGTTTTCTTCTTATATTTCATTATCTCCCCAAGCGTTCTTTTCTATGTGTTGCCCACAGCTCCTTCACTTTGTGCCTTGCTGAAAAGTCTCTCCGCCCCTTTTCATTTGTCTCAACCCCCTCAGTTCCTTCTTCAGGTGTTTTACAGCTTGCAAAATACTGCTCTGCTGGGGCTCGTCTTCCGCTTTCTCTGTGTAAAGGAGGAAGTGCTTGATGGCCTCCGACAGCAGCAGTTCCGGGTCTTCCCTTCCCGGCTGAAGGTGCAACATCCTCTCGCAAGCAATCGCGTAGTTCTTGTGCCAGTTTGCCGGGTGCAGTTTGTGGGTGCTGACGATCTCCTTGTACAGCTAGAGACGAGAGGGGAGAACTCAGTTTCGAAGGGACTTCCGAAAAGGGTGGATTGGATTTAAATCAAATCGATTTAAATCTCTCTCTTTTTTTTAAACAGAAAGACTCATTCTTCCTGGTATAATCTTAATATTTACAACCAGATGAAGGTTTCATTTTGGGAATAATAAATTTTCAGGGTAGTTTTTACAGTTAGATCAAAAATTACTGATTTGGTTATACTATTAGAAATACATAGACCGATAATTATTAAATTATTGTGAGGTTTAATAAATTAACTGTTTATATTTGGACAACTTTTCTGCTGTACTTTACTGGAAGGAGCAAAATAATCATTTCCTTAATAACACTTTAAACAAATTATTTAACTAAAACTATAACATTATAGCATATGTATCTATATTTGTTAACGTGGGTTTAAAAAAAAAAACTTAAGACTGAGTTTTAGCACACATGAAAAAATTAAACAAATCCTTATTTCCTGATGAATAGCTTTTGGACTATAATGTAACTTAAATAGAAAACTATCTTTAGAAAGATTTTTCCTCCAAAAGCATTTTATTTTAAAAATCTGATTTAAATTTTTAAAAATCCGATTTATTTTTTTTAAAAAATCATTTTTTTAAAAAAATCATTTTATTTTTATTCACCCTGCTTCCAAAACATTTGCAGAAAACCCACAGAAATGCCACACGTTCGTACCATGCCCTCGTTTTTCTCAAAATTTTAAACTAATGCTCACTTAGTTGTCGTTTTTTGAAAGGCCATGCCCGGTGCACCAAATATCCATAAAAAGAAGTATTTGTTCAAAACTGCAGAAAAGTAATACAATTAACACACATTGTTAAGACACAGCTCAATCTGATGCGTATCTATGCAGAGGGAAGTCCCGCTGAATTCAATAGGACTTACTCCCAGGTAAGTGTGCAAAGGATTGAAACCTTTGAGGTTTTGTGCCGGCAGCTGACAGAGCTTCAGGCAGTAATTGGCTGTGCTGCTGTGATGTCACAGGAAGACTGGTCCAGCCGAGCGAAAAGGAGGGGAAAGGAGAGAGCTTTGGAAAGGAAGATGCCAGGGCTAAGAGTGGAAGGGAGCGAAGAATGGAAGTTTCCTTGGGGGTCCATTATCAAAAAGCAGGCCACCACTCCATCATGCGCACTAAGAGATAACAAAGGTTCAGAGGCTTCCTCTCTGCTTCTTTAAGCCAAAGAATACAAGGTACCTACATTGTAAGCATATGTATAAAGCTGGGCTTTTACATCCGTAGACACACGAGCCGTTTCCGCTAGGTCAAAAATGAAGAAGGCTGTCTTCATCCTGCAAAAAAGGGAAAGCACATTACAGTCAGGGTTAAGGGTTCTTTAAATACCAGCCAGTGCCCACGAACCAGGGTTGGCCGAGGACACGGAGCCAGAGAAACTATGCCAGGGGTGCGGTGCCCAAGATGGTGGCAGTAAAGAATAATAAAATTCTAGAGTTGGAAGGGATCTCCCAGGGTCATCTAGTCCAACCCCCTGCAATGCTGGAACCTCAACACACAGGGGGCCCCATCCAATTTGAAACTGTACAGGACCCTGCTTAGCTTTGCAAATGTGCAAGCAGTTTTTAGGTTAGGGCTAAGCAAAGGAGGCTTCCAAGCAGCCTTCCTCTATTTGAAGTTGTTGGACTACAATTCCCATCATCCCTAGCTAGCAGGACCAGTGGTCAGGAATGATGGGAGTTGTAGTCCAAAAATAATTTGAGACTCAAGGTTGAGAAACACTGCTTTAAAGGATTATTTGCACTCATAAAGGTTCACGCAGACACTATTTGCATCTGATTGCAGGTCACCAAACGATGCTTCCTATATTTCGTCCAATGCCTTCATTGTGTCACCTGCTTATTAATCATAAAATTGCAGAGTTGGAGGAGAACCCCCCAGGGTCATCTAGTCCAACCCCTGCATTGCTGGAATCTCAACACGTGGGTCTCCCAATTTGAAACGCGAAAGCAGTTTTACTGGTGCAGCTTGTGGCACAATTATCACGGGAAGATAGGAAGATGCCTTATGGCCAGACCACTGACCCATCTAGCTCAGTATGGTCTATCTACACTGAGCGGCAGCAGCTCTCCAGAGTTTCAGAACAGGGGATCTGGAGATGCAGAGGATCGAAGCTGGAACCTTCTGTGTGCTCCACCGCTGAGCCATGGCCCTCCCCTTAAAGGAAGCAACCTTACACTGTGTTGGGCCATTGGTCAATCTAGCTCAGGATCACTGTCACTGATTGGTGGTGGTTCTTGGGGGGTTTCAGGAAGGGGCACTCTCAGCCCTACCTAGAGATGCTATTGGGAACCAAATCAAAGACCTTCTGTATTCAAAGCAGGTGCCCTGCCACTGAGCTACAGTGATTCTTCAACATCAACTTCGTCGGACTGGTCATGTTGTTCAGATGCCTGATTATCGTCTTCCAAAGCAACTACTCTATTCCCAACTTAAAAATGGAAAGCGTAATGCCAGTGGTCAACAAAAGAGGTTTAAAGACACTCTCAAGGCAAAATAAATAAAATAAACGTAGCATAAGCACGGACAACTGGGAAACACTGGCCTGCAAGCGCTCCAATTGGAGAACAGCCTCTACCAAAGGTGTCATGGGCTTTGAAGATGCTTGAACTCAGGATAAAAGAGAGAAATGTGCTAAGAGGAAGACATGCTTGGCAAAACCTCACCATGATCAGCTACGGCCTAGAAACCAATGTCCCCACTGCGGAAGGACATGTGGATCCAGAATTGGACTCCACAGTCACTTACAGACTCACTGTTAAAACCATGTTCATGGAAGACAATCTTACTCGGCTGCAAGTGATCGCCAAAGAAGAAGAAGATAGTTGTTTCCCAAATGAAGGCCCGTGTGGACACCACAATGTCTCCCTTCCCTTTAGAACCCATTCAGAAGGGGAAATGTTGGAGTGGGGGAAGGGGTGTTGGGGGCTCTCACCTGGCTTGCCACATCTCTTCATTTGCCACTAACTCCCACGAAGATGAATCAAACCTTTAAGAAGTGAACAACAGGAGCTGATTAACTGGCTCAGACATGAGAAGGTCACAGAGAGACCGAGAGGGCAGAGTATTAAACAGGGTCACCTCTGTACAAACACTGGAATTTGGCGCTCAAAGATTCCTTGTGGACAGCAGAATTCTGTGGGGCGCCTGAATCATGGGATGTTGAGCGCATTTGCACACCATGTCTCATCCTGCAAAGCATTCTGGTTATGATGGAAGAGCAAAGAGCAACCCGGGACAAAAAAATACCCCTCCCTCTGATTCTTATTTAGTTGCCCCTCCAGCTCATGAGATTTCAGCAAGCACAACCCACATGCCCACAGGGATATCTTCACAATTAGGAGGACTAGACACTTGATTTTTTAAAAAACGCCTTTATAGTTTTGCCCATTTCAAACCCTGCCACCAATTCTGCTGTTCTCACCTCCCATATTCCTCGCTCCAGTTATAGAGGTTTCTGGTTCGCTCAATCCACTCTCCGGGGTCGAAGGGAGTTTCCGAAGGCACCAGCTTCTCGCAAGAGCCCCACGGCCAAAGGGAGTGGCTTTTCTTCCAGGTGGGGTCACCTTCATGGAGCCCAATGCAGACAAAGGTTTCTTTGCTGTTGCAAACAAGCCACAAAAAAACAAAATGCAAAATACAAATGGGGACTGGAGCTGCAAAAAAATCACCACCACCAATATTATTTATTAATTCATATTCAAGATTGGATTTACTGCAATGCACTCTGTTAAATAAGCAATTAAAACATTCACAACAGGAGGTTAAAGTTAAGAGAACAGGGGGAAACGCTCGTCTAGAATCATAGAATCATAGAATTGGAAGAGACCACAAGGGCCATCCAGTCCAACCCCCTGCTAAGCAGGAAACACCATCAAAGCATTCTTGACATATGCCTGTCAAGCCTCGGCTTAAAGACCTCCAAAGAAGGAGACTCCACCACACTCCTTGGTAGCAAATTCCACTGCCGAACAGCTCTTACTGTCAGGAAGTTCTTCCTAATGTTTAGGTGGAATCTTCTTTCTTGTAGTTTGAATCCATTGCTCCGTGTCCGCTTCTCTGGAGCAGCAGAAAACAACCTTTCTCCCTCCTCCATATGACATCCTTTCATATATTTGAACATGGCTATCATATCACCCCTTAACCTTCTCTTCTCCAGGCTAAACATACCCAGCTCCCTAAGCCGTTCCTCGTAAGGCATCATTTCCAGGCCTTTGACCATTTGGGTTGCCCTCTTCTGGACACGTTCCAGCTTGTCAGTATCCTTCTTGTCAGTATCCTTCTCAGTATCCGCCTAAACATGGGTACTTTAAGAGCCGGCAGAATGCCAATACAGATGGAGGCCTCTCGTATGTCAACAATGTAGCTTGGTTCTGGGTAACAAGGAAACCACCACATGCAGAAGGCAGAGTTTAACAATTAAAGCGGTTAAGAGAGAGATTAATTAAGCTAGACTTCCCACAGCATCTGTGGAGAAGATGTTGCTGGACTAGAGAAATCTTTAGTCTGCTCTCACCATAAAATTAAAGACTCGGAGGACCTTGCAGGTTCCAATACTGTTCACAACTGACACCTACCTTCCTGTAACTTAATGGTCACTCTGGAGCAACTCAGAATATATGTTTTGCCTTCTGCTGTGCAGTCAAAACGTGTACCATCTCAGGAACATTGGGGAATGAGGAGAGGGTAGAGAGACAGTTTGCAAGGTACTCTGGACACATTCTGGCTTTAACGGCCAAAACCAACACCTTGAATTGAGCTCAGAAAAAGACTGGTAACCAGTATGTACGCAAGCCTCCACAAAAAAAACCAATAATCGCAAGGATATAGCTGTTATTATTAATAGACTAAACATACGGAAAAACTTTCTGACGGTAAGAGCTGTGGGACAGTTGAACGGTCTCCCTTGGGAAGTTGGGGACTCTCTGTCCTTGGAGGCTTTTAAGCAGAGGTTGGATGGCCATCTGTCATGGATGCTTCAGTTGAGATTCCTGCATTGTAGGGGGTTGGACTAGATGACCCTCTGTGTCCCTTCCAACTCTGTGATTCTGTTAGACTTCTTAGTTCTTTGTTATGCAAAGAACTAAGCGACTGACAACAGACTTAGAAAACATGGCCATAAATACATTACACCAACAAAAGAATTTTTAAGGACCCACCTTAATTCTGAAATATTAAGTTGTTTTAAAGTTAAACTGTTTTCAATACTCCCAGTACGTTTCCAAGCACAATTCAAAGTGTCGGTGCTGACCTTTAAAGCCCCAAACGGCCTCAGCCCAGTAAACCTGAAGAAGCGTCTCCACCCTCATCATTCTGCCCGGACACTGAGGTCCAGTGCCGAGGGCCTTCTGGCGGTTCCCTCATTGTGAGAAGCGAAGTTACAGGGAACTAGGCAGAGGGCCTTCTCGGTAGTGGCACCCGCCCTGTGGAACGCCCTCCCATCATATGTCAAAGAAATAAACAACTATCTGACGTTTAGAAGACATCTGAAGGCGGCCCTGTTTATGCAAGTTTTTAATAACTGATGTTTTAATGCAGGCATCCCCAAACTTTGGCCCTCCAGATGTTTTGGACTACAATTCCCATCATCCCTGACCACTGGTCCTCATAGGTAGGGATCATGGGAGTTGCAGGCCAAAACATCTGGAGGGCCACAGTTTGGGGGTGCCTGTTTTAATGTATTTTTAACCTTCTGTTGGAAGCTGCCCAGAGTGGCTGGCTGGGCGGGGTAGAAATTTATTATTATTATTATTATTATTATTATTATTATTATTATTATTATTATTAGTTTTGTTGTAACCCACCCTGGAACATTAGGATGAAGGTAGGTAATTGTGAGGGACAAGGGATATCGCGAAGTCCCTCCCATCTTGAGGTCCAGCCCATCCCCGAGCACGGAGGAAAGCAGGGAGAGTTCCGACTCAAGTGGGGAAGCAGGAAGTGGTGTCCGAGGCTCTGGCAAGGTAGCGGAGCCATCGTCCCAGGTGGGACAGGAAGGGGAAAGCAAGGGGGGTAGACCGATCCCCCCCAACTCCGGAATTGCGCAGGAAGCGTAGGGGGAAGAGGCTGGGTCTCCCCAAGTTGTTATGTTGGAGAAAGACGCGCCAAACGCCATTCGGAGGTTCTGACTCAAGCGGTTAAGATGTGTCTCTGTAAATAGCACTGCCTTTAGCACTGTAAATACGCAGCACCAAATAAAAGATAAAATGCAGAGCGGTGTGGCGTCGTTACTCTGAAGTAGCCCATCAACACCCCTGTGACAGTAATGAATTCTAATAACAACAAAAATGTATGTGTATGCACAACATATATACATACAGACAACACACACCTACACCCATTCTTGATGTAAACATGACTGTTCAGGAGTAAAGATGCACTTTGCCTTGCAGGTTCAGATGCTATAGAAAGCAAGGGTGATTAACTTTTTTTTTAATGAGCCCAGGAAGAATCAGAGCTTTATGTGTGGTGACACCTGAAGTCTACTTTGTATTAAAAAAATTTTTTTTGCTGCTGCAGTGAGCAGTTTTTGGGGACACACAAAAATGCTTAGGGGGTCCCAATAAGGGCCCCAGGCGGGGGATTAGCCTCTCCTAACAGAGGAATTTGAGAATGCAGCTGATGCGATTTTTATGCAAAAAGGAATGCTATTACGTGAACAGGAATGCTTACTGTTTATTTACTTTGAGAAAGTGATGGAGATTAAATGTGGCCGTCCCATCAGGCAACGTCCCTTCCAGAGGATTCCACCGGCTCCCAGGAAAGATGACGCCCGGCAAATGTTTTGACATCTTCGGTAAGTACCAGTGGTAAGTCATCATCTAGCGCAGGCAAGACGAGATGAAATTAAAGACGAGGCCTGTGGGCTTCTCCAACCCGAAGCACGATTGATGTAAATAAACATACCTAAAACCTGACACTAAGGCTGCAGTCCTCACCATGTCGACTTGGAAGTAAGTCCTGTTGCACCGAATCGGAATTACTCCCAAATTAAGTGAAGTTTGGATTGCAGCCCAAGGCGGTCTTTTTATGCTGGTTTACCTGGGTGTAAGCTGAACACAGGGGAAATTGCACCCAAGTAAGCAGGGCACGGACGCGGGTGACACTGTGGGTTAAACCACAGAGCCTAGGGCTTGCCGATCAGAAGGTCGACGGTTCGAATCCCTGTGACAGGGTGAGCTCCCATTGCTTGGTCCCAGCTCCTGCCAACCTAGCAGTTCGAAAGCACGTCAAAGTGCAAGTAGATAAATAGGTACCGCTACAGCAGGAAGGTAAACGGCGTTTCCGTGTGCTGCTCTGGTTTGCCAGAAGCGGCTTTGTCATGCTGGCCACATGACATCGTAGGAGCCTACACAACATAAAACACTTGCTGTATGTAGGTTTTATTTGTTTTTTATCTTATATTTTGAAAATGTACATCCAGTTTTTTCCCCTTTAAATTTTCTTTGGGGGCCAAGAGAGTGGGGCCCTAAGCTATAGCTTGTTTAGCTTATACGTAAATCCGACACTGCTCCCAGCCCTTACGTCATGGGCCCCGCCTGCTAGCCTGCTCCCTAAAATATCACTGTTTGCTCATTTCTACATACAGCGGATCCTTGGTTCTCAAACTTAATCCGCTCTCGAAGTCCCTTCCAAAACCAAAGCGTTCCTAAACCAAGGCGTGCTTTCCCATAGAAAGTAAGGCAAAACGGATTAATCCATTCCAGACTTAAAAACAACCCCTGAAACATTGTATTTCACTATTAATATACTTATTCTTAATAGTTATTCTTATTCATATATATCCCCTTCATGGATCAATGCCTTGTCGTGGCGAAGGGGCTTGAATAACTCAGAGAAGCTATGAGCTATGCCATGCAGGGCCACCCAAGATGGACAGGTCATAGTGGAGAGTTTTGACTAAACGTGATCCACCTGGAGAAGGAACTGGCAAGCCACTCCAGTATCCCTGCCAAGAAAACTCAATGGACAAAGACAACAGGCATATAAAAGTTATGACGCTGGAAGATGAGCCCCTCAGGTCGGAAGGCGTCCAACATGCTACTGAGGAAGAGCGGAGGACAAGTACAAGTAGATTCAGAGCTGATGAAGCGGCTGGGCCAAAGCCGAAAGGACGCTCAGTTGCGGATATGCCTGGAAGCGAAAGGAAAGTCCGATGCTGTAAAGAAAAATATTGCATAGGAACCTGGAATGTAAGAACCATGAGTGGAGGTAAGCTGGATGTGGTCAAAAATGAGATGACAAGAATAAATATCGACATCCTGGGCATCAGTGAACTAAAATGGAAGGGAATGGGCGAATTCAGTTCGGGTGACTATCATATCTACTACTGTGGGCAAGAATCCTGTAGCAGAAATGGAGTGGCCCTCATAGTCAACAAAAGAGTGGCAAAAGCTGTAATGGGATGCAATCTCAAAAATGACAGAATGATCTCGATACGAATCCAAGGCAGACCTTTTAACATCACAGTAATCCAAGTTTATGCACCAACTACCGGTGCTGAAGAAAGTGAAATTGACCAATTCTATGAAGACCTACAACAACTTCTAGAAATGACACCAAAGAAGGATGTTCTTCTCATTACAGGGGATTGGAATGCTAAAGTAGGGAATCAAGAGATAAAAGGAACAACTGGCAAGTTTGGCCTTGGAGTTCAAAATGAAGCAGGGCAAAGGCTAATAGAGTTCTGTCAAGAGAACAAGCTGGTCATCACAAACACTCTCTTCCAACAACACAAGAGACGACTCTACACATGGATATCACCAAATGGGCAGCATCGAAATCAGATTGATTATATTCTCTGCAGCCAAAGATGGAGAAGCTCTATACAGTCAGCAAAAACAAGACCTGGAGCTGACTGTAACTCAGATCATCAGCTTCTTATAGCAAAATTCCAGCTTAAACTGAAGAAAGTAGGAAAAACCACTGGGCCAGTAAGATACAATCTGAATCAAATCCCTTATGAATACACAGTGGAAGTGAGGAACAGGTTTAAGGATTTAGATTTGGTGGACAGAGTGCCTGAAGAACTATGGATGGAGGCTCGTAACATTATACAGGAGGCAGCAACGAAAACCATCCCAAGGAAAAGGAAATGCAAGAAAGCAAAATGGCTATCCAACGAGGCCTTACAAATAGCGGAGGAGAGGAGGCAAGCAAAATGCAAGGGAGATAGGGAAAGATACAGGAAACTGAATGCAGATTTCCAAAAAACAGCAAGGAGAGACAAGAGGGTCTTCTTAAATGAGCAATGCAAAGAAATAGAGGAAAATAATAGAATGGGGAAAACCAGAGATCTGTTCAAGAAAATTGGAGATATGAAAGGAACATTTCGTACAAAGATTACCATAATCAAGGACAAAAGTGGTAAGGACCTAACAGAAGCAGAAGACATCAAGAAGAGGTGGCAAGAATACACAGAGGAATTATACCAGAAAGATATGGAGGTCTCATACACCCCAGGTAGTGTGGTTGCTGACCTTGAGCCAGACATCTTGGAGAGTGAAGTCAAATGGACCTTAGAAAGCATTGCTAATAACAAGGCCAGTGGAAGTGATGACATTCCAGCTGAACTATTTAAAATTTTAAAAGATGATGCTGTTAAGGTGCTACACCCAATATGCCAGCAAGTTTGGAAAACTCAGCAATGGCCAGAGGATTGGAAAAGATCAGTCTACATCCCAATTCCAAAGAAGGGCAGTGCCAAAGAATGCTCCAACTACCGCACAATTGCGCTCATTTCACACGCTAGCAAGGTTATGCTTAAAATTCTACAAGGCAGGCTTAGGCAGTATGTGGACCGAGAACTCCCAGAAGTGCAAGCTGGATTTCGAAAGGGCAGAGGAACCAGAGACCAAATAGCAAACATGCGCTGGATTATGGAGAAAGCTAGAGAGTTCCAGAAAAACGTCTACTTCTGCTTCATTGACTATGCAAAAGCCTTTGACTGTGTCGACCACAGCAAACTATGGCAAGTTCTTAAAGAAATGGGAGTGCCTGATCACCTCATCTGTCTCCTGAGAAATCTCTATGTGGGACAAGAAGCTACAGTTAGAACTGGATATGGAACAACTGATTGGTTCAAAATTGGGAAAGGAGTACGACAAGGTTGTATATTGTCTCCCTGCTTATTTAACTTATATGCAGAATTCATCATGCGAAAGGCTGGACTAGATGAATCCCAAGCCGGAATTAAGATTGCCGGAAGAAATATCAACAACCTCAGATATGCAGATGACACAACCTTGATGGCAGAAAGCGAGGAGGAATTAAAGAACCTTTTAATGAGGGTGAAAGAGGAGAGCGCAAAATATGGTCTGAAGCTCAACATCAAAAAAACCAAGATCATGGCCACTGGTCCCATCACCTCCTGGCAAATAGAAGGGGAAGAAATGGAGGCAGTGAGAGATTTTACTTTCTTGGGCTCCTTGATCACTGCAGATGGTGACAGCAGTCACGAAATTAAAAGACGCCTGCTTCTTGGGAGAAAAGCAATGACAAACCTAGACAGCATCTTAAAAAGCAGAGACATCACTTTGCCGACAAAGGTCCGTATAGTTAAAGCTATGGTTTTCCCAGTAGTGATGTATGGAAGTGAGAGCTGGACCATAAAGAAGGCTGATCGTCGAAGAATTGATGCTTTTGAATTATGGTGCTGGAGGAGACTCTTGAGAGTCCCATGGACTGCTAGAAGATCAAACTTATCCATTCTTAAGGAAATCAGCCCTGAGTGCTCCCTGGAAGGACAGATCGTGAAGCTGAGGCTCCAATACTTTGGCCACCTCATGAGAAGAGAAGAATCCTTGGAAAAGACCCTGATGTTGGGAAAGATTGAGGGCACTAGGAGAAGGGGACGACAGAGGACAAGATGGTTGGACAGTGTTCTCGAAGCTACGAACATGAGTTTGACCAAACTGCGGGAGGCAGTGCAAGACAGGAGTGCCTGGCGTGCTATGGTCCATGGGGTCACGAAGAGTCGGACACGACTAAACGACTAAACAACAACAACATTCATATATATATGCTGGCCACATGACCTGGAAGCTATACGCCGGCTCCCTCGGCCAATAATGCGAGATGAGCGCGCAACTCCAGAGTCGGTCACGACTGGACCTAATGGTCAGGGGTCCCTTTACCTTTTTATACTTATTCTTAATTGTATTTCAGTTCAGCAATTACTTTGATAAAATACATTTTCTGTTATGTTTAAATGGCTTTAGATACCTATTAGGTCCATAAATATAGCATATATTCAACACAAAAACCAGTGGCAATTTGCTGTTGACAAAGGACAGCTGGGCATATAAAGGGCCCCATTACCTTCAGTAGCTGAGGGCCTCATCAAACCTCAATCCGGCCCTGGCCGGGAGTGTCGCCTGCCTGACCTGAAACTGGTTTAAACTGCTCTCAGCATCAGCAAGACTGAACTACACATGAACCAGCGTCTGGCCAGCACAGCACGTTCTCATGTTCCCATGCCTTACAAGGAACTGTCATCTCTCACTCTGTAAAGTATGCAAACCTCGCTTTCCACCTACTTCTTGGTCCACCAAGGTAACGTCAGGTCTCACTCCCTCACAATAATGGAGATAACGGAGAGAATTGCCGGGCAAGTCCCCTCTCAGCAAGACGATAGCATCCGGAGGCATGGAGGACAAAAGGTTCCTTGCAAAGCAGTCGACAACGTAGTTGCGGCTTTGGTCGCAGACGCTGGGCAGAAAAGAGATAATCGGAAAGAAAAGAAAAAGCCGTTTGGTGTTGTTTTTTTAGTCCATCCCCAGGTAGCTCAGCTAGATAAAAAGGAGTGAGAAACACAGCAAGGCTTTGAATTCCAGGATTTGTGGTATTTGCAAACCCTTCCAAGAGCCATGACAGGCCACCGGGCGCCTTAGCGTTTGTTTATTAAGGACCTGACATTTTCTACATGCAATGCAAAAACGACACAGGTCCTGCCCTCAGGCAGGCAAGGAAAAAGGAATGTGGAGGGCAGAGGGAGGCAATAGAAATTTCCTAAACTTCCCTTACATTGATTTCCATGAGAATAGAGTCTGCTGGATCAGGTCAATGGCTCATCTAGTCCAGAATCCTGTTCCCACAGTGGCTGAACAGTTGCCTGTGGGAAACCAGCAAGCAGGATCTGAACTCAAGAGCAGCCCTCTCCCCTCCTGTGGTTTCCAGAAACTGGCATTCAGAATCATTGCTGTCTCCAACAGCGGAGGGCAGAACATAAGTCATCATGGTTGGTATCCATCGATAGCCCTCACCTCCTAATAAAGCCAATGCAATTCTGGGCTGCATCAATAGAAGTATAGCATCTAGATCAAGGGAAGTAATAGTACCACTGTATTCTGCTCTGGTCAGACCTCACCTGGAGTACTGTGTCCAGTTCTGGGCACCACAGTTCAAGAAGGATACTGACAAGCTGGAACGTGTCCAGAGGAGGGCAACCAAAATGGTCAAAGGCCTGGAAACGATGCCTTATGAGGAACGGCTTAGGGAGCTGGGTATGTTTAGCCTGGAGAAGAGAAGGTTAAGGGGTGATATGATAGCCATGTTCAAATATATGAAAGGATGTCATATGGAGGAGGGAGAAAGATTGTTTTCTGCTGCTCCAGAGAAGCGGACACGGAGCAATGGATTCAAACTTCAAGAAAGAAGATTCCACCTAAACATTAGGAAGAACTTCCTGACAGTAAGAGCTAGTGGAATTTGCTGCCAAGGAGTGTGGTGGAGTCTCCTTCTTTGGAGGTCTTTAAGCAGAGGCTTGACAGGCATATGTCAAGAATGCTTTGATGGTGTTTCCTGCTAGGCAGGGGGGTTGGACTGGATGGCCCTTGTGGTCTCTTCCAACTCTATGATTCTATGATTCCTCCATGAATTTGTCTAATCCTTTGAACAAATAAAAAAAAGCCAAGCAAATTGTTGGGCATCTGCTTCCTCTGGAAAGGAGTTTGCAAAGGAACAAGGCTCCACACCTGTAGGAATGACATGGTTTGGTTGGCACTGGCATGCCGTGCCAAAGGTAGGGAGTTATAGCGCTGGCATACCAGGCTGCTTCTGCATAAGTTAGGGCAGCTTTGGCAAGCCAAGCCAAAGGTCAGAGTGATGGATGCACGGGTCAGCTTGACAGGTCAGAACGGGACGAAGCAAGGCATGGCAGGATGAAACAGGAAAGATCAGGTTGGAGCTGTGGGGTGAAAACAATGGGATGGTCAAGGAGGGGGTGTTTGGAGAGTGACATGTGACAGGAGCATGGGCAGAGTACGTGTGACATAGCACATCCATAATGGTGGTCATTTGGGGGAGCTTCAGGGTGTTGCCAGGAAGTGACATGCCCAGGGACATCACCTTGTATGGAGTCGCGCTACCGTCATTGGCTAAAAGTTGCTCTAGCGGGTTAATCTTTAACAGCTTGTAAAAATCACTAATAAAAGGCAGCACCCAAGGATTCTCGGGGTCGCCTTCCCACTGAAAACCATTCTGTCTTCACGTCGTTCTTCATCAAGCCGCAACATACATCTCTTCAGCAGGCAGAGATTAACTCGACCAGAGATGGAGGACCTGTTGGAGTCCATCTCCCAGCAGGTCCAGCCAGCACCTGATGTTGGGAGTTGCATTTAAAACATAGGGAGGGGCAAGGATCCCCTGGCCTAAATAGACACAATCATCTCATTCAGCAGACGGCAGCTTGGGGTGGTCAATGGCGGAACTAGTACCGTGTTTCTCTGAAAATAAGACACCATCTTATATTTATTCTCCTCAAGAAAATAAGCCTATGGCTCATTTTTCGGGGGGTGTCTTATATTTTATTAAGCAATCTACGGTACATTTGGATCTCAGGAGCCGGTCCCTTGGGGAAGCCGAGCCCCCCCCCTTTGTGAAGACACCTGAAGGGAGCTCTCTGTACATAACTGCCAAGTCTCCCGTTTTCCCCGGGAAATCCCCGTTTTTCCAGCTGTTCCTAGCTGAAAAAACGGATTTTTTTGTCCCCCCCCCCCGGTTTATTCTGGCACAGCGGCCATTTTGGAACTGGGCAAAGCAGCATCAAAAGTCACTTCTGATGCTGCTCTGCCCAGTTCCAAATTGGCGGCAGCGCTACTTCCGGTATGCTATTTCCGGCCCGGTCCCTTATTTCTCTGACAGCAACTTGGCAGGTATGTCTCTGTATAGGGAAGTTTTTAATGGTTGATGTTCCATTGTGGGAGCTGCCTAGAGTGGCTGGGAGTACCCAGTCAGATTGGCAGGGTACGAATAAAAGAATTAAAAAAATAGTAGTAGTAGTAGCAGCAGTAGTAGTAGTACTAGGCCACTCGCTATCTTTCAGCCTAACCTACCTGACAAGGGTGTTGTGAGTAGGGACATCAGACTTCAGTGGAAATGGAAACGGGAGGGGAAACGGTTGATATTTGCTTACATGTCCCATGTCTGGAATGGAAATCAAACCAGTTCGGGATTTGTTGTTGTTGCTGCTCCTTCTGATATGTAACCGATTACGCTCCCCTCCCTGTTTGCATCGCCTTTCCTTTGCACGGGGTGGAATGGTATGTAGCAGCGGGGCAGTGAGATGAATAACGTAGCATTTGGCGAAAGGCGAACTGCAGTGGAATGGAAGCGGCGCTGCAGGCGATGGATACAAGGCAGAACAGAAAACGATGCCTCCTTACAACACGAGTTGTGGGTGCTAAATAAGGAAGCGAGAAGCAGGTGTGGCTGCCCTGAACTACTTGAGGGAACAGTGGGAAATGAACACAACGCTAATTGGACTTTTAAGCACAATCTACAAAGCTGAACCCACTGTGATCTTTCTTGCAGTTACCTGTAATTAGAGCAGATTTGCCCAGTGACCAGAACGGCAGCAAGAAGCCATTCCAGGCAGCGAAGCACTCGGCTGTTTCCAACTACCCCCTCTGCAAAAGAGAAAAGCGAGGAGAAACCGAGGCCAGCTAGAACAGCAACCACCGCATTGCTCTGCATCCAGAATCGCTCGACCTGCAGAAGGACAGACAGACAGTGTTTCCCCAACTGCGTAGAAATGAATGCTTAATGTGATGGGTATTAGAATCATAGAAATGCAGAGTTGGAAGGCACCACGGGGATCATCTAGTCCAACCCCCTGCAATGCAGGAATCTTTTGCACAACGTGGGTCTCATGCTCCACTAACTGAGCTATCCTAGGTATTATAGTAAGGATATATTAATTATAACTGATTCTCTAGAGCAGTGTTTCTCAACCAGTGTGCCTCCAGATGTTTTGGGACTACAACTCCCATCATTCCTGATCACTGGTCTTGCTAGCTAGGGATGATGGGAGTTGTAGTCCCAAAACATCTGGAGGCACACTGGTTGAGAAACACTGCTCTAGAGACCCACGTGTTTGGAGATTCTCTAGAGACCCACAAAATGGCTTGTGTCTGTTTTTAAAATACAAGGCTTGCACATAAAGAGACCCAGTAGCAGAGTTTAAATCTCACTGTTAGGCACTGACACCTAAGAATAGATTTTAAAACCTTTTTAATATACCCCGGCTCTTAAGGCACCTGGCCCCCTTTTCAACAAAAAGACCACAGACTGCAAGGCAATTTTAAAATGTTTTACTTACAGTCACTAGGTCTTAGAGTTGAATTTTCCTTAGTAGCAACAATAAAATGCAGGTAAGTGTTCTTAGTTGAAATATATACAGTGGAACCTCAGGTTGCGAACATGATCTGTGCATGCACAAAGCGCAATTTAGCGTTTTTGCGCATGCGCAAGCGCCGAAACCCGGACATAACCCGTTCCGGTACTTCCGAGATCGGCACGTCTGTAACCTGGAAACACGCAACCCGCAGCGATCGCAAACCGAGGTATGACTGTACAGCAAAGCAGCGTCTGATACATATGAGAGGCAGAGAACAAGGTTGAGGTATTTCTGCTTCCTTCCTTGCAGCGTGATAGAGAGACAGAGAAAGGAACAGGAAACAAGGCTTCCTTCCTCCTTGGAGAATAAGGTCCTGAACTTTTCTCTCCCTCCCCCAGGCATTCATCTCTCTGCTTAGATATCACAGAACAATTTATAAATCCTGAAATAAGCTTTTTTAAAAAAAATTAAAACCATGTATGTATTTTGTTTTTTTAAAAAAAACAACAACATAAATAGCAACCTTGAAAGCAAGGTTACTACTCCGGAAGCAAACATACCACTCCTTTAAACAGCGGCTTTGAAATGTCCAGATTTGCTCTCCAAGCAAAGAAAAATGAATAGGCGAGGAGCATTGAAGTGAACAGCCAGACTAAATGTGGCTTCTCCACCTTGGGCCTAGAAGAAGAGGAGAGAGGGGAGAGAGACTGTGATTAAGAGAGTGATTAAGGTGGGAACATGCAAAAGGCAAAGCTGCATTTTAATTGAAGAACAGCAGAAGATGATGCAGGCCACACAACTAACATCACGAAAGGGACACCAGAGATGTGATTCCAAAGAGAGGCAGGCAAAAGGTGGTTGCCGTTGGCTTAAATCATAATTTTTAACGTAATCGTTAAAACTACACTTCAAACGAGGTTCCCAGGGTGGAATACAAAGACTACAGTGAAATAAAATAAATGAGCTACCCAGCCATAAAATCACTAATCGGTACAAAAAGGGATGGGTCCAAGCGCCCCACAAAGGCTGGGTTTTAGCAACGCACAATGGAGGAGAATACGGCCCACAACTTTTTGAAGAGTAAACCCACAAACAAAAACCAGCCGCTACCTCAATGCAGCACACAAACAGGCGGCGATCGCAAGGGCTTGGGTGATGGCGGAGAGCTCCGTCCTCATGTCAGTCACTTGGAAACTGCAAAGGCATCAAAAGTCAAAATAAAAGCAGATTGTCGCAACATCCGTCAAATCAACGCATCCGCAAATCACGGCAGTACAACCGCTGGCAGAAAAATAATGGGGTCTCGGAAACTGTGATGTCCCATTCTGACAATTGGGAAGACTAAGTTGATGCAACAAGGCAGGCTTGGGCAGCTGCTAGGGCAGGCATAGGTAAACTCCGGCCCTCCAGATGTTTTGGAACTACAATTCCCATCATCCCTAGCTAACAGGACCAGTGGTCAGGGATTATGGGAATTGTAGTCTCGAAACATCTGGAGGGCTGGAGTTTGCCTATGCCTGTGCTAGGCTACAGTTGACACCTGCCCTGGGCCACCCTTTGAAGACATATTTTGCCTGAAATTCCAATCAACATTTGGCCGCTGGTTCCCACGGTGTTTCAGGGTGAAGTGACTCAGCCTGCGTCAAATTCAACTGCGGTTCCTCAGACGCCTGCACCGTCCAATTGCCATATTAACCTGCACATTAATCCTCTCAAAAAAATGTGTTTAGATAAAGATTGTTAAACACATTTTTTTTTTTAAAAAAAAAGCATCTTCTTTCAAAGCATGACGTCTGAAATGTCGAAACGTTTGGGAAGTGCAAGAGAGAGGAAGTTCTGATCTGCACATTGGCTCCACGAGGTATGAAGCTGGTCAGCTGTGTGAGAATTCACAGAGATCACCCTCCTCCCCAGCACCCCTGCCCTGGAACAATGTTATGTCAGGGATATTGTGGGAAGTCAAGATTCTGCTGCCTCCTGCAGCCAAATAATCCCCAGGGCCTTCTGTGTGGCTGCTCCAAAAATTTGGTACTCCCTCCCTAGAGAAGCCGGTCTGGCTCCCTCCTTGTTGTCCTTCTGCCGGCAGATGGAGACCTTTTTATCCAATGTGCTTTTGGGAACTGACCGTTTTTCATGAAAGGGTTGGTGCTGTGCTGCTTTTATTAAAAATTATTTGAATGATGTGTGTGTATATATATAATTTTATCAATGTTTAATTGGATTTTAAATCATTTCCCCTATGTTTTTAGCAGCTCCTATTTTTTTCAATTGCCTTGAGCAGTGAAAAAGGAAGGGTATACTTATAATATTAATACTATTACTACTACTACTAGGGGCGCGGGTGGCGCTGTGGGTTAAACCACAGAGCCTAGGGCTTGCAGATCAGAAGGTCGCGGTTCGAATCCCTGCGACGGGGTGAGCTCCCGTTGCTCGGTCCCTGCTCCTGCCAACCTAGCAGTTCGAAAGCACGTCAAAGTGCAAGTAGATAAATAGGTATCGCTCCAGCGGGAAGGTAAACGACGACGTTTCCGTGTGCTGCTCTGGTTTGCCAGAAGCGGCTTTCTCATGCTGGCCACATGACCCAGAAGCTGTACGCTGGCTCCCTCGGCCAATAGAGCGAGATGAGCACTGCAACCCGAGTCGGTCACGACTGGACCTAATGGTCAGGGGTCCCTTTACCTTTATCTTTTTACTACTACTACTACTACTACTAATAATAATAATATAAGCCACCAATGTAGGATTTTGTTATGAGCCATCCCAGACCAAGAAAGAAATCAAATCATTCACTTACAGCAATATATCAGCCATACTCGATCCATTCTCTAATTTTGCCTGCACAGAAAAGAAGAAACTCAACAAATGCCGCAACAGGTTCCTGCCCTCTTTTTCCAGAGGTTAACCCCAGGATTTTTTACTGGAGTCCATCGCTACATATTGTCGGAGCCAACTCCATGGGCGGAAGTGCTTTATTTTCCTCTGTCCTGAATCTGCCAACGTTCAGCTTTGTTGGAGGGGCCCCAAGTTCTAGTCTTAGAAAAGAAGGAGGGAGGGGGGAAATCCCCATGCGCTTTCTCCACGCATCATTTTTTGCGCCACTGTCATGTCCTCCCTTGTCGCAGACTTTCCTCAGAGTCAACTGGCGCTGGCCACAGTAACACAAGGAGAGCCTACAGGATCAGGCCAATGGCCCATCTAGCCCGGCATCCTGTTCTCACAGTGGCCAACCAGATGCCTGTGGGAAACCAGGGAGCAGGATCCGACCGCAAGAGCCCTCTCCCCTCCTGCTGTTTCCAGAAACCAGTACAGTGGAACCTCGGTTTATGAACACCTCGGTTTACGAATTTTCGGTTTACGAACGCCGTGGACCCATCTGGAACGGATTAATCCGCTTTCCATTACTTTCAATGGGGAAGTTCGCTTCAGTTTATGAACGCTTCAGTTTATGAACAGACTTCCGGAACCAATTACACCCATGCTTTGGGTTAAGTACGCTTCAGGTTGAGTACTCCGCGGACCCATCTGGAACGGATTAACCCACTTTCCATTACTTTCAATGGGAAAGTTCGCTTCAGTTTATGAACGCTTCAGTTTATGAACAGACTTCCGGAACCAATTGTGTTCATAAACCGAGGTACCACTGTACTCAGAACCATCGCTGCCTGCAAATGTGGAGGCAGAGCTGAGCCATCCTGGCTACTAGACCTTGATAGCTTTATCCTCATTTTCTGGACCGAATCCACTACCTTTTTGGAAACTGCTAGCAGCTGGGTATCAGTTGGACACCGCCCCCCCTCCTTCCCCGGCACCTCCAATTCATTGCGTACGTTCAGCTTTCCCATTCCATTGACACGAGCAGGGCAGACTGTCACACAGCAGCTGTGATGGCCTCGCCGGCCTGCTCATTTCCCCTTCGGAACAAAATAACTACGATTAAGCGGCACGAGGGAGATCACATTTATTTCTCCAGCTACCGAGTGATTTAGCCACCCTGCAGAAGAAGCACAAGGGCTACTAAACTGCTATTTGAGAAATAACAATTTTTAAAGCCCTTCTGCCACTAGGATCCCAGACTGTGCGTCTTAAAAGATTCGGAGCCACGCGGACTCAGATACATCAGAGAAATCTTGTTCTCCGGAAGAGAGAGGGCCCCCCCCCACTCATTTACCAGATTGAAGGTTCCGTATTCTTCCCTGAGAAGATGGGTCGTAAATCCCTTAAGGGTCGTCTGGTCTCCCCAGGTCCAGCGCGCTTTGTTGAGGTAGGAAGAGGCAGGCAGGTAGAGATAAGGCAGGCAGCCAGCCAGGAAGCAGAAAGTCAACTTTGACATGTGGCCTGGGGTCAATTCCTGCACCAAAAAAACCAACATGATTATTTCGGTTGGGTCATGCCGGAACTTCGCCATCGGACATCAAGGGTTGGGGAGGAAAGGCAAAGGAAATATATGGGGATATATATATATATATATATATATATATATATATATATATATATATATATATTGACACACAGAACTGATCTCTCAATTTGCACGTTAAGTCTCCGCGAAAGGCGATGTTGAAAACAGCACCGTCTCCATGGATTACTTGGGGGAAATGACATCACTCTGATCTCTTCTGCATGGCAGGATGAATTTTTGAAGTGAAGCAAATAATATTAGAGGCTCCCCGAAAGATCATGTTTGTGGCACGTCTCGCCACTGAAACTGTGCCATGGGTGGTGGGAAACGCTGCAATGCGGAGATAAACCACTTTGCGATGATAACACTTGGCTGGTTTTCCATCTACAACCCCCTTCGCCCATAATTAAATTAAATAACTAAGGTTCCCCCCCCCCAACATGCTCTTCGTCAATAGCTTGATCCCATTTATTTTTCTAGCTCTGGAGTGCCAGGACACAGCCGCACAGAAGGCTTCAGAAGAGAATGGGTGTATGTCTAACTGTAAAAGACAACGGTTCTGCTTGCATGTCACAGTAAACCATGGTTAATGTTTTACAGGTTGTTCTCACTTTGCTCCTCTCCACTGGGTGAGAGGAACCACAAACCACGGCCTGCAGCTTAGCGTTTAGTCTGAAGCACTGACTATCATTTCTTTTGCTCACACCACAATTAGTAAGTAAAGAACAAATCTTGACTTTACATTATGGCTTTTTTGGGAGCAGAGGAAACCACAACCCCTGGTTCAGACATCCCACTAAGCCTAACACTGGCAAACCACAGTTTACTGTGACAGGTAAACACAGCCAACAGGGCAACTGAAAGGATTATTGCATCCTTTCTGAGGCTAAAGTTAGACAAGCTCTTGAAGGAAGATGCTTATCAATAACTAT
Organism: Zootoca vivipara; assembly: GCF_963506605.1. NCBI lineage: Eukaryota > Metazoa > Chordata > Lepidosauria > Squamata > Lacertidae > Zootoca > Zootoca vivipara. Next base: position 6,296,809 of record NC_083276.1, read on the forward strand.
TAGCAAAGCAGAACTTCCATGTTCAGGGGCAACGAATAATAATAATAATAATAAATAATGTCACAGGTAGGTAGCCGTGTTGGTCTGCCGTAGTCAAAAAATAATAAAAAATAATAATAATATATTATTTATACCCCGCCCATCTGGCTGGGTTTCCCCAACCGAATATTAAAAACAGTACAGCATCAAACATTAAAAACTTCCCTAAACAGGGCCGCCTTCAGTTGTCTTCTAAAAGTAAAATAGTTGTTTATTGCCTTGACATCTGCTGGGAGGGCGTTCCACAGGGCGAGCGCCACTACTGAGAAGGCCCTCTTTCTGGTTCCCTGTAACCTCACTTCTTGCAATGAGGGAACCGCCAGAAGGCCCTCGGTGCTGGATCTCAGTGTCCGGGCTGAATGATGGGGGTGGAGACGCTCCTTCGGGTATACAGGACCAAAGCCGTTTAGGGCTTTAAAGGTCAGTACCAACGCTTTGAATTGTGCTCGGAAATGTACTGGGAGCCAGTGTAGATCTCTCAGGACCGGTGTTATGTGGTCCCGGCGCCCGCTCCCAGTCACTAGTCTAGCTGCCGCATTCTGGATTAATTGCAGTTTCTGGGTCACCTTCAAAGGTAGCCCCATGTAGAGCGCATTGCAGTAGTCCAAGTGGGAGATAACCAGAGCATGCACCACTCTGGCAAGACAGTCTGCGGGCAGGTAGGGTTTCAGCCTGCGTACCAGATGGAGCTGGTAGACAGCTGCCCTGGACACAGAATTGACCTGTGCCTCCATGGACAATTACTCCCAGGCTGCAGACCTGGTCCTTCAGGGGCACAGTTACCCCATTCAGGACCAGGGAGTCCTCCACACCTGCCCGCCTCCTGTCCCCCCAAAACAGTACTTCTGTCTTGTCAGGATTCAACCTCAATCTGTTAGCCACCATCCATCGAACCTCTGAAGACTGGTTGCATGGTTGTTGTTTCGTTTTTGTTTTTTAAAAACTGTACTGTAATACATAAAAAGCAACCCATTCTAGATTGTAAGGTCCTTGGGAACAGAGACCTATTTTTGCTGTCGGAAATAATAATGATGATGGGGATGATGATGATTTTATTATTTGTACCCTGTCCATCTTACTGAGTTGTCCCAGCCACTCTGGACAGCTTCCAACAAATATAGAAACATAAAGGCTATATTTTTATATATGGTTTGAATATGTTAAAAAAAAACATTTCCAACCAGTGTATAGAAAACTAAAACAACAAATAACGTTACAAAAACACAGACTAAAACCATTAATACTAACAAATACATATTAATCCCAGTGCTTTCTCCTTCTGAGACACCTCCCAGCTTCCTGGCTCTCACCCAACACTCCACACATCTACTTGGCTCTCTCCCCAAAACACCCCCTCTTCACAATAAAGGGGGTTCCTGGAACCAACTAGCAAACCCCCTAACTCTTCACTGTAGGCTTGCTTCTATGGGGAGGCCCCAAGGAGAATGGCACTTCCTTAGACCGCCCACAGATGTCTTCCATTTTGCAGTCGGTCAGTTGCACTGCACGGGACCAGTTCCAAGTTACCTCCTCTGAGCCATTAGAATCTCCCTCCTGCAACTTTGGGTGGCAAGCTCTGCCCCTTTCTGCATGCCCAGGTAAAAGGTAAAAGGCAAAGGACCCTTGGACAGTTAAGTCCAGTCAAAGGCGACTATGGGGTTGTGGTGGTCATCTCGCTTTCAGGCCAAGGGAGCCGGCGTTTGTCCACAGACAGCTTTCCAGGTCACGTAGCCAGCAAGACTAAACCGCTTCTGGCACAACGGAACACTGTGACAGAGACCAGAGCACACAGAAACGCCATTTACCTTCCCGCCGCAGTGGTACCTATTTATCTACTTGCACTGGCGTGCTTTCGAACTGCTAGGTTGGCAGGAGCTGGGACAGAGCAACGGGAGCTCACCCCGTCGTGGGGATTCGAACCACCGACCTTCTAATTGGCAAGCCCAAGAGGCTCAGTGGTATAGACCACAGCGCCACAGAGAGAAGGCTGCGAAGAGGGTCTAGCCACGCTCATCCCTGGACTCTCTCGGCCACCCAAGTCTTCTTTCCAAAGTGCACTTGTGGGTACTCACCCTCTCCCTGAGCAAGCGGGAGAAAACCCACAGCGCAACACAAATCACATAGATGACGATGGTGTGCTGGTTGCACAAGCTGAGGCCGCAGCAGAAGGCGCCCACTTTACAGATCTGCAAAAAGGAAAGGAAACGAGCATCTAATCGTGGCTTTTTAAATTGGTTTTTCAGAACGTAAGAAGAATCTGCTGAATCTGGCTCGTCCAACTTCCTGCTCCCACGGTGGCCAACCAGATGCTTGTGGGAATATTTTATATAGAAATATAATTGTCAGATGGGTAGCCTATAAATAAATCAATAGTAGTAGTAGCAATATTGTTATTATTATTTCTGGAAAGACATTTTCCTAATACAATGCATTTCTAATTCCCCCCTGCCACTAATCAGTGCATTTTTATACACGCTTCAGTCCAATATATGCATTTTTGTGCACACTACGTTTTGCTGGAGAATTGCATTGCACATTTCGGAGAAGTGCAAATTTCAAAGGATCACTTTGTTTTGGTTACCATAGTGCAGGGACGTTCAACTCCCAAGGGACTGCGATCTACTCGCAGGAAAATAGAATTGGCAGTGATCAGAGTTGTTGAGCTTTTTTGTAGGGAGGTATGTTGACCTTTTGGGGGGTTCAGGATAAAGTTGTTGAGCTTTTTGGGGGGAGGAAAGTCAAAAGTCAAACTCCATCTTCCGATCATGCACTTTTTCCTCCAAAAAGAAAAAAGAACCCGCAATCTACCGCAATAAACTCAAACATCCCGGGGGTCGACCAGTCGATTGCGGCCAACCAGTTGGGCAGCCATGCCATAGTGTTTCTGAAAGTGGGAATTAGGTAAAATCGCTTTCAGAGGTGAGCTGAATTGAATTTTGCCCCCATCCCTAATAACCAGGGACTGAGGTTAAATGGTATTAACAGGGAGAGGACTGTTGTTTTTACCAGTTGGCCACTGCGGGAAATAAGACTAAATGGGCCTTTGGTATGAATATTTCAAAAATTAAAAACGAGGACACCCCAAAAGCTGTTGAGCTTTTTGTTACAAAAATACAAAAAAAATTGTAATTTTTTTATTGACTTGCCTAAGATCCAGGACATTAAAAAGATACTTAATTCAGATAAACAATGAATCAATTTTTTTTTAAAAAAAAAAGTGTAACAAGTAAAACAAGTAAAAATAAAACGAACAGCTGAAACAATAAAACGAGAAATTCTGCTCAAGGGAATGCTTGCGTCCTCATGGGCCAGCGGAATGCCGACACTGATGGGAGTCTCTCGTATTTCAGCAGGGAGGGAATTCTACAGCACTGGTGCCACCTCCCAGCCATCTCTGGGCTTAGAAAGAGGCTTGGGTAGCAGGTGTTGTGGAAGTCTCCAGGAATAAGAGCAGAGATGCTGGGCTAGATGGGCCTTTGGCCTGATCCAGCAGCCGAGCTCTTCTCATGTTCATAGGAGTTGCTGCCCGTCAGAGCAGACTAGATGAACAAGCAGTCTTATGCGGTAGAAGAAGTTCCCCATGCTCCTACAGGAACAAATCCGGGTTTAGTGGTAGAGCATCTGTTTTAAATGCAAAAGGCCCCAGGTTCAAAACTTGGCAACACCTCCAGGTAGGGCAAGGAAAGTGCTGCTGCCAGTTAGAGCAGGCAATATTGAGCTAGATGTCCAATGGTCTGATTCAGTAGCAGACAGTTTCCTCTGTTCCAGGTGTCTTAAACCATCATGTGCAGTTCGGCCCGATACAAACTTTCCTAGACTAAGCTTCTTCCAGATGTTTTGGACTACGACTCCCATCACCCCCGGCCATCGCGGCCATGCGCTGATGGGATCTGTAGTCCAAAACATCTAGGAAGGCTGAAATTGTAGACTCGGATTGCCTCCATTAATGGTGGAGGTGGGGAGAGAAATAATCTATCGTGATGCTTTTCGATCCTGAGCGGTCTACCTTTGATCTCTCCTTGGCGGTGGCAGCCTCCCGGAAGCGCACGGAGAGAGCCATCAGCAGCCCCACAAACAGATTGTTTAAGCTGAAAACCTCTGCCGTGATGGACCACTGCCATGTGAGGCGAGAAAACGAAAACATCCCCACAGCAAAGATTCCTGCAGCACGCTTGCCAGAAAGCCTGGAAACACAGATAACAAGAAAATGTGTCTTCTCCTCCAACAACTCTTAGTACACATCCCACCCTTCACATGGAAAAATAAAAAAGGAGACGGCTTCGCTCTCCTTCTGGGCTGCCACCCCCACCCACTTTGAAGCCCACAGCAGCCGCAAAATACACCTTTCTGGGGGAACGCACCCACTGCAAAGCTTTTCTTGTTTGGGGTCTTTATAAAAACATGCCTTAATCTGGACTTCTGGATCCGTTTTTGATTGCAAGCGTTCGTCTCTGAAATGCTTTGGGAAAGCAAGGATGCATTGGTGGAGAGTTCGGGGAGAGCAAGTGAGAGCTGGAGTGCTCTCTCTCTCCCATGCACACGCGCGCACACAAAAACACCCGTTGCAATAGCTTTCACATCAGTTCCCAAGCATCCTGCAGCAGCCCCAGGTTCAGCAAAAGTGTGGTTGAGGGGACTGAGGATGAAACTGGTTCTAGATTCAGGTGGGTAGCCGTGTTGGTCTGATGCAGTCGAAATAAATAAAAAATTGTCCAGTAGCACCTTAGAGACCAACTAAGTTTGTTCTGGGTATAAGCTTTCATGTGCATGCACACTTCTTCAGATACAAAGGGGGAACCTCCCATTGGCCCGGTTGACACTATAAACACAGAGGCCTCAATTTCCACCGGGACTGCTGAGCGGACAAAGGTTTAAAGTCCTCTCACCACGATCTCGGTCCATCTCAGGCCCTCCCAATGCAATGTCTCATTTTTATTTTTCCAAACAAACAAACAAACAAACAAAAAACCTTAGGCCTTGAGGTTGCATTCAAACATGACTTGACAGGCCTGTGCAAAAGTTAATGATAGTTTACTAGTATTTTTATATGAGAGAACAGGGTCTTGGGGCCGTTTTTCCACCATGGGCTGGCTGGCTCTGCGCCAAAAACCAGCCCCATAGCCCTATGGTCCTGTTAGCAGGCTGGCTGTCAGGTGTAGTGTTTCGGTGTTTCCCGAGGACGAAATTCACTGACACCTCCCAGCTACGCTAACACAGCTTCCTCCCAATGGATATTCTGAGAGAAACAAAATGGCGGACCGCCACACCAACAGGGACTCAGTTGATAACGTGTCCACATGTAGCTTCCTTCTGGAGCGTTCCAGAACGGCAGCCACTCGCTGAAATGTTGGTGATTGTTGCTCTCTGTCCCCCTCCCTGCAAAAAAAAATTGATGTAAAGCAAGGAGTTTGGTCCCCTTGCACCACACTTCCTCCCGTCAAATATCAGCCAAAGGTTTAGCTTTTTTTAAAAAAAAGCAACCCCAAAACTTTTGACCCAGGCACACATTAATGCTGCTGTTCACACAAGCATGGGCAAAAAAATGGGGGTCAGCTATAAGACCGTGTTGCCCCCCACCATAACCCTTTTTAAGGCCTGGACTACACAACAGCACAGACAGCAGCAACCACTGAGGCTCAGTTTAATGGACTTTGCTGCAGGTAGGTAAGGAAAGGTAAAGGACCTCTGGACGGTTAAGTCGAGTCAGTCCATGATGGGAAAAAATAAGGAAGGGTGGAGGGCAATACTTGCTTCATTTTGCTTTGTTTAGTCAACTACCTAATTTATATACCACTTAATGGCAAAAAAGAAGAAGACTTCTAAGCAGTTTAAAAGTATGCAAGCCAGTTACACAGGCATTAAAATATAAAAGACCCACAAAATATGTAATTAAAAATATACTAATAAAAAAATTCCTTCAGTAGAACCTTAAAGACCAACTTTAATGCACACAAAAGCTCATACCAAAATAAAAACTTAGTTGGTCTTTAAGGTGCTACTGAAGGAATTTTTTTATTTTGTTTCGACTCAGACCAACACAGCTACCTACCTGTAACTAAAAATACACTGTAAAACAGCAACAGCCATTGATTAAAATATGTGATAAAGCAAAGTACTGTAATATGTTGTAATTTTTCTGTGCTCTTCCCAGGGAGCCAGCTCAAGGTCTTATTTATAAAAAATATTTGCACGTCGCTATATCATAAAATAGTGAAGTCAAATGGGCCTTAGAAAGCACTGCTAATAACAAGGCCAGTGGAAGTGATGATATTCCAGCTGAACTATTTAAAATTTTAAAAGATGATGCTATTAAGGTGCTACACCCAATATGCCAGCAAGTTTGGAAAGCTCAGCAATGGCCAGAGGATTGGAGTAGATCAGTCTACATCCCAATTCCAAAGAAGGGCAGTGCCAAAGAATGCTCCAACTACCGCACAATTGCGCTCATTTCACACGCTAGCAAGGTTATGCTTAAAATTCTACAAGGCAGGCTTAGGCAGTATGTGGACCGAGAACTCCCAGAAGTGCAAGCTGGATTTCGAAGGGGCAGAGGAACCAGAGACCAAATAGCAAACATGAGCTGGATTATGGAGAAAGCTAGAGAGTTCCAGAAAAACGTCTACTTCTGCTTCATTGACTATGCAAAAGCCTTTGACTGTGTCGACCACAGCAAACTTTGGCAAGTTCTTAAAGAAATGGGAGTGCCTGATCACCTCATCTGTCTCCTGAGAAATCTCTATGTGGGACAAGAAGCTACAGTTAGAACTGGATATGGAACAACTGATTGGTTCAAAATTGGGAAAGGAGTACGACAAGGTTGTATATTGTCTCCCTGCTTATTTAATTTATATGCAGAATTCATCATGCGAAAGGCTGGACTAGATGAATCCCAAGCCGGAATTAAGATTGCCGGAAGAAATATCAACAACCTCAGATATGCAGATGACACAACCTTGATGGCAGAAAGCGAGGAGGAATTAAAGAACCTTTTAATGAGGGTGAAAGAGGAGAGCGCAAAATATGGTCTGAAGCTCAACATCAAAAAAACCAAGATCATGGCCACTGGTCCCATCACCTCCTGGCAAATAGAAGGGGAAGAAATGGAGGCAGTGAGAGATTTTACTTTCTTGGGCTCCTTGATCACTGCAGATGGTGACAGCAGTCACGAAATTAAAAGACGCCTGCTTCTTGGGAGAAAAGCAATGACAAACCTAGACAGGATCTTAAAAAGCAGAGACATCACCTTGCCGACAAAGGTCCGTATAGTTAAAGCTATGGTTTTCCCAGTAGTGATGTATGGAAGTGAGAGCTGGACCATAAAGACGGCTGATCGCCGAAGAATTGATGCTTTTGAATTATGGTGCTGGAGGAGACTCTTGAGAGTCCCATGGACTGCAAGAAGATCAAACCTATCCATTCTTAAGGAAATCAGCCCTGAGTGCTCCCTGGAAGGACAGATCGTGAAGCTGAGGCTCCAATACTTTGGCCACCTCATGAGAAGAGAAGAATCCTTGGAAAAGACCCTGATGTTGGGAAAGATTGAGGGCACAAGGAGAAGGGGACGACAGAGGACAAGATGGTTGGACAGTGTTCTCGAAGCTACGAACATGAGTTTGACCAAACTGCGGGAGGCAGTGGAAGACAGGAGTGCCTGGCGTGCTATGGTCCATGGGGTCACGAAGAGTCGGACACGACTAAACGACTAAACAACAACATATCATAAAATATAACAAAGAGGTTTACAACAACAACAACAATTTATTATTTATACCCCGCCCATCTGACTGGGTTTCCCCAGCCACTCTGGGCGGCTTACAACAGAAAAATGAAATAAAATAATCTATTAAACATTAAAAGCCTCCCTAAACAGGGCTGCCTTCAGATGTCTTCTAAAAGTCTGGTAGCTGTTTTTCTCTTTGACATCTGATGGGAGGGCAGTCCACAGGGTGGGCGCCACCACCGAGAAGGCCCTCTGCCTGGTTCCCTGCAACTTGGCTTCTCGCAACGAGGGAACCGCCAGAAGGCCCTCGGTGCTGGACCTCAGTGTCCGGGCAGAACGATGGGGATGGAGACGCTCCTTCAGGTATACTGGACCGAGGCCATTTAGGGCTTACAATGTCTATATGTAATTACAATGTCTATATGTAATAAGAACACTTTAAAAAAAATTAAATATCACGTTCCAACATTATAACCACTAGAACACGCCAGTGGGGCCTTCCGCCCCATCCCTAAAACACACAAGTGCCCTATGCACAGACAACGTCCCTCTAGATTAGTCACCAATTGTAGCCTAATGCTGGAATGTCTTATATTCAGTTACTAATAAGGACATCAGAAGATGCATCAGGCCAACGGATCCTCTAATCCAGGTTCCTGTTCCCACTGTGGCAAACCCGCAATCAGGATTCGAACACAAGAGCCTTCTCCCCTCCTGCAGTTTCCAGCAACTGGTATTGGAAAGCATTTCTGCCTCCAACTGCGGAGGACAGAGCGTAGCCATCCTGGGAAAAACCCATCGATAGCCCTTTCCTCCATGCATTTGTCTAATCCTCTTTTAAAGCCATCTAGGTCACAGGATATCACTGCCCTCCTGCGGGAAGGAGTTCCACAGTTTAACTAGCTGTTGTGCGATGAAGTCCTTTTTTTATATGTCCTGAAAGAGACAGATTCACTTCTTCTCACCTGACGTGAACAATTAGTAGCAGCTGTACGTATAAAAAAACCCAAACCAACCAGAACTGGGGGCAGTTGGAGGATGGATGGCGGCTAACAGATTGAGGTTGAATCCTGACAAGACAGAAGTACTGTTTTTGGGGAACAGGGGGCGGGCGTGGGGGACTCCCTGGTCCTGAATGGGGTAACTGTGCCCCTGAAGGACCAGGTGCGCAGCCTGGGAGTCATTTTGGACTCACAGCTGTCCATGGAGGCACAAGTCAATTCTGTGCCCAGGGCAGCTGTTTATCAGCTCCATCTGGTACGCAGGCTGAGACCCTACCTGCCCGCTGACTGTCTCTCCAGAGTGGTGCATGCTCTGGTTATCTCTCGCTTGGACTACTGCAATGCGCTCTACGTGGGGCTACCTTTGAAGGTGACCCGGAAACTACTACTAACCCAGAATGCAGCAGCTAGACTGGTGACTGGGAGCGGCCGCTGAGACACATAACACCGGTCCTGAAAGACCTACATTGGCTCCCAGTACGTTTCCGAGCACAATTCAAAGTGTTGGTGCTGACCTTTAAAGCCCTAAACGGCCTCGGTCAAGTATACCTGAAGGAGCGTCTCCACCCCCATCGTTCTGCCCGGACACTGAGGTCCAGCGCCGAGGGCCTTCTGGCAGTTCCCTCGCTACGAGAAGCCAAGTTACAGGGAACCAGGCAGAGGGCCTTCTCGGTAGTGGCACCCACCCTGTGGAATGCCCTCCCACTAGAGGTCAAAGAGAACAACAATTACCAGACCTTTAGAAGGCATCTCAAGGCAGCCCTGTTTAGGGAAGCTTTTAATGTTTGATGGATTTCTGTATTTTAATGTTTTGTTGGAAGCCGCCCAGAGTGGCTGGGGGAACCCGGCCAGATGGGCGGGGTATAAATAATAAATTATTATTATTAATATTATTATTATTATTATTATTATTTAAAAGAAATTATATCAGAAGTCTAAAATGAGCAGTAGCGGGAAAAGTTAGCCAGGAAACATTTCTCAAGAGCAGGGGTAGGCAACCTAAGGCCCGTGGGCCAGATGTGGCCCAATCGCCTTCTCAATCAGGCCCCCGGACGGTCCGGGAATCAGCGTGTTTTTTCATGAGTAGAATGTGTCCTTTTATTTAAACTGCATCTCTGGGTTATTTGTAGGGCATAGGAAAAATATAGTCTGGCCCACCACATGGTCTGAAGGACGGTGGACCGGCCCACGGCTGAAAAAGGTTGCTGACCCCAGCTCAAGAGCTACGAAGCGCTGTGGGCCAATATGTGAGATGGCTCCAGAATCACATTTATTTATTCGATCTGTTTTGGAAGATTTATTTAACCACTCAATCAAAAAACTTTCTAAGTAGCCACACAGAATAAAACTGCAGATCAAACACAGGTGAAACCTACAAGCAAAAATAATTACTGTGAAAAGACACAGATAAAAATTGGTAGAAATTGGTTAAAATAAGTATGGGTGCCTAAAATTGTATGCCAGGCCTGGGCAAGCTTGCTGAAATAAAATGTTTATCGCTATTTGCAAAGCTGACACCATTTATTTAATACAGCGGTTCCCAATTAGGTAAGTACTGTGTACCCCATTTTTCAAAAGCCAAGCCACGGACCCCCAACTTTAGAAAATTTTGATATCTGTTGGGTTGTTTTTGTTATGTGAACGGTGCCACAGGCCCCCTCTGCTGACCAGCAATTGGGAACCATTGATTTAATGTATTACTAATTTATTCATTCTATAAATTTATATCCTGCACAATAACAAAAGTTTTCGGAACTCACAACTACCCTGAGAGGTGAGTTAGGGTAAGTATGATTGACCCAGTCACCCAGTAAGCATCCTAGCCAAGCGAAGATTCAAGCCGAGGTCTCCTCTTTGCACGTTGCATCTTCTCACTTGTTGAACTGGGCCCCAACCTTTAAAATTTGGTGGGGCCATCAGATAAAATTCCCTTGCAGGGCTGTTGCATCTGCGCAGTGAGGATAGGAAGCTACTTTATACTACGTTTGTGTGCCTCCTCCTCAACATTAGCCAATGTCACCCACTCTGACAGGTAACAACACCCCAGGGTCTCTGGCACAGAAAAGTCTTCCCAGTCGCCTGTCATCTGAGATCCCTTTAAAAATGGGTCAGCAAATGTTTTCAGCAGGGGGCCGGTCCTCAGACCTTGTGGGGGGCCGGACTATATTTTGGAAAAAATTATGAACGAATTCCTATGCCCCACAAATAAAAGCATTTTAAATAAAACCACACATTCTACTCATGTAAAAATACGCTGATTACCAGACTGTCCGCAGGCCAGATTTGGAAGGCGATTGGGCCTGATCCGGCCCCCGGGCCATAGTTTGCCTACCCATGGGCTAAGGAGTAAGCCCTACACAAATCAGGAGTGGACTCCCTAAGGCAGCTGGATGGCACTTAGGATGTCTCCTTCCAGCAACTCCTACAGCCCAACTGGTGCCAAACGCCATGCTCTGCTTTCCTTTGGACCCCATCAGTGAGGCTGACGGGGGGGGGGTCTTGTCGCCTGGGGGCAGCCCAGGACCTCCATACACACTGCCTGAGCTTGCACCATTCAGTGCTGCTAATGCAGCAAAAACAATGCAGGAGGAAGCAGTTATGAGTTACTGTATTTTTCGCTCCATAAGACGCACCTGACCATAAGATGCACCTAGTTTTTTAGAGGAGGAAAGGGGGAAAGCCCCATTTGGGGGGGGGGGAATCAGCTCAAAGTTGTGCAGCTTCCTTTGCAAAGGGGGAAAGCTCTGGGGTTTTTTTAGGATCAGCTCAAAGTTTTGCAGCTTCTTTTGCAAAGGGGAAAAGCCCCATTTTTTTGAGGATCAGCTCAAAGTTGTTGAGCTTACTTTGCAAAGGAAAAAAATCTGTTTTTATGGGGTTCAACTCACAGTTCTGCAGCTTCTTTAGGAAAGGAAAGGGAGCCATTTCTACAGTTTCCAGACAGATAATCTAATCAGCCAGTCACATGTTGCTGGGGAAACAAACAGCCCCCGTCTGCAGAACATTCAACAATAGCGGCCTGGGCAAGGGGGCAGGGCCGGAAAGGGAGCCAGCGATCGACCACACATTCGCTCCATAAGACGCACAGACATTTCCCCTTACTTTTTAGGAGGAAAAAGGTGTGTCTTATGGAGCGAAAAATATGGCACTTCAATCACAGCAAGCACTGGATTCTCCAGCAGTGTGACTTCAGCCCCGGAGGTGAACTCCGCTGTCTCTCGAGACAGATGGATGCAAACAACAGTGCCACTGCCACATGGAAGGTGTTTTCTCTTGCTCCGGAAGAAGGTAGGACCCAATGCCAATGGGTTCAAATGACAAGGAAGGAGACGCTGACTCAACGTCAGGAAGAACTTTCTGACAGTGAGAGCTGTCCAACAGTGGAAGGTGGTGGACTTTCCTTCCTTGGAGGTTTCTAAGCAGAGGTTGGACGGGCATCTCTAGCTGCGATTCCGGCTTTGCAGGAGGTTGGAAAACATGGCCCTTGAGCGTCCCTTCCAACTCTACAATTCAATGATTCTCAAACAGGCCCCCTCATGGTAAATAGGACGCTGATGCACACTGAGTCAGACTGTTTAGCTCTGTAGAGCCTGCACTGGCTGGCAGCAGCTCTCCAGGGTTCCAGCCAGAGAGGTGTGCTACTTGAGCCCTTCACCTGGAGATGTTGGGAGCCTTCTGAATGCCAGGTGTGTGTCCTCTGCCGCTACACTAGTCTTTCCATGGTATGCTGACTGGTGTCAGAAAGTTACAAAACACACACCTGATTCTGCCTTGGTGATGACAAGCTGGGCAGGAAGCTGGAGGAGGAAGAGGAGGAGCACTTCACCCACTGAACTTTGACCTTTCCCAGAAGGGGCGACTGGGATGACAGGGCAATGGTGCAATACTCCTCTGCGAGGTTTTCCCTACCAGATTTTGCTTCCTCAAAAATCCTTGTACACGCCATACACTTAAAGCACCTTTCCTCGCCCATAGAGATTCCTGGGAACTGTTGTTTGTTTGCTCCTCACAGCGCCACAATTCCCAGCAGCTGTAACAAACTACAGTTCCCAGGATTCGGGGGGGGGAGCAATGTGCTTTAAATGCATTTTAAATGCACGGTGTGTGACAGGCCAAAATATGCTTCCTGCCCACTTTACATTGGGTTGGGGCACCAGGGGCAGGAGGAGAAGGCGGCTGATGAATTGGTCACCTAAGCACTGACCCCTTTAAGATGCCTAGCTAGCCGAAGCAGTGGTCAGGAATGATGGGAACTGTAGTCCAAAACCAGCTGGAGACCCAAGCTTTGGGAACCCTGCATTAGACCAAGAGGTCTAAATATCCCACCCACTACTAAAAGGCCACAGATAGTTAAAGGCCAAAGGATTGGTTACAGGGGGACCTTTTTGTCTGGCACCTAAATATGTAATGAAAGCACCAGGTGAGCCTCCTTGGGGGAGCGCTCCACAAAAAGGGGGGCCGCTGCAGAAAAGGCCCCGTTCTCATGTTGCCACCCTCCTGGCCTCTCACGGAGGAGGCACACAAAGAAGGGCCTCAGGTGATGATTGCAGGATCTGGGTATGTTCATATGGGGAGAGGTGGTCCCTGGAGTTCTAAGCTAGCAGTTTCGAAAGTGCAAGTAGATAAATAGGTACCGCTCCGGCGGGAAGGTAAACGGCGTTTCCATGCGCTGCTCTGGTTTGCCAGAAGCGGTTTTGTCATGCTGGCCACATGACCTGGAAGCTGTACGCCTGCTCCCTCGGCCAATAACGCGAGATGAATGCCACAACCCCAGAGTTGGTCACGACTGGACCTAATGGTCATGGGGTGCCTTTACCTTTACCTAGGTCAAAAACAGCACTTTGTATTGGGCCCAGAAACTAACTAGCAGCTAGTGCAGTTGGACCAGGTTTAGTGCCCAAGCCATCTTGTGTTGGTGAGCAACCCGGCCATTGAATTCTGTGCCAGCTTAAGTTTCCAAGCCATCTTCCAGAGGCAGCCCCGTGTTTGTGTGTGTGTGCTAACTTAATCAATGCATTATCTGACAAAGGCTAACTGAACAAGGACACAACCCAGAAGCTTACAGAATCACAGCATTGTAGAGCTGGAAGGGACCCTGAGGGTCATCCAGTCCAACCCCCTGGAATGCAGGAATTTCAACTAAAGCATCCATGATAGATGACCATCCAACCTCTTGTCCTATGGAAACTTGGCTGAGAATTGTGAGCAGTTGCCATTGCCAAGGCCAAATCCATTTGCATATGGAATTTAGAACAAGTCAGTCTCTCCCTCTTTTCCAATTCTATCAATGAAACCTGGCGAAATTTCAGCAGGCCCAGTGATTAGATAACACTTGCTTTGGAGTGATGGTTCTGCGGAATGTTTGAAGGCGGTGGAGCTTTCTCTCGTGCGAGAAGTCCCTGAAAAGTATTAAGTGAAAGCAGCCACACAGTGCAAACACACTCCGATGGGCACTTTCTCCCAGAAGTTGCACAAATGGTGCCATCAGAAGTTGCTCCTAATTCTACGGCGGGCAGCTCTCTCCTTAAGGCAGCCAGGGCTGACGTTACAACCCAATCTATCGTTCCGAGTCACGCGTTTTTCAAAAATCTTATACATACTTCTTCTTTTTTAATGATTAAAAAAACCAACCTGCACTTTATTACAGCTTCGACTGGTGTAGTTTAAGTAGAGATGCCCGGATGCCAAGCGGTGGAAAGGAAAGTTAGGGGTATGGGGTAGGAAGGGGGGTGGGAAGAAGGGGAAAAAAGAGGAAACTCTGCAGGAAACAGATTTAAGCAATTTAAATGTTTTATAAGTTTTTTTGTAATTGAGGAAACTTTTCATAATCTGACATTTGTAAAAAATAAAAAAGAACCCCACTTATTAGAAATTATGCAGCAGAGAGGGCTGTGGAAATATGAGCTCGCTTCACAATTATGAAGCCAGGCTAGGAAGCCCTTCTCTATTGTGTGAAGTGGCATAAACCCCACAGAGGGGCCTATCAGCTCACTAACAGGCGGGGGGCTGTGCCTTTCAAAGTGAGAGATACAAGCTTCAGGGCAAAAACCTGCCAGCTCCCTTCTGACCCCGCAATCCCCTACTGGTGACAGATCCAAGCTCCATAGCAAATTAGACCTTCTAACATTACAATTGCAGAAGACAGATTCCATTAGCGGTATCTGAAATTGAGTGGAGAGCAGCCGCGTTATCAGACCTGACTCATAAGCGGTGCTATTAATCAGAGCTATGATAGCATTTATATATTTCAAGCTATCTGCCTCGGCTGTGATATTCGGCTACAAAGGGTTGATGGGACTTAGGGACGGGGACAATGGAGCTTTCTTGGAAAAGCAGAGTAAATCAAGAAAGTCTATGACTTCCGCACATTCTGAAGGGATTGCGGTTTACATAAATTTTCTCCCAATTGGAGATTGAGCTCTTCCCCATCTTACACATGGGATTTAGTTGTCACTCAATGGGAACAGCTGTGAAAAGGTGAAGCAGCCCACCGTTCAGAATACTGCCTCCGCTTTTAAAGCAATTAACCCGTGAACAGGAGGATACCTGGCGATATCAAGAGGATTAGGCCAGGCTGTGCTTTATTAACATTTCCTTGAACTAATTCTAACTCTGACTAGCTGTCACGAAAGACTCCTTTTTGGGGAGGGGGGGGAAGAAAATTAAGGGTGGGAGGGGGTGCGCTGGCCTGCTTTTTTCTTTCCAACACCCCCCCTCCCCGCTCCCAAAAATGAAGCGTGGATCCTTGAGTCTAAAAAAAAAAAGCATCTGCTAAAAAAAAATTAAGCAAATGCAAATGAGGGAAATCTGTTAAGGTCCCTATAAAGTCTAATTCAATGCAACTTCGCTGCAAGTAAGAGAGAGGGGAAAAAATCTCTGTGTGTGTGTGTGTGAGAGAGAGAGAGAGAGAGAGAGAGAGAGAGAGAGAGAGAGAGAGAGAGAGAGAGAGAGAGAGAGATCAATTAGCCAAGGGGTCATGGTAGATAGTCTCCTAAAAGGGAAATTAACACAAGAGCTTTCTACAGCCTATTATTCCACACCCCCACTTTGCTAAAACTTAGAAGCTACTTGTTA
The DNA here is from genome assembly GCF_963506605.1 of Zootoca vivipara. Taxonomy (NCBI): domain Eukaryota; kingdom Metazoa; phylum Chordata; class Lepidosauria; order Squamata; family Lacertidae; genus Zootoca; species Zootoca vivipara. The sequence goes on from NC_083276.1 coordinate 6,312,640, forward strand.
CTTAAGTATTAGCTGCTCCCGAAATTATAAAGAGCCTTGCAAGAACCGCAGACAAAGGGGATAGTCTAATCTTGGAGAAATGTATCCAAATATACCTTAAATCGGAAGATTCCGCACTCCCTTCTCAAAGCGCGGCGTTTTAATTTTCTGTTCGTCGCTGAATGGGATGATGGTCAGAGACACAATGTTTGAAGAGAATAAGCTCTGAGCTTAAAGAGTAAAGTCTCCATCTGCTCCAGGCTGGCATATGAAAGCAAGGGAGGCACCTGGGCAGGTGGAAAATCTGATCAATTAATTTGCCTGACAGTAGGCAGGTAAGGATTCTTTCGGGATTGCTGGGGGGGGGGGCGGAATTGATACAGCGGCCTCACCAGGCCATAGAAGGAAGGAGTCGCAACTTAATGGTCAAACAAAGGCAAGCACCCTCATATTCTGCGAAGAAAGCCAAACAATTCCTGGGAATAATTCCAAACCGGGAGTCAAATCATCCCATTTAAACTCAGGACCTGAGCGCTGCAAAATGGGTGCATTGCAAACTCGCAGCAAAGGGGTAGCCTTTCGCTTTGCCAGCCCAGCAGACTGTGGGAGGAAGTGCCTCGAAACCAAATTTACCTTCTGATTTCTACAGTTGCGGCTTAACTTTGGAGAAGCCGCCTTCTTCAAAACACCCCCCCCCCAGCATATTTAAGATTCCTTTCACTTCAGGGTAAGAGGGGGAAACGTCAGTGCTGTTCTGTGACTTTCGGCTGCGGGTGCAAACAGGCAGGAGGATCGATGTGGCTTGTCAGCTGCCCTGTGGACGCCTTGCTTTTTATTTTAGATGAGCCAATATGTCGTGGCTTCTGCTTCAAGAGCTTCCACACGCCAAGAATGAAAGCTAAAAATTAAGGGAAAGGGGGGCAAAGCTTCCTCTCGCTATGTATTTCTACCTAGAAAAAGAAAATGTAAACGTCTCCTGCAATATAAACAAAAGAGAATTTTGTAGTGATTTCTCCCTTCACACACACAAGCAAAAAGTTATGTTTGCTTTAAATTTATGCTCTTGTTTCTCTGAATATACACACAGGCAAAACAAACCGGAGAGTGGCCTTATAACCTAACACCCATCCTGCAGTTTCAAACCTGGATGGAACAAATGTTAACTTTCCACTTTGGGAATGTTGGTTAATGTGAATTTATTTTTTTTCGGCAGTCTCGGGAGAACGCCACATTCTCCAGTACAGCTGCAAAACCTCAGGAAGAGGCATTTTGTGAAAGAATTACATCCGAGGTCTGCAGATTTCTGTTTCCCCCCCCTTTCTTCCCCCATGTGCAATGCAGCACATGTTTCACAACTGCTAAAATGTGTATTACTGAACACCCTACAACTCCATCCCTGAGTAATAAAAAAGAATGCAAGGATTTCACTTAGGAGGAAGAACAGGCAAATATTACGGTTCATCTAAGATTCTATAGAACTTTTGTTTTCAATGATGTTGGAACTCACAGGTAGATAACACTTTTGTTTTTCCACTTCTTCGTTATTTGCAAAGGGAATCCTTGTATGAGTCAATACTTCAATTATTTCTTTGGAGCTGTGCTATTACCTTTGCACTTTCCCCCTTCCACTTTATGGCTTACATTTCCTGGTTCTTTGCTTACTTTATTTTCGTTGTTTGCACTTCTTGACAAATCAATAAAAATGTTTTTAAAATAAAATATAAAAATAAGCGAGAGAGTGAAGGATTTCCAATGAGCAACCATTGCAACCTAATTTGGAAAGTGCTGAAACATTAACATACAAAACATAAAAAGGCGCCCCCTCCTCAAAAGGAAAAAGGGCTGGGGAGCCAGCACACCCACCCAAACCCACTCTGTCAAAAGGATATCTTAAATTAAACCGGCGCTGTTGTTTTTTTAAAAAAAACATACCAAAAGGTTAAAAGATAGCAAATTCAGGAGCTGAGTCGTTTTAAACCTAATCGGTAACAGCTGTTAAAAACAGAGGTTTTCATATCAAATCTGCTCACACAGAAATTGAAGTTGATATAAATTAAGGAGCTAACTGAAAGAGATTTTTCTGGGAGGAAACACCTATTTCAGGCAAGAAGTATAGATGGAAACGAAGACGGTTGTTGTTGGTTTTTTCACATAAAAAATGGGGGGGGGGAGGAGTCCTAAATACCTGGCAGAATTCAAACCGTGATTAGAAGAACAAAGTGTCAGAATACAGTTAACACTAATCCTGCGTGTAGAACAATGTCCTCTTAAGTGGGAATGAATGAAACTATTGTACGAATCAAAAAGCCTCCTTCAATTAAGCATTAAAATGAAACTATCTTGACCTGCAAACGAAGAGAAAACTTGGGGAGATGCCTCAAAACACAAGGCTGGACAAAGGACCAGAATCTGTTAAAAAGAACTGATTTACATAGCATATGCAGAGAGGAAATTGTGGAAAGTGGTGGTTTGGGGGGGAAGAGAGAGGTGGTTGGTTGGTTGGTTATAAAACAACAGAACCAAATTAAAATAACATACACAAAAAACAAAACAAAAATGCCAACGAGAAGCCAAGCAACGATTCTTTACTGTACTCAACTGTCGGCGCTGCAAACGCCCGACAGACCTCCGTGCGCTAATATGCACACGGAAGGGGGGGAAAAAGGTTTCCAGAAGGTTAAGTTCAGGTCACGCAACAAATGAAATTGTTAACAACCCCAACTGACACTGTATAATGTCTTCTTCTGCCAAATCAATAGGCCGCTCTCGGCTCCAGATTACCATAGAGATGGCCTGCTCCTTTCTGAAGGGTGCCTATTGTCTGGCGGGGGGAAACAGATTTGCCACTTGAACTGCGGTTGTTCCCTGGAGGATCGGCACTTCATTAATTATTTGCTGCCTTTAAAAAAATGAAAAAAGACAAGCGACAGGCTTTTCGTATATTTGCATGCACCTACTGGATTACAGAAGGTTTTTGATATATATATATATATTCTTGTTTATGAGCCCCACCACCCAAAACAGATCCCGGAAGACTTTTTTTAAAGGCTACTCTACCGTATGCAAATATAGGGGATTGATTTCGTATTTGGAGAGGGCTTGGGGGGGGGTATCACCTGCTCCCACCACCCTGAAATGACATACCTTGGACTCTGGCAACCTGGTGCACGGCCAGATGTTTTTGACTGATGGGAGTTGCATTCCAAAATCATCTGCATGGTACCAGGTCAGGAAAAGCTGCCTTAACTCTTTCCTGAATCTCTTTGGGTAGAGGAGGAGAAGGCAAACTCTTTAGGCAGTTAAAATAAAAAAAAAATATGCAAGAATGTCCCAAAGGGATTTCAAGCATTCCTGTGGCTCTTCTACAGAGCTCATCTAGACTTTTTTTCACTAAAAAAGAAAAGAAAAAGAGCATCACCAGGGGAGGAAATGCATAAAAACAACAGCTGAGGTATGAAGTTGCGATCTATGCCTGCCTTTGGTGTGCAAGGCCCACAACGTGGCAGGAAAGCGCTGTCCTCAAATTGCAAAACTCCAGAGAAGGCCTACTAGCTGCAGCGAGCTGGGACAGAGTAGGTGATGTATAAGAAGTTGCAACTGCACCCCTCCACTACTGTTTCGTGGGTGTATTCTGCAACGTTATCGCCGATGCAATAAAAGTGCACTATCAGCGGGTTTGTAGTGGGTAGTCCAAGCACCCTTCTGAGTTAAGAGTTGCTCGGTAATGCTTCCCAATGTCACAGCACGATTGACGTCTAGAGCGGCACCCTTGCGCTGCAGCGCAAAGAAGGTGGGCCAAAAAACAACACAAATTAAAAACCTGGAACATTCATGGAAATTCTGCAGGAAACTACAGGACACACACAGACTGGAAACGAAACAGTTGGATTTATTGGGTATATGAATAATTCTTGTAAAAATGTGAAGACGCTAGCAGGACTGATATGAATTCTGCAACGAAAAATTGTAAATTCTAAAACTTTTTGACCAAAGAGACAGAGTTGGCTATAAGGATATAAAGGTTGGACGTAGAGGATATAAAGTGTGATACAAAGACTTGAAAATAAAAAAAAACCTGCTGAAGGGATGGAGGGAAGTCACGAGCTCAGTAGAGCAAAGAATTTATTTGCTTTGTTATCGGTATGTTGAAATATTGTGTTAAAAAGAAATTAATAAAAATTGTATTTAAAAAAGAAAGGAAACGAAACAGTTGGTCTGCCCCAAAACGTTTGCAAGAGTAAACAGTAACGAAACAGTGATTGCCCCAAATACCGTCATAAGCAGAAATAATCATGAATGCACACTAAAAAGGACAGTTAAAAGAGCCTTATTGACATGTTCCTAAAAGACTGGGTGTATGGATGTGGGTGTGTAGAAGAAGAAAAAACCGATCTTCAAGGTGTTTGAATGACACATTTGGCCACTGTTTTCCAGTAAATACATCCCCGAATATTATACAGCGTTTCAAATGCTTGGCATCTGAGGCATGAACTGTGAATGCCCTAAAGAAGATGTTTTTTTAAAAAACCTCCCAAAATTAGCTTGGCCGTTGCGATTTTATTTTCAATTTACCTGCTTATTATTTTTCTCCTTCTGCTGTAGGACAACAACAACAACAACCAAAAAAAAAACCCCGCACGCGAATGTAATTCCTTCGTAAGGATTCATCCTGTGATGTTTAGAATAAACAGAGGATGAGGACGTATCCTTACAAAGACAGGCATTACTAGGAATGCATTAGAGATTAATATAAAATAAAATGTACAGACGAGGGGATTTCTGCCCCCTCGCCTCGCCCCCCCCCTCGCCCTGCGCCACCACTAATGGAACTTGGGAGTATTATTATTTATTCTTCTCCAACATTAGGCTCAACGCTGCTCCCAGCCGATATGACAAAAGCACTCTTTGCCTTGAGAATTCGCGCTTTATATATTTTCCTCTGAAAAGCTTTGGGGCCCTTTCCCCCATATTATTGCTATTAACCCTACTCCTTTAACGACGCTGAAAATTAGTTAAGGATGAATTATCTGATAGGGGAAGCCCCTATTCATAAAATATTAGAGAGGTGTACTTAAGCAAATAAGGCACTGAAGGAAGCTCTGCCCGGAGGCACACAGTATGTAAAACATTTATCGCAGCCTAGGAGCGAGCAGCGGCCTCCGAGTCCACCAGGCACTTCTCCCTGAACAGCCTCGCATCTCTTTCAAGGGAGCCTGGCAGGAGTGCTTGGCGGAGCAGGTCTGGGTTTCAAGCAATGTTAATTCTTATTTGGTAGAAAAGAAAATGTGTAATGAGGAGCTTCAAAAGAGGCCGGCTGCTCTCCTCTCCGCTCGCAGGAGGCGGCTAGCGCACAAGCCCCGCAATATTCCCTTTGCCTTAAAATTTCACTCGTAAGGAATTAAAAGGCGGCTGGTTTAAGGTGCCCGGTTTGCCTCCGGAGCAAGTCGTCTGCAGAAAGTGGCGCTCGGCATTTCCCTAGGAGAGCCCCAAAGCCATAAAAACGAGCGTGGCTACACTGCTGGCATTCGGAAGTGGGCGACTTGGGTCCCGCACATCATCCAGCCATGAAATTTCCTATTGAATATCCCGGGGCAACTTGGTATCGGTTGGCCTCACTTCCACACCCATTAAACGGGATTATTAAGGGTGGGTGGTTTCCACCCCCCGAAAAATGAATGGAATAAGGATTGCCAAAGCACTCCTGAGCTTTGAAAGCAAGATAGGAATGGTTAATAATGAATAACTGGGGTCCTAAATAAGAGGAGCCACTCTTGACAACGTCTGCCCATGGGGTTGTGCCATCAGTTCGGTAAGGCCGACGCATTGCCATCAAACTAAATAATTTGCTAGCATGATAAGGGTTGGGGAGCGGGGAGAGAATGATACACTTTATTTGAAGCATCTTCTAAATAGCCCCTGTACGGAAATACTCATAAAACTTCAGTTTCAGTTGGAAAAATGATTGGTTTACACGCACACCCATACCAGCTCCCCTAGTCCAAGAAAACTCTCTTGGCAGAGTGCTATCGGTTATAGCCCAAACAGAAACTGCATATTGATGTGGGTGAAACAGCCTTTGCTGATTTGCCACAGTCCCATGACAGGGTTTCTTAAAAATTGCCTTGACACTGGTCTTGTTCGCATGCAACACTAGGCCATGGTTTGTTTAAGAAATCACGTCCCACAGATGATCAAACAAACGAATGCTTGTTTCTCCAAAAATCTGGTTTGTTTTCCAGCTGCTCTTGCATTGGTGAGGGATGATGAGGTGGCAAAATGAGCAGTGGTTAAGGAAAGTTCTTGGATTCCACACAGCGGCCAGGCCACTGTTAAAACAAACCAAATTTCATTGGCACAAAAAAAATCACTGTGCCAACAACAAACCATGGTTTCAGACCGTGGTTTGATGGCAGCAAACATACTATTGTTAAGTGGCTAGGCAGGATTAATGCAAAATCCTTTGTAAAGTGATAAAAAAATATATCACCAAAGCAACTACTCCAGAGTAAGGAGTGTGGACAAGCAAACAAATAAATCACAGAAAGAAATCACATTTATTTCTGTGATTTATTTGTTTGCTTGTCCACACTCCTTACTCAGTGTGATGCAGCAGCTAAAAAAGCCAATGCAATTCTGGGCTGCATCAGTAGGAGTATAGCGTCTAGATCAAGGGAAGTAATAGTACCACTGTATCAGTGCTCTGGTCAGACCTCACCTGGAGTACTGTGTCCAGTTCTGGGCACCACAGTTCAAGAAGGATACTGACAAGCTGGAAGAGGGCAACCAAAATGGTCAAAGGCCTGGAAACGATGCCTTATGAGGAACGGCTTAGGGAGCTGGGTATGTTTAACCTGGAGAAGAGAAGGTTAAGGGGTGATATGACAGCCATGTTCAAATATATAAAAGGATGTCATATAGAGGAGGGAGAAAGGTTGTTTTATGCTGCTCCAGAGAAGCGGACACGGAGGAATGGATTCAAACTACAAGAAAGAAGATTCCACCTAAACATTAGAACTTCCTGACAGTAAGAGCTGTTTGGCAGTGGAATTTGCTACCAAGGAGTGTGGTGGAGTCTCCTTCTTTGGAGGTCTTTAAGCAGAGGCTTGACAGGCATATGTCAAGAATGCTTTGATGGTTTTTCCTGCTTGGCAGGGGGTTGGACTGGATGGCCCTTGTGGTCTCTTCCACCTCTATGATTCTATGATTCTACTCTGGAGTAGTTGCTTTGGTGATCAATTTTGGTATGACTTTGCAGCGTGCCAGTATATCACTGCCCTGTATATTGTTTGTTGAAATGCTCTATACTGTTATCCCCAAGTCATTAAAAAAGCCCTATTTCTCTGACCCTTGTCAAACAGAACAATCCTTCCACAGGAAGCCACAGAGGTGTGGATGCTGCTTCTCCTATGATACAATCGTGTGTCTGTTTCATGCATGGGACTGCCCAGGTGGGCGAGGCCTATCATTTGGGTTTTCCCCACCCGGCTGATGCCCAACTGAGAGAATGGGTGATAGGAAAGACTGATATAACTGGCCTTGGGCCCTAACACTGTGGTCAGAATGATGCATATTGCAGCTCCAAATCAGGAAGTCACCTCTCATTAACTCAACAGGTGGCCTTAGACAAGCATGCCCTCACATAGAAAAATAGACAGATAACCCTCAGTCCTTCCAACTGTAACACGGGCAATGTTGACTTATCTTACAGGGTTGCTGGAAGACTTACAAATAGATAGTGTGCTCAAAGTGCTTTTAACACTTGAGAAAAATGGTATTGATTGTAATAACAAGATGATAATAAGAAGATTAGGGACCCAGGTGGTGCTGTGGGTTAAACCACAGAGTCTAGGGTTTGCTGATCAGAAGGTCAGCGGTTCGAATCCCTGCAACGGGGTGAGCTCCCGTTGCTCGGTCCCAGCTCCTGCCCACCTAGCAGTTCGAAAGCACATCAAAGTGCAAGTAGATAAATAGGGACCGCTCCAGCGGGAAGGTAAATGGCGTTTCCGTGTGCTGCTCTGGTTCGCCAGAAGCAGTTTTGTCATGCTGGCCACATGACCCGGAAGCTGTCTGCGGACAAACGGCGGCTCCCTCGGCCTACAGAGCGAGATGAGCGCCGCAACCCCAGAGTCGGACACGACTGGACCTGATGGTCAGGGGCCCCTTTACCTTTACCTAATAAGAAAATGAGAAAGGGACACCAAGTAAGGCGGGAGATATAAGCATCCTGAACAGGAGCAAGCCATGCTGCAACATTTTGCTGCAGCACCACTTTGTTATCAGTTATCACCAGCATCCCAACCCATACCTCTGCATGCTGATGTGTACGTAACAGGGGCCACTCGCAGTCTTACGGCGATCCTTTGGGGAAGGCCCACATGGCTGTCCCTCCTAAACATATCATAATTGCCTGGGATCATGGTAAGGAGGGAGAAGGGGTCAGTCTCCCACCCATTCGGGTGTCCACCAGATTCTGGAATCCTCCTCTCCAGGGGAACACAGTTGGCATTGCCAGTGACAGCTTTTAGATGCCAGGCAAATACACTTCCATCGGCCCAGGCCTTCTGTGGTTAAGCTAGCCTCTACAGCTGTGGTCATCTTTGAGCAGAGTCAGGCAAGGCTTGTCCTTACTGTGTTGTTGGGTAAGCATTTGGGGAATTTGTGTGTTGGTTACATTTCTGGCTTTTCGACGATTTTACCGGTTTGTATGTTATCTTCTTGAGTCACCCTGAGACTGAAACAATTAATATAAACTCCCGTGAGCCCCTGACAGCACAGCCAGCGCAGTCCGAACTCTCTGGAGGCCAGTGGGCTGGCCAAAGCCGGCCCAAAAAGATGGTTTGAACCATCCAAAATACCATTTCTCACCTGTGAGTTGGGATACAGAAAGATGGGGGGGAAGCTAATGCAGTACCGTTATTTAAATGTATTTTTGAATTACTGTAGCGCCTGCTATCCTGGGCTCCTTTGGAAGGAAGGACTGGGGTATAAATTTAAGAAATAACCAAGCCAGGCCACCCCAAAATCCTTTTTTCTTTTGCACATGCTTAAAAGCAGAGAATGCAATAAAAGGGAAAGATCGCTCATATTTTCTCGCAAGTCGGTATAACCTGGAGATTTCCCAACACAAACACACACACTTCCAACTGATGATCTCCCATTTCCACTGCGGCCCCTGCCAATCCAAGCCGCATCTCAATATTATTTGGTCGGTACAGTATTCAAGTTACTGTACTGTCCACACAGGTGGAATAACGCAAAAGAAGCCATCAGCAGGCAGCTGCCTCCCCTTCGTAACGCTAGCAATTAAAAGTTTGCCAGTACAGTTGATGCATGCATTGTTAACTTATTAAAAAAAAGACATCTGTGTCTTTTTGTAATGACAAACATTGTTACTTCTGGTTAGATAAATCTGATCAGCATCAACGAGACTGAACAATGTTGCCACTCTTTTTGAAATAAATTAGTGTTGGTTTTTTTCCGGGGGGGGGGGGGGGTTGTTGTCTGCGCGTGTGCTTTTAACTTTTGTGAAGACTCCAAGGCCCAATGCAAAATTTAAATTATATAAACTGTAGCCAGATGAATCAATTAGCAGTTTGAAGCAAGCGCTGGGGTGGAAACGGACAATTCAGCAACCCTGACGATTCAGCCGAATGTTGTTTTTTACCTTTAATGTAGAGTCGTACTGCTAAACCAAAGAAGGGAAGGGCTTTTAGCATATAGCAGATATTTCCTTGTGCGTGCCGTTTGTTTAAAGCAAAACAGTTCACGGAATGTATCCCAATTCACTTAGATTGATCGCAGATATTATTATTGTTTTAGAAGGCAATTTATGAATGACGGTTTCCCACTAAGGATATGACTACGAACTACAAAAAGGTTAAGAGAAAGAGAGAAAGAGGAAGTGGGTGCAGAAGGGAGGGAGGCAAAAACAAGTAGGAAATTTAGAGGGGAAAGGAAAGGTATAAAAGATTAATAACTAGATCAGCTGCATACTTCTAAAATCAGGGGGAAGGGCTGTAGCTCAGAGGCAGAGCATCTGCTTTGCATTCAGAAGGTCCCAGGTTCATCCCCAAGCTTCTAAAGGTAGGGCTGGGAGAGACTCCCTGCCTAAAATCCTGGAGAGCTGCTGCCAGCCAGTGTTTGCAATACTAAGCTGCATGGACTCAGCAGACCCCTATGTTCCGAAGATCATGCCCCAACACCCCCAGAAATTCAGTCTGGGGTACGCTCTTGCAGAGATGTTTAAAAACGAAATGCTTTATGCTCGGGGATTTGCGGGGCCAGCAAGTGCACATCATGCCTCAGCTAAATGCACATCCAGGGCGCATGCTGAGCTCTGCCGGCCCCCAAAGGCTCCCCTCCTTCATACGGCAGGCAGGGCCAGCTCTGCTTACGCAAGTGGAACACGCCACGGGGAAGCAGTCCGAGTGCAGGGACTCCAAGCGTGCATCCCGATGCGCGTGGTTCCTCCAAATTCAGGCAATGGGTCCTCTGCCTAGTATAACCCATTTCCCCACAGGAAAGAGTAGCAACCAGGATGATGAGTGCAAAAGCTGTACAATCTGCATGACACACTTTGCCATGCTGATACACGGGCTGGGCGATGTCCAGTTTCCAACACCACGATATATCACCAGCTAAACACTGCGATATATCACAGTGTCTGCAATAAGGATGGAGCTACGCAGAGACATTGGCCGGCTTCACGGTTTTTCCTACATTGTGATTTCTGCGTAGCAGACGCACCCACACACCATGATTCACAATATACTGCCAGGTCAAAAATCAACGCCCATCATGATTCGCGGTATCTTGCCGGGTCAAAAACGATGAAACCTCTATCACGGTACGGACTTCAAAAACCGGTTTTGGACGATATATCAATACAGAGCTTCCCAAACCTTTCGTGCTGGTGACACACTTTTTAGTGTGTCATCCTTTTGCAGCACAGCAATTTTCAGTTTTGCAAGCAAACCGCCGGGCCGCTCGCTCCCTTTCCAGCGCCGGGAACGTTTGCACGACACACCTACACACTGATAGTTTGGAAAACTCTGTATCAATATATTGCCCAGCCCTACTGATACGGTGCTTTTCCATTTCCCAAAGGCTTCCTGGTTTGTTCCATGACCCCAAGCAGGCACCTTCCACGAGGAAGCATCCGCCAGCTTCCGCTTCTGGAATGGGGCCGAGAGCTGAGATGCGGCAGGGCAGAGCGATGTTAGTTCTTTGGTGCTCTGTGGTTTTCCCACAACTGACTGAGCTTGGGATCCAAAGGGCAGCTTAGACTCATGCACGGAACCTGCGCTAGCCCTGCACAATTTTTGACGTCCCCCGTCCGTCCCCCCGCTTTCCCAAAACTGAATCCCCGAAACACCCATGTTACAAACTGTTCTTGAAACTCCTTCTGTGTTTCAGAAGCAGTTTGCCGCTCCAGGAAAGCAGGTGCTGCCGGGGGGGGGGGGGGAGTCCTCCCTTGGACTCACACAGAGCTAGCGTCATGTCCTGTCAAGCCCAGCCTTTGCCCGGAAAATTATGCATTTTATTAGGTTCTGCATGCATAGCCTGTCACAGACAGCAGCCACTGCCGCCGCCACTTTTGTGTTCGGGGAAAAGCTCATCTCCACAATTAAAGATCCTCCCCCCCCCGTTAACTGCAGATCCCCGAAAGCAGGGGGGCGGGGAAATATACCAGCAGTATCTACTTTACCTGGCCACGGTGTAAAAGAAAAACGGAGCTGCGGCGGCTCCGAGCACAGCGCAGAGCAGGTTCACTCGGAAAGCGACCGAGCCGAAAGGGAGCAGCTCAATTGCCAGTTTAGCCAAAAGAGTGAAAAGAGGATAGCCTGGGGGGTGAGCAACCTAGTGGGGGTAAACAAACAGAGAAGGCTTTGCAGTGAAGATGTCACACACTGATAGAGAAATAAGTGCCTTATCAGCCTCATAATAAACACATAATAAAAAAAGAAGCAGCAGATTTTATCCCCCACCCCTCTCCATCTCTTTCTCTCTGCCTCTCTAAAGTGCCAGTTCTAAAATTTGCAGAAATATTTGCCTTAGTGGATTTGCTACACTCATCAAGGAGATGAATGGACCACTTAGAGATAGGGTGGGAGTCATCGCCATTGTCCCTTTAAATGGCTTGAAGTTTGGGTTCATAGTATATTAGGGTCATTCAAAAGGCTGGGATTCCATACATATAAATATATATATATATGCATATACAAAACGACCGAAATAGAGAGAAAGAACAGATTCTGAACTATTTTATTGGTTAGCAAGTTGAAAGACCACACTGCTATCGGATTACCACCGCGATGACAGTCCTAAGGTCTCGCCTAAAGGGGATCACACGCCGTAATAAAAGTTTATTAAATAACAAAACTTATTAAAATTGTTAACCCGATTTATTTTATTCTCCCCAGCTTATACAAAATTTGGGTTGATAATAAGCCAACTACTGTATATACAGTAAAGCCTTTGCTTTATAATTTAGTTTAATTGGATTTAAAACTTGGGAGTAAATTGTCGCGTGCTGTACTTATAAGTTAGCAAAAACTGTGGTTTGAAAATAAATTAATCTACTTTAACTCCATGCTTAATTAAACTTCCTTAATTCCTAAAACTGTTAATGAGAGCATTGATTAAACAATAAAACTAATACTTACTCCAAGCTCATAGGCGGCCGTGATCAGCTCCCCTGTGAAAAAATAATGTAAAACCAATAATTACTATTAGGGAACGACACTCCTCCCAAGTTTTGAAAATCCAAACCCTTGCGTTGGGGGTTTTGCATTAATTTGACTGGATAAAAGTGTAAATCTGTAGAGATTTAACAGCATGAAATTTTTCCAAGAATATTTTCTTCCCCCTCTGATGTCGTTGCACAAAATATCTTTTGTTACGTGTTTTTTTTCTCGACACTTCTATCAGCAGATAAATGAAGGTGCGTTGTAATAATAATAATAATAATAATAATAATAATAATAATAATAATAATATTGGAACTATTCGGGTTACGCAAACAGTATTGCAGGAGGGGATGTGAAATAACCATGCAAACTTCATTTCCCCAGCAGCTCAGCTCATTACCGATTTACCGATACCGTTCCTTGTCTCCCAAAATATCTGCAGCTTCGCATTTTGAAGCAGGGGGACCACCTTAACAGGGCCGTATACCCGTGGCGGTTTATTCCCAAGGGACTTGTGAATTCTCTGCTGCGTTGCGATTATATTTGGCCTCCATTTATTGTGTACCAAAAGCCCTGTTCCAAATTATTTTTCCGTCTGTTTTGCAATTTTTTTAAAAAAATGAAAGAGAAGAGTGGTGTCAAGGATGTTCGTTGAGCACTTTCTTCGGCCGGTGGCATCTTCAAAGCACTGTACACGCGATCAGATGCGCTGTAAGATATGTCAGGTGGCATTAGCCAAATCTATTTCACATTACTGTAGGAAGGATAGTATGGTAGTTTGGGGCAGGTCTGAATTAAACACGAGCGTCCAAAGCAAGGCTCCAGAGCCCGGCACCAATAAATATTTGGAGCTGCACCTGACATATTATTTAGGTGGTTTTCATCATATGGCTGAAGACACACCTGTAACCATGGCTTCTGAAACATGAGATACATTTTAGGACCCTCTCGGTTGTCATTTGTTGTAAACCAATCTTAACTTATTTTTTAAAAAAAGTTGTTGCAAACCGCCCTGGGACCTTACTGGGAAGAGCGGCAAGAAATCAGATTATCTACTTATCGAGCTAACTGGCTGTGAAATGGATACCAATCCTAGCACTGATGGAATTTTTGCTTCGTGCTATGTTGAATGAAACCCCTGGAGTCCATCAGTAGAGGGAATCAAGCTGGCTATTTATAAAAAAAAAACATACAGTTTGAAATAAAATAAAAGCAAACTTGAAACGTTTAAAGGCACTTAAAAAGCACCAAGAACGTTAAAAGCGGTGGCTAATTTCAAGGTTGCCCGGGCCAGCATCTACCAGCCATCAAGGCAAAGATGCCTTTATACATTTCCGCTGGAAGCCAATAATGAGGGAGCTCACTGGGAAGGGCAGGGAACAAACAAGGAGCCACCACCGAGAAGGCCCTGCCATGGGTCAATGCCAACTGTGCGGTAACAGAAGGCAGCACTACCACTGGGTCTCCCCTGGCCAATTGTAGGGCCCAAGACAGTTGTTACTGGGGGAGTCGCTATTTTAGGTACTTGGGTCTCGCACCATCTAGGGCTTTTGACTCTAGCACTGACACCTTGGGCTCGGTCACTCACTGGCAGCCAGTGCAGAGCTGCAGCGTCCGGACCAACTTCAAGGGCAGTCCCGTAAAGAGCACACTGAAGTAGTCTAAGTGGGAGGTCACTACGGCATGGGGAACTGAGGTCACGCTATCCCAGTCCAGCGGCATCCACAGCTGTCAAACCGGCCAAAGCTGGGCATAAATACTCTGGCCACACAAACAAACAAACAAACAAATAATTGTTTATACCCCACCCACCTGGCTGGGTTTCTCCAGTCCCTCTGGGCAGCTTCCAACAAAATATTAAAAATACAATAAAACATCAAACATTAAAAACTTCCCTAAAGAGGGCTGCCTTCAGATGTCTTCTAAAAGTCAAGTGGTTGTTTATTTGCTTGACATCTGATGGGAGGGCGTTCCACAGGGCGGGTGCCACTACCGAGAAGGCCCTCTGCCTGGTTCCCTGTAACCTCGCTTCTCGCAGGGAGGGAACCACCAGAAGGCCCTTGGAGCTGGACCTCAGTGTCAGGGCTGGACGATGGGGGTGGAGACGCTCCTTCAGGTCTACTGGACCAAGGCCGTTTAGGGCTTTCAGGGTCAGCACCAACACTTTGAATTGTGCTCGGAAACGTACTGGGAGCCAATGTAGGTCTTTCAGGACCGGTGTTCTATGGTCTCGGCGGCCGCTCCCAGTCCACCGGTTTAGATGCTGCATTCTGGATTAGTTGTAGTTTCCGAGTCACCTTCAAAGGTAGCCCCACGTAGAGCGTGTTGCAGTAGTCCAAGCGGGAGATAACCAGAGCATGCACCACTCTGGCGAGACATGAGAGAGTCTGGTGCACAATCTGGAATCCAGGAATACTCCCAGATCTGTGCAGCCCCTCCCAGAACACACCGAATACTTTATTTCCAGGCACAGGAATCAGCCACTCCCCACTGCTTCCAGGGACTGGTCTAACACCTTGACAGCCTCTCCTGATTCAGAGGGAATGGAGAGATAATAGCTGCTTGTCCACAACATACAGATGACATCGTGCTCCAAATCCCCAAATGACAGATCCCAAGGGTTTCCCAAGGGGAACAGAATGGACTAATTTTCAGGAGCCCACAACTCAAACGCCATGGGGCCAAGCAACAATCTCCTAGTACTACTTTCTATTGGATTCCCAATACATTCCAGGCAAGAGTACCTGAGAGACTGTTTGCCTGTCATGCATTTCTACACTTGGGGGACAATTTGCTTAAACGCCGCTCCATCTTGGTTGTACGTGCAAATCACAAAACGTTGCTACAGATCGAGTAGGAAGGGCAGGACTGAACTGAGAAAGACAATTGCAAATTATATTTTCGGTATTTGCCGAATCCACACTCTGTGGCAGCGACGTTAACGCTCAAGTATCTCAGCAGCTTAAACTGCAATCCTATAAAGGCAGTAAGCTTGTTATCTGGTTGGTGAGGAGAGCCGTACCGTTCGGATGACACTCTGAGACAAACCTTGGTTTATCTTAGAGTGGCAGGGCAGTGGGGAAGGACCAGGGAGGAGCAAAGTTCTGCTAAGGGAGACTGACCTTTGCACAGTCCCACTAACAACCCCGACAGATGAATGGTTGTATCATTAAAAGCTGATCAGTTTCAAAATTTCTTTGTTTACTAAGCATGAGCGAAGCAAACTAATGCTAAACTATTACCACTCTCTGATGCAGCGGGAAATTTTCCTGGTGCAAACTGAAAAATTCCTGATTTTGGGAGAATCCGATTCAAACTTTTCCAGGAAATCCATACAGCTGCTACTTGGCAATGGCTCAGTGATGTGCAGAATGCACAAAACAGGAAGCACTTCCTTTTTTTCTCCCATCCCACTGCATGCAAGGTCAGTATTGCTGAATCCCAAGGTCAGATTTACAGAAGCACAAAATACCTTTACGGGGAACTCCCCCAACAGCCCAATGAGAAGCAACCATAAGGGCATAAGAAAGAACCTGCTGGACCAGGCCAGTGACCCACCTACTGTACTCCAGCAGGCTTACAGCGGCCGACCACCGCAAGCAGGATTCGAGCACAAGAACCCTCTCCCCTCCTGCGGTTTCCAGTGACTGGTATTCCAGAAACACTGCTCCCCTCCAACAGTGAAGGCAGAGGAGAGTCATCATGGCTAGGAGGCGTGGAAAGCTCTTTCCTCCCTGAAGGTCTAATCCAAGCCATGGGCAGGCAAACTAAGGCCCAGGGGCTGGATCCGGCCCAATCCCCTTCTAAATCTGGGCCGCGGAATCAGCGTGTTTTTGGGGAATCAGCGTGTTTTTACATAAGTAGAATCTCTTGGTTATTTGTGGGGGCATAGGAATTTGTTCATTTTTATTTTTTTTCAAAATATAGTCCAGGCCCCCACAGGGTCTAAGGGACAGTGGACTGGCCCCCTGCTGAAAAAAGTTTGCTGACCCCTGGTCTAATCATCCAAGCCATCCGAGTTGGTGGCCCCCACTGCCTCCTGTGGAAGGGAGTTCCACAGTTCAACTATGTCCCGCATGAAGGGCTTTCTCTCATCTGTCCTTAATCTTTCAACAGCCAGCTTCGTTGAAAGCCCACAAGTTCTAGTGCTATGAAAAGATAAAAACTTTTGCCTATCCAATTTCTCCATGCCATGCAAATTTTGTAAACTTCCATCATCCCACACAGGGAGACTTTCTTGAGGAGCGGCTCTCCTCTGCCCTTTAGAAGCTCGCGGGGCCTTCTCTGTGGTAGCCCCAAAGTTGTGGCACTCCCTCCCCACAGACATGCTTCTGGCACTTTCCTTATAAATTCACCCCGGCTTTTGACACGTGAGGTGTATAATTTTAGAATTCACCCTATTCCCGTGACTCTAAGCTGTTTTAACGTGTTTTTAACATGATGTTTTATTTCAAGCAACTCTGAGAGGTGGAAGTCAGGTAATACCGTAATAATAATAATAATAATAATAATAATAATAATAATAATATGTGCTTTAAATCTATGCTGTGGGTGTGAGAGTTTTGAACCTACCAAATGGGCATTAATAGTGACCTCTTTAAACGCTTCAAAGTAGGGTTGAGAATTCTTGATTTTATTGTTTTACCCTTTCGGAAACGCTTTGGGTTTTTGTTTTGTTTTTTACAATCAAGCGACGTATAAATTTTATGAAACTAAAGAAAAATTCATGTATTTAACTGTTTTTCAAAACGTCTGAATATGCAGCATTCTGCCATCCTGTCTGCTGTCCAAGAAGCCAAAGCTTCAACGCATGGCCGTCACTTGCTATAAACCTGCCTGCTTCAAACATGCATGTCCTACGCATGACGGCTGCAACATCTAGAGATGGGTTTACAATGTGGTCCTTGGCCGACTCACCTCGGTTCACCTCAACGCTTTTCAGAGGAGGAGCTACCATTACACACATTCAACTGCCAACTATTGAATAATAATAATAATAATAATAATAATAATAATAATAATAATAAAATTTTATTTAGGGACCCAGGTGGCGCTGTGGGTTAAACCACAGAGTCAAGGGCTTGCTGATCAGAAGGTTGGCGGTTCGAATCCCTGCAACGGGGTGAGCTCCCATTGCTCGGTCCCAGCTCCTGCCCACCTAGCAGTTCGAAAGCACGTCAAGTGCAAATAGATAAATAGGTACCCCTCCAGCGGGAAGGTAAATAGTATTTCCGTGCACTGCTCTGGTTCACCAGAAGCGGCTTAGTCATGCTGGCCACATGACCCGGAAGCTGTCTGCGGACAAACAGCGGCTCCCTCGGCCTACAGAGCGAGATGAGCGCCGCAACCCCAGAGTCGGACACGACTGGACCTGATGGTCAGGGGCCCCTTTACCTTTACCTAATAAGAAGATTAGAAAGGGACACCAAGTAAGGCGGGAGATATAAGCATCCTGAACAGGAACAAGCCATACTGCAACATTTTGCTGCAGCGCACGTCAAGTGCAAATAGATAAATAGGTACCCCTCCAGCGGGAAGGTAAATAGTATTTCCGTGCACTGCTCTGGTTCGCCTGAAGCAGCTTGGTCATGCTGGCCACATCACCCGGAAGCTGTCTGCGGACAAACGCCGGCTCCCTCGGCCTATAGAGCGAGATGACCACCGCAACCCCAGAGTCGGACACGACTGGACCTGATGGTCAGGGGGCCCTTTACCTTTACCTCTAAATTTTTATTTATACCCCGCCCTCCCCAGCCTAGACCAGGCTCAGGGCAGCTAACACTAAATATAAATACAGTAAAAAAAAAACTAAAAAAAACAGTTGATTAAAATATAAGTTAGAATACAGTTTAAAATGCAGCTTAAAATTCAGCCTCGTTTTAGTGGTAGCCTATAGATCAAAGCCATAAGGGGGGGGGGCGTCAAATATTCACCGGGGCCAACTATCCATGCTGGTCCCACATGGGCCAGCAAAAAGAGCCGAGGGAAAATTTATATGCAAATCCCATATAAGGGGTTCCATCAAATAAATAAATGAATGATAGTGGGGGTTAGACTGAGTCCAGCCCAAAGGCCAGGTGGAACAGCTCCGTCTTGCAGGCACTGCGGAAAGATGTCAAATCAGGGCCCTGATCTCCTGCAGTAGGGCGTTCCACCAGGCCGGGGCCAGAGCTGAAAAGGCCCTGGCCCTGGCTGAGGACAATCTAACCTCCTTGGTTAGTGCAAAGAAACAATGGAGGGACGCAGGTGCACTTCTGAAACAAAGCTCTGGGCATCTGTATTTTTGGGGGGGAGGGTCATTCCATCTGAAGTCCTCACAACAACAACCCTCTGAGGTAGGCTAGGCTGAGAAGAAGAGAGAGAGGGTGTTTTTTTAAAAAACTGGAAAGCTCAGCTCCAATCCATAGCCAACGCTTGATCAATAGTGCCATCGCTGCTCTTTCGAACCTCGGAATCATAGAATTGTAGAATTGGAAGGGACCGTCACAAGAAATAACCCAAATGTTTCTTCTTAAAATAATAATAATAACCATGCAATTATATATAGAGAGAGAATCCACTATTGCCCAGCAAAAGCAAAGCTCCACTTAGCAATTCCAGGTGCATAGATGTCAAGTTTTCCCTTTTCTCGCGAGGAAGCCTATTCAGCATATGGGGAATTTCCCTTTAAAAAAGGGAGATCTTGACAGCTATGGCCAGGTGTATGAGTTTTAAATCTATTTTATGTGGTTTTAACTTTCTCTGTTTTAATTTACCCGGGGGGGGGGGGATTTGTTGGTTTTTTGTGATACTATGATTGCATTATATTTTTGTAAAAACCACTGTGAGGTGCGTGTTTTCCCCCACCTACAATTTTCACATTTATATTTCATAAAATTTATACGCTGCTTTTCCCCCCTTTATTTTTTGGGGGGCGGTTACTAAAAGGTAAAGCAGCAATAACTGAGTGTGAAGTGGGGTGGGGGAAATCACAACTCTACTTTTAAATTTGCAAAAGCTAAAGCATTGAAACAGATTTAAGGTCACCTCTGCTTCCTAAGAACCAAGGCTTGTCTGAAGAGGAATATTTTTAGCTGGCGCTGAAAACTTGACTACAGTATAGGAAAAGTGCGCCTGCTTGGACCTCAATAGGCAGAGAGTTCCAAAGTTGAGATGCATAAATTTTACGAAACCAATAAATATATAATAAAATATGTAATACATAATAATTAGAGGGGGAAGGACAAAGGGGGGGAAACAACCCGCACAAATCAAGGATGCTCTATCTTAACATAAATTAGAATATGCAAATATATGCAGATTTAGCAAAGATGGTCCCGCCCCTTGCCCCGCGGTGCATCATGGGGATGAGAGGAGGGGACGGGTACGTTACCAGAGTCTCCCCCGGGCACGGAGAGGGGCAGGGCCGCCACGTACAAGGCCGCCACCCCCGCGCCCACCGCGCCGGCCCCACTCAGCGGCCCCATGGATCGGAGCCGCGCGTGCGCGCGCCGAGCCAGTCTTCCCGCCCGCTCGCCTGCTGGCTTCCGGGTTGTGGGCGCGGCAAACGCGGGCCTGTTCCATTCCCCGAGGACGCGGAGGAGGGAAGCTTCCTGCACCCCCTTCGCAGAGCGCCGCGGTGGTTGCGCCCACGCCGGAGCTCTCTCCGCTTGCCTTGCCTGGTTGCGGCGACGCGCTCCCCCGCCCGGCGGGCAGCGGTACTGCAGGCACGAGCCGACCCGGGAGATTGCGGGGAAACGGGGTCGCTAAGAAGGGGAGTCTTTTGCGGCGGCGTGTTTCCCACGCGGGGTTCCTCGAGGCCCCAGATCGCCGCGTCCAGAGCAGTCCTTCTTTGCACCTCCTTCCCACGTGCCACGCAGGGGCAAGCTGCATCACTTTGCTACTGAGAACGCGCAAATGAAGCTCCCAATTGCGCCTGGTGCGCGGTTCTATCAATGGCAAAACTCACTGCGGGGCATATTTATACCACCACACCCTGATTTCAGGCCCGCAACTGGCCTGTATTATCGCCGCGAATTCGTGCAGCGCGCACGTAACGTGGGGAGAGGATGCATGCGCGTACACGCATCTGCACCAAATCTCTTTTATGGTAGGGGAGATTGCTCTTGCGCTCAGGCCCTTTGCCAGCTTCCCATAGATCTCTGAGTGGCCACTGTGAGAACAGGATGCTGGACTAGATGGGCCACTGGCCTGGTCCAGTGCAGCACTTTTTGTGTTCCGACATTCAGCTGGGCCCGAGATCTACTACATATTTATGAGAGAGGGAGAAAAAACGACTCCCCAGCCACTTATTCCACATGTACAATTTTCTTGCCCTCAATCTACTGAAAATCAGCTTTATATTTACCTGAGTTGCATCGGGGATGGAGAAAAAAAATATTCCCATGTAATACTCCCCAAGTAATATTAATGAGCATTTCTAGTAGTGTATCTCAAAACAGTTCACAAGTGTTGCCTAGTCCAATGTGATGCTCTCCAGGGTTTGCTGAACTACAACTCCCCACATCACTGACTGTTGGCCCTTCTGCCTAGGGCTGCTGATGGTAGTTTTGTGGGAATGTTCAGGAATGTGGATGAGGAGATATTGTTTAATATATCCTATCCCCGCTTGCGCTAGCAAGCACAAAACTTTAGCAGAGTAAAACATTCCCCTTTTGCAAAATACACAGCAGAAGAACGTTTGCGCAGGCTTGATTTAAGCCACTAAAATAAAGTGTATTTTCCTGGTATTTCCCCTTTTTCCCTCTTAAAAGAAAAGACACAACACAATGCTCTTAAAAGTATAAAAGATGTTTACTTACAAGCATCTCGAGGTACAGCACACTCAAGAGGTAGACTTGCTTAGTTAAAAGGTAATGTATACATTGTGAAGTTCACTTATAAGAAGTGAGACTCCATCTCATCTCTCTCTCTAGGCTGGAGGCCTTGAGGGAGAGACTCACTAAGATGTGTGTAGTCCAAGAGGTCTGGTCCAAGAGAGGGAAAATGGCTGTTTCCTTCAGGATTTATCTGCCACTTCCTCAACTCATTTGCATGTGAAGGAAGAGGAAACTACGCTTAGTCATATCCTCCTCCTCAGTCCTCCAAGTGGACTATCTAGGGATTGTTGTGACTTGACTGCACTTAACCCTTTGCATCCCACAAGTTTAAGGTGTCCCATTGGCTATACCTCGTCTAGTTCTAATGATTGGTAATGCTTAAAACAAGTATGTAAAAGTATGGTATTACAATACATTATACCCATTTGGCAGATGGGAGGACTGAGGCTGAGAGACTGGCTTGCCTAAGGCCTCCTTTTGACAAAGCACAAGACTTGCCCTAAGCACCCAAGAGCAGATCTAATGTGACTTCTCAGTGCAAACAAGCTGAAATTTCATAGAATCATATAGAATCATAGAGTTGGAAGAGACCACCAGGGCCATCCAGTCCAACCCCCTGCCAAGCAGGAAACACCATCAAAGCATTCCTGACATATGGCCGTCAAGCCTCTGCCTAAAGACCTCCAAAGAAGGAGACTCCACCACACTCCTTGGCAGCAAATTCCACTGTCGAACAGCTCTTACTGTCAGGAAGTTCTTTGTGAAGGATTGCTTGGAAGGGAACATTAAAATAATAATAATACAGTTATGACTTCTTCCGGGAGAATTAACAAGCCTTGAAAGTGCACAGTCCCCTGACCCTTTCCCCTTTGACAACCAGTTTTGTTGCATAGCTGAAATAGCTGTCACTATACAGAATAATGTTAAACAGGTAAATTCAGCAGGAAGTAAATTCAGGCAAATTGGGGGGGGAGAGAGAGACAGAGAGAAAGAGCATGAAGTAAAGGGCTAGAGTCAAATGTTCAATATCCAAATTCACTTCCGTAGGAGGCAGTGGTGGCCATTAACCTAGATGGCTTAGATGAAGATGATTAGACAAATTCATGGAGGAGAGAGGGCTGTCAATGGCTGCTAGCCATCATTGCTGTGCTCTGCCTCCACGGATGTTTCTGAAAACCCGTCAGTGGAAGAGAGATGGCTCTTGTCTTGTGTTTGGGTCCTGCCTGCAAGCTTCCCCCTGGAGCATCTGGTTGGCCCCAGTGAGAACAGGAGGCTAGACTTAGATGGGCCATTGGCCTCATCCAGCAGGCTGTCCTTAGGTTCTTTGGACTAAAGTGAGTGAGACACTGCTTCATTTTCTCTAATGGACCAGCTTCAACTTCTTGCAAAATTGTCCTGCAACTAACCCCTGCTCCCTTGGACAACATATGCATGTGATAAATATGTAAAACTGTTGGGGGATTGTGTGTGTGTGTGTGTGTGTGTGTTTCTCTCACCTAAATTCCCATTTTCAGACACTGGACTTAGTGCTTCGTATGGAGGATGTTTATATGCCAAACAGAAGGATATCCAAGAAGAAGAAAAACACACACACACACACACACAGAGAGAGAGAGAGAGAGAGAGAGAGAGAGAGAGAGAGAGAGAGAGAGAGAGAGAGAGAGAGAGATCTGGTCGAGGATTGTAGTAAAGGATATTAAAAAAAGAAAAAAAACAGTAGTTCATCGCGTGGCAGTAGTTTAGAAAGCAAATAGAGTACAGGGAAGTATTGATAGAAGAATAAAACACACATTCACAGAAATCATTATGGGATTGTAACAAAAGACTAGAGAAGCTGTACCTGGAGTACTGGAGGAGATTAAAGAAAGGGTTTTGAATACAAATGGGGAGGGGGAGGGCTGAGAGATATAGCAGAGGAGCACATAACCGGGATGATAAAACAGTCATGTGGATTAAATCTAAGCAGAGACGTTTGGGAAATTAGGTTTGCATTCATTTATTTTTTTATTTTTTATTTAAGAGAAGGGGGAAGTGGAAAAAGAGAAGATTAAGGGATGGCTTGATTGAAATGTTGCATATCGAATTCTGAGCAGGTGGGCGATCGTGGACCATCTAAGGTAGCCACCCTGGTTCAGAGGTCTGGGTGTGCCCAGGTGCTCATGTGTGTTGTGTGTCCACACACACACACACACACACACACCTTCATTTCAATGCATATAATGTAGCTCCCTCCATTTAAATGAATGGGTGAAGCATTTAGAAGTGCTGACGGGGGTCAGATTCAACCTAGATGGTGAGTCATGTGTGTTTTCCATTAAATGTTGGACTTGAACAATTTTCAGTGCAAGTCAGGTCATTTGCATGGGGTAATTAACAGTTTGCAACAGAAATTCTGATGCCGTATAGAGTGATCTAATTTAGCGTGTTTGTTTTACTTGCATTTAGGAAACAATGGTAGAAACTTTCTTTGGGGGGGGGGGTAACAAATGTTTATTCACTTTCAGTATCTAACATGGAAACAGATACGTTTACAGTAATTCCCTCCCCCCCCCCCCATGGAACAAATCAAATTAATTAAGTTTTGTGAGAGTTTTTTGTGACAGTCTTAAGGGTTATCATTAGAAAACTTTTTGAAAGGATAAACAAAGTTAGAAACTTTGAAAATGTCAGGCTTGCCTGGCATTGTATTTGCAACTTGCATCCATTCATTGTTACTAACAATCTTATGAAAGGGACATTTTTATGTGGAAAAATAAGCACTACAAGTTTTTCTGGAAAATCTTTCATTCTGGGAAATTTAAGACACACATGCCACACACACCATTGGGGAGGAGTGAGACAGAAGCAATCTGTCTACATCCACTTCCCTCCAGGAGCTTTTGGACTACAATTCTCGTCAGCCCCAATATCATACTGTTGCACTGGATGATGGGAGTTGTAGTCCAAAAGCTAGTCCAAAGGATCCGAAGGACACCCAGTCAGTGAAGCCTGAGTCAGCATTTAGCAGGTTTTTGGAAAATGAGATGGACTGATGACATTTTTAGAGGTGTGCTTTTTTGTTAACCTTATTTGATACAATTAATATATTTTACTGTAGGTTTGGATTGGTGCTTTCTGTATTTTTCTATAATTAAAGTGTTTTTCATTAAAATAAAATAAAATAAGCTGAAGAAAAAACAGGAAAATACTTTGACCTTCTAGGTATAGTGCTAGTCCTGAGATTAAGCTTTAAGTTTCTAACACTTCACCTTGCGCTGTGACTCTAAAACTTGTGACACTTGAGCACCCTCTAGTGGAGAGTCAGCGAAACAGAACTGGGGGAATCTGGGGGGAAAAGGATCTGTTTAAGGAACGGCCAAAGCTAGGACCCTGAACAAGTCAATAAAAAGTCGAGTACAGTATCTTTAAGAAAATCAGCAAGAGATGCAAGAGGGGACTTGAGAGCGTAGGAAATGGGGAAAGGCAACAGCAGGAAGAAAACGAGGTGGTGAGGGGCGAGAAGGAGGCTCTGAAAGCAAGGAAGCCCAGTATAACCTCAAAATTGTGAAAAAATTCCTTCAGTGGCACCTTAAAGACCAACTAAGTTTTTATTTTAGTATGAGCTTTCATGTGCATGCACACTTCTTCATACCAAAATAAAAACTTAGTTGGTCTTTAAGGTGCTACTGAAGGATTTTTTTTTTATTTTGTTTCGACTCAGACCAACACGGCTACCTACCTGTAACTCAAAATCGTGGTATGCCAAATGCACATTGTATTGCACAGCGGAATGTAATAGATTTGGAAAACCTTTCCTCACTACTACTGGTTAGGCGGAAAGCAGATTCTAGCTCCAGCAAAACTCAGATATCAACCATGTGGTTCATTCATACCCCCAAAAATCCTGGTACAGGCAACCGAAAGGTGGTCTTTGAGACCATGTGCATAAGCCGTAAGATGGCACAAGACTGGATTGCTCAATTGGTTAGAGCTTGGTGCTGATAATGGCAAGGTTGAAGGTTCAATGTCCGTAGGGTACGGCTGCATATTCCTGCATCGCAGGGAGCTGGACTCAATGACCCTCAGGGTCCCTTCCAACTCTACAATACTGTGATCCTATGACTCTGTTATTTAGGCGGAATCTTCTGTCCTTCCAATGCCTCTTATAAAGGTAAAGGGACCCCTGACCGTTAGGTCCAGTCGCGGACGACTCTGGGGTTGTGGCGCTCATCTCGCTTTACTGGCTGAGAGAGCTGGCGTACAGCTTCCGGGTCATGTGGTCTGGCGAACCAGAGCAGTGCACGGAAACGCCACTTACCTTCCCACTGGAGTGGTACCTATTTATCTACTTGCACTTTGACATGCTTTCGAACTGCTAGGTTGGCAGGAGCTGGGACCGAGCAACGGGAGCTCACCCCATTGCAGGGATTCGAACCGCCAACCTTCTGATCGGCAAGCCCTAGGCTCTGTGGTTCAACCCACAGCGCCACCCGCATCCCAATGCCTCTTATAGAATCGTGGAATTGCCATTCCTCACAGCTGAAGAATCCCTGACAGATGGCCGTCCAACCTCTGTTGAAAAACCTCCAATGGAGGAACGTCTACCATCTTTCCCAAGCTGTCCGTCCCACCACCGCACAGCTCTTGCCACCAGGAAGCACTTCCTCATCTTTAGTTGGAATCTCCTTTCTTGTCATTGGAACCCACTGGTTCAGTCCCTACCCTCTGGGGCAGCAGAAATGAAGCTTGCTCTATTTTCCATGGGGCAGCTGGTCTTAGCTGACTTAAGCCTGATTACTGTTGTCCATGAGACACTCAGCCCAGTTGAGCACATTTACTCAGAAGCCTGTTCTGTGGGGTTCAATAGGACTGACTCCCAAGTAATGTCCTCAGGATTGGAGCCTTGCAGAGCAATCCTGTATATGTAACCAGAAGGAAGTCCCAAAGAGTTGGGACTTCCCAAGTGGGCGTGCTATAGCAACCTCAGGCTATGTACCGTACACACATTTCATTCAGTGGAGACTGAGCACTTTGGGGGGGGGGCATTCCATGTAGTCCGCACACAATCTAGACCTATTGAGTATTATCTTGCCCCTGAAAAGAACTTCGCGAGAAACTGGGTTCATTCCAAAAAGGAAAGCCCATTGCAGATGGATTCTGCATTAGCGTTCATTGTGCCCATTTGAAAAGCACTGAAAACAGATGCAGGTGGTCCTACTTTTTTGGGGTGGGGGGTGGGCTGCATCCACACTTGTCCAGTGACCTTGTGGGTGGGTTTATACTAGGGAGGAAGTTGCCATTGGGGGTCCAAGCACAGAGGCCCACACCAAATTTCCAATCGGTCCATGTAATGCATTACGGGCCAGAGTCCAAGGATTCTGTGACAACTTTGGGGGGGGGGGAATTGTAACAAAACAAAACAAAAGCTCAACCACTTCAATCCTAAAAAAAGTTCAACTGTGGTTGGCCCTCACACACGTTCACTTCATCAAATCTGGCCCTCTCTGAAGAAAGTTTGGGCACCCCTGATTTACCCAAACACCTTCTGCCACTCCAACACTTCGCAATCTCTCATTCAACCACTTACTCAACCCAATATTTATTTTATTTTACGGTGCATGTCAGAACCATAGCTGCCAAGTTATCCCTTTTTTAAAGGGATTTTCCCTTATGCTGAATAGGCTTCCTCGCGAGAAAAGGGAAAACTTGGCAGCTATGGTCAGAACCCTCCTTGCACCTTACGTGGAGTTGGTTTTCACTTAACAGCCAGCCATTAGCTTCCCCCTTAACTGCTTCTTACCAGTATTGTGTGTGATCAGGTTGTGCTATTGTGCTTGTGACACGGGGCGCCATTAATAATAACGATTCTAACATTAATTCCACCTCCGTACCAATAATTCCATCCCTGCATCCTTCTTCGTTCAGCTGGGGCGTGTGCAAGGAGGGAAAGGTGTGGATAGCCTTCTCAAGGGGTGGGGTTTCCCCCCAGCATGTATCAAATAATTGCACCCAACCTTACGGACGGCAGGGTCTAGAATCAATCTAGATTGAAAGCAGCAGGTTGAAGATGGCATATGAATGATCCTGGGCTTAGAAAAAAAAAATACATTTCTGTGCTGCAGATGGGTTAGCGAGCATGCAGCCTTAGCCACAACTTCCTTTGGCTTGACCAGGGCCTACAGCTTTAAATGTGGAGAACAAAGGGAAATGAGAAATGGGAACTTTCACTAGGTGCAAGGCAAGTGGTAGGACTGTATCTCACGCCCCCTCCATTCCTCCAGCTGAAGTATCCCATTAGTAGAGTTCTGCTTCCAGGAGGTCTGGTTCTAAAGCAGACATCCCCAAACTTCGGCCCTCCAGATGTTTTGGACTACAATTCCCATCTTCCCCGACCACTGGTCCTGTTAGCTAGGGATCATGGGAGTTGTAGGCCAAAACATCTGGAGGGCCGCAGTTTGGGGGTGCCTGTTCTAAAGCAACATCTGCTGTTACCATTAATCTGCAACATTGGTTCCCAAAGAGGGAGGTACAGCCCCTTGAGGGGGGAGGATTACCTGGGGAGGGTGCTAAGAGGCAAGGGGGCAGCAGAGGGGGGACCTGGAGGTGTTAAAAAAAAGGTATTTGGAAAGCTGGCATCACTGAGTCAGCATCAGCTTTGCTGGGTTAATTAAACCAAAGAGTTTTAACTGGATTTTGATTAAACGTGCAATTGTTACCGTTTTGAACTTTATGATGTTATTTTGCTCCTTAACAGGCCATGTAAACCGCTGTTTTGAATAACGCTTTCATAGGGTAGCATACCCTCCAACATTTCTCTGATGAAAATAGGGACATCCCTATTATTATTATTATTATTATTATTATTATTATTATTATTACAGCCCGCCCATCTGACTGGGTTGCCCCAGCCACTCTGGTCGGCTTCCAAAATATAGTGGTGCCTCGCAAGACTAATTTAATTCGTTCCACGAGTCAATTTGTTTTGAGAAAAATTCGTCTTGCGAATCGTGGTTTCCCATAGGAATAAATTGAAATTTCTTTTTTTGCCCATAGGAACGCATTAATTAAATTTCAATGCATTCCTATGGGAAACCGCGATTCGCAGGACGATTTTTTCTCAAAATGAATTCATCTTGCGAGTCACCATCAGATCGCAGGACGCATTCGTCTTGTGAAAAATTCGTCTTCCAGGGCATTCGTCTTGCGAGGTACCACTGTATATAAAAACATAATGAAACATTAAACATTCAAAAACTTCCCTATACAGGGCTGCCTTCAGGTGTCTTCTAAAGGTTGTCTAATGTCTAGCTACTTATCTCCCTGGATCAGGGGTTGCATAACTCCATACCCTCCCACATTTCTCCGATGAAAATAGGGATGTCTTAAGGAAAAACAGGATATTCCGGGACCAAATCAGAAACAGGGACACTTTCTGCAAATCCAGGACTGTCCCTGGAAAATAGGGACACTTGAAGGGGTAGGAGGCAGTGCCGGATTTAGGTTTGATGTGGCCCTCAGCTACTGAAGGTAATGGGGCCCTTTATATGTCCAGCTGTCCTTTGTCAACAACAAGTTGTCGCTGGTTTTTGTGTTGAATATATGCTATATATGGTAATTGATGGACCTAATAGGTATCTGGGACGCGGGTGACACTGTGGGTTAAACCACAGAGCCTAGGGCTTGCCAATCAGAAGGTTGGCGGTTCGAATCCCCGCGACGGGGTGAGCTCCTGCTGCTCGGTCCCAGCTCCTGCCAACCTAGCAGTTCAAAAGCACGTCAAAGTGCAAGTAGATAAATAGGTACCACTCCGGTGGGAAGGTAAACGGCGTTTCCGTGTGCTGCTCTGGTTCGCCAGAAGCAGCTTTGTCATGCTGGCCACATGACCTGGAAGCTGTATGCCGGCTCCCTCGGCCAATAATGCGAGATGAGCGCTGCAACCCCAGAGTCGGTCACGACTGGATCTAATGGCCAGGGGTCCCTTTAATAGGTATCTAAAGCCATTTGCACCTGTTGCCATGCAACCCGTCCATGCAGAATGTAGGCCCCCTTTATATAGAAATGAGCAAACCAGTGATATTTTAGGGACCAGGCTAGCTGGCGGGGCCCATGACTTACATCACAGGAGCCTACACAACACAAAGCACTGTTGCTGTAGGTAGGTTGTTTTTTTATCTTATATTTTGGAAATGTACATCCAGTTGTTTTTCTTTACATTTTTTTTGGGGGGGGGCCAAGAGAGTGGGGCTCTAAGCTATAGCTTGTTTAACTTATACATAAATCCGGCATTGTCTCCAACCTGCAGTTTAGAAGTGAGCAAAATTTGAATCGGGGACTTCCTGCTTTATGGCAACGCCTCTCTCTCTCTCTGTAGGATGCCCAACTCTCTCTCTCTCGCTGTTTTGCCTCTTTCCCCCTTCCTGCTCTGTATTAGCAAGTACACAAGGTGGAAAGAGAGCAGGGAGGGGAAAATAAACAAGATATTTGTAAAGCAATCTCAAACGCAGCTGGAACAGGCATCTCCAAAACCAACTGTGTGTGTACTCAGCGAGGTGCCTCTCCTGCCGGGCTCGGTTGCAGTTTTTCTCCTGAGAGGCCTAGTTTAGAGGAGAGGCAGGAGATAAGGGAAGGGAGAGAGAATAATACTTAGAGCAAATTCTCTTCACCCATGCCATTGTCATTACAAACTCCAATGAGCACAGTTATTGCAAATAAATAAAAACAATGGACCAGAACCAGTTTTACATAAGGAAATAAAGAAATGCCATCCAATTAGGCCTAAGCTTCCGTTAAACCTTTTCTTTCGCCCATCAGGTGATAAGGTTAATAGGAAAACACTCAGAGGCACTTTTTGGGGTGGGGGGTGGGGGCAGGAGACAGGCGAGTCATTAAAAAGAACTAACAGGCTGATCATAAGACAAAACAGTATTTACACACTTAAACTGGCTTAAGAAATAGGGTGGCTATGTTTCCCACTCTGCAGAGAACAGCCCTCTATTTGGAGAGATAAGAACATATGAAGAGGCTTGCTGGATCAGGCCAATGGCCCACCTGGTCCTGTGGGAAGCAGCAAGAGGTCCATCTGATGCAAGCCTCTACAATGCAGAAATCTTGCATTGCAAGAATCTTTTTGCCCAACGTGGGGCTCGAACCTGCGACCCTGAGATCAAGAGTTTCATGCTCTACTGGCAGAGCTCTCCCTCATCTTCCAATGTGATCTGTGCCGTCATCTTCCCATAACGGCCTTCTCCAGGGGTCGTAATGAACCATACTCTCAATTACAAGCTTGATCAGGAGAGGTTGTGGGTTTCTAATCTCTAATCGCTTGCTCTATCGCTTGCTCCTCTAACATTACACTGACTGAGCAGTGCCTATATTTACAGAGAAGTGTGCATGCACACAAAAGCTCATACCAATGACAAAGTTAGTTGGTCTCTAAGGTGCTACTAGAAGGAATTTTTTAATTATATTTTTTAATTATATTTTTTATTATATTTACACAGATATTGAATGCATTTAACAGGACCAGGGTTCACTGGTGGACCCGCTTTGCCCCATTCACGAGGTCTCAGCTTCAATTCCCCAGCGTCTCAAGTTCCGGGAGAATGTTTAGTACTTTGTCAAATGACAATTCCCAGGATTCTTTAGAGGACGCCAGGACAGAAAAGGGGATATAAAACCAACCGCTTAGCAGGGCCGAATATCATTGTCATGTTATGCTGCTGCTGAAAATTTTTGCACTAGCTGCCAACTAACCACTGGTCTCAGCTCTACCTTGCTCTTCTTTTTAAAATCCAGTTGAGAAGATGCCCTGAGTGGTTATGACGTTGCCAGCTCCTAGGCCCGTCTTCTTCCCACCTGACAACAACATCTCGTACGGCTATCCCCTGCTATAATGCCAGTAGTAACTGGGCAATGCTGAAGTTTGCAGCTGGAAAGATTCCCAAAGGTCCACATTCCTATTGTGCACTGGCTGGAGGCAGAGGAATGGAGGCAGGCACCAGCTGGGGAACCCCCAAGGGCTCAGTGGGAGAAGACTGGGAGGAGGAGGTGAAGTGGTAACAGGTTGCAGTGAGCAGGGAGAGTCTGTGGCAGAGAGCAGTGCAGAAGCAGAGGCTGGAGAAGAGGGGGGCCAAGAAGCAGAGATGAAGCAGGCTGGTGAGGATGCCAGGTTGCCTTCCTGCTGTGACCAGCTCCCTTCCCCCCTCGTCTCCCAGGACCAGAAGAGGGATGGAGAGGGCGCAGAGCAGAGACAGAATCTCAGATTGCTTAGAAAGCACCTGGGAGAGGAGGAAACATGGGGAGGTGTGGGAAAGTGGGGACCTTCAGCCTCCACAACTGCCTCATTGGGGCAAGATCTGGGGCAAGAGTTGCTGTGCCTGGCATCCTGAGTTGTCTTGTTTCTTTGAATAACAAGTTAACTTCACGGACACAATGTGAGTTATTACTGATCCTCTCCTGGCACCCTCCCCTGACCATTCCCTTTTGGGCAACATTTCGGGGAACACGTGCCAGTGATGGGCAGGGCTAGAAGCAAAGGTGGACAAAGCAACGGGTGCTAATTTTACCATTCTAAAGCAGGTTTGTTTCTACGCACACAGCTCTCCATCCACTATCCAGGCAGGCAAGAGGTGTGGTCAGAGTTCAAGGACACATTCTAGCCTGGCACTTAAGGAGGGTGAGGAGTGGGCCAGGTAAGTGGGGGGAAGCTGGCTGCAGGGGAGATGTAGTTTGGGGAGAATCCCAAGGGACAGACGGAGTTCCCAAAGGGCTGCGCTTGGGTTTCCCCGCCCCGAACCAAATTTTGGTCCTCCAGTCGTAGCCATGGCCTCCCTGCCCACCAGCCACGAACTGTCTCTGTAATCCTTTTCTACACAATCAGTTTCATAATGGCTCTCAAATTTTTCTTTCTCCACTAATTGGAGGAAGGGGGGGAGCAGAAGGGAAGTGATGTTCGGAGCGTAATCTAGTCTCCTCCGTTGATCTCCGCGTATTTGGCTGGTCCCTTTTCGCTAATGCATTGTTTCGTAAACATATGTTTTGTCGCCAAAGAGAAAAGGGGGTTGCTGCGGCCCTCTCACGCTCTGTGCCAGTTACAGGGACTAATGCCTTAAATATCACTTTTAATACTAATGTCAGATTATTAAAAACATAATCCATTCTGCTGATTGGAAGTGGCGAAAGCGAAAGGATAAGAGGGGTTCTATCCGTGCATTAACACATTTCATGGAGTGCAAAGCTACTTTCTTCTGAGTGAAACATAAGGTTGTGAACTAATAGATTCTGCACTTTGAGAAGAGTTTTTTTTAAAAAACAACAACAACATAACCCGAACACATATACGCACACATATGCAGTTTAGTGGAAATCTTAATCTACTGCAATTTATTGTGCCACTGAGCTGCGTTGTAAACAAGACTCAAATGCGGCACGTCTCCAGTTCGCTCTTAGGCAGCCCCCACCCACCCACCCTCCACCCTCAATGTGCTTTTAAAAACATTTTTATATGTTTAAATAGAAACAGGAAAGGAGACTAAGAAGCACTCAGCCCAAAGCAGCTTTGCAGAAATGTGTTGGAAGAGACTAAAATAAAAAGTAAGCTACCAAATCTCTCAAAGATGGGCAGATAAAAGGAAGAGGGGATCCAGATGTTTTGCCCCCTACTCAACCCCCCCCCCCAAAAAAACATGGGCACTTTCCCAAAGATGAGATCGGTTCCAGAGCAAGATGACGTCTTGGTCCCTTTGTCCTGAGCGTTTGGAGCACTTCTGAACAGAAGCAGGTGCATCGTCCCTGAACCTTTTCATCGTCCCGGAACGTAGGGCGCTGATTTACAGTGAATCGCACCATTGCTCCATCTAGCTCAGTATTGCCTACACTGACTGCCAGCAGCTCTCTGGGGTTTCATGCAGGAGACATTGCCATTGGGGATTGAACCTGGGACCTTCTGCATGAAAAGCAGAGGGGAGAGCCCTGAGCTTCCACCCTTCTCTGTAGTTTTCTTCTGCCAGCCCTGAGGGGAGAATGACCAGAGGCCACAGCCCAGAAGGAGTGGGGCGCTGGACCTGCAGGAGCTGGGGCCAGGAGCTGTCCAGAGCTGGGTCCATAGGGATGGGCATTGTCCACTGGTTCTGAAAGGGTGTGGCGGCAAGATTCGTGCACAATCAAGGAAACGCTTGAACAAGGCATGAGACTCTTAATCTCAGGGTTCAAGCCCCAGATTGGGCAAAAGATTCCTGCATTGCAGGGGGCTGGACTAGAAGACTCTTGTGGTCCCTTCCAGCTCTACAATTCTATGATTCTATTATGTCAGTGTAGTGTAGTATAGTATAGCATAGCATCAAAATAATTTTTTTGGATGTCCAACCAAAAACATGATCCATGCCTCTCTTCGAGAGCATTGGCTATTCTTCTGCAGTTCTCCACAACATATTGCTGTGAGCAGCGCTTTTCAACTCTGACAAATATGAAAGATCAGGAGAGAGAAAGCCTTCTTTGCGTTGATGAAGAAATGCATTTTTTTTTTGTCCCAAATTATAAATGAGATTACCTGGCAAAAGCAAGTTCACACCTTTCGTTGAGTTTGTGTACATACTTAAAGTCCATATGTAAGAGGCTCGTTTATAATTATATTTTGGAAATGATTTGTGTACTCATGTAGCTGCTTTATACTTTCTGGATTTTCCGCGGTCGTATTATAAAGTAGTTGTGTTCTGCGTTATAAATCAAGCACTGCTAGGTGTTGCTTCTTCTCGTTTCCCAATGTATTTCTTATCAATAAAAAAAATCGGTGTGGCATGAGCAAATTTTTATTCTGAAAGTGTGGTCCAGAGAAAAAACATTGAAGAACCACTGGCATAATCTACAGCTAGGCTGGCTCTTCGTTGTCCTTCCATCAGCAAGTGAAGACTGTTTCATTCTGCCAGGCCTTTGGGAACTGACTGTTTTCTTAAGAAATGTGCTTCAATAGTGCCATGCTATTTTTATGATCTGTATTTCAATACATTTGTTTTTTATATTGTTTTGATTCTATTAGATTTGTTTTGATTTCTATTTGATTCTTTTTGATGAGTCTCTTTTATAAGTGTTTAGCCTTTTGCATTTTACCGGTGTTGGTTTAATTTTTGCAAGCAGCTTTGAGTCCCAGTCTGGGGAAAAGGTGGAATATAAATTGTTGTCAGCGGCATCCGTCTGTCTCGGGAGTCAATAGAGGAGTGACTAAATATAATAATCATAATAAATCTATATACCCACGAGGGTTTTCTAGCAGGAACTCGGGGGAACTAAGTTCCCTTACCTTTTTAAAAATTAAATAATTGTTTTTGGGGGAGCTGGAACAGATGTACACCCAAAGCTGATTATTGTCTTCCAAAGCAACTACTCTATTCTGGACTTAAGAATGGAAAGCGTAATACTGGTAGCCAACAAAAGAGGTTTAAAGACTCTCTCCAGGCAAATCTTAAAACAATGTATGTAGTATAAACACCTGGTGGGACCCAGGTGGCACTGTGGTTAAACCACTGAGCCTAGGGCTTGCTGATCAGAAGGTTGGCGGTTCGAATCCCTGTGACGGGGTGAGCTCCTGTTGCTTGGTCCCAGCTCCTGCCAACCTAGCAGTTCGAAAGCACGTCAAAATGCAAGTAGATAAATAGGAACCGCTACAGCAGGAAGGTAAACGGCGTTTCCATGTGCTGCTCTGGTTTGCCAGAAGCGGCTTTGTCATGCTGGCCACATGACCTGGAAGCTGTACGCCGGCTCCCTCGGCCAATAATACGAGACGAGCGCGCAACCCCAGAGTCGGTCACGACTGGACCTAATGGTCAGGGGTCCCTTTACCTTTACCTTTAGTATAAACATGGCAATTGGGAAACACTGGCCTGCGAGAGCTCCAATTGGAAAACAGTCTCTACCAAAGGCGTCATGGACTTTGAAGAAGCACGAACTCAGGACAAAAGGGAGAAAGGTGTTAAAAGGAAAGCATGTTTGGCAAACCCTCACCGTGATCAGCTCCCACCCGGGAACCAATGTCCCCATTGTGGAAGGATGTGTGGATCTAGAATTGGCCTCCATAGTCACTTATGGACTCACTGTTAAGACTGTGTTCATGGAAGACAATCTTACCCGGCTGCGAGTGATTGCCCAAACTGCCCTATAGTGAGACAGACCTGTGGAAGGTGGCAGGAAGAAGATTGGCAGAAGCTGGCAGAGGTGGTTGGGTGATGCTGCTAGGTAGTAGCCATGCCCCTCCTCGCCAACATCAACTTTATTACGTTTATTGCAATGGCATGAAATTCCGGAAGTGGAGAGACAGGTATCAGGAAATGAGTGGGTGGGTTTCTTTACAGAAGAGGGATAGAAGGCAGAAGAGATCTTGTTGCAAACATGCGACTTGGTGGGAGGGGGCCCATCATATTTGAAAGCGGATAGTCTTTAGCAGATCAGGGAATTTTGAAAAGAAAGGGGTCCAAAAGCTAATTATATGGAAATATTTCTATTTGCACATTACACAGGAAGGCATAGTGGAGTGGGCAACTAATATCTGCACAACTGACAAGAATATTAAGTTTCCCATCCCTTTTCACCCAGCCTGCCTTACCTTCCACAGCAGGGATTCTGTCCTAGTTCCTATTAAGGTGAGCCCAGATTCAAACTCATTAATGGGCTGCATTTTAGATATGATAAGAATTTAGTGGCTGGTGTTAATTAAACTACAAAACAACTCCTCTCGCTGTGATTTGCATTCCAAGTTGGGAGCAATTAATTCGCTCACTTAAACTGATCAAGATTTAATTACCATCACTCTGTGCAATTACTCCATAATTAAAGTAATTTGCTTCTTTCCACTCGCTGACACTGTCATTGAACAGCCATTCGGGGTACCCAAAGAAGTGATAATTAACTTAAAGAACAGCTCAAGGCAGTTTTCTTCCACAGATATTTTCTTTCTCTCTCTGTAACTCAAGGCTCTTTCAAAAGTCTTCTTTGGCACCACAAAGCCAGGGGCAATGGCAGGGTGGGGTGGGGAGAGGGAGATGATGATGTCAGCAACTCGCTGTACGGCCTCATTCACACTGAGGTGGGGAGACCTGTGTCTGCGAAGCAGCTCTCTGAACTGCACCTGGAGGCGCACAGAATTAAAGGACCCCCCTTTTCAAAATAGCCTTCCATCTCAGGTGCTTTCTACCCGTTTTCTGTGATTTGTGGAAGGGCCCCAGCTCAGTGGGAGAGCATCTGCTCTGCATACAGAATGTCCTAGATTCCATCCCCATCTCCAGGCAGAGCTGGGAGAGACACCCTGCCTGAAAGTCTGGAGAGTCGCTGCCAGGCAGTGTATACCGTACAGAGCCTGCTGGATCAATGGTCTGGCTACGTACATAGGCAGCCGCCTATGCGTCTGAAGCAAGCCAGCAGTAAACCACACAGAGTAAGTGAAAACTCTTCATTAGAAGAAACAGGATCTGCTTGGGAGTGCCATGCCTAATGAGCACAGCAACTCTTCTTCTGGCCCCTATGAGGCAGCTGCAGAGTCTGAAGGTCCTCGCCTTCCCACAGCTGCCTAAGCTTCCTCCTCTCCTGGGACTTTTAACAAGGAGAAATGTAAAGTACTACACTTGGATCAAAAAAATGAAAGGCACAAATACAGGATGGCTTGAGAGCAGTACTGTACATGTGAAGAGGATCTAGGAGTCTTGGTAGACCACAAACTTGACATGAGTCAACAGTGTGATGCAGCAGCTAAAAAAGCCAATGCAATTCTGGGCTGCATCAATAGGAGTATAGCATCTAGATCAGGCACCCCCAAACTGCGGCACTCCAGATGTTTTGGCCTACAACTCCCATGATCCCTAGCTAACAGGACCAGTGGTCAGGGATGATGGGAATTGTAGGCCAAAACATCTGGAGGGCCGAAGTTTGGGGATGCCTGATCTAGATCAAGGGAAGTAATAGTACCACTGTATTCTGCTCTGGTCAGACCTCACCTGGAGTATTGTGTCCAGTTCTGGGGACCACAGTTCAAGAAGGATACTGACAAGCTGGAACGTGTCCAGAAGAGGGCAACCAAAATGGTCAAAGGCCTGGAAACGATGCCTTATGAGGAATGGCTTAGGGAGCTGGGCATGTTTAGACTGGAGAAGAGAAGGTTAAGCCATGTTCAAATATATTCAAGGATGTCATACAGAGGAGGGAGAAAGGTTGTTTTCTGCTGCTCCAGAGAAGCGGACACGGAGCAATGGATTCAAACTACAAAAAAGAAGATTCCACCTCAACATTAGGAAGAACTTCCTGACAGTAAGAGCTGTTCAACAGTGGAATTTGCTACCAAGGAGTGTGGTGGAGTCTCCTTCTTTGGAGGTCTTTAAGCAGAGGCTTGACAGGCATATGTCAAGAATGCTTTGATGATGTTTCCTGCTTGGCAGGGGGTTGGACTGGATGGCCCTTGTGGTCTCTTCCAACTCTATGATTCTATGACTTTCCCAAGCTATTGGAGACTACGCCAGCATGCCTGCCTTTGCTCTTCCCACTTCATGCGTCTCCTGGTCCTGGGAGACTAGGGGAGATGGGAGCATGCTACGGGGGGTGGGGAGAGACGTCTGGGACTCTTCACCAGCCCGACTCACCTCTGCCTCTTGGCCTCCCTCCTTGCCTGCTTCAACTTTTGATTCTGGGCTGCTCTCTGCCACAGACTCTTCCTGCTCGCTAAACCCTGTTACATCGTCAGCTGCCAACACCTCCTCTTCCCAGTCTTCTTCTTCTGACCACTCATCGTTGTCCCACCACCATTCCCCGCTGTGGACAGGACCAAGCCAGCGGTGACACTGCTGAGACAGGAGTGTGACCATGCTAGGAATGTGTTTGAGACACTATCCCAAAATCTTCCCGGCACAGCGCATGTGGAAGGCATGGTGGCGAGCAAAAGGGGGACAACGACACACATACCCAGGCAAAACAAAATAAAAACATCCTTCCAGTAGCACCTTTTTGTTGTTGTTGTTGTTTAGTCGTTTAGTCGTGTCCGACTCTTCGTGACCCCATGGACTATAGACCGCCAGGCACTCCTGTCTTCCACTGCCTCCCGCAGTTTGGTCAAACTCATGTTCGTAGCTTCGAGAACACTGTCCAACCATCTCGTCCTCTGTCGTCCCCTTCTAGTAGTGCCCTCAATCTTTCCCAACATCAGGGTCTTTTCCAAGGATTCTTCTCTTCTCATGAGGTGGCCAAAGTATTGGAGCCTCAGCTTCAGGATCTGTCCTTCCAGGGAGCACTCAGGGCTGATTTCCTTAAGAATGGATAGGTTTGATCTTCTTGCAGTCCATGGGACTCTCAAGAGTCTCCTCCAGCACCATAATTCAAAAGCATCAATTCTTCGGCGATCAGCCTTCTTGATGGTCCAGCTCTCACTTCCATACATCACGACTGGGAAAAGCACCTTAGAGACCAACTAAGTTTGTCATAGGTATGAGCTTTTGTATGCATGCGCACTTCTTCAGATACACATACCCAGGAACATTTTGGGTTTGGAAAGTTGCAGTATTTAAGGACGTGCACAATTTGGAAACAAGGGTGTTTGTCTGGCTCTGAACA
This sequence comes from Zootoca vivipara, assembly GCF_963506605.1. Taxonomy (NCBI): domain Eukaryota; kingdom Metazoa; phylum Chordata; class Lepidosauria; order Squamata; family Lacertidae; genus Zootoca; species Zootoca vivipara. The sequence continues at coordinate 6,351,686 of NC_083276.1, forward strand.
TTTTGCGGGTGCAAACAATATTTAAAGCTAGATCACATATAACCATCCTGATAGCTTCAGGAGCACAAATCACCATGAATGCACAATAAGAAGGGCATTTACAGAGGACTGCTGTTTGACTGCAGAACTTTGGCAACTTTTCGAAATGGTTTTATGGCAGTCGGTGAGGCAGAGATCAGTTTGGACCTCCCTGCTTCTCCCATCAAAATTCAGGAAATGGTTCCCTGCCACAGGGGAGCACGTCTCAAGCGTTGCCTCCCTGCACCCTCCCCAAAGGCAAACGAAACAGCTATTTCCCTACTTGGAGCACTCTGGCCATGCGCTTCCCTTGCACTCATGTTAATCCCTCGTTAATGGACACTTTCTCCTAAGCCAGCGGAGATCCAAGTCACTTTGCAGCCAACTTCCGGCAGATTGCATTACTTGCATCGCCTTGTTTTCGTTATTTGGAGATTTGAGGATTTGGTCCGTGACATTTAGATGGATTCTCTCCGAGGCTGGACTTGTGGAGGCTGGAGCTTGTGAGATCGATCTGGGAACAGCAGCCTTCTCAAGCTGCGCCGGCGGGGGCAGGAAGCTGGGGAAGGGCTGTGGCTCAGTGGCAGAGGGCATCTGTCTTGCATGCAGAAGGCCTCAGGTTCAATTCCCTGGCATTTCCAGGCAGGCCTGCTGCCAGTCAGTGTAGACAATGCTGAGTCAGATGTCTGACTCAGTATAATATATCAGTATATTGTCCAAAATCGGTTTGAAGTTCACATTGTGATAACTGTTTCATAATATTTGAGCTGGCAATATATCGCAAATCACAATGTCCCAGATTATTTGTATTCACTATGACTCATCACCATACTCTGGATTGTTCTGAATACCACCATTTGGTAAAGGTAAAGGTAAAGGGACCCCTGACAGTTAAGTCCAGTCGCGAACGACTCCTCTCGATTTACAGGCTGAGGGAGCCAGCGTTTGTCCCCTTCCACAGACAGTTTTTCCAGGTCATAGGTAGGCAGGAGCTGGGACCAAACAATGGGAGCTCACCCCGTCGCAGGGCCTTGAACCACCAACCTTCCGAGCAGCAAGTCCAAGTGGCACAGTGGTTAAACCACAACGCCACCCGCATCCCTCACCATTTGGTAGCCAAGCCCCAAACCAAAAGTGCTGTTGGGATGCATTTTGGCTTGCCTGCTGCTGAAAGTGACCATGAGATATCATTTATCAATTTTAGACCCCTAAGTAGTAGCAGTTTCCAGGACATTGTCCTGTTCACCTTCCTTTAGCTGGTGATATATCGCGATATTGAAAACCAGTTATCACCCAGCTCTAGCATAGGCCAGCTTCCTATGTCTCTGTGCACATCCCTAATGCGCATGGCAGATTCCAACTTTGGACCGGGGTGGGGAAATCTCTTCAGCAGTGTGTTGTGCAAACATTCCCCACTCTCTTCCCAAGCCTGGAAAGGGGTTAGTTTAACCCAGGGCCGTCTTGAGCAGATCGCGCGCCCTGGTGCTGAGGGGCGGAGATCGCTCCGCCGCCCGCCCCGCCCTCGCAGGCCGCAATTGGTTTTCGCGCGGCTTTGCCGCGCGGCGCCCTCCTTACCAGGCCGGCGCCCAGCTTGCCAGCCCCCCGCCGTGGTGCACTGCGCCACCGGGGCATAGCTGCCAAGTTATCCCTTTTTTACAGGGATTTTCCCTTATGCTGAATAGGCTTCCTCGCGAGAAAAGCGAAAACTTGGCAGCTATGCACCGGGGGTCTATGTAGAGCCGGCCCTGGTTTAACCTCTGTTTTGCTAGTAAAACTTAATTACTGTGTAATTAATGATGCATGGCTAAAAAGTGTGTTACCGTCTTGAAAAGTTTGGAAAAGCTCTGGTTTTGGGTGCGGCAATCATGACACACACAGAGCAAGTTATAAAGCAGGCATAGGCAACCTTGGCTCTCCAGATGTTCTGGAACTACAACTCCTATGATCCCTAGCTAACAGGGCCAGTGGTCAGGGATCATGGGAGTTGCAGTTCCAAAACATCTGGAGAGCCAAGGTTGCCTATGCCTGTTATAAAGGCTGCCTATGCCATGGTTAAAGAAGTTCTTTCTTTTATCTGTCCTGAATCCTCTATTACAGGCATCCCCAAACTTCGATCCTCCAGATGTTTTGGACTACAATTCCCATCATCCCTGACCACTGGTACTCTTAGCAAGGGATCGTGGGAGATGTAGTTCCAAAACATCTGGAGAGCCAAGGTTGCCTATGCCTGGTCTACGGTATATCTAACAATCCAGGATAGCAGTGGAAACGGCGCTGGAGTAAGGGAGTTTCCTGCAAAAAAAGGGAGGGTTGACAGCTATGAGTTTGGGGGTCCCTCCTCTAACAGTTATTGGAGTTACCGTTTCTGTAGATGACAATCTTTCTGTACATGATTACTGGTTGTGTGTTTTGCAGAACTGAGAATTGAAGGGGGTGATATGGTGGGTGCAATGAGAATGTGGTTGTTGAGCACTTGTGGGTAACAGCACAGCTTCTGAATTCCTGGCTGTATTACATGCTATCCTATGGGGGGACGGACGACCCATTTATGAGATTATGCTGTAATTACGTTGCATTTTGATGCTGCTGTGTTTTGATGTTTGGTGTATTATTTGCCTCTGTGGTTTTCATTTATTTATGTCCTTCCGTACATTGTTTTGAAGATTTATTGTTGTGCAATTATGTTACTTAAAATGTGGGGATAATTATCCCCAACCCCACCCCTGGAGTGGTGCAGAAATGAAACTGATAGCACGGTTGCAAAGCTAAGTAGTGTCTGGTATGGTTTCAAATCAGATGGGAGACCATGTGTTGAGATTCCTGCATTGCAAGGGGTTGGACTAGATGACCGTTGGGAACCCTTCCATGATTTTAGAATCATCATTGTTAATCATAGCACTGAATGCAGAATTTGTATTGTTTTATTTTTGTTGATTTTACTTTCTTGGGCTCCTTGATCACTGCAGATGGTGACAGCAGTCATGAAATTAAAAGACGCCTGCTTCTTGGGAGAAAAGCAATGACAAACCTAGACAGCATCTTAAAAAGCAGAGACATTACTGGAGGCATCACTGGCTCCAATACTTTGGCCACTTCATGAGAAGAGAAGAATCCTTGGAAAAGACCCTGATGTTGGGAAAGATGGAGGGCACAAGGAGAAGGGGACGACAGAGGATGAGATGGTTCGACAGTGTTCTCGAAGCTACGAACATGAGTTTGACCAAACTGCGGGAGGCAGTGGAAGACAGGAGTGCCTGGCGTGCTCTGGTCCATGGGGTCACGAAGAGTCGGACATGACTAAACGACTAAACAACAACAACATTTTTGTTGATATATGTAAACAGCTTAGAGATATATGTTGAAATCCAAAGCTGTATACAAGTTGAACAAACAGACAGACTGACAGATAGACAGACAGACAGACAGACAGACAAAAGCAAACAAACAAACCGTTTGTCCCAGATATCTCTTTTTCCTTTTGGCGCTGAGACTCTGCACTTGCTGCTGAGCCAAATGTCACCATCTGGTTCCATCTAGTGGGGAAGGTTAAGCATTGCATGAGGTATGGACCAAAGCATCCCTAAAAAACTTGTAGCCTGATCCCTCCCTAACGGGAATAATAATAATAATAATAATAATAATAATAATAATAATAATAAGTAGTAGTAGTAGTAGTAGTAGTAGTAGTAGTAGTAGTAGTAGTAGTACCTCGCCCTCCCCAGCCAAAGCCAGGCACAGAGCGGCTAACATCATACAAGAGATGACAGGAAGTCCTCTGCCAAATCTTTTGTGTTGTTTAGTCGTTTAGTCGGGTCTGACTCTTTGTGACCCCATGGGCTATAGCACGCCGGACACGTTCCAGCTTGTCAGTATCCTTCTTGAACTGTGGTGCCCAGAACTGGACACAGTACTCCAGGTGCAGAATACAGTGGTACTATTACTTCTCTTGATCTAGATGCTATACTCCTATTGAGTTTAGGAAGCTCAGCAGTTCCTCTCTCTATCTGCTTTCTCCCCCTGCAAACCCACCAGCCCTAATACAAGCCGAGTTGCACCCCAGCACTTCCAACGCTGATTCCATTGTACTGAGCTTTGGGAGTGGGCAGGAAGCTGCAATCATGGGGAGGGGGCTGCAGCTCAGCGGTGGACACCTGATTTGCCTGCAGAAGGTCCCAAGTTCACCCTATAGCATAATCTATAGTATAGTAGGGCTGGGAAAAGACTCCCTTGCCTGAAACCCTTGCTGCCAGTCAGTGTATTTATTTGTTACATTTATATACCACTTTTTCGTCCAAGGGAGTTCAAGGTGATGCACATGGTTCTCCAACTCCTCGTTTTATCCCAGTGGCGTAGCTTGGGGTGGGGGGTTGGCCCAGGCGCAAAACACCCAGTGATGCCTCAAAATAGCGGCACATTTCTGTCGCTGGGCTCCATTGAAAACGGCTTCTCCATGTGAACCAGGAAGTGACCTCTCCAGACAATGAAATTTCCTTATCTCTGCAGCTGCGATCTCCCATTCCCCTCCCCACCCTGCTCTGAGTGGCCCCGGGAACTGGAAACCCATGCCACACCACTGTTTTATCCTCACAACAACCCTGTGAGACAGGTTAGCCTGAGAGGCAAGGACAGTTGTTGTTTAGTCGTTTAGTCGTGTCCGACTCTTCGTGACCCCATGGACCATAGCACGCCAGGCACTCCTGTCTTGCACTGCCTCCCGCAGTTTGGTCAAACTCATGTTCGTAGCTTCGAGAACACTGTCCAACCATCTTGTCCTCTGTCGTCCCCTTCTCCTAGTGCCCTCAATCTTTCCCAACATCAGGGTCTTTTCCAAGGATTCTTCTCTTCTCATGAGGTGGCCAAAGTATTGGAGCCTCAGCTTCACGATCTGTCCTTCCAGGGAGCACTCAGGGCTGATTTCCTTAAGAATGGATAAGTTTGATCTTCTAGCAGTCCATGGGACTCTCAAGAGTCTCCTCCAGCACCATAATTCAAAAGCATCAATTCTTCGACGATCAGCCTTCTTTATGGTCCAGCTCTCACTTCCATACATCACTACTAGGAAAACCATAGCTTTAACTATACGGACCTTTGTCGGCAAAGTGATGTCTCTGCTTTTTAAGATGCTGTCTAGGTTTGTCATTGCTTTTCTCCCAAGAAGCAGGCGTCTTTTAATTTCGTGACTGCTGTCACCATCTGCAGTGATCAAGGAGCCCAAGAAAGTAAAATCTCTCACTGCCTCCATTTCTTCCCCTTCTATTTGCCAGGAGGTGATGGGACCAGTGGCCATGATCTTGGTTTTTTTGATGTTGAGCTTCAGACCATATTTTGCGCTCTCCTCTTTCACCCTCATTAAAAGGTTCTTTAATTCCTCCTCGCTTTCTGCCATCAAGGTTGTGTCATCTGCATATCTGAGGTTGTTGATATTTCTTCCGGCAATCTTAATTCCGGCTTGGGATTCATCTAGTCCAGCCTTTCGCATGATGAATTCTGCATATAAGTTAAATAAGCAGGGAGACAATATACAACCTTGTCGTACTCCTTTCCCAATTTTGAACCAATCAGTTGTTCCATATCCAGTTCTAACTGTAGCTTCTTGTCCCACATAGAGATTTCTCAGGAGACAGATGAGGTGATCAGGCACTCCCATTTCTTTAAGAACTTGCCATAGTTTGCTGTGGTCGACACAGTCAAAGGCTTTTGCATAGTCAATGAAGCAGAAGTAGACGTTTTTCTGGAACTCTCTAGCTTTCTCCATAATCCAGCGCATGTTTGCTATTTGGTCTCTGGTTCCTCTGCCCTTTCGAAATCCAGCTTGCACTTCTGGGAGTTCTCGGTCCACATACTGCCTAAGCCTGCCTTGTAGAATTTTAAGCATAACCTTGCTAGCGTGTGAAATGAGCGCAATTGTGCGGTAGTTGGAGCATTCTTTGGCACTGCCCTTCTTTGGAATTGGGATGTAGACTGATCTTTTCCAATCCTCTGGCCATTGCTGAGTTTTCCAAACTTGCTGGCATATTGGGTGTAGCACCTTAACAGCATCATCTTTTAAAATTTTAAATAGTTCAGCTGGAATGTCATCACTTCCACTGGCCTTGTTATTAGCAATGCTTACTAAGGCCCATTTGGCTTCACTCTCCAAGATGTCTGGCTCAAGGTCAGCAACCACACTACCTGGGGTGTATGAGACCTCCATATCTTTCTGGAGAGGCAAGGACAGGACCAGGCTAACCCAGTGAACTTCATGGCCAAGTAGGGATTCGAACCCCCAGTCTCCCCGGTCCTAGTCCAACACTCTAACCCAGGCATCTCCAAACTGCGGCCCTCCAGATGTTTTGGCCTACAACTCCCATGATCCCTAGCTAACAGGACCAGTGGTCGGGGAAGATGGGAGAATTGTAGTCCAAAATATCTGGAGGGCCGAAGTTTGGGGATGCCTGCTCTAACCACTACAGCACACAGGCCCTGGCCAAGGGGGGACAGTCCATGGGACGTCTAGTCGCCTCGGCCGCTTCCGGCACTTGTGACGCAGGTTGGCGGCCTACTAGAAGCGAAAGAAAGGTATATATTTCTGCGATATATAATCTGGAATATCGATACCAGAAAGACTTGTGGTTAAAAATAGGGTCTGTTTTCCAGATGCTGCCGTATTCCCAGATTGTCGGCGTGCGGCGAAGACTGAGCGCACTTAGGCCTTGATTCAGCAAAGCCCCAGAACGTGTGCTTAACTTCCAGCGCGGTAATCCTAATGGAATGCCTCCCTCGAGAGTCTGATTAAGAGCTTTGCGGGCTATATTTGGTAGGTGGAGCAGCAGGGACCTCCTGCTGCACGGCAGAGACCTCTGGTGGTCAGGCCAAGGCATGACTATCTCCTGCACTGTTTTTCTGAGATGGGAGTTTGTCGCCTTTGCCATCCCTTTTATAAATCCTATACAGTGGTGCCTCGCTTAACGAATGCCCTGCTTAACGAAATTTCTGCTTAACGAAAGTTTTTTTTCTAGTGGAGGTTGCCTCGCTAGATGAATTCGTTTTACGAAAAATTCGTCTAGCGAAACGCGGTTTCCCATAGGAATGCAAAAAAATTTCAATGCATTCCTATGGGATTCGCTAGACGAATTTTTCGTTATAAGAAAAGACCCGTGGAATGAATTAAATTTGTCTAGCGAGGCACCACTGTATTCGTCACTGCTAACTTGGAAGAGGGAGCTTTTCCTGAGATGCTCCAGCAAAACACCTTTTTGTTTTTTTTTGTTTTTTGCTGAGGGCTGTATTTGGGGTTAATGGGGACCAGGTGCGAGGGGAGGCTCTAGAGCAGAAATGGGAAACCTGTGGCCCTCCAGAGGTTGGCAGAGGCCGAGCAGTTCTGCCTCAAGGCCAGCAATGCAACATTAAAATGCAGAGAGAAAGTCCGTCAAACAGCTCTCACCATCAGAAAGTTCTTCCTGAAGTTTTGCTGGAATCTCCTTTCTTGTAACTTGAAGCCATGGGTTCGATTCCTACCCTCCAGAGCAAGAGAAAACAAGCTTGCTCCATCTTCCATGGGACAGCCTTTGAGATATTTGAAGATGGCTTCAGTATAAGGCAGGGATGCGGGTGGCGCTGTGAGCCTAGGGCTTGCTGATCAGAAGGTTGGCGGTTCGAATCCCTGCGAGGGGGTGAGCTCCCGTTGCTCGGTCCCAGCTCCTGCCAACCTAGCAGTTCGAAAGCATGTCAAAGTGCAAGTAGATAAATAGGTACCGCTTCAACGGGAAGGTAAACGGCGTTTCCGTGTGCTGCTCTGGTTCGCCAGAAGCGGCTTTGTCATGCTGCCCACATGACCTGGAAGCTGTACGCCGGTTCCCTCGGCCAATAATGCGAGATGAGCGCTGCAACCCCAGAGTCTGTCACGACTGAACCTAATGGTCAGGGGTCCCTTTACCTTTACCTTTACCTTTACAGTATAAGGCGGTTTCCTAAGTTTCCACGTTCCAAATGCCCATTCCAGAATTCAATGGGAAAAGCCAAGTTGAGCGGTGGAGAATCTCATGCTATTTAACATGGACTTTCTGAATCCTCTGGGGGTTCACAGAACAGCCTGCCCCACCTCGGAGGATATGTTGGGAAAGGCTGTAGCTCCGTGGAAGAGCATGCACTCGCCAAGCAGAAGGTCTCAGGTTCAATATTCAGCAGCTGAAGTGGGGCTAGGATTGTACCCCCTGCTTGAAACCCCAGAGAGAGCTGCTGGCAGTCGGTGTGGTCGATACTGAGAGAGGTTGGAGGTGGCTGTTGCTTCCCTTACCTGACCCTGAAAGTGAGGAGGAATTAAAGAACCTTTTAATGAGAGTGAAAGAGGAGAGCGCAAAATATGGTCTGAAGCTCAACATCAAAAAACCAAGATCATGGCCACTGGTCCCATCACCTCCTGGCAAATAGAAGGGGAAGAAATGGAGGCAGTGAGAGATTTTACTTTCTTGGGCTCCTTGATCACTGCAGATGGTGACAGCAGTCACGAAATTAAAAGACGCCGGCTTCTTGGGAGAAAAGCAATGACAAACCTAGACAGCATCTTAAAAAGCAGAGACATCACCTTGCCTACAATGGTCCGTATAGTTAAAGCTATGGTTTTCCCAGTAGTGATGTATGGAAGTGAGAGCTGGACCATCAAGAAGGCTGATCGCCGAAGAATTGATGCTTTTGAATTATGGTGCTGGAGGAGACTCTTGAGAGTTCCATGGAGTATAAGAAGATCAAACCTATCAATTCTGAAGGAAATCAGCCCTGAGTGCTCACTGGAAGGACAGATCCTGAAGCTGAGGCTCCAATACTTTGGCCACCTCATGAGAAGAGAAGAATCCTTGGAAAAGACCCTGATGTTGGGAAAGATTGAGGGCACTAGGAGAAGGGGACGACAGAGGACAAGATGGTTGGACAGTGTTCTTGAAGCTACGAACATGAGTTTGACCAAACTGCGGGAGGCAGTGCAAGACCATGGGGTCACGAAGAGTCGGACACAACTAAACGACTAAACAACAACAACAACAACAACAACAACCTGACCCTGATTTCATTCGAATTCAGGATTGTGTTGAGGCACTTACAAATCATCCAGTGAGGACTGCGCCCTGATTTCATGCAAATACAGGATTGTGATGAGACACTACAGATCCTCCAGTGGGGGCTGCGTGATGACAGCCTTACATTTCTATGTATATAGGAAGAGTAATACACAGCTTCTTTGTGCAACTGAGTGCTGGGGCCTTCTTGGTGGCTGTTCCCAGACACTGGAACACCATCCCTGGAGAACCCAGAGTAGCTCTCTCCTTTCCTGTCCTTCTGCCAGCTGGTGAATCCCTTCTTTTGGGATTCCTTAAACAGGCTTTTCGGAACGGTCTGCTTTTAATGAAAGGGCTGGTGCTGTGCTGCTTTTGCTGTAATTATGTTTCGTATGTTTTAAATAGATTTTATATATTTAAATAGTTCAATTGATTTGTAATGATTGGTTTTTTTCCTATGTTTTTAGTGGTTCTTATTTTTGTTTATAAGCTGCCTTGAGTCCCATCAGGGGAAAAGGCACTGAATAATAATAATAATAATAATTTGACTCTGCATAAGGCATAATAATAATAATAATAATAATAATAATAATAATAGTTTAAAACATTCCAAGAAAACATTAAATCAACTGTAAGATAAAAACAGATTAAAAAGCATGACAACATTCTACACATCAGGATAGGTTTGTCTACACAAAAATGCCTTAATCAGGCACCGAAAAAATGTACAGTAAAGGTGCCAGCCTGATGTCAATAGGCAGGGAGTTCCAAAGTGTGGGAACTGCCACACTAAAAGATTGGTTTATTAAAAATGTGGAATGAGTATTATGTGGCATGCACCCTTTTATTTTCTCTATCTATTTTCTATCTCTATCTATCAATCTATCTCTATTTTCTCTATCTAGCTGTACACACACATCGATATCAATATTTATTGCACATGGTGATGGCTGGATCTTCAATAATTCCTTAGAGGTCCCAGAGAATAACAACAGGGACATCAATTCCTAATTAGAAGCCTCTTTTTCTTGCTGGTGTTTTTGCACTACCCATTGGACCAACCTCCTCTTTCTGCTCCAGAGAAGTGGACACAGAGCAATGGATTCAAACTTCAAGAAAGAAGATTCCACCTAAACATTAGGAAGAACTTCCTGACAGTAAGAGCTGTTCGGCAGTGGAATTTGCTACCAAGGAGTGTGGTGGAGTCTCCTTCTTTGGAGGTCTTTAAGCAGAGGCTTGACAGACATATGTCAATAATGCTTTGATGGTGTTTCCTGCTCGGCAGGGGGTTGGACTGGATGGCCCTTGTGGTCTCTTCCAACTCTATGATTCTATGCTCCTGCTTTTCTTTATAATTCCGCCTCTGTGCTTCTATTGTTATTTACTCTTTACAGATAGCGGAAGATCTTAATAAACCACGGATACGGAGCATGTCAAAGTGGCCCTACTCTGCCCCCCAAGCTGTGACATTGTCTCCCACCCGCCCCTTCTCATTCGTCCTTTGCGAGATATCATACTTCTTTTATATAAAATAAATAAATAAGAAGGCATGTGTTAAACCTTGTGCAACAATCAATTCAAGCTATACAAGTTTGGCTATTCAAATTACTTTTTCCAAAAGTACTTTAAAATGCATTAAGTTATTAATTGCCTGCTGGTACTTTAATCAAATGGGGAAATTGACATAGCCAGAGGCATGTGTCTTTTCTGTGGAAAGGAAATTTATTTAAGAAGGAACAGCAGCTCTTACTGCTTAATTTAAACTGAGAAAACTGTGGAAAATCAACTGCTATGGAAAATTAATAAAACATTTCCAGCTGCAAACAGTGACTAATTGTACAAGACGAAGACTGTCTGGAATTAATAACTTGCAATCTTCTGTGTGAAGAACCCCCCACCAGTTCAATTTACTGGGAGATTAAATTACTTCTAAGTTTGCCATATTAAAACAGAACATGAATCAAATGTTACTGAAAGAACATCTATTATTTACTGTCTGTGATATGGATATAATTATTTCCAAACAACCACAATGTAACGTGACCGGTAATATTTAAATGACTCTCCGGCAAACATCACCCGCGACTCTGTGGGATCCTGGAAAATGACAGCTCTGAAGAGGCAGCCTAAGACTGGGCTCTCCTGTTCTGGCCCAGAGGATCATTTGCAAGTTTCAGAAATGTAGCAAGAGATAACTAGTCTTGCTCCTCCGTTTTTGCAGCAAGGGAGATACAGAAACACACCAAAGCAGAGACTCCAAGTAATAACATTGCTAAGAATGGTTTTTTTAAAAAAAACCACCAGTATCTAAGAAGCACTTTGCAGGATCAACTAAGACATACGTTTCCTGGAACATGGTTTTAAAATGTGTGCGTCAGAAGGAATGCTTGCGACATTGGGATATTTTCATTTCAATGAAAAGGGAAGAAAGAGGTGGCAAGATAGAAACGTGTAAAATTATAAAATCATAGCATTTTGGAATGGGAAGGGTCCCTCAGGGTCATCTAGTCCAACCCCTGCAATGCAGGAATCTCAACTAAAGCATGCACGACAGATCCAACTTCTGCTTTAGAAACCTCCAAGGAAGGAGAGTCCACAACCAGTGGCGGGGCTTCATGCTCCGGCACCGGGGGCGGAGAGCAGGCGGGGGCGAGGCTGGCATGCATCTCGGGGGCAGAGCGCACCACCCGCATTGGTGTGGCGCGCATTCTGGGGGCATGAGGTACCACCTGCAGGGGCGTGGCGCGCGTTCTGGGGGCGGGGAAAGCCACAATGGCACCCTACTGGAATTGCGCCGCCAGGGGTTGCACGCTCCCATCGCCCCCCTCTTCCTATGCCCCTGTCTACAACCTCCCGAGGGAGACCGTTCCACTGTTGAACATCTCAGAAAGTTCTTCCTGAAGTTTTGCTGGAATCTCCTTTCTTGTAACTTGAAGCCATGGGTTCGAGTCCTACCCTCCAGAGCAGGAGAAAACCAGCTTGCTCCATCTTCCACATGACAGCCCCTTGAGATATTTGAAGATAGCTATCATAACTCCTCTTTTTCCAGCCTAAGCATACCCAGCTCCTTCAAACGTTCCTCATAAGGCTTGGTATCTAGACCCTTGATCATCTTGGTTGCCCTCTTTTGCACGTGTTCCAGCTTGTCAATGTCCTCCTTAAATTGTGGAGCCCATGCGTGGCATGAGGGAAGTGGCTAGGGAAAAGTTTTTCTCCCTCTCTCGTAACACTACGAGTCAGGGAAGCTGACGTTAGAAGATTCAGGATGGATAAAAGAAAGTATGCAGAGCATAGTTAAACAGGAACTCCCTCCCCCAGGGGACAAATTCATGGACAAATTCATGGAGGAGCAAGAATCCTGCTTGATCAACAGGACAAGATTCGCCCAACCCATAATTCTGTTTCAAACATTGCACATCCGTGTGCTGCCATAAAGGTGACCCCCAGAGCATGAAGGCAAAGGCCTTCCTTGCTGTTTGCTCTCCAGCAAGTGATATTCACAGAAACACTGCTCCTGAACATGGGGGCTCCATTAACCAGCACAAGTACCGTAATATCCATTTCCTTCAAGCAAAAGAGGGGGAAACAGAAGGGAGAAGGCTCAAATGCTAGAGCTGCCGGCTTCAAGAATAATACCAAAAAAAAGAGGCAACAGGTCGACCAATTCCAACGGGCGAAATATATCTGTTTTTATCTTTATAAACTGTCTTGCATGTCGTTATAGTTTATAAAGATAAAAGCAGATATATTTTGCAGTGAGAGATTTTACTTTCTTGGGCTCCTTGATCACTGCAGATGGTGACAGCAGTCCCCAAATTAAAAGACGCCTGCTTCTTGGGAGAAAAGCAATGACAAACCTAGACAGCAACTTAAAAAGCAGAGACATCACCTTGCCGACAAAGGTCCGTATAGTTAAAGCTATGGTTTTCCCAGTAGTGATGTATGGAAGTGAGAGCTGGACCATAAAGAAGGCTGATCGCCGAAGAATTGATGCTTTTGAATTATGGTGCTGGAGGAGACTCTTGAGAGTCCCATGGACTGCAAGAAGATCAAACCTATCCATTCTTAAGGAAATCAGCCCTGAGTGCTCACTGGAAGGACAGATCGTGAAGCTGAGGCTCCAATACTTTGGCCACCTCATGAGAAGAGAAGAATCCTTGGAAAAGACCTTGATGTTGGGAAAGATGGAGGGCACAAAGAGAAGGGGGCGACAGAGGACGAGATGGTTGGACAGTGTTCTCGAAGCTACGAACATGAGTTTGACCAAACTGCGGGAGGCAGTGCAAGACAGGAGTTGCCTGGCGTGCTCTGGTCCATGGGGTCATGAAGAGTCGGACACGACTAAACGACTAAACAACAACAACAACAACAATTTCGCACGTTGGAATTGGTCGACGTGTTGCCTCTTTTTTTGGTATTTTGACTCAAGTCTGCAACACAGGAGTTGTTTTATTGGCTTCAAGAATAATGGCTGCCTGCACACTTCTTGTGGGGACATTAGCAAGTTCTAGCAAGCACTTTGCGGGCAGAGCGGGGAAGCCCACACAGAGTTGGAACAGAATCTGGTATTTACTGGCTCTTCAGATGACAACACTAGATTCCTCACAAAACTGTTATCTGGTTCAGGGCAGTAATAATAATAATTTTATTATTTGTACCCTGCCTATCTGACTCTGACTCGGTTGCCCCAGCCACTCTGGGCAGCTTCAAACTAATATTAAAGCATAATAAAACATCAAACATTTAAAACTTCCCAATACAGGGCTGTCTTCAGATGTCCTCTGAAAGTCAGATAGATGTTTAGCTCCTTGGCATCTGATGGGAGGGCGTTCCACAGGGAGGGTGCCACTACCGAGAAGGCCCTCTGCCTGGTTCCCTGTAACCTCACTTCTCGCAGTGAGGGAACTGCCAGAAGGCCCTTGGAGCTGGAGCTCAGTGTCTGGGCTGAACAATGGGGGTGGAGATGCTCCTTCAGTATGACACTAGTCACCTTTTGGCAATCCTGCCAAACCTCTTTGGAACAAGGGTGATAAAGCTCAGGTTTTATTGTGCTGTTAGTTTCCTAGAGACCTAGGGAATAATGAGCATTTTGCACAGGGAGTTGCCTTATAGCACATCAGACCATTTGTCCATCTATCTCAGTATTGTCTACACTGACTGGCAGAGGCGCTCCAGAGTTTCAGGCAAGGGACGTTTCCAGCCCTTTCTGGAAATGCCAGAATTTGAACCCGAGACCTTCTTCATTCAAAGCACATGCACATAGCGCTGTGCTATAGCTTTTACCACTACCACTTCCTATTACCACTTGCAAGGGATGCGGGTGGCGCTGTGGTCTAAACCACTGAGCCTCTTAGGCTTGCCGGTCGGAAGGTCGGCGGTTCGAATCCCAGCGATGGGGTGAGCTCCTGTTGCTCTGTCCCAGCTCCTGCCAACCTAGCAGTTCGAAAGCACATGAGTGAAAGTAGATAAATAGGTACCACTGTGGCGAGAAGGTAAACAGTGTTTCCACGCGCTCTGGCACTCGCCATAGTGTCCTGTGCGCCAAAAGCAGTTTAGTCCTGCTGGCCACATGACCCAGAAAGCTGTCTGTGGACAAACGCCGGCTCCCTCAGCCTGAAGCAAGATGAGCGCTGCAACCCCAGAGTCGCCTTTTGACTGGACTTAACCAGGGGTCCTTTACCTTTAACACTTGTATGGGCAATTTTCTTGCAAAGATAAGTGAGGGTGTGGAACATGGGGGGGCATGATGGGTGAGGGTGGGGATGCATCATCGGTCAATGTGAAGCGGCAAAAACCCACAAGTGAGTCAAATAAATTTTTTGAGGCTGTTTAATGCAAGGGCCAGCAAACTTTTTCAGCAGGGGGCCGGTCCACTGTCCCTCAGACCTTGTGGGGGGCCGGACTGTATTTTGGAAAAAATAATAATGAATGAATTCCTATGCCCCACAAATAACCCAGAGATGCATTTTAAATAAAAGGACACATTCTACTCATGTAAAAACATGCTGATTCCGTGACCATCTGCGGGCCAGGTTTAGAATCATAGTCATAGAATTGTAGAGTTGGAAGAGACCACAAGGGCCATCCAGTCCAACCCCCTGCCAAGCAGGAAACACCATCAAAGCATTCCTGACATATGGCTGTCAAGCCTCTGCTTATAGACCTCCAAAGAAGGAGACTCCACCACACTCCTTGGTAGCAAATTCCACTGCCGAACAGCTCTTACTGTCAGGAAGTTCTTCCTAATGTTTAGGTGGAATCTTCTTTCTTGAAGTTTGAATCCATTGCCCCGTGTCCGCTTCTCTGGAGCAGCAGAAAACAATCTTTCTCCCTCCTCCATATGACATCCTTTCATATATTTGAAGATGGTTATCATATCACCCCTTAACCTTCTCTTCTCCAGGCTAAACATACCCAGCTCCCTAAGCTGTTCCTCATAAGGCATCGTTTCCAGGCCTTTGACCATTTTGGTTGCCCTCTTCTGGACACGTTCCAGCTTGTCAGTATCCTTCTTGAACTGTGGTGCCCAGAACTGGACACAGTACTCCAGGTGAGGGCTGACCAGAGCAGAATACAGTGGTATTATTACTTCCCTAGAGGCGATTGGGCCGCATCCGGCCCCCGGGCATAATTTGGGAACCCCTGGTTTAATGGATCAAATAATAGGCGGGGCATGAATAACATTGATTTAACAAATTAGGAAGGTTATTAAAGATAAAAAGGCTATCAAAATGGAGCAGTATTATTGAGAAGTCAAGTAAGCTGTGTAAGGTCTGTTCTTTCCTCACTGTATGGTACCGGTATGAGGGGCTTGAACAGTATTATATCCTCCTTACAAAAAAAGATAATAAAATTAAGTTGCACAAAACATCAGATGCTAGAACCCAATGCATACAAAACCATGAATATTAGGGGGAAATTGCATTCCAGTGCTGATGAATTTTCCTGAGGAAAAGGAACATTCACAAACCAATGTGGATCTGTGGGGAACGGAATTAAAAATTAAAAATGAGAAACCAAGGGGAATTGGAATGGACAGATTTGGCGCTGGCTGGAGCAGAGTCTTCTGTCCGGCAAGGAGCGAGGAAATGGGCTCCTCGTATCTGTATTTTCTTTGATGGACTGGCCTCTCCGTTGCCTTGATGTTCTTCCTGGGAGGCCAGGGGTGCCGTCTCCATGTTCAAATATATAAAAGGATGTCATATAGAGGAGGGTGAAAGGTTGTTTTCTGCTGCTCCAGAGAAGCGGACACGGAGCAATGGATTCAAACTACAAGAAAGAAGATTCCACCTCAACATTAGGAAGAACTTCCCGACAGTAAGAGCTGTTTGGCAGTGGAATTTGCTGCCAAGGAGTGTGGTGGAGTCTCCTTCTTTGGAGGTCTTTAAGCAGAGGCTTGACAGGCATATGTCAAGAATGCTTTGATGGTGTTTCCTGCTTGGCAGGGGGTTGGACTGGATGGCCCTTGTGGTCTCTTCCAACTCTATGATTCTATGTGGCTCCTGGCCCCGTTGCATTGCAGGACTGGTGGCCTCAAAGTGCTGCAAGGCTGCCGGGGTGTGTGTGTGTGTCAGCAATCCGACAACATCGGCCACAGAGAAGCTGACGAACAGCAGCAGAATCCAGAGCTGGCACGGTCCTCATTTCCTTGTTCTTGTCAAGTTTGTGGCGAACGCCAACTCTAGGGAGGTGGCCCTGGGAGGATCGGCGAAAACATTTCCCGTTAAAACAAAACGAAATAGCTAATGAGGACATCCCATGTCGTCCCAGAGCCTGAGCCTTTAAACCTAAAGTTCTTTCCCCTGGGAGTTCTTTGGAGCTCAAAAGCCCAAACAAGCGTCCTGCTTCTTCTTCCAACTTGAGCAAATTGAAAGCCACCAAGAGTCTTGCCCCCGGGTTGGGCTGGCAATCTCTTTCTCTTTGTTTCAGCGAGAACAAAATCCGCCTTTTGAAGTCGTCCCCCCCCCCACTTGTTACAAGGGGAATTTCTTCTGTTTAATCCACTCCAGCCTTTAATACCCGACCTGGATCAATCTCCTTGCTTAGATCATGATGGGGCTCCAGCTGGCATGGTGGTAGCCTAAAGGTAAGCCCCGCCTCGCTCCCCCCTCACCCCCCCTGGTATTAATGGTCCCAGAGTCTCCAGAATTATCAGCAACTCAACTTTGAGGTCATCCTTCACTTTGAACCCATCACCTGCCCTTTTCCCGAAGAGAGAGGGCACCGAAAACCTGCCCAAATATCAAACAGGTTTAATCCGATTTCAGGAGTCTTAACCTTAAACGGGACTTTCTGTGTTCGGTTAAAATACCAAGAAAATGTTCCGCATCTTTACACGTAGTCTGAGACACTTCCTTTCTTTGTCAGCATTAAAAAAAAAAAGAACAGCATTAAAAAAAAGAATGCTTCAAACTACAAGCAAAATTCATGGATGTTGCTCTTTGTTCAGCGGCAAAATCCCCCATGTCAACAGGGCACATATCTGTATGGTACCCAAGACTATATGCAGTTGTATCCAGTTTATTGAGAGGGACACAGGTGGCACTGTGGGTTAAACCACTGAGCCTAGGGCTTGCCGATCAGAAAGTCAGCGGTTCGAATCCCCGTGGCGGGGTGAGCTCCCGTTGTTCTGTCCCTGCTCCTGCCAACCTAGCAGTTCGAAAGCACGTCAAAGTGCAAGTAGATAAATAGGTACCACTCCAGTGGGAAGGTAAACAGCGTTTCCATGCGCTGCTCTGGTTCACCAGAAGCGGCTTAGTCATGCTGGCTACATGACCTGGAAGCTGTATGCCGGCTCCCTCGGTCAATAATGCGAGATGAGCGCCGCAACCCCTGAGTCGTCCGCGACTGGACCTAATGGTCAGGGGTCGGTGGACACGGAGCAATGGATTCAAACTTCAAGAAAGGAGATTCCACCTAAACATTAGGAAGAACTTCCTGACAGTAAGAGCTGTTCGGCAGTGGAATTTGCTACCAAGGAGTGTGGTGGAGTCTCCTTCTTTGGAGGTCTTTAAACAGAGGCTTGACAGGCATATGTCAAGAATGCTTTGATGGTGTTTCCTGCTTGGCAGGGGGTTGGACTGGATGGCCCTTGTGGTCTCTTCCAACTCTATGATTCTATGGTCCCTTTACCTTTAGCTATCCAGTTTATTTAGCAACACCAACCTTATCCGAAAGCTTGGTTGTGTTGTGTTGTGTGCTTGCACAGCTACCAAGAAAAACACTTCCACTGTTGTGTAGTTGTTAAGAGTGTCTGGCTAGAACCTAGGAGACCAGGGTTCAAATCCCTGCTCAGCCAAGAAGCTCACTGGGTGACTTGGGGGCAACTGCTGCCTCTCAGCCTAGCCTACCTCACAGGGTGTTAAACCATGTATGGCACTTTGAGCTCCTTGGAGGAAAAAGGTGGGGTAGAAATGCAATAAATAAATAAACCACAATGTCCTCTGCATCTGAGTTGCAGCAGGAATAGTATTTCGGGGAATCACAGGTCACCCCACTCAACACTGTCTTCCACCCCAGGAGTGGAGAAACTCGGGTACTGGGGCAGAATGTAGCCCTCAAACTCTCCCCATGCCATACCCCTTCTCTGGAGACTACACACCTTAAGTGTATTCGTCCGACTGAAGTGTAAACTCTGTTAAATCCTCTCACTTGCCTGGAAGGAGAGAGGGGTGTGTGAGAGTAAAGGTAAAGGTACCCCTGACTAGTTACGGACGACTCCGGGGTTGCGGCGCTCATCTTGCTTTACTGGCTGAGGGAGCCAGTGTTTGTCCGCAGACAGCTTCCGGGTCATGTGGCCAGCATGACTAAGCCGCTTCTGGTGAACCAGAGCAGCGCACGGAAACACCGTTTACCTTCCCACCGGAGCGGTTCCTATTTATCTATTTGCACTTTGACGTGCTTTCAAACTGCTAGGTTGGCAGGAGCTGGGACCGAGCAACGGGAGCTCACCCGGTCGCGGGGATTCGAACTGCCGACCTTCTGATCGACAAGCCCTAGGCTCTGTGATTTAACATCCTCACCCGCATCCTGTGTGAGAGTGTTGTTGTTGTTTAGTCGTTTAGTCGTGTCCGACTCTTCGTGACCCCATGGACCATAGCACGCCAGGCACTCCTGTCTTGCACTGCCTCCCGCAGTTTGGTCAAACTCATATTCGTAGCTTCAAGAACACTGTCCAACCATCTCGTCCTCTGTCATCCCCTTCTCCCAGTGCCCTCCATCTTTCCCAACATCAAGGTCTTTTCCGAGGATTCTTCTCTTCTCATGAGGTGGCCAAAGTATTGGAGCCTCAGCTTCACGATCTGTCCTTCCAGTGAGCACTCAGGGCAGATTTCCTTAAGAATGGATAGGTTTGATCTTCTTGCAGTCCATGGGACTCTCAAGAGTCTCCTCCAGCACCATAATTCAAAAGCATCAATTCTTCGGCGATCACCCTTCTTCATGGTCCAGCTCTCACTTCTATACATCACTACTGGGAAAACCATAGCTTTAACTATACGGACCATTGTAGGCAAGGTGATGTCTCTGCTTTTTAAGATGCTGTCTAGATTTGTCATTGCTTTTCTCCCAAGAAGCAGGCGTCTTTTAATTTCGTGACTGCTGTCACCATCTGCAGTGATCAAGGAGCCCAAGAAAGTAAAATCTCTCACTGCCTCCATTTCTTCCCCTTCTATTTGCCAGGAGGTGATGGGACCAGTGGCCATGATCTTGGGTTTTTTTGATGTTGAGCTTCAGACCATATTTTGCGCTCTCCTCTTTCACCCTCATTAAAAGGTTCTTTAATTCCTCCTCAGTTCTACTCCTGAGTAGAACTACCCAATTGTACAAACAACAATTTATACTTGTTGACCTGCCCTTTTGCCTTTTGCCTCTGGTCCTGCCCTTCACTGATGTGAGGCTCTCTGAAGGTAGTGCAGAAGGCAAAGCATACCTTCTGCTTAAAAAGTTCTCCCATGCGGATCAGGACCCTGGGCAGCTCCCCGCAAGCCCTTTTGGCTGAGCTATGGAAGATGTTGTCACAGCAAAAGGCCAAAATTGTCTGAAGAATAGTGGGTCTTTCCCCCTGTCCCTCTAGAGCAGGCATCCCCAAACTTCGGCCCTCCAGATGTTTTGGACTACAATTCCCATCATCCCTGACCACTGGTCCTGTTAGCTAGGGATCATGGGAGTTGTAGGCCAAAACATCTGGAGGGCCGCAGTTTGGGGATGCCTGCTCTAGAGAGATTCATTCAAGGCTCCAGATCCTACAGATTCCGCAGGAGGATGAGGGAGGCCGAGATGGTATAGAACAGGCTGTGACAACCTCTTCCACAGCTCCGCATAAAGCTGTCCAGAGAGCTGGTGTGCCATGCCTTGACCTGGCCTGATTCTGCTGGAATAGGCTCTGCTTATAACTTCTGCTTTGCCTGTAAGCCCCAAACATTGGAGCCAACTCCTAGAGGCCGAAGGGACCCCGCCCCCACTAAAATATTTGAGGGGGCCGGGACCCCCAAAAAAGTTAATGGGCATTATTATTTAAATTGTGTGTGTGTGTGTGTGATATCATGTGATCGATTATGGGGGGGGGAGCAATATTTTATTCGTGTTGAAACCCCTGAACCTAGATTGAAACCCAACACAACAACCTTTGATGCAAAAAAAAAATAAATTTTTTTAATTGATGGCTTGTTAAAGCCCACTTCAAAGCGGAGTTGAGCTTTACAGGTCTCCAAATTGTTCTTCAACTTGGGTTCAAATCCAAGTTGGAAAAGAATCTCTGGATTTGCTGGCTGACAAACAGCTTGCCATTTGGCCTTCGTCGGACAGGGTCCATGGTGCTCAGACTTGGGGACTCCCTGTGGGAGTTAGGAAGCTAGGCTAAGCTAGCTTGGCAGCTGAAGGAAATCTATTCTGAAGGACAGGTCCGTGTGCACAGTCCCTGGGAACCAAAGATGCCCATCCGGCCTCAGGCTAAGGAGTAAAACCCACATGGAGAAACACAGGGAGCTGCCTCCTAGCAAGCCAGACTCTTTGTCGGTCTAGCACTGACCGGCAGTGGGTTTCCAGGACAGGGATCTTCCCCATCCCTTCCTGGGCATGTTGGGGATTGAACCCGTGACCTTCTGCATGCAGAGCAGGTGCTCTATCACTAAGCTGTATCGCCAGATCCCTGGGGCTCTTCTGCTACCACTCTCAGGACGCATCTTCACTTCTGTCTGTCCATTCTTTGTAGGCACAGATGAGAGCGGTTCTCTGTTTGCCCCACTATTTCCCCTGGGAAAAACTCATTCTTTAGTGCTGAATTGGAGCAAACGTCTCTCTGTGGAAAACCTAGTTGACGTTTGTGCCAATTCAGCGGTAAAGATTGGGTTTTCTGGGGGTGGGGAAGCAGTGGGACAATCAGAAGTCTGCAGGAGCCCTCGGTGTTTGCCCCTGCAGCCTCTTATCCCTCACCAGGCCCACTTCAATGTACCAGGATGACACCCTCTTATATGGAGGAGCTACAACAGCATATTGTGTGGGATGCATCTAACCAGCCCCAACAGCGGAAGCCCTGCACAAGGACTTCCATGTAAACAATGGGGCTTCCCCCCATCTCCTTTCCCCACACCCCCATGACCCCCCCCATTTGCTCTAGTAGCATTGGGGGTGGGAATAAGAACAGTGTGTGAGGGGTGGAGAGAAGGGGGCATGATTCAACTCAGCAAACAAGAATGCTTGTGTAGATGGCTTGTTTGTTGCGGTTTGATGGTCTGGTGCGATGGTCTGGTTACAGAACTGATTGTGGAAACTATTGAGCCATCTCTCTATTAGCTGCGGCCGGCAAAACTCTTGCAAGGATCTTAGCAAACCGTCTGGTAACAATATCCGAGGTGACCCTTCCTGAATCCCCAAATGGTTTTTGGCCTTCTAGGGGGACAGTGGACATGATTTTCACCACTCGACAGCTTCAAGAAAAATGCAGAGAGCAAAACCAACCCCTGTATATGGCGTTTATTGACCTGACTAAGGCGGCGCTGTGGTTAAACCACTGAGCCTAGGGCTTGCTGATCAGAAGGTCGGCGGTTCGAATCCCTGTGACGGGGTGAGCTCCCGTTGCTTGGTCCCAGCTCCTGCCAACCTAGCAGTTCGAAAGCACGTCAAAATGCAAGTAGATAAATAGGTACCGCTCTGGCAGGAAGGTAAACAGTGTTTCCATGTGCTGCTCTGGTTTGCCAGAAGTGGCTTTGTCATGCTGGCCACATGACCTGGAAGCTATACAGCGGCTCCCTCAGCCAATAATGTGAGATGAGCGCGCAACCCCAGAGTCGGTCACGACTGGACCTAATGGTCAGGGGTCCCTTTACCCTTTACTTTAAGGCTTTCAACACTGTAAATCGTAATGCCCTGTGGACTGTCCTTCTGAAAATTGGCTGCCCAGATAAATTTGTAAACATCATTCAGCTCCTCCATGATAATATGACAGCAACAATCGCAGATACCAATGGCTCTCAAAGTGAACCATTCACAGTGGGATCAGGTGTTAAACAGGGTTGTTTTATTGCCCCAACTCTATTCATTATTTTCATTGGCATGATCCTACACTTTGTCGACGTGAAACTCCCCACCGGAATAGAAACCGTATATTGAACAGATGGAAAGCTCTTCAATCTGAGCAGGCAAAAAGCAAAACATAAGGTTACCGTAACTTCCGTCATAGAGGTTCAGTAGTGTGCGCACACTCAGAGGATGACCTCCAAACCATCCTAAATATCTTTGCAGAAGCTTACAAAAAGCTTGGCCTATCACTCAACATTTAAAAGACCAAAGTGCTGCACCAACAAGTACAAAATAACCCCTCTCTCTGCAGCACCACAAATCCAACTCAATGGTGTAACGTTGGAAAACGTTGATCACTTCTCCTACCTAGGCAGTTATCTTTCCACAAAGGCCAACATTGATGCCAAAATCCAGTGTCGCCTGAGCTCTGCGAGTGCGGCTTTCTCCCGATTGAAGTGCAGAGTGTTTGAGAACAGAGACATTCGCAGGGAAACCAAAATGCTTGTTTACAAAGCTATTGTACTACCAACCTTACTACAGTATATGCTTGTGAAGCATGGACCACTTATTATCACTTATTTTTACCAAAATAAAAACTTAGTTGGTCTTTAAGGTGCTACTGAAGGAATTTTTTTATTTTGTTTTGACTCAGACCAACACGGCTACCTACCTGTAACATGGACCACTTATAAACGCCATCTCCAACTCCTTGAAAGATTCCATCAACGGTGTCTCTGAACAATTTTACACATCACTTGGGAAGACAGGCGAACTAATATCAGTGTACTGGAAGAAGCAAAGATCACCAGTGTTGAAGCAAGGATTCTTCAACATCAACTTCGTTGACTGGTCATGTTGTGCGGATGCCTGATGATCGTCTTCCAAAGCAACTACTCTATTCCGAAATTAAAAATGGAAAGCATAATGCTGGTGGTCAACAAAAGAGGTTTAAAGACTGTCTCAAGGCAAATCTTTAAAAATGTAGTATAAACACTGACAACTGGGAAACACTGGCCTGCTAGCGCTCCAGTTGGAGAACAGCATTTACCAAAGGTGTCGTGGACTTTGAAGACGCTCGAACTCAGGACGCAAGGGAGAAACGTGCTAAGAGGAAAGCGCGCTTGCCAAATCCACACCGTGATCAACTCCCACCCGGGAACCAATGTCCCCACTGTGGAAGGACGTGTGGATCCAGAACTGGCCTCCACAGTCACTTACGGACCCATTGTTAAAACCGTGTTTATGGAAGACAACCTTACTCGGATACGAGCGATTGCCAAAGAAGAAGAAGAAGCGATGGTTAGAGTGTTGGTCTTAGGACCTGGGAGACCAGGGTTCGAATCTCCGCTCAGCCACGGAGCTTGCTGTGTGACCTTGGGCCGGTTGCTGCCCAACTATGTTGTTGTGAGGAGGGGGAGAACCATGGATATGGCACCTTGAGCTCCTGGGAAGAAAATGTGGGATAGAAACGCCATTAAATAAATAAATGACCCCACAAATGGGTCTGCTTCTGCCTCTGGTCCCAACCCCTATTGGCATGCGTCCCTCAGAAAGTTCGCTATGGGACAATGTGGCCCTCGGGTGAAGAAAGTTCCCCAGCTCCTGCCCTAGATGTTTCTGTAGACGTGGGGAGTGCAGGGAGGTTAATAATTAGAGAACAAGAAGATCCTTCTTTGGCCCTTTGGCTTTTGCCCTTTTCCTCGAATTCACAAATCCTGGCAGAGTTTCCTGTCAGTTGTTGCCGAAAGAAGACTTTGCTGCCCCTGGCTGTTCTGCCAAGCCTCTCCGTTTGGCCCGCAGGAGGCATTTGTAAGTAAATGAAGAAGCGCCTTCCGACGGCGTGAAATTAGTAACCCTCCATTAGCTCCAGAAATAAGTCTGCGATTCATGAGGGTCATTGCACCGCCATTTATCAAAATGAGCTTTTCCTCGAATTAGCTCCCCTGCGCCTCCTTGACAATTGGAACTCTCCTAAATATCGAAATAAATTCAGTAGCCACTCAGATCTCGGCATTCTTAATGCATCCTTCGGAACCCGCTGGCTGGTTTGAAACGCTCTTCCTCCCTCCCCCCTCCCCCCGCCGCAACACCCCTGTCCTCCTTATTCTTAACTAAATGCCTATTATATTAATGTTTAAAATCCATTTAAGTTCATCAGGGGTGGCTTTGCCAAAGGACCATGACTTTGCTTGGTGTAATTAGATGATGCATTGCCCCCTAGTGGTGGCTCACGCTTGCAGGAGAAGCTGTGACTTAAATTGGATGATCCTTTGGTGGGGGAAGACTGATTGCAAAACAGAAGGGGAATTACGATTGCTGGTGGGGAGCTGTGAGATAGAGAGACGGAGATGTATATATACCTGCAAGTTCAATGTAAACATGCCCAGGCTAAGTAGCAGCTGTTTCTTGTAGAAGGAGAAGCAGATTAAGGCCAGCCAGTAGAATAGCATCATTCAACAGGGATGACTGAGGCCCCTGACTTGGCAGGAAATCGAGGAGCACTTTGAACTGTGATTATTATTATTAATAATCCTGCTTGGACTACTCCCGCTTGGACTACTGCAATGCGCTCTACGTGGGGCTACCTTTGAAGGTGACTTGGAAACTACAACTAACCCAGAATGCGGCAGCTAGACTGGTGACTGGGAGCGGCTGCCGAGACCACATAACACCTGTCTTGAAAGATCTACATTGGCTCCCAGTACGTTTCCGAGCACAATTCAAAGTGTTGGTGCTGACCTTTAAAGCCCTAAATGGCCTCGGTCCAGTATACCTGAAGGAGCGTCTCCACCTCCATCATTCTGCCCGGACACTGAGGTCCAGCACCCAGGGCCTTCTGGCGGTTCCCTCGTTGCGAGAAGCCAAGTTGCAGGGAACTAGGCAGAGGGCCTTCTCGGTGGTGGCGCCTGCCCTGTGGAACACCCTCCCATCATATGTCAAAGAGAAAAACAGCTACCAGATTTTTAGAAGACATCTGAAGGCAGCCCTGTTCAGGGAGGCTTTTAATGTTTATTAGATTACTGTGTTTTATTTTTCTGTTGGAAGCTGCCCAGAGTGGCTGGGGAAACCCAGCCAGATGGGTGGGGTATAAATAATATATTATTATTATACCCCACCCATCTGGCTGGGTATACCTAGCTACTCTGGGGTTAATTAAAAAGAATATTAAAAATAGAATCAAACATTGCAAACTTTTCTAAACAGGGCTGCCTTCAGGTGTCTTCTAAAAGGAAACGATGCCTTATGAGGAACGGCTTAGGGAGCTGGGCATGTTTAGCCTGGAGAAGAGAAGGTTAAGGGGTGATATGATAGCCATGTTCAAATATATAAAAGGATGCCATATAGAAGAGGGAGAAAGGTTGTTTTCTGCTGCTCCAGAGAAGCGGACACGGAGCAATGGATTCAAACTACAAGAAAGAAGATTCCACCTCAACATTAGGAAGAACTTCCTGACAGCAAGAGTTGTTCGGCAGTGGAATTTGCTGTCAAGGAGTGTGGTGGAGTCTCCTCCTTTGGAGGTCTTTAAGCAGAGGCTTGATAGCCATATGTCAAGAATGCTTTGATGGTGTTTCCTGCTTGGACTGTATGGCCCTTGTGGTCTCTTCCAACTCTATGATTCTATGATTCTACAAGTCAGATAGTTGTTTATTTCCTTGACATCTGATAGGAGGGCATTCCATAGGGCGTGTACCGCTACCGAGAAGGCCCATTGCATCCCAGTTTGGTTTCCTGGAGATCCCCAAAGCACAGCACAGACCTAGACGTGTCTTTGTCTCCCCAGCTTCCAGCATCGGTCAAACTCACACTCCCAACTCTCCCTGTTGTCCTCTTGTTCTTCATCCAAGGATGTCGTGGTGTTTCCTTTTGTTTCTATGGCCAAAGAGCTCACTCTTTGACCAAAGGAAGCTTCCTCTGATAGATTCTAGGCTCACATATGCAGGATCACGGGTTTGGAAGAGGCTAGTGGGTGTCGTTTGGATTGATGAGCCAAACCAAGAATAACACTGGCAATGGGTTCTGTGAATGTTCCATCAGCAGAAGGATTTCTGCTTCTGCAACAGAATATTCTGCTTTCCTCCCATAGATTGGTTCAAAGGGTTCCCCTAATCCTCTGGAGCAGAGTTGGGGGGGGGAGGGAAAGTCCCTTGGCCCAAGTGGAAATTCTTGCACTGATAGGATGTGGCAGTGGAATATCACCCAATATTCAACTAGATGGTCACAGAATCGTGGAATTGTAGAGTTTCAAGGGGCCACGAGAGTCATCTAGACCAAACTCCTGCAATGCAGGAATCTTTTGCCTAGGGTCCCATCCATATTGGCCCCACACACCAGAAACAAAACAATACAGAGAAAGAAAATAAAACAGGCACCTTTTATCCTATGTGGTGGAAATGTAAGGTAATAAAAGAATTTTTTGAAATGATATATAATGAATCGAAAAAAATGTTAAAAATAACCTTTTCTTTAAAACCCAGAAGCCTTCCTTTTAGGGATTTTAGGTGCCGAAATCCCAAGGGAGCAGAAAAGTCTATTCATGTATGCAACCACGGCTGCGCGGATGTTATTGGCCCAGAGGTGGAAAGAAGATAAACCAGAGAAGAATGGCAGGTCAAGTTGGTGGATGATGCTGAAATGGCCAAAATGACAGGAAGAATCAGAAATTAGGAAGAGCAAAATTTTAATAAGGAATGCGGAAAATTTCTAACTTATCTTAAAACCATTGTAAACAGTTAAAATCATTAGTAGGATTGGAATATCACCTGTAGTCTAATGCTGAATTTTGGACACAATGGAGAGGTTAGGAATTGCAGAGCATTTACATCTTATGAGGGTCTGGCTTCCCCATTAAGGGCAGTGTTGGATTCATAGGACAGCAAAGAGCTGTCCTTTGTGTCTCTTTGTTCCAGCCTATCACAGAATTGTAGAGTTGGAAGGGACCCAAAGGGTCATCTAGTCCAACCCCCTGCAAGGCGAGGCATCTCAGCTAAAGCGTCCATGACAGATGGCTGTCCAACCTCTGCTTAAAAACCTCCAAGGATGGAGCGTCTATAACTTCCCGAGGGACACCATTCCACTGTCAAACAGCTCTTACTGTCAGAAAGTTCCCCCCTATGTTCTTGTAACTTGAAGCCATTCATTCGAGTCTTAACCCTCCAGAGCAGGAGAAAACACGCTTCCTCCATCTTCCATCTGGATGTTTATTGTTTGTTTACAGATACTGTTGTTGCCTTGGTGATATTATTCTGTGTCGATTGCAGTAGTCATTGCATCTCCACCCTGTTCATTGTTTTATTGCCATCTTCCATGTGACAGCTCTTGAGATATTTGAAGATGGCTATCATATCTCCTCTCAGTCTCCTCTTTTCCAGGCTAAACATACCCAGCTCCTTCAACTGTTCCTCATCAGGCTTGGTTTCCAGAGCCTTGAACATCTTGGTTGCCCTCCTCTGCCCATGTTCCAACATCCTTCCTAAATTGTGCTGCCCAGAATTAGACACAATATCCCAGGTCACTGGTCTCATCACCTCCTGGCAAATAGAAGGGGAAGAAATGGAGGCAGTGAGAGATTTTACTTTCTTGGGCTCCTTGATCACTGCAGATGGTGACAGCAGTCACGAAATTAAAAGACGCCTGCTTCTTGGGAGAAAAGCAATGACAAACCTAGACAGCATCTTAAAAAGCAGAGACATCACCTTGCCAACAAAGGTCCGTATAGTTAAAGCTATGGTTTTCCCAATAGTGATGTATGGAAGTGAGAGCTGGACCATAAAGAAGGGTGATCGCCGAAGAATTGATGCTTTTGAATTATGGTGCTGGAGGAGACTCTTGAGAGTCCCATGGACTGCAAGAAGATCAAACCTATCCATTCTGAAGGAAATCTGCCCTGAGTGCTCACTGGAAGGACAGATCGTGAAGCTGAGGCTCCAATACTTTGGCCACCTCATGAGAAGAGAAGAATCCTTGGAAAAGACCCTGATGTTGGGAAAGATGGAGGGCACAAGGAGAAGGGGACGACAGAGGATGAGATGGCTGGATAGTGTTCTCGAAGCTACGAACATGAGTTTGACCAAACTGCAGGAGGCAGTGGAAGACAGGAGTGCCTGGCGTGCTTCGTGACATGGGGTCACGAAGAGTCGGACACGACTAAACGACTAAACAATGGCCCATCCAGCGAGCTCTGCAGAGCAGGCTTGTCTTGCCAGCATAACTAAACCCAGGGGGTTTCCTCTTTTGGCAAAGTTTAATCAAACCTTGATCAATTCTAACTTTTACTAAATCATAACACTTTGGTGACAAACACATTTAATTAATACAATAATAACTTACATGGCTTTGAAAGACAGATTCATGGAGGAGAGAGCTATCAATGGCTACTAGTTGCTGGAAACCACAGGAAGGGAGAGGTGTCTTGTGTTTGAATCCTGCTTGCAGTTTTCCCACAGGGATCTGGTCAGCCACTGTGAGAACAGGATGCTGGACAAGATGGGCCACTGCCCTGATTCAGCAAGGGGTTGGTCAATATTGTGTGGCAGGCTCAGTTCTCACAAGGCTGCTTTCAGAGCCTCACAATTGTCTGCACATAATTCAGGAATTTTTGGCCGGGTGGGGAGGCATTGCTTGAAGAGGCATCACTCCCTTTTTGCCATAGGTGGCCTGCCACCGACTTAAGCTCCATTCGGAACTCCTGAATAGAGCTAAAGAAACAGACATTCGTCTTATCCAACTGTTTGAGTCTCTCTACAAATATTCACATGGAATAAAGGAACCCAGGTAGGACGGGTTAAACCACAGAGCCTAGGGCTTGCTGAAAAGAAGGTTGGCGGTTTGAATCCCCGCAACAGGGTGAGCTCCCGTTGCTCAGTCCCGGCTCCTGCCAACCCAGCAGTTCGAAAGCACATTGAAGTGCAAGTAGATAAATAGGTACCGCTCCAAGCGGGAAGGTAAACGGCGTTTCCATGTGCTGCTCTGGTTCGGCAGAAGCGTCTTTGTCATGCTGGCCACATGACCTGGAAGCTGTACACTGGCTCCCTCGGCCAATAATGCGAGATGAGCGCCATAACCCCAGAGTCGGTCACGACTGGACCTAAAGGTTTGCCGTGGACGGACGCCGGAATGGACGCTAGACGAGGTGGAACGGTATTACTGTATTCTCTGTTTCTCTGAACGATCTTTCTGAAAGTGTGGTGTTGTGAGATTCTTAAAACTTTGTGCGCCACCTTGTGCCCAACTTCTCTCACTATCCATACATTTTCCTTTGTTCGCCTTTTGGCCAGAAGATGGCAGCAATACTTTATTTTTCCCTTCATGGCCAATTCATTCCGGACTTGGTTTGTCTGTTCCAGTTTAGGCTGCCGCTGGGGAATTGCTTGTTCGGATGTTCTCTCTCCATCCACATGGAGAACCAGCATACTTGGGAGAAGAGCCATGCCAGATATTTCATGCCTGACATACTAGCTTTCCTTGTGCATGGTGTGTGTGTGTGGTTGTGGGGCTTTCTTATATATAAAAAATAAGGGGACATTTTAAACATTCAGAATGTGTGAAGTGTAAAGTGCGGTGTAGTGGTTGAAAGTGGCAGACTAGGACGTGGGGTTCAAATCCCCATTCAGCCATGAAACTCTCTGGGTGACCTTACAGGGTTGTTGTGGAATTAAATGAGGAGGTGAAGAACCATCTACTTCACCTTGAGCTCCTTGGCAAGAAGTTGGGATATAAATGCAATAAATAAATTAGTAAGTCCAGGAGCTCCCCAAGACAGTAGCTAAATTCCTCTATTTGATCTTTTGCCGCCGAAGTACATTGGAGGACCCTGCCCTTGTTGGAGACCCACAGAGGTGAAATAGATTGCTGGCCCCTCTTCCCTTTGGCAAGAGACTGTACTGATGATATGGCGATGAGATCGTACTGGCCTATTTACTTTGAACGTTTGTAAGTGATGCCAATAAAGGTTTCCAGCCTTTACTACTTTTAGCACACCTGAATTAGTAATATGGACTAGTACTAAACGAGGCTAAGGCATATTTTGCAGGAGGCACTACAACACATCCTGGGAAATTTAGGTTTTGCAAGGTTAAAGTGTATTAAAGTGCTCTACAGCCCTAGTACAAGAATCCCGCTTTTTAAAAGGAACGGAAACGCATTGAAAAGTGTGGGATGAACAAAACGACTAACAGGAAGACGCATAAACACCCTGCAAACGAATCAGAGCAAATGCTCAGTAAAGACCGGATATAATCCAACTTCCTCTTAAGCTTCGTGCAACCAAATCGGGATGAACGATCAATGAATAGGCAATCTGGAGGCGCTCCCACCCCTTCCCAAAGGATCGTTGCTATTTGTGAGCGACACTTTGCGCTAAGCGCATGAAATCCAGTGAGAGAGCACTGGACGTTTTCCAGCAAGTGCTGCCGGCATGCTCTAAGTTAGTCTTTATCTGCTTCTCCTCCTGCCAACCTTTAGCACCGTCCCCTGGCTGTCCCTAGGTGCTTTTCGCTTGCTATGAAAGTCGCCTTTGCCTGGCTGACAGCAGAACTGGGATGCCTGACATGGGAGGTGGGACTCAGTGGAGATCTCTCACCTCCTCTGGCAGTGCTTGAGCTTTGAGACACCCAGCAGAGTTCTTGGGCAGTAGATGCAGGGCAGACAAACGGGGCGTCCTCCTTGCAGGGCACGCCATTGGTTCCTGGGACTCAATTGGGGTAATGGCCACAAGGACTCATCTAGCCCAGAATCCTGTTCTCACAGTGGCCAACTGCAAGCAAGTCCCAAGTCCACTCCTGCAGTTCCCAACAACTGGTATTGAGCCACTGAAAACCTTCTCCTCCATGAATTTGCCCAGTTCTCTTCTAAAGCCATCCAGGTTGGTGGCCATCACTGGAACTATGAGCCAATCTTCCAACATTTGGCTCCATAGGACTGTTAAGAATAATTATTTGCTTGATACTGAAATGGCGAATGCCTAAATGTGTATTGGTAACTCAGGGGGAATTCCACTGCAGTGTTCTAAGGGATTCTGAGCTGATAATTAACTATTGCTGTTTTCTGCTAGCTAACACAGGAGTGTTTAACCTTATATCACATGAGAGGTATTGAATCGCAAAATCTCCACCTTAGTGGCCAGAGTGTCCTTTGTTCTCTGTGAGAGTAAGGATGCAAATGAAGCTTTCCAAGAGCGCACAGCCCCAGGCAGGATGCAGCCTGTGGGGAGAGACAGACCTCTGCTTCTAGGTCTGTTTGGAGTATTTCATATTTTGTAAGACGCTGAGCCTGTGCCTTGGACTGGCATGTGTCTTATGGAACTGTTTGGATGTAACATTTGATGCTTTTGTTTTGAAGAAAGTTATGCAAGCAGAGTTTTAATTCAACAATGTTTCGTTTCCAAAAAGGAGTCAAGTTTTCATGCATCCACTCGCTTTAAACTGCGCAATATTCATATCCCTAAGTTCTAAAGTTAGGAGATAGGGAGAAAAACCACTCTCTGTCCTCTTTCTCCACATTATACATAATTTGATGCACCCTCTTTCATGTCGCCTCTTAACTTGGCTTTTCTCTAAAGAGCCCCCGATACAGCAACCTCTCCTCATAGGGAAGAGACTGCATTCCCTGGATCAATTTGGCAGCCCTTTGCAACACAAGGCGCTCCTGCGAAGGGTGGGCAATTCCCTCACAAACCCTTTCAGCGGGAAACATGAGCTATTTCAGCAGAGGCCAGACAGATATCTGCCAGGGATGCTACAGTTGCACCCTGAGTCACAGGAGGCTCCGTTCGACGACCTCCCAGCTCCCCGTCAAGCGCTATGATTTTTATGAATCCTGTTTAATCCGGGGGTGGGTAGGTGGGAATATCCCTTTGCTCTCAGCTGTTTGGAAAACACCGGGCTAACCAATATGCCTCATGAGAAGAGAAGACTCCCTGGAAAAGACCCTGATGTTGGGAAAGATGGAGGGCACAAGGAGAAGGGGACGACAGAGGACGAGGTGGTTGGACAGTGTTCTCGAAGCTACAAACATGAGTTTGACCAAACTGCGGGCGGCAGTGCAAGACAGGAGTGCCTGGCATGCTCTGGTCCAGGGGGTCACGAAGAGTCAGACACGACTAAACGACTAAACAACAACAACAATTCAAAGGTTAGATGCGGGGAAATGCAAAAATTTAAAGTAAAGGTCACTCAGGAAGAGCAGAAGCTTTCCACGGCAGGGGCGGATTGGACAAAGACGCCTTGCAGACTTCAGGCATGGGGAGGAAGGTGGGGGGAAGGAGAAAAAATGTTTGCAGGGGTAAAGATAGACCTGGGATCTGAAACAGGAGGTGGGGGTGGGCTATGGAAGAGCAGGAAATTTGGTCTGGGTGGGAGATTCTCCTTCCTCTCATTGTCTCTCCCTCCTCCCTGGCAGGCCTCTCATGCGTCACGCTTGCCCTCTAAAAAAATAACCTTCTATCCGAGGTCATTTCCTTCCTCCGTTGCAATCAGCAGATACCGAAGCGGTGGCAGCAAGGCACGGAGGAGGGGCAGCCCCCAGGTGCGTAAAGGTTGCAGGCGGAGAGAGGCACCCGCAGCGATCAAAACAGACAGCCCCAGGCCCACCCAGGCCTTGGGTGGTCTCGAGAAAAGCCCTGCTTGTTTAAGGGATCTGGCTACCGGGAGCCTGTCAGGGTACGTTTTTTTCCACTAGTGTTTGCTGAGAGAAAGGCTGTTTTGATGGGATTTCCAGATTAGCTAGGAACAGGTGTTGGCAGGAAGCGGCCTCCCGAGGAAAGCCTTTGAGGAAGTTTTCAGGACCTGTCTTCTTGACCTATTTTTGAGGCACGGCATTTCTTTCTCAAGAATGGTCGGAGCCCACAGAAGACGTGCTTGCAGTTCCCTGAGCCTCATAGCTCAAAAACTACCGTCTTCCCTCAGCCAATCTCTGCTCTCTCCCCCACCCCACCCCCCAAAAAAGCTGAATTGAAAATATGTTGTGTTTTACTGCAGCCGGTTACTGCTGTTGGTAACTTTAGAATTCTATTTTAGAGGATTTGTCACAGTACTGCACACCATCACGCGAAAGGCAGGATATGAATCCCATAAATAAAAATAAAATAAAAAATAAATAAAAAATACACAATTGGTTGGCATTCACTGGCTTTTCCATCCAGATCCTTTAATGTTCAAAAGCTATAGGCTCCTTGGCATCTCTTAATTTATTTTTCTTCCATATTGATCTTTGTGGCCACATAAGGTGCTGTAGCTCTCCAACAATTTTGACTTCACCCCCAAAGGGACACTCCTCCATTGTCTCACACAAAAGATGGACGCCATAGACAAAACTGTCAAATGATAAATATCATTGCACGTCACACCGATCTGCCCTGCCAAATACTATTTACCATTGCATGTCAATTATCAAATGCACTCAGATACCATTGCATGTCATCCCTCAAATATGCAGGTACTGATATAATAAATGTAAAATCATTTATGAAATCACTCTGAGCTGCAGGGTCTCACTCTATGCATTTAATTGTTATATGGAATTCCATGCCACGGCCACTGATTTAGATGGCTTTGAAAGGGGATTAGTCAAATTTGTAAAGGATATGGCAAATAGCCAGGATGGCTAGGTGGAAATTCCTGATTCAGAATATTGTGTCATATCCTGCTTGTAGACTTTCTAAAAAGCTTCTGACTGGGTTATTTGACATTGCACTGGGAACTTGGATGTTGAATTTGATAGGCCTTTGGGTCTGATCCAGCATGGCGTTTCTTAACATGCCATTGCACGACAAGCTCTCAAACACGGTGAAATATCAAACGGTTAAATCAAATATCCCAGTGATAAAAATGTAGATAGCTTAATAACTGCTGGCCGTACAGCAATTCTTTGATTTGTTTTTCTTTTGAAACCCTAAGAACGTTGCTCTAAAATGTTCTGTTTTCTGACACTTTAATCCAGGCATCCCCAAACTTCGGCCCTCCAAATGTTTTGGACTACAATTCCCATCTTCCCCAACCATTGGTCCTGTTAGCTAGGGGTCATGGGAGTTGTAGGCCAAAACATCCGGAGGGCCGCAGTTTGGGGATGCCTGCTTTAATCTATA
Organism: Zootoca vivipara; assembly: GCF_963506605.1. NCBI lineage: Eukaryota > Metazoa > Chordata > Lepidosauria > Squamata > Lacertidae > Zootoca > Zootoca vivipara. Next base: position 6,386,330 of record NC_083276.1, read on the forward strand.
AAGCATTACCTCTTGCTCTGATGCAATGTCGTCTAATGTCAAAGTGTGAGACGGCAGGAAATCACACCATTCAAAGTTGGAGTTAACTCTTGATTAGCAAAAACACTGTCTTCACCTGCTAGAGTGTCAGACCTAATGGGCACAGCAGCTCATCTCCGGTAGGTTTTGCCCCATGAAGCAGTTGCCAAGACTGAAAGTCCCCGGCTTTCCACAGCTGTATATGTCTCCTTCTTTCCCCATCCCCGTCCCCCAAGCAATCGGAGACTGTACTGCGTGAAGCCAACCTCTTCTCCTCCCTCTTCATGCCTCTTCTGGTTCTGGGAGACAAGGGGGAGGGAAAGCTTATCACAACAGGAGGGGGATGCACCCATGACTCTTCACCAGCCTGACTCAGCTCTGCCTCTTGGCTTCCCTCCTCCCACTTGCCTGCTTCAGCTTCTGATTCTTGACTGCTCTCTGTCACAGACTCTCCCAGCTCACTAAGCCCTGTTGCCGCTTCACTTCCAACACATCCTCTTCCCAGTCTTCCCCCTCTTCTCCCTCTGACAACTCACTGTTGTCCCACTACCACTCACTGGGCTCTGCACCTTCTTTCCCTGGTGGTTTCCCAGCTGGTTCCTCCCACCATTCCTCTGCATCCAACCAGTCCATGACATCTAACCTGCCTGCGAACATCACCAGAAACTCCAGCAGCAGCTGCAATGTACAAGGCCTTCTGCTTGCACAATGGGGCTTCCCCTCTTGCTGTCCTCCACCCCAAATTACCTTTAGGGGCATGTCAGGAGAACCCCTGAGACAGCGTTCAGAGAGACAAGAAAGGGAATCATTCTGTCTGGCAAGCGAAACACTTGCACTAACAAAACATTCTTCATAGCATGACGTTGAATTCCACCCGTTGTCTGGATGTTCTCCAACTAGGGATGGAGGAGAGAACCAACTCAATTCACATTTACAGGTGAAGCGACCAGATCCACACTTTCTGGAATAATTCATTAGTGGAAGCACATAGAGTTTCCAAAATCCACATTTCTCTGAATTTTGCATTGTAGCTCTCCTCCCTGAATTATGTTTATAAAATGCCCACATTTTTTGGATTGGGAGGGGAGAAGTGTGTAGAATGGTGAAAAGAACATGCAACAACAACAAAAAAAATGCATTACATGGAGGGAAGCTGCTTGCCCAAATGTGCATGTTAGGCAAAATCACTTACAAAAAATTGTAGGGTAGGAGACTAAATGCTAAAATGCTTGTGAATTTTCATGTGGGCTTTTCTAAAGTAATAAAAACAAAATTGCAAAATGACACTGAATTGTGGAGAACCGAACTTAAAGCTGGAAATGGAGAGAAACCAAAATGGAACAATTTGCCCCCCGCCCCTCACCTCCTCTCTACGCCCAGAAAACGGCTTCCTGCCATGTTTTCACAACAGCCTTCAGTGTTTCTCTCCTGCCGCTCCAGCAATCCTGCTACTGCACACAGTTCAGGAAATTACTGCCAGGCAAGTGCCAGGGGACTTGATAGCAATTTGACCGTTGAAGACTGTGGCCATTCTACAAATCTATTGTGACACCAACACTTCCTTTTTCTCTTTGCTGCTCTCCTTTTATTTCTTTACTCTGCCGCTGCCCCCCCCCCACCTTGCTGGAGTTTCTAGGCTTGCTTCCAAGGCCAGATTAAAGAGAAACGAGAGAGAGAGAGAGAGAGAGAGAGAGAGAGAGAGAGAGAGAGAGAGAGAGAGAGAGAGAGAGAGAGCGCACTCAGAAATTAAGCAGCTGGCTCTACTTCAAATCGAATTGATCAATATTATGATTTTGCAATCAGATGACATGCTTCTTGCTGGGAGGGGGATTGGGGGGGCCCCTCAGCGAAATCAAAACAGCTCCTGGCAGACGGCAGCAAAATTGCTGGCATATTTCAGGCATAATGATCTTCGGTGCAAACCACCACCTCCTTTCCCTGAAGTGCTGTCGCTGGCAGGAAGGAGGGGAGGGAAATTATGGCACAAGCCTCTGGTTTTTCATCTCGTGGGGCTCCGCCAGCATTAAATGAGCAGCCCTCGCTGCCATTTGGCTGCCCGCAGGGGAGGCAGGTAGATCCGAACGGAGGAAACTCTGCCTTGCCAGCTTCCTCCATCTCCAGGATTAATAACAAGGCGTTTATTGGAACAGAGAAAAACCCAACAGGCAACAAACAAGCAGTGGGGCTGCAGAATTGCAGGAACAGACCTGGATATTGTTATGAGGCTTCTGCAGGCAGTCAATAGCAAGGTTAATTTAACATGTCAACAGTGGGGGGTGGGGGTGGAAAACCAGGGGACTGTGGCCCCCAAGACACCCCCCAATGACATTAAAATATTTACTGCCCTTGCAGATCCCCCGCTGTGATCCCATGATGCCCAAAGCTTTTTTGCTGGTCCCCCGAAATCCCCACCACATTTTCTTCTTTAGGGTACGCTTGTTCTCCAGGTTCACCCCATGCTTTTTCTGTGTCTCTCTCGCTGCAGTTGGATGGTAGTCATTCGCAGGGTCCCAATCCCCAGCCCCACCCTCAATATTATGTCCCCTGATGACCTCGGCCTCCACACAAGGGAAGAGAAAGTCTGTAGCAGGGAGCTGGTTCTATGGCATTTCACACCCTAAACAAACAGAGTCCAGAATTGCACTGTGTGTGTGTGTGTGTGTGTGTGTGTGTGTGTGTGTGTGTGTGTCTGCAGGCTCACCAAGGCAGGCTTTCCCCTCCAACATGTGGGCATGGTCAAGTAAGTTGAAACCAATCTAACCTCCTTGAGGCTTGGGACCTCCAAAGTGTTGTTATTTGTGGACCTTAAGGTCCTCCGTGGGGCATACCAGGCAAGGCGGTCCCGTAGGTACGAGGATCCTAAGCCACATAGGGCTTTAAAGGTCAAAACCAGCACCTTAAACCTGACCCTGTACGCCACTGGGAGCCAGTGCAGCTGGTAAAACACTGGGTGAATATTGTCCCATGGCAAGGACCCCGTAAAGAGCCTCGCCGCGGCATTCTGCACCCGCTGGAGTTTCTGGGTCAGCTTTAAGGGCAGCCCTGTGTAGAGCGAGTTACAATAATCAAGCCTGGAGGTGACCGTTGCATGGATCACTGTGGCCAGATCAGGGCGAGAGAGGTAAGGGACCAATGGCTTGATACAGCAGAGATGGAAAAATGCCACTTTTGCTGTGGCTACAACCTCATAGAATGGTGAAACGAAACAAAACATGACTACAGTCAATACAACATTTTATTTTAGACACCTATGGGACTAAAAGAGAGTCCCATGGACTGCAAGAAGATCAAACCTGTCCATTCTGAAGTAAATCAGCCCTGAGTGCTCACTGGAAGCACAGATCCTGAAGCTGAGGCTCCAATACTTTGGCCACCTCATGAGAAGAGAAGAATCATAGAATCATAGAGTTGGAAGAGACCACAAGGGCCATCCAGTCCAACCCCCTGCCAAGCAGGAAACACCATCAAAACATTCTTGGCATATGCCTGTCAAGCCTCTGCTTAAAGACCTCCAAAGAAGGAGACTCCACCACACTCCTCGGTAGCAAATTCCACTGCCAAACAGCTCTTACTGTCAGGAAGTTCTTCCTAATGTTTAGGTGGAATCTTATTTCTTGTAGCTTGAAGAAAAGACCCTGATGTTGGGAAAGATGGAGGGCACAAGGAGAAGGGGACGACAAAGGATGAGATGGTTGGACAGTGTTCTCGAAGCTACTACCAACATGAGGTTAACCAAGCTGCGGGAGGCAGTGGAAGACAGGAGTGTCTTGCATGCTCTGGTCCATGGGGTCACGAAGAGTCGGACACAACTAAACGACTAAACAACAACAACATGAGACTAAATACTACATGAAGCACTTTTTACAAAATACTATTTTTTTCTGGTTTTTCTAGCAACATACATACAGTTTCGTCATATGGAAGCTTCCTTGCAATGTCATTTTCTAGAGACAATAAGCTTAAAGAATTTAAGCACTCTTCAGTCATGGTAGACTGAAATTTGTTATTTATAAAGGATAGCTTTTAAAAATCAATTTCTGCTTCATAGCTCATGATACGCAATGTCAAGTACGGCTTAAGTGCAGTAGTAATATTGGGGAACACTTCAATTAGGTTTTGGTCACAAATAAGCTGCAGAACTTTTGTGCATTGCATTTTAGATGGAGTGTTTTCCTCTGGGATTTCCCAAAGTGCAAATATTCTTTGAACTGATAACACTCATTTACTGATTTGAGGTTAATATTGTCTTTGTAATGTGATATTATCAGTTTAATCCTGTCCTCATTAATTTCAGAATTGTTCACCAGTTCTGGAAGAAATTTGAAGCTTTTCATAACCTGCTCATATGGGTCAATCCTTTTGCTCATCTGGATTGCCAAGCAGTCACCGAGCTGATATAAATTTGTCAGCTCCTTTCAAAAAGGCAATACCACTTGTTGCATCTGAAAATTTATTCGTAACAATGTGTTTGGAAGCACCAGAATAACTTTGGGTGGTATCTTCACACTAACCTTTAGTTTCTGATTCACAGTGTGCAATCCTATTGGCTGAATTTTCTCCGAGTTCTTTAACGAATGAAAGTAGATAGCAGGAGACAAACTTTAAATACCAGGGGTTTGGAGTTTTCTACTCCCCCCCCCAAAAAAATGCTCTAGCACTTCTTCCCAAACGACTTTTTTTTAAAAAAGCACATTCCATCTTTGCCAACTTGTGATATAAACTCCTTGCATTTGGTTTACATTCAGGCTTCTCTTCTGAGTCTTCAAAAATATGAGAGTTGTGTAATTAAAATTGGATCTACAGTACTAGAGCTAAAAATTTAAAACTTCTGGGGCCCCTCTGGGATTAAGGATCCTGAATTTTAAGTTTCATTAGTTTCATAGTAGATCTGCCCCTAACTGGGGCTTATGACAAACTGGTGCGTGAGGAAAGGGTTAAGCCACTCCCCTGCCAATCGAAGGATCTCTGATGAAGAGTGTATCCTTTTCACAGGAGAGGCAGCGGGTTTTGAAGAGGTGACACAGGGCCAAGAATGTCCCGTTCCCAAGTAAGTTTGCTACTCATTCACTCACTAAGCTTGCTACTAAGGGGTTGTTGATTCATCTTTCATGAGGTCTTTCAATGGGAAATGTTGTTATGCTGTTTTGGCTCTTGGTTGGTTGGTTGGTTGTGCAAAGGTATTGAATCATAGAACTGTAGAGTTGGAAGGGAACCTGAGAGTCATCTAGTCCAACCTCCTGAAATGCAGGAACCACAGCTAAAGAATCTCTAACAGATGGTCATCCAACCCAGGGGCGTCTTAGCCATAGAGGCTAGTGGCGCGGAGAACCATGGCGCCAAGTGCTGGAGGGCGTTGGAGGGTACCACGGAAGAGGCGGAGGCCGGGCACGGCGCCTCCCCGCATCAGCTCGCTGCCCTCGCCCGCCTCCGCCATGCAGAGCGGCGCCCGGAGCCTCCGTCCCGTCGGAGTGCTGCCCGCCCGCAGGGCTGCCTCTTGCCTTTCCCATCTCCCCCTCGGTGAAGGGGCCCTCAGGGCATGCCGGCGGGAGGTGCCGAAGCGCCAAGGCCCACCACGACGTGCGCGCACTTCGCCCAACTCTTGCAGCGTATGAGGGCTGCCAGGAGGTGGCCGGCCGCCGGGGGCGAGCCCTAGAGCCTCCGCCTATTCCCCGCAGTAAAAAGGTGAAACGAGGGGTGGGGCACCGGAGGGATCTTTGAATGGGGGCGGGGTGCCGGAGGGATCTTTGAACCACGGCACCGGGTATCCTTGAGACGGCCCTGATACAAGCTCTGCTTAAAAACCTCCAGTGAACAAAAGTCCACCACCTCCCAAAGCAGCCTGTTCCACTGCTGAACAGTTCATACTGTCAGAAAGTTTCTCCTAATGTTTAGCTAGAATCTCATTCCTTGAGATTTGAATGAATTGGTTCAGGTCCTACCCTCTGGAGCAGCAGGAAGCAAGCTTGCTCCATCTTCCATGGGGCAGCCCTTCAGATATTTGATATCTCCGAAATTTCATCTTGCATCCAGATTTTTGCCTGGTGTGTTGTACCTTGAACATCCGCCTGGTTTCAGCATGCAGAGAGCTCAGAAACTGGAGGTTTTCATGGCATGGAGATAAGCATTACTGCCTCCTCACATCTGCACATCAAAGTGCTTTCAAAGACACAGTTGTGTGACCTGCCGAACAGTTAGCAACTATCATTGAAAAATCAACCTCACTTGCTTTCATTCTACATTGTAAACTACTTTAACCGAAACCTAACAAATTAATTAACTAAAAACTGCAGCCTGACGTTAAAGTTGTCGTTAAAGTATTTGAATTATTAACGAAAGAGGTGACCCCAATTAACCAGCCAGCAGATGTTTAATTATTTTTATGAATAATTCTAAAGAGTCCAGGCACAGGCTCCTTCTTAGGCAATGAGGACAATTCTTACGATGACAGTTGTCATTTTAAAACAAAGTAAGTGTGCTTTTGTTCTTGAGAACATTTGCTTTTCTCCTTCATTTATTATTTTATTATTTTTATTTATTTATACTCCGCCTTTCCCCCTAATGGGACGCAGGGCGACTTACTGCTAAAAATAAGAACCGTTACAAACAGAGGAGAAAAACAATAATTAAAAAACAACTGAACATTGGTAGAATTAAAACTATGCATCTATATAAAAAAATCTATTAAAACCATTATAAATAAATAACAATAAAAAAGAGCACAGCAGCAGCCCTTTCATTGAAAGCAGTCAGTTCCCAAAAACCTATTGGAACAAGAAAGTCTTCACCTGCTTGCATAAGTATGCAGAGTTCGTTAATTAATCTGGTCAATAACAGACATGATAGATATTCGTCGAAGGATGGTCTATGCTACAGATCAGTCCTAAATTGAAGGCCCATATTGTTAGATCCGCACTTTTGAAGCCCCACCCCATAGAGCTGTTTTTAACTGGTCTCTTTTAATTTTTCTTATTAGTTTTCACTCACTCGTTACTTATGCTTAATCAAGCATTCTATGTATATGTTTCAATCTACGTTTGGTTTTTGCTCCCGTTTATTTAACAATTATCCGCTTAGATTCATACTGTTATGCTATTTATTTAGATGTTTTGCTTATGCTGGTCTGTGTGACCGTAATCAAGTAAATCCATTCAATAACAGACAAGACATGCACTTTGCAGGAGAGGCCTGGCCTAAAATTGGTCTGGACACACAAACAGCTCAAGGTTGCCAAGAAGAGTGAAGACAATTCCCCCCCCCCAAATTAAATAAATAAATAAAACCCACACAGTTCCTAAGGAAAATATACAGTGGGCTTTGCCTCGCATGAGCTCTTTCCCAATGAATTATCAGAGGGGAAGGGATGTTTATCAAGAGCCCGGTTCTGCAGCGCTGACGTGAAGCGAATGCAGCTGGAAGTACAAGCTATCGTGGAGCATCTACACTCTAGAAACAAACTACTGGAAGGCACCCAAAGTTCACCCAGACCACACAGTGAGCCTCGTTTCACCGAAGCGAAGAAATTCCTCCACGGATGTAGCTGCTGCATGGGGACAGGCATGCATGGCTCTTGCACGTTGATTGCCGAGTGAGATCGTGTAGATGCACATGCGTGTAATTCAGTGGCAGCCAATGGCGATGCCCTCCAGAGGTGGATGGACCTGCCACTTTCATCTTCTCACTTTCCCCATCTTAATTTCAGCTCTCCATGTTGCCACAACAACAACAACAACAATTTATTATTGGTACCCCGCCCATCCGGCTGGGTCTCCCCAGCCACTCTGGGCGGCTTCCAGCAAAGATTAAAATACAATAAAATGTCACAGATTAAAAACTTCCCTAAACAGGGCTGCCTTCAGATGTTTTCTAAATGTCAGGTACCGGTAGTTGTTTATCTCTCTGACCTCTGATGGGAGGGCGTTCCACAGGGCAGGCGCCACTACCGAGAAGGCCCTCTGCCTGGTTCCTTGTAGCTTTGCTTCTCGCAGTGAGGGAACCGCCAGAAGGCCCTCGGAGCTGGACCTCAGTGTCCGGGCAGAACGATGGGGGTGGAGACGTTCCTTCAGGTATACTGGGCCCAGGCCGTTTAGGGCTTTAAAAGTCAGCACCAACAATTTGTCGCCTTGAAAATTCACCAGCATTTCAGCGCAATTTTCTCCTAATATACTATTCTTGCATGCCGTTTTGACTGGGGGTGATGGGCACCAGGTTGGGCAAGACTGCCCTCATCCTGTCATGGTTCTCCTCACCTTTGATTTGCAGTGAGACCTGGAGAAGAGCCCCTTCCAAGGTAGATTTGAGGCAACGGCCCTCACTTAGAATCATAGAATCACAGAGTTGGAAGAGACCACAAGAGCCATCCAGTCCAACCCCCTGCCCCCAGTGATGTCATCATGTCCTATAGCCAAATCTGATTGGCTATTTGGAGTTGTGGCATCGTGCAATTCACTACACAATCCCTGATCAGTATCACAAACTTGTCTAACCAAAAAAGGGGGAAGCCACATCAGGTAGAAAGAATATTTAACCACCACAGAAAAAAAAAAAGTGAAAATGAAAATGGAGCCAAATTGGACTTTGGGAAAGGCTCACATCCACCCAATCTACCAGTTTTCTCTGCCATGAATATTGCTAGAATTTCTCCTCTTCCCCACCCAAAAACAACAACCCCACAACCAAATATGAGAATATTCAGTATAGTCTGGATAATTGAATTTCAGAAGCTGGATTTCTGGTTGAAGAATGCAAGGCGATTTTTATCCTAGGATACTAAAATCTAGGACTCTTGATCGCAGTGTAAGGAATGGGGAACCGAGAGCGACTCTTGTGCTCGAGAACAAAAATGGCCCGTGAACTGTAGAGACCTCCTGTGAGATGATACTTTCAGAATGAAAATGAAGATTTGACAAAATAGAGGTTCCTCCACTTCACGTTCCTCCAGGAGACACATGGCAGGAAGACCCTATAAAAGCATACCCCCGAATGAGGAGGACGTCACACCACAGTTAATAAATCAACAACACCCTCTTAGCTTAATTTATAGTTCATGCAAGTAGTTCCCCCCGGTGTCTTTTTGTGTGTGTGCTGTGTTTTTTCTTTTCTCTGAAAAACACACAAAGAGAACAAAAATTTAGTCGTGCATTTCATTCTTTCTGCAATAATGTTACATCGCATTGAGGTTTTTTCCATTTACCATTTACCATTCTGATTAATCTCTGTTGCTTGTTTTGGGGGAGTTTTTACGTCTGCCTTATGAGGAATAGAAATGGGGGTTTGAAGATAGGGAGGCCGCTTCTCCCCACCCATGGTTCCTCGAGGGGACGCATGTGACAGGAAGGCACTATGAAAGCACCCCCTCTCCAATAAGTAAGACATCATTAATAAATCAATGGCAGGGGAGATGGATCACTGAGCCGTTTGGGTCACACATGAAAGACGAACCCATCAACCGCTCGCTCAGCGCATTAACACATAAGGCCCCCGGATCAGTCGGGCTAATGCACAGCATAATGAAGCCCCGAGACCGATTAAAGCATAAATCAATTTCTAAAATGGATTTCGTTCCCCCTCCTTGAAATGTCAGGGGCGAGACACACATGGTTCCTTTGCAAGCCTTTCCGGCAGCTGCTCCATGTCAGAGCCGCTGATCTCTTTCTGCCATAGGCGGGAGGGTTTGCGTGTCGTAAAACACACACATGCAAGGAATCGATCGTTGCACCTGAACCAGCTACAGGCACCAAACACTCCCTAATCAATACGATCAATTCGTGCCCGCCTGAGAGATGTGCACCAGCCAGAGGCTCTTCGGCCAGGAAGAGCTCAAAACATGGCATGTTCGATATTGGCACGGATCGTTCCAGTTGTGCCTCGTTACGCAGCAGAGGGGTTGACTACTCCATGCGGGCAAAGAGGAAGACTTGGCTCAGAATCCCAGCTGCTAAAATGTTTCTCAGCAGCCATAGGCAAAGGAGCCCCTCTCTCTCCATAGCGCACGAGAAACGAAACTCTCAGGAGCCAAATGCACTTTCTTGTCATATCATGGGGGCAGATTTTGTGGGATATGTCAGTCAAATCCAACATTCTAAGAGAGGACTAACTGCTTCTATGCGACAGTCAGTTTTGTCAGTAGGTTGGTGATAGGAGTGTTAAATAGTAAATGCTCTGATGGAGTCTTTTTAGGACTCACTAATATCTAGTGGCGCTGTGGGTTAAACCACAGAGTCTAGGGCTTGCTGATCAGAAGGTCGGTGTCACAGATGGGTGTTGGCTACTCCCGAGTAAGCACTCCACACATCCTCTGGATTTTTCAGAGTTTTATTGTGCATGCTATATACAGTGATGAGATGTCTCAAATCATGTCTGCTCTGCATGGGGCAGAAGCCCACAATGGCGTCTCGTGGGCTCTGACCCCCCCTTTTAAGACTGGGCATCCAAACGCCCCTCCTCCTTGCTCTATGGGTCCTCCGTGGTCCCAAACCAGGCTCCTGAGGTGCCGGTCTACCTCCTTTCCAGCCCCTGCTGAAGCTAGCTCCTCCCCTGCTTCCCTGCTACCAGCCTGGAGCTGAGCCACCAGGACTCTGCAGAGCCCTGGACCCGTCTTAACCCTTCCTGTTCCTGATTTAAACTCCCAGACTTGCTGCTGCTCTCCCATCTGATGGAAGTAAGCAGAGTGGGCTGCTCTCTGCAAGCCCTCTCTCTTACATCCACTCCCCCTCCAGGCTCCCCCCTCCCCCCTTTCTGAGGCCTGGGTTGCCTGGTCTGATGTCTGTAAAGAGGGCTGGAAGCCTGACAGGTCTTCCTCCTCTGCTGTAGTGTGTGTAAAATCCTGTTCCCAGTTGGTGCTGGGTGGCTGGTCCATGTAGTTCCCTCCGTTGTCATCCTCCTCCTCCCTCTGGACAATTGCTTCCGATTCCCGGAGGGTTCCTTGGGTCTGCGTCTCCCAAGCTCCCCACCTGGGATCGCCCTCCCCCTCTGTGTCCCCTGTGCTACTGACATGTGGTGGTTTGGATCTGTGGGAGAAAGGAGCGTGCAGTTCCAGTGTGTGGCCCTCCCCTTGCATGGTGTGCATAGGTGCCTCCGCGTTTTGGGAAGCAGGAGTGTCCTGCCTGGCCATCAGACATTTTAACCCCCCCTCCCCCCTTCGGGAGCCCGGGCTCGCTGTGGCGCTGTAGACCTCCTCCTCTTCCTTTCTTTCTGGAACCTCTTGGCTGCCTTCTCCCTCCACCCTTCTGTCTAGTGTCTTTTGTGTGATTTCCTCCCCCTCCCTCCTGTCAGCGTCTTGTGTTGGATGTGTGTCACGTCCTCTGAACCTTGGGCTTTCCCTAAAGTGCGAGAGCAAAGACCTTTGACCCACGGGATGGACCTTCCTCGCTGTAGGTACTTCCCCCCTGAAGGTGACAGGGTTGATCTGTGTCAGAACCTTGAAGGGCCCCAGCCTTCTGGGTGCCAGCTTCTTCCCCCTTCCCCCCATGGGAAGGCCTTCTGACCACAGCCAGACCCTGTCCCCTCCGTGGAAGACCTTCTCCAGTCCCCTGTGATGGTCTGCCCCCTCCTTGTAAGCCTCATTGCCCCTTGCCACGTCTCCATCCAGTTGTTGGTGTACTGTCTCCCTCCTCTCACCCCATGCCTCAATAGGTGGTCCCCCAATCTCCCCCTCCCCCTGCTCTGGGAAGGCTCTGGGGTTTCGCCCAAGACTGGCCTTACTGGGTGTGAGCCTCGTGAAGACGTGTACTGCATGCCCCTCCGTGGGGTTGTCATGATATTGCCTGAGAATCTTCCCTCTGAGGGAGTTTTGGGGCATATCCAAGGCTCCATTGCTAAAGAGTAACCCCTCTTTCTCTGCAAGCCCTTCCCCTGCCCCCTCTCCCTCCCTCAAGTCCCTCCGTATGTTCTGGGTAAAAGTGTCCTCTTTGGTGAGTTGGCTCAGTTTCTCTTCCTGCATCCCCGCCTCTGCGTTGTTCCATCCGCCTGGGGAGCTGATGTGGTGCGATCCTGAGGATTCTCCTTCTTCCATTTTCACTATGGCCACAGTGGCTGTGTGCTCTCGGTGTTCTCCTCCTTCCCTGCCATCTGCATCTCCGAAGGTGAGATCTCCCTGGCACTGGCTGCCCACAGGGTCATGGTCAATTAAGTCAAAAGCTAGCACTTCTGAATGCCTGTTCACCGTTCTCTTCAGAGAGGGGGTCTGTTGCGTGACCTCACCCTCCTGCAATTCCCTGCCGCCTATGGTCAAGATGCTCATGGGCAGCTCCCTTGGGAAAATGGGCATCTGATTCTGCTTAGCCAAGTCCACCGATAGGAAATCGTTGCTGCTGCCCCTGCGGAGAAGCCCGACTGTCTCCTGGGTCTGGCCTCTTGGCAGCTGCAGACTCACTTCCATCTCTTTGTCGTGCTGTGGGGTGTTACAGGAGGGCTCAGTTGTTGGTGCTCCGCCTGGCCCCTCCCCTCCTGATCTGGCATCCAGGCTTGTGTCTGTGCCTGCCTGCTTTCGCCATTCCTTCCTCTGGGGGCAGTGTTCCACCAAGTGGCTGGGTGCATTGTAAAGGCATCTCCCGCCTTTCTCTTCCCTCTGTTTTCCCGCGTCAGCGTTTGAAAGTACCCGCGCGCGGGCTTTGTCCCTCTGCATCACATCTGGCTGGAGGGGTCTGTGCTGGGCTGCAGCTGCCTCCCCGGGACTGTATAGGAACTTGTGGCCGCTGCCTTTCCCCTCCGTCTGTCCCCTCTGCCCGGACTCGCCTCTCAGCCTCCTGCACTTCCACGCCACCATGCCTCTCCGCCTTAGAGCCAGCTTGTGCTGAGGGTCGCCCTACCAAGTGCTGGCCCGTGGCGGCAATCAGTTCCTCAGCCCTCCCGAGTGTCTTCTCTGCTTGTCCAGCCTCCGCTCCTCCGGCTTGGCTGTGTTCAGAGCTGCTCGGTTCACTAAGCCTGGCTTCCCCTGTGCCCGGGTGCCTACCTGGTGCTTGAGCCGTTCCATAGTTGCAGGGTGCTGGTTGCAGCTTGCTCTCTGCTGCTCCCCTCACGTGTGCCAATCCTTCCTTGGCATTTCTCTCTTCCGATTTAGATGCTGCCACGTTCCCAGGTCTCTCCCCTCGGGGTAGCCATCAAAAGATTGTGGGCTTGCTGTCACAGATGGGTGTTGGCTACTCCCGAGTAAGCACTCCACACATCCTCTGGATTTTTCAGAGTTTTATTGTGCATGCTATATACAGTGATGAGATGTCTCAAATCATGTCTGCTCTGCATGGGGCAGAAGCCCACAATGGCGTCTCGTGGGCTCTGACCCCCCCTTTTAAGACTGGGCATCCAAACGCCCCTCCTCCTTGCTCTATGGGTCCTCCGTGGTCCCAAACCAGGCTCCTGAGGTGCCGGTCTACCTCCTTTCCAGCCCCTGCTGAAGCTAGCTCCTCCCCTGCTTCCCTGCTACCAGCCTGGAGCTGAGCCACCAGGACTCTGCAGAGCCCTGGACCCGTCTTAACCCTTCCTGTTCCTGATTTAAACTCCCAGACTTGCTGCTGCTCTCCCATCTGATGGAAGTAAGCAGAGTGGGCTGCTCTCTGCAAGCCCTCTCTCTTACAGTCGGCGATTCGAATCCCTGCAACGGGGTGAGCTCCCGTTGCTCAGTCCCAGCTCCTGCCCACCTAGCAGGTCGAAAGCACATCAAAGTGCAAGTAGATAAATAGGGACCGCTCTGGCGGGAAGGTAAACGGCGTTTCCGTGCGCTGCTCTGGTTCGCCAGAAGCAGCTTTGTCATGCTGGCCACATGACCCGGAAGCTGTCTGCGGACAAACGCCGGCTCCCTCGGCCTATGGAGCGAGATGAGCGCTGCAACCCCAGATTGGACACGACTGGACCTGATGGTCAGGGGCCCCTTTACCTTTTAACCTAAGTATGTTATGTAACCTAAGGAGGAGACTCTTGAGAGTCCCATGGACTGCAAGAAGATCAAACCTATCCATTCTGAAGGAAATCAGCCCTGAGTGCTCACTGGAAGGACAGATCGTGAAGCTGAGGCTCCAACACTTTGGCCACCTCATGAGAAGAGAAGAATCCTTGGAAAAGACCCTGATGTTGGGAAAGATGGAGGGCACTAGGAGAAGGGGACGACAGAGGACGAGATGGTTGGACAGTGTTCTCGAAGCTACGAACATGAGTTTGACTAAACTGCGGGAGGCAGTGCAAGACAGGAGTGCCTGGTGTGCTCTGGTCCATGGGGTCATGAAGAGTCGGACACGACTAAACAACAACAACAACCTAAGTATGTACTCAATGAATCTGACAGTAAAGTAGTTTATGTTATTATCATTCAGATTCATGTGTATTTTTCTTTAAGAGGGACAAAAGGGATTATCAACCAGGAAGGCAAGAAGGCAGGAAGGTAGAAGGCATGATTATTAAAAGGACTCAAACGATTTAGCAATCGGCGTGCTGTTGTGTAAACGCAAACAAGGAATCGTTTAACTCTGCTATATTATATAAACGTTCCTACAGAGTTCACAACCAGTGTGATGAACATGGCGAACTCATGCTCCCGGATCAGGGCCAGCTGCGGACAGCTACACCCCCTTGCTTAAAATCTCCCACAATGCACTGGAGTAAGTTGGCGGGAAATTTAAAAGAGTGGCTCATGCCACCTCAAGGCCTAAGGCCCTGCTGAGACCACGGGACCCTGACAGTTACTATTGCTGTTGATTCATTGATCACCTTCTGTGATGGGTGGACCCTGGGCCAGCCTCCTGGTGACCCAGCAACCAATCGGAGATGGTTCGAACATCTATAAAAAATCTATACCGTCCGCATCAAGTGAAGTGACTAAAAAGGTCACAAAAAGGGGCAGAATGGGGAGGGGGCTGGATGGGGTGTTCGCAGGCTTTTCCAGTGGTGTTTCAAATATACGTGATTTCACTGATGTGTGTGGTGCCCCAGAACATAACCCCCATGTAAATACATAAAAACAGTAAGAAACAAAACAATCACACAGAGAGAGATTTTTAAAAGCCAAAGCTTGTTTAATTAGTCAAAGGCCTGGGAGAAGAGGAACATTTTCACCTGGCACCTAAAGATATGCAATGAAGGCACCAGGCAAGCCCCTCTGGGGAGAGCATTCCGCAAATGGGGAGCCAACACAGAAAAGTCCCCGTTCTCATGTTGCCGTCCTCTGGATCACCCTTGGAGGGGGCACACAAAGAAGGGCCTTGTGAGAAATTAGGGGTTAGCTAGGCAGGGCAACCTGGTTTAATTCCCTGACGGGAAAGAAAAAAATCCCAGAAGAAGCTGTGAAAGTGTTGCTGATATAGTAATACTAATAACCATTCTATTAGATCCACAGACTAGCTTCGAATTAGAGTACTCAATAAGGTTTTAAAGCTCTGTGTAGAGAGCATTTGCCTGAAACTAAGCATTGTGCCTCACTTGAATAACTATCTAGCTTAAAAACCTCACTGAGTGTAAAGAAATAAAAAAGTCTAGTTTTGCTCCAGATGTGCCTCCGCATTAAAATGAACCTCGACTTGGGAGGAATAAGCGGCCAAAAAGCATCCTTCACACAAGTAAAACACTTGGCTGTGGTATAATAAAGGAAAACATTACCACAGAAAACTGAAACAGACCTCTCTAGTGTTGCTAACAGGGAGAGCTGGTTTTTTTAAAAAAACACCCAGAAAAACGGTCAAGTTACCCAGTTCTCATTCTGGGGTGAGGGAGTCTGTCACGCCTTCCATATCTGCCTCAAGGCAATGTACACAATATAATAAAAACAGCTTTAAAAAACGGGTTAAAAAAACAAACAAACAGAGCACAACTTTAAAAAATAAATAAATTACCAAGTAGACACCCATGGTGAAAACTCATTCACCCACCAGTTGGCAAGGCTTGCCAGAACAAAAATATATTTTACTTGTTTCTGGAAAATAAAGATCGTGGGCACAAGTTTGGAAAGGGGTGATAAAAAAATGGATCCAGCAAATAAATAAGATGGCGGCATTCTGTTCAGCAGCTTTTGAAAGGTTCGAAACAATTTTGGCATGGTGCTACAAGCATGCTGTTTTGGAGGATCAGGGCAGAGAGAAAACGAGAGAGATCTCGCTCCCTTTGGATATCCTAGCCTGAATCCTGCAGGGTCCTGCAACCTTCCAGGTGCCACGTTCCATTTTTGGGGAAGCTGCCAATGTTTTCTAATACTGGAAATGGGGGCTGCTGCCTGTGCCACCCTCCCCTCTCTCGAAGACAGGCTGCTGCAGACATGCCTGTTTGGGCTGAGATTACCTGTTTGTGAGTTATATTAATCGCTGGAGCAAAAACTAATTATTTGGTTCGCTTGCGATGTCTTTCCCGTAGAGGCTAAGGCTTAGACAATTACTTCATGGAATCCAAGGGCCTTGAACTAGAGGGGAGGGAGGGAGGGAGGAAGGAAAAGAGAAGTTGCTCCACAGCATTACTGATTTCCAAAGCATCTCTTGCAACGTTGCTTCATGTTGTTTTATACGTATATTTTTGCACACACATCGATGAGCCACAATAGTATTTTCACTGTGCAGCGCTGGGGTGAACTATAGGCAACTGACAACCATTTCCCCACAAATCCCCTACTAAAATCTGAGAGATAAATTCATTGACTCGTGTGACCAAATTCAAAGTGCTGGTTATGGCCTTTAAAGCACGACTTGGTTTAGGAGCAGGGCTACTAAAAGGCCCCCATTGCTCACATAAGAATCATAGAATCATAGAGTTGGAAGAGACCACAAGGGCCATCCAGTCCAACCCCCTGCCGAGCAGGAAACACCATCAAAGCATTCTTGACATATGCCTGTCAAGCCTCTGCTTAAAGACCTCCAAAGAAGGAGACTCCACCACACTCCTTGGTAGCAAATTCCACTGCCAAACAGCTCTTACTGTCAGGAAGTTCTTCCTAATGTTTAGGTGGTATCTTCTTTCTTGTAGTTTGAATCCATTGCCCCTTGTCCACTTCTCTGGAGCAGCAGAAAACAATCTTTCTCCCTCCTCCATATGACATCCTTTCATATATTTGAACATGGCTATCATATCATCCCTTAACCTTCTCTTCTCCAGGCTAAACATACCCAGCTCCCTAAGCCGTTCCTCATAAGGCATCGTTTCCAGGCCTTTGACCATTTTGGTTGCCCTCTTCTGGACACGTTCCAGCTTGTCAGTATCCTTCTTGAACTGTGGTGCCCAGAACTAGACACAGTACTCCAGGTGAGGTCTGACCAGAGCAGAATACAGTGGTACTATTACTTCCCTAGATCTAGATGCTATACTCCTATTGATGCAGCCCAGAATTGCATTGGCTTTTTTAGCTGCTGCATCACACTGCTGACTCATGTCAAGTTTGTGGTCTACCAAGACTCCTAGATCATTTTCACATGCACTGCTCTCAAGCCAGGTGTCACCCATCCTGTATTTGTGCCTTTCATTTTTTCTGCCCAAGTGTAGTACCTTACATTTCTCCTTGTTAAAATTCATCTTGTTTGCTTTGACCCAGTTGTCTAATCTGTTAAGGTCATTTTGAAGTGTGATCCTGTCCTCTGGGGTATTAGCCACCGCTCCCAATTTGGTGTCGTCTGCTTAAGCCTGCTCGCTTTATTAGGATCACATATGGGGCTCCCCTTGTCAGTTCCAAACCCCTGTTCAGTTGAGACTAAGCATGTGTGAATCTGTCAGTTTTGGTTTCTCTCCATTTGTCATTTTCCCAGTCGTAAATTTATGTTTGCACATTCCTGCAGCAATTTGCAATTTTATTTTATTTTGGTTTTTTCATAAACAAAACCTTATGAAAATCAGGTAGCCGTTGAGAGCGAATGTCTGCTAATTACACACATTTTGGTACACAGTTTTGATTGATGTGCACACCCTTGCAAAACAATTTGCTATAATGTAATGCACGTTGCGTCTCTTTTTAATGGCCGTGCACACTTTTATGCAAACTTCCCACCAATATGTGCCTTTATTGGTTGGAAAGCTGCACTGCAAAACTCAGAGAAAAATCACAAATTGAAATGTGGAGAACTGAACAGAAATTGAGAAAAACCAAAATTGACAGACTCGCGCATCCCTAGTTGAGTGGTATCGAAATTTTAACAATTCAATGAACTATGCCAAGGACTGAAGCCATAGCTTCTGCATGCTCTATTACTGAGCTACTAGGAGACAAGTGATGTGTAAGCATGTCTCCCAGGAGCTCTATTTCATAGATATTTTTCCTTTTTTAAAAAAAGAAATCACAATTGATTTGAAAAATTCTCACAGGTTGGTACACAATAACTATGAAACAGTGGGAGAATTTGTGGCAAATGGATTGGAAATTTACAGCTTGCTATTCGTTCAGAGAGAACTTCTTTAAAATGCAACATTGATGGTATAGAGTGGAACCTCGGTTTGCCAACGCAATCCGTTCCGCGGAGGTGTTCACTCGCCAAGGCATTCGCTCGCCGAAGGCACGCTTCTGCGCATGCATGAAGCACCGATAGAGCGCTTCTGCGCACGCACGCGCTATGCAGATCGCGTCTGCGCATCCGACGCCGCAGAACCCGGATGTAAACACTTCCGGGTCCGCGGCGTTCGTAAAAGGAGGTTTTCGTAAACGGAGGTATTCGTAAACCGAGGTTCCACTGTATAATCCCTTGGAAGCTCTCCAAGATGTATAAAAGTTTACCAAGTAATTGCTGGAGGTGTAAAGAAAGAAAGGAGATTTATATCATATGTGGTGATCAAAATCAAAGAAATCAAAATGTTCTGGGAGGATATCCATTCTGAATTGGAAAAAAAGTTAAAAATATCTTTTAATACGAAACCAGAAGCCTACCTACTGGGAATTAGAGATTCAACTATCCCTAAAAAGGTAAAGGCAATTTTCCTTTATGCTACGGTCGCGGCAAGAATACTTATTGTGACAAACTGGAAAAGTGATAAAATCTGTCCAGATTAGATTGGATTCAGAAAATAACTGAATATGCAGAACTGGATAATCTATCGGAAAATATAAGTCAAAGGATGCATTTATATCAAAATGGGAAGTCTTTAAAATATATTTGAAATATAGTAATGACAGTTTAAAGTCTGTAATAGCATTTGAATAACTTCAGTAAGAATGTAAAGTTAGATGGAAAACTTAGGACGGAACACAAATTATGAAAACCAAAACATGTTTGGATATGGCACTGGAAAAGGATGAGATGCAGAAGTAAGGAGTAGATGGGAAGTCAAGTACAGTACTAAGAAGAAAGAATATTCTTATGTGAAATTAAGGTAAACAATATGAATGTATTGTTGTGGTGGTGGTTGTTATTTGTCTGTTTGTTTGTTAGTCGGTTTGTGGGTCCATTTAATTTTTAGAGGGTGATGGTTTTTTATTGTTGTATATTTTCTTTTTTGTGATGTAAAACAGCGGAAAATAAAAGAAAAAAGAAAAATTCTCACAGTGGATCTAGGCAGGCAGGTGTAAATTGCAGTGACCTCACCATGTCTCAGTAAGCACACTGGCAGGTAAAGCAAACCAATCGTTCTGATGGTCACTGTTTGAGGTCACTTTAATTCAGGGATAGCAGCCCCTGCTTGGCTCGGGGAGAACAATTGATGGGTAGGGATGTAACTCCCAAGCCAGAGCCTCTGTCAAGAGCTGGCCTTTCCTGCCCTCCCCTCCAAATCAGCACTCATCTCTGAACAGCAAGGCTTAAAACCAATCACTTTCCGACAGCAGGAGACGCAGCTAATCAAACAGGGCAGGTGATGAAAGGAAGACAAAGGATCCTGACATAAATAAAAGTTTGAGGATAGAATCATAGAAGCATGGAATTGTGGAGCTGGAAGGGACCTGGAGGGCTATCTAGTTCAACTCCCTGCGATGCAGGAATCTCAGCTAAAGCATCCATGACAGATGGCCATCCAACCTCTGCTTAAAAACCTCCAAGGAAGGAGAGCCCACAACCTCCTGTGAGAGGCTGTTCCGCTGTCAAACAGCTCTTCCTGTCAGAAAGTTCTTCCTGATGTTTAGTCAGAATCTCCTTTCTTGTAGGTTTGAAGTAACTGGTTCAAGTCCTACCCTCCAGAGCAGGAGAAAACAAGCTTGCTCCATGCTCCATGTGACAGTCCTTGAGATATTTGAAGACGGCTCTCATATCTCCTCTCAGCCTCCTCTTTTCCAGGCTAAACATACCCAGCTCCTTCAACCCTGTGTCTCTGCGTCCAGTCCCTGTGTCCCTGTGTCCACGCTAATGCGCATGTGCCCCAAGGACACAGGGACTGACTGGATGAAGAAGCGGGACGTACACACGCGCACGCTCTCCCCCCCCAACCCTCTGCCTCCCGTTTCTCTGTGGCGGTGGACCAAGATGGCGGCATCTTGGTCCGCCTCCTCCTCCTCCTAACAACCCTACCTGGCCTGTGGGAGGAGCGTCGGGGCCGCGGCCTTCCCTCCCTCTCTGCACTTGGCCGCGGAACACGATGGGAGAGCAAGGGAACGTGCTTTAGTTCCAAGAGAACGGTGTGCAAGTTCGGTTATATACCATGGAACTTAAGAGGGAAACACTCCTGGAGTGACTTCGAAAGAATATATTGCAGCACTCCAAATCACTTGCCCACGTACGCACACAGAAAAAGAGTAGATCTAGCCAAAAGGCAACGTACAGAGATCTGCGTCCATCATTGCAGTGCATCCCTAATTATTATCTAATGATAGTATTAGTGTATAATATTAGCAGGGCTGTGGCTATCATTAAGGGACCCTGCACTCCTGAATTTGCACATTATCAGGATTATCAAAAAGGATAGGGCTGACCACAGCTCAGAAGCTCCTTGCCACCCAAAATCACGCCTAGTACGCTTAGTCACTTCTCAAATGCCAGTGATGTGGAGGTGGTGTTCCTTGAACACCAGGCTCTGAAAGCTCAGTTATTTTAGGATAAAGCTTTGTTGTCTCATCATCGGGATGAGACAGCCAGCCACCCGTAGCTTCCCAGACAAGTCGTATGCTGCCTAAAGCCTGAGAGATGCTGCAAGCCATATGGTCCTTGGGAAAGCTCATGGCTGTTAGAACCGGGTTAACTCCTTCCATGCAAAGACTTTGCCCTTCACGGTCCAGTGGTAACCTGGCAATCTTTGCGTGGCCAGCTGGTACAAGGCTGTGTGGCAGGTGTCTGCACCACAGGTGATAATTGAGAGCCAATATATATGCATATGTACAAGAGGCCTGACATGTAATATGGCAAAACAAATTCCCTGAAAATCAAAGCAGCAGAAGCTCTGGGGTCTTACGAGTAGCTATTTGGCGCATGCCCTTTAACATGTAGATAATGAACATAATCTTCAAGGGGCCTCTTTTTAGTCTATATTCAATGACAAGGGCCCACCATACCCCAGGAATC
The DNA here is from genome assembly GCF_963506605.1 of Zootoca vivipara. NCBI lineage: Eukaryota > Metazoa > Chordata > Lepidosauria > Squamata > Lacertidae > Zootoca > Zootoca vivipara. Next base: position 6,407,719 of record NC_083276.1, read on the forward strand.
ACTCACCTCTGTCCCGTCCGTCACATACTGAGAACACTCGCCTTCCACCTGGCCCTTACGGTATATCCAGAAAGCAGAGCAAGTGAGCATTATCTTAAGGCTTCCATACACTGTAAATTCCATCCTGCTCTAAGATATTGAAAACAGATAATGCGACAACAGCCCAACACATGCACCTTAACTTTCTAGTTTGTTTTATCTCCATCCCTTTCTGTATAATAAGGCTAGAGTTAGCCTCTTTATTATTATTATTATTATTTCCCCAAGCTCAGGTAGGTAGCCGTGTTGGTCTGACGCAGTCGAAATAAATTTAAAAATTAAAAAAATGTCCAGTAGCACCTTAGAGATCAACTAAGTTTGTTCTGAAGACAGGAGTGCCTGACGTGCTCTGGTCCATGGGGTCATGAAGAGTCAGACCGCTTGGCAAATCCACACCGTGATCAACTCCCACCCAGAAACCAATGTCCCCACTGTGGAAGGACGTGTGGATCCAGAATTGGCCTCCACAGTCACTTACGGACTCATTGTTAAAACCGTGTTTTAACTACGAGTGATCACCAGAGAAGAAGAAGTGCATGCATGCGAACGCTTATAACCAGAACAAACTTAGTTGGTCTCTAAGGTGCTACTGGACAATTTTTTAATTTATTCCCCAAGCTCAGTTGGTTAGAGCGTGGTTCTGATTAACGCCAAGGTTGCAGGTTCGATCCCTGTATGGGAAAGCTGCATAGTCCTGCATAGCAGGGGGTTGGCCTAGATGATCTTTACGAGTCCCTTCCAACTCTACAATTCTATGATATAAAATCACACAATACCTACCTAGATATTGAACCTGACGACTTCTGCATGCAAAGCAGATGCTCTGCCACTGAGCTGTGGCCCACCACTCTCCCTTCCTTAAAACGCACGATTCCCCCATGTTTCATTTCAGTTGGGGCTGAGCATTAAAGGGTTAAGCCGGGGATAGACTCCTACATGTGGAGGGCCACTTTCCTAACTTCCATTATCCCTGCCCCATGAGCCATATTGGCTGGGGCTGACGGAAACTGGTAGTCCAAGAACGTCAAAAGAGCATGCGTTAGGTTCTCCATAGACCAAACATTCATCATTTAACTACACTTCTACCTCCCCTTTGCTAACCTGACGTCCACTACCCCACTCATTGTGTTAAGGCTTCAAGATCTCCACCCCACAGACACCCCAAACACCCTTTTAAACTGCACCCTCACCCCAGCTCCTCCATCCAGAAGGGTGGTTTTGTTTTTTGTTTGCTGCCGCTTTGCTTGCTGTTCTCACAGGGCTGTAGAAATTAAAGCAGCGAAGCGAGCCAGTATAATAATTTCTCCCCGTGTTCCTGTTTGATCTCTTTGGGGTATTATTGAGCATTTTACATAATAATCCTATTAATAGAAGTGATAGGCAGCTTAACGCAGTGTGAGGTCACCCACACTAGAAGAGCGAGACTGGTATTAGTTAATCACCAGAAGAGAGAAAATGAGGACTTTGATCAGAGAAAAAGATTTGCCACACTCTAAAAGCTCCTACCTGATCAAGCCAGGAATATTTCAAAGGAGGGGAGCCAAGAGAAACAGAATACAGTATAGGCTACTGTGAGAGATTCAGAGCAAGTTGCCGTTGTAAGAGTGATGGCAGCCAAGGAGGATGGCAGATTGATTCTGTGCGTGAAGTTAACAGAGCAGTCGAGAGTTGGAAGGAACTTCAAAGGTCCTTTCATAAGCATTGGACATGGGGCAGACTTTGGTATCTTCAGAATCTTTGTATTTTCCACCCCAATACTTTTTTAAACCCACAAAGTTTCTAGTCCTTAGGTTTTTTATACCAACTTGGTGGGGAGGAGAGGGAATAGACTGCAAGTGTTGAAAACTGAGCAGCTCAGAAACTGAATACCTGCCAGTTAGCTCAGTTGGTTAGACCATGGAGCTGATTAACTCCAAGGTTGCAGGTTTGATCCCTGCATGGGCCAGCTGCATATTCCTGCATTGTAGGGGGTTGGACTAGATGATCCTCGGGGTCCCTTCCAAATCTATGATTCTAAGATAAGCCAGAAGAGGATGTAGCTGCAGTGGCCATAAAGCTGTGTGTTTCATTCACATCTCATAACTGGGCTGACATTCAAGTTTCGCTAAAATTGGCAAATACCACTGATATGGTATCTAAGATCCTGTCAAGAGGCCTCATGCCTTATTTCCCAAAGCCCAGTGTCTCACTTTCTACTTGTATGTAATAAGTTCTTGAAAGAAAAAGAAAAGCTCTGAGCTGAGAATTGGTGGAAGCTGCGTCCAAGCTGCTGCACTAGGTTTTCAGGAAGAATAGTCAGAAAAGTGGATTTCCTAAAGCCCTGGATTCCCTCCTCCCCACCTCTCCTGCTGAATCTTTCTCCTTCCACATTTTCCATTCCTCATCATCCAGCCATCCCCTTTCAATCTCCTTACATGAAGACAGGGAACAGCTAGCAAGCAGAGCTGCACATAGCTGCCAAGTTATCCCTTTTTTACAGGGATTTTCCCTTATGCTGAATAGGCTTCCTCGCGAGAAAAGCGAAAATTTGGCAGCTATGGAGCTGCACCAATATATATTGCCAATGGCCTGGTTCACACATTATGCTAAGCCATGGTTTGACCATGAGTTGTCCCACAGACGATAAAAACAAACCATGGCTTGTTTCTGCATTTTTTATCTTGTTTTCTAACTGCTCTAACCTACTGCCTTTGTAGCTTGGTAAGCACTTACCTTCCAAGTCCCGGACTGCAGACTCCGGGACCAGCAGCCGTGTGACACTGGAAGTTGCGTCGACGTAACTTCCGGTGTCGCTTTGCCCTTCTATGGGCACCAAAAATGGCCGCTGCCGGCTTCGAAAGCCGCTTGTACGGATGTCAGGAAGTGCGTCGACGCAACTTCCGGTGTCGCTCTGCCCATCTTTGGGCACCAAAAATGGCCACCGCCGACACCGGAAGTCGCGTCTATGCACTTCCGGACATGCGTAGATGCGACTTTTGAAGCCGGCGGCAGCCATTTTTTGTGCCCATAGAAGGGCAAATCGGGAAGAAAAAAAATGGCCGCCAGCAGGAGAAAATAACGGAGAAAAACAGCAGACGAAGTGATACGGGGGACCACCGGGAAAAGGTAAGTAAAAACGGGGGGTTTCCCGGGGAAAACGGGGTACTTGGCGGCTATGGGTAAGCATTAGGGATGCAGTGGCCAAAAAAACACACACACTTAAGGGTGCTGCGTTCACATGCAACACCAGCCATACTTAAAGCAAACAAAGTTTTGTAAAACAAGATACTGTACAATGGTTTCAGATAATGTTAAACAGATCAATAGTTAAGTGGCTGGGCAGAGTTTAATAAAGTATGGCTTAGTGTTGTTTTTTAACTAGGCCAACAGAGGCAGCCCAAGGATGGCATATACTCTGCGAACTCATCTGACATAAGGCTTCTTCTTTTGCACAAGAAGAAAGTTAACAATGCAGTGTCACAACACTTAATTCCCATAAGTCTGGATTTGTCTAAATTATGCCCTATAGACTTTAGTTTTACACCAAACTTTCTGGATGCCTCTATTCCTTATTTGATCAAGATTTGACTGCTAGTATTTCTGGGTGTTTGTGAATGTGTGCACTTGTAGGGGTAATTTCTGACACCCAACTGACACCCAGCTAGGAAAGACCCACCTGATCAGCCCCTCCCACCTGGTTACCGCAGCAGGACTTAGCACTTAGCCACAGGGAGTTGAACTGCAGCCAAGTGGTTCCCAAATGAAAGAGGCAGTCAGAGACAGACCCCATTAGCCTTCTTGCTCCTTGGCTTGACCCAACGCTCAATTTTCACCATATTAACCATAGTCTAAGAGTAGCTTTTATTTTTGTTTTCCTTCCCAGCATTTTAAATGAATTAGGGTCCACTAAAGAGGTCCGTCCGTCCATGGCACTGACCTAACTACTCAGATCTAGTAAGAGGGCGTTCTCACTTGCTCTTTCACTCACACACAAATATTTATTCAACTGGTCACACAATGTGGTGCTGCCATTAAGCATTATTCACAAAGCAAACACTGAATTCCTCTGACAGCTCTGAAGAGTGCAAAAGAATCAAAAGGAGTCAGGTGGTAATACTCGAATACCTTTTATTCCCCCCCTCCTGTAAAATGGCTTGTACTTCCAAAACGTACAACAGTTAAATTGTGTTAATATCCATTCACATTGATGTATATAAAAGGCCAGCTTTCACAGACATAACTCAGAACGTTCAACAGCTGGTAACACTTTCGAAGTAAACATTGCCATTACCCCCACTCCCAGTGGGCTCATGGGAATGAGATGCACTTCTGAAATTTGGGCTTGGGTTTTTGTTTTGTTTTTAAGAAATGTATTTAGAGCATAGCAAAAATATACTTTACTTGTTGGATCATGCTACAATTTTATCCAGGTGCCGAGTTCACAAGGAGAATGTCAAAAAGTCATGTGTGCATTGAAATGCGTTTGCAGAGGGCTTGCTGCTGAAATCTCTCTCAGATACATAGCAAACTACCATAGGAGTCTCAGGAAAATTCATAGCTCATTGGCAAAGGCGTGGCTTTGCAGGCAAACAGTCTCAGATTCCATCCCTGGCACCTTGGTTGAAGGAACCTTGAAGATCAGGCTGGTCAGGGGGCATCAGAGGGGGTGAGCCACTGCTTGTTCAAGACAGTACTCAGCAGGTATCTGGAAGCTGACGTCAGAGCCTGTGTGCTATGGTCTGAAACAAGACTAAAATGGTATTGCCATTGTTGGGGAAGAGAAGTGGCAAAATAAAATAAAATAAAATAAATGCTTTTCATGACTTCTGGGTGACCATCTCAGCCCACAGTCACCTCCTGTTTACGACTCAGAGCAGATCAAGTACTTTGATCCCCTTTCTTTCTCACATCAAACACTCTGAAATGGGCTTTTCTGACAAAGTTAAACACCACCACCATTCAAATTGGTCAAGAAACAGCACAGGTTGGCTAGGTTAAAATCCCAAAACACTCAGATTCCACAACTACCCACTGCCCTGCTTTGCTCTTCCTTCCAGATTGCCCTTCAAACAACTATCACATGCATTTTCTGTGCCAGCAAGATCAACAGCTATCAAAAACTAGAAAGTGCTCTAAACTACACAAAATATTGGGGCAAATTATCGCGGCACAAGCTTTCATGGGCTCATCAAGCCTGACAAAGTGTGTTTGAGTCTCTGAAAGCTAATGCCACAATAAATTTGATATTCTTTAAGGTGCCACAAGACTCCTTGCTTGGTTTGCTGCAAAGCAACCACCTCTCTCAAAACAATGCTCTTTTCACACCCCCAAGCAAGCTTCTCAGTGAGGCCAAGGAGAAATTTGCATAAGCAACTTGGGATCGATAGGAGTTTTTGTTTGTTGTGCTTATTTTAAAGGGAAATGGTTTGCTGACCTCTGCAGGGGAAACGTACACCTCAAGAACAATTTAGGGCTGTTCACTAAATTTAGAATTTTTAAGGGACCAGAGTTGCTGCTGGGCTCAAATTATTTTCCAGTGCCGTTTGGATCATGGCGTTGATATGACTGGTTAAGGCACGCCCATTTAAAATCAAATTTGGGGCAAAAAGGAGAGCTGGGGCTAGAAGAGTAAACTATTCTGGATTTTCTAAATTAGGCTATTCTCTAAAAACAGGTGCACCGAAAAGGATTATCTGGAACTGGCGAGCCAACCTCCATGGAACATGTAGCCATCATAAATCGATCTTAGGCAATATGATAGTTCAAAATGAACTTCCTCTCTACAGACATTAACTGCTCCTGTACTTTCTACCTAGAAATAGTGAGAAAGACATACAAACATCAGCAGGAAAAACGTTTAGAGCCAGAAGTTGGAGTTTAGCCAAAGCTTGTTTGGAAGCAGCTAAAAAAGAACAGTTCAGTGGAAAAAAAAAACAGATTTCATATTGTTATGATGCTTTCGGAGACAGATGCACACAACATACGCAAAACTGTTGTTTACTAAACCAGTCAACGTCTTACAACAGAAAGGTATGAAAGCTTTCAATGGCAAAAAATTGTGAAGTCTACCTATGCCTTACACACCAGCAGTATCACTCACTCGTGTTAGCCACAATGAGACTTTGTTCAACAAAATCTGGATTGATTCGGAGAGAACTTAACTCCTCTGACTTCAGTGTTTCTCGTGCTAATCGGCATTGGAGCATGAGTCTGGATTCAACGTGGTCTCAAACCCTGACATTCATGGCAGCACAACAGAGATGTTATACACTAGTTTTGCCACTCATGGTAAAGTCTGGGATAATCTAAACTTCAACTAGGAAGTATAGGAACTACATGAAGAGCGAAAAGCAATGCAATTTGGACAACTCTTTGGATATACAGAACACCAGAAAACTTTATGGAAATGAGCATGCCAGAGAAGTCAGTGCTTCAGAGCTACTGAAACACAGCCTGAGCATTATGGAAAGCTGGGAAATCTTTCAACTGTTCCAACATCACTCTCTTTCTCACAAAAATGCAATGTAAACAGGGGTGAATCCAACACTTTGGACATTAATGTTACAGTAAATCGGTTCCTCTTGTTTCTCAAAGAAGCCCACTAGGCGCACCTGTCACCGTGTGGAACCCAAGTCACAAAAAAGGATTCAGAATCACAGGTTGGACTGTCCAATGGATCCTTCTTGAAAGAGTCTGGAGTAGCTTCAATGTAATCCACAACTGAAGGGGGAACAATCTCTAGGTATACATTCACACATGGAAAGAAACCTAATTGTGGGAATATTCTACACCTGAGCAGGGCCTGAGTCATCGCTACTGTGTTTTTCTGCCCTTGGAGTTGGCAAGCAAGGCAGATTTCAAAACTCTGATTTTATGATATTTTGCCAGTCGGCAAAAGGCCTCTTGATAACAGAGCCTGGAGAGCAGCAGAAAGAATAAAGGAGGGGTCTGAGGCACCTATGATAAAAGATCAGGATGGGGTTTGCAAACCTTACAAACTGTGACACAAAAACAGGGTTATCGTCAGAATCTGCGCTACACATTTGTCTTGAGGATTATCAAAGGTGAGGAGCACTCATTTTAAAAAGGCACTAGGACAAAGTGTTTATAAAACAATTGGCCCTATTTCCCAACCTACTGAGTGGGGCAGGCAAGCTACGGAGTATGGCATTTGACAGAAAATGCAGCAGAGTGAGTGAAATCTTTCCAAACAAAAGAAATTGGTGCATCAACTTAAAATGCTGAGCTTTTTTATACAGCAAAATTGTATTAAACAGCAGCAGATAAAAACAACATGCCCCATCACCCAGTGGGCAATGAACATCTGAAAATGTTTAAAAGGTTAACTATAAAACAATATTACATCCAAAATATGAACAGGCCAGTTCAAGTATATACACAATATATTAAAATCATATAAATTATATATTTATACAAAGGGCACACACATAGCAAGGGGTTGCTGTGAATTTAACAAAATGGAGATCCAAACAGCCAGAATCACTTCAGATGTGCAATTAATTTTTCCCTGTGGGTTCTTTTTTCATGTCAACATTGAAGAACAAATACCTCTGATACCACAAGTACGGTGGGGGGGGGGAATGGAGAAGCATAAAAATACCCCAAGCAGATGAAAATGCAAATGTGGTAAGGGCATTATAGTACATGAAATCCCAGTCAGTTCACAATGAGCACTGAGTTACCTCCTTTCCCACAACTCCACCCCACCCACTTCAAACCAGGAATTTCAAACCACATAGGGAATGAATTAATTCTGGGTATTTAATAGTAACATTTGGTGTTTCTCTGAATCTCAAAATAGAGAAGGGGGGGAGGAGGACAGATGGCAAACTGAAAAGTTAATAAACTGTGTTAAACTATTGAAGGATTGTTTGCACATTGGACAGCATCATAGAAGGAAGCTCAGCAAAACAGCTTATTTTTAATTACTGATCTCAAAATAGCTACCAAATTTTTAACCATCTGTAGGAGGATTCGTGGTGACTTGAATGTTTAAGACTCAAAGAGTGTCCCAAACCAGCCATCACATCATGGCCAGCGTGTGTTATGTTTTGCAAGAGAGCCGACCGAAACCTTCTTGCTGGTGTAGCAAAGCAGCCACTTAAATAACTGGATTTATAACAAGTCAGTTTGCTCACGGGCCCAAGACATGCAACGGGAAACTATATCAAGTGGCAATGAAGCCAAAAAGGCAGAATTAGAAACAGACAGAAAACTGTGAACTGCATATATGTAAAAAGCAACACAAATTGCATCAGATGCAAAGCTGAAAAAGGCTGATAATATATTGTGCCTTACCACCCCTGGGTTTTCATGAAAGCTGTTTTCATGTTATCGCAAATCCCCATGTTCCCACATTGGTGAAAGAGCCAGTTTTCATTGGCTTCAACCCATGGTGCTGCAGCAACACCAGAAAATGATGGAGCCATATAGACAAGACCAGCCTTGGTGGGAAGGGCATGCACAACACAGCACAGCCATATAACAAAGTCATTCAAACACACAGTAGGATGAAGCCACAGAAAAGTGGCTCTTGCAACACTAAGACAACATATGAAGGGGCTCAAGGTTGGTCACAAATTAGCTTAATGTTGGTGTGAAGTCTATAAAACACAGGGCAGGATGGTAGTACACTGGCTGTCAGAGAGTTGTGCTGTCTCAGGAAAGTCAGAAGCAAACTAATCTTTTTGCACATCAAAAAACGTGACCTAACACATCTGTTGGACCAGATAACCCATATCTTAAATCTTCCCACATTATGTTTCACGTGTAATGTTAAATACAGGAAGAACATGCAAGGGTAACTTCTGTGTCAAAAATACATTAATATGTGAAGTGACAGCGACCTCCAAATTTCAAGTAATTTTGAGTATTTTTTCTTTCTTTTTGGACAGCTGCATTACACGCCACACTGCAGAATTCCATAATATGTTTGTGCTATTGTTTATGAAGCCAACCTTTCGTGTTCACGGCTTGTTTAATGCATGTATCTAGTGAACATTCACCCAGGTTTGCTCACACATTCAGTACATCCTCTTTGAGAATGAACTATTCAAGTTAATTATATTGCAAATTAAAAAGAGAGAGAGAGAAAAGGACAGACAAATTACATTCTGTATGCTCCTTTTAGCTTGAAAAAATATGTGTCTTAAAGGCTTGTCAAAGTTTAGAAGAAAAGCATTTCTGTTAAAAAATCCAAGATTAAAAAATCATTAAGACATTGGTATCTTTTTTTTCCTTCTTCTGATCAAGGGTACTAAGAAAAAAATATTACAAATATACTACAATTTTACCAAGAAGATGTCATCATGAACATGCTTCTGTTGAGCATGCAATGCCACTGATATCTGTTTGGATCCAGGTATCAGTGTATCACCACACTCCACATTACTCCCAGCTGATTTCTCCCCCCCCCCCAAAAAAGCCCTCATTAATAACAATCCTATAAAAAGGTAAAATCTAGAGTTAGTGGCAAATTCTTTATCTTCACAGTAAATTGTTAACCATGTGAGCTTTATCGTGATCATCTGTAAAATGGTGTCATCAGTCAATTGGACCCTGAAAAATAAGTTTGACACAGTTCTGATCTCCGGACAGCTGGGTAGCGCAGAAAGGGCAGGCGGCATGGAATGCATGAGTACCATGTGGCAGTGGGATCTGGGACCAGTATTTGGCAGACTTCTCCGAGCACACATGCCCACAAGGGGTGAAAGCATATGTTGGCGGACCAGCATCAACATAAAAGCCTGCCTCGCACCCGAGCCAGAGAGGCACATAGGGACCAATGGTTCTGCACATAGGACACTCACGCTCGTTGGCTTCTGTGTCGCTACGGTGCCCCCAGTTGTGATAGCCATGGACGTGGCCACAGCTGAGGTAAGCCCAGGGCTGTTTCTCTTCCACCACTTCCTTGCGGTTGATGCTGGGAAACGCCAGCGTGTTCAGCCCCACGGGACACTGGGGCCTCGCTGCATTGATCTCTTGCCGTAGAGCCTCTATGTGTTTCTGAGTCGGTGTATGAAATAAGCCATCTGCTGTTCTCCACAGGAGCGTGGCTCCGCACAGATCAATGAGAGAACCATCTTGCAGGACGTTGGTTTCATTTTCTACCTAAAAGGGCAGACGGGGATGGAGAACGGTTTGACAGCTAATTCGTTCTGAAGTGAAGTGACCCCACCCCACGCAATGCATTTTCCACACACACCCCTTTTCTGTCAGCCTTTTGTACATCCAATGTAGTGTTCAGCTTTCTTCTGTTCTCCTACATGTATTTTATGTAGAAATGTTGATGCAATAGCCCCTCCTCTATAGCAAGCTGCTACAGATTAAACAAAAAAAGCAAATCCAAATTCCTTTCTGTCCTGGTATCTCCCTTTCCTTCTCAACTGTTGTCTTGCTTACTGCTAAATTAGGCAAAAGGAGTGGAACTTACGATGCACATGTCACTCAATGTGTCATGTAAACTGATGTAACTGCATGAACAAGAGTAATATCTTTTGACAGATCCTGCAGGATAGCTATGATACTATGTTGTTGTGGCAAGGGCCTTGTGGCCTCTTATAAGTCTAAACACATTTACTGTAACAAAGCCCACTTTGTCAGAGGAATGACATGGCAAGTTGGCAAGAGTATATGCATGCACAGTGAGTCTGGCCACAATTGTACACACTGTGGCCAAAAAGTGCAAAAGATCGCCAATAGGCATGTCTTCACACAATCAACATATTAGGAGACAAGGCCGGAATTTCTTCCAAGATTGTCACGCGCCTCGTGTTCAAAACTAAAACTCTCCTGAAACTTTTGTTCTTTTGGCACACAATTCGTCAGCAACAAGTTTGGATTTAAATGAGGCAGAAAGGTCATACTGCAGACTCTCACAGTCATGGTCAGAACCATCCATCACAGAAACTGCAGGCTGAGAAGAATGCAAAGCAGCATTTTCTGCCTAGCATTAAGGAGACATTCCATTTTTGGAGCAAGATGGATTCCCCCCCCCCTTTAAGGCCGCAGGATAGGACAAAACATTAAGCCACCATTCAAGTTAACCTGTGACATACCACAAAGCAACCACTGTGAGCCCGGTAAGGCACAATTCCCAGTGGTATGGAAAGATTTGGCTACCATCATGCACACTTTGGTAACATCAAGGTGAGATTACTGCAACATGCTCTATGGGGGCTGCCACCGAGGCTACAAGTAGTGCAAAACACTACTGGTGTGGTGTGGGGAAGCTGGTGGGGGGGCACCCAACAGAATTATTACCCCAACTTCAGTGGCTTATTAGCTGCTTCTACGCTTAATTGAAAAAGGCAACATTGAGCTTTAGGCCTAGGATCAGTATATTTTTACTGTAGTTTTACAGATTCTTGGAAGCTGGCCAGCATGGGTGGGGCAACCCAGACGGGCAGCATATAAATAATAAGTATTCAATTATTATTATATCTTAAGGGCTGTTATCTCAATAATTAACTGTTAATAATTAACACAGGTCTTTCTGGCCCCTTTCTCCTGGTGCTAAGACAGTTTTATTTAGGATATCTTTAGGACTCGAGGATTAGTGCTTTGTTTGCTGTATTGTTTCTGTTGCTTTATTCCTTATGCTACCAGGTTGCATTTTTAATTATGGTTTCTTTTCATATGGAAGCCAATTTGAGTAATATGGAGGAATATGGCGAGAAAGATCTGAAATTAAACCGCTATCATGAACTTCCCAACTTACTAGTTTGCCTCTTTGCTGAGCAGATCTTGTTTCACGCAGAGTATACACATCACCACAAACTGAAATTTCCCGCCAGACTCCCGGTTTCGATTCTTCAGTGAACCCTCCTTTGGGATGCATGACTAGAACGCCATTGGTTGTTAATCCATCCATGTGTCCATCGGGATTCTTCCATTTTGCTGCCTTTTCCTATACAGAAGGCCACAGGAAGGAATAAAAGATAAATTACTCAGCCTTTCCACATTCAAAACTTGTAACGGTATTCAAGATTGCAACCACAAGTAAGCTTCCCAAAGAAAAATAGCTGTAATAAAGGAAGGGCTGCTTCGAATTCTAAACTCAACATTTAGCACAGAACAGCAAAGTAAACATCTGCACACAATTACAACTATTACTAATAGTTTGGCTAAAAAACCAGCTTGCCTCTATATCAGAGGCCTAGCCCCAATTATCTGAAAAACTGCCTCCTTCCCTACTCTCAATCTGCCTTCCATGTTCCAAGCCATGGATCTCTTCACAAGTGCACACATCATTTACATATAATGCTACTCTTCCCCCCTTACCGTTTGATCTATTCCATTTGAGCAGCTCTTCCCCCCTTCCTGTTTGATCTATTCCATTTGAGCAGGTTATACCCCTCAATTTCTACATTCCATTCATGAGTCTCATCCCACCAGCCTATATTTGCCATCCTGTATTAAGAGCTCAAGCTCTTCTTGCTTGTTTCTCATACAGTACTCTGTGCATTTGTGTAGAGACAACTGAAACCATGAGTCATTCTTCCACACACTGCTGCTGCCTCTATAACACTCAATAAGGAGTCACCTGCCACCGCCACCACACGTCTCTTCCTTCTCTGGGAAGCAGCAGGAATCGTTCTGTACGCTGTACCTTCTGCTGCCACCCTGCCACCTTGATGTGTTCTGAGGTCTGCAACCAATGTTCTTGCTTCTCTGGCCAAGAATCAGTGTCCGAGGTGAGGGCATAGAATCAATTTTGTAGCTCCAGAGACACAGCATGGCTCCTGATAGTCCTACTTTTTGTGTCATGTTCCTCCAGAGGATTGTCTCCTGAATTGGGCAATCTTCCTCCTCCCTAGGGGTACCCTGCCTACATCTCTGTTCCAGGACAGTCCACTCTAGTCTAGCAAGAATGTCCTCATGTTACCCGATGGCTTGAAGTGTGGACAGGTGGGCCTCAAGTTGCTGGACCTCCTCTTTCAGCATGGTAACCAAGTTTACAGATAGCAGTTCCAGCACCTCTCAAGCATATGGAAGGATGGGCCTTTTTGCAATTCCACTAGCATTCCATCACCTCCTCTATCATCAATTTTGCCCAATTGGGCACTTGATTCCACATTGCAATGAGGAAGTAAAGGGTTACCAGATTTTCTATGGTAACATTAGCTCATGATGCAGCACATAGTCTTGCATGGAGAAGATCCCAAATTGATATTCTGGAATCTCCAGTTAAAAAGATCAAGTAGCAAGTGATAGGAAAGATTTTGGACTGAGACGCTGCAGAGCTGCTGCCACTCAGAGTAGACTATGCTGGGCTAAATGGACAATAATCTGACAGTTTCCTATGTACTATGTGTTCATATTAAGAAAAAAATAATCTGCAGTTGAATGCCAGCAGCCATCATGTGATAAGAGGGCTGATTTATACAACAAGTTATCATGACAGAGAGGCTTGCAGAGAAACTACATGTACTTACCCCAAGGAATATGTTTTTAGAAGAGTCAAATCCTGCTGCAAAGATTCTGGCTGTGTATGGTGTGTTCCTATCACAGACAATGCGGCACGCAAACCTAGAGATGGTGCTTTGGGTGATCTGCGTTTCATCACCATTTTGACTGCCAGAAATTGTATCTGTTACAACAAAATCTATGGGGCTCTCTGTCGATCTGCCAACCTGAAGACATTGAAAACACATTTTAGAGAAATACCTTAGATGATATTGTAGCGTTAAACATTATGTGTAGAAAGGTTGTTTGCTAAAACATAATAAACTGACTGACTGACTGACTGAATCTTTGGAGAACTATGCAATGTGAGAGCATGTGAAACCTTAAATAAGCAAAATCTAAACCACAGAGCCTAGGGCTTGCCGATCAGAAGGTCGGCGGTTAAAACCCCCGTGACGGGCTGAGCTCCTGTTCCTCGGGCCCAGCTCCTGCCAACCTAGCAGTTCGAAAGCACGTCAAAGTGCAAATAGATAAATAGGTACTGCTACAGCGGGAAGGTAAACGGCGTTTCCGTGCACTGCTCTGGTTTGCCAGAAGCGGCTTTGTCATGCTGGCCACATGACATGGAAGCTGTACGCCAACTCCCTTGGCCAATAACGCGAGATGAGCTTCGCAACCCCAGAGTCGGTCACGACTGGACCTAATGGTCAGGGGTCCCTTTACCTTTATGGGTAACTTGTACATTCAGGTAGATTCAAGTATTATCCACAAATCAACAATAAGTAGGCATCTTGCTCTCATTCTAAAACTGTTTTAGTTACATGGGGTACCTTCAAAATTTGAATGGCTTGAAATGAAAGCAAGCCCCTCAGAAGACACCCCCACCCCGCTCCCCACAAAAATGTATAAAAGTTTTTGTCTGTTTTTAGATTTAAAAGATCCACTCTACAAACCAATGTTAAGTATCCTGAATTACTTTTAAGACACCCTAGAATACTAATTATAAGACAATGGGTTCAATTAATGAGTTCCATTAGCAAAGGCCTGCTCAGTGGAACTTTCCCCCTCCTCTCCTCGTATGGCTCCCACCAAAATAGTTTCTGATCTTTTGAGGGGAGAACGCCTAGAACAGCATGGTGCATTGGCGCAGGGGGGGGGGTGTCACTCTATCTGACAAGCTGAAATCGCTTGCCATGGTAGAACAATCCCTTAGCACAGTAATGAATTTCTCCTAACGTCTCTTAAAAGGTAAAGGTAAAGGACCCCTGACAGTTACGTCCAGTCGCAAATGACTCTGGGGTGCGGCGCTCTTTACTGGCCGAGGGAGCTGACGTTTGTCCGCAGACAGTTTTTCGGGGTCATGTGGCCAGCATGACTAAGCCACTTCTAGCGAAACCAGAGCAGCGCACGAAAACGGTGTTTACCTTCCCACTGTAGCGGTACCTATTTATCTACTTGCACTTTGACATGCTTTCGAACTGCTAGGTTAGCAGGAGGTGGGACCGAGCAACGAGAGCTCACCCCGTCATGGGGATTTGAACCGCCGACCTTCCAAGGAAATCATTTCACACAGAGAGGGAGCTATATTGCACCATGCATACGTGCTCATGGCTCCACCTTTCTATGAAATATTTTAGGAGCACAAAATGTAAGAAGCTGCCTTCTTGGAGCCATAAACCAGACTTACGAACTTCCTAGACAACAGCAGATTGGGTCTCTGTGCATCTAAGAATTGGAAAGAAACATGCAGCAAATTAAATATCAGATTAAATATCTGAATCACATGGATTCTTTCTTCCAAAGCTGAATTCTATTTAAAGCTGTGTTCTAATATTTGACATTGACTATCAAGGTACAGTACATGGTTGTGCTGTTTTGCTGTGTCATTTGAGTTTATGAAACATTCTAACTGCAAAATTCTGTCAGATTTATTCTTTGCTAGAAATATTTGCTGTGGAAGACAGAGTAGCAAGGATAAGCCTTCTTACTTTATTCTACTAAAATGCTAATCAAGCACCTCTGTAGAAAAGATGAAAATCTAGTACAGGTGACTTTCAATTTACGCTGGGATTGTGGTCCAGAAATAGTGCATAAAGCCAAATCGTGTATTGTCAAAACACATCGGGTTCAATGGTGAGTGGGATTGTCGAAGTTTTCATTCCTGGATGCCTGCCCCTTTCCACTGTCTTTTTCTCTTTAAAAAATGCAGGCTTTAAAAAGATTGCAGGCTTCAGGGGGGAAACTGACTGGCGGCTGTGAGAACAGGGTAGGACTATATGGGCCACTGGCAGATTCAGCAAGTTCTTATGTTCTTAGTTCAACAGTTAAGGAATTACCAACTCCCCCCCCCCCAGCCCCTCTATGTCTAAAGCCCAACTGTAATAGTCCAACATTTGAAAGATAAATCGCCTAGAAAGCTTCACACATTCGAACTAGCATAACACAACCACTTCACCCCTTGAAGATATTCAATAACTTTGGCTCAAGTGGGGTGATCAATGCAAGGAACAGCTTGCCAGAAAGCAAAACCACAGAGTGTTGGCATAAAGGGAGCCAACGTGGAACATTGTATTTCTCCCTGCCCCAAAACAAATCACACCCAGCTGAAAATCCTACAGTTTATGAACCAATCAACACACTGTCAGCTCATTTTAGAAATATTTATCCCAAACATGAGCCTTGCATTTCCAGTACAAATTGGCATTCTCAGAAAGCCCAGATATGTACAGTATAGGATTGCATATTACTAATAAATAAATTACAGTGGTACCTCAGGTTGCAGACCCCGAGAAGTCCGCAACCCGAGCAGCACTTTCGTGCATGCGCAAAAGCATGATAGAGCACTTCTGCGCATGTGCGAAGAATGCTTCTGTGCATGCGGCGAAACCCAGAAGTAAACATTTCCGGGTCCGCCGCATTCGTAAACTGGAAAAACGCAACCTGCAGCAGACGCAACCTGAGGTATGACTGTAATAAAATTTCAATACTGCCCTTTATCTATAGATCTCAGGATGGTTCGCAGCATAAAAATACAGTATTTTGTGTGGCGTAAGATAGTACTGTATACTATCTGCGAATGGATGAAGGAGCACCTAATCCCCGAAGACTAGTGAACCTAAAGAGAAATGGACCTGCATGGTGGAAGAATAGGACAACACTGGGAGCTCCATGTAATATGCTGAGTTTTCCAAAAGACAGGCAGGTTTGAAAATTAACAAGCAATATTCTAGTACGCACTGTGCTTTGAAAGCACAAGAGACCTCTCATCTCTGTGAAGCACATACGGATGTGGCAGAAAGTATTTTAATTGAATCTAGGTACATGCAGGAACAAAGAAAAACTGATGAACCCACCCACTGTCTAAACACTCCAGAACTACCTCTGCCATGAATGAAAATCTGAAACAATGTGTTTAAGTAATGGTTTTGTTGGTGCTCCTGGAAGAAAACCAACAACCTATTTTTGAGCATCTGTAACTCAGTATATTTACTGCTGAATGAGTATGTCATTGGAAAGACCTAGAGAGCATCACTAAATGAAAATATAAATAATGCAGCCACCACCAGTTCCCACTGGGAGTACTTTCAAAAGAGCAAGAGTGGGACACAGTCCAGGCTCAAGATTATTATTGAAAGGCCTGTAATATGCCTTTACACTTTTGTCAACAACAAAAGCCAGGAGTGCATTTTGAAAGCATGACACGTTGAGCAAAAAAAAGAGCTGTAACAGTTCAGAGTGAGATAGTGGAAAAGCTTTTCAGTGTCAGAAAAAGCAAGCGTGCAAGTAGTTAGTGTGCACATATGGCACACAAAGCACATACTTTGCTGCATGTACCAAAAGCTTCCCAGTGTGCACTTCTAAAACCAACCTGCCCATGTAGCAACCAGCAGGTAAGACCCTTCCTTCAGAGAGAGCAACTTCTGAGAATAAACCCTGTACTCCAGGACACCATTTCTGTAAGCCATTTCAGGATATCTTCACTTAGGGATTTTCCCAGACCATGTGTGGATACACAGGAAATACACTATAAAAGCCCACAAACAGCTGTTTTTAGGTCCTGCAAATGCACTTACCTGAAACATATCTGTATCTTTGTCGTGTGTATATTCCACTACCACCGTCTGGCTTCTTGACAACGTGTAGGATATACTGTGCTGCCCTTTACAACTGATGGCCTGTGGAATAAGACAGTTCCTGCTTTATTTAAGTAACACCTGAGTCAGGGAAAAGCACATCACTTCAACATTTGTAAATGCTGTTACAGCCATTACCGAGTTTCACCCTATCCAGGCTGATTCAATTTGTTTATCTGGATCACAACAAAGAGCACTCTGGCTCCTTGCTAAGGGACTTCCCATGCAAGGTGTGACACCCCCCCCCCCAAACGAGCAAAGCTCTTGCTTATGGACAGAAAATTACAAAGATCTGTCCTTTAACAAACAAACAAACCAGGCTAGAAGCAAGACAAATGAATCTTGAATGCAACTGTGCAAGTTTCACTTTTCACACTTTCTCTCTTTTGGGCACACAATTTTTTCAAATGACTCACTTTCATAAACAAAAAACAAAAACAGCCTGTGAAGCTTTTCTTTACCATGTCTAGTACCAAATCTAACCCAGATGCCTTGAAGGAGCAGTGACTTTCAAAGACAGGTATCTTTTCCAGGCCTATTCTGCTTCTAGAGAGTCTTTAACTAGAGATTTCAGACACCAAACCGAAAAGTATTCATGTACTGAGCGACAGGTGAAAACAGATTTGTAAAATCTGCCAAATACTGGTCAGATATTTTAAAAGCATTTTAGAACAAAAAGGTATTTTAATCAACTTGCTTGATAACTGTGCTAATCACAAATGAAATTAACTTTATTTTTTTATAAACAAATAAGTTAGAAAAGTAGTCAGCTAAGTTTTACTCAGAGTAAACCTACTGAAATCAATGTGGCTTACCATGTTCTTTAAGTTCTGTTGTTGTTTAGTCGTGTCCGACTCTTCGTGACCCCATGGACCAGATGGGTCTACTATGAGTAAAACTTAACTGACTACCACCCATAGCTTTTAACTATGTTCTGGGTGGAATTCAATGTGATTGTTCCAGCCAGGGCAGGCATTTTGGCTTCCCAGACAGAACTATTTCCCCCTTCTCCTCCCGCATGCTGTTGCAGGGATTTTTCCAACACGCCCTCCCCCCCCCCCAGTGAGGGGGGGAAATGGGGGAAAGCCCCATTGCACAAGAGGAAATCTTCTCATAGGACTTCCACTGATGGAACCCATTAGCTGAATCCCACCCTTTTCTCCTTTGGCTTTTATCCAGAAATGATTTTTGAAAGCAATTTTACTAAGGTAGCTTCTTTGAAGCGCAGTTAAATAAAAAGCAGTTAGCTGACATTAACTGACCAGTCTCTGACACTGAGCTAAGGACCCTCCCATAATAAAGGGGAATGATGAACCCACAGTGGTGACAGATACGCTTCAAAAGCTGGAACTTTCCATAAAAGAGAACAGAGCCTGACAGCCAGTTCACTAGAGATAAATGACCCTAAATTCTGTTCTGTCTCTGTCTGTTTAGATATTTGGTTAGAGGTGGAATAAAGTTGAAAGAATATCAGCCAACACTCAGGGCCTCTCAGCCATTGGATGGTAAGGGCAATTTCACTGGTTTTTATTTGTTTGGGTGCACACCTAAGATGCATTAAGCATATACCTAATGATGTAAAGTACAACTGCAGAAAACCCCAAATAGTTAAGAGAAACACACGCTTCATACAAAGCGTGTCTTCTTGTTGAGCACACACATTGTGACAAACCAATTTTGTTGCCAAGTAATATTCTAAATGGCCCCAAGTGGCTATGCAAACAATTAAAGGATTGTTTAGGACTGGAGTTTATACAAGGTACTGCGAAATATTCAAAGACATAGGAGCCAACTCCTAGGCTCTGAGGTCTCTTCAGCCCCCACTCCCATATCTGAGGTGGTTGGGAGCCCCCAAAGTTAATGGACACCGCCATTCAAATGGTATGTGTACGCTCCATCTTCTGATGGGTTCTGCAGGGCAGGGCTTACCTGCCCCCCCATATATTTTATTCAAGTTGGCATCCTTGCTCAATGAAAAGTCTTAACATAACATTCTGAGATGCACCAAGATAGTACCAGAGGCTCTTCTTTCAGGGGTTTCAGAAGGTTACTGAATTTGTGTGTGGTACTGAGTAAAAAGTACCCAGGTGGCGCTGTGGGTTAAACCACAGAGCCTAGGGCTTGCCGATCAGAAGGTCGGCGGTTCGAATCCCTGTGACGGGGTGAGCTCCCGTTGCTTGGTCCCAGCTCCTGCCAACCTAGCAGTTCGAAAGCACGTCAAAATGCAAGTAGATAAATAGGAACCGCTACAGCGGGAAGGTAAACGGCATTTCCATGTGCTGCTCTGGTTTGCCAGAAGCGGCTTTGTCATGCTGGCCACATGAACTGGAAGCTATACACCAGCTCCCTCGGCCAATAACGCGAGATGAGCGCGCAAGTCGGTCACGACTGGACCTAATGGCCAGGGGTCCCTTTACCTTTCTTGAGTAAAAAATGCTCAAAAGTAGAGAATGGTGAGTGCATTTGAACCTGCCTTAGCTTTAAGTTTTTTCTTCTTCTTCAAGGGGTTCTCTCCTCCCTAAGACTGTGCCCTTTTGATTTCTGCTGCAGTAATAAATTGGGAACAATATAGGGTTACCATCTGTACAGGTCAGAAACAGACTTCACTTTGATGAAGGCTTTACAGATGACTTGGCTTGATAAAGGGTGCAAGGGACTGAGAGACTAGTTAAAAGACCTTTGTGTCTACAGAAGCTACTAGCCCACATGGAAGGGCAAACTGCAACGAGACACCTGCTTATAATTAGAAAAGGAGTCTAAGCAGCTTTACCGGGCATAGTAGCCTGATTTACATAGTCAAGGACTCAGGTGGCTTGTTAGGATTGAACTGCCAAAGAAAAGTGCCATAATCATGACAAACTCTGGATCCTAGTCTGAACATGCTTAAGAATAAGGGCAGCATAGCAGAAAACGAGCAGCCCAATGCTATACACAACTGGAAAACAAAATAAGATGCTAAGTGAGAGTCTGGCACAAAATGCTGCTTTGGTGAAACAAATTCATTTTTATTTTTCTAGTGCCCCATCCCATTTAAACTGAGAATTTGGAATCATTAATATGAATGACAATTGTTCAAGCAAATTTGACTCCTTTCTCTCTAGGGAACTAATTGGGGCAGGATATTCCTAATAAGTTATTTTTAGCTCTGCTGCCTAGGGTACTAGAGTGGAATTCTGTCCTCATTAGCTTGTGAAAGGCCATGGCAGACTTCCACACAAATCCAACTGATGCATGAGCTGACATTTAAGACCTGGTGAAAATTTCTCATTTATTCTAAATATCCTATAGCATATTGCTAATGTTCAAACTCCACTTCTTAAATCAATATTTGGTTCTTGTTAAAATAACCACTCACAGATTTACTTTTGTTATTTTCCTAAACCCTTTATATGTCTGTTGGTTCTCTAGACCATCTATATAGATTCATTGTTAACTATTACTAACAGATGTTGTTCAACTGGTCATTTTGCTTAACAAATAAGAAAGCTGTGGTATTTGGAATCATTAAAACTGAGGACCTGTATAACAACTTGAACTAAAAATGGTTGATTTTTGTAAACAAAATACAGTGGTACCTCGGTTTATGAACACAATTGGTTCCGGAAGTCTGTTCTTAAACTGAAGCGAACTTTCCCATTGAAAGTAATGGAAAGTGGATTAATCCGTTCCAGACAGGTCCGCAGAGTACTCAACCTGAAGCGTACTTAACCCGAAGCATGGGTGTAATTGGTTCCAGAAGTCTGTTCATAAACTGAAGCGTTCATAAACTGAAGCGAACTTTCCCACTGAAAGTAATGGAAAGTGAATTAATCCGTTCCAGATGGGTCCGCGGTGTTCGTAAACCAATAATTCGTAAACCGAGGTGTTCATAAACCGAGGTTCCACTGTACAGAACTAATATAATTAAGAGTATATGGTACCCCATCATGCAGAAAGAAAACTGCTCAAAGTTTAACCAAAAAATCCCAATTAAGTTCAGCAAGAATTTTGACACATCATGCATTTATGGCTACAAGATTCCTACGAATAAAAAAAATCAAGGTCTATGCCCTGTTTTTCTTAGGCCTCGTTCTCACTGAGGAGCCACTTCTACCAATGGGGGGTGGGGTGGGCACATGCCTGTATTAGAAACTGGGGATAGAAAAGCTATTCTCCATATGGCTCCTGGAACCTAGGTTACGGAAGCAAAAACAGAATGGCTAGTTGCCATTCCCCACTCTACTCCCCGATTCAGCAGCACTTTCTATTTATTTTTTCGAAATGCATGAACTAACTCACTATTCACATCAGTGACACATTGCTAATATCATATTGTCAATAGCAATTCTTAATTGGACACAACAGACATAAATGGGGCTAAGCCCCTGAAAGTGCAGCCAAAACCCTAAGTCATGAGAATAATGAATATTTTCAAATACCATCAAATGTGTGTGTAGGACGCGTTATGTAAAGTATTGTGCTTCTGTTTCAGTGTATCTGAAGAAGTGTGCATTCACACGAAAGCTCATACCAATGACAAACTTAGTTGGTCTCCAAGGTTCTTCTAGAAGGATTTTTTTATTATTTTGTTTAGTTTTAAAAGTACTACTTTTATAACAAAAGCAGCCCTTTCACCCTAGCCTTAATCACACACACACACACACACACACACACACACACACACACACACGGCTTTAGTCACTGAGGTCCCCAATCCACGCACGTTTTACTTGGGAGACTCCAATGCCACTGCAGAAGCCTTCCCACTGTTGTTGGAGAAGTCCCAGCATCAGCAAGAGATTGCCGGTCCCCCCTCACTGCCACTGCTCCTTTAATCTGGTGGTGGCAGGTGGATGCCCAAGGGGTGTCCACCATTGGGGTTCCACCACCTAAGGCAGCTGCTGCAGTGTGCCTCATGGTTAGGCTGGCCCTGGCATTATCAAGTCTAGTCCCCTTGCTAAACAGCAGTCGTTGGAAATAGGAGGGCGCTAAAATGGACGCACGAGGGGTGTCACCTTGTGTCTTTGGGCTGCCACCACTTTATATGTAGAGAAGATTGCTACTTTGTTAAACACATACCAGATGAAAATTAATTGGCCAGAATTATTGCTTCTATGTTGTAAGACAACGGTAAATCTGGGAAGTGAAATTGATCTGTATTGCCAATAAAGCCATTAAGTGTAATTTTCTGGTAACCTTTAGCAAAAGAGAACATTGCCATGGAAACCTCATGAGCTTTGAGTGCCGAGAAGGAAGCCCATCTGAAGCAGAATATTAGAAACCATTTTTAAAAGAATTCCCACATGCTTTTAACCACACACCTGGCCATCTCCAGTGGTTTTTTCTTGCAAAATAAGGTCTTTGAAAAATAACTCCAGCTAAGCATGTGCATTTTGGAAGCGCTTAAAACACTTTGAATCCCACTGTATAATTTAATGTTGCAAAACGTAAAGGTGAAAAATGCTTTTTAAAGTAGGACCAAGTCAAAACTACTCACTCACTATTTTCAAGAACATTTTGGCAGCGCCTTCACCCCCACCTCACAAAATCTCCCTCCCTTGAGAGTTTTTCTGCACTTCTGGTGAAAATGTCCATATACATTTAAATTGCTCTCACCTGCTCAAAACAACACAGCCAAATTTATTTAGTTATGTGGTGTTATGATGTTATTGCCAGAAGCCATAATACTATTTTCCGTGTGTCCTCCCACCACTGTGGTATGCCTATAAATTTGTGGTTGAAAATGGAAGTGATTTTCATATCAATTTTAAATTACATTTTTATTTTCAATTGAGAAAAAGGGAGAGCTTGAGAGCACACTTTAGGTTGTGCTCAATTTCTACATATAGGAAGTTTGATTTTTATGTACAGTTCTCCAATAGTCTGAACTGTACTTGTCCCCAATCTCCAACATTGCTGAGGTACACCATGCAGTTGTTCTGAACAGGTGAAGTGGCTTGCCCTTTGGAATGGCTGCACAGAAAACTTCAAAGGAAATAATTTACAAAATTTATACTTTACTTGGCACATAACTGTCTGCTTTAGATCCAGAGAAGATTGCTCAATTATTCCAATAACAATTGCTCCCCAACCACTCATTGAACCATCAGGCAGAGAGAGATAGTGAAAATTTACCATATTTTGAGGAGAATACAGGAAATTAAAATATTACCAAAAACATTATCGGATCATAACCCAATGTTGCTGAATTTAAGAACGGAGTGGAAATCAGAAATAAGGAGGTGGAAATTGAATGATTCTTTACTCTATGATGGAAAAATTACCATATTTTTTGGTGTATAACACACCCCCGTGTATTGTGGGGGACTCAAAATTAAGAAAATGGGGAAGATTGCCCCTGTGCATAAGACTACCCCCCCTTAACATTATTTTTAAGTAAAAAACAACACCCTAGTCTTGTACATGGAAAAGTATGGTAACTGCAGTCACCACAAGGTATGGACGGACATAGGAAAAGTTGTCTGTTGAGTCCTCTCACCACAACACATGGTTTTGTGCAAAACTAAGATAGTCAATTTTGGATAGTGTCAAAACCAGTTGAACCAGCATAGTGCAACTATCTATATTAGCTTCCTTTAACTCATTGAAAGAGACTCTCATAGCTGGTAACAATCAGGACCAAACATGTCAGATTAGATCTCATACTATTGAGCCCAAATAGCTATAATGCCAAATCCTTCATTAGAACTATGAATATACATACATTCCACTGTAAATTGGGATCAGAGCAGGAAAAATAAAGTGATGGTTTATAAGTTCTGGGGCTTCTGGTTGACCGCGCCATCTTGATCAGTCAGGGGTCCGTTCAGCGGAGCGGACCTCGGCGCTTCAGAGGTGGAGGGAATCATTCAAGCGAAACGAACCCTCCTAAAAAGCCCCAAATCGAACTTTTTGGGGACAGATTTTGTCTGGCGACGCCATTTGTGGGCTCTCTCTTCCCCAGATCGGCTTTGTTTAAGCCCCCGAGAGCGAGGAGGTGAACCGCAGCGGACAGACTGAGATTGCTGCTCTGAGAGTGTGAAGCTGCGTGACTGGAAGGTGGAGGTGGACAATTCTTCTAAGAAAATTCAGCAAAAGATCGGACTGTGAGTAATTTGGACTTTTTGGAATTAAAATTAAGGAAATTTGCTTATGGAAAAGAGGTTGTAAAAACGGAAGCCGACCTCCTTCTAATGATGGCCGTAAGAAGCAATTAAGAAAATACCCGATGCTAGCATAAAATCGGATTTGTTGTGTTCATGTATCTGCAAGAACTGAACTAAAATCCCCTTTCGTGGCAGGGCTAAGGGGAGAGGTGTGCAATTTACTAAAATCCCTGCAATTTTGGTAATTGAGGAGAGGAAAGTCTCTTCCTGCCTCTGGAATCAGCAGCCCGGATGGATTCAGCGAGATTTGTGAAAGGAGGGAGAGTTGAAATAATGCCTATAAGCTGAACCGTAAGAATAATCTACAAAAACTCCCTCTGGATAATTATAACTTGGAAATAAGTAACTGATTCTCTTTTCTTTTAACTTGTGGATATACTGTAACCAGTTTGGAAAATGGCGATGGAATGAAGAAGTGCAACCACTTCCTGTGCTTAGGAATAACACTGTGTCCTTGAGAGGAGTACAAAAAATGTCAACATGCGAGTATGCAGCTGGATTCAAGGAAAGAACTCTGAGACTCTTATGGGAACTTAGAATTGGAACATATAAAGACAATTTGCAATTAGGAGAGATGAAACAACTTCTCCAAGGGGACAGGGGACAAAAAACATCGGAGGAAGAGATCAAAGAAGAAATTGATGGAGAACAAGAAATATGTCAACTTTCGTATCAGGAGGAAGTTTACCATGAGAAGAAAGAGGGAAAAGTTTTTAGTCAAGCGTATCAGAGAAACAGTGCCCCCATAGAAGGGGGAGCACAAATTATGTTTGGACTTCAGAATGCCCATAAGGAACAAAGACTGTTGGAGAAGATTAATTACAATGAACGGAACATTCAAATAAGAAAAGGGCAACAGGGAGGGAATGGAAAATTTGGGCATGTAAAACACTGCAGAAAGGGAGTGGGGTGAAGGGGAAAAGGACGTTATGTTTAAAGGTTGGTCAAAATGGTTTTGAAACTGGTTTCTGGACTTTAGAACTTGCTGAATCGAGAAGGGATATGCTGTGAACATGGGGGGAAGAGTTTAAGTTAGAAAGAAATGATATAAAATGGAATAAGAAAATAAGTTTTGGAATTTATAAAAGTATGAGAGTTCTTGGAGAAAAATTCAGGCAAGGGAGGAAAAGTAGATGATAGTGAAGGTTAAAGTGTTTTTTTTATTATTAGAAATGGGAATATTAGTATAGCTTGTAGAGAATTGAATTGTAAGGGATAGCTGGGTGTTTCATCCGCCCCTGTGGGTTGTCTCCGTTCTGGGATCCCTTGGTGGCAGGAGGGGCTTCCGGAGTGGGGGGACGGGGGGGATCCAGCTGGAAAAGAACCATCTCCTGCTTGTCTCCAGCATTCTGTAAACTCTCGGTGGCAGGGAGAGTTCTGGGGTGCGGGGAGAAGGAGGGAATGGAAGGAGATAAATAAATATAAAAATTAATAGATAATTTGATTAAATGGCTAAATAGATAAATATAAGTTTAATGAGATTGGAATGGTTTGTGAAAAATGAAAACTGTAAAAGGTGATTTGGCAAATGAAAATCAATAAAGGGGGGTCCTGGGGCAGCCCATGGGATAATGTTTAGGAAAAATGATCAGGTTTTAAATTTTTGGTGTTGTATTTTGTTTTGTTTTTATTTTTAATATCTTTTTTTGATACCTTTTTGTGTTGTGAAGAGAATTATGTTGGGACAATGATGGATGGATTTATGTATGTGAATTATTGTAAAATCTAATAATTTTTTTTAAAAAAAAAAATAAGTTCTGTAATTCTGCTTCCAAGAAGTTCAGAGTTTGAGTGGGTATAGCAGACACTCTCATAGGTATAGCACGCTAATGAGATGAGACCCATCAAATAACGCCATGATTTTCAGACACTACAAACTGAATCTGACGCAAATCTGTTTTGTATTGACAGCCAAAGATACTCTCGATAGGCACTTTAAGAGAGACCTTTAAACAGCTTCCCATTATCTCTCGTGAGAAATGAGCAGAGACAAGAATTTAACTCTTGCCAAAATGCTATCGATTACGCACACAACTAGCATCCCTTAATGCTTTGCAATAGCAAAACACAAACAAGGGGGAGAGGGACAGACAGCTGGTTGAAGGCTGCTTTTTCATGAGAAAAAAAACCAATGGGGGAAAATATCTCCCTTTTGATTGTCAAGCACTGCAATCTAGCACAAAACAGCCATAAACTATATTACTATCAGGGGCTTGAAACAGCAGCCACAGGGACCTATTCACAGGTATTAAGATCCAGCTCCTACTCCTGCTTTCAGGAAACATCACTCTAACAGGGTCATTCATTCACAGAGGCAGCTTAAGTATTCTCATACTGCGTATGCCAGCACTCCCCAACCTGGTGCCCTTCAGATGTCTGGAGTACATCATCCCAGGAAGGCTGCTATACAACCCATTGAACATCTTGAGCTCAATGTTTCCTTTCTCAAATATTTATGACTGTCAGCCAACCAGAAAATTTACTTTCTGTCCCATGCAAAATAACACCATAGGGAACATCCGTACCACACATTTAACACACAGTTTCCATCAAAGAATCCTGAAAAATGTAGTTTACCCCTCACAGAGCTACAATTTCCAGCACCCTAAACAACCTACAATTCTCAGAATTATTTGGGGGAATCCAAGTGTTTTAAATGTATAGTGAGGATGCGACCTATATCCCCAGTAGTAACTAGTTCTTTCATCTGGAAAGCCTCATGTACTTATCTTGTTCAAGAGATTCAAATGTAATTATAGAGGGTCAACCAGAAGTCCATTAATTTTGCAGATGTTCTCAACTCTCTCTTCAGATGACATGTGAGCTGCATGAGCACAAGTTTTGAATTACCACCTTAGATTGTGTAATCATGCTTTAATGGGGAAAGTAATTGATTTGTATGTGGTTTTGTCTAAGAAGTTATCTAAAATACAAATAGGAAAACATTTACATCAGCAGTCCTCAAGCTTTTCAGACTCGGGATCCCCCCCCCCATCAAGACCCACTCTGTCCTTCTCCCCCACCCTACTTGTCCTTGTATTAAGCAATATAAACAAAAAATAAAGAGTGGCACTGGGATGCTGAATGACCCAATTCTCTGCCACAATTCTACCAGCTTAAGAACAATTAAGTGGTTTTGATATAAAATTAGTCCACCCTGCTTCCTACAGCTTTACGTATCTGCTCTCAGGCACGAACATCCGAAATGCAACGGAAACTCTAGCACTCAGCTAGGCTGTCTGCTAATACATTAGTAAAGAGTTCAGAAGGGGAAACCTTTCCTTAAATTCACTCTGCAGCAGGTCTTGGGTAGTCTCATTATCCTATTTAAGGAAAATGAAAACAATAGCCAAAACCCTTAAAATTATGTTGTTTTATAACATAAAGTTAGCACTACTAACATCTCTCTATAGTCCTTGCTTTGGGTAACCCAACACACTCCTAACATTTTTGGGGCTACGCCCTTGGTACAATCTACCATTATCTGTTGCTAAATGATTTTGGCTATGCCTGCGCCATACAACCAAAAATAATTTAATATTATTGTACTAAATAATTTTATAATCAGAACAATTTAGCAGTGGTGATGTAGAGTTAAAATCTTTATGGAGTACAGATAAAAGGTCTTCTAAGTTGAAGTAAAAAGACGTAGTATGAGAAGACATGCTGGTGTGGGACAAAGAAATGGCTTTGAAAAAGTTTCTAAATGCCACTGATGCTGAAAGAAAGCCCTTGGTTCTGCTGCTCAAAAATAGACCGAAAACTCATTTGTGCTTATGTCAAAGTGACTTGCCCATAAATCATCATGCTCAGAATAGGTTTTCAAAGCCACTTAATGTTCTTGAAGTTAAGTCTTACGTTGTGCTATCCCCAGGCTTTGTTAACTCTGCAATATTGGCTGATATAATATACCTATTTTGAAATGTCTGGTTACATTGAACAACAAGGAAAGTAATGCATAATGAACATATACTGCCTAGCCATAAATTCACCACTGAAGTTGCCAACTCTACTTTGACTTTCTTCCTCACTATGTGAGTGTTAACAAGCAGAATGACATTTCCTAAAATAGGGGTGCTAACCTGTTCGTGAGGTTTCAAACACATTTGGTTGGCCACTTTTAGGAAACAGAATGTCGAGCAAGGTAGACCTTGAACAGATGCAGCAAGGCAATTCTTGAGTTCTGAGTGAAAATGTCATTCTGCTGACACAACTGGATGTAGTCTTCCTCTCACCCCCCCTGCATGAACCCAAAATCTCCAGAAAGCCTGCCCCCAATCCTCTGGAGCAGATTTTGAAGGTGCACAAGGGAATGAAAGAAAGGAGAACCCTTGCTGCACAAGTACAGGTAGATGTCTGTCCCTTGTGTGAAACAGCAGCACAGGATGCAACTTCTCCTACTACTATAAGGGGTCAATTGGTCTTTCATGGATAATAGCCATTTTATATACCTACAGTCAATTAATTTCCCCAATCCTTTTTTAAAAAACCAAGTGAGTTAGCAGCCACTCAGGGAGAAACTTTTTGTCCGCCCTATGTCTTTTGAGAGGAAACATTTCCTCCAGCATAATGTCATAGCTTCTCTCAAACATAGGATAACCATCTTACTCTGCTGAAAACAGTTACGGTAATGCCCAACATCAATAAAGCAAGACAAATTCCAATTGTTAACAAATGGGGCATTCATCAGGTGTAGCTAGTGTGCACATCTATAAAATCTGAGGCACAGTACATCTGAAATCTTGAGAACAAGGGCAGTTTCTAACAAATTTGAAAGAAACCTATATGTAACTTTTCTTACAACATGTAGCCCTCCCCCAGAATTTGGACTTCCTTCATAGGGCAGTCTGAGGTGGTAAAGTATTTACAGAAGTAAACACTGTTATTATGAACATGACAAAAATTGTACAAGTATCAAAGACATAGGTAAGAAACCTATGCAGCTGGCAACTGAAAGAAGCAGGATTAATTAACAGTGCTTCAGAGCTGTTTCAACACTCCAGGCAAGTACATGGACTAAAAGAGCTGGTATTACCAGGTAAGTAATTTGCCAAGTACTGTATATACCAATGAATGACTATTAGAATGAATCAGTAGAAGAGCTGTCTGGCAGTTTCGTGGAGATTTGGTAGGATTACGCATTAAATATGATATCTAAATTCTAGTTAAGAATTTAATCTCAACCACAGTAAGCAAATTCTCAAGAAAAAATACTATGGCTGAAACTCCCAGAACTTTGCAGCAGCTGTTTACACTATTACCCATGTCACTGTGTTAATTATGCTCTCATTACAAGATGTCTCTTGAATATCATTCAATGTAGCATCTACACAGGTGCTTAGCCTTGCTCATGAGTAAGCCATAAGTATTTGCATTTACCTTCGTATAACCACAAAAAATCAAAGAGCCATGTTCAATAAGAAAAACTGAATTAATCATGCCAAAGTTATAGAGATATCTGGAAACAGCCCGTTTATAAAGGGAGTACAAGGCAAACCCTGTTTAATAGAACAGATATCTTTTAGTACTACCGGTAATAATTTCCAAGTTTTAATTCTCACTAGGTGGCTTAATACACATGTTCTTCTACACATATAACTCCAGATTGCCTTTAGTTCATACCCTGTGCTTCTAAAATAACTGTTCATTAAGCACAAGATGTAGTTAATCTTGTTTCAATGAAGCTATTTGTACAACACCAAAACTTCATCCTGTGAGTTGTTTATCTGAACTGATAGCGGCCAGAAGAGATATATTGGGAGTTGTGGCAGGAAGCTCAATGAAAATGCCAACCCAGTGCGCAGCAGCTGTGATAAAAGGCAAACTCCATGTTAGGGATCATTAGGAAACCAAGTGGAAATAAATTTTACCAATATCATAATGCGCACCCACACTTGGAATACTGTGTACTGTTTGGGTCATCACAGCTTGAGGAGGCTATTGTTGCCACAAAGGGCAACAAAACAAAGGGTTGAAGCATTTCTCATATTAAGAACATTTGTATCTTTTTCATTTATTAAAAAGGTGACTGGAGGTGAGGGACAGGATTGAGGTGTATTCAACTATGCCTAGTGAGGGGGATGTGGATAGAGAAATTTTCCACTCTCTTACATAATACTGTACTAGAACCAGAGGTCATCCAATGAAACCAAATGTTGGAAGACTCACGACAGACAAAAGAAGGTACTTCTTCACACACAACTTGAATGGCTTTTAAAGGAAACTGGACAAATTAATGACACAGAAGGCTATCAACAGCTACTAACTTTGATGACTATATGCTTCATCTGGTATCAGAGACAGTATGCCTCCAAATACCAGCTGCTCGTGTTCATAGATGCAGAAAAAGCTTTTGATAATATCTCTTGGCAGTTTATGAAGAAGAACCTGGAATCGATGGGAGTAGGAGGATCCTTCCTGAATGGAATTGAAGTGATATATTCTGAGCAAAGAGCGAAATTGATAATAATGTATTAACAGAATATTTTGAAATCACAAAAGGTACTAGACAAGGATGTCCATTATCACCATTACTGTTCATCACGGTCCTGGAGGTATTATTGAATAGAATAAGAGAAGTCTCAGCGATTAAAGGAGTTAAAGTGGGTGCAAAAGAGTTTAAATTGAAGGCCTTTGCGGACGATTTAGTCTTAACTTTGGAAAACCCCAGTGAAAGTGTTGCAGAAGCTATAGAGGAAATTGAGAGATTTGGACAGTTGGTGGGATCTAAGTTAAATAGACAGAAAACAAAAATGGTGGTTAAGAATATGAAAATTGAGGAAAAGGAGGAATTACAACAGAAATATGAAATCGTAGTGGCGAAAAAAGTACAATATCTGGGAATATGGCTGACAGCAAAAAACATTAATCTATTTAATGACAATTATGAACTGGTGTGGAAAGAGATAAAAAAAGACCTAGAAACATGGAATAGAATGAAGTTGTCGTTCCTTGGAAGAATAGCAGCAGTTAAGATGAATGTACTACCCAAGATGTTATTTTTATTTCAAATGATACCAATAATCAAGGGAACAGGACAATTCAGAGAGTGGCAAAAAGTTTTGTTGAGATTTGTCTGGCAGGGGAAGAAACCAAGAATAAAATACAAAATTTTGATGGACAGAAAAGAAAGAGGTGGATTCTCTATGCCAGACTTGAGGTTATATTATGATGCGTCCTGTCTCTGTTGGTTAAGAGAATGGATAACATTGGGAAATACAGATTTATTAGATCTGGAAGGTTACGACAACAGATTTGGGTGGCATGCATATCTCTGGTATGATAAAAAATAGAGTTCATAAAGGTTTTACAAATCATGTGATAAGAAGGTCTTTATATGAGGTGTGGGAAAGAAATAAGTTGCTGTTAGAAACAAAGACCCCATGGTGGATTTCACTGGTGGAGGTGCTGACGGTTAAGAAAATAAATATGGAGGGGAGGAGGGCCACTTACGAGGAGATTTTGGTGAAATCAGAAAAGGGATGGAGGTTGAAACCCTATGAGGAAATCAAAGAAGCCTTGACTGGATGGTTGCAATACCACCAAGTAAATGATGTTTTTACGAATGATAGAAAAATAGGTTTTGAGGATAAAAGGTCCAAATTCCAAATAGAATTGTTGGAAGGTAGAGTAAAATTGTCAAAAATGTATGATTTGTTGTTAGAATGGTATACGAAAGATGAATTGACAAAAGATGTGATGATAAAATGGGCAAAACATTTTGGGCACAATATTGAATATGACGTGTGGTTGAA
Source organism: Zootoca vivipara (assembly GCF_963506605.1). Taxonomy (NCBI): domain Eukaryota; kingdom Metazoa; phylum Chordata; class Lepidosauria; order Squamata; family Lacertidae; genus Zootoca; species Zootoca vivipara. Next base: position 6,440,197 of record NC_083276.1, read on the forward strand.
ATTATGGAATCAAACATTGAAGTTTACTGCATGTACCGCCCTGAAAGAGAATGTTATGAAGATGATGTATAGATGGTACTTAACACCAGTAAAATTGGCTAAGATGTATAGAATGAGTAGTAAATCATGCTGAAAATGCAAAAATAAGGATGGCAAATTTTATAATATGTGGTGGACATGCGAGAAAATTAAAAAAAAAGGGAAATGATATATAATGAACTGAAAAAGATTTTTAAATATACTTTCCCCAAAATACCAGAGGCTTTTCTGTTAGGACTTATAGGAGAGGAGATTGTAAAAGGGGATCAAGTATTATTTATGCATGCGACAACCGCGGCTAGGACTTTATTAGCCCCAAAATGGAAAACTCAGGAGTTACCGACGATTGAAGAGTGGCAGACGAAAATGATGGACTATGCGGAATTAGCAAGGCTGACTAGCAACCAGGGAGAGTCAAGGTTCCAAAAGGACTGGAGTAAATTCGTGGACTACTGTATATGGAGAGGAACTGTAGAAGTTTAAAGACACTTGCAGGTTTGAAATAAATCCTACGAATTGACTTTAAGAGATGGAATAAAGGAACTGCGAGATAGGAGTGGATAAGAAAACTGAATGAGGGGAAGGAGGGAAGTCAAAGCTCGGCAGAGCAAACTGAATTTAAATAGTTGAATAGATGTTAAAAAGAGGAAATTTTGTGTCTATTATGTGTTGTTGTGTGTGTTGTTGAATGTTTTGTTATTGTTTAATGTGTTCATTTGGAAATTTAATAAATTGTCTTTTGAAAAAAACAAATACCAGCTGCTAGGAACCACTAGTGGGAGGGAGTTCCTGTACTCTGGTCCTATTTATGGATTTTCCATACACATCTGGCTAGCCATCGCAAGAACAGAATGCAGGACTAGATGTGCCTTTGGTTCAATCCAGCAAGGCATTTCTTATTCTCATAGCTCACTACCGCCATTTGCTAAACATATCTGATGAGTGTATTCCAACAACTGTTTGCAAGCCGGTTCTTTAAGGTTGAAGTCTCCCCTTTTTAAAACAGAAAAGAAAATGAAATGTAAACATGATTATTCGCCACTTCACAAGCAGGTTGCCAACCACAAGCCCCACATACTGTCCTTTCCAAGATTTCTGAAGCTTAGGAGAGGAGGCGGCAGCACGGGCATGACATAACAAAGCCCATCAGGAGAAAGAGACAAATTAAAGCATTAAGAGCTTCTTCACAACTACCAGACTTTTAGAAGACATCTGAAGGCAGCCCTGTTTAGGGAAGCTTTTAATGTTTAATAGATTATTGCATTTTAAGGTTCTGTTGGAAGCCGCCCAGAGTGGCTGGGAAAACTCAGCCAGATGGGCGGGGTATACACAATAAATAACTATTATTATTGTTGTTGTTGTTATTATTATTATTATTATTATTATAATTTTCTACCAGTATATATCCAATTGGGTCCTTGCCTGAAATAAGCTTAACACAGCACACACTGATTCCTGTCAGTTTACTGAGATGAGCAGAGAAAAGAAGATGCAAAAAGGTCTATGTCCAACATGGGAGATCATGCCTCCACCCTCTCCTGACCTAGAAAAGGTGTATCAGTGTCAGCAGACATGCAGACTGATCTGAGGATGGAAAGAGGCACAAATACCGCACATCTAGAGAAGAGAAGCTGGTCAAAATCATTGCTCCACAGCCAGAGAGATTCCTCCACTTGCTCACTCAGCTAATTTTCAAACAGCCCCATCTATTCACTGAAGTATTGTGGCTCCTCAGTCTCTGAGGAACACCAAATGGTAGTTAAAGAATGACCAAGAAACAGAAGTGCCATACAACCTTCCCTTGACCTCTTCCTCTCCACCTCCACCAGATTATTCTCCATTTTACTGTCTGGATATCCCCCCCTCCCCCCGCCTCTCAATCTCTTTCCTTCTGACCACCCCATGCATCCTTTCTAAAGGGGCAGTGTTCTTTGTTTGGATCCTGTCTCTCTTCAGGAAACCATTCTGCTCTCTCCTTCCTTCGTCCCTATGTTCAAATGAAACAGCCCCTTCTTTTCTTGTCTCCCCAAATTTTGTAGGACAATTCCCCTTTTCTTTCAAATCTTAACCTCCCCCCCCCCCGTCCCTTTTATGATGGCAGCCTATTTCTCCCTTTTTGGATTTTTCTGCACACTAAAAACCTGGCCAGCTTTGTGAGTGGAGAGATTCTTGATAAGAAGCTGCTTCTGTAATCAAATTTACAATAATTATTTAGTGGTGTCAAGAATAGCCAAGCTACAAGAGTGCTTATTTTTTATTCTAGTTATCTGGTACCAGCATTCAGAACCTGGTACCTTTCTTCATGAACCGAGCCCCAAAGATGTTGTATATATCGAGTCTAGTGTATAGAGTAGAAATAGAAAACAAGAACCCCAGAGCAAAAAGCAATTCAGTAAAAGATAGTTACAGCCTAGGCTGAAGACTCTTTATACTACAGTAAGACTGCAAATGTAAATACTGTAATGGTTTGGATTCTTCCCTTTGTTCACCGCCTGCCCCCCCCCCAAAAAAACCCAAAGAGTGGATTTATTTTATTTGTAGTAATGTGTATCAGTAAGGGGAGCTCTCTGCCATTCATCATACAGATGACTTATCTGGCTGGAAGCTAGAATTAGAAGAAAAATTTGACAGAAAAAATGATAGTTTTGAGCAATAGCAGCTATAAAGCACAGCATGCATCCTACACTCTTCTCCTTAAGTGAAGCAACGTCAAAATCTAAATAATCTCAGCAAAGACAGCAGACTAGGAGGTCGGATGCTTCAATATAGTCATCTGAAGTAAATTTCTATATAGACTTTCAGCCTACGAGTTCAGCTCAAAGCAGTTGACAGCACATTAAAACATCAAATCAAACAATCCAGAAGAAAACAAATTCAAGCTCCCAGGAAAAGATTTCCAATCCTTCTCGAAGTGACATTTTAGAATCATAGAATCATAGAGTTGGAAGAGACCACAAGGGCCATCCAGTCCAACCCCCTGCCAAGCAGGAAACACCTTCAAAGTATTCTTGACATATGCCTGTCAAGCCTCTGCTTAAAGACCTCCAAAGAAGGAGACTCCACCACACTCCTTGGTAGCAAATTCCACTGCCGAACTGCTTTCCCCATATTTATTCACCTGCTAGGAAGCCAGTGTGGTGTAGTGGTTAGAGTGGGAAATCAGGGTTCCGATCCCCCCTCAACTGGGTGACCTTGGAGTCAGTAAGCAGTCTCCAAACCTACCTCACAGGGTCATTGTAGGGATTAACTGAGAGGCAGGGGTGAACCATGTGCTCTTTTAAGAAAAAGGTGGGAGATAAATGCAATAAATAAACTCTTCTGCTTACTTGCTTATGAAAGCTGCAGGGGCCAGCCAGATGGAGACATCAGTCGCTAACCTGGCATCCAGAGATATGCACATGGTCGCAAATGGACCTGCACCTCGTGGCCAGCTAATTTCTAACACTGCCATGAACTGGCAAATTAATAATAGCAGGGTGAGGGGAACCAAATCCAGAAGACATTCACCCAGGAGTTCTTAAAGAATTAAAAAAGAAGAAGAAATTGCTGGTCTTCTAATAAAATACTTAAAATAAGCGCTATATCCAAGAACTGGTCAGTGGCTAAATTAACACTGAGTTTTAAAAGGGATCCAGGAAACTGGTGGAAACATTATTAAAGATAGAATAAGTCTTGCTAGAGCAGAACCAGCATGGATTCTGCAAGGGTTAGTCCAGTCTCACTAACCTATCTGCCTAAGGCCAAAGTTCTTATGATGCCATCTCAGTTTCATATATGAAGAGGCCAACTCAAGAGTGCCACAAATCTGGCACCAAGCAATTCCAAACTATGATCCAGTTACACCAACATACTTCTATGACAGGCTTCCTCAACCTCGGCCCTCCAGATGTTTTGAGACTACAATTCCCATCATCCCTGACCACTGGTCCTGCTAGCTAGGGATCATGGGAGTTGTAGGCCCAAAACATCTGGAGGGCCGAGGTTGAGGAAGCCTGGTCTAAGTCAAGGATTCCTAAAGTGTGGACTGTGGACCACCAGTGGTATGCATGCAAACTTCATTCAGATGACCCGTGGTTGTAGGCCAAAAACATCTGGAGGGCTGAGGTTGAGGAAGCCTGTTCTATAATGTATCAGTCAGCTCAATAATACTTAACAAGGATACTTAGAATCTAGCCTGTAATGTCTCAGAAGTGGATCAATTAATCATACTTCATTGAAACCAGTCAAGTAATGAAGTTCCTTACAACAGGCATATGCCAATACTATATTTCTAATTTGTTTTCATTGATATAATTTTACTGGTTATTTTATGTTGTCCACCACCTTGCTTTTTAAAGAAATGTTTGGCAATATAGAAATATTTTCAAATAAACAAAGTAAATAATAAAGAATAACCAGGTAGGTTATCAGGCCAGGAATGCTACCTCACAGCACTGTCCAATTTTACTAGATATGCAAATAACAGGCTTGGAACTCTTAATACCATACCTGCTGATCAACTTGGGAAGTCAGCAACTGTCAGCTGAACACAGTGCCTATCAGACCATCATCTGGGCCATTATGTGCCACAGGAAAATATTAAGTTTTCAATTGCTACTAAACTGGAAAATACAAGAACTATGGATTGATCTGGATTGCACAGCAGCCCTCAAGACTTTGTTGTCGGCGAATTCTGATTTCACATGTATGGTGGGCTTTTTTTTTAGTAACAATTTGCACAGGTTGAACTGCATCAACCTCAAGTACATACAGTATTCAGAAAGTACCGTGGAACCTTGGTTTACGAACGTGATCCGTTCCGCAGAGGCGTTCGTAAACGGAGGCGTTCGCTCCCCGAAGGCACGCTTCTGCGCAGATCGCGTCTGCGCATCCGACGCCGCGGAACCAGGATGTAAACACTTCCGGGTCTGCGGCGTTCATAAATGGAGGCGTTCGTAAACGGGACTGTTTGTAAACCGAGGTACCACTGTACATATAAAACCCTTTTAATATTGGTTGTACACAGCTTAGTACTTCTACCATAAATATTATGCTATTTGCTGCTGGGCTTAGAAATATTGAGTTCTGGGAATCTTGTGCAACACCACAAGATTTTGGCAACATAGAATCAAGCAGGAGACTTATGGAAGTGGTCAATAAATATATTTATGAAGGTGCCACAAACAACTTTTTTGCATCACGACATCATAGCAGTGGACCTAACAGAGCAGTGTGCATATATATTTAAAAGATGACAATTTGGTGGTCACAAACTACTAGGGGATTCATATGAGGCTTTCAGGACTTACTTTCAATAAGTTTGCAGCTGATTATTCCTGCCCAAGTACAGCTTTCCATTTCAGTACCTACTGAAATCCATTTTGTTAGTTTTGGCCCAGTTCTCCAATCTGATAGGGTCATCTTCAATCCTTCAATCTATCTTCTGAGGTATTAGGTACCTCTCCCAGTTTGGTGCCATCTGCAACTTTGATGAGCATCCTCTCTATCTGATAACCACAAATTACTGCAATTCTACCTCAACAGTAGACCAGTGGACAGCCATGAGCATTTGTTATATCTATTAACTGGTTTTTTGGGAATGAATGTACAACTCTTAAGTGATATAAGGTTTAAGTTTTATAAGCTTATACAGTCGTACCTTGGAAGTCAAACACCTTGCCAGTCAAACATTCTGGCTCCCAAATGCTGCAAACCCGGAAGTGATTGTTCCGGTTTGCAAACATTCTTTGGAACCCGAACGTCCGTTGCGGCTTCTGTGGCTTCTGCTTGGCTGCAGGAGCTTCCTGCAGCCAATTGGAATCAATGCCTTGGTTCCCAAACGTTTTGGAAGTTGAAAGGACTTCCGGAACGGATTCCATTTGACCTCTGTAATCTAGGAGACCTCAAACAAGTAAAATGTCTAGTTCTGTTCAATTAACCAGAAAGTGGTTTTTAATGCAATGTGGCAAGCTGTTGCCTGGGCCTTCCTGGGTTCTAGCTCCTCTCATATTCTGCTCAGAACTTTCCACTGTTGACTCCCAATCAACCCAATCCTCCATGAGGAACCATGGGTGTTACATGCTACATGCCTTTTTATTCAAGCTATTTTCTCTTGTTTAGTTCTGATTTCTATTTTATGCAAAGAGGTGCAAGAAGCCAGAAAGAAATAATAAATAAAATTCTTAAGTGCCCAAGTATTATTCCCTCTTTGCATCCAGTAATCTGCATGACCACAAGAAGGCTGCAGAGCATGGAATGTGAAATCTATTGGAGAGCAGCCATTTGCCTTTGACAATGCCAAGAGAGTTGAAATCAAAGCCCATTTCAAATGTTCATTATTATATTTCTTTATAAATCACTTCCCATGAAGCATCTCAAAGAGATTTCACAATATAGCATAAAACAATTTTGCCTATAATAATTAATGTGGGGGGCAGCATTACAGCACGTTCCATCACCCCACATACATGTGAACACGTTCACAAGGTCAAAGAATACCCCATGCATACAAGTATAATTACACTGAACACTTTCTGCACAGTTGGAAACCCTCTTTGAGAACAATCGTATGTGTGTGGGTTAAAAAAAAAAAGAGTAGAGATTAGAAGCAGAACTTACCACTTAGATACAGCTCACCCACACAGTGCAATAACTGCATACACTATGGATATTGGGAAACTATAAACACACATGCATTTTAGCTCTCATGATTGCAGAGGAAACTTCAATGATGAGCAGTTTTTGCTCATACCTGGAGATGACCCACCAACTGATAATCCTTTCCCCAAGATTTCTTGCCTGTGTTCAAATTTTGTACAGAAAAGCTTTTGGAATGTAACCCACTTTTCTTCACTTGATGGGAGTACACAAACTATAGGCTCTGGTCCAGAGAAAGAGAGAGTGAGTTTCAAGCATAGACTGTTTTAGACATAATTTTATTACATTCAGAAGGCATCACACTCATATTTCTATCATGATAATTCAAGCTACTTATCAAGGACACCTTTTTCCACAATCCCTCTCAACCATTAACAGAATGACCCAAATCTTCCTCAGTATTATAAAACAGCTATCAGGTTTCCTCAGCCTCATCAAACAGTTTTCTGGTCTCAGCTCCACAAAGCTGCTCTGTAGTAAGAAGACAGTTGCAGATCACAAATACATATCTAGCCTAATTGGTGTTTATTGGCAATCTTGCAGTTTTATATTGTTTTGATTCATTCATTGTTGACTTGTTTTAATTTGCTGTTCACGGCAATGGGGTCCATTGAGCCAAAATGTAGTTATGCCATGGTTTGTGTAGTGTTTCTTCGTTTACTAAATCTGTATCCACCCTTCATCCGAAGATCACAGGGCAGTTTACAACACAAAAATACAAAATTAACACAAAATACGTAATGAAGGCACCAGGCAAGCCTCCCTGGTGGGAGCATTCCACAAACGGAGCCACCGCAGAAATGGCCCGTTCTCATGTTGCCACCCTCCAGACCTTTTGTGAAGGAGGCCCATTAAGAAGGGCCTAAGATTATGACTGTATACACAACTGTGCTTGCTATTTATATTGCACTGTTGGACACTTGCACAAGCACAGTACATACTATTCATTGATATAAGATTGCTTTGCTTTTCCTGTTACTAGAACTTCCAAAGTACAATAAATTGTTAGAGGAAAACTTAGCCTTGGCCCAGTATACCCGAAGGAGTGTCTCCAACCTCATCGTTTAGCCCGGACACTGAGGTCCAGCGAGAAGTGAAATTACAGGGAACCAGGCAGAGGGCCTTCTTGGTAGTGGCGCCCACCCTGTGGAACATCCTCCCATCAGATGTCAAGGAAATAAACAACTATCTGACTTTTAGAAGACATCTGAAGGCAACCCTGTATCGGGAAATTGTTTTCGAAAGCACGTCAAAATGTAAGTAGATAAATAGGAACCACTACAGCGGGAAGGTAAACGGCGTTTCCATGTGCTGCTCTGGTTTGCCAGAAGCGGCTTTGTCATGCTGGCCACATGACCTGGAAGCTGTACGCCAGCTCCCTTGGCCAATAATGAGAGATGAGCGCGCAACCCCAGAGTCGGTCACGACTGGACCTAATGGTCAGGGGTCCCTTTACCTTTACCTAATGTTTTACAATTATTTATTTGCTGTAGGCCACCCTGATTGAGTGGGGAAAGCCAGCCAGATGAGTGGGGTATAAATAATAAAAGTTGTTGTTGTTGTTGTTGTTGTTGTTGTTGTTGGGTATACGGGCTTTAGAAAGAATCCTGCTCCTCAAGGCCTGCAATTCTTTGAGGACAAAATGAGTGGCTACCTACTATGTACTAAGGAAACATCTAGTTTGGGTCTTAACCTCTCCAAGTTCCAGAGCTGTTTAATGCACATGTAAGAGGCCAAAGATTATGACATTTTACCAACAGGTTAGCTTTCAATCAGCAAAAGTTCAGGAAGACGAAGAAACTGAGAATATAGATGACTTCCAAACACACTTTGAACAAGTGAAGCACAGTGAAGGGGGGGGGGGGTCAGAAAAGCCTTAAGTGTTATTTCCAGCTGTTTTATTTAAGAAAAGAGGAAGACCGATAGTGCCTCACTATAGAATGCCTAAATGGAAATACATAATAAAAAACTGCACATATAAAAACTTCAAGGCATTGTGAATGCTAAGAGAAGGGAAACAATTACATGAGAATGGTGTTGAATGTAATTTTCATCGAGACATCTCAGTAAAGAGTTCCACCATTGACTTCCAACTGGATGATGAATGCACCCTTTGTAGGATAAAGCAAGGCCCGAGAATCCAAAAATGTGGTTGGGATTTCAAGTACACTGGGACCTTGGTTCTGGAACTTAATCCGTTCCCGGAGTCCAAGGCTTGGCTTCCGATTGGCTTCAGGAGCTTTCTGCATTTAATCGGAAACCACATTGGACGTTCGGCTCCCAAAAAGGTTCACAAACCGGAATACTTACTTCCGAGTTTGCGGCGTTCGAGAGCTGATGTGTTTCACAACTAAGTCGTTCGGGAACCAATGTACCACTGTATACTTTTCACCACCACCTCTGCGAGCAACCCAAGAGCGTGGATCTAAAGCCACTGTATCTCTGTTTCTCCTGAGCTGAGAAGCCCCATGCAAAATCCACCTGAGAACTGAAACACACCAGCACTGGCCCGTATCTGGCAGAACAGCAATGCAGGAAAAGCCACTGAACACCTTTACCTGATATTTTATTGGTTTTAATATTAGGAAGCATGCTTCATGTACTGTTGGAATAAATGTGCAGCTGTTACTTAATTATTGCAAGAAATAAGGCCATTCTCCCTGAGGATGATGTTCCTATGGCAGCAGTATCAGATTTGGCCAGCATTTAAACACAACAATATTTTGTCACTGGGAAAAAATGCAATCTTCACCAGCAAATAATGGGAAATACACAGCAAACTGTATTTTAAGGACTTTGGAAGCTAAACATTGCCCTCCTCACACTGCCTCTCAAGAGGGACACTTGAAAAAAATCTGTTTTAAACACCAGTAAGGCTACTGCTGACTATCCTGTACAATTTCTTGGAATGTTTTTCTTTTCTCCCATGCCCCTTCAATTTATCTACTCATTTTTAGTTTCTTTTATAAACAGGAAAGAAATATAACCAGAAATATTGGTACTGAAAGGTCCCGATTTCAGTTCAACTTAATTAAGCAATGACAAAGATTATTTGTTTTGATTTTGGCTCATTTAATAGTTTTCCTACAGGAGCACTCTGTAAATGAAAAGGGGATGGGGGGGGCGTCCTGGTTCCAACCCCGATCAAACAGACTAGCCTAGTAGTGTCGGGTGTGAGCCAGCAACAAATCACATAAAGTAAGTGAAATTAACTCTGTATTAGAAGAAACAGGCTCTGCTCAGGAGTGCCAGGCCTAATGAGAACACCAACTCTTCTTTGATAGATCTTGCTCCTATGAGGAAGTTGTGGAGACTGAAGGTCCTTGCCTTCCCACAGCAGCCTGTCTCCTCCTCTCCTGGGACTTGCCCAAGCCACCTGAGACTATGCCGGTGTGCCTGCCTTTGCTCCTCCCACTTCATACCTCTCCTGGTCTTGGGAAGAAGAAGAAGAGAAGAGTTTGGACTTGATATCCTGCCTTTCACTCCCCTTAAGGAGTCTCAAAGTGGCTAACAATCTCCTTTCCCTTCCTCCCCCACAACAAACACTCTGTGAGGTGAATGAGGCTGAGAGACTTCAAAGAAGTATGACTAGCCCAAGGTTACCCAGCAGCTGCATGTCAGGAGGTGGCCTACTCACAAGTAGAACCTTGGGCAGAGACACAGGCCCGACTGCATGTTCCCTCCCTCCTGGGCGATCGTTCGGGAGCTTCAAAAGCATTCCTTAGCCTGAACATCACAGTGACTGGTGCCAGAAGACACCAGCACACTTTAGGGATTCGCAGAGGTTTGCGCAGTTGAACCCACATGTCAGATCCAATCATGTGGAGGAGCGGGGAAGCGAACCCGGTTCACCAGATTACGAGTCCACCGTTCTTAACCACTACACCACACTGGAGACTAGGGGTAATACAGGAGTGCACATGAGCCTTTATCTTTCAATCACCGCTATGCACTAACCTAAGCACTGGGTTACACTACACTGACTTCTGACAAGCAACTACCAATCACCAGGTAACAATCTATGTTTACTCCAAATCCAGGCATGTGTTTTTGCGCACATATGTGCACGCGCGCACACACACACATTTTAGAACCTACAAAGAAAAAGTGCAGACTGTTTGCTTATTTGCTTCTGTGCGTCTACCACATGCATGAAGTGCCAGCACCACTCCCAACAGTCCCTAATGTCTGTGCATTCAGCAGAATGACAAAAAGGATAAAAATTTGCTAACTGATTAATATAGAGCACTGTGTATGTAGGTTCTGCTTTCTGAAGTTCAACTGGAAGAGAGTTCCACAAAACTGGGTCCACAATACTGAATGCATGGCTACTTGTAGTTACAAGCCGTGCATCCGAGCCATGGGGGAGCACTAACAGTGACTCCCCCAGAGACATCTGTGACGGAGCAGAGATATAAGTTATCAGGTCAAGGGCGTACCCACCATGCGGCAAGTTAGGGCAGCTGCCCTACTCTAGAAGCAAGGCTGGTGGGCAGAGGCGGAGCACAGCCCGGCGGAGCGCGAGTTCGCCATTCCCGCCGCACCGCACCGCACCGCACCCTCCCTCCAGCTCCCCGGCGCGCCCTCAGGCAAGGCCAAGCGCGGCGGGGAACCAGGGAGCGCGGCGCGGTGGGCGGGAATGCCGAACGCGTGCTCCGCTGGGCTGGGCTCCGCCTCCGCCCACCAGCCCTGCTGCTAGGGAGGGGCACAGCCCGGCGGAGCGCGAGTTCGCCGTTCCCGCCCACTTTGTGGCCCCTCCCCTTCCGTGCCTTGGCCCCTCCCCTTGCCCCCCCTAGTTTTGATCCTGGGTACGCCCATGTATCAGGTGGTCCCTGAGGTATCCTGGACCCAAGTTGCTAGGGCCTTGTAAATTAATACAAGAACCAGGAACCTTGGCCAGTTGCATATGAGCAGTTGGTGCAAGATTTTGAGTGCCTGGGTTATGTGCTGGTGATAGTCTGTCTCCATCAGCAGTTCAGCTGCAGCAATTTGCACCAGCTGGAGTATCTGGATCAGGCCCAAGGGTAGCACCACACAGAGCACATTGCAATAATCAGGTCTTGAGGTTTCGGTGCTTAAGAACAGAATAAACAGGAAAACGCAATTTTTGTTTTGGCACAACTCAGAAATACATGCCGGACATTAAGAAAGAAACATGACACAGAGGCCAGAATGCATTAATATTCCGTAAAGTGAGAATTGCATTTAGTCTCTTGCGGATGCTAAAGGTCAATGCTGAAAGAGCTAGAGCAGAACCAAACGTTTTAATGTTAGTCTGGAAGTTATTTCTAAGAACAAAAACAAGTTTCTTGTTCTTTTGCATTTGAGTTTGGAAATCGTGTGACTATGGAACATGCAAAAATAATTCCTGGCCCTCTTGATTTAGTTTCAGGCTCCATAAGCTCCAAGAAAAGCTATCTAAAAAAGGCTTTCGATTTATTTTTTTTTATTTTTTTTAAAAAAATCAAATCTGCTTTTGCACTTTGGAAACAGCAATAGCTGTAACCCATTTCATCACTGTTCTCTGGGCAGACATCCAGAAACTGTACCTTACACAGCGATTTAAAAAGCACAAAAGCTCTTTCATAAGGGTTCAAAGAAAGTGCAAGAGAATTACGTTGAACCTGGCATCAATTTACACTGAAATGCAAAATAATAAAGGATTTTAATTACCATATCTCACTTAACTTTTATTGTCTTTGTACTCACAAAAGCCAGTATTCTGCATATTAAATTCAAGGTGCATGATATGTAATCAGGATTAAGCTGTTTTTAGGTAACAAGGTGCCTCTGGCACTCTCAACAGGCTTTTGGCAAAGTGATTAGCTATTGTGAAATCCAGATGTTAGAAAATATGGTATTGGATGCAATTTCCCCCTTCTGTAACCCTCTTGTATCATGAAAACTGAGAGTGCAAAGAAGCAAGGCTTGTGCACAGAAATGTTAATTTTTGCTCCGATCTTAAAACTTTTGTAGTCATTGTGACAATACACATGCACAAAAGAGGAGAATTTGTTGCATCTGATTCCCAAGAGAATAACCCTACAATATGGAACTACGGATATGGAAAAAAAATCACCCCAAGTAGTTACACATGAAGAATTGCTGTGCTCTCAGTGAGCTGTGCGCTCCACCTACACACGTGCAGCAGAGAACTCAAGTAAAAAATAGTAATGCAGCAGCATCTATCCAAATATCTATCCTGATAACATCAGAAACATTTACCATATTGGTCCAAATATAAGCCACACCCGAATATAAGCCGCACCTTTAAAATTCAAGAGGGGGGGGGAAGACAATACCCAAATATAAGCCACTCCCTCACACCCATTCAGCTTTACCGTATGTCTGTTTCAGCAGTGATATTGTAAAAGCCAATTTTTATAAGGTTGCGAATTTAAGCCACACTTTAACTTTTCAAGGTCATAATTTTGGGGGGGGGTGAAGCTTATATTCAGGCCAATACGGTATATCACCATGCCGGCACAGAACTTCTTTATATACAACTCCCATTTCCTTAGAAATTACTGGATCCTCAAATGTGTTCTCAAGGTGTCAAGTTGTAACCAGTGCCTGTTCACTATTAAGACTCTATCCGCTCTAACCACCCCCCCCCCAAAAAAAATACACCCACTCACTCTGAACAGTACTCACACTTGAAACTGGAAATCCACAATAAGCTTATTGCCATTTGCTTCATGTGTAAACATCCCAAAGGATTTCTAGTTCTCTTAACCAGATCTTTAATCCCCCCCCCCCCGGTACTTCTTTTCATTCTTTCTTCTTTGGTTCATCCATTCCCCTTCTGGGTCTGTTCAGACAATATTCCATCCCTTGAACTCCTAAGCAGACTGCAAGATGGTCTTGGACTTATGCATCAATCTAGCAAATTCTGATAACAGAATGTCAGGGAGATCCCAGAGTCCAATAAGGGTGAGATTTCCTGGTGTAATTGTTCATTTATAAGCATGGGGAAGCTAGGAAGAGAAAGGTTTAGAGTCGTCCAGGGGTGTGGGGAGAAGAGAACCAACTGGATTTCAAACAGGCACTACATTTTGGGCTCTCGTTCATGCACAATGGATTTTCTCCTTCCTTGCTGTCCTGCTAGCAGGAGAAGACTTTCTTGTTCCAACAGGGTTTGGGGAAGAGACTGCTTTTCATGAAAGGGCTGGTGCTTGCTGTTTTTACAGTAATTATCTGTACGATTTTAACAGACATCTGGTGCATTCACCTAATATCAGAACTGCTAAAAAATCATTTCCCATTACACCACAAAGATTTATTCTTTATAAAGAGCATTCCATCAATTCTGTAAATCTATATATTCTTCTATCTGAATTCACAAATGTACATACAGTTGACATATCACAGATTTCAGACCATCAATATTCTCTTTCTTTCCAGGATGCAGATATCGGCATTTCCATCACAAACAAGGTTCCTCTACAGAGTGAATATCATACAGAACCACTGCATGTGTACCATAAATAACTAGTATTTGGCTCTTTGAAGGTCTTGGTTTATTGAAAAGCAAATAAAATAACATCTTACATCATGACTGGCCAAGTTCAGCTAGTACGCATGGGGAGGGAGGAGGTATGCTTTAGATTCAAGCTGCTTGGCCATATTGTGAATTTCCTCACACCAGTCAGCTACAATGCAGTCTGCACTAGGGGAAACCCAGAAACTCTCCAGTCTTTCCTCAACTGTGACATCATTACGGAAGTATGGGCAACGTCCCATGGAGAAAGATTCTGCTCATGGAGAAATCTGTACATCATCCGTGCCTTAACAAAATTACCATATAAGTTTCTAAAGATGAAGGCAGACATTGCAAAGTTCCTTTTTGTTAAGGAAGTAGGTATTAAGAAAAGCAGGATATGAATGCAAGAATAAACCAGTGCCTCTGAGTAGAACAACAGTTAGGCACCTGTTAAACCCCTACAGCAGAGGAACTGAGGATTCCCCTATTTCAGCTCATCCTTTCAACAGAAGAGCAGTGTCTTTCACTGACTGCAGAATACCATGCCAGATCGTGTTTAGACAAGCTTTTTTTTTTCTTGAGCCTTTCAGTTTTAATCTAAACTCCTCCCAATGGCATTACACAGACAGACAGCAGGACAGACCTCTAAACTCCTCTGCACATTCTAATCTCCTCTGCACATTCTAAGAAGGAGCCCACCTTTCCTGCCTGATCTTAGTAAGATGAGAAATAAAAAATAATTGCAAACATGTTAAGATCCAGAATTTGAATTTTATTCAAAATTTATGAAGTACAGCTGGCTGTTGCATGGACTCATAACATTCCAATACCGGTAGCTATTATTAAATTGCCATCACAGTATAAGATGGCTTAATCTGAGTACTCAGTTTCACATCCACATTGTTCCTTCATTTAGGCTATCTTTATGTGCCCTTACATCTGTGGTGATCATCTCTTAACTCAATATAGTTGCCTAGTGGATGAATTGAGAGTATTTCAGATTTGGGGATACTATAATCCAATTCTGTGTGTCTGGGCAACAAGGTGCGTTGGATTTTTCCAGTATTGGTACCTGAGTCCACTATCCATTGTGTCACTCAGACACAACCAAACACAATCAGCTTTCCAAGTCCCTGTCCACACGGCTTTTGCCTTGGGTATCAGAGACTTGGGCAGGATTTTAAAAAGAAAACATAAAACTCAACTACACTGATGGACTGGTCTTGCAAAAAGACATATCAGAAATAAAAAAGCTATTCCTTAGTTTACAATAAGTTCTATATCTAGTCAAACAGAAAAATTAGCCATGAATTGGATTTTCAGTAAGAGGAGTGGGGTCTGGCATTGGTTAGTTTTGCCATATGAGAATGGAGAACACTATTATTGATGGAAGTGAAAACATCTTCTCAATGAACAAATGTATTCCAACTGCAAAAGAAGATACATATCTAGAAAGGCAAGCAAATGGAAAGGCAGAAAAACACAGGAGAGGGGGATTCACCTAACCAGCCCCATCAGCGGAAGCCCTGTACAAGGACTTCTGCTTATTCAACAGGGCTCCTTTCTTCAGGAGAGAGAGAGAGAGAAATATCCAAGAAAAGCATGCAGGGGGAGGAGAAGGGAATCATTCCATTGGGCAAACTGCAGTGCTCTCAAATGATTGGAAGACTGCAACATTGAATTCCACCCCTAATCACCAATACTCTGCAAGATCAGAATCCTTTTGCAATCTCAGACTTAAGTGCTTACCTTAGATGCTTGAGGTGTTGAAATCACATGAACTGTGCTGGGTTTGACGCCGTTTGCTTTGGGTCTCTTATAGAGAGCAAACCTGCTTTTCCTACGCCCCCTATCACCATTAGGGAGGGAGCCATTGTACCTAGGAAGACAAATGCAAAAGTTATTTGAGAGACTGTTTTACTCTAGTGGAAAAGAAAGTTGAAAATCGTAAATACGGCAGTGAAAGATGCACTGTCTAAGTCAGGCTTCCTCAACCTCAGCCCTCCAGATGTTTTTGAGACTGCAAGTCCCATCATCCCTGACCACTGGTCCTGCTAACTAGGGATCATGGGAGTTGTAGGCCCAAAACATCTGGAGGGCCGAGGTTGAGGAAGCCTGGTCTAAGTCAAGGATTCCTAAAGTGTGGACTGTGGACCACCAGTGGTATGCATGCAAACTTCATTCAGATGACCCGTGGTATGTTTGTGGGTTTGTGGTTAGGGGATGGGAGATGGCATATCCAAAGTATTAACTATTTAAATAGATTTTAAATTGTATTTTTGTTGCTTCTTTTATTGTATCAATAATAATAACAACAACAATTAAAAAAAATAATTTATACCCCGCCCTCCCTGGCCAAGACTGGGCTCAGGGCGGCTAACACTGAGTATAAATACAGTAAAAACATTAAAAACAAAACAACAAAACAAAACAACAAAACAAAAACAGTTGATTAAAATATGTTAGAATACAGTTTAAAATGCAGCTTAAAATGCAGCCTCGTTTTAGTGGTAGCCTATAGATCAAAGCCATAAAGGGGGGGGGGGGCGTCAAATATTCACCGGGGCCAACTATCCATGCTGGTCCCACATGGGCCAGCAAAAAGAGCCGAGGGAAAATTTATATGCAAATCCCATATAAGGGGTTCCATCAAATAAATAAATGAATGATAGTGGGGGTTAGACTGAGTCCAGCCCAAAGGCCAGGTGGAACAGCTCCGTCTTGCAGGCACTGCGGAAAGATGTCAAATCAGGGCCCTGATCTCCTGCAGTAGGGCGTTCCACCAGGCCGGGGCCAGAGCTGAAAAGGCCCTCGCCCTGGTTGAGGACAATCTAACCTCCTTGGGGCTCAGGACTTCCAAAGTTGTTATTTATGGACCTTAAGGTCCTCTGCGGGGCATAACAGGAGAGGCGGTCCTGTAGGTACGAGGGTCCTAGGCCGCATAGGGCTTTAAAGGTGAAAACCAGCACCTTAAACCTGACCCTGTACTCCACTGGGAGCCAGTGCAGCTGGTAAAGCACTGGATGAATGTGATCCCACGGCAAGGACCCCGTAAGGAGTCTCGCCACGGCATTCTGCACCTGCGGGAGTTTCTGAGTTAGCTTCAAGGGCAGCCCTGCGTAGAGTGAATTACAGTAATCAAGCCTGGAGGTGACCGTCGCATGGATCACTGTGGCCAAATCAGGGCAAGAAAGGTAAGGGACCAACTGCTTAATACAGCGGAGATGGAAAAATGCCGCCTTTGCTGTAGCTGCAACCTGCACCTCCATAGAAAGGGAGGCGTCGAAGGTTACACCCAAGCTCTTGACAATCTGAATTCTATAAATTTGAAATGGTAATACTGTACATGAGAAATAAAACAAGTAATAAAAATGCAATTAAAAATTATACAGGATCCAGCAAAGTGTATTACATTTGCTACAACAGGCACAAAAATCATTAAGTGGTCCACCAAGAGCATCAGCAATGTTCAATGGCCCATGAAGAACAAGCCTGGGAACCACTGGTCTGCTTCTATGGAAATGGAAGTAGTCCTTCCAGTTTCAAAACATTTGTTAAGCTGGTTGGCATTCATGATCGTATAGACTACTGTTCACTAAGCCTGTTAGTATTCTAAATACAAGATTTTGCTTAATTCGAGTACTGTGTCTAGTTAAAACAGAGCAGAGGTTGCAGGAGACAGCTAATGCTTGCCAACAAAAGGATTCAAAATTGCCCAGCCAGCCATACCAATATGAAAGCTCATGACATGCTGATTTAGCCATACCTGTTTAGCTAATCGAAAGCTCATCGTGGAATAATGTTTCCAAAATCTCCCACAAGCACTCATCTGTCTGACACCAGCTCAGATATAGCCCAAGAATAACCCAATTTCAATGGAAATATGACTTTGCTTGCTTTGTGCTGAGAACTCCGCACTATAAATTACTTAGAACCAACACTTTGCAGTGGAGTTTTTAAAACCACACATTCCCTTAGTTCTTGAATAATATTCAGTTTTTATTATGGATTTTAAGCACAGGAGCTGATTTCAATAAGCACAAAACCTTGTTCTTCTTATTATTATTATTATTATTTATATACCGTCCTATACCCGGAGGGCTCAGGGCAGTTCACAGAACAAAATCAAAATATAAAACCACAAAATATATAATCAAAATAAAAACAACAACCCAATAACCCCAATAAGATCATTTCCATTAGTGGTTGTTAGCTATGCAATGATAGAATCCTAGCATTCAGTCCTGAAAGGAATAATTGCCAGTGGAAATTCTACATTCATATTTATACACACACCATGTCCCAGCAGCGAAACACAAATTGAGCCACTCATTGAAGCTGGCACCACGTTACCCACATGTTGACCATCCTGCCCATCAACAGTCTGCTAGTTTAGCCCTGTCTATTATTATATTTGCACAATTTCATCACTCTTTACTATAGGAAGAGTGTAGACAATTACTGTATGCCGCTTTCACTCCCCTTCACTCATCCTACAACCCAGTTCTTACAAAAAAAAACAAAAAACTGTCAAAACACAATGATGCTAACTGTAAACACTATTTATGAATTAGCCCTTGCTGTGTCATTTTAAAATAAAAAGTAACCCTACATTTATCCTCAACTAATCTTTAAGAAATTAGTGTATTTTAATATTTCTGTTGGAAGCCGCCCAGAGTGGCTGAGGAAATCCAGCCAGATGGGCGGAGTATAAATAATAAATTAATATTATTATTATTATTATTATTATTATTATTATTATTATTATTGCCTTGCACACAAACGAACTGTGTTTACACACAGTAAGATGTTCGATGCCTCTCCCTTTTGTCTTTCACTCTGCAGCCGTTATTCAGGGAAGGTACCACGGAAAAATGATTAAGAGAAACAAGATGAGGCATTTAGCACTTTAACGGCCTTCACAGTATTTCCATAAAAGAAGCAAGTTAAACTGAATGGAGTGCTGAAGAATACAACCTAAGAATGTAAGAAGAGCCTTTTAGATCAGGCCAATGGCACATCTACAAGCAGGACAAAAGCACTCTGCTGACTTGTGATTCCCAGCAACTGGTATTAAGAGGCATGCTGACCATGAGGGTAAAGGTAAAGGGACCCCTGACCATTGGGTCCAGTCGTGACCGACTCTGGGGTTGCGCGCTCATCTCGCATTATTGGCCGAGGGAGCCGGCATATAGCTTCCAGGTCATGTGGCCAGCATGACAAAGCCACTTCTGGCAAACCAGAGCAGCACATGGAAACGCCGTTTACCTTCCCGCTGTAGCGGTTCCTATTTATCTACTTGCATTTTGACGTGCTTTCGAACTGCTAGGTTGGCAGGAGCTGGGACCAAGCAAGGGGAGCTCACCCCGTCACAGGGATTCGAACCGCCGACCTTCTGATCAGCAAGCCCTAGGCTCAGTGGTTTAACCACAGCGCCACCTGGGTCCTGACCATGAGGGTAGAACACTGCTATAATGGCTAGTAGTTACTGACAGCCTTGTGCTCTGTGATTTTGTCTAAACCTCTTTTAAAGTCACCCAGGTTGGTAGTCATTACTGCCTCCTGTGGGAGGGAGTTCCATAGTCCACAGTTCATGTGCTGCATGAAGAAGTACCACAGTTTTCCGTGTATAAGACTAGGTTTCCCCCCTAAAAAATAATGTCAAAAATTAGGGGGCGTCTTATGCTCTGAGCCATCCCCCATTATCTTAAATCTGAATACCCCAAAATAGGGGGCGTCTTATACATGGGGGCATCTTATAGACGGAAAAAAACAATACTTTATTTTATCTATCTTGAATCCTCCAACATTTGAACTGATTCACAGGCATATTTCAATCCTGCAAATTCTCACTTTATCCATCTCTTTGTGTGTGTGTGTGTGTGTGTGTGTGTGTGTGTGTATCCTGCTTTATCGTAAAAGTCAAAGTGGCTAACAAAACATTTGTTTTTAATCATCAGATAGACCAAGAGACACACAGTGGAAGAATGTAAAATAAATAGTTCTTCAAAGAAGAACTCTTCCCTCACCAAAGGCATAGTGACTGAAGCCAACTGGACGATGACCAAAGGGTGACTAATACTAAAACATGGACTAGTACAGAGAAATGTATAAGTGGAAATATACAAAGAATGAAAATGTTGTCCCCCTGAGATAATTATCAGACAGCAGTTTCCTACAAGGATTCTGCAGTGACAGTCAAAACAAAATTGGATGGTGGGCCGATGGGGGCACATAGCCCAGGCTGAGAATGTTCCCAAATAAGGAACTACGTAGGCACAGAATCAATATGTATGACCACACCAAAACCATGAAGTAGAACAGAGAATAACCCATACCACAGAGCAGCAAAACAGATTTGACACTAATACCTTCTTAAATAGCCATGATTCTGACTGTGCCATTCAGACTTGATGGGGTCAACTGAATCATCGCTTCCCATTCAAATATTGATGGACTGGGAGAAGACAATATTCAGGGTAGAAGAGAACTATAGGACTGGTCCTAGTCATGTATTTCCAAGATATACAAGTCACCACAGCAGCATGAGAAAAAAAGCAACAAGATATGGGCTCAAACTATGAAAGTTTTCCACTTGCTTTCCACATGTTGGCCTAGCTCTGATTCCCTAAAACAATAGAGGACTCAGAATTATACTTAGGCAAAGCAAGTTCCATCTCCGTGGCCCCAACTCCCTTGCCTCAGAAGAGGCAACTGCCAGGAAGGAAGGACTGTTTCCATTATCAGCTGAGTGATATCCTGCAACTTAAGACAATTCTGGGAGCTGCTGCCTGGTATGACCAGTAAAGGACAATGAAGGCAGGAAATACTGCATGAATAATCTTCATTCCATAGGGGAACCTTGTAATTTCTGTTTGTTGTTGTTTAGTCGTTTAGTCGTGTCCGACTCTTCGTGACCCCATGGACCATAGCACGCCAGGCACTCCTGTCTTGCACTGCCTCCCGCAGTTTGGTAATTTCTGTTACTACACTACAAAATTGAGAAACCTGTGGCCCTCAAGATGTTGCTGGACTTTAATTCCATTAGCCCTGACCATTAGGCCGTGATAGCAGGATACAATGTCAGTTGGTCTAACAACATCCAGAGGGTCGCAGTTTTGCCATCTCTGCTGTGCTAGATTTTAGCATGATTTTACTTTGAGAACATTTCGTAAGCTGCTATGAGAGTGCCTCTCGAGGCTGCAAAGCAGATTAGTATTCTAAATAAAATATCACTTAACTGAGCTATCAAAAGCCACTTTGCAAGTAATGCCATTGCTGACGACATTTCACATTCAAAACCAGAAAGGTATGAAACAATAACTCCAGGCATCAAGAAGTTAGATAATGCCTTGAGTTGTGAAAAATCATATGAAATCATTTGAATAATTTTTGATTAAAGTAGTTATAGACGGGAAGTCTACAAAAAAAATGCAAAATATGCATGCAGGTTTGAGCTTGCAAAAAAAAAAAAAGGCAATCTGATATTTCAACTCAACCCAAAACCAAAGCTTCTGAACATTCCACTTACTTATTAGGACAACATTCTGTAAACTTTGAATTCAGCCCCACACTGTACTGATGTAAGTGAAATACACAAAAGATCCCATGAGCTAATATTCTAAGCCTACCTTTTTGCTATACCTGATTTGTAGAAAAGTTAGCACAACCAATCTTTTATATGTAGTAGTAATTCTTAATCTGAGCATTCTTTGCTTTTTTCTTCTTTTTATCAGTACAAGCTACATTTTTTTATGTATAAAAAAAGTTGCCTGGAAGGCCTGAAGCTGCTAGCAAGCTTTAACATTTGGTCCTTCGTGGAATGGTTTTTAAAAAATAGCAGTACTGTACAACAAAACACACTACTGCTGGCTTTCATATGTCATTAATGTTGGAATGACATCTATCTAGCTTATAATTTAAAGAACTACTAAAAGCGTTTAAGCGTTCCATTATGCAAGGCTTTTAAAATTCACAACCATTTGAGGCTATGCCCAGCTATTTATAGCAAGGGATACTCTGTTCACCATTTCAAAATATCAAACTCTAGTTTGTTATGCAGCAAGTCAGTAATGGAAGGCCATAACACTGTTGTATTGCATCCATCACTGATCCCTATATATAAAGATCTATGGCAGTCTAACAAGTTTGGGCGAAACTGTTGTTCTCATTGAGGTTTAAGCATATGAATAATGTGCCTGCACATTCTTAGAAGAGGAACATTAGTACTGTATCTCCTGACCCTTTTCTAAACCACCTCCCAATGTGCACACATCACTCTGTAGAACCTTAGGCATGTTCCATTTGCACTGCAGATAGACTTAAATGCATCTGATCAATTACTTTATTGCTATGTGTTCTGTTAAAAGTTGGATTCATAAAATCCCACTCTTTAAATTTGCCAGTACTACTATGAAAACTCCTGAGAGATTTTTAATCACCCCCTTTGGAATGGGAAATGCCAGTTTATTTAACATAGCTTTTTAAAAATATTCTTCTGTCTACAGATTCCAATCAGCGAAATAATGATTGGAGAAAGGAGGTTGTTCACCTGTAAGTGATGTTCTTTAAAGGGTCATTTGTGCAGTCACACAGATAGGGATACTGCTCCTATGCTGACTGTCATTTGCAACCTACCTAGTACTCAAGCTAAGGAGCTGACACTCAGGCTTCTTCCCTCAAGAGGAAACCTTTCCTCCTCAAGAGGTAGGAAAAACACCTTTCTCCTACATTCCTTCATGACCACCAGAGGAATACCCCTTGTAAACATGGGAGAAGCTAGCAACAGAGATGGAGAGTGGGTTTGTGAGTACAGTGATACCTCGGTTTAAGTACACAATTGGTTTTGGAATTCTGTACTTAACCTGAAGCGAAAGTAAAGGAAAGTTTATTAATCCATTCCAGACGGTCCGCGGAGTACTTAAACTGAAGTGTACTTAACCTGAAGCGAACTTTCCCATTGAAAGTACAGTGGTACCTCGGTTTATAAACACAATTGGTTCTGGAAGTCTGTTCATAAACTGAAGCGTTCATAAACTGAAGCGAACATTCCGTTCCAGATGGTTCCGCGGCGTTCGTAAACCGAAAATTCGTAAACCGAGGTGTTCATAACCTGAGGTTCCACTGTAATGGAAAGTTGATTAATCCGTTCCAGATGGGTCCACGGAGTACTCAACCTGAAGTATACTTAACCCGAAGTATGAGTGTAATTGGTTCTGGAAGTCCGTACTTAACCTGAAGCGTACTTAATAACCTGAAGCGAACTTTCCCATTGAAAGTAATGGAGAGTGGATTGATCCGTTCCAGTCGGATCCGTGGAGTACTTAAACTAACAGTACTCAAACCGAAGCGTACTTAAACCAAGGTATGACTGTATGAGATGGCTGGACAGTGTTCTTGAAGCTACAAACATGAGTTTGACCAAACTGCGGGAGGCAGTGGAAGACAGGAGTGCCTGGCGTGCTATGGTCCGTGGGGTCACGAAGAGTCGGACACGACTAAACGACTAAACAAACATGACTGTACAACAAAGACTCCTCGGAGGACATCTGTTAAAGACAAGCAAACTGCATTTTCTTCATCAACTTCTCTTTGAGAGGCAACATAATACAGGTTGACAACCCTGCAGCAGAAGCCTTACAGAGGAAAACATACTGCTGAGTTTTGACTCTATCACTGAGTATATCTGCTGCTTTCATGTCCAAAGTGTAGCATTTTACAAGGGGTGGCAGGATGGATCAGGTAGCTTAGTTGCATAGTTGTGAAATAAATATGCCATTGCAAGTAAGGGACAAGAGAGGCAGGCATGCCTCTAAATAACCTTTGACAATACATGAGAGATTCTGCCTGGTCCGCTCATTATACAACAGCATTGAGAGCTCATTACCAACTTCTGGCTGGTGCACAAACTATAACCATTACTGAGCAGCGACAGACTTGTCATGGTCATTCATATATTGGTATCCTCATGATCAGACAACTGTAATGATCTGTATGTGGAGGTACCCTTGCACCTGGTTTAGAAGCTGCAGCAAGCAGAAAATGCAGCTGCTAGAGACACCCAGTTGAGTTGAAAGATTGGCACTGGCTGCATATTAGCTAACAAGTTCAATGTTTTGTTACTGACAGGATACTCAGGAGCACAAGGAGCTAACTTATATTGAGTTAGACCACTGGGTATATCTAGCTCAGTATTGTCTACACTGACTAGCAGCAGCTCTCCAGGGTTTCAGGCAGAGGCTGTCTCCCAGTCCTACCTGGAGATGCTGGGGAATGAACCTGGGACCTTCTGCAGGCAAAGCAGATGCTCTACCAATGAGCTGTGTCTAAGAAATAAATTCATTTCAGAAATTAACACAGCAGGGTTCTAAAAGCATTTCCATAGTCTGAAGAGGGACTATGAATGCACACATCTCTAAGGTAAGGCAGATAATTACTGTAGGAAAAACAGCCTTCTCTGTCACTCTATGCACTGTAGAGAAAGAGAGCAGGGAAGAGGGGATTTAATACCATTTAACTGAACTACTTTGGCAAGGCTCTGCTCCCACCACAGGAAGCCATAATCTGAAGAGCTGGTGCTTCCCATCTTGGTTAATTATAAAAGGAAATGAGACTGTGCAAAAGGCAACTGATAACTGTTGTAAACAAGGGAGGTTATTTATGGAATAAAAAGTAAAAGTCTTGACCACTCCACATCAACAAGGAACTCCAGAGTCTCAGCAACATCCTTCATAAGCATTCACATTTTAAAAAACAAAATGATCTGGAACACAGGCTTTGGAGACCAGGCAGTGCACCACTGGCCCATGCAACTGCAAGATGTTGGCATACACACAAGTGCGGGAAAGAGATCTCCAGTAAAGCTCAAGCTCCCCTCACCCTCTTTGCACACGGGTGCTGCTCGCCCGGTGGCCTGAATTGTGCCATTGCATTTTTTCCAGCATTGATAGTGGAAATACATGCAGAAGACCTAAGTACAAGACCTAAGTATCTTCACAGAACTCTGAACTTCACTCACTTCTGCATAGTGACAGCACTGCCCTGTCACTATTTCATCACTTAACCCAGAAAGAGCACCCAGTCCAGACAGGGCAACTGGCATGTGCATCAGATTCTTCCCATGAAAATCAAGCAGCCACCAGAAAGAACAAAGGGTAACATTCTATGTTTAATTCAAACCCTGGTGTTATGGACTGGGTGGGGGGACTTTCATGAGGAAAATGGGAAGGTTTGAGTATCGTAAACAAACAAATTCTCAGCAGCTTTCATTACCATTGGCCATTATATTATTCACCCTGCTCTTGATGGGGTCACATGCCCTATGACAGAGAGGTTCTGTAGTTTAGGGTTCCTCCTGAATCAATAAATTATTAATAATAATTATTATTATTTATTTATACCCCGACCATCTGGCTGGGTTTCCCCAGCCACTCTGGGCGGCTTCCAACAAAAGATTAAAATACACAAATCCACTGCTTTTACCTGAGGCACAGACAGCCTGGGGGGGGGGGCACAAAGTATATTCCTGATGACCCAACTACAACACTATCTGGATAAGGATTTCTGACAGCAGTAATCTGTGTTATGGTAATGTAATGACTGGATTACTGCAGGGTGCTTTACATGAGGCTGCCTTTGAAGACTGTCCAGAAACTGCAGCTAGTACAGAATGCAACCACCCAACTGCCAAGTCTGTAGGCAAGCCAAATATAATACTGACCCTGCTATGGCTGCACTGGATGCATGTATATTTTCAAGTCCAGTCCAAAGTGGTGGTTTTGACCTATAAAACCTTGTAAAGCTCAGTCAGTATTCCAAAATGCATCTCCTGATATGAACCTACCCAGGCCCTTTAGTCTTCAGCCGAAGATGGCAAAAGAGGGAGAGGTCCTTTTCAGTTGTAGCTCCCCTCTTGCGCACCATAATTAACATCCTTCGGGTATCAGGTAAAATACAGTGGTACCTCGTGTTACGTCCTTAATCCGTTCTGTAGGTCCATTCGTAACAGAAATCATTACACAATGGTGGCCTCTTTGATGAGGATGATCACCATTCCTACTAAACCACGACAGCCCATGATTGTGTTTATCTATGCTGTTTTTAATAATGATTTTAGGAAGAAGAAGAAGAAGAAGAAGAAGAAGAAGAAGAAGAAGAAGAAGAAGAAGAAGAAGAAGAAGAAGAAGAAGAAGAAGAAGAAGAAGAAGAAGAAGAAGAAAGGAAAGGGGTTGGAACTTGAACCCACCTTTCCTACGGTAGTTGCTGAGGCACAATTCAAGCTGCGGTTTTAACTTGAAGGCCTAAGAAATTTGAAGGCTGAACAGTCAGTCATCTGTTCCTTTATCCTTATCTCCGCTTAGGGAAATTCAACACCACAAGTGCGGGTGAGCAAGTTGGTAAACATCAGAGTCCAGGCATGTGAATGTTACAGGTATAAACTGTGGAAAAAGGCGCCCAGCTTCTAGTGTCTTGTCACACGCAGGTCTCTTTGCTCCGAGTCAGACACAGATCTTTTACTGCCTCATATTACATTTTCCCATAGCTTCAAATACGGGGTATCATTCACTAGACTATACTGAGTTGTCAGAAAGTAAGATGAGAAACAGTCCTGATAATAATCTCTCACTTCATGAGTGTGACATACAAATGGTGCATACCAAAAAAAGGAGCACTCAAGGCTCCCCACCCCAACTGTAAACCGTTTCCCCCCCCCAAAAAAAGCTTAGTTGAACCTGAACCTTAGCCTGATTACTTTCTGGGCAATACAGTATCTTGTGGTGTGCATTTATCTGCCAGGAATGTTTACATCATGATTTGCATTTGCACTTCCTCCTCCACCACCAATATTTACTGTGTTTACATCTTAGAGAGATGGGAAAACAATGAAAAGATCTCCATAATAAAAGCATGTGGAAATAAAAAGACTGCATGAAGTGTCTTTAAACTCAGTGCCTGCTCCCAAGGAAGCCATTGGTTTCCCTATCTGACTGCTCTGCCGTAGCCACAAACTAATCTGAGCACTCAGGAGGCTACATTTTAGGCAACTCGTTGAAAACAAAAACCTTGAAGCCTGACGGTATGATATGGTTGGAAACACCAGCCCACCTTGCTCAGTTTTATCTGATGCCGTTCTCAACCTAACAGTTTCCATTAATTACAATATTATATCCGAGTCAAGAAGGTAGCATGCACAGCTGAACCCATATTAGCAGGAACTGTAGATTAGGGAAGGATAGATTTCCCACCCTGTTTTATTTCTAAGTATTAATTCTAATTAATGGAGTATTAATTTTAAGAGCAATTAAGTAAATGAAGTATTTGTGCAACTGTAAAAAGAAGAAGCAACTTCATTTGCATACCAGATGGAATATACACACCAGATAATCACCAATCACTGATGTTATATAACCTCAAAACATCCTCCATTCATATCAGAGTGGGCTTGAAAGTCCTTGGAGACTTAACTGCCACAGCATCTGCTGCCTATAGATTTGCTGAGGTGAAGAAACTTGTTAGCCATGTGAAAGTGTGTCCAACACTAAAACTTAAGTTCCGGGTTGCTGTAGGGCAGCGTTCGAAACAAGTCGGGCACTAGTCACATTTTACAACTGGCAACCGGACTTTTGCAAGGAAGTGGAGATGTCTGGATGCCAGGTTTGGTACCTGATTTCTCCACCTGGCTTCATGCACCTTTTTGTGTTGAGCAAATGCGGCTAGACATTCTTTTTTTTTATTCTTTTTTTTTATTGCACATAGATAAAACAAAGAATAATACATACACATACATTCATGCCATTCGTCATACAAGACATAAACAAAAAATCAATTGCCTACACTAACATGCCATACCTACACACATTACATTCCTACCTATAGAGCTATATTGCTAAAATTATATTCAAATTTCTTGTCAAAGTTTAAAAGTCCAATAGGACAATTATAAGGAAAGCTCGATAGGAAGAGAAAAAAGTAGTGGACAAACTAGACAGCAACTAAGGCCTAACCTGAAATATTTTTTTGGTTTTAAAAGAGGAGATTTAAAGAAATATCTCAGGAAAGGAGAATACAAGAAAAAACAAAAAAACAAAAAAAGAGAGGGAAAAAAAGAAAAAAAAGGGAGAAAAAAGAAAAAAGAGACGAAAGATAAAAGAAAAAAAAGATAAAAAAAGAAAAAAAGGGGGGAAAATCTAAAGTCGTAAGAGAGAGAAAGAAAAGAACAAAGAATAAAAAGAAAAGGAACAAAAGAAAGACGATTCGGACTGATTCAACAGTCATCTCTCAACTAAATACATTTCGTCCTCTAACACTTCCACCGCGCTATACACAGGAGTTTACCCTTCAATATTTCTTATACTGTCCTCTAATTACCGCTCATAGTCTCATTAACCTTCGTACTTGATCCCGATCCCATAACCTAAATCATTATCGTCTTATCACAAGTACTGTAAGACATACGGCTAGACATTCTGTTTTGGCACCCAAAACCCAGGTTCCAGGTACCCTGTGCCCGAATAGCTTTCCTATCCCAGTTTTCTCACACTGCTATAGGGAAGATCTAATGCAAATGCATAATTCATTATTTTTGCCCTTTTATAAGCTTTTATGCAAAGGAAGAGGGAATGACCCCCCCCTCTCCACCTGGTCACTAGCTTTATTTTAAGTAGAACTGGGGTGAGAGGGACCAGGAAGAATGAAGAAAAGAATTAGCAGAAGAATGGGTTCTTTTGCAAATCTGGTCATAAAATTAAGTACACAGCTACATCTACAAGAACCTCTGTTTTAAGCAAACTCTGCACACTCAAAGAAAAACATTGACATTTAACGCTATTGTTCTCAATCTACAATATACTTGACACTGAGGAGCCATAGTTAGATGAATCAGGACTCCTTATGCTTCTAGTCAAATGATCTCAGGTCAGAGATCCTCTGACCCTCTGACCTGAGATCATTTGACTAGAAGATAGATCTCTGACATAGTAGATAACATTGAGTTTGATGAACCAATCTTCCTTCAAGGATGACAGATTTCTTTAGCAATTTCAAACTCAAATTCTTGTTGGAAAATTCCATTCCACCTTTAGTTGCAGACATGGGATTCTTGTGTGTCACATGCCCGTTTACATTCCAGCACTGTTTGCTGGAACAAGCGGAACTTCTGTTATGTTGTTGTTGCTTTTGCTTTTGAGACTCTCTTGCCGAGAAGACAGAGAGATGACATGCTCCTTTGTTTTGATTTATGATTAATAAATCTGTAGTAGTAGTATGCTTCCACAAGCCTCACGCCTATTCTGTTTGCGCAGTTTGCTCTGCTGATAAAGTGTGTCCAGTGCCTGGGAGGCCTGGGTCACTGATTTATGTCGGAGCCAGAGGCCAATGTATCCGGTGCAGCGGAAGCAGGCTGGAAGGAGATGACCCAGCTGGGGGCTAGCCAGCTGGCCTTTTGACCCTCTGCATGCCAACAACTCTATGCAAACCTGTATCCAGTTTGAAGTGATCCATGTTGTTGTAGGGAAGGTATTTACTATGGCCAGGCATCTGCAAAGAACAGCCATGACCAATGCTAATATTATAATGGAGGCACATCACTTCTGCTTCCCTTCGTTTCTGCAAACCTGGGCAACAAACCCGAAATGGGAACAATATTCATTTGTCATCTATTCGTTAAGCCAGGCTTTCCCAAACTAAGGCCTGCAGCCCGGATGCAGCCAGCAAAGCTCATTTATGTGGCCCCCAGCAACCCCTGCTGTGCAGTGCGGCTGCCCACTTCCAGGTTGGAAAGGCGCCGGAAATAGCTTGTGCACATGCGCCATTTCTGGAGCACTTTCGGGTAAGAGGAGGCCCGTGCGCATGCGCACAAGCTATTTCCAGCGCTCCTCCAACCCAGAAGTGCGCCGAAAACAGCGTGTGCGCATGCGTATGGGTGCGTGCTCACGTGTGCTTCCCCCGCCCTGCCGCGCGATCAGCGCTGCGGGCACCGGCCCAAAGCCGGGTAAGTTTGGGGACCCCTGTGTTACGCAAAAACAGTGAAGGAGCTCCAACAATCTATGGCTTAATTCAGCACCCGACATGCAGGCACATATTTCCTTAATTCAAGAGTTCTGAGAGTATGGCAAGAATGAAGAATGAAGATAAATATACTCTGCTTTACCCAAGACCAAGGCTGTCCCTTAGAGCTAAATAAGCGGCATCAGTGGCCATGGCTGCTGTCCCTGCTGCCTCCCACATAGCAAGCAATATTCACAACCTCTTCATTTCCTACAGCAAGGCAGAGAGGGAGGTGGCAAAGGCAGCATATGTGACAGGTATGCAACAACCCCTACCTACTCTAGCCACCGACTCCTTCAAAACTTCACCTGAGGAATATTTTTTTATTTCGGCACAATTTTAACTGTGTTTTAAATGCAATTTAACTACAGTGGTACCTCGGTTTATGAACACAATTGGTTCCGGAAGTCTGTTCATAAACTGAAGCGTTCATAAACTGAAGCGAACTTTCCCATTTAAAGTAATGGAAAGTGGATTAATCCGTTCCAGACGGTCCGCGGAGTAACCGTTCATAAACTGAAGCGAACTTTCCCATTGAAAGTAATGGAAAGTGGATTAATCCGTTCCAGGCGGGTCCACAGAGTACTTAAAGCGTTCATAAACTGAAATATGGGTGTAATTGGTTCCGGAAGTCTGTTCATAAACTGAAGCGTTCATAAACTGAAGCGAACTTTCCCATTAAAAGTAATGGAAAGTGAATTAATCCGTTCCAGATGGGTCCGCGGCGTTCATAAACCGAAAATTCATAAACCGAGGTGTTCATAAACCGAGGTTCCACTGTATACACATTGCTTAGAGAGCTCTTCAATTAAGCGTTTTATAAAACTTTCTCCATAAATAATTTCCTAGGTTGTTTATGTTTTTGAATTTTTTAAAAGATCTGACGTCCATTATTCACAAATACTATCAGTCACAAAAGCTACATCAGAAGTATCCTACATAAGAAACAACTGCAAGGATTTAGAATGTGAATTATTTTGTCATTGCAGAAAAGGTATGTCAACAATCCCTCAGAACCCCAAAACCATTTTAGTTCAAGTTCTTGGTCAAGAAAAAACAATAACCTGCATGCACTCAGATTCATTCAAATACGTTGACTGGCGAGCTGAGTTCTTAAGGATCTTCCTGTACTAATCACAGGATTCTTATTCTGCTGGATAAATACAAGGTTTCATACAGACAAACCCGCAAAAGGAAGCAGGTGGGGGGGGGGTGTTTCTCTGCTCCAAGGTTATCTCTCCTTCCTATCCCTGCCCCCTTTCACTTTTCTAAACATGCATACAGCTTCCTGATATAATGCTGATTGCTGCTACTGCTTCACAACTCTTCTCGTGCTGAAAAGAGGGCTGTCTTGTTTTGTCTACCACTGTGAGCAAAGCATTTTTATCCAGTCAAATTTTGGGGGGGAGCTTTATTCATTTAAATCAGCATTTTGAAATCTCAAGGACGGGATGAGGAAATGTGAGAGGGAATAGATGGCTTCCTAGCTGCGTATTGTGATGGACAATCTGCACTGTGCAGTCTATTAAACCCCAAACAGGAAGAACAGTTTCCCACTCCAGCTACCGTACATCTGACAAAAAACTGTAGGTCAGTCCAAAATGCAGGAAGACTGTTTCCACAGCAAGCTCACTACTGAAAGTATGTCTGGGTGTATCTTGAAGGACATATAATACATAATGAAACACAACTTTTAAAAAGTAGAAGCAAGTTTTTAAAATTAGAAGATTAACTGTAAGTTAATTTACCGGTATATATTCAGAAGGTTCCAGGAAGGTACTTTCAGGAGATTGCAGAAAGAGGACAATCTTCTTGAGTATAAAGTAATTTAGTTTAATGAGCAAAAGCTATTACTTGTTGTAAATAAAATACAATCACACTTGGGGGGGGAGTATTCAGGATGGAAAAACTGAATATTCCAGTAACACACCAGAGCTAAAATAGCTTTAGAAAAGCTGGAGATTCTTTACTATGGTAAACAATATTTCAAGTTCAACTGGGTGATACCCATGTTTGTTCTTTGCATTAAAAATGGAAACCATACAATGTGTCCATTGGAAAGATAAATCATCTAGGTTTTTCATCTAGCATAGAGAAGAGAGGACAAACACATCTGCGAAGCTCTCCACTCCAAGTCACATAAAACAGGCAGTAGAGAGGAACCCAAGATGGTTCAGAACACCTTGCTCATTTCCCCAGGAAATGCACAACTCACCCACCCAACACAACTCTCTTAAGGCCACCTGCCACTTCTCAACACAGACTTGCAAAACATTTGATGTTTTCTAAAGGGGACCCATGAGGACATGTGACGGTAGGTCCAACAAGTCCTAGGTCTGGCCAGATGGCATTTAGGATGCCTTAATCTGTCTCACTACATCTCCTCTCCTGATAAGCTTTTTGTAAACCAGACTAAGTTCCAAATCATTCTATCACTGGGAATCACAGTCCAGGTTCTGACCCATAATTTTTGTTGGGGGTGGGAGCTCAGTTCATGCATGCAGAAGGTCCTAGGTTCAAACCTCAATATCACCAATTAAAAAGCATCAGTTAACAAATAATCTACTGTAATCCAATAGAAAGTAGTTTCCTATGGCATTGACCACAATATTATCAAGCTCTATGTGACACACCTGGAATTTTGCCACTGTTATATCCTAGCCATCTGCAGTTGCTCCATATCTATTACATGATCTACCATCTCTACCTTCTCCAACTCTAGACCAACGCACTGATTTCCTCAGCCAATCTCCACAAAGGCACTTCATGTATTTACCCTTCACTAGGCCAATGAACTCCACCCCATCTTTTTCAGTAGCTCAGAAAGGGACATGAAAGAGCAGGTAGCAAGCATTCTGAGCACCAGGAAGCCTCAATAGCCATAGCCAGAAGCAAGGTGCTAAAGACAGTCAACCTGAAATCAGCCTGCAATCCATGTTCTGCCCACCCACATATTAAATGAGTTGTTCCTCAATGTAAGCAGTTTTCCTCCCACAAGCCTTTCTGGGGCTTTGAAAAACAAGCACGATTACATATTCATTGTGTTTAATGAACAAGCCTCGAGGCCCTTTTTCTTCTGTATTCAAGAACAATGTTCCTTCAACTGCCTTTCCGCCATCACCCTCTTAGCAGTACTGTAAAACTGGTGCACTTTCTGGTGCTACAAGCTCATCATCTGTGTAATCCCAAAAGACCTCCACAAATTTGATCACGGAGAGCAATAGCCTCTGGCCAGGATGCCAAGCAAATTCCTTGCCCTCAATTCCCCATGAAATGAAGAGAATATGGGCAGGGGATTCTCATGCCACACTGAGCATGCAAAAAATGCAAAGGATTATGTCAGCTCAAAACTTCAGGTGGGGAAGGGGTCTCCCCAGCTTTGGAAAGGCAGAAGCAGCAAAACAGACATAACAGATTGCCAAGAATATCCAAGAGAGTTTATGGTTGCCAGCTCCCTATGCTTTTAAAAGACAAAAATTCAGCAGGTGATAATTTTTCTGTATTGTATCTCCAGAAATCTTCAACTGTTGGATTTCTCCCTTTCAAAAAGCATAGAAGTCTGTCTGGGAAAGAAGCTTCTCGTCCCTATTTACGGTACTTTCAAGTTGCTTTCAACAATATGGCTCTCATTCCTGAGGGTATCCAAAAAGATGACTGTGCACCGCAGAAGCATTAATGGACTAGGACACAGCCATTCTTTGCTCCAAGGAATGTTGCATCACACACTCTCACAGATTAGAAAGCAGTGATAAATTTTATTATGTGGGCTTGCAAAAAAAATTCCCCTTTGAACTTTGAGAAGAAAAAAATCCACAGCTACTGGGTTCAAAAAATTTCCATCACATGACATGCTTCTTAGACTTAACAGTAATCTCTTAGACCAACTATGCCCAAATGTTTACTAAGTCCACAAACACAATTTTGCCTTTGTTTGGGGCTATGCTGGTAGTTTCAAACTCTGCCCTTGGAAATAAACCCTCTCTCACCCTTTGTATGGCATGGGCCAAAAAAAAGATACAGCACATGTTCCATGTTTCTGTCTAAGCACAAAAAGGTGATCACAGAACTGGTAGAAATGTAATATATTTAATAGCTCAGCTTTTATGGTTCAACCCTTATGGTTACAAATATATGTTTAAAACCTGTGCAGGCAAAATGACTATGACTGCCAAAAAAACAAAAAAGCAACCACCCCTATGAAAACACCACTATTAAAGAGACACAAAAAAATAAGAGACCCTGAAAATAAACATAATGAAAAGCAAAACTAGGCCCCTAAAGCCTATACCTATATGTTACACGAAAGATCCAGAATTGGATCTACAGTACCAACTTCTTTTTAGTGAAATGCACTAATGGGGTTGCCAATTTGATTAGACATAGTGCTGGGTGAAAAGTGTTCAATACCGTATTTCCCCCTTCCCTAATATGGTTTTCAGAGTCAAAGGTCACACACCTAAGCTACTGGACAAGCTAGGTGCTAGGGTTTTTTGCACCCTAGGTGAGATCACCTTCTGGCACCCCCCCCCCACCAATCATATTTCAAACACAGGGCGCCGGCTCCCCAGGGGCGCCCCAGCGAGCACAGCAAGCTGGGGAGTGGTGCGGCCCTGGCGGCGGCCTCCCCCCTCCCTGCACACCGCCAGATGGCCGGTGGGGCGCAACCAGCCACCAAGCCCCACGGCTCTGCCGCCGCCACCCCCCGCCCTGATTGGTGCACGCCTCCCTCCCCAACCCTCCTTGACCTACCCCCCCTGCGGGCGGCCAGCCGTGGCGGTGGCGGCGGCACCGCTGCTGCCTGTGCCGTTCCCAGGCGGTCTGCGAGCCGCCCACCTCACCTCGCGTCCCGCGCGGGGAGTCCCGAGGCAGCGGGACGGGGGGGCAGGTGCAAGGGTCTACAACTGGAGCGCTGGAAGGGCGCGCAGAGTCCCGCACCGCTCCAGCGCTGCGCCCCTCATCCCTTGCTCGCTTTCCTGCTGTCGCCCCGAGGGGTGGCCAGAGGCGGAGAGGTGCGAAGGCGGCCCTGCCTGCCAGGTCCCTTCCCCAGCCCCGGGTGGGGGTGGCACAGGTGGTGGGGCGTGGCGCTCCCGGCCTCCGCAAGCGCCTGTTGCAGCCCAGAGCTTCCAGGCGCCACAGCAGGCGCTCTCCTGCCTGCCTGCAGCCCCAGCGGCACGTTGTCGCGCTCTTGCTCGCCATGCTGGCGGAGAGGGAAGACGCTGCCGGAGCCCTTGCTCTCCATTCTGGGCACAGCGGGTGGGGGGCAGGCTGGCCAGCACCCCCTCCATTTTGGCGCCCTAGGCAACTGCCTAGTTCGCTTTAATGGACGCGCCGGCCCTGAGGACACCTGACACAACACAGATCCCTATCTTTGAGACCCCATTTCATTAGTTTTAAACTGGTGGGAAACAGCAGGAGCCCCCTCAAAGCAAGGAGAGAAACTCCTGCTTTTTTATGGCAACCAAACACAACAAGTGCCTAGTAAGCTAAGCCAACATTTATGGAAATCTTTAAAAAGATAACAGTATTTACCCCTGCAAGACAAATGACAACATGAGAATGATTTTTGATTCATTCTCATCTTGTCATTTGTCTTGCAGGGGTAAATACTGTTATCTTTTTAAAGATTTCCATAAATGTTGGCTTAGCTTACTAGGCACTTGTTGTGTTTGGTTGCCATAAAAAATAAAATAAAATAAAACAGCAGGAGTCTCTCTCCTTGCTTTGAGGGGGCTCCTGCTGTTTCCCACCATGAGCAGAAAGGGGTGGAAACCCGCTCTTCCAGCACCTTAGTTCTTACCAAACATGGCTTTTTATTTTAAAAACAAGCATCAGGTAATCAGCATGGTTGTTTTGTGTATTATTCTTTATTTCTTATTTATAGTTTTTATCTCACTGGAAAAGGAATCAGTCTCAAATACTCTGAAAGGGTTCAGGACAACCCAGTCAGATGGGTGGCATAAATAATAAAGGGTTGTTGTTGTTGTTGTCTGGCCCTCATTCAGCCCACCACTGAGCGCAGGCACACTGGCCCAGGGCTTGCATGGCTTCTCCCAATTGAGATATTCCAGAGAAATAGAGCTCAGTATCATCAGCACTCTAGTGACATATCTCCCTGAATCTCATAATGGTTACTTCCACCAACTTCATGTAGATTGGCACCACTATAAAACCATGGCTAGGCTATGTTCAGGTGAAGAATAAATGGAAGCAGGGTGTAGCAATAAAGGCCACCAACTGAAACATTAACACACACAACAAACACCCTAAACAGCAACAGCAACAGCAACAGCAACAGCAACATTAACATACAGAACACCCTAAACAACATCAACAACATGTTAATGGGCTTTCACACCAGCAGCATCTGATAATGTAAAAATAACCCATTGTGCATGTCAGATTTTCCTCAGTAGGGGAAAAGTTGGATTGGCTGTTACGGTGAATAAAGTATGGGCTGGCATCAAGGGCGTACCCACCTTGCGGCAAGTTAGGGCAGCTGCCCTACTCTAGAAGCAGGGCTGGTGGGCAGAGGCGGAGCACAGCCCGGCGGAGCGCGAGTTCGCCATTCCCGCCGCACCGCGCCGCACCCTCCCTCCAACTCCCCGGCGCGCCCTCAGGCAAGGCCAAGCGCGGCGGGGAACCAGGGAGCGCGGCGCGGTGGGCGGAAACGCCGAACTCGCGCTCCGCTGGGCTGGGCTCCGCCTCCGCCCACCAGCCCTGCTGCTAGGGAGGGGCACAGCCCGGCGGAGCGCGAGTTCGCCGTTCCCGCCCGCCGCGCTGCGCCCTCCCTCCAGCTCCCCGTCGCGCCCTCTGGCAAGGCCAAGCGCGGCGGGGAACCAGAGAGCGCGGCGCGGCGGGCGGGAACGCTGAACTCGCGCTCCGCTGGGCTGGGCTCCGCCTCCGCCTACCAGCCCTGCTGCTAGGGAGGGGCACAGCCCGGCGGAGCGCGAGTTCGCCGTTCCCGCCCACTTTGTGGCCCCTCCCCTTCCGTGCCTTGGCCCCTCCCCTTGCCCCCCCCTAGTTTTGATCCTGGGTACGCCCATGGCTGGCATTTAGATGATTATGAGATCCTGCGAACAGTGCAAAAACTTCCAAGTACCAGAAGCACACAATTCCACAATAAACTCATGTCTGGAAGTTTCCTAAGCAAGCAGCTCTTTCCCTGCCTTACTGCTAAAGCAGAAAGCTGGGCAGGGCTGCCACCTCAGCCTTGTGCTAGAAGGCAAAGACAACCATGGGAGCCACTGCTGGAGGGTTAGAGAAGGCAAAAGTCCTGCCAAACGATCAAGACACCTGCTGTATTTCCAGCAGCTGCATGCTGGTACTTGGCACCACTGTATCAATCTGTACACCTGCCTTTAAAAGTTCTTTCCCACTAAAAAGGGCCTTAAGGCAGAGGAAAGACAGAGGAAATGTAGAGGCAGGCAGGCAGGCAGACACAGTCCTAGGTTTTCCTCTCAGAAGCAAAAAAAGAAAAAAGATGACACCAAAACAGAAAAAAATAGGGAAAAAACAACTTCTAAGGTACACTGTGGGAGTGCCTGACCACCTCATCTGTCTCCTGAGAAATGTCTATGTGGGACAAGAAGCTACAGTTAGAACTGGATATGGAATAACTGATTGGTTCAAAATTGGGAAAGAAGTACAACAAGGCTGTATATTGTCTCCCTGCTTATTTAACTTATATGCAAAATTCATCATGTGAAAGGCTGGACTGAACGAATCCCAAGCCGGAATTAAGATTGCCAGAAGAAATATCAACAACCTCAGTTATGCTGATGACACAACCTTGATGGCAGAAAGTGAGGAGGAATTAAAGAACCTTTTAATGAGGGTGAAAGAGGAAAGCACAAAATATGGTCTGAAGCTCAACATAAAAAAACTGAGATCATGGCCACTGGTCCCATCACCTCCTGGCAAATAGAAGGCGAAGAAATGGAGGCAGTGAGAGATTTTACTTTCTTGGGTTCCATGATCACTGCAGATGGTGACAGCAGTCACAAAATTAAAAGACGCCTGCTTCTTGGGAGAAAAGCTATGACAAACCTAGACAGCATCTTAAAAAGCAGAGACATCACATTGCTGACAAAGGTCCAGATAGCTAAAGCTATGGTTTTCCCAGTAGTGATGTATGGAAGTGAGAGCTGGACCATACAGAAGGCTGATCGCTGAAGAATTGATGCTGGAGGAGACTCTTGAGAGTCCCATGGACTGCAAGAAGATCAAACCTATCCACTCTGAAGGAAATCAGCCCTGAGTGCTCACTGGAAAGACAGATCCTGAAGCTGAGGCTCCAATACTTTGGCCACCTCATGAGAAGACTCCCTGGAATGGGTAAGATTGAGGGCACAAGGAGAAGAGGACGAGATGGTTGGACCGTGTTCTTGAAGCTACCAACATATGTCTGACCAAACTGCAGGAGGCAGTGGAAGACAGGAGTGCCTGGCGTGCTCTGGTCCATGGGGTCACAAAGAGTCGGACACGACTAAACGACAAAGTACACTGAATATTATTTATTTAGCCCATGGCTTTAATCCCCTTCCCCTACAGAATCTAGAGTTCACACCATGAGGAACAAAACATTCTAGGCCAGAGGTGGGGGAATCTGACCCAACACGGGTCATTTTGACAGGCCACCCACCTGTCAATCATCTAGTGCCACAATCTATTAGGTGATGCCAGAATACATATTTTTTTTCAAATGCAGGCACAGCTCAAACCACATCTTTGCATAACCTGCTTGAATTTGAGCTGGTGATAAAAAGGAATATTTGTGCTTACAGCAAGCCCCACTGTGGGAAGGGATCAACTTCCCTATGGAGTTCCTGAGCAGGACTCCTGTAGCACAGCAAATCCCTCCAGAGCTTACTGCAAGTCTCATTGGCACTGACAGCAATCCTCCCTTGCCAAGGAACAATCAGGAGCACATTTTGGGAGTCCCAATTGTTATCTTGCAATCATCTCCAAACCTGGCATTACATGTGACAGGCATGGAGCAGGCAGTGAGGTTTGGAGAAAACAATTCCTCTTCAGTTCTTTGTGAATTACGGTAGGAGGACATAAGGCCCACATCCACAGGGACACTGGGGCGGGGCATATGCACCCGCTACACAATTTGAGTCCTCACTTTTCTCTTGGCACAAGGAGAGAGCTAAAGATATTGGACATTATTATATATCAGTAGACATGCAATGTCCTGAAGTGATCCTGGAAAACCTACTAAGTTATATTAGCAACATACCAATGCAGTAATTTTTATGCCTGCTGAAAAACGTTCCTCTTACAGTACATTTTGGAAGCCTCAAATCCTTTCAGAACTTGAAACTCAGGTTATGCTCTTTTTGGCTTGAAGCAGAGCAGGGAGAAAGTGTGACATTCTACTCCAGTTATTGCATTAGTAATTCAATACACACAACAGGCCAGAAACCTAATGTGGTTTCAGCTCATGAGTTCCCAAATCTAGGGGAAAATATGTAGCAGGGACCAGAAGACCCACTCTATCTTGTCTCACTCTATCCACCATGCACATTTTCCCCATCCC
Organism: Zootoca vivipara; assembly: GCF_963506605.1. NCBI lineage: Eukaryota > Metazoa > Chordata > Lepidosauria > Squamata > Lacertidae > Zootoca > Zootoca vivipara. The sequence continues at coordinate 6,479,940 of NC_083276.1, forward strand.
TCTCCATTGCAGAGGCTCTCACATGTACACACGCTGCCATTGTTGTTTAGTCATTTAGTCATGCAGTGGCAGAGAGGAAGACAAAGGAGACTGGGGATGGAGGAAAGGCCTGCCTACCTGCAAGGAAGGAATGTCAACTTTTTTCTAAATTAAGTTTGATGAAAGCTAACAAAACTTTTTTTTCCTCTTAAGAGGCTCACTATGGCAAGGTAAGTGAAGAAAAACAACCACATGGTTTTAAAAACAGCTGGGAAACTTTCCACTACGTATATGAACTGCAAAATGTATGCTCATAGTTTGCTGTTATCAGAAGTCACGAGTTGACTAGCATTATCAGAAAGGTTTGCAGTGCATATTTTACTATCATATTTAATTTTCCTTAAGCAGCAGCTATGTTTGACTTTTCTTGGTAGGTGTCAGGGGGACTCCCTACAGGGAGCCTCCCCCCCCCCCATCATCCTGACCAGCACTTTGCCCAGCGACAGCACAAGCAGCGAGTCGGGAGGGGGGAATGAGGAATGGAGCGGTTTGGAGAGAGGGCTCAGAGACGTGTCAGAGCCCTGGCTCTGCTCTGGTTGAGGGTCAGCGGATGAGGGACTCAGCGAGACGTCGGAGCCCAGCGAGACTTCGGAGCCAGCAAGAGGGGAAACCTCTCATTCCAGCGCCCGAATTGAGGCACACGCCCACATGTAGGGCAAAGGGGTTTTGGGGTGCCTAGGCTTTTATGCCAGCCAAAAAGCAGGCGGCAGCCATTGCCAGGTTCTGAATCAGACTAGGCGGTCATGATCTCTGCACTGTAAATAGTATGCACAATAAAACTCTTAAAGACAGTGCAGACTGGAGCGTCTTTACACGAGAGTAGCCGCAACAATCCCCTGACAGTAGGTGACTGCAATTTGTTTATTTAACATAATTTGTATACTGCTTAACTGTAATGAAAACCTCTAAGCAGTTTACATAGAACATAAAACATGCACTAAAAAGTCAGAAAAACCAATGTTAAAAGCAAGTAATAAAAAGCATAATGATTAAGATAAAGTGCTAAAAGTATAACCTAAAATTACAGATTGGTTCCACATATCTGGAGTACAATGAGGCGTATACTAAATCCACAAATCAGGTAGAACAACTACTCATATGCAATGCTGCCCAAGGCAGCTACTACAGTACTAATGTCTAACCCAGTTACTGCATAAATCAGAGAGCAGCAGCAATGTATTATGCAGTTCTATCAGAGATAAGGCAGAGATTCAGGTCCTCTGAGCGTCTCAACAAGTTAGGAAAGAGCACACCAATGAGTTGTCTTGAAGGTACATACATGTCTGTGTGGTGCAGTATATAATACAGTCGTCATACCTTGGTTCTCGAACAGAATGTGTTCCGGGAGTCTCCCGGATGTTCAGCTTCCGAAAATTGTTCAAAAACACCCAGAACACTCACTTCCGGGTTTCGATCGTTCAGAAGCCAATTTGTTTGGGAGCCAAGGCATTTGAGATCCAAGGTACAACTGTATCCCCATTTGTACTGAAGAATAATGGAAAACTCACTTTGAAATTTGAACACGGTAAGCCAAGAACAAACCCTGGCTACAGTTTGTAACTAGTTTTATGCAACCCAGAGTTGGAACACATACAATGCTAAGAACAAACCATGGCTTAGTGCAGCAGGAGGAGGACAGAGGAAGGAGCAAAGTGGCTGTGACTTTCTTACTGTTCACTTGCTCCTTCATGCTAAATCATAGTTTGGCTTAGCATTGTGTGCCATTGCTTTATGTAATAAAATTAAACTTAAAGAGGAGAAGTCCACAAATATCTAACTGTAATAGGTTTACAAGGAACTTTTCAGACGGGCTGGGGAGATTGCAAATTTCAGTGAAGCCTCCGGGACTCCTCCTATCCAAACTACAGCCTCAGGGCTACAACTTGTAGAAGACTGTTCAAGCCGAGTGTGTGTGAAAACAATGCTGTCATTTTCTGCCCAGAGGCAATGTTCAGTTTAAATCCATTCTCAGATCTCTTCAAAAATTCTAAATCACAGTTCAAGAGGAGTGAACTGCTGGAATAATGTTTAAATTTAAAAGGCTCTGTTTCATTTAATATTTATTTTCCCTAGTGCAGCCAGATCAGGGTAAAAGTCTGGCAATTTAAGTTCAGATAAGCTACAGCAAAGGAAGCAAAGGCAAATAAGACATGTGCAGCACAATCCTATGTTCTTCTGTGGTGCAATGGGTCAGTGTGTCTGGCTCTTAACCAGAAGATTGGTGGTTCAAGCCCACCCAGGGATGGCTGTGGGCAGGATTCCTGCACTGCAGGGGGTTAGAATAGATGATCCTCAGGTTCCATCTAGCACTACAATTCTATGATTCTATGTAGGTTTACTCTGAAGTATATTCCATTTTTTAAATAAAATTAATTTTCTAGGTAAGTTTACAAAGGGAGAGTCTGCATTTACCCAGGAGCAAGTCATAGTGAGTTCAATGTAATCCTCTACATGTACACTGAGAAGAAAATCTGGGATCATGCCCAGATTGATTCTTATTGCTTACCATTAAAAAAAAACTTCAAAGTTGTGGTGTTGCATTATGGACCCCACATTTTAGAACACGGGACTAGTAAAAAGGGCTAGTTATTGATACATTTATGGGCCCAAGAAAGAAAATAAGAACCAGACCATGCTTGGGGGAAAAACCTAAACAATTTTTCTTTGTCTGCTCAGGGTCAGTTCTCACTTTAAAAAAAAAAGATAAATTCTTAGAAGGCACATTATGATCTAAAAGCAATTTATCGTGTCATGCCCGAAGTATAATATACACATACATTTATTACATCTGTCTCTGAGCGGGGGAAAAACCTTGTGAGCAAAAAGTCCTGCCATATACATAAGATTCTTTTCTTGGAATCAGCTGGAGGTCTTGCAATTCCCATCTATCCTCAGACTGACTGATATAAATGTACTGTACCCTATTTCTTAAACTAAATAATTTGAGAAGCAAATCCCGAGCGGGGAGAAGAAGAGCTCTTTCAAAGCATCCAAGTACTGTAGACTGAATATTTTGTCACTGCAGATGTGGGGGGGGGGGGGGACAGGAAGTGAGGTTAGTCAGCATCTCTAAAGTATCTGCATTCTTTACTAAGACCTTGAGTGTCAATGTCTTTGAAGCCACAACCAAATAGTACCGGTACTTTCCTGCAGCATACCGGCTTTCTGGTTTTGGCATACAAACTATAAGGTTTTGGTTTTTTTAGGAGGGGGGAGGGCACTGGTGGTAGATGAAACCAAGCAGGAGACTGATTCGATGGCCTCTGGTCTCTTTCCAGATCAATTAATCAGACTCGCAGAAGCAAAGAGGAAGTAGAATGTCTCAATGTTGGGGTGTGTGTATGCGTGTGTGTGAAAAGAGAGAACAGTTAGCTATTACTATTAGGAAGGACATTGCCAGCATAAACACTTACCAAAAAATAGCACTCCCACTGACCCGGGGATAAATCCATCGTACAGTCAAGTCAGCCACTCAAGGTTTCATCACATGGCTGTCTTGTATGAATACATGCAAATGTATTGAATAGGTAACAACACTGCACAAATAAAATAAGAACACCTGGGTTTTTAATGAGTTTCATCAAAGATGCAAGTACAGTGGTACCTCAGTTTACAAACACAATTGGTTCCGGAAGTCTGTACTTAACCTGAAGCGTACTTAACCAGAAGCGAACTTTCCCATTGAAAGTACAGTGGTACCTCGCAAGACGAATGCCTTGTGCAACAAAAAACTCGCAAGACGAAAGCGTTTTGCTATCTTTTTATTGACTCGCAAGACGAAGTTTTCTATGGCCGCGCTTCGCAAGACGAATTTGTTTGCTTTTTTTTTTGCTTGCTTTGCTTACATTGGAAAACCGCAAGACGAAATTTGCGCAATACAAAACGACTCGCGGAACGAATTAATTTAGTCTTGCGAGGCACCACTGTAATGGAAAGTGGATTAATCCATTCCAGACAGTCCGTGGAGTACTTAAACTGAAGCATACTTAACCCGAGGTATGAGTATAATTGGTTCCAGAAGTCCGTACTTAACCTGAAGCGAACTTTCCCATTGAATGTAATGGAAAGTGGATTAATCCGTTTTAGATGGGTCCGCAGAGTACTTAAACTGAAAATGCTCAAACCAAGGCGTACTTAAACCGAGGTATGACTGTAGTACAATAAATGCTAGGGAGAAAACAATGAACCAAACAAAGAAATAAACCAAAAACAAAACACAGACAACTCTGTTGGATAATACAGGTGTTTGACCTTCAGGAAAACAGCTTTGCCTCTGTTAGTTACCTATCCAATCAGTAAAAATGCACTGTGTAACAGTTCAATAAAACACTAATTTTCTATCAACACCCACTGCTCCCAAGCATCTTCACGAACGTACTTACACAAACCCAACCCATCAATACAGACTTATTCATTTACTATATAGATTTTCTTTTCCTTCAGAAAACTTCACATGGGGGGGGGGGGGAGAAACCATAAATAGCAAAGGTCGATCACAATCCATTAGAAATAAGAACTCCAAAATCCACAGCTGGGCAAAGCTTTTAAGGGTTTCATATGTTATAGTTTCTCAGCTCCAGGCTGAGAAGACTAATTAAGAATATTTCCTACCCCTGAAGACCTATTTATTTATTTGAATCTTTGTTACATTTGTATCCTGCCTATCAACCAAAAGGTGTTCAAGGGAGTTTAAACATCAACAAGAACAAGAACACAAGTTAAAGAACAATTTCAACACAGCAGTCCAGAAGAAAGTGAGGAAAGGGAAAACAAAAGGAGGTAAAGGAGGTAGCAGCAACATAGAATTGTCTTTTGGCATCCTGACTGGTGCTGGTGTTAGGGATTGTGTCCAGGTATGGCAAGCATGACTGGCAGACTGTGCAGTAATGTGCAGTTGCACTGGGCTCTAGTGGGCATGTCCCAGTTCTTGCATTATGTTTAACTTTGTGATTTTTGGCGGAGGAGTGGGCAAGATGGTGTTGGCTGAACACAGGATACCAAATAGCTGGTACTAATGTAACCAGGGGCACAAGAGTTCCCATTTTAGCTGGACTGTAGCTCTAGAAGGCAGTTTCTAAATCCCTTGAAATACATGTGCTCTGCATCAAAGTATTACGCCTGAGGAACAAAGTCAATCCTAAGGAGAAGCTTCTCAAGTGCCCTTTTAATATACTGCATCTTCCATAAAAATTGATTATTTGAAGAGGACAGGATGCGGAGTGCTAGGGCCGTTTGAAAGTGTGTTTGTCACCTAAACATTTCAGTATGCTCAAAGCATGAGAACTCTTTCAGGGCAATAGGCCATCATCTGTACCTTTAGTTCTCCCCCTCCCTTTTCCTTTTTCTAAAAGCAAAGCACCTAAAGGTATGCTGTCTATTTTAAACATTTATACACACTATAGAGGCAAACTATTGGTTGCTGCTTACTTATTTTACTGCATTTACATACTGCCTTTCTGCTGAGGAACCCAAGCTGGTTTACAATTTAAAATGTTAAACAAATGGTACAAAACATTTTGAGGCTGACTTCAGGAGCAACATGATGTCCAGGCCTGAGCTTCTTTTCTGCCTTCCCTTACAGCAGAGAAACCCAGGCTTCCATGCTTCTGTTACTTATACATCCTACTGACTTTAAACCAGTGATTACTATATGAGGACAGAGATTGCTTTGCATCAGCAACATCATGCCAGAAGTAAAAGTAAGCATGCACACTCAAACAGCATGCCCTGGCATAAAATCACCAGCCATTTTGATTCTTGGTGGCGCTGTGGTCTAAACCACAGAGCCTAGGGATTGCCGATCAGAAGGTCGGCGGTTCGAATCCCCGCGAAGGGGTGAGCTCCCATTGCTCAGTCCCTGCTCTTGCCAACCTAGCAGTTCGAAAGCACGTCAAGTGCAAATAAATAGGTACCGCTCCAGCGGGAAGGTAAATAGTATTTCCGTGCACTGCTCTGGTTCACCAGAAGCGGCTTAGTCATGCTGGCCACATGACCCGGAAGCTGCCTGCGGACAAACACCGGCTCCCTCAGCCAGTAAAGCGAGATGAGCACCGCAACCCCAGAGTCGTCCGTGACTAGACTTAACAGTCAGGGGCCCCTTTACCTTTATACTTATAAAAATGCTTTTCCACCCTTCTCAAGGATAAGCAAGGGGAAATAAATTCACATTTAAAGACAAACCTACCTAATTCACACATTCTGAAACTATAAAGAAACTGAAACAGTCATCCTTTGAAATTTCCACTCCTTCTCCAAATCTTGCAATGCAGTTCTCCAACCAAGTAATGCATACAAAAATATACCGAGGTAAAGTGTGCATTAAAATGCATATAATTATTTTAAAAATAAATTTAAAAAGTGGCATTATATCGGGAAGGCAATCGTTTTGCAAAAATGTGTGTATTGTGACAAATTTGCATGAAAAAGCTGGTGAAATTTCATGACTCTTTTTTTAAAGCAAAGTGATGTGAAAGTGTGTAGAACTGAACTTAAGATTGGGAAAATGAGAAACTGAGAGAAACAAAACTGGACAGCTTCAACCATCCCTAATACTTACTAAAATACTTCGTATCTGACGGAGTGTGCATGCACACACACAAAAGCTCATACCAAAATAAAAACTTAGTTGGTCTTTAAGGTGCTACTGAAGGAATTTTTTTTATTTACTAAAATAGAGTATTCAACTGACACTATGTACTTTGTCAGAAGCATTTTAAAAGTCTTAGTACCTTGCCAAAGACTCTTGAGTAACCTTAACAGTTATGGAACAAAAGAAGTCCTCCTGTGGTTAAGAAAGAGAAAACACAGAGTAGGAAAAATCAACAGTTCAGTGCTATCCCTAGGGATTGATATTGGTCCCTGTGCCTATTCACCCAAAGTTATATATGTGTTAGAAACCTACATGAACACACATACATGGATACAGACTGGCTAAGTCTCTTGCACTTCCTAGGTTTCATATCTGAGGCAGGCTGCTCTGCTTTCCAATTAGTGGACATTTTACTTACACACACACACACACACACACACACACACACACACACACACACACTATATATATATATATATATATATATATATATATATATATATATACAGTGGAACCTCGGTTTATGAACACCTCGGTTTATGAATTTTCGGTTTATGAACGCCGCGGACCCATCTGGAACGGATTAATTCACTTTCCATTACTTTTAATGGGAAAGTTCGCTTCAGTTTATGAACGCTTCAGTTTATGAACAGACTTCCGGAACCAATTACACCCATGTTTCAGTTTATGAACGCTTCAGTTTAAGTACTTCGCGGACCCATCTGGAACGGATTAATCCACTTTCCATTACTTTCAATGGGAAAGTTCGCTTCAGTTTATGAACGGTTACTCCGCAGACCATCTGGAACGGATTAATCCACTTTCCATTACTTTCAATGGGAAAGTTCGCTTCAGTTTATGAACGCTTCAGTTTATGAACAGACTTCCGGAACCAATTGTGTTCATAAACCGAGGTACCACTGTATATATATATATATATATATATATATATATATATATATATATATTCCCACTGCGTGTGCGGATGTAACACCCTTCCTCTGTAACCGCTGAACCAAATTGCATCAAATTAGGACAAAGCGTACCTTTGCCCATCAAGGAGGGATCTGGCCTTTTAAAAATTCCAAAAAGCACACCTTTCATACCTAAAATAATGATTAAACACAAAAAGTGGCGCGCAAATTATACACCACCAGCAGAAGCTCTGAAGACTCCAGCAGCATCCAATAGAAAGGCAGATCGTGCACTGTCACCAGCAAAAGCTCTGAAGGGTGGCACCAAATAATGATGTCATCAACCAAGCAACTGAAACCACCAAGGCGGCCATTACCAGACAACCCACAGAGTCAGGGCAGGGCCAAGGAATGAAGATACAGGGCGGAGGCCTCGGCTCGCATTTAAATATTAGCCCAAGCCAAGGCCGACAGACTAGGCCTCGGCCCCACTTTACAGACCAGGCCTCAGCTCTACAGCCCTTTAAATACTATCCCAAATGGAGCCCTTGGTGGGGGTGGGGGAGGGGCCCAAATAGGTCATGGGCTGGTGTAGGGTGGGGAGAGCCAAAAGGTGGGGGGGAGGGGACAGGATAACTCATGGGTCGCTACAGGATGGGAGTAAACACAGGGATGAGACACAACCGGGGGGGCACATAGTCCAGGGGGAAATGGACACATCCTCCCCCTTTCCTGGGAAACATTGACCCTGAGCATAGCTGTCAAGTTTTCCCTTTTCTCGCAAGGAAGCCTATTCAGCATAAGGAAATTTCCCTTTAAAAAGGGGAGAACGTGACAGCTATGACCCTGAGTCAGGCACAGCAACACGTCATGGATCATCACAGGGTGGGGGCAGCCACAAGGATAACCCACAGCAACGTGTGGGAGGGTCAACTAGTGTATTATATATATTATCAGGAATAGGCAACTCTGCTGGATATTCTTACAAATCACAAAGAGGGTCCTTCTCAACTAGTTGTTTTATTGGTCTGGCTTAATTTACAGGAGCATGCATTTTCTTATCAGCTACATAAAAGTATACATTACAAGAAAGCCTTTCCCACACATTTACTACCACATTACTTATATTTACAAAGAATTCAAGCTAGGCTACTGGGGAAAGGTCATTAAAATGCATTTACAGCAGCAATAACATGCTACTTTTGGCAAATGTGCACAGTTCTTCCAGCACAATTAATTTTTCCCAAGTTTACATTTGTACATCCCTATACAGACATGTCTGAATGTGAGGCAGTCACTGAAGGGTAGAGATAACTCAATCAGGCAGGTCTGAAATTATTTCCTTTAGTATTACTAATGACTCACTTCTTATATCTTTAAAGTTTGTTCCAGCACAACCAGTCTTTGCTATTTAAGGGAAATTAGCTAGTTTTATTTGTTTCTTTGCTTGTTTGTTTATTTTTAAGCAGATCACTTTACTATATCCACAGTTCAGCAATTGTCACAACAAGATGCACTGTTATGATTACATTAACACCTCTAAACCACAAACCATTCAAGTTATTTCTAATCCTCCAAGGATGTGATTATCTCATTCAAAACCTTGTTACCTGGAGTTCTTCATTTTAAGGCACTGGTAATAGCATAAGATTACACAAAGATTACTTATTCTGTCCCCCCCCCCCTCCAAATGCTGAACAGATGTTCAAGCTGTTCTGTGATTATTTCCTACTAATGATCCAATTCTGGGGGAGAAATAGCAAAATGCTATTTGTAGCACTACTGAATGATTAAGCATCTTGAAAAAAGACGACAGGAAGATGTTTTGAGTAAAACAACAACTTAAAATCTCTTCTTTTTCCAAAATAGGTAAAGGTAAAGGGACCCCTGACCATTAGGTCCAGTCGTGACCGACTCTGGGGTTGCGCGCTCATCTTGCATTATTGGCCGAGGGAGCCGGCGTATAGCTTCAAGGTCATGTGGCCAGCATGACAAAGCCGCTTCTGGCAAACCAGAGCAGCACATGGAAACGCCGTTTACCTTCCCGCTGTAGCGGTTCCTATTTATCTACTTGCATTTTGACATGCTTTCGAACTGCTAGGTTGGCAGGATTTTCCAAAATAGACTACTATAAATTGGTTCTGGCTCAAGCAGAAAACATCACCCTCAGTCTGCTCAACAGATTTTTTTTTGTCCAGATATTCTAGCCCTAATGGCACCCTGTGTTTCAAAACGTGGTTTGCTACAATCCAGCCAGGAGAGGATTAGACGTATCACTGGCATAGCTGAAGAACTGCTTCAGTAAAAAGCAAATCTTCTTTAATATCAGTGTTATTAATACTGATAGTTGGTACTTTTATAAAATAATTAAAATTGTGTATCAGTTACGTAGACATAGTTTAAAATCTCAAATGCTTCACAACACACAGCTGGGGGAGCTGGGTTTTTCTTTGGGGGGGCACATAACACAATACCCTAAATCCAACACTGCAGACTACTGAGAAAGGGGACACACATTGTTTTTATTATTTCACAATGCAGTAAAACACAGCTACAGGATACATTTGTTCATAGAAAGCAATCAATAAGAATATCCCTTAACAAGTGTTTTGAAACTAAACCAAAGTTCAAATTGCAACCAAAGTGTCCTGCACTTCTGTACTTTCAATTACTATTAAAAACCACAACAGCTAATTCTTTTCCATTCCAGCTGTGCACAAGCAAGCAGCTGCAGCACAAAATGAATCTGTCCTACCTAATTAAATTAAGAATTTGACATTAAATGGGAGTTCCAGAAATGACACAACCTGAACAGCACAGCTGAGGTTCCCCCTCTGCTTTCAGCATGCCACCACTCCAAGTAAACCACTCTCTGCTGTTAGCAACTTAACATGGATTTTTCCACCTGAAACTGCTGAGATAAACAGCTTTGCCACAACTCAAGCCTTTCAAGTATTTGAAGTCGTGTTACATTTTCACAGCGATTGCTAAAATAATCCATTCCTTAGTAACCAGATTTTGACAGATTCCTTGTGCTTCCAAACACAGAATAGTGTTAAGAAACTCACACCACAGGCTACAAAGGTTTACCAAGAACAGAAGGCTAAAGTAAGAGCAGTTTTCTGCTGCTGGCTTTGTTTCAAACCCACTGATCCTATATCCTTTCGGATATGTCCAAAAACAGCTAATGTTTACTGGAGTCTACTCCAGAACATTATTTCATAGATGGGGTGGGTTTTCCATGCAGAGGACTATGCCTCACAGACTGTTTCATGCTTTGTTTATTTGATCAAACAAGTTCACTTGCCCGCTGTACATCATATGCACGCTCAGCAATCAAGATTAAACACACTTGCAGGGCTCGTTGGGGCTCAGTGAACATGGGCTTAGATGCCTTACGTTCAGCATCAGTTTCTGTGGCACTCAGCAGCGAGTCTCCAAGCTAGAACAGCAGGGGCTGAAGCATAACACCAAGCGGATTACACAAATAACCCCCTCCCCATGAAGGAGGAGTGTCCTCCATCTCTTATATATCCCTCCCCCCCCCATCTGCCATCCACTATACATCACCAACACCACATAGCATCTGGGGAAACAAAACAATGTCTATCGCAGTAAATAATACACTGCCAGGAGTCAGGAAGTGGATGGCACGAAGCCTTTAATTACAAAGAGCATCATAAAGGCAGGGAGTAGCCATCTGCAGACTAGGATCTGTGCAGAGATGGATAATCTTCTTTTGCACATTCCTCTGTATGTGACGAACTTAGAAAGAGAGAGTCTGTCACCATCTCTGCTGCTGTCATATTGCATACTTGGGAACGTTGCAAGTTTTCTTTGAGATCTGTCCAAGCTGGAAGCAGCTCCTGTATCTTACGACATTGATAGCTTTCTCCCTTGCCCTGAAACAGTGGCATGCCTGAGAGGGCCGAGCACACAGCCCTCAGCTCTACTGCTCCCATGTAACAAGCCAAGCTATTATGCCTGGAAATCCTGCAGGCTCAGCCAAGATAGGAGGGAGAATTCAGTCCTAGATACATATTAGGCCAGAGGCAAACACAAGCTCCAAGGGAACTGACTAAGCTGTGGGTCAAGGATTAACCAAAGCACATGTCCTCCTGACGAGCTTTGACTAATGTCTGCAGAAAGCAAGACACACAATTGTAGGGCCACACAACCAGTCCCTAACCCCAACACACACGCAAAAGCACAAAAGCCATGCTTATTGGCCAAAGTTTAAGAAGTCCCTTGAATCCCCTCCTCACTTCACCCTGGGGGTGTTTTCTTCAGCAGTGCACCCTCCCACACCCTTACATCCCAGGAGAAAATGGAGAAAATGAGGAGCAGACAGCTGGAGGATCAACCCCCTGTTAATGAATGGGGGCTCCTCTTCTAAAGCCAAACATGAACAAATCAACTTTAGGATCTGTCTCTATCTGTTAACTTCAAGCACAAAGCTTACAGGGCCCCAGGCGTGCTAGCACCTGCCTGCCCCTCCCTCTGCACCCTTTCCACCCCTCCCACATGCAAACTACTCCTACCCCTCAAGCACACTCACTAATCCTCCTGCCTCCCCCCCATCCCCCTTCTGCTTACTTCTCACACCGACTAGACCCCCTTTTAGCTTCTTTCCCTTTGTAGGGGGGTCTTCCTCTAGCCACCAAACTCCTCTTTACCTCCTCCCTGCCAGCTGACACACAAGACTCCTCTCTCTCTCCCCAACAAACGAACAAACACACACACTCCTGGCAGATGCCTTCCCATCCTACCAACAGCCCCCAGAGGCTTTCCTGCTTCCAAAAATTAGGGGGGGGAGAAAGATGTCATTTTCCAAGGGAAAGCAACCTCACACACACCCCTTCACCCCAAGAGCTAAACACAATCTTTTCCAACCATCCTTTCCCAAGATCCATTTGTATCTCAAAGCAAACAAACAGTCATAGTAACAGATATATTACTGCTATATTATACTGTATGCTATAGATGGGTGGGAAAGAACACAGGAGATTAACACATATCCTCCCTTGCACGCCCAACCCTCCCCATCACTTCAAGGGTCTCTCTCATGGGGCACCTCTGGGTCCCACTCCAGAGTCATTTCCTGGGGGAAACCCTTTTTCTCTTCCCTCCCCCCTGCACGTTCCTCACCTTCACCCGTCCCTTAATTGGGAAGAAAGGGATCCCCCAATAAGAACCCCCCCTCACCCACCCAATATATTACTTACTTCTCTACACAAACACATAAGGGTCCTGGCTCCCCTCGCGGGCACTCTTTCTGAACAACCCCCCCCCCCCAAAAAAAACCTCGCGGGGTGCCAGCAGCTCTTGCCCCACAGACACCCCCCTCGGTTTTCTCCAAGACAAACAAGACACCCCCCCAAGTATCTCTCCACTTTGTCAACACCCCCACACCCAGGCCAACTCCAAGCGCCTCCCCCCCAAAAAAAACAGGGTCAGGGAGGCACCAAGGGACACCCCATTACCAGCACCAACGTCCCCCCCATTTCTCAACACACCCTTCAAAAAAGAGGAGGCTCTCAGAGAGAGAGAGAGAGAGAGACCCGAATCTCTGAGCAAAACCCCACCAACACAACATTACAACACACTTTCATACGTTGTGAATTCACAAGACGGGGATCCCTCAACAAGGCCAATCAATCACAACAGGCACCCCCATAGTAAATGAGTCACCCACCCCTCAAAAAAGACCGCCGCCCCCTCTCGAATTTAACCCCCCCTTTCTATCATACATTCACGCAAAGGGGTTCCCCCCCCACAAACAAGCCTCTCTCCTTTAAAAACAAACAAAACACCAGGCAGGATTCTTCGGGAAACACGGGCACACACGTGAACGCGCGTCCACACGACACACAATAGAGGGGGCCCCCACAAACAAACAAGCGTCTGCACACACACACATCGCAACCGCACCACGGGCGGGATTCCTCGCGAAACACGCGCGCACACGTGAACGCGCGTCTACACGAGACACACAGAGAGAGGTGCGCGCGCGCGCGCGTCGACTCACCCGAGCACCACGAGCTCCCCATATTTGACGGGCTCCTTGTTGGGCGCGCAGTGCTCCTCCTGGCTGGGAGAAAACATGGGGCCGCCGCCGCCGCCTCCGCTATAATCCCATGCGGGGCAACAACAACAAACAACAACAACAACAAAATCTGACGGGGGGCGGGTAAGATGAAGAAGAATAATTTATTCTTATTATTTATCTATATAAAAAAGAAGTCCGTCCGGCGTCTCTTTATTCCCCTCCGCTCCTCGGCCCTCTTCCTTTCTCTCTCTTTCTTTCTTTCTTTCTTTCTCTCTTTCTTCCCTCAGTCAGTCGCTCGGTCGGTCGAAATCGTCCCCCGTTTTTCCCCCCCGCTCTTCGCGCGCCCGCCCGCCGCGGACTCCTCTTCTCTTTCCTCCTCAGCGAGCGCCCAGCGACAACAGCCCCCAACTGCCAGAGGGGGAGGTCGGGAGAGACCAAGTCAGTAAGCGCCGCCTCCGAGGAGGGGGAGGGGAGGGGAGGGGGCGTGGAATGGCCCCGCCCCCTCGGCTCTCATCCTCTCCTTCCACACACCCCTCCGTTCCCGTCCCCAAAGCCGCGATGGTATCGTCCGCTCTGTTATGTAAACATAGGAGTAAAGGGGAAGGGAGGGGGAGGCGCTTAAAGGGCCCGCCGCCTCTTAAAGTCAATGCAGCCTTTCATAAGCCATAGGGATAGGATTGGGAGTGGGCGAGGAGGAGGTGATGTTGGAAACTGCGTGAAATAATAATCATCATCATCATCATCATCTATATTATCTATTATTATCTATACACCTGGCTCAAGGCGGCTTGTAGACAAGAATAGGAACAGCTAAAAACATAGGTGTGGAAATAGCTGTCAAAACATAATTAAAAATTTATAGAATTAAAACTAGATATAGATATATATGTCACCTGATTAGGTGATACATTTATATATAGATAGATAAAAATAAAATAACAATGATATATATATATCATCATTGTTATCTTATTTTTATCTATATATATATAAATGTAGGCATTGTACACACGGATGTAACAGTCTTTCACCGTAACCTCTGAACCGTAATGTAACAAATTTGGCCACAACGTACCTTGCCCATCAGGGAGGGATCTGGCATAATTTTTTTTCCAAAAAACCACAGCTTTCACACCTAAAATAATGATTAAACACAAAAAAGTGGCGCCCAAATTAGATGCCACCACCAGAAGCTCTGAAGACTCCAGCAGCATCCAATAGAAGGGCAGATCGCACACTGCCGCCTCCAAAGCTGTGCCGCCAGATGAAATCACAAAATTCCACAGCAACCAACTGAAAACAGTCCTTTTGCAGCAACAAGGCCCAGCTTTTTCAATAGGCCGCACCATTCAGTAGGCCACAGGCAAAAACAAACAAAATAGGGCCTTTCACAATGGGGGGCACAGGGCTGAGGTACAACAAAGGGAGGGGGGAACACTTAGCCATGGGAGGGGAGGGAGAACCCTGAATCAGCCAAAGCAATGGGGGTGGGTTGGGACAGGGAAAACTGAGTAGGCTGCAGCATTGCCCAGCAGGGAAAACTGAGTAGGCGTCACCATTGCCCAGTAGGACACAGGCAAAAACAAACAGAATAGGGCCTTTCACAATGGGGGGGCACAGGGATGAGGCACAACAAAGGGAGGGAGGGGAAACACATAGCAATTGGGGGGGAAGAACCCTGAGTCAGCCAAAGCAGTGGGGGGTGGGTTGGGACAGGGAAAACTGAGTAGGCCGCAACATTGCCCAGTAGGCCACAGGCAAAAACAAACAGAATATGGGCCTTTCACAGGGTGGGGGAATCACAGGGATGAGGCACAACAACGGGACAGGGGGCTCACAGGGATGAGGCACAACAAAGGGAGGGGGGAAACACATAGCCATGGGGGGGACCCTGAGTCAGCCAAAGCAGTGGGGGTGGGGACATTTTCAGGGGTGGGGGAGTCTTATTTTTGAAATTTACAGTAGGGGAGTCAGGGTTGGGACAGGGCAGGTGAGGGGACTCTAAAGGGAGACTCTGAAGGTCCATTTAACAGAAAAAGGTCCATTTAACACAAAAACCCACAGCAACGCGTGGCCGGGCCAGCTAGTTATTCATAAAACCTGTATGCCACCCTTCATCCATGGACGTCAGGGCAGTTCACGGCAGAAAGATACAAGATAAAAACTCAAAATGCACAACAAAAACAAAGCAAAACAATAAATTGTATAGAATCATAGAATCAAAAACTGTGGAGTTGGAAAGGACGCTGAGGGTACATGGTCCAAACCCCTGCAATGCGGGAATTTCAACAAGATCATATACACACACATAAAAAAATCTATACAAATCCATACAAATTATTACAATTAAAAACAGCACAGCACCATTAAAACTGTAGAGCTAATGGCAGCAAGGAAGGCAGAGCTCTAGGGCTAGTGAGTGCACACTGCCCCATAAGATAGGAAATATTGACTTGCCCTACTTAATTCCCCCCCCCAAAAAAAAACAAGGCTTTTAAATTTGTGCCCCAATAGCTTTCCTTCAAAGATTTAGGCTGTGTACACATTCTCCAATTGACTCTGGTTTGTGCTGGTTTGGAAAGCATTGTCCACATTTAATTTTATTTGTTTTATTTATTAAATTTATATACCACCCTTCATCCAAGGAGCACATGGCATTAGCCATGGCCAATTTCCAACTCTGTGATTCTGTGTTTTTCCCCAAACCAGCTTTGATCCAAACTGAGAAAAGGAACAACCTAGCTGTGTTTTTTAAGTTGGGGTCACGAAGAGTCGGACACGAATAAACGACTAAACAACAGCAACATAGAAGAAAAGTTTTGTGCATCTGTTTAGAATAGCAATAGTGGCTATCAGCATAAACCCCCACAACCACCACAGACTGCTTTCCTACCTACAGCGGATGCAGGATTTAAGCAATCTTTCTTCCACTGCCACTCTGCTCAGGATGCCAGCCACCAAGCCTGCTTTTCAGTACAGTATACTGTACAGAAAAATCAAGGGAAAGAAATATCCAGCTGTGTGTAATGTGGAGTCTCCCCTAAAAAGGGCATCAAAGGCAGAGAAGAAGTGCCAGTTTAAATCCAGTGTGGCTTGTTTTGGGGATCAAAAAGTTGGGTGTGCAGCTGAGGAAAGTGACTTTTCTTCTCTGGGTTTTAATTTATCAGCAATTGGAAATGACAGTTTTAAATTCTCTGGTCTCAACTGCTTCCATACTGTTTCATCTTCTGAGACGAAAATAAATTGTCTTAACTGCTGGATTCTTTGTTCTTCAGGGAGTTCTATTTTTTTTTTAAAGAAAAAAACACACACACTTTTTAAATGAACAATTTAAAGTGAAAATGTTTAAAGTCCATGTTCCCTCTTTGGAGTCATTGATATGCTGTTTTATCTTTCCAGCCTTAACAAGTATCCTGAGCTTTACAGCTCTTTCTCTTTAGGGAGCTGAGCAGCAGCATTCTTATATCATTCTTTTCTCTCTTTTCTACATAAAGGAACATTTTTCTCCATCCTTCTCTCTCATTTTTTGGTTTAGACTTCTGGATAAAAGCAGTTGATCAAATTATCAATGTCTGTTGGGCTACGTGATGGACAAGTAGATATCCCAAGCCAAGTTTATTTTCCTGCCTTGAGCATCTGCGATGGGAACATTTGGCTTGTATGACTTATTTATGGGATACCTGATCCCTGGTTTGTTTTCAAATCAGGGTGGTTACATTCAGCCCTTGCTCCCTGCTACCATTTAGGAATCATAGATTTGGAAAGGTGGAAGGAACCCAAGAGTCATCTAGTCCAACCGCCTGCAATGCAGGAATCTCAGCTAAAGCATCTGTGACAGATGGCCATCCAACCTCTGCTTAAAAACCTCCAAGGAAGGAGAGCCCACAACCTCCTGTGAGAGGCAGTTCCACTGTCAAACAGCTCTTACTATCAGAAAGTTCTTCCTGATGTTTTGTCGGAATCTCCTGATAATTTAGTTAGAATCACTGCCCACCTTGGGCTGTATATACAGCAATACCTGCTAGCACAATGGGATTTTCTCCCCCATCTTCTCGCCCGCATGCCCTCCCCAACCAGAGCAGGGCCGGTGCTAGGGTTTTTTGTACCCTAGGCGAGATCACCTTCTGGCACCACCACCCCGGCATCTGCCTCCTCCCTGCGGGCCTGGCCCAGCCTTCACCCCCTTCCCTTCCCAGCGCCCCTCCCGCTTACCTGCGATGTCGACGGCTGGGTTGCTCTGGCTGCCCTCGGGCTTCAGCCACGGACCCCCAGGCGCAACAGCAGCTGCTCCCGCCTGCCTGAGAAGTAGAGCACGACGACGGCGCCTGGAGCCGAAGGCCCGGCTCTGGTGCGTGCGCGCCGCGGAAAGGGACTGTTCTCGCCCCACGTGTCCTCCACACGCTGCTGCCCTCAGCGCTCCAGGCACGCCTGGGCTGCACCAGCACCGCTGCTGCCGCCCGCCCTGGACGCGAGTAGGTGGCATTGGGGCACAGTGGCCGCGCAGCAGACCGAGTCCTGCGAAGCCAGCAGCGCTCCCCGTCGTGCCAGCGCCCCCTCCATTTTGGCGCCCTAGGCAACTGCCTAGTTTGCCTTAATGGACACGCCGGCCCTGTCCAGAAGTTCAGGAAAAACCCCAGATCAGCACGCAGAGGAAGAAAAGGGCAGATTGTTTCATCTGGGTAGCAGAAATGCTTGCAAGTGACAGAACAATCTCCATAGTCCTATGTTGAATAAAGAGCCGACGTGACTGTTGGGCAGAGGTGGGAAACTGCCTCAGGTGGCAGTTGCTGAGGGGAGGCAGCAATAGTCCCTCTTTGACTCTTCTCCTCTGTTGGAAGGCAGAAGAGGTGTGCCAGGTTGCCTGCCATATCCCAGCCCTCAAGCGTGCTGGGGGATGCTGATAGCCTGTTGCCAGCGCTGATGTTTGAGTCAGCTCTCAGTCCGGTCACTTTCTGAATATAGAAAGTGAGCGCCATTTTGTCCTTTGCCTCAGGCAGCAAAATGCTTTGGGCTAGCTCGGGCTGAATGCAACCCTTAACTTCATTGGGTGGTATTCAACTAAACAACTGTACAAGCAGAACAATGTCTACTTGCACAATGGGATTTTCTCTGCTTTCCTCCTCCCCCGCACACACACCCCAAATCTATTATGGGGAGCCCCCCAACCCTCCCAAGTAGTTTTGGGGACAACATAGGGGAGAAGAAGGGGAAAGTGCTGTTGTGCAGGTAGAAGTTGTTCTGCTCATGCAATTATTTAGTTGAATACCAACCATTATTTTTGATTTGATTTTATTCAAGGGAAGTTTTAAGGCGCCTTTTAGGGTCAAACCCTCACAAGTCCACTTCCAGCACACGAAAAACACAAAGGGTTGCTATGCAGTGCAAGTCCTTGCCAAAGCAGACCCAATAAAATTAATGGACACAAGTAACTCGGATTCAACAATTTCGATGAGTCTACACCAGGTAGGACTTAAGTTGGCTGCAATCCAAAACACATAATCAAAGCATCTGAATCAAAATAAATATATCCCCCATAAAAAGAGGTCTCCACATTGATAAAAGAAACAGCATTTAACCCAGCTTAATAACATAAAAAAATCAGATAAAATAACAGAAGTAACAGTTCAGAGAATAGGAACATCTTTCCCCCACTTCCTGTTGTCCTTTGTCATTCATTGCTCATCTACCGTGGCTGGGCTCCCTTCCCCTCAAAGCCCTTCCCTGACACCCTTCTCCTTTTCCCCATGCGAACTTCCCAGCCTCCACAAACTCAACACACCTCCTCTCTGCCGACCCCACACAGCCGCCGCCGCCACCCCCGTCCTCGGGATCTGCATGTGGCTTTTGCCCCACCAACCAAACCAGCGTTTCTCAAGTTTGGGTCCCTGACTGTTGTGGGACTACAGCTCCCATCATCCCTAGCTAGCAAGGCCAGCCTTCAGGATGATGGGAGTTGTAGTCCTACAACAGCAGGGGACCAAAGTTGGAGAAGCACTGTATTGAAAAGACAGGGTGTCCTCTCTTAGCTCGGTCTGGGTCTCAGGGAAACGTCTAGATCTGTAGTTCCCATAGGGGGCGGTGGGATTACATAGGAGGGGTACTAAGAGGCAAGGGGGTAGCAGAGGGGAGCACTGGAGGTGTGAATGACTATCAGACTTTAAAAAGCTTTGTTTTGCCGGTTCATCAATTTTGTTGAATTGATTTAACTAGATTGTTTTAACTGGATTTATTTTAAATAATTTATTTATTACCTTTCTTTATCACCCTTCATCCGAGGATTACAGGGCTGCTGTTGTTGTTTAGTCATTTAGTCATGTCCGACTCTTCGTGACCCCATGGACCATAGCATGCCAGGCACTCCTGTCTTCCACTGCCTCCCACAGTTTGGGCAGACTCATGTTTGTAGCTTCAAGAACACTGTCCAACCATCTCGTCCTCTGTCATCCCCTTCTCCTTGTGGCCTTGTGATTTTTCCCAACATCAGGGTCTTTTCCAGGGAGTCTTCTCTTCTCATGAGGTGCCCAAAGTATTGGAGCCTCAGCTTCACGATCTGTCCTTCCAGTGAGCACTCAGGGCTGATTTCCTTCAGAATGGATAGGTTTGATCTTCTTGCAGTCCATGGGACTCTCAAGAGTCTCCTCCAGCACCATAATTCAAAAGCATCAATTCTTCGGCGATCAGCCTTCTTTATGGTCCAGCTCTCACTTCCATACATCACTAGGGCATTACATTACATAAATTACAGGGCAGTACGCAATATAAAGACAATTGTTGTTGGCTGTCTGTCTCAGGAGACAATGGAGGAGTGCGCCTTTGGGGGTGAAGTCAAACTGTTGGAGAGTTACAGTGCCTGCTGTGGCTGTAGAGACGGATACAGGAGAGACTTGTTTTATTGCAGCTGGGGCAGATGAAGGCGTCTGGTGCTACTGCTGCAGATGCACCATGGCATTTTGTCTCTCCGCTCTCCTCCCAGCGGTAATTCTTCCTCTGGTCACTCCTGTGGATGCACAACCTGTCGGTCTCCAGGCACAACCGGTCATCTGCAAGGGATTCCCACAGGGCAGGGGTGATGTTACCAGCCTTCATACGTCACGTTCACAGACACCTTTGTTTGAATAAATGTGCAGTTAATGGTTACTATTTTGAATATTAGTGAATCTGTCCATTTCGGGTTCTCTTTGTTTCTAATTTTTCCACTTGAGTTTGGTCCTCCACATCTCCACATCAGTTTGCTGCAACAACAAGAAGCCCTCGTGAAAATTCCTCATCGTTTCAATGCAAATTCCTCCTAATATAGCACACATTTGTATGCAATTTCCCCTAATGTACACATTTCTGCAGCACAATTTTCCCCTAATATAACACGTCTTGTTTTATTGTTTTCACTAAGAGATGCACACTTCACCCCGATGCATAAGCATTTTATGTACACATTACTTGGCTGGAGGTTTGCATAGGATGGTAGGGTTTTTAACATCTACAGTATATGAAGCCGCTGGGAGAGATCATCAGGGGGTTTGGGCTGGGTGTCCATCAGTATGCGGATGACACCCAGCTCTACCTCTCTTTTAAATCAGAACCAGTGAAGGTGGTGAAGGTCCTGTGTGAGTGCCTGGAGGCGGTTGGATTTTGGATGGCGGCTAACAGATTGAGGTTGAATCCTGACAAGACAGAAGTACTGTTTTGGGGGGACAGGGGGCAGGCGGGTGTGGGGGACTCCCTGGTCCTGAATGGGATAACTGTGCCCTTGAAGGACCAGGTGCGCAGCCTGGGAGTCATTTTGGACTCACAGCTGTCCGTGGAGGCACAGGTCAATTCTGTGTCCAGGGCGGCTGTCTACCAGCTCCATCTGGTACACAGGCTGAGACCCTACCTGCCCACGGACTGTCTCACCAGAGTGGTGCATGCTCTAGTTATCTCCCGCTTGGACTACTGCAATGCGCTCTACGTGGGGCTACCTTTGAAGGTGACCCGGAAACTGCAATTAATCCAGAATGCGGCAGCTAGACTGGTGACTGGGAGCGGCCGCCGGGACCATATAACACCGGTCCCAAGAGATCTGCATTGGCTCCCAGTTCATTTCCGAGCACAATTCAAAGTGTTGGTGCTGACCTTTAAAGCCCTAAATGGCCTCGGTCCTGTATACCTGAAGGAGTGTCTCCACCCCCATCATTATGCGGCTTAGGACCCTCGTACCTACGGGACCGCCTCTCCCAGTATGCCCCACAGAGGACATTAAGGTCCACAAATAATAACATACTGGAGATCCCGAGTCACAAGGTGGTTAGACTGGCCTCGACCAGGACCAGGGCCTTCTCAGTATTAGCCCCGACCCAGTGGAACGCTTTCTCTCAGGAGACAAGGTCCCAGCGGGAGTTGTCATCTTTTCATAGGGCCTGCAAGACAGAGCTGTTCTGCTTGGCCTTTGGACTGACTCAGTCTGACCCCAGTGTTACCCTCCCCTAAGGCTTTATCCTAGAGATATTTAAATAAGGTTGCACTTGTAGATTTCTAATTTTAACATTGTATTTAATCTGTATTTTAATTGAATTGTTTCTTTTATGCTTGCTTTGATATTCTTGTTGTTAGCCGCCCTGAGCCCGGTCTTGACTGGGAAAGGCGGGGTATAAATAAAATTATTATTATTATTATTATTATTATTATTATTATTATTATTATTAGGGAGGGGTTTTAGCTCTGGTGTGTGGCACTTCATGCTCCTTCTGGGATAGTTTGTCCACCTTTCATAGAATCATATAATTTAATCCCCACCCTGCACTCGCCTCTCTTTGTGGCTCCTAGAAGCTGTCAGCGTGCAACAGCGGCCACACCCTGGGAAATGTCTTCGACTGGCCAGCAAAATCAGGTGAGGATAGCCAATGCGTCTCAAACCCTCCATGCATTAAGGACATTCAGGCTGGTGCAAAGGCTTCAGGAACCCAAAGGACTAGCCCACTTGACTGAG
Source organism: Zootoca vivipara (assembly GCF_963506605.1). Lineage (NCBI taxonomy): Eukaryota > Metazoa > Chordata > Lepidosauria > Squamata > Lacertidae > Zootoca > Zootoca vivipara. The sequence continues at coordinate 6,502,496 of NC_083276.1, forward strand.
GGGTTTTGGCTTTCCTTGACTGAAATGATCTCCTAGCTATTCATTTCCCTGGCGCAGACATGCCCCTGTCGTTTACAGAGATAAGGAAATGTGGGGGGAAGCAGCTAATCTTAAAAACATTGAGGGTTTTTCTGGCGTCTTCCAGGGAGAAGGGAGAAAGATGAGATTTTATTAAAAACCAGGAGCTGAATTATTACAGATTTATCTTCTTTATTAGGCCAAAGTTAGCGTTGAAGAAAGCTGTGCCTGTAACTCGCTGTCAGAGAAAGCGAACACGTTTTGGCAAGCAACATGAGAAATCAAACCCTTCATTGAGCACCCCCACATTTTACTCCAATACACGGCCCTCCACGTGCCTCAGCCTGGCCCCCAGGAAACTATACAGCCCATGCCCCCTCTTCCAAGGTCGCACTCTTCACCAGCCCTACTTTGCACCCTTTTGTCTGGGTGGGGTGTGTAGATGAGGCAAAAGTAGGTGGAGAAACATTGCATTGCAGGGGGTTGGACTAGATGACCCTCGGGGTCCCTTCCAACTCTACAATTCTATGATTCTGTGATATGTGGCTCTTAATACAGAAGCAGGAGCCTTAGCTCAGGGGCAGAACAAATGCTTGGCAGGTTTAATCCCTGCTATCCCCAGGTAGAGCTGGGAAAGATTCCTGCCTTAAACTCCCAAGAGCTACTGCTGGCTGGTGCCAACAGTGCTGAGCTGGGTAGCATACCCTCCAACCAGGATGCACGAAAAACCAGGACACACGTCCCCTGTGGCTGGGCTCCCATGTGAGTCACATGACCCATGCAAGATCATGGCCCCAAAAGACATACTTTTGGGTGGCTGGGCTCTCTCACGAGAGCACAGCACCCAAAACCCCACATTTTGGGCCGCCTCGTGAGATCGTAGCTCCAGAAGAAGCACCTTTTCAGGATGCGATCGCAGCACCCCAAATGGTCACTGTGCTCTCGTGTGAAGAAACAGGGTGACCTGATTTTACCAAGAAGAGTTGAGGCGTATGAGATGCACCAATTGTCTGATTTGGTATTAGGCATAGCTGCCAAGTTATCCCTTTTTTTAAGGGATTTTCCCTTATGCTGAATAGGCTTCCTCGTGAGAAAAGGGAAAACTTGGCAGCTATGTATTAGGCAACTTCCTATGTTCCTACAGTCCATGGACTTGTTCCAGCCAGCCAGAAACACCAAAGGAGGGTGGAGAACAAGGTTGATGATGAGGGCAAGTTCTGAGGTCCAGAGAGGGAGAGACCTGGAGACCTTGATCCACAGTTCCTCAGCCCCTGCAGTCAAGTATTCTCAGTCTCCATTGTAGCTCCATCCTCCCAGGTTGGCTGTTGGGCCCTCCTGGGCAGGAAGAGCTATACTGTAAACAGCTTCCTGTGTGGATGGGGACTCTTCCTGGGCAACAACAGTCGTCCTCCCTCTGGTGCGTTTCTGCTCTTTGGTGCTATTACTTGGCCCTGACTTCACTCTAGTAGCTGCCAATGGCTCAGCCCTAACACCCGGGGTGTGCTACGCACAAAAATCTACACTTGCTACGCTTGCTACAACTATCCTGATTTACTGGACAGAAATCTTCTTCTGCAATACGTGCTGCTGCTAAATCATCGTCCCAATTTTATTCACATTCTGCTTTTGTGGGTGCCTGCAGATGACCTACTTACTGAGCCTTCATCCTGATTTGCTTGCACAAGACTTACACGGGGGTTAGACTACGTCGGGTGTTTAATTGAGCATTTGTCCTTATTTGTTTGAGGGGCAGTTATACGACAATGGGGATTCATCTTGTGTCGCTCATGGGGTTGTTGATGACTCTTTATCCCATACTCTCCAGTGCGTTTTCCCCATCACTTTCCTAACTGCAAAAAGTCCATTGTGTTTTAGGTGGATTTGTTGCATTGGGGCAGCAGAGCACTTTAATTCACATTGTTTGAGCAAATAAAATTTCTGGTACGTTTGTGAATGCTTTCCAGCCCAAGGTGAACTGAATGACTGGAGAATCCTTCTTTAAATTTCTTAGCTACGGATTGCTGGAGTTTCCATCCTCAGGATTTCAATTCTCTTCTTCTCCCTTGATTTTATAGGGATGGAATCTAGTTTTGGGGTGGACTTCCCCCACCCCCCCAAAAATTTCCCCCATACGCATGCATACTAAGGGACCAGGTAGCCATTTAACACATTCCAGCTGGGGAGATTCTCTTTGAACTGCTAAAACCAGTAACATATTTTAGGACAATCCCAGTTTTCTGGCGTACATTATTGACCGAAATAACACTCTTTAATTTAAATCATATATCCAGATGTGCCATTGCTATTGGGGGTGGGGGGGTGATACAATTGAATGAAGGTGTCCCTGTTTTCCAGCTGTGAAATATTAGAGGGTATGTGAGTAATCACAACGGGACATGTCTGGTCAAGTCAGAAGGCTGACATTGATGTGGTGACATCAGAACCAGGGTTATTCCAAAGGGGCGTCTTTTTGTTGTTGCTGCTGTTGTTGGAAACCCGTGTTGCAAAATACAAGCCTGTTGTTAGAAGCCAACACATCTGGAAACTCCACCCATTTGGATCAGAGCTGGCTTGGCTAAAAAAGAGTTAAAGGCTTGCCTTCTTCTCATTACTTGCAGAATCTGCCTCAGAGATAACCTCAGGAGCCCAGGCATCCAGCACTGGGTTAATGTTTTTTTTTTTGTTTTCGAAAAGCTTTTGTCTGTTGTTTTGACAGTGACTTATGTGGAACTGTCTCCGCTACGGAGCTGGGGCAGCGAAGAGGGTGAGGCGGAATAATAGCCTCTTCATCTTTAAATTACATTTTCTCTACTTCAGAGCAGAGGGGCGGGGGGTGAGGGAGGAGAAGGCAGGGAGACGAGAGGCAGCCTCACATCCAGAAAATATAAATAAGCAATGGAAGGAGCGGATGGAGAGGCACCAGACATTTGTTTGTTTTAGGGATAATGTTAAGGATAACCAAGTACAGTATTGCATTAATTCGATTGATTGATTATTGATTGATCTGAACAATTTACATATCACTTAAGGAGGTTGACACTGAAGTGATCAGGCAGCGATATAAGGAGCCGTGCTTGTACCTTAAGGTACCCTGGACCCAAGTTGTTAGGGGCCCTGTAAATTAATACGCTTTGAACTTGGCCCAGTAACAGACAGGCATCCTATGCAAGCTCTTAAGCCCATAAGTTGCTGGAGCAGAGGTGCTTTGCCCCCACCAACAGTCTAGCTGCTGCATTTTACACCAGCTGGTGCTTCTGGACCTGGTCCAAGGGCATTAATAATATGAATAATCAAGTGCTTTAAAAAAAACCAAACTAGTCTACAAAGAGAACAGAACAAGGCCTTGTCTACAGGCTTATAATCTAGGGCACGAATGGGTAGATGTCAGACTTGTGGGGTATATTTGGGGGGAGGGTTGTCTATAACACCAAGGTCCATCAAGAAAACATTAGATCGGGGGGGGGGGCAAATACGCAGGAACAGAGTGCCTCTGAGCACATGCACAATCCAGGGATTTTTTCCCCATTACAGTCAAACCTCAGTTTCCAAACGGCTCCGTTTTCGAACGTTTCGGCTCCCGAACGCCAAAAACCCAGAAGTAAATGCTCTGGTTTTCGAATGCTTATCAGAAGCCGAACGTCTGGCGCAGCTTCCACTTGAGTGCAGGAAGCTCTTGCAACCAATCAGAAGCCGTGCCTCGGTTGTCGAACATTTCGGAAGTCGAATGAGCTTCTGGAACGGATTACGTTTGACAACTGAGGTTTGACTGTACCAGAACTGAGTGCTCGTCCCTTTTGCAAATAAATAAATAAATAAATTCCACTCTTGATTCCCCCCAGAACTTGCTTTATTTCAGCAGCCCGACTTAGAAGGAGATGAAAACCCCAAAAGGCATTTTGTTTTTGCCATTGTTAAATAAACGGAGAGTCTGCGACCTACCCAATCTGCAGGAATGGAAAAGGGAGCATTTAAGAGTTCATGTGGAATTACATTCCAAGCTGCGCTTTGATCTTGCTGTGATTCAGCCATTGTAGGCAGGGGCAGGCTGACTTCTTTGTTTGCATACCTGTGGTCCACCAGAGCACTGTAAATTTGCAAAATAGGAGTGTGTACTCAGGACCTCTTAATGGTTGAAGCACAAGTGCCTGGACCATTGCTGTCAAGTTTCCCCTTTTCTCGTGAGGAAGCCTATTCATCATAAGGGAATTTCCCTTAAAAAAGGGGGGAGAACTTGACAGCTATGGCCTGGACGGATCAGGCCAAGGCAAAGTTCATCTCGTCCAGCAAGAATTTCAACAGCTGGAAAACACGAAGTGGACAACTAGAAATTGGCTAGGGGTCCACCCGCCACCCAACCATGATCTCCCTTCTATCTAGGACTATTTCTAGAGTTTGCTGTAAGCAGAGGGTCCATAATCCTCATCATCATGCCTACATTTATACAGGTACTTACTGAGAAGATCCATAAAAAGCAACTGTACCAAAAGGAATTATGAAATATTTGCAAGAGTGCATTCGCCAAATTTTGTCCTTGCTCAGGGCTCCATATTACCAGTCTGTCCCCGATCCCAGAATCTCAAACAACAGTTTGGATGGCTTTAAAACAGAGGCAAATTCATGGAGGAGAGGGCTATCAAAGGCTTCTAGCCATGATGGCTATACTCTGTGAATTTTGGGGCTTGCAAATTTCAGCAGCAACGCTAAAATTTGGTGCCCCTTCCCCAAGCAGGCTCTTCTTATTCAGAGATGCCTTATTCAGAGTCAGGCCAATGGCCCATCTAGCTCAGCATTGCCTAGAGCAGCACTTCTCAAACTTCTTTTGCCCTGCAGACCACTTAAGAATTGCTGATAGCCTTGGTGGGCCATTTAATGAGTTTTCCTTCCTGTTGTGGAAACAGTTAAATTTGCTGTGCTAGCCGCTGCATGATTTGAAATTCTGTTTTTATTGCTTCTTTTATTTCTCATGTTGTGTTGCAAGAAATAAAAGAAGCAATAGAACGCCATGAAAAATCAATGTGAATATTTAACGTGGACATTAGAACTTAAGATGAGAGTTTGCTGCATCAGTTACATCATGGGAAGCCTCGTAAGAAGCTGCTGCTAGAGAGAAACTGTGAGCAATTTCCGGGGAAGGGTGTTTCTAGGACTAAGGTAAAATTGTGGCGCTTCCTGGTTATTTTTGCTATCACATGCTGCATATTGTTTAAGTAATCTTATACAGTCATACCTCATGTTGAGTTTTTCCAGGTTACAAACGCGGAGGACCCCGAAGTGTTTATTTCCGGGTTTCGCCATGCGCAGAAGCGTTTTGCGCGCTTCGCGCATGCGCAAAAGTACGACTTGTGGTGCAGACTTTTCAGGGTGCAAACGGCACCCTGGAATGGATCGGGTCCGCAACCTGAGGTACCACTGTCTTTATAACATTGAAAAGTGAGGTTTGTGTTATTACATTTCCTATTGTTTTGCTATGTTGTTATGAAATTGTTACTATATTATTGCCTTGCTGTGTGATTATGAAATTGTGATGTGTAAACAACCCCAGCTCCCCAGCCTTTCTGAAGCCCTGCCAGGCCACTCTGTGGATGTCAGGTCTGTTTGACATGAAAACTCTCTCGCTCCTGTGGCTAGTCAGGCAGGTTGGAAACAGAAAGTCCCAATCTGTGCCTTTCATACGTTGTGGGTCAACTCGTCCTCCCAGCACGGCCTCCCGCAAGGAGGAACAGTAACCATGATTTCCAACAGTTGCAGAAAATTCCTCCTTGTAACTGAAGCAACAAATGCAGCAGTTGCTTAAGAGTGTTCTCACAGCTGCAGTCAATTATCGGCAAGAACTTTAAATATCTCGTGGTTTGTGCTTTTGGGATTACTCATGCCGACTTCCTAAAGTGGTGAAGGAGGCCTTTTGTTGAAGTTTTCCTCCGTACTGACATTTACAAATAGCTCTGGCAAAAGTGCCTCTCTTTTTCCGCGCCCGCCCCCCCTCCCTTTCTGTTTTGCCATTGGCATCGTTGCAGTGGTTACAAAAAAATAAAATAAAATAAATCTGGCTTCTTGTTTTGACAGAGCAAGAAAGGGCTTATGTTTAGGGTTGCCATCTCATGACCCAGCCACCGTTCATGTGCTCATCGATACTGACGCTCATCATTGCTGGTGAGAAAGCCTCTGATGCTGATTGGCTGAGCTGCCCTTATGTCACAGAGTGACTAGGGCTAGCCCCAGCTGCCATTGGCCGAACTGCTTCAATGCTGTGAAGGGAAGGGCCAAAGGTCAATGAGAGGGGTCGAGAAGGGAAATGGAGAGAGAACAGGCAGAGTGGAGAGATACCGGTAGATCCCTTGGCCTGGAGGTGGAGAGTTGCATCATTATTTAAAGATAATGACCCTGGCCAGCACCTTTTTAATCTCCTGCCCTCGGACAGGAGATATAGAAGCATGATAAGCCGCACCAACAGGTTAAAGAACAGTTTCTACCCAAGGGCCGTGAGGCTGCTGAATGGAAAACAGCAACATTGCAGCTGGCGTTTGGGGTTGGTGGCCTTACAACAGCACACAGGGTGTAAGAAGGACTGAGAGATTGTTGGGGGGGAGGGGGCTCGTTTAATCTCACTGTAAACAAGTGGTACATTGACAATAAAGTATTTCTATTGTAATCTCTTCGGGGAAGGGGTTTATCATCTTGAACTCCATAAGCCCTTGTAATAGCACTACGGTATATAAGTGAAGGGGACCCAGGTGCCGCTGTGGGTCAAACCACTGAGCCTAGGGCTTGCTGATCAGAAGGTCGCCGGTTCGAATCCCCGTGACGGGGTGAGCTCCCGTTGCTCGGTCCCAGCTCCTGCCAACCTAGCAGTTCGAAAGCAGGTCAAAATGCAAGTAGATAAATAGGAACCGCTACAGCGGGAAGGTAAACGGCGTTTCCGTGTGCTGCTCTGGTTTGCCAGAAGCGGCTTTGTCATGCTGGCCACATGACCTGGAAGCTGTACACTGGCTCCCTCGGCCAATAATGCGAGATGAGCGCGCAACCCCAGAGTCGGTCACGACTGGACCTAATGGTCAGGGGTTCCTTTACCTTTATATAAGTGAAAGCCAGCAGGCTTGCCATCCAAACCCATTTCAAAATGGCTCGTCAACTAGCACTAAGGCTGTGTTCAACAGGGAGTCCTACAGAGGTCATTTAGGGTGGTGCCCATTCCTCCTGAGCAAAATTTGTGGCTTCTTCCCATACAAAGATCCAACCGCAGCACAGGGAAGTAGAACCTCCATTGAACAGTCTAAGTAGAACTTGATCTTTGACCCAGCCAATGGAGGATGGTCCCCTAGAGTGCAAAAGGCATTGTCCCACAAGCCTCAACCTGCCCTCACCTCCCTGCCTTCTTCCAGGGAGTGGCTTTGCCTGCCAGCCTCCTCCTCCTCCTCCCCCTCCTCCTCTTCCTCCTCCATCATCGACTGAACATTGCTTTCTGCTGGAACTTAGAAGGAAGCAGAGGGCTTCTAAACTGCCGTCAAGGAATCAGTCCAACTCTACAAACCTAAGGTTAGGAAACAGCCCAAGGACAATTATCGCAGGAAGCTCAACAGTAAGGGGGACACAGGGGGGAAAGGAGCCAGAAACATGTTGTTTCTATCAGCTAGAAGGCTCAACAGGGAGACCTTACATACTAGTTCACACCCTAACGCAGCCACCGGTAATAAAGGAGTTCCAGGGACCTCTTTACTCATGAGCAGACCCCATACTCACAAGCCACACAATCACTCTGGGTCTGCAGATGCATGCTGTCACTGCTCTTTGGCCTGGAGCTTTTGATGCCGGTTTGGGTGGCTGCTGCTCCTCATCTGCCACGGACAGCGAACTTTGGGCTGCCTTTCGTGCTGCATGAACCAGATCTTACCTCAGAAGCTGCCAGGTCAGAGCCATTGGTCCATCTAGCTCAGTACTGTCTACCCTGGCTGGCAGTAGCACTCCAGGGTTTCAGACAGGAGACCCTGACGTTTGCCTACCTGGGTTTGAACCTGAGACCTTCTGCCACTGAGCCAGCCAATCAGCACTCTGCACAGCCATGTTCCTTCTGCAGATTGGAAGAACCTGCTTCACCCAAGCAGAATGCAAGGCGGTGGTTTGCACATCTGTCCGGAAAAGGGCAAGAAGGGATTCCTGGTGTTCTCGCACTCTCAATCTACATGCAAGTTCAAAGCCTTCAGTTGTCAGTGCTCCTAATTTGCCTTGGCTGAGCCTTGAATTTAAAAACCAGAAGCACCCAGCGAGAGCCTTGCAGTGTCAGAATTTCCTCCCCTGCTCCTCGATCGAGCTGCTGAGTTTGGCCAAAAGCACCCCTTTCTGCAAGTGAATTAAATCTTGATTTGAAGAATGCAAACCACGGCAAAGTCAGAGCCTCCTTGGGTGGGCTCTTTCCGTTGATTAATTACTCACACAGGGACGCAAGCTTTCCTTTCTTTCTTATTTGAATTTGACCTGTTGCATTCACTTCCTTTGCTAGGAGAGATGAGAAAGACGCAAACTGTCCTATAGTGGTGATATTTAAGCACCCAGATCCAAACAACCGCACAGATTCCACTGAATGTGTTTTGCCCTGTGCATCTAACAGAATTTGCCGCTAACCAAGACATTTTTCATTGTGCATTCAATATTATTTTTGCCTATCATGGTTATCAGGGCAGTAATATGTGATCCTGTTTTCAGTACAGATAGCACCTGCAAAAGTTTTGGGGCAGAAAGATTGCGTCGTTTCCAAGCAGGGCTTGTCCCATTACTTCCTGCCAAAATACTGTAATTCTTTCTCATACCACAAATGTTCCGGTTTATTTTCTGTCCTGCCTTTGTTGCCTCCCCAGATGGCAATAATGGAATAACACCAGGGGAAGCACTGCCAGTGTGCTGTGGTGGTTAGAGTCTCAGGCTAGGATCGAGGAGACCAGAGCTCAAATCCCTGAAGCTCACTGGCTGTCACAGAGTGTGCTGGTTAGTAGTCACTCAGTTCATAAAGACTTGGCTGAGTGTCAGACCTAATTAGCACAGAAGCTCATTCTCAGTAGTCTTGCTCCATGAAATCAGTTGCCAAGACTGGAAGTTCCTTCCTCCTCAGAGCGAAGTCCCCAAGCAATCAGAGACTGTGTTTGTGTGCAGTCTGTAACTGCTCTGCCCATTTCAGCCCTCTTCTGATTCTGGGAGACTAGGGGGGGAGGGAGCTTGTCTCACCAGGAGGGGGGGATTTCTGTGCTTCTTTACCAGCCCAGCTCATCTCTGCCTCCTGGCCTCCCTCCTCCCCTGCTTCAGCTTCCACCTCTGATTTTGGACTTTCTGCCACTGATTCTCCCTGCTCCCTAAGCCCTGTTACCCCTTCTGCTTCCAATGCCTCCTCCCCCCCAGTCTTCTCCCTCTGACCACTCTTCATTGTCCCACCACCACTCCTTGGGTGTTCCCCAGCTGGTTTCTCCCACCATTCCTCTTTGTCCAACCAGTCCATGACACTGGGTGACCTTGGGCCATTCACTGTCTCTCAGCCTAGCCTACCTCACAGGGTTGTTGTGAGGATAAAACGGGGGAGAGCGAGAACCATGGATATGGCACCTTGAGCTCCTCGGAGAGAAATGATGGGATGCAAAAAAATGCAATGAAGAAATGATAACAAAGCCCAATGACGTGCGCACGGTCCAGCATAAATCCACTACAAAGGCATCAATTGCATATTGCAGAATGCAACCGCCCCAAAACACCCCACCCTTCTGAAGGGGCCTGAAGGCGATGCGCTTCTTACTAGCTGCACTGAATATGCTACAGTGACTTCCGTCCTGTTCCCATTCCATCTGCAGTTGTGATCCAAAAGCCCTTGCAGCTCTCCCTTCCCAGGGCCTCTGGCTAACACTCACTGCTTATAAATCCTGAAATGTTAAAAATGTGCAGCCAATCAATCATTTTCGGAATTCCAGTCCACCGAGAGAGAAGACTGAGAGCAACCAAAGCAATGCAGCCACCCGTCACTTTTACCACGAGGAACAAGTCCCCAATTATGCAAAGGTCACTGCCTACAGATGGAAATGGAGGAGGTTTTTTTTATTTTTCCTCCCCTTTATCATATCTGCATTTTAATTTTATTTTTGGCTGGCCTCCCTGTGTGTTCTCCTACTCAAAATACAGAATGTGTATATGTAATGGTGAGATTTGCCTAATGAAGAACAGTTGATGGAACTGGGTATGCTCAGCATAGGAGCCAACTTCTGGGGGTCGAGTTCCCTTCACCGCTACCCCCCCCCCAATAAATAATATTTGTGGGGGCTGCCCCCTCCAATTGATGGGCATTGCAACTCAAGTGGCATGTGTGCACCGCATCATGTGATCGATTATGCAGGGTGGGACTTACTTGGGCCCCCAGATATTTTATTCAAGTTGGCATCCCTGATGTTTAGTCTGGAAAAGAGGAGATTCAGAGATGATATGAGTTTAAGTCCTACCCTCCAGAGCAGGAGAAAACAAGCTTGCTCCCTCTTCCATGTGGCAGCCCTTGAGATATTTCAAGATGGCTCTCATATCGGCTCTCATATCTCCTCTCAGTCTCCTCTTTTCCAGGCTAAACATACCCAGCTCCTTCAAGTGTTCTTCATATGGCTTGGTTTCCAGACCCTTGATCATCTTGGTTGCCCTCTTTTGCACATGGTCCAGCTTGTCAACATCCTTCTTCAATTGTGGCACCCAGAACTGGACACAGTATTCTAGGTGTGGCCAGACCAAGGCAGAATAGAGTGGGACTATTACTTCCCTTGATCTGGATAATATACTTCTGTTGATGCTGCCTAGATGAGCATTAGCCTTTTTTGCTGCTGGATCACACTGTGGACTCATGTTGACCCCTAGATCCTTTTTACATGTACTGCTAGTAAACCAAGTGTCCGCCGGCTTATATTTGTGCATCTGGTTCTTCCTGCGTAAGTGCAGGAAGAAGAAGAAGAAGAAGAAGAAGAAGAAGAAGAAGAAGAAGAAGAAGAAGAAGAAGAAGAAGAAGAAGAAGAAGAAGAGTTTAGATTTGATATCCCCCTTTATCACTACCCTAAGGAGTCTCAAAGCGGCTAACATTCTCCTTTCCCTTCCTCCCCCACAACAAACACTCTGCGAGGTGGGTGGGGCTGAGAGACTTCAAAGAAGTGTGACTAGCCCAAGGTCACCCAGCAGCTGCATGTGGAGGAGCGGAGACAGAACCCGGTTCCCCAGATTACAGTCTACCGCTCTTAACCACTAACACTGGAAGATGTGGGGACATGAATTGTTCCATGTCTACCAAAGGGTTGACTCGAGCCTGCCACTTTAGGCAGGCGTCCTGAGTTCTGTGCAACATGCTGCCCTGCCCACAAAGTCTGCAGCATCTCCAGCCCGCGCCTGAACCATATTCCTTTGCGGCTTTATCTGCAGCATCAGATAAGCACACCTGCCGGATCCAATAAGCGTCGCCACTTCCTAGCAGCAGCAGCCACCGGTCTCCAGCCTGCTTGCTCCCCCATTGTTTGTGCTGATGGACGGATCAATAGGCACTCGGTGGTGCCAAAGGGGGTCGGTTGCCTCTTGGGCTCCCCCCGCCCCTATGCCCTTCGCCCACAGAGTATGGCTGGCACCGTCAGGCTGCAGAGACAAAGCCTCTCCTTTTCCCTCTCTCTCCTCCTGCTTCTTGAAATGCGCCACTGTTAACAAGGAACACTTTGAGCACAGAGGTGGGAAGCACAAAAGCGATGGCTGTGCTGGACTCAGAGACGATGAACCCAGATTTGTTCCAGCCTTGCCACTCCATTTCCTTGCCCCGCACGAACCGTTTCTAGCTTGGTTGCCTTTTAGCACTAGCTGGGATCGTCTTTTTAATAATAATAATAATAATAATAATAATAATAATAATAATAATAATAATACCAACATTATTTGTCTAACACCCCAATCTATGAGTGATGGGAGACTCCGGGCGTTCCAAGTCCTTCTCCAGGGTCTGGGTCATCTTGGAATGAAGATCAGCAGAGACTGTGGGGTCTTTTGGATATACCAGGGGCAGACTTTGGCCTTTCAAATTTCAGCAGTGCCTTGTGCGAGGCCAAAATTCAGGAGTGGTGGGAGGCACCATTCGGGGAACCCCCAGGGCACAGGCGCCGGGATGCCTCCAAGATTGAAGGGGCCCAGCACGCACATGTGATATAAAATTCCGAGCACAATTCAAAGTGTTGGTGCTGACCTTTAAAGCCCTAAACGGCCTCGGTCCAGTATACCTGAAGGAGCGTCTCCACCCCCATCGTTCTGCCCGGACACTGAGGTCCAGCGCCGAGGGCCTTCTGGTGGTTCCCTCATTGCGAGAAGCCAAGCTACAGGGAACCAGGCAGAGGGCCTTCTCGGTAGTGGCACCCGCCCTGTGGAACACCCTCCCATCAAAGGTCAGAGAGATAAACAACTACTTGACATTTAGAAAATACCTAAAGGCAGCCTTGTTTAGGGAAGTTTTTAATCTGTGATATTTGATACAGGGCCGTCTCAAGCATGTCGGGCACCCTGGTGCCGTGGTGCGTAGATCGCTCCGGCGCCCCCTCCCTAGTGGGCGGGCGCAGCGCGCAGTACAGCACCCCCCTGCCGGCCCGGCACCCTGGCGCCCCGCGCCACCCAGCCTACCCCTAGAGCCGGCCCTGATTTGATGCATTTTAATGTTTGTTGGAAGCCGCCCAGAGTGGCAGGGGAAGCCCAGCCAGATGGGCGGGGTATAAATAATAAATTATTATTATTATTATTATTATTATTATTATTATTATTATTATTAAACATGTGGTGTGTGATATCACACGTGTTTCCCAGTGCAACCTTCTGCTAGCTGTGGGTAGGCCCAGTGGAGCCCGTTGCAGGCCAAGAAATATTGAAGGGGCCTGGCCCCCTCTTTGAAAAATGTTTGGGGATCTTCGGAACCCCCAGAGGAAGAAGGCTCAGAGCCAGGGGACTAGGGGTGGGAGACTGAGAATGGGCCAGAGGCAGAAAACTGGCAGGAAAGGCTGGGTGGGTGGGTGGGCCCGGCCTCCTGCCTCAGGGCTTCGCCCCCAAATTTTATTATATGACTACAGACCAGGCCTGCGCCACCATCTTGGAAGAGGCAGGCAAAGTCCTCCAGTGATAGGTCTGTGGCTTGCGCAGGGAAAACCAGCACACAGAACAGAAGGAAAACCCCAACGAACTCTATCTTCACATTTCATCCTGAAACCAGGAGGGCGGCAGTGAAAATAAATGGCTCTAACCCCCCCACCCCACCCCGGTGTGTGGGGGTTTAGTTTAATTCACCCCATGAATCTGTTTTCTCTTGCCCTGTCGGTCAAAGCCCATTTGGTTCCACTTGACATCCGAGCGACTGCGAGGCAGCCAGGCATGATGGCCCAGAGAAGAAAGATTACTTGGCGCAACCTCCAGGGAGACCTCCTGGCCTGCTGTCCAGGGCTAATAGCAGCCGTCGCAGCCCAGCCTAAACTCCAGCTAACTGCTCTTGGAACAGTTGTGATTTATCTATGGGCAGCAGCAGTGCTAATTGGCGGGGGGGGGACGTGCCAAAACTCCCTGCCTCAGTCGCCAACTGGGAAGCCGTTGCCGCTGCCATCTTGGAACCAAAATCGTGTGATGAGATGCCAGACTACACCATCCTTGTAAGGAGCTGTGCCTCTTATTCAGAGGGAGAACTATGTGTTCCACCTCGAGCTTCTTGGAGAAAAAGGTGGGGGATATAAGTTGTTTATATACCAGTCTTCTTTTCTGGCGATCCCTCATAGTCGAGTAAGATTGTCTTCCATAAACATGGTTTTAACAATGGGTCCATAAGTAACTGTGGAGTCCAATTCTGGATCCACACATCCTTCCACAGTGGGGACATTGGTTTCCAGGCAGGAGTTGATCACGGTGTGGATTTGCCAAGCGTGAGATCGAGTGTCTTCAACGCCCATGACACCTGTGGTAGAGGCTGTTTTCCAACTGGAGTGCTTTTAAAAATATATATATATACCAATAGCCACACCTTGAACTTGGCCCCGTAGGAAATCAGCAGCCTTTGCAGACCTCTGAGCAAAGGTGTTACCTGCTGACAAGCAGTATGATTAAGCAGCTGTGGGTTAAACCACAGAGCCTAGGGCTTGCCGATCAGAAGGTCGGTGGTTCGAATCCTCGTGACGGGGTGAGCTTCCATTGCTCGGACCCTGCTCCTGCCAACCTAGCAGTTCGAAAGCACGTCAAAGTGCAAGTAGATAAATAGGTACCGCTACAGCGGGAAGGTAAATGGCGTTTCCATGTGCTGCTCTGGTTCGGCAGAAGCGGCTATGTCATGCTGGCCGCATGACCTGGAAGCTGTACGCCGGCTCCCTTGGCCAATAATGTGAGATGAGCGCCGCAATCCCAGAGTCAGTCATGACTGGACCTAATGGTCAGGGGTCCCTTTACCTTTACCTTTAAACCTTGTTAAAGGAATGAATGAATAAAGAAATAAAATCTGCACAGGAGTTCTCGGTTGTGGGGGGATTCCAACCACGTTCAACTGAATGTGGTTAAAGTCCTCCTTTGGACCTTCCTAGCCAGAAGGCAAAGACCAGGAGATGCAGGGAGTCACAGACCCAGGCAGCCCCCTACACAATTCACCTGACCCCCAAAGATGGATTTTATTTCCTAAAATGTTTTTGTTGTTTCTTTTTTTTTGCCACAAGTAGATTTAAGGCCAAGGCACTCCTGGCTGCCAAGGAAACTCTAGCGGAACCCTGTCATGAACTATTAATAGGGAGCTCCGCGCTGCTGCTTCCCAGCAAACCACCAAAGCCACAAAGTTGTGTTTAATTTGCTACCGGAGGGGAGAAGGAAGCATCGCTGCTCCATTATTGCCGAGGTGAGATTTCTGCACCAGGTTCTGGAAACCAGCCATTGCTCAGCTCCAGGAGGAGGGAAGGGGGGGGGATATCAAGTTCTCTGCAGCAGAGAACTCTTTGGCATTGCTAAAGACAGCTGAAGATAGCAAAGAAGGATTTGAAATGAAGGTGTGGGCACACACACCCTGCAGAAATGACATTGTGTCAAGCTCATGTTATCACTTCCCAGTGCAAGTTCCTGTCACTTTCCTTACCGCAAAAAGTTCAGGGTTTCTTGGAAGAGAGCATGGACTCCGCTTGAATTGCGCATCCTGAATTTTCAAGTGTGCAATTGAATTCCGCCTGAAAAGAGCAAGAAAAGTGTTTTTCCGACTTTCTCCATATTCTGCAAGCGTTTCATAGATCAGTCAGTAGAGTGTCAGACTCTTAATCTCATGGTCGATGTTGGGCAAAAGATTCATGCATTGCAAGAGGCTCTTGTGGTCCCTTCCAGCTCTCCATTCTATTCTATTTCCTAATTACTTCTTCCTGGCAACTTGGTGTCCCTTTTCTGCCTTTGCAGGAGAATTTGAGGTGCTTTCTTTTAAAAAATGAGAGTTTTGTCATGAATTAAAGTGAAGAAAAGCATTATTGTTATTATTATTATTATTATTATTATTATTATTATTAAATAATAATGTTCAACATCAAAAAAACTAAGATCATGGCCACTGGTCCCATCACCTCCTGGCAAATAGAAGGGGAAGAAATGGAGGCAGTGAGAGATTTTACTTTCTTGGGTTCCATGATCACTGCAGATGGTGACAGCAGTCACGAAATTAAAAGACGCCTGCTTCTTGGGAGAAAAGCAATGACAAACCTAGACAGCATCTTAAAAAGCAGAGACATCACCTTGCCAACAAATGTCCGTATAGTTAAAGCTATGGTTTTCCCAGTAGTGATGTATGGAAGTGAGAGCTGGACCATAAAGAAGGCTGATCGCCGAAGAATTGATGCTTTTGAATTATGGTGCTGGAGGAGACTCTTGAGAGTCCCATGGACTGCAAGAAGATCAAACCTATCCATTCGGAAGGAAATCAGCCCTGAGTGCTCACTGGAAGGACAGATCGTGAAGCTGAGGCTCCAATACTTTGGCTCCCTGGAAAAGACCCTGATGTTGGGAAAGATGGAGGGCACAAGGAGAAGGGGACGACAGAGGACGAGATGGTTGGACAGTGGTCTCAAAGCTACCAACATGAGTTTGACCAAACTGCGGGAGGCAGTGCAAGACAGGAGTGCCTGGTGTGCTCTGGTCCATGGGGTCACAAAGAGTCGGACACGACTAAACAACTAACCAACAACATTATTAAAATTGTATACTGCCCTATAAATCGGGATTTCACAACACAACACAAAAACAGAATATACATAATAATAACAAAAACAAGAACAACCCAATAATCCCCCCTCCCCAACACATTTTAAAAGGGAATAGGATATCAATCAGCCAAAGGCCTGCTTAGAGGTATGTAAAAATACATAAAGAAAACAAAAGAAAGCAGAGGAAAATGCCAGCATTGATATGACAATAAAATGTAATTAAGGTTACAAAACTATGTAGTATATATGTAAATAGATGAGCTTCTCATTTCCCTCTAGTATACATCAGTTCACATGTCACTATTGTTTCAGGAAATACATTCCAAATATCATTAAATTCGTCCATGCACAATCTTTGTCTGAAAGATGCCTAATATCCTAATATTCTGTTGGAAGCCGCCCAGAGTGGCTGGGGAAACCCAGCCAGATGGGCGTGGTATAAATTTATTATTATTATTATTATTATTATTATTATTATTATTATTATTATTATTATTTGAGACCTTGCTCAACCACCTCCCCCACCCATTCTTCCTACAGTTAAAATCTCTGAGCTGAAGGGGGTGGATGCAACTTGCATCCAGGGTGAAGAACGTAAGAGAAGAACGCTGCTGAGACCCCACCCTGTTCCCACAGAGGCCACCTAGATGCCTCCAAGGAGGGCAATAAGGCCACATACTTCTCCCACTGTTAGCCCCCGGCATTCAGTGGTCTACTGCCTCTCAGTCTGGAGGCTGTGACAAACAGCCATGGGTAGATTTGTCTCATTCAGCCTTCCTCAAACTTGGATTCCCCCAATGTTGTTGGACTGCAATTCCCATCATCCCTAGCTACCACGACCAGTGGTCAGGGGTGATGGGAGTTGTAGTCCAACATGGGCGTACTCAGGAACAAATCTAGGGGGGGGGGCAAGCCATGGTCATCCAGGTTGTGACATTTCAGCACGGAAAAGGCGAATGAAACAAAATTTTTATTATATATAATTATAGCAGTGTTTTATTACGGTAGTTATATGGTAGTTATTACAATTATTTGCTTGAATTTTTAAAATTTTCTATTCTAATTACATGTCTTATACTAGTATCATTTTTCTTGGGTTTGAAGAAGATATTGAGGTTTGTTTGGTGCAGCCTTTTTACGTACCTGGACTAAACAAACCGGCAGTTGTGTGGTTATAGTAATGCATATACAGTCCTGCCACCATGTGCACTGGTTAAAGCAGACTACTGTGCTACACAAACTCTTCACCGGGAACAAAACTGAATTCAATAACCCAGTGTTTCTCAACCACTGTTCCGCGGCACACTAGTGTGCCGCGAGACGCTGGCTGGTGTGCCGCGACGTGCGGCGACAAGAAGGGCGCTTTGCATTGTCACGTGCCTGGCGGCCGCCAATAAACAACACTGACCCGCCCGAAATCAATATTTCTCCTCCTCTTTCCCAAAGCTCAGTGCAAACGAGCCTGGCGGCCGCCAATAATCAACACTGACCCGCTGGAAAGCAATATTTGGCAAGTGTTTCTTACAGTCATAATTATAATATAGGGCGGCACAGAGTTAAATTTTTTAACTTTTTTAATGGTGGTGTGCCTCGCCTCGTGATTTTTTTCATGGAACAAGTGTGCCGTGGCCCAAAAAAGGTTGAGAAACACTGCAATAACCACATCTTTTAAAGATGTAGGAAAATTAAGGAGTACTCTCACCGGAAGAGAGTATGGTAGGGTGCCCCTCTTTCCCTCAGAAAATGTTGAAGATTATGGTGTTAAGCGACCCCCAAGCTACATCTCCTCCTGGTGCTCATCTAGTCCCACCCCCTGTAATGCAAGAACATGCACCTACCCCATATGGTGATTGGCATAGCTGCCAAGTTTTCCCTTTTCTCGCGAGGAAGCCTATTCAGCATAATGGAAAATCCCTTTAAAAAAGGGATAACTTGGCAGCTATGGTGATTGGGCCTGCAAAAATTTGGCTTTATCAGCACTACTATCCTGCCAACTAATAATATGCAGCTTGCCCAAACGGGGATTGAACCTGCATCATAGGGGTTATCAGCACTATTATCCTGTCAACCCAGGAATAGTACCTCAAAGTTTTGATGGGACCCTGGGGGTCATCTAGTCCAACCCCCTGTACCACAATAATATGCAGCTTTCTCATATGGTGAAAGAGCAATTGCCAAAACAAATCTGATAAAAGGGGCCCGAGGCTATGCACAAAGAAGGGGTAGGGTAGGGTAGGATTAGGGTAATTTAGCTGCTGGCTACAAACTTCCAAGCCCTTAAGCAGCAGTTCAGCCCAACACAGGACTGCACGGCGATCAGGGAAACAATGTAACTAGGATTAGAGTGATTTAGCTGCTGGCTAGAAAGGGACTTAGAGGGAACCTTTACGATGCAAAAACCAACAGAGGTGACCCAGCAATCCTTCCCTGTCCCAGGGAATGGTCCACACTGAGGATGAACACTGCAACTCCGCTCTCCGCTGCCGGCTGGTTTTTTTTTTTTTTTTTTTTGCTGCGTGGGAGCTTCCCCCCCTTTTTTTGCTTCTCTAGGGAGGGGCAGCTGCACCCCCCTGCCCCATGCTGGGTACACCCATGAGTCCAACAACATCCAGGAACCCAAGTTTGAGGAAGGCTGGTCTGATCCTTTATTTATTTGACATTTATGCCATATAATCAATACAAAGCGTGGCATGAAGATCTAAACAGCAGGCTGAATCCGAAGTAGCAGGCCGTGACTTGTTCCATCAGCGTAAGGATGCTTACGCGACAGAACTTTCCCACCCTCTTCTCTCCCCCACATTTCCCCGAAATCTGTTGTAAGGGTTCTCCCAGCCTTCTGGAGCAGATTGGGGGAGGGCGTTGGCACATGCCAGGGGAGAATAGGAAGGAGTTCAGTAGCACAAGTGGAAATCCTTACACTGATTGGACGTGTTTGCTGGATACCACCCAGCAGAAGGAGGGGGAGAAACTTTTCAAAGTTCACAAAATACAAAGATATGCATTTGCAATACAGTTACTTAATTTGTTGTTGTTGTTTAGTCATTTAGTCGTGTCCGACTCTTCATGACCCCCATGGACCAGAGCACGCCAGGCACTCCTGTCTTGCACTGCCTCCCGCAGTTTGGTCAAACTCATGTTCATAGCTTCGAGAACACTGTCCAACCATCTTGTCCTCTGTCGTCCCCTTCTCCTAGTGCCCTCAATCTTTCCCAACATCAGGGTCTTTTCCAGGGAGTCTTCTCTTCTCATTGATCCCCCTTCATGGATCAATGCCTTGTCGTGGCGAAGGGGCTTGAATAACTCAGAGCAGCTATGAGCTATGCCATGCAAGGCCACCCAAGATGGACAGGTCATAGTGGAGAGTTTTGACTAAACATGGAGAAGGAACTGGCAAGCCACTCCAGTATCCCTGCCAAGAAAACTCCATGGACAAAGACAAGACAACAGGCATATATTTAAAAAGTTACTTAATATAAGGTAGGTAATCTAGCTAGTGACTAGCTCCTGATTCTTCTTTTAAAAAACTCACACTATTGTTTACCCAAAACAGTTAACATTATTTAACTTCATGGGTACATGTTATAATTCCCCATCCTGGGACTCCCAGCTCTCTTTTTACAGATTGCATTACCAGATTCTTCTTCGCTCCTTATTTAAACATGGCTGTTAATTTAGCAACATTTAGACGTTTTGACTTCCTTGTGAGTTCTATTTTACTAGGTTTTCGGTTATTTCCCCATGACTTAGCACCTAATATTCCAGCCTGCCTCGCAATATATAACACTTGGTTTGAATGGCATCATCCTGCATGACCTCCCGCGTAGTTTAGCGAGCGCAGAAGAAGGTCCGGTAGAATCGGGTGTCCAAAGATTTCATTCACACAGGAATAACCACCTGCCCAAAGACTTTCACTTTATTGCATCTCCAGCAACGGTGAGAAATGTCACCTTCATGATCTGCTCCACGGTGCCAACACTTACCGCCACCTCTTCTTCCAACTTCAAAAGACTTCTAAAGAGTCCATTGACACTGGTGTGTCATTTTAGAACAGTTTTCTTTATAACTGCTCGAAACCAGAAACATAGAACCTCTGTTAAATAAAAAACTCCAAACTTGTGCCGGTATATTGCAGTATTCTTCACCATCCCCTATCACATATTGCCTTGCATTTTTTTTTATTTTTACATCAGATAAAATTTTACATAACCTTGAGAACATTTTTGGCTTGTTCTCTGTTAACAGTTTCCCAAATTCAACTTGTTCTCTGTGTATCGTTTGCCTTTGGCCTAATCTATTTAAACAGGCTTTTTATTTGTATAACCTGGAGGGGAGTGGGTGGGAAGGAATCGCATTGAACTTTCTGCATTGCTTTTTCATAGGCCTGAACTTGTGCCCAATCTTGCTAAAGCTCCACTCATTTCTTCTCCAGATCACAAATGTGCCCAATTTTCCTAGATTAAATTTTCCACTATACATTCCTGATGCGATTGGTAATATATGTGGAGCTATCTTAGACTTATAGATCTGTTGCGCATCCTTTTGGGTGAGGAGGTGGGTGGAAGGAGGGGGAGAGAAACCCCGTTGTGTTAGCAGAATTCCTTGTGTAGGCTTCGTTGTATTGCATCCCATAAATAGGTACCGCTCTGGCGGGGAAGGTAAACGGCGTTTCCGTGCGCTGCTCTGGTTTGCCAGAAGTGGCTTAGTCATGCTGGCCACATGACCCGGAAGCTGTCTGCGGACAACGCCGGCTTCCTTGGCTTATAGAGCGAGATGAGCGCCGCAACTCCAGAGTCGTCCGTGACTGGACCTAATGGTCAGTACTTTACCTTTACCTTTTAATCAATGAATCTGACCATTACAACGCTCAATATGCATTCAGATAAATTGGAGTTGTGGGGGGGAGAGAGACTTTCAAATAACAGAAGAAGAAGAGTTTGGATTTGATATCCCGCTTTATCACTACCCGAAGGAGTCTCAAAGCGGCTAACATTCTCCTTTCCCTTCCTCCCCCACAACAAACACTCTGTGAGGTGAGTGGGGCTGAGAGACTTCAGAGAAGTGTGACTAGCCCAAGGTCACCCAGCAGCTGCATGAGGAGGAGTGGAGACACGAACCCGGTTCCCCAGATTACGAGTCTACCACTCTTAACCACTACACCACACTGGCTTCTGAAGGCTTCTTTTAAAAATAGCGTGTTCTGGGGGAGACATTCACTTCCATATTGCTTTTAAAAGCAAACCTACCTAATTCACATATTCCAAAACAAAATGCAAACCAAAGCAAAGCCATCCTTTGAAATCTGCAGTTCTCCAATTTTTTCAGTGCAGTTCCCCAGCCAAGTGATGTGTAAAAGAAAAAAGAAAAAAACACCAGCTGGATAGAGTGTGCAGAAAATGCATACCCATATTGAAAATAGGATGCAACAATGTTGTACCTTTGGGGAAATTGCTTTGCAAAAATGTGTCTATTAGGCAAAATTGCATGAAAAAGTTTTTAGGAGAAATTTGCACTGGAATGCTGATGAATTTGCATGAAGACTTTTATATATATATAAAAAAGCGAACTGATGTGGAAATGTGAAGAGCGGGATTAAAGGCTGGAAAAAAGGAGAAACTATAGAAATACTGAAATTTACAGACCCGCTCATCCCTATGGACAACCTCTGGTTAAATGCTTGGAAAGTGTATTCTCTGATTGATCTGGGCAAAGCACCAATTGGAGATGTAGCAACGGGAGCCTCCTGCCTCCACTCCAGGCAAGCTGAAAATCCTCAAAGCTTTCCATTCCCTTCTAAATGGATAGCAAAGGTCATTCCCCCCTTGGTTTGATAAATGACACAGTCGCCACGGCATTTGTCTTCCACCTGCCAGCGGTGTGTTTCCGCTCAAGTTCCTGTTAATGAGTCGCCCCCTCCTACCCCATCAACAAACCGCTCTGGTTCCACGCAGAAAAGCTCGCTTGGTATCTCCCAGAGATGCTCCCTTGACCCGCACTCCAGAAAGAGAAAAGGCAAAGTGAGGTGCCTGCAGCAATGAGGGATGGGTGGATTACGAAGTGTGGGGTTTTGCAATCGCAAAGTGCACATCAATAAGGACAAGTTGCGTACCTTTTGTGTGCTTGAGAGAAATACATGTTTGCAGCACAACTCGAGGCACACTGGCCATAGCTGCCAAGTCTCCCGAGAGGGACTTTCTCCAGCAGTAGACAAAGCACAACCTTTTTCAGCGGTCCCTCTGTGCTGATAAAGCTCCTTTAACCCCGGAGCCCAGGATCTGACTTGCCCTCTGTCCATTCACCCTGGTGCCTTGCAGAGGTGGCATGGGGGTGGGGAGAGATCACAAGGGCATCTTTTGTCCTCGCCAACAGGGACAAGAATGGGTCATGTCTCAGCCCCGCACGACTCTCTTGCCCATGCCCTGGCATGTCACATCGCCGCCTGCTGTCTCCCACAACAAAACTCCATTAGCAAGGAAAGGGGAGAAGAAACCAAGAGGGGGTCCAACAGTCAAGAAGGTGGTTTCTGCATGTTCTGTAGAGGGAAGCAAGGGGCAGTTGGGGCTCATTCACTTGGGAAGGTGGCCCATCTAGGAGAAACCTCATATTTTATTCTTTTGCTAGTTACGCTGTTTCAAATGTGCCTTTTCTATTTGACTTTACTTAGTAATGCCTTCTTCTGAAATGTTTAAGATAATTTTTTTGTTAACTTTGCTCTGCTTAATGTGCATTCTGCAGTTGACCTCCTCTGTAGTGTTTTTTTAAAAAAGTTTAGGATAATATTTTAGTTTCCTGTTACTTATGATTGAATGAATGTTAATTGTCTTTAAATATATACTTTATGATTGACTTTCTTCAGTAATGTTTTATTCTGTGTTGTTCTATTTGATTTTTTAATGTAGGTTGCAAACTGCTTTGAGATCCCCCCCTAATAATATGATAATCATAATAACATTGCCATTTGAACCAATTGAACACTAAGGAGTGGTTTCCCCCGGGACAAAGCAGCAGGACAAGAGGTTGGATGACCATCTGTCCTGGGTCCTTTAGATGAGATCCCTGAATTGCAGGGGTTGGACTAGATGCCCCTTGGGGTACCTTTTTGTTTTCTCTGCCCTGAATCTTCTAGCGTTCATCAGATGCCCCTGGGTTCTGGTGTCATGAGAGAGGGAGAGCAACTCACAATCTTGGTTGGAAAGCAGCATGCAAATAAACAAGCAAGCAAACTGACAATGGATTGGACAAAGTTATGGTAGCTGCCTCGTACCAAGTCAGGCCCTTCTTCCATCTAGTTTAGTATTGTTTGCACTGACTGGCAGCAGCTCTCTGGGGACAGGATGGGGGGGGAGGGCTGAATGCAAATCACCACTGAGCTATGCCTCCTCACCAATGGGATTTTAGGTATTAATATTATAGAATCGTAGAATTGTAGAGTTCGAAGGGAGCCTGTGGAACATCTAGTCCAAACCCCTAAAATGCAAGAATAGACAGCTGTCCCATTTAGGGATCGAACCTGCAACCTTGGCGTTATCAGCTCCACAATCTACCTGTCAGAGGGTCGTCATGGCTACTCTAGAGTAACTCCACTTGAGTCCAATTTGTCTTTAAAGGCTTTTATTGTGCAAGATATTTACAGTGCAGGGACAACTTAAAACATGACCTCTCATCCCGAATCAGAATCCGGCAATGGCGTACGTCTGTTCTTACGCCAGCAAAGTAGTTGGAGCATCCCAAAACGCCTCCCCCTTGACCTGCGTCGCGGTGCTCTCCTTAACTCTTGCGCCGGAAGGAGCGATGCCCTCTCAGCCTCCTCCCTGAGCGGTCGGTGACAGGGCTCTCCAACATCCCTGAGCTCCTGTCTGCATCTCTCCACACACACCCCGAGCTTTCCCATTGTTCCTCACGCTGATTTCTCTTTCCCTCCGAGTCTTTCCCCTCCCCTCTGGCTGCTTCAGACCCACTGCTGCTCCCTGTGCTTGGCGAGGTGGACGTCAGGATGATGGGGGCTGGCTCCCTGTAGGGAGTCACCCTTACACTACCCAACTGAGCTATCTTCAAAGAGAGCACTTAATAAAGAGCTATATAGGGTACCACTCTCAGTCTAAGCCAGGGGTCCCCAGACTTACCGGGCTTTGGGCCGGTGCCCGCCGCGCCGACCGCGCGGCGGGCTGGAGGGCAGGGGAGTGCGCGCGCAGCGGGCCGGAGGGCGGGGGAGTGCGCGCTTGTGCGCATGCGCACACGCACACGGTCGGGAAAAAATCGCCGAAAATCGCTTGTGCGCATGCGTATGGGCCTCCCCCGACCCGGAAGTGCATCGGAAATGACCTCTTCTGGGTCGGGAGAGGCCCATACGCATGCGCACAACGGATTTTCGGCGATTTTTTGCTGATTTTGAAGATCGCCGCCGCGCCGCGCGCCGTAAGAGCGGGCGGCAGCAGCGGGCGGCGGGGGTCGTCGCGGGCCGGATTGGGAGGCCAATTAGGCCGCATCCGGCCCGGGGGCCGTAGTTTGGGGACCCCTGGTCTAAGCTTTCCAGTACTGTTCATCACTAGAGAGCAGCCACCAAACTGACCACTACTTCACAGGGATCCCGAAAACCCTTCTGCCCTTTTTGAGGTTCTTTTTTTGTGGCTCATGGATTGCCAGGCCCACGTGGAAGATTAGCCGCCAAGTGAAATGGTGCTGGTGCTCCCTAGCCCACAGATGAGCTGAGATTATACGAGAGGGGGGCGGGGAGGGGCACCTCGTAATCAGATGTGGCGAAGAGGTGTGTGACGACTCAGCACTAATTCTTAGCTAGCGACACAGCATTAATTTGAAACCTATTAACATACAAATAAGGATTTACAGGCATCTTAATGGGGCTGAATACATTACTGGGATTTGGGCAACGTGGGCTGACTTTTGCTGGAACGCAATTTTTAGCTAGGTTCCCCCATCCCCCACTTTCAGTTTAAACATCCACATTTGATGTCACCCCCTTAAAAAAAACAACCTCTCCCATTTCCCTTGAAATTTAAACATAAAATCTGCTTTCACAAGGAATTCAACCGGGTGGATTTGATGTGGATTATGACGGCTCCGCTTTTCTTGGGAGAAAAGCAATGACAAACCTAGACAGCATCTTAAAAAGCAGAGACATTACCTTGCCGACAAAGGTCCGTATAGTTAAAGCTATGGTTTTCCCAGTAGTGATGTATGGAAGTGAGAGCTGGACCATAAAGAAGGCTGATCGCCGAAGAATGGAAGCTTTTGAATTATGGTGCTGGAGGAGACTCTTGAGAGTCCCATGGACTGCAAGAAGATCAAACCTATCCATTCTGAAGGAAATCAACCCTGGGTGCTCACTCGAAGGACAGATCATGAAGCTGAGGCTCCAATACTTTGGCCACCTCATGAGAAGAGGAGACTCCCTGGAAAAGACCCTGATGTTGGGAAAGATGGAGGGCACTAGGAGAAGGGGACGACAGAGGACGAGATGGTTGGACAGTGTTCTCGAAGCTACGAACATGAGTTTGACCAAACTGCGGGAGGCAGTGGAAGACAGGAGTGCCTGGCGTGCTATGGTCCATGGGGTCACGAAGAGTCGGACACGACTAAACAACAACATGACGGCTCTGTTATCTCACAAGGGATTCTGTAGAGCTGTCCATCCCACAAGCCAAAGTGAGGAAGCATCCTCAGCCAATAGGAGATTTTATCGCTTCTCGGCCTTTTGGCTAAGATCAAGTGTAGAATACGAGATTTTGCATCTGGTTTGAGAGTACCAGTCTGGGAGGTGGCGTCTGTGCTGTGTCTGACTTCAGCCCTCGCCTTGCTGGTGCCTCCTTTGGTGAAAAGCCGTGATATATCCTCTAACTGGGACCCCTCACCCCTGACAGCATCCTCTGCAGCAGAAAAAAAGCCATCTTCCTTCTGTGTCACATTTGGAGAGCAGGTATATGTTTTCCAGTAATTTGCCCTGGGGTTTAAACTGAATTAATCCTGCAATTGTATTCCAATCTGGAGCAGATTGCATTTCACTGCCTTCCTTTTTCAACCATCCCAGCATGGAGTTGGTCTCTCTCTCTCTCCTCCCTCTCTCCCTTTGCATCACATTGATTAAAAATACACTCCAAGCCGCTGGTAAATAACTGGGTTATTTGGGACATCTCTGTTTATCTTTGCTTTTAAATAGGCTGCATTGACATCAGGCGCATGGACGGCGCTGCAGCCTCCTCGGCTAAAATTACAGCTTGCCAACTGCACAGAGCGGAGGCCTGCGGAAGTCTCCGGAACAGGCCCTCCACCGTGTCTAACATCTAATTAGTGACTTTGGGCCTGTTCCAAAAAGGCTGCGGGGCCAGAACATTTTTTTTGGAGAGGACAGACGCAACAACGTCCTTTCCAAATCCAGAAGATGGCCATAAAGGAAGAGGCTTCTAAAGGGTCTGGAGTTGGATGGTGTTTGGCTTTCCTTCTCAAAGTGTATAGAAAAGGAGGAGAATAATCTGACTGACTGACTCCCCTCCCTATCCCATTCTGGAAAACAAAGAATACAGATGGAGAAATGCAATACTGCAGAACAGGGATGCACACCCTCCAACATTTCTCCAATGAAAATAAGGATGTCCTATTCAATGATGATGATGATGATGATGTCATTTGTACCCCACCTATCTGCCCCAGCCACTCTGGGCAGCTTCCAACATATATAAAAACATAATAAAACTTTAAGCATCCAGTAAACTTCCCTATACAGGGGTGCCTTCAGGGGTCTTCAAAAAGTTATATTGTTACTCAATTCCTTGGCTCTGTTGTCACATAACTCCATACCCTCCAACATTTCTCTGATGAAATTAGGGATGTCCTAAGGAAAAGCGGGACATTCCAGGGTCGGATCAGAAACAGCTTCTGTAAATCTGGGACTGTCCCTGGAAAATGGGGACACTTGGAGGTAGGGGCGAAGGAAGATAGGGGCAGGGGGGGTGGATCGCCCTGAGCGACGTGATCCCAGGGGCGCCATCGCCGCTGCCCGCCCCACCCCCAAAAGGCACGCGCTGTCCCAAAACACAGTGCGCCCCACCAGGGCAGTCTCGAGCAGGTCGGGCGCCCTGGCACTGAGGCGCGGAGGTCGCTCCAGCGCCCACGCCCTCGCAGCGCACAGCATGGCTTCCACCGGGACTATACCTAGAGCCGGCCCTGCGCCCCACCCAAAAATGTGCACCCCGCCCCAAAACGTGGCATGCCCCGCCCCAAAACGTGGCATGCCCCGCCCCAAAACACGTGCCACGTCATTGCGTACAACGCGCCCCGCCCCCCAAATGCATGGCGCACCCCGCCCCCAGAACGTGCGCCACGTCACTGGGGACCGCACGCCTGCTCTCCGCCCCCGGTGGCGGAGCATGAAGTTCTGCCGCTGCTTGGAGGGTCTGTATTCGGGTTTCCCTGATGGTTTCTTGAGCTTCCATACAATGCTGGCTTGCCTGGACAGTGGCGTGGCTCTCCCTTGGCTGTCAGCACCCTAGCATCCTTTGGGAGAAGCATCCCCTGGGCTGCAATGCTGAGCCACACAAAGGAGGCTACCTTTGACCTGGGCACAAAGCATAAGTGAGCGAGCAGCAAAGCATTATCAGAATAGGTTTGCAGGGCATGGAGCCGCCTTGAAGGAAAACAGGCAATGCTACGTGACACCCAACAGCAGCGAGGGCGAGTCGTGCTGGTTGCTGACTCACCAGCAACTCCAGATTCTTTTAAATGCCAGTGTTGAGCTTGCATTCCCCAAACAGGAAACTGCCTGGGAAAATGGGGGGGGGGGTTTAGAGAAAATAACCTGCGTGCCGCCATATCATTGAAACCGGACCTGTTTATTTTGCACCCCTCTCTCCCTCCCTCCCTAGGCAGTTCACTGAACAGAACAGCGTCCCTTTGTATTGCTACCTAGAAATGTAATCACCTGTTTAATGTCTACATCCTTTCCTGAAACGGCATCAAAATACTGCTGGTGGAAACTCAAACGGCAGCCTTTAAATAGCCCCCCATTTGCCTGAATGGGGAGGTGTTTGGTTTTCTGGCTTTGCTCCCCCCCCCTCTACTTAGTGGCAGCTTCTCCTTAAGTTGTTTTGTGTTTAGAGCAGGGTATGCTATGATATGGTATGATGATATGATATGTGGTTTTCTTTAAATAAACCTGAAAAAGATTATTTCTAGCCTGTGGATTTTTTTGGGGAACTTCCACGAGGCAAAGCTAAGTCTAAAGTGCTCCAGACTGCTCGCTCCTACTGTTTTGGAATTTAGTTGTGCTCGCGGAAAGTGAACACAGGCTGTGCAGCTGGAAAAGCATCAGTGGATTAGACCTTTCTTTGAAGCTCTTGAAACCGCTGCTTCTTCCCACCACCAACCTGTATGCTGAAGGACTCGCAGAGCAAAATCTGGACTGTAACCAGCAAGGCTGGAAGGACCACAGAGCTGATCTGGGACCACCTGGTTGAAATCCATGTTTTGTAAGACTATAACAAGAGCCCTGCTGGATCAGGCCAAAGGCCCATCCAGTCCGACACCCTGTTCTCACAGTGGGAAGCCAGGGGATGATGGAAACCCCTTAAGCAGAATCAGAGCACAACAACACTCTCAGATTCCAATAGTGGAGGGAGAACACAGCCCTTGTTTGCTAATGGCCACTGGTAGTCTTATCATCCATGAACCTGTCTGGTCCTTTCAAAGCCTTTTCTAATGTAGAAATTAACAAGTAGGGGATGTACTTCGGTGGTGTAGTGGGAAGTTTTGAAGTGCAGGAATTCATACCTCAACAGAATTCTAGTGTCTAGATCAGTGTTTCCCAAACTTGGGTCTCCAGCTGTTTTTGGACTACAACTCTCATCATCCCTAGCTAGCAGGACCAGTGGTCAGGGATGATGGGAACTGAAGTCCAAAAACAGCTGGAGACCAAAGTTTGGGAAACACTGGTTTAGATCAAGGGAATTGTTGTTGTTGTTGTTGTTTAGTCGTTTAGTCGTGTCCGACTCTTCGTGACCCCATGGACCAGAGCACGCCAGGCACTCCTGTCTTGCACTGCCTCCCGCAGTTTGGTCAAACTTATGTTCGTAGCTTCGAGAACACTGTCCAACCATCTTGTCCTCTGACGTCCCCTTCTCCTAGTGCCCTCAATCTTTCCCAACATCAGGGTCTTTTCCAGGGAGTCTTCTCTTCTCATGAGGTGGCCAAAGTATTGGAGCCTCAGCTTCAGGATCTGTCCTTCCAGTGAGCACTCAGGGCTGATTTCCTTTGGAATGGATAGGAATGGATAGGAATTGGACACACCTGGAATACTGTGTCCAATTCTGGGCACCACAATTTAAGAAGGATGTTGACAAGATGGAATGTGTGCAGAGGAGGGCGACCGAGATGATCAAGGGTCTGGAAGCCAAGCCTTCTTCGGAACAGTTGAAGGAGCTGGATATGTTTAGCTCGGAAAAGAGGAGACTGAGGGGAGATAGGATAGCCATCTTCAAATATCTCAAGGGCTGCCATATGGAAGATGGAGTGAGCTTGCTTTCTCCTGCTCCAGAGGGTAGGATCTGAACCAATGGAGTCAAGTTACAGGAAAGGAGATTCTGACTAAACATCAGGAATAACTTTGAACTGTTCAACAGAAGAGTGGACCTCCTTGGAAAGTGGTGGACTCTCCTACCTTGGAGGTTTTAAAGCAGAGATTGGATGGCCCTCTGTCATAGATCTTGGAGCTGGGGCAGGTGAAGGCATCCAGTTGTGCTGCTTCCGATGGTCCTTCCTCCTCTGCTCACTGCTATGAATGCACAACATGACTTTCCATCTCCGGACAACTGCAGTCATCTGCAAGGCATTCCCACCCAGCAGGGTTGATGTTTGCAGCCTTCATGTCCCGTTTGCAGAAATCTTAACACATAGAATCATAGAATCGTAGAGTTGGAAGAGACCACAAGGGCCATCCAGTCCAACCCCCTGCCAAGCAGGAAACACCATCAAAGCATTCTTGCCATATGCCTGTCAAGCCTCTGCTTAAAGACCTCCAAAGAAGGAGACTCCACCACAGTCCTTGGCAGCAAATTCCACTGCCAAACAGCTCTTACTGTCAGGAAGTTCTTCCTAATGTTTAGGTGGAATCTTCTTTCTTGTAGTTTGAATCCATTGCTCCGTGTCCGCTTCTCTGGAACAGCAGAAAACAACCTGTCTCCCTCCTCTATATGACATCATTTTATATATTTGAACATGGCTATCATATCACCCCTTAACCTTCTCTTCTCTAGGCTAAACATACCCAGCTCCCTAAGCCGTTCCTCATGGGCATTGCTTCCAGGCCTTTGACCATTTTGGTTGCCCTCCTCTGGACACGTTCCAGCTTGTCAGTATCCTTCTTGAACTGTGGTGCCCAGAACTGGACACAGTACTCCAGGTGAGGTCTGACCAGAGTAGAATACAGTGGTACTATTACTTCCCTTGATCTAGACGCTATACTCCTATTGATGCAGCCCAGAATTGCATTGGCTTTTTTAGCTGCTGCATCACACTGTTGACTCATGTCAAGTTTGTGGTCTACCAAAACTCCTAGATCCTTTTCACATGTACTGCTCTCAAGCCAGGTGTCTCCCATCCTGTATTTGTGCCTTTCATTTTTTTTTGCCCAAGTGTAGTTGCATTCAACACACCCAGTTATTCTATTATAATGCATCCAAATAAATACTGTGAGCAATGGCAAAATCCCGTTTCAGCACCAGGTCTTTTTCAAGTCCATGTAAAAATAGGGTCTAATTCCTCAGGAGACGAGAAGTACCTCTTTCTGCCAAATTCCTGCTTGAGCAATTACCAAAGACGAACTCTCCCTCTCGTTTAGTGATAAGCATAATTCCTGAAGTTTAGAGGCTTGACCTGTTCGTTGGCAGTTGGGGGAAATGTGCCAAATCCGAAAGAGACTGTGGACATCTTGAGAGTATGGGGGGGGGGGCAAAAAACACAGGTGACATCTCCTTCACATTCATTCAGCCCTACATTGTGCCATTTGTAAAACACAGTTTATCTTATTTATTTAGGGGGGGGGCGCAACAAAACACCAGAGTGCTTACAGTATTTGTTTCCTGGGCTGTTTGGGAGAAAAGGGACGTAGCGCAATCACAGAGCATCTGCTTTGAGTGCAGAAGGCCCCAGCTTCAATCCCTGGCATCTCCAGATAAGGCTGGGAGAGACACCCTGCTGGCAGTCAGGATATAACCAATACTGAGCACTGTGGGCCTGTGATGTCTGACCCAACACCCAACAGCTTCCTCTGATTCTGCAAACGGTGCTTCTGACTCTGACAGCCGCCGCTGCCGTCCTTTTGATCCAGATGAAAAACAAAAGCGAAGTTTTGATCCGTTTTTGTGAATGCCTCAAGGGGCTAAAGCAACAAAGTTGTTTGCTTCTGTTGAACAACCGAAACAGAGAAGGAAACTGTGTTTCCCCACACACAGATGGGAAAACATATCTTTGTTCTGAAAGCGAAGCTCAGCAGAGCAGAAACAGTTCTGGGTTTGTGTTCAAACACCCACACGCATCTTATTGGGATTCAGTGGCAGAATGAATGCATAGCCCACCCATGGGGAGGGGTGTTATGTGGAGGGGGGGTGGAATCCAGTCAGAGCCTACCTGAACTATTACGAAATTGTGCTTGGGAGATTGTAGGAGGAGGTTCACGTTTGTATGGCAGAGAATTTTTATTTATTAAGAGTGGTGTTCATTTCATTGCATTTATATACCACCATTACCTTGCAAGGATTTCAAGGTGGTGCTCACAGTCCTTCTCCCCCCCCCATTTTCCTCCTCACAACAACCCTGTGAGGTAGGTTAGGCTGAGAGATGGTGACTGACTCCAAGGTCACTTGGTGAGCTTCAATTTCTTGCGCTAGTGCAAGGATTAGAACCGGCACAGCCACATTTCTCCCCTTCTCTTCCCCTTGCACACATCCCATGCCACCCTCAAATATACCACAGAACAGATTGGGGGAGGGTTAGGGGAACAGTGCTCCATTGTACAAGCAGGAATCTGGGCAATGGTGAAATGTTCACCTTTGCGCTACGTAGAACGCAACAAATTTTACCTTCATGACAACCCCATGAGGCAGACTAGGCTGAAACAGCGTGATGACTCAGAGGCTATCCAGTGATGGCTGAGCAGGGATTTAAACCTGTACCACCCCATTCTATATCCATCACAACACACTGACTCTTGAAATAATTGGCCATGGTGCTTGCGCCCTTTCTCTCTCTTTTGTCCCACTATAATATCTGAGCCTACAAAGGTCCGTATAGTTAAAGCTATGGTTTTCCCAGTAGTGGTGTATGGAAGTGAGAGCTGGACCATAAAGAAGGCTGATCGCCAAAGAATTGATGCTTTTGAATTATGGTGCTGGGGGAGACTCTTGAGAGTCCCATGGACTGCAAGAAGATCAAACCTATCGATTCTGAAGGAAATCAGCCCTGAGTGCTTACTGGAAGGACAGGTCCTGAAGCTGAGGCTCCAATACTTTGGCCACCTCATGAGAAGAGAAGACTCCCTGGAAAAGACCCTGATGTTGGGAAAGATTGAGGGCACAAGAAGGGGACAACAGAGGACAAGATGGTTGGACAGTGTTCTCGAAGCTACGAACATGAGTTTGACCAAGCTGCGGGAGGCAGTGCAAGACAGGAGTGCCTGGCGTGCTATGGTCCATGGTGCTTGCGCCCTTCCTCTCTCTCTTTTGTCCCACTATAATATCTGAGCAACAGATTAATCAGAAATGAGATGAGAAGAATTGGCACAGACAGGAGTCTGGATCAAGGAGCAGGGCAAAGGGGGGTGCCCCAGGTAGCAAGTTGGGGCTGGGGGGACAGCAAAATTGCAACCTCCCCTGATGCCACACGGCACGGCAGAGAGGGGAAAGGTCCACTGTAGCTGCAGCACACAGATGGTGACTCCTGAATTTTATGGTTGCCCAGTCATCTCCAGCCTGGTTGAGTTATATAAATCAGATCCTCTCTCCTACATGTTGGAGAGGCTGTAAGGATAAAGGCACCTTATATAATTTGCAGCGAACTTGTCCTACTGGGCATTTATGTGCATAAGTCAATTTGTCCAGCAACCCTTAGCTCCCCACCCTCTGCTTGCTCTCCTACCCATCTTTAGGGGGAAAGGTTATGTGGTCATTATGGTGAGGAGTGGAAAGGACCCCAAGTGATCATCTAATCCAACCTCCTGCAAGGCAGGAATGTCAGCTAAAGCAGTGTTTCTCAACCAGTGTGCCTCCAGATGTTTTGGGACTACAACTCCCATCATTCCTGACCACTGGTCTTGCTAGCTAGGGATGATGGGAGTTGTAGTCCCAAAACATCTGGATGCACACTGGTAGAGAAACACTGAGCTAAAGCATTCCCACAGATGGCCAGCCAACCTCGGCTTGAAAACCTCCAAGGAAGGCGAGTCCATGACCTCCCGAGGGAGATGTTGCACCCTGATCCTGCACCCCAGTTGCCCCAACTTCATGGCTTCATGCTACTCACGATGGGAGAGCTGGAACCCACACATTTGGGGGTCATGTACCTCTCTGAATGCCAGCCGCTGAGGAGGAACAACAGCAAAAGAAGGGGCTCTTGCCTCCATGCCCTGCCCCTGGCTTTTTGTGGGCATCTGATTGGCTACTGCGGGAAGCAGGATGCTGGACCAAATGGGCTTTTCTGATGTGCTTCTCCCTCCTCACTACCTTGTCATAGTCTGTGCTGCCAAGCAATCTTCTCCCAAGCTGGGCTCTCCACATGGCTAAGCATCCACTTTTTCAAAGGGCTGCCAACTCTTAGGAGTCATCAGAAACAAACAAACCTCTTGCTTCCAAAGGTAAATGGCTGCTTTAATGAGCAAACAGCACTAAGTGTGTGCAGTTGATGGCGAAGGTGTTGGCTCAGCAATTTGAAGGACATACCCTTCTCCTGTTCTGAGGAAAGATCTGGGCGGCAGGCGCTGCCCTGTTCTCCCAGCCTGGGTTTTATCACCAGCTATGCCCACCCTCCTTTCTGGCAGCGGTATCACTTGGCCACCTTGTGCTCAGATAATGAGGGCCGGCCATAACATTAGGCGAAGTGTGAAAGCCACCAGAGGAAGCTGCTCTGGGGTGTCAAGAAAGGGCAGGGAATGGCTCATCAAGTTACCTGTATTATTGAGATATTATTTTACCTCCACGAAGCAGGAGAGATGCCTGTGGGAACGCCAACCTCAAGTGTCAAAATCATCTGGCTGGCAGTAGATGAGGGACAGGGAAGGGCGAATCCTCCAACTTCGGTTTCTCTCAGGGGTTTTGTTTTGTTTTTCCACTCTTCAAGTCATTTTTATCATACGGTCAAACCTCGGTTGTCGAACGTAATCCGTTCAGGAAGACCGTCTGACTTCTGAAATGTTTGACAACCGAAAACTGAAAGCGGAAGCCTCAATACAATAGAGAAATTCAAAACGGAAGCCATGTAGCACGTTTGACTTCCAAAAATCATTCGAAAACCGGCACAGTTACTTCCGGGTTTTAGGCGTTCAGGAGCCGTAACGTTCCAAAATGGAAGCGTTCAGGAACTGAGGTATAACTGGGGTCTCAGGGCTGTTCACAGAATAAAATCAAGATATAAAACCACAAAATTCAAAATAAAAATAAAAACAGCAACCCAATAGCTCCCCCCTAATATTATTATTTATACCCTGCCCATCTGGGTGGGTTTCCCCAGCCACTCTGGGCAGTTTACAGCATATATATTTACATATAATCTCCAGGTTCCAAATTTGTTATACATTTCTCTTTAAACTTCATGCCTTTCCCTCCACGCTGTTCTTAATCCCAATCCATTTACATATTGCATTCTAATAAATATTCCACCCTTCTATTTCAAATATTTCATTTTTCCACTCTTAAGTTCCGTTCCCCACATTTCAACAACCATTTGCATTCCAGTGCAAATACACGTGTGTGTATGTATGCATTTAGGTGATTTCCCCTTATACAATGCATTTATGCCTTTTTTTAGGGGGGGGGTTGTTTTTGTACACACTGCTGGGTTGGAGAGCTGCATCGCAAAATTCAGAGACCTGTGAATTTCTTAGGATGGCTATGTTTTCGGTTGGCACATTGTTTTGAAAAGTGGGAGTTTTGTAGGTTGACCTTTAAATGCAAATTACATTACACTGCTCCCCCATGCCTAGTGGGTGGGTGGGGGTGCACTTTCTTCTCCGCCTCAGGCAACGTAATGTCTTGAGGTGGTTCTGTTAGGCATCATGCTTCTATTGATCCAGACCTTGGCAAGATATAGTTTCCACTCCAAAGGATTCTATCAATTCCTGCATGTTTCCCCCCCCATGTCAAACCAAGTCCTCCCCCTTTAAGTATCTGCGCAGAAATCTCTACCCAGCCGCTGAATCCTGGAGTTTTTTTTTTTTTAAGATAGCTTATTGTTGCCCTTGTTTGAATCTTCAATAAGCAAACAGGAGCTTTGTTGATTCAGACATTACATATAAGCTCAGGCTAGTAAATAATTCAGGGCTCGCCTTTCTGTCGGCTCCTTCAGAAAAATCAATTGGGGGTTTCTAAAAATATATAATCGTCGCAAGCTAATTGATCTACTAATGCCCATTGTTTGCTTTTCTACTTTCAACAAATGCACAGCAAATTGCTTGTGAAATGATGTTTGCCGAAGGAGTCCTGCGCCAGAGTCAGAAAGGACAAGACTGCTCTCTGCTCAATCATCCACTGAGAACGACATGGAACAAAATGGATTCAGGCCCAATTCAAAGGTGCAGACAAACCTGTGGGGGCTACAGAAAAAACCCATCAGCTTTTCGCCTCTGTGGGGCTGCGTTGGTATGTAGAGGTTTAGTTTCCATGGAAGCGAATTCAAATAGGAGAAGGAAAACTCTGATCCCAGATCTTCACTGCTCATTCATGTCAGGGACCGTGCTGAGGAGGGCTGCACTGAGGAGGAATGGTGGGAGCCCCCCCCCCCTGCTCCTGCTTCTGAATCTTCCCAGGAGCAGGAGAACAGTATAGATTTGGAACAGTGGTTTGCAGAGGGGCATAGTTCAGAAGGCAGAAGCTGGGGGATTCTGGATGGGGAACAGCTAGCAGAAGAAACAGTGGAAGAGAGAGGGTTAACAGATTCATACTCTTTGGACAGCATTCCTCCAGTGCCCTCACCAAGGTTGAGAAAGGCTCAGAAAGTCTCAGAACAGAAAGCACAGAGGGTACAAGCTCAGATTTACAAGACGTAGGAGTGGCGTAGAGTAATAGGGACAGAGGGGTGTGAGCCTTAGTTGGGAGCACAGCCATTCCAGGTAGACAGGTTCTTTGTCTCTCACTGTGATTATTAAAGACTCTAACTGGTAAGACGTTCCTTTCGTTTGATCTCTTATTTATTGCTACAGGGGAGGAAACCAGTTCTCCAAAACCTGACATTCATTAGAAAGGCTTTGGGAGTAAACCCCAAGGAAAAGTCCATACCAGTTGCCTTGCGGGATATCTTTGGGAGAAGAAAAGACCAAGGAGTCGACTCTACACAAATCCAGAGTGGAGTCTGTAAGACAGTGGGATGGCGCCTTGTGTGCCTCCTTCCGACAACTCCTGCAGCCAAGCTGGTGCCAAACATCTTGCTCTGCTTTCCTTTGGACTGAAAGGCAGGGGTCTTGTTGTCTGGGCAACCCAGGACCTCTATACAGACTGCCCATGCTTGCAGCCTGGAGGGGTCACTTCTGTGCTGCTAGCGCAGCAAAAACAGCATGGGGTGCGGAAGTTACGAGTTACCGGTTTCTGGAGCCACAGCAGGCGCTGTGATTCTCCAGCACTTTGGCTTCGCCCCCAGAGGCACACTCCATTGTCCCTCGAGATAGACAGACAATGACAAGAGGATTCCTGCAGTGGCACAGAACTTTGACTGGGCAGCCAGGTGAGTAGAAGCGATTATTGCAGTTTAACTAGAAATGCAACACACATCAGCCTTGTCAGGAGGAAAGATGCAGTCCATTTGTTCAACGATGGGCCAGCCTGAGATCCTGCACATGTTGCTGGGCTTGAACTCCCATCAGCACCAGCCAGCATGCCCAATGATCAAGGATAATGGGAGTTGTAGTCCAGCCACATATGGAGTGGGGGATGCCACAGGTTCCCCATCCCTGCAATAGCAATGCACAACAGAAAGTCATTCTCCACCTGTTGGAATGGCAGAAGAAAGGGGCTGGCCTGGAATCTCTCCAGAGTCTCAGATAATGTCACAGGTTGGTTGGGTGCAGAGGAATCAGCAGGGGAACCCTGAAAGGAAGAAGGCTCAGAGCCCGGGGATTGGTGCCGGGATGACAATGAGTGGTCAGAGAGGGAAGAGGGGGAAGAGGAGGTGTCGGAAGCTGAAGAGGTAAAAGGGCTTAGTGAGCGGGGAGAGTCTGGCAGAGAGAAGTCCAGAATCAGAGACAGAAGCTGAAGCAGGAGAGGAAAGAGGCCAAGAGGCAGAGATGAGTCTGGTGAAGAAGCAAAGCAGTCTCTCCCTCCTGCTTTGACAAACTCCTCTTGTCTGCCAGAACTAGGAGAGGCATGAAAAGGGCGGAGGAGAGGTTGGTTTCACGCAGGCACAGCCTCCAATTGCTTGGGGAAAGCCCTGGAGAGGAGGGAACTGTGTGGAGGGGAAAGGCACTTAGTCTCGGCAATTGATCCATGGGGTGAGACCTACTGGACAACAGCTGCTGTGCTCATGAGGCCTCACACTGCCGCCAAGCCTGTGCAGATCATGTTCTTGCTAATAAAGAGTTAACTCCAGCTTGCACAGTGTGATTTACTGCTGGCTCGCTTCTTTACCGGTAATAAACTTGGCCTCATAGGTAGCTCTTGGTGGTGGAACACTGCCCCACCAACCTGACTCTGCCCTCAGCCAGTCCCCACTGACAGCCAGCTCCCTCCTCCTTGGTCTCAGTGTTGCCCTTGCAGAACTCAGCGGGGAGGAAGGGGGGCAAAACCGGAATGAATTGGCTCTGCCTGTCATTTAACTCTCTGCTTTCTGCCCTTCAAGCCCTGATTGGCAATGGCCCTGGTGGGGCTGCTCAACTCACAGATAGACGATCCTGGATGGCTCTGCTGCTAGCATTAATCCAGCAAAACCGTGCATGATGCTCTGTGATGTGCTCTCTGCAGAGTGCAAGAGTTGCGGTGCCAAAGACGTCTCGTAAATACCTGTTTAGCCTCGGTCTGTTAGTTCACTCTTACTAACTGGGGCATCTGCTTCACGCTCCACGACTCGCTGTCGCTTCTGCAAAGCTACCATATGCCTGCACAGATGAGGGCTGAGAGAGAGAGGGAGAGGGGAAACTCCCTCTTAACTCCGAGGAAGAGCACTTGGTAAATATTTAGAGACTGATTTACAGATCACTGGATGATGCTGACAAGAGGAGCGTGCGGAACAAGTGCCTCCCTCCCTGCTCCGTAGGAAGGGCCAGATGGCGCCCAAAAGTGCAGATGGAAAGGAGGGTGGCTTAACTCCTATACGGTTCACTCAGATCTAACACAGATTTAAACATTACTCATTGAACTATGCACATATCGGTCACATCCACACAATGCATTTAAAGCACATTTTAAGCACACGGCGTCTCCCAGAGAACCCTGGGGTCTGTAGTTGGCCCTCCAGAGTTACATTTCCCAGCACCCTGAACAAACTACAGTTATGTGGTAACCACCGTCTGACCTACAATGGCCCACATTACTATCACTATTACTGTTAAAATTTGTATACTGCCCTATACCTGTAGATCTCAGGGCAGTTTATAAATTATTATTATTATTATTATTATTAATACCCGACCATCTGGCTGAGTTGCCCCAGCCACTCTGGGCGGCTTCCAACTCACATAAAAATAATTAAAAAAAACATCAAATATTAATAGTAACAGTCAGACCCAATAAAAAAAGTCACAATAACTTTAAAACAAACAATTTATATCAAATAAAGCAATGTATGGAAGTGAGAGCTGGACCATAAAGAAGGCTGATCGCCGAAGAATTGATGCATTTGAATTATGGTGCTGGAGGAGACTCTTGAGAGTCCCATGGTCTGCAAGAAGATCAAACCTATCCATTCTGAAGGAAATCAGCCCTGAGTGCTCACTGGAAGGACAGATCGTGAAGCTGAGGCTCCAATACTTTGGCCACCTCATGAGAAGAGAAGAATCCTTGGAAAAGACCTAGATGTTGGGAAAGATTGAGGGCACAAGGAGAAGGGGACGACAGAGGACGAGATGGATGGACAGTGTTCTCGAAGCTACCAACATGAGTTTGACCAAACTGCGGGAGGAAGTAGAAGACAGGAGTGCCTGGCGTGCTATGGTCCATGGGGTCACGAAGAATCGGACACGACTAAACGACTAAACAACAACAACAAAAGCAATATTCAACAATCCATTAGAATCCAATAAAATATGACAATATAAAAAACAGAGTACATAATAAAAGCAAATGCAAAGGCAATCCAATCATCCCTGCTTCCACAGCACATTTTGAAAGGGCACTGAGTGCCAAACAGCCAAAGGCCTGGTTAAAGAGGGACTTTTTTGCCTTGCATGCTGCTTCTAATAAGGAAATGCAAATGACTCTTATGGCAAACCAGTGGCATGGGCTGGCAATTTTGGTCAGGGGCGGTGAACCCCAGACCTAGAGAGTGAATCCAATGTTCCAGTTGGGCCTGGGATAGTTCAATGGGTGGAGCGTGAGGCTCTTAATTGCAGGGTTGTGGGTTCAAGCCCCAAGTTGGGTAAAAGATTCCTGCATTGCCGAGGGTTGGACTAGATGACCCTCAGGGTCCCTTCCAATGGTACAATTCTTTGAGTCTACCTGTCCCTCTGTCTTCAGGCCCCACCCCTCACCGGCCCTGCTCCCCCCCAAGTGCCTTTGATCAGCTGAAATGTGTCCTTCAACTACGGTAGGATAGTGGAGGATTGTGATGGGGTGTGTGTGGATATGTGGGGAGGGGGTGTTACCACATCAGTGATGCTACAAAGAGCTCAAAGAAGTACTGGATCTTTCAACTTCCTGCAAAATTCAGTGTGAAGAACGAATGCCCTGCTATTATCTCCACGGAACATTAGTGATTATCTATGAATCGCCAGCAAAGATGGGATTCTACCGTTATCATCGCATCCTGCGAGTGCAGCCCATTCAAGGCACACCTCTCTCCCTAGCACGCCATGAAAAGACAACAACTCTGTCATTAAGAAAACAACGCTGAGAAGAAGTGGGGGAAGGCCACGCGGGAGAGCTCTTTCGAGTAAATTCTGTGCCCTGTGAAAAGCAACAGCAGCTCTCCCTGTCAATCTAGCATTCATTCACAAATGCATTTGTTTGTTCAATCATTCCTTTATTCTGGTGCATGTGCACAAGCACAGAGACACATGCACACACTGCCCCCATGGCTGACCCTGATGCCACTCCACGCTCTGCCAGGCTGCCCACTCTGCTTGCTATAAGATGCTTACTGAGGTGCTCGTGGGAAATTGCAGTCAAACACATAGGGCTAGCTAGTGCACGAAGGGGTTAAGACAATAGAGCTGTGTTTCCTAGACTCAGTTAGGCCACTCCCCCTCCCCCGTGAGGTAGGAAGTGAAGCACACGTTGGAACCTATCTTTTTGTATTTTCTACTCAGGAGTATTCTGCCTGTGTTCTCCTTGCTGCTGTTTGGATAAATGCATGAATCTGACCTTTGGAACATTTTGTAAGTAAAGCATTTTAAACTTACTTAACGGTGTGTGGTTTGTTCATTGCAAGAGGGGTAGAAAACTGGGAGTGCTGTGTGCAACTAAACAGGATATGAAAAGGGTTTAATGGCCTACATTCCCACGCTATACTGCTGCCTGACTTTGTGAGTTTAAACTCTGCTGCTGGGGGCTCTCTCCTGCTGGACAGTGTGCAAAGCCCCACATTTTGAATCTAGGCACCCAGGGCTAGATTCCCATATCAGGGCTGGCCCAATACATTTTGGCACCGGAGATGGACCCCAGAATCCCCCCTCCCTGCCAAAGAAAGGGCGAGGGGAGATCTACACCAGTAACAAGGGGGGACGACGACGAAAGATTGGCATTGGGATCTGCCACCTGGTGGATCCTGCCACCTGAGTTGGGCACCATTCTTGGCCTCTGGGCTGGGCCACCCTGTCCCACGTGGCAAGTGATTGTGGACTCTGTGCCATACAGGCCCGTTCTTTCCATTTGGCTAAGTGGCGCAGTGCGCCAGGGCGCCTCCCCATCAGGGGCGCTGGGCTGGGGTGCCCAGCAGCCCCGCGCGCTGCTCATGTTTGAGGCAGCGAGCAAGGTGCTGCTGCTGAAGCAGCCTAGCTCTGCCACTGCCTCTCCTCCGTCGCACTTGCAGGGGGCGGTAGACTGTATCCTCCGCCATATGCTGTTCCCGCCAAGCCCCCTCGCAACAGCAGGCTTGCTAGCTGCCGTTCCAACGGCGCCTAGCAAGCGGGGGGGGGGGCGCCGGAGGTATTTTGCACCACGGCGCTGGATACCCTTAAGACGGCCCTGGTGCCATACATCCACACAAGTTTTTGGCAGCCTCTTCACAACTTCGCCCCTCTCAAAATGCTACCTCATATTCCACCATGCTCCCATTTAGTCAGGATTTACTGTTACTGGAAGGAATTCAGCATCATGCCATTTGGGTCAAAGGATGATGCGCTGTGTGAAAAAAGTACATTTGGTGCTTCCTGAATTATCCAACATTTGGCTTCATTGAATGGCCCTGGGTTCTAGCATGATGAGAGAAGGAAGGGAAAACCTGTCCTCTTTCACATTCTCCAGATTTCTTCCACATTTTCCGGGCACCTACAGAGATTCAAGGTGGCCCGGATATTCTGAGAAGGTCCTGGAGGAGCTTTTGTTATTTTATTTGTGCAAGCATCTCCACACACACACACACTCCCGTTGCTTGTATGCCACAGTTTGTGGGAAGCCGATTTTTGTCTTCGCAAGGACTTTTTGACAAGGAATATTGTGCAGAGTCCCCCAGAGTCCTTCTCTGGGCTTCCTTTCTTCTTTGATTGACAAGGCGCCGTCGGCTGGCTGAAAAAGGGCTGCCTTTCTTTATTGTGTGCTCCCCCCCACGCCCTCATGTCCCGCCAACACCGTTTAGTTCCTGATGAGCCTGGGAAACGCATGGAAAGCCAAACAAGAGCAAAGAATCACAGAATTGTAGAATTGGAAGTGGTCCCAAGGGTCATCTAGTCCAGCCCCCTGCAATGTTGTTTCCACAGGTGGATGTGTGCTTTTTCCACTGAGGCTTCATAGTTAAATGAGGAATTTGGTGTATGTGTGATCCCCCCATACACCTAATAAATGCTAATAATAATAATAATAATAATAATAATAATAATACTCTATTAATTATACATACATACATACAAAAAAAATTCCTTCAGTAGCACCTTAAAGACCAACTAAGTTATACCAAAATAAAAACTTAGTTGGTCTTTAAGGTGCTACTGAAGGAATTTTTTTTATTTTACTTCGATCCAGACCAACACGGCTACCTACCTGATACATACATACATACATACATACATACATACATACATACATACTCTGCCTTTTTCCCTGGCAAGGACTCAAGGCGGCTTATATATAAAAATAAGAACAGCCAAGCATAATGCTTGGGACCCAGGTGGCGCTGTGGTTAAACCACTGAGCCTAGGGCTTGCTGATCAGAAGGTCGGCGGTTCGAATCCCTGTGACGGGGTGAGCTCCCGTTGCTTGGTCCCAGCTCCTGCTAACCTAGCAGTCCAAAAGCACGTCAAAATGCAAGTAGATAAATAGGAACCGCTACAGCAGGA
This sequence comes from Zootoca vivipara, assembly GCF_963506605.1. Taxonomy (NCBI): domain Eukaryota; kingdom Metazoa; phylum Chordata; class Lepidosauria; order Squamata; family Lacertidae; genus Zootoca; species Zootoca vivipara. Next base: position 6,545,576 of record NC_083276.1, read on the forward strand.
AGGTAAACGGCATTTCCATGTGCTGCTCTGGTTTGCCAGAAGCGGCTTTGTCATGCTGGCCACATGACCTGGAAGCTATACGCCGGCTCCCTCGGCCAATAATGTGAGATGAGCGCGCAACCCCAGAGTCGGTCACGACTGGACCTAATGGTCAGGGGTCCCTTTACCTTTACCTTTAAGCATAATGCTAGACACCTCTTATCCCTGAACTGGTCAGTATAGGAACAGCTGTTTCGAAATGGGTGCCTGAGTCTTGATTTTTGTTTTCCTCTTCCTGCCTTGCTGCTTGTGCCTTGTGTGTTGTGTATTTTTAGATCATAAGCCTAAGGGTAGCAACTGTCTTGTATTGATTGTATGTAAGCTGTTCTGGAAACCCTTTCAGCTGAAGGGTACAAATGCTATATGAAAATAAATATCAGTTACTGTATTTCTGGGACGCAGGTGGCACTGTGGTCTAACACAGAGCCTAGGGCTTGCCGATCAGAAGGTCGGTAGTTTGAATCCCCACGACAGGGTGAGCTCCCGTTGCTCAGTCCCAGCTCCTGCCAACCTAGTTCGAAAGCACGTCAAAAGTGCAAGTAGATAAATAGGTACCGCTCTGGCGGTAAGGTAAACGGCGTTTCCGTGTGCTGCTCTGGCTCGCCAGAAGCAGCCTAGTCATGCTGGCCACATGACCTGGAAGCTGTACGCCGGCTCCCTTGACCAATAGAGCGAGATGAGCGCTGCAACCCCAGAGTCGGTCACGACTGGACCTTACAGTCAGGGGTCCCTTTACCTTTACCTTTATCAGTTATTTCTAAAAATAAAAATAATATGATATAGTAAAACAATAACATATAACAATATTTATATGTTATTGGAGCAATGGCATGTTATATGTTATTGGAGCACGGAGCAATGGATTCAAACTTCAAGAAAGAAGATTCCACCTAAACATTAGGAAGAACTTCCTGACAGTAAGAGCTGTTCGGCAGTGGAATTTGCTACCAAGGAGTGTGGAATTTGCTACCAAGGAGTGTGGTGGAGTCTCCTTCTTTGGAGGTCTTTAAGCAGAGGCTTGACAGCCATATGTCAAGAATGCTTTGATGGTGTTTCCTGCTTGGCAGGGGGTTGGACTGGATGGCCCTTGTGGTCTCTTCCAACTCTATGATTCTATGATTTCATTAATTAAAAAAATAGATTTCTTATGCGCCCTTCACTATCATAAGTGGGCAGAGGGCTGTTGGGCTCAGGTCCAACTTGCAGGGTTCCCATATTCAGAGGCATGTTGACAATCCGCTCATATTTGGGTCTTGACAAGCTCTGTGTAATGTGCTTAGATAAAGCCATCTACACTAGCAACCGAATCCATCCCATATGTCAGGAGTGTGGAGCTGGCCCTGCACTGCAACCCACAATTTTGAGGGGAAAGAACCATCTAGATCAGTGGTTCCCAATTAGGAGTCCGGGGAACCCCTGGGAGTCTGCGGAACACTCCCAGGGGGTCCGCAGCACGGCACTCCCCCCCTGCCAGGGACTCAATCTTGATAATTGCACAGTCAAAGCCTTCCACGGATCATCCAGCCTCTGCTCTAAACCAGCGCCTGCTTGCTGGCAGGGGAAAAACTTGTGAAAGAGTTGCTGGATGGCAAGCGAGCTGGGATTGGGCACAAACCTCGGACACAGTTTCTTAGGGCTCTTGCAATTGGGGGGGGAGAGGGGGGAGAGAGTGCAAACAACTCACATGCTTATCATTAAAATATATATACAGTGGTACCTCGGTTTATGAACACAATTGGTTCCGGAAGTCTGTTCATAAACTGAAGCATTCATAAACTGAAGCGAACTTTCCCATTGAAAGTAATAGAAAGTGAATTAATCCGTTCCAGATGCGTCCGCGGCGTTCGTAAACCGAAAATTCGTAAACCAAGGTGTTCATAAACCGAGGTTCCACTGTATATGTAAGAGCTTCCTTGCCCTTGCTCTCTAGTTTTTGACTGAAAATATCTTCTTATTGCTTGCTTTCAACGACTATCAACTTTAGGGGACTCTCCCACTGCTTGTAGGTATGGTCAGTGCTTTTTCTTCTTAAAAAAATGTTTAGGGGTACTCTCATTTTGATACAAGAAAATCACCATTTTATAGTTCAAATCGGGGGGGGGGGATAAATACAGCAAATGGACAAAAGTACAAAGATTCACAAAATGTTTAGGGGTATGCGCCCCCCCCCCCCGAAAAAAAGCACTGGGTAGGGTTTTCATTGAATCTTGCCTTAATATTTCAGTTTGGGATTCATGTCTCATCTTGGAAGTCCAAGAGGGGAAATAGCTAAGCAAATCGCCACTAGGATTAGCACATCAGCTCAACCTCTGACGATTTAGTTCAGCGCTAGGGCTGAGGGTGATGCTTTATTTTCAGCATTGTGATGTGCTGATATTATCACGATGACTGAAATTCATCTCGGCTGCTTCTTCCCGCCTTAGGGAAGGAAGAAGCAGTCTAGATACATGGCCCAATACAACTGCCGCTATGAGGGCAGAGTAGGATGTCGGCTTCACTCGGTGGTATATCGCTGGTGAAACTGCCCCCAGACTAGTTGGAGGGAGCCAAGAGCAATGGTGATTTCACTTGTGATATACCGCCAAGTGAAGCTGCCATCGCGGTCTGCCCCTCTTACCAGTTCTGGAAGATGTATCAATACAGTATACCTGAAGGAGCGTCTCCTCCCCCATCGTTCTGCCTGGACACTGAGATCCAGCGCCGAGGGCCTTCTGGCGGTTCCCTCGCTACGAGAAGCCAAGTTACAGGGAACCAGGCAGAGGGCCTTCTCGGTAGTGGCACCCACCCTGTGGAATGCCCTCCCACCAGAGGTCAAAGAGAACAATTACCAGACCTTTAGAAGGCATCTTAAGGCAGCCCTGTTTAGGGATGCTTTTAATGTTTGATGGATTTTTGTATTTTAATGTTTTGTTGGAAGCCGCCCAGAGTGGCTGGGGGAACCCAGCCAGATGGGCGGGGTATAAATAATAAATTATTATTATTACATCACCCAGGCCTATTCAGAGCAAAAGGCAGCCTGTGTGGATGTTGTTTTCTGTGGGAAGCTATGTGGCTACATTTTGGGGTGGGAGGAAACAGATGTGCAGCAGAATCCTAATAAATTCAAAAGCTGGTTGTTCCTATTGGGTGATCCGCATAATAAAAACCTCACTCCAAATAAGTACAGGGGTACCTCGGGTTACAAATGCTTCAGATTACAAACTCCGCTAACCCGGAGGTAGTTGCTCCGGGTTGGGAACTTCGCCCCAGGATGAGAATGGATATTGTGTGCAGGCAGCGGGAGGCCCCATTGTGCGTTGATGACCCGTCACCCGCGTGGAGTAAATAAGACACAAGGACACATGGTTTTAGGTTAATGGGTAAATAAAGGCCACAACTTTATTGGTTATAGCATGTGAGTGGTATTGGCTTAGGCATTGGACGGGAACACAACACATGACTCCACCCAACCGGTGTGGAGACACTTAAAGGTTAACGAACAGTGGGAGGAGCTTGTTGATGCAAATACAACTGGAAGCTTCCCCTGACGTCACCGGGGGTCGTGGCATGGCCCTAACCCCAATAGGGCATCCGACGGGATCCACAAGCACTGGATCCCCTTAACGGGATACCCCTAGGAGGTAGGTGATGGCCTTAACCTGACCTCCGACACACAACACAGATACATCACATATTGAATAATCCAATGCCTAACCGCCAATACCAAAAGTTGTGACGAATTGCTATGAGGTAGGCGAAAAAACCAAGAGGCTGGTGCCAATTTGCCAAATGGATAAAAAAAACTCCTACCAGGCCCCTTGGGCAACCAAGGTGACCAACCGAAGTCCACAGCAAGGTCAAAGAAAAGCCAGGAAGGGTGATCCGATGAGCGCAGGAATGCAAAGAGAAAAATCTCCCGCCACAGCAGTCATTTAAATGGAGCTGGACTCCACCCCCGCCCCCGATGAGCCCTATTGGCTGGCAGAGGGGTATGATGCGGCAGTGGGGAGGGCCAGGTGCACGGGGCCGACCACGCCCCCTGCAGGAGGCGGGCCCTGCGCGCAATCCCTCCCCTCTGGAAGGGAGGAGAGTCTTTAGCGAAAGCACTGCGTCAGGTTAAAAACGGTTTCAGGTTAAGAACGGACCTCTGGAACGAATTAAGTTCGTAACCTGAGGTACCACTGTACTGTATTTAACTAATTAATCTCTTTAAGCCCAGGGTGAAACTTGGGCACAGGAGGACTGAATACGAATAAGAATAAAAAAATAAGAATAAGAATAAATTACTGCTGCTGCTGCTACTACTTTTACCAACACTGCACAATTCTAGCTGTTTTCTACATCAAAACTTTATCAAGCCCTGACCAAGCCTTTTTCTAAGATGTACCATTTCAGACTACAAGTAAGGAATAGCATGTTTGAATACTCTCTGCATATATAAAACACTTGCAAGTTAGGGACACAATGGCTTTTTTATTATTCAGTTGTAATGAGCAATGGAGACGAGTTTTTCCTGCTGTCTGGGGATTGGCAATTTGTGGTAATATCACAAAGTTTATGGTCCGTTTTTTAGTATATCTAAAAATTCTTTGCTTATTAGGGGCCACCCCACATTTTCTTCAACGAATTGCTTTGCACAGGTAACTAGCATGGAGTTATCTAAATTTTCAAAAGTAGGGGGTCCGTGGCTTGGCATTTTAAAAATAGGGAGTCCTCAGTAATTAGCTAATTGGGAACCACTGATCTAGATGCATGTTAAACTAGTAACATGCACACAGCCTAAAGCCTAAGTTTCATCTACCAGTCCGGTCATCTAGATTGCATTGCAGCTGGGGGTTGGACTAGATGACCAATGGGATCCCTTCCAACTCTACAATTCTATGATTCTACGATGCAGAATTGGGGTCATACTGATAACAGGATTTGGCCTGCCTAAACTGAGCTTGCAAACAATCCCGCTTCAAGGTTTACAACTCAGCTAAATCGACAGCGAGGCCTATTTTCACTCTCCCCGGGCCATACCAATTGTCCCTGCCGGGAGAGAGGTTTAGCAGGCTAACTGTTCTGCCTTGGAGCTTCCCTGCACCTTTGGAAGCAATCGATGCAAAGATCACTCTTTCTGAAGCGGCATCACGAGCGCTTGGGAGCAGGAGCCAGCTTGTGTGAGGTTGTGATGGATGAGAGAGACCTGGAGGGGAGATCACAGCAGAGTGGGAAGGATGGACTGCAAGAAGATCAAACCTATCCATTCTGAAGGAAATCAGCCCTGAGTGCTCACTGGAAGGACAGATCCTGAAGCTAAGCCTCCAATACTTTGGCCACCTCATGAGAAGAGAAGACTCCCTGGAAAAGACCCTGATGTTGGGAAAGATTGAGGGCACAAAGAGAAGGGGGCGAAAGAGGATGAGATGGTTGGATAGTGTTCTCGAAGCTATGAACATGAGTTTGACCAAACTGTGGGAGGCAGTGGAAGACAGGAGTGCCTGGCGTGCTCTGGTCCATGGGGTCACGAAGAGTCGGACATGACTAAACAACTAAACAACAACAATGGTCTTTTAGGCTTTCTCCACTTGAATAGGAGTTCTCTTTTTGAATAATAAGAACTATGTGTCATGGGGAGGGGGTGCATCAGGATTTTAGAGATGCTTAGGTGGGGCATGGCCAAAAAAAGGTTGGGAAACACTGGCCTAGAACCATGACGATAATGGTTCAGAACAAAAATAAATTCCTTCCAGTAGCACCTTAGAGACAAACTAAGTTTGTCATTGGTATGAGCTTTCGTGTGCATGCACACTTCTTCGGAAGAAGTGCTACCTACCTGTAGATAATGGCTCAGGTGTGTATCAAGCCCGTGTTGGTTGCATATTCCTTTGGAAGCCCCACCTGTGTGGGTGACTCTCTCTTCCATGATTTGAAAAACTGAAAGTGGCCTTGCAGCCAGTTTTTCACATTCATCCGAAACTATTGAGACCTCTTGGAAGAAAAACAGAAAACACACACAGCGGGTGAAGGAATGCAAGAAATATGCCCGTCTTGGCTTCCTGCGTTGTCTTTGACAGGAGCCTCAGAGAGTCAATTCCCTTCAACGATGCTCAGCTTGAGAAACAGCCTTATCCCCCATTAGCACCTTGCAATAAAGGGGGAGGGGGGAGTCAAGCCTCAATGTAGGCCGGTGGCGACCCTTCCAATTAATTCAGCTGGTGTTGTAACCATTAACACCACTATTAAATTATATCGGAGATTTTGCAGAGAAGTAATTGGGACCGCCTCGGTCGCTTTGCTATTTCCTTTGATAATGAGCACCTCTCTCTTAATCCAATTAACATGATATCATGAAGTGGCCGGGAAAGAGGACATTGCAGCCTGCCTAACGGGAAGAGGAGACACACACGTGCCACACGAGTCCCTCAGCAAACTCCCCCCCTCCATGTTGTTGTTTTATACCCACACTTAGTAGAAGCAACTTTGGAAAAAGAACTTTGGAAAAAGTTCTTGGAGTTTTTGAACTTGCAAGCAGAAATAATTTCTCAGCTTTTGTGTTTCAGCACAAAGTTCTCTGTGAACATGCTGTTTGCTCATGGGCAGTACCAGAAGGGGGGGCAGGAAGCAAGCATCCCGCCCCCCAAACAAGAAAGCTGCTACAGAGTGTGCCATGGGTTAGGGATGGCCACACTCTGGCTGGGCACACACTCCTGTTCACTCTGCATCAGAAGCAGTGGACAGTTCGCATTTAAAGGTGAACCTACCTAGTTCGCTTTCGAAGTGCAAGCTGGATTTCGAAGGGGCAGAGGAACCAGAGACCAAATAGCAAACATGCGCTAGATTATGGAGAAAGCTAGAGAGTTCCAGAAAAACGTCTACTTCTGCTTCATTGACTATGCAAAAGCCTTTGACTGTGTCGACCACAGCAAACTATGGCAAGTTCTTAAAGAAATGGGAGTGCCTGATCACCTCATCTGTCTCCTGAGAAATCTCTATATGGGACAAGAAGCTACAGTTAGAACTGGATATGGAACAACTGATTGGTTCAAAATTGGGAAAGGAGTACGACAAGGTTTATATTGTCTCCCTGCTTATTTAACTCATATGCAGAATTCATCATGCGAAAGGTTGGACTAGATGAATCCCAAACCGGAATTAAGATTGCCGGAAGAAATATCAACAACCTCAGGTATGCAGATGACACAACCTTGATGGCAGAAAGTGAGGAGGAATTAAAGAACCTTTTAATGAGGGTGAAAGAGGAGAGCACAAAATATGGTCTGAAGCTCAACATCAAAAAAATCAAGATCATGGCCACTGGTCCCATCACCTCCTGGCAAACAGAAGGGGAAGAAATGGAGGCAGTGAGAGATTATACCTTCTTGGGCTCCTTGATCACTGCAGATGGTGACAGCAGTCACGAAATTAAAAGACGCCTGCTTCTTGGGAGAAAAGCAATGACAAACCTAGACAGCATCTTAAAAAGCAGAGACATCACCTTGCCGACAAAGGTCCGTATAGTTAAAGCTATGGTTTTCCCAGTAGTGATGTATGGAAGTGAGAGCTAGACCACAAAGAAGGCTGATCGCTGAAAAATTGATGCTTTTGAATTATGGTGCTGGAAGAGACTCTTGAGAGTCCCGTGGACTGCAAGAAGATCAAACCTATCCATTCTTAAGGAAATCAGCCCTAAGTGCTCCCTGGAAGGACAGATCGTGAAGCTGAGGCTCCAATACTTTGGCCACCTCATGAGAAGAGAAGAATCATTGGAAAAGACCCTGATGTTGGGAAAGATTGAGGGCACTAGGAGAAGGGGACGACAGAGGACGAGATGGCTGGACAGTGTTCTTGAAGCTACGAACATGAGTTTGACAAAACTGTGGGAGGCAGTGCAAGACAGGAGTGCCTGGCGTGCTATGGTCCATGGGGTCACGAAGAGTCAGACACGACTAAATGACTAAACAACAACAAAACCTAGTTCGCTGTTTCTGAAACAATGCACAAACTGAAACTGCCATCCTTCACAATTTGCACTTTTCCTAATTTTTGCCATAGCGGCTGGGAGAACAGGGTTCAAACCCCTGCTCAAACATGAAACTCAACAGGTGACCAGTTCCTGCCTCTCACCCTAAGCCTACCCCACAGGGTTGTTGTGAAGATAAAATGCATGCCCCCTTGAGTTCTTTGAACGAAAGGTGCAGTTTTATTTTATTTATTAAATTTATATACCACCCTTCATCCAAGGATCACAGGGCGATTTGCAATATAAAAAAACACACAAATGTATACCATAGTAACGAACAAAAACTATAATGCCTCCCCCCAATATTATTATTTAAATGTGATAAACAGATAGACAGGATGTAAATAAGATAGGTAGGCAGGCAGGCAGCCAGGTAGATATTCTCCACTGCTGCAGAAAGTTCTACCTGTTGAATTTCCATTTCCCCGTGCAGCTGCTGAAGCTGGAGCAGCCCTGGCAGAATGGAAAAGGCTGGTCTGCTGCGAAGTGGATGCAAAAAGCCCCCACCAGCAATAGCAGAAAGAGGAGCACCCACCCTGCCTGCCTGCCTGCCTGCCTGCCTGCCTCCCACCTCGAAGCTGGGAAAGCCATTAGCTTAATGGTGGCATTTCTAATTGGACACGCTGCTGCGTTTGATGTGAAATGCGCAAGAGAGTTTAGGAAGGGTTTGTTTGCTCAAAGGCAAGGAGGGCCAGCTGTAATACCAGTTGGTTTGCTGGGCTGATGATTTCCCTGGTATGGGGGGTGGGGGGAGAGAGCGAGGGAGGGAGGGGGGAGAGAGCGAGGGAGGGAGGGAGAGAGGGAGAGAGTCTGCTGTTGTTTCCCCGCGGGTGTCTCCCGGAGTAGGTAGGGGAATGCCGAGAATGCAGCCGAAATTAAGCACAACAAAGCAGCTCTTTGATTAGATTACAACAAACCCCATTTATCCCGATGTGCACAAGGATCTTGTTAAATAAGGTCAAGGGCTGCGGGAGGGAAACAGGGGTTGTGGGGGTGGGGGGCTGGATCGTTCCCAAATAATGCGTTCAGTTGCCTGCGGCTCCGTGGTTGAGCATCTTGTTTTGCACTCGGAAGGTCGCAGGTTCAAATCCTGACATCTCCAGGTAGAGGGGCTTGAAGTTTCCCCCTGCCTGAGACTGAGCCGCCACTGTCAGCGTAGACCACCCTTTGCCAACCTGGTTGGGGCTGATGGGAGCTGTAACGCAATCAGCTCTGGAGGGCACAAGGTTGGCGAAGGCTGGCGTACGAGCCAGAGGGCCCAGTCCAGTCGTCCGACTTTGCATAAGGCAGCTTCCTATGTAAACCTAGCGTGCATTTTTAATTTTTAAAAATGCTTTTTATTGTATGGTTTTATGTTTTCATTGCCGTAAACTGCTTTGAGATATTTTTTATGGTGCAGCAGTATACAAATACGTTGAAACATTGGCATCCGTCTGCCTCAGGAGTAGACTGGGTCTTCACAACTCTACATTTCCTAGCTCAAACTCAGCCCTTTAGTTAACTCCTGTCTAAATACTCTCCCAAGACACTAAGCCAGGGGTCAGCAAACTTTTTCAGCAGGGGGCCGGTCCACTGTCCCTCAGACCTTGTGGGGGGTGCAGACTATATATTGGGGGGGATGAATAAATTCCTATGCCCCACAAATAACCCAGAGATGCATTTTAAATAAAAGCACACATTCTACTCATGTAAAAACATGCTGATTCCTGGACCATCTGCGGGCCAGATTTAGAAGGCGATTGGGCCAGATCTGGCCCCAGGGGCTTAGTTTGCCTACCCATGCACTAAACACTATCTAGTTATCTAAGCTCAGAGACTCCTTCTCAATCTCTCTCTCTATCTCTCTCTCTCACACACACACCTTTTAAAAATAGTCTTTAAACAAGAGAAGAAAGAGCCTGTTCCTTTCATTTTCCCAATCCAAATGCCACCTTCTTCCCTGTAACACATGCGGGTGGATGGAGTCATGAAATTGACTGGACCCAGTCAAAGGAACTTCTGGTCTAGTCAATTTCACTTGCACACACAAACCACACTCTTTTTCTTTTCTTAAAGACAGCTTCACGATGTTCATGGTGGGATGCCCATGAATTTGTGCCGTGGGAGGAGCAACGACAAAACTCGAACAGTGCCACCCCTGCAGCTCTGGAAAACAAATTCCCATTCAGAAACCGGGTCGCTGAGTCAGGCCGTGTAGGTGAGGTGCCCAGCGAAAAGCATTGCTCACATTCCGCAGCCAAGGAGGAACGTTGCGAGGAGCCGGCATGGCTCTGCCCACTCGCCGCCAGCCTTAGCAACCATGAGCTCTGAGCACAGCAAACAAAAGAGTGTGCCCCCCCCCACATTGTTATCGTTCTCTGGTGCTTCGCTTCTAAAAGGAGAGGTGCTGGGGTTGAGGAGTGCCTGAAGGCCACACCTGTCTGACTCAGAAGCCCAGGTTACTCATCCCAGGTGTGGTGCGATGCTGCTATTTGATGGCGAGGCAAAATAATAATAAAGGGGGGGGGAGAGCCTTTGCACATGCCAGAGGCACTGTTTTCCACTCATAGAATAATAGAGTTGTAGGGTTGGAAGGGGGGACCTAGGTAGCCCTGTGGGTTAAACCACAGAGGCTAGGGCTTGCTGATCAGAAGGTTGGCGGTTCGAATCCCTGCAATGGGGTGAGCTCCCGTTGCTCGATCCCAGCTCCTGCCCACCTAGCAGTTCGAAAGCACATCAAAGTGCAAGTAGATAAATAGGGACCGCTCTGGCGGGAAGGTAAATGGCGTTTCCGTGCGCTGCTCTGGTTTGCCAGAAGCAGCTTTGTCATGCTGGCCACATGACCCGGAAGCTGTCTGCGGAGAAACGCCGGCTCCCTTGGCCTATAGAGCGAGATGAGCACCGCAACCCCAGAGTCGGACATGACAGGACCTGATGGTCAGGGGCCCCTTTACCTTTACCTTTAGGGTTGGAAGGGACCCAAATGGTCATTTAATTGAACCCCCTGCAACACAAGAATCACAGCTAAAGTGATTCTGCATCTAACCGCAAAGTAATGGGCAGTATTGCAGTGCCCTGAGAGAAATGGACATAGATACACCATGGCAGAGTTATGACCAGCAATGTAATGATTTGGAGTTGCAGTGGGTGGTGGGTGGGGAAATCAAAGATCTGTTGTTATTTCTGCAGCAGAGATTCCTGTCTCCAGAGTCCAGTGCTTCCTTAGCCTCTGTTTCCCCAAACTTCCTTCCCAGGGAAGTTCACTGTGCTTAGATGTTGCATGCCCAGGAAACAAAAAAAACCCTGTTGATACCCTGCATTATTGTAAATCCAGCCCTGCATGCAGAGGTGTACCTGTTGTTGTTGTTGTTGTTTAGTCGTTTAGTCGTGTCCGACTCTTCGTGACCCCATGGACCAGAGCACACCAGGCACTCCTGTCTTGCACTGCCTCCCGCAGTTTGGTCAAACTCATGTTCGTAGCTTCGAGAACACTGTCCAACCATCTTGTCCTCTGTCGTCCCCTTCTCCTAGTGCCCTCAATATAGGGAGTACCTAGACTCCCTATATTGGCACCTCCGAAGCTGGGAGACACCATGGACCGGAAACTCCAAAAGTATCCTTTTTGTCATTTTTTGCACTTTGCCATTGCCTTCCCTTGTATCCATCAGGGTCAGGTCTCCTCTGCCAATTTTGAGGAATGGTTGAAAGAGCTGGGGGTGTTAAGCCTGGAAAAGAAGGGACTGAGTGGTGATAGGATGGCCATCTTCAAATATCTGAAGAGCTGTCACATGGAAGAGGGAACAAGATTGTTTTCTCCTGCTCTGGAGGGCAGGACTCAAACCAATGGCTTCAAGTTACAAGAAAGGAGATTCCGACTAAACATACAGAAAAAACATTCTGATAGTAAGAGCAGTTCGGCAATGGAACAGTCTCCCTCGGGAGGTGGTGGACTCTCCTTCCTTGGAGGTTTATAAGCAGAGGTTGGATGACCATCTGCCATGGATGCTTTAGCTGAGATTCCTGCATTGCAGGGGGTTGGACTGGATGACCCTTGGGGTCCCTTCCGACTACAATTCTATGATTCTGCTTCCTTCCTTCCTTCCTTCCTTTCTCCCTCCCCTCCTTTTCCCTCCTCCTGCTGCAACTCTCGCCCGCTCTCTCCATCTTTCTTCCTCCAAGCCCCACTGAGCTCTCCACTAACACTTCTAATAGCACCACCAGCTGAGTGGGCCACACGGGACTCCTGCAACAGCCCATGGCAGCGACTCCGCAAGGAGCCCAGAAGAGCCTGCATGGAGGAGCAACCCAGGGAGCAAGTGGGCAGGCTCCTTGCCACTCCAAGCCAGGGTGGGAAGGTGTGATATTTGCACCCTCCTGGGCATGTGCCCTTGGTGGGGGTCGGCCTAGCCAACCCCTAAGTCTTCCCCTGCCTGCATGGGATGAACCCAGCTGTGTCGCCCACTGAGAAGGTCTTTCTTTCTTTCTTTTTTGCAGCTCAGTTCAACAATTGCCTCCTTTGCCTGTTTGTGTCTGATTATTTTCCTCGTTGGTTGGCATCCGTCTGTCTCGGATGGAGGAGTGTGCCTTTTGGGGTGAAGTCAAACCATTGGAGAGTTACAGCGCCTGCTGGGGCAGCAGAGACCAATGCGAGAGAGAGACATGTTTTGTTGCAGCCGGGGCAGATGATGGCATCTGGATGTGCTGCTGCAGACGGCGTTTCTATCTGGCAGGGGAAGTGGCCTTTGTAAAGGGCGAAACAGCAGATAAATGCTTTTCCTCTTCTCTTCTCTTCTTTCCTCCCCCTCCTCCCTTTTAGAACTCTCTTTTTCAGTTCTGAATTCTCGGGAGAGCCAAACGCTATCACAGAAATTCTGTCGCTCCTAATCTGTACCCTTCAAACACATTCATGAGCTGATTCCCAAAAGGAGTTGCACAAGCTTCAGAACGCACTCTCTCTGTGTGTGTGCGTGCACACACTGATTTACACCACCGGAGAAGGACCTCTGGCCTCGCACGCTTGCTCTAAACAAAGGCGCCGATTCTCTCTTCGGCTGGGCCTCCTTCTCCAGGCTGCCGCAGTGGAAGTTTGCTTTCTTATGAGCTTCAGATATTAAAAAGGGACATTGCCGTGTGTATCTTTTGCTTTGATGCACACAAATGTTCCTCTTTCAACAGCTCAGTTCCTTTGCCATTCGTTTCAAAGGGACTTTTTGTCTTTCCAAAGCCTCGCAATAATCCTCCTGTCCGGTTTCCCACCAGGCTGGGGGAACAGGAGAGCTGACAAAGTGGGCTGTTTTAGCAACAACGGCCCACCCATCCCTTCGGCGACCTAATCCCAGTGGAGCCTTCCGAACACAGCTTCCCACCGTGGCCTATGCTGCTGTTCAGTTCTGACCTGGCCACAGGGGATAGGTGGCTTCTAGGCTGGACAACTGGGACACACTGCACAAGGGGCAACACCATTCAGAAACTGCAGTTGTCCCAACATAGAGAGACCAGGTTAAACATGACTACTGCCTGGAAAGCGCAAAGGAGAGGTCAGTTTGAATAAGCCCTACAAGCAATGCAGGCAGGTCCGTTTGGGCAAATTTCTATTGTAATTATCTGTATGCTGCATAGAATTTTGCCCCATATTTTGGAGATGGCGTTTCCCATTCAGTTCAATGGAGCGGAGGCACGGAGGAAACTCGGCTAAACCAAGGGAGACCATTGATCTACCTAGCTCAGTATTGTCTACATCTCCTAACTGGAGATGTTGGGGATTGAACCAGAGGCCTTCTGCGTGCAAAACTGATCTTCCGCCACTAAGCCATGGCCCTTCCAGAGGTTTTCCTGGTGCCAAACTCTGCCAGACCCAAGTTCTGTGCAAGCAACATCGAAATTAACGGGCAGAGATTGGGCTTGGTGAATAAAGGTGCCACGTAATAACCGTTCCTCATAGGTGTGCTGAGTTGTGCCCAACATTAGAGGGGGGCCCTGTCACACATGCATGATGTCACACACATGATGCCCCCCCAGTCCAGTCCAGTCCACCCCCCACCCACCGCTCTCACTTCCATACATCACTACTGGGAAAAACAAAGCTTTAACTATACGGACCTTTGTCGGCAAGGTGATGTCTCTGCTTTTTAAGATGCTGTCTAGGTTTGTCATTGCTTTTCTCCCAAGAAGCAGGCGTCTTTTAATTTCGTGACTGCTGTCACCATCTGCAGTGATCATGGAACCCAAGAAAGTAAAATCTCTCACTGCCTCCATTGGAAATAGGGATGTCCTATTCCATAATATGGGATGCGGGTGGCACTGTGCTCTAAACCACTGAGCCTAGGGCTTGCCGATCAGAAAGTCGGCAGTTCGAATCCCCGTGATGGGGATTGGTCCCATTGTTTGGTCCCAGCTCCTGCCCACCTAGCAGATTGAAAGCACGTCAAAGTGCAAGTAGATAAATAGGTACTGCTCCGGCGGGAAGGTAAACGGCGTTTCCGTGCGCTGCTCTGGCCACATGACCCGGAAGCTGTCTGCGAACAAATGCCAGCTCCCTCGGCCTATAGAGCGAGATGAGTGCCGCAACCCCAGAGTAGTCCGCGACTGGACCTAACGGTCAGGGGTACCTTTACCTTTACCTATTCCATAATAACAGCAACAACAATTTTATTATTTATACCCCGCCCACCTGATTGGGTTGCCTCAACCACTCTGGGTGGCTTCCTACATATAACATTGAACAGTTTTTTTTAAAAAAAAAACCTCCCTTATACAGGGCTGCCTTCCGATGTCTTCCAAAGGTAGTATAGTGACTTACCTCCTCGGTGGTCGAGTAACTCCATACCCTACAACATTTCTCCAGTGAATATAGGAACGCTGGGATCAAATCAGAAATTGGGACGGCTTCTGTAAATCCGGGGCTGTCCCTGGAAAATAGGGGCACTTGGAGGGTTCATCATCTTCTGGAGCAGCTGAGTGAAGTGTTTGAGGGTGGGTTTTTCTTTTTTAACTAAGGGAAGTAATGTACCACAGCAATCCTTAAATAATATTCATGCACAGATAAATGAGGTTTTTAATTAAATGGCACGCTCTAATACACCACCCAATAGATACGGTAATAGCTGCCTTTAATGCTCCAGACACATCTGATCTTTAACGACAGGATAATGACAGTGATGATCCTAATCCGTGGAATATAAGGTGTGTCAGGCTGTTTCTGAGACCTTTGGCAGGACGGCTCCAAGTCAGTCCTTTTGCCGCGGCTGCTAGGATTTGCAATAGTTGCTCCATTAACGTATGACCCCGAAAGTTCAGATCCCCCCGCCCCCAGCACTAGCCAAAGGTTAGGGCTAGTTTTGTGCTGCAAACCCTGCGTCTTGTGCCGCCCCCTAAGCTGAGCAATTGCCACTCAAACAAGGATCTCAAGTAAATGGCCAGCAGCCCAACCTCCTCTGATGGACTGCAAATGGGAGCTCAAGTTGTGTGCTGGTTTGGTGCCGTTTTGAACAGCTCTAATTCCAGGCTAAACATACCTGGCTCCTTCAACCATTCCTCATAAGGCTTCGTTTCCAGACCTTTGATCATCTTGGTCGCCTTCCTCTCTGCACGTGTTCCAACTTGTCAATATCCTTAAATTGTGGTGGCCGGAATTGGACACAGTACTTGAGATGTGGTGTGACCAAGGAAGAATAATGTGGGGCTGTTATTTCCCCTGCTCAGATGGTATTCTTCTGTTGATGCAGCCTAGAATAGCACAGACATGTAGCTGAGGGGGGAGGGGCACTGGGCGCCACAACACAGGGGGTGACACTTACCGTGGGGCCTGCAACGTGCCCGAGCCACGCGTCTCTCCTGGGCTCGGGCACCTGTAGGCTCCAGGCTGCCTGAAAAAGCAAGCGGCTGGCTACACCGCTGGAATAGCATTCGCTTTCTTTGCTGCTGCATCACACGGTTGACTCATGTTCAGCTTGTGGTCCAAAACGTGTCCAGAAGAGGGAACGTGTCCAGAAGAGGGCAACCAAAATGGTCAAAGGCCTGGAAACGATGCCTTAGGAGGAACGGCTTAGGGAGCTGGGTATGTTTAGCCTGGAGAAGAGAACGTTAAGGGGTGATATGATAGCCATGTTCAAATATATGAAAGGATGTCATATGGAGGAGGGAGAAAGATTGTTTTCTGCTGCTCCAGAGAAGTGGACACAGAGCAATGGATTCAAACTTCAAGAAAGAAGATTCCACCTAAACATTAGGAAGAACTTCCTGACAGTAAGAGCTGTTCGGCAGTGGAATTTGCTACCAAGGAGTGTGGTGGACTCTCCTTCTTTGGAGGTCTTTAAGCAGAGGCTTGACAGGCATATGTCAAGAATGCTTTGATGGTGTTTCCTGCTTGGCAGGGGGTTGGACTGGATGGCCCTTGTGGTCTCTTCCAACTCTATGATTCTACGATTCTACGATTCTATGGTCCACTAAGACCCCCAGATCCTTTTCACATGTACTGCTAGAAAGCTAGGTGTCCGCCATCTTCTATTTATGCAGCTGGTTCTTCCTGCCTAAGTGCAGAACCTGACATTTGGCTGGATCATAAGATCATAAGCAGAGTCTGCTGGATTAGACCAATGGCCCCGCCTCTAGTCCAGCATCCTGCTCTTAGAGTGACCAGGCAGATGCCTGTGAGAAACCCACAAGCAGGACCTGAGCCCAAGAGCCCGCTCCCCTTCCTGTGGTTTCCAGCAACTGTTTTTCAGAACCATTGCTGCTTCCAACCGCAGAGCAATAGCCATGATAGCTGGTAGCCATCAATAGCCATATCCTCCATGAATCTGTCCGATTCCCTTTCAAAGCTATCTAAACTGAACGATGGGTTTAAGGAAGGCCCCCTCCGTCCCTGCAGCAAACCTGCCACGATGCTTTACAGCAAATGTGGGGCTGCTATTCTAGAAAATGTTATTTTCCTTCTGACCTCAGGACCCTCGTTTCTGACACCTCTTTCGCCTCCCTGATGACAGGCAGCAGATGTCCTACAAAGCAGCAGATGTTCCTAATGGTTCCTCGGTGGGGGGGGGTGGGATGTGCGAAGGCGTTGTGGGTCTTTTCTGTGATTTATTTATGCACTCCTCACCAGCTGGGGGACTGCCGTGGTCAGTTGAGCTAAAGAGCTGGGAGGTTTCCAAGGCTAAAAAATCAAACGGGAGGGCAGCTCCCCCCCCCCCCAGTTTTTATGAATGGAGATAATCTCCATGTCCGGATCCCAACCCCTCTGTCTCCACCCTAGTCTGTGCCTCAGAAATGCCTTGTATGACTGTCACCATAGATGAATCTGGAGAAGTGTGCATGCACACGAAAGCTCATACCAATGACAAACTTAGTTGGTCTCTAAGGTGCTACTGGAAGAAAAGGAAAATTTATTTTGTTTCGACCATAGATGATAGGCATATAAGGCAGCATACATTAGTGCAAAAACTTATTTTATTGCAAACCGGGTGGTTCAAGTGCAGCATTGTTCCCTGGGTATATATTTTGCACGAGCGCTCAATATAAAATGGCTCACCACTGTTTGATTTTTGTTCTCTCCTGCATTCTAAAGGCTCTCCCTTTCCCATCGATTTCCCCATTTGTTTTCAGAACGCAACAGAGAGTGAAAGAAAGCTCGGGGGAGGGGGTAGAGATGGACTCCCCCTACCATGAAGCTGGCCTTGTATGCATTGCCCCAAAAGGAAGAAATGCATCACACACACACACACCAAAGAAAGGTCAAGAGAGGATGCAAATTTGCATACCCTTTGTATTCAATGATGTATATGTATTGTCATGGGTTGGCTGGGTGGGGGGAACCAGCTGGGGAATCACAAAGGGATGAAGGCTCGGAGCCCGAGGATTGGTGGTGGGACAATGAGAAGTGGTCAGAGGGAGAAGACTAGGAAGAGGAGGTGTTGGAAGCTGAAGAGGCAACAAGGTTTCGTGAGCGGGGAGAGTCTGTGGCAGAGAGCAGTCCAGAATCGGAGGAAGGAGAGGAAGGAGGCCTGGAGATAGAGATGAGGCAGGATGCTGAAGAATCCAGGGAGTCTCCCCCACCCCTCCTGCTGCAACCAGCTCCCCTCTTCCCCCCTGGTATCCTAGAACACCCAGAGAAATGAAGAGGGCAGAAGAACGAGAGACAAGACAACGGAGCATGAGGGTTGCTGGGAGGGGGACCAGGGAAGGAGCCTTAAAAAGTGGGGATTGGATGGTGGGGATCTCCAGCCCTCACTACTTGGGGCAAGACCTACTTGGGTTGGGAAGCGTTGCTGTGACCACTAGGCCTGAGCTGTTTTCGTTTCTTTGACTCAAGAGTTAACTTCACTGGCACTGGGCGATTTATTGTTTTAGAGCTGACCTACGCCTGATTCCGGCTCTTGACATGTATAGATGCAAACTTAGAAATGCTTCCCACAGCTGAAAGAGAAGCACCATTGTGATCTAAATAACAATACAGTGGTACCTCTACTTACGAATGGAGCTCCGCCCGCCATCTTGGATGCGGTTTAGATAGGATTTTTTCTACTTACGAATTTTTAGATAGGGTTTCTTCGACTTACGATTTTTTCTCCCAATGCATTCCTATGGGATTCGATTTACAATTTTTTTCGACTTACAAATGTGCATTCGGAACGCATTAAATTCGTAAGTAGAGGTACCACTGTAATAATAATTTATTATTTATACCCCACCCATCTGGCTGGGTTTCCCCAGCCATTCTGGGGTGGCTCCCAACAGGAGGAGGAGGAGGAGGAGGAGGAGGAGGAGGAGGAGGAGGAGGAGGAGGAGGAGGAGGAGGAGGAGGAGGCAATAAAACATCAAACATTAAAAACTTCTCTAAACAATAATAATATTTGTGGCCTCTTCGTTCTGCTGTCTGGGTGCTCACAGTTGGTGGGCAGCTTCAAGGCCCTCTGCAAAATAGGGCACACACAGGAACGCAGGGAACTGCCTTCTACTAAATCAGACCATCGGCTCATCTAGCTCAGTATTGTCTACACTGACTGGCAGCAGCTCTCCGGGGTTTCAGGTGAGACATTCTCAGCCCTACCTGCAGATGCCAGGGAATGAATCTGGGACCTTCTCTTTGCAAAGCAGGTGCTCTACCACTGAGCTATGGCACTTTCCCAGCCCCAATGCTTCGAGAGGAAATCCTTCCACCCTCCCAGGATGATGCCATTCCCAGGCCCCAGTGGTGAAAGGACATTTCTGGAACGCACTACATTCTGAACCCATCTTTCTTTCAGCCTGTTAGGCTATTCACGCAACTTCTCTTTGGAATGAATTGGTTTTTAAATCTTTAAAGAGCCCCGTACAAAACTCCGAAGTATTTGTTGATCGTTTCATTGGCTCCAATTTCTCTTTGAACTCTTCGCAAGTATTGATCTCGCTAAGTGCCGCATAAAAATACCCATACACCTTTGTGAATTCTCTACAAACATTAGTTTAGCGGGTTAATGAACCTTTTCCATAGCAGTTTTATGAAACCAGAGACGAGGACCCCGTTCCCCTCAAGGTGTTGAGCCATCATGTCCAATGGTTAGGGGTGATGGATGCACAGCTCACCAGAGGACCACAGATTCTCCACCTCCCTGGATTTGAAAAATGCAAGATGGACTATGCCTTACTAAATGTTTTATGAATATTGCATCAATCCAAACTTCCCTGAGGCCATTCAGCGCTAGCGTTGCACGAGTGAGGGCTGGTGAATTTCAAAGGTGGTTTCCAGGGCAGAATAGTCTGGTAGCCTAGATCAGCCCTGGGCACCTGCTACCGCAAAGAGCCAACAAGCTGGTACTTTGGAAATCTGTGACCTGTTAAGTATAATTGGTTTAATTCACACTGAAATGGGAATGCTGATGTGCATTGGTGAAAGGGTTTAACTCAGGCGTCCCCAAACTAAGGCCCAGGGGCCGGATGCGTCACAATCACATTCTAAATCCGGCCCACAGATGGTCCGGGAATCAGCATGTTTTTACATGAGTAGAATGTGCGCTTTTATTTAAAATGCATCTCTGGGTTATTTGTGGGGCCTGCCTGGTGTTTTTACATGAGTAGAATGTGTCCTTTTATTTAAAATGCATCTCTGGGTTATTTGTGGAGCATAGGAATTCGTTCATATTTTTTTTCAAAATATAGTCCGGCCCCCCACAAGGTCTGAAAGACAGTGAGCCGGCCCCCTGCTGAAAAAGTTTGCTGACCCCTGGTTTAACTGGAAGACTCCACTGTAGCTAAATTAAGAGCAAAAAGGGCTCTATGAGCTGCCTTGACGGGTTGGTAATTAACTGTTATTGTTCTCAGGTAGCTCTCACGGTTGTGTTTAACCTTAGATCACCTGAAAGGTATTGAATTGCAAATTTGCCATTTTGGAAGGGTAGTGGCTGGAGCTTTTTGTTTTCAGACTCTGTGAGAGGAAGGATGTAAATGACTCTTCCAGGAGCTGCAGAGCCTAAGGCAAGATGCAGGCTGTGGGGAGAGACAGACCTTTGTTTCTAGCCAGTGTGGTGTAGTGGTTAAGAGCGGTAGACTCGTAATCTGGGGAACCGGGTTCGCTTCCCCGCTCCTCCACATGCAGCTGCTGTCACATGCAGGTGACCTTGAGCTAGTCACACTTCTCTGAAGTCTCTCAGCCTCACTCACCTCACAGAGTGTTTGTTGTGGGGGGGGGGAGGGAAAGGAGATTGTTAGCCGCTTTGAGACTCCTTCGGGTAGTGATAAAGCGGGATATCAAATCCAAACTACTACTCTTCTTCTTCTTCTTCTTCTTCTTCTTCTTCTTCTTCTTCTTCTTCTTCTTCTTCTTCTTCTTCTTCTTCTTCTTCTTCTTCTTCTTTCTAGGTCTGTTGGAATTATTTCATATTTTGTACGATGCTGAGCCTATGTCTTGAACTGGCATACACCTTAGCTGAGATTCCTGCATTGCAGGGGGTGGGACTAGATGACGGTCGGGGTCTCTTCCACGTCCACAGTTCTATGATTCTGTTATCTGACATGAATCTTCCAGCAAGAAAAAAAAATGCAGCGAACAGACCGTGGGGAAGAACACCAGGCAAACACATTAATTTTGTTTCTGTGCGTTCTCTATCTGATTTCCTTCAGCTCATGTAGAAAAACATTATTTCAGTAACGTTCAGCCCTGAAAACATATAACACCTTTCATCTAGAAAGGAGGAAAATAAAAGAAAATCTCCTGTTACTTCTGTTATCAGCCTAAGTACTTGTGATGCTATCTTTTCGGATTTTGCAAGCTTGGCAAAGTTGGGAGAGGGTGTGGGGAGCACAAGATGGATGGCAAAGTGTCCATGGAAGCCATGGGGAAATGTTGGCTACTTTGAGGGCTGAACAAGGCGAGGGGGTCTTGGGAGGTAGTCTCGAGAGGTATGCAAGAGTTGTCTCTGCCAGAGAAGAGAATAAGCAATAAGAAAATAAGAATTAGGGCCTGCTGGATCAGGCCAATGGCATTGTGTTGCCTGCGGGTGATTTCATTCCTTTAGCAAAATCCTCCTCTCCTCTGGTGGTCCTTTTGTGGAGAAACCAGTCGTCTTGTGCAAAGCCTTTGCCACCTTCTCTTGGCAGCGCCTTTGCCTGGACTGCAATTGTAGGCACGGCCATTTCTTAATTTAAAGGTTGGCACCCTGATCCCGGTTGCTCATGCATTTCCAAAAAAGGCTCACCCCCCCCCCCGGGTCTGTCTTCCTTCTCAGCCAGAGAAGAAAAGGCTTGCCTGCGCAAAATTGGAAATTAATTGCCGCCACTTCCCACGTTACTGCCAGGTACCAAGGGCACCCAGAAATAAGACTGTTCTTTGTGGGGAAAGAGGGATGAATGGAGGGGGGAGGATTTCAAAAGGATCTGCTTTGCCACTCATGGGCCCTTCTCCCTTCCCTGCATGTTTCCCCTTTTCCTGATGTTATCATAGTGTTTGGCGGAGTGGTGGGCCAGGGGCAGAGAAAGGGAGGTGCGGTGGGTGCGGACTACCCCTGGTGTCATGACTGAGGGGGGTGACAAAATGCCAGGCGGCACTCACCACAGGGCCTGCAGCACTCCTGAGCCATGCGTCTCTCCTGGGAGTGACACGGTGACTTGGGCACCTGCAGGCTCTGCGCTGCCCCAAACAGTTCGCCCGCCACCACCTCCTCAGCTGTAGGGTGGCTGAGTGAGAGGAGGCAGGCAGATGCCTCGGAGGCCGCACAGAGCGTCCTTCCCCACTCCGCCCCAGGTGCCCGATAGTCTTGCTCCGCCACTGTGGTAGACTGCATGGGCATAGCCAGCGTTTTTGTTGGGAGGGGGGCGGGCAGCCAAAGCTTTTTAGGAAATCAAAGTTGTTGAGCTTTTCTTGGCAACTCACCTGTTAAAATACCCCCATAAAAAGGACATTGCAAGGGGGCAGGCTTTTGCTGTTACGGGCAGAACCTCAGATAATTGAATACAGTGGTACCTCGGTTTATGAACACAATTGGTTCCGGAAGTCTGTTCATAAACTGAAGCGTTCATAAACTGAAGCGAACTTTCCCATTGAAAGTAATGGAAAGTGGATTAATCCGTTCCAGACAGTCCGCGGAGTACTTAAACTGAAGCGTTCATAAACTGAAGTGAACTTTCCCATCGAAAGTAATGGAAAGTGGATTAATCCGTTCCAGACGGCTCTGCGGAGTACTCAACCTGAAGCGTACTTAACCCGAAGCATGGGTGTAATTGGTTCCGGAAGTCTGTTCATAAACTGAAGCGTTTATAAACTGAAGCGAACTTTCCCATTGAAAGTAATGGAAAGTGAATTAATCTGTTCTAGATGGGTTCGCAGCGTTCGTAAACTGAAAATTCGTAAACCGAGGTGTTCATAAACCGAGGTTCCACTGTACTTTCAATGCCTTTCAATAATATTTGTGGATTTAGGTGGGGCAGGTGCCCCCCTGCCCCCCCCTTGACTATGCCCATGGTAAGATCCACGTCTGAGCCCCTTCAAATTCCTGGACCCAGCACAGATTCAATTCCTGGAATAGCCTCCAACTTGCCCTAAGTACGGCTTGTCTTGAAGGTCTTCATTTCGAGTGCGGCGCTTCCTTTTCTGCTCCTCACCCCCTCCTTTTGGGCTGTCCCACCCTCCCCGGTGCCCGTTTCCCCACTCCGTCACAATTATAAGCTCAATTTCCTGAATACCTGAACATGCTCCGCCGCCAAAGGAACCCGAAGCCCGAACGAAGATTAATGGGCAAAGAGCAGGAGGGAAGCTTTTGAAGATTAGCACAGGGATTGCAAGCGCCGGTTATGTTAACTGGCTCAAAGGTCTGAAAATGATGGACTGGGTTTTCAAGGGGGCTCCACAAGAGCTGGGCCAATGGCAGGGAGAGGGACCCCCCCCCACTTTGCTGGCTGATCCCTGGCCCACAGCGAATGCTACTGAGGACATATGGGACGAGAGAGAGATTTAGGGCGTGAAAACATAACACAAGAACTCACTGACATGCACTGGAGCTGAATGTTGGGCGGTCCAGCACAAACAAAAGAAATTACTTCTTCACATGATGCATTGTTAGACTACGGAACTCACTCCCACAGGGTGGTCACCAAGTTGCATGGCTTTAAAAGCAGATTCAGCAGATTCATGGAGGAAGGTGAGGCTATCAATGCATACCCTCCAAGGGTCCGTATTTTCCAGGCACAGCCCTAGAATTACAGTTTATGATTTGATCCCAGAATGTCCCAGATTTCCTTTTTCCTCCCCTCCACATCTTGGAGAACAATTAAAAGTGGTGTGTGTGTGTGTGTGTGTGTGTGTGTGTGTGTGTTTGCAAAAAAGAGAGTCCTGTTTGTATTGAAAATAAAATACCGGCACCAAATGAAGGAAACGGTGAAGATGGCATACGAAGCCCTTCCTATAATTTTGAAGGAAAAGGTCCCCAACTGCTTTAAATTCTTTAATTGCGATGCTTCAGCAACCAGCCATTTTTTAGGAAATATCTGGAGTGTTTATCACTTTATTGCAAATTGAGCCTTACACTGCAAGCCTTTACATGTCTACTCAGAAATAAGTCCCACTGTATTCAATGGAGCTTACTCCCAGGTACTCTCTGGTTCGCCAGAAGCGGCTTTGTCATGCTGGCCACATGACCTGGAAGCTGTACACCGGCTCCCTTGGCCAGTAAAGCGAGATGAGCGCTGCAACCCCAGAATCGTCAACGACTGGACTTAATAGTCAAGGGTCCCTTTACCTTTTATTTACCTTTTATGTTCCTGATCATTCTCAGTTTCTAATAATAATAATAATAATAATAATAATAATAATAATAATAATAACATCCCACCTTTTTCCCTGACAGGGATTCAAGGCAGCTTACAGCTAATATTTCATTCCATTTATCTGTTGAAGGCCTTGTACAAGATCCTTTCCCTCACACATTTTTTCTTCACAAAAACCCTGCGAGGTAGGTTCGGTGGAGAAGCTGCAGTGGGCTCAAAATGACAGATGTAGATGTGTATATGGGGTCTGTGTGTGCGGTGAGATCAAACGCGGGAGCAGCTTCCTGATGTAGAAGAGGATGCCCCTATTTTCATCGGAGAAGCGTTGGCGGACATGCCAGTGGCTCCTAGCCATGGTTGCGTAAGCTCTGCTTCCACAGCTGGAGGAAGGAATGCTTCTGAATCCCAGTTGCCTGGAAATCACAGGTGGACAGGGTGCTGCGGTGGGTCAGGTCCTGCTTGCGGGTTCACTCCAGGCACCTGGGCCTTTGGCCCAATCCAGCAGGCTCTTCTTAGACCTCCCACTTTGACTGGCATCCTGCTCCTCTCAGGTCCTGGGACCTGCCCAGAGGACAGGATCACACTTCAAAATGACCTTAACAGATTAGACAACTGGGCCAAAGCAAACAAGATGAATTTTAACAAGGAGAAATGTAAGGTACTACACTTGGGCAAAAAAAATGAAAGGCACAAATACAGGATGGGTGACACCTGGCTTGAGAGCAGTACATGTGAAAAGGACCTAGGAGTCTTGGTAGACCACAGACTTGACATGAGTCAGCAGTGTGATGCAGCAGCTAAAAAAGCCAATGCAATTCTGGGCTGCATCAATAGGAGTATAGCATCTAGATTTAGGGAAGTAATAGTACCACTGTATTCTGCTCTGGTCAGACCTCACCTGGAGTACTGTGTCCAGTTCTGGGCACCACAGTTCAAGAAGGATACTGACAAGCTGGAACGTGTCCAGAGGAGGGCAACCAAAATGGTCAAAGGCCTGGAAACAATGCCCATGAGGAACGGCTTAGGGAGCTGGGTATGTTTAGCCTAGAGAAGAGAAGGTTAAGGGGTGATATGATAGCCATGTTCAAATATATAAAAGGATGTCATATAGAGGAGGGAGACAGGTTGTTTTCTGCTGTTCCAGAGAAGTGGACACGGAGCAATGGATTCAAACTACAAGAAAGGAGATTCCACCTAAACATTAGGAAGAACTTCCTGACAGTAAGAGCTGTTCGGCAGTGGAATTTGCTACCAAGGAGTGTGGTGGAGTCTCCTTCTTTGGAGGTCTTTAAGCAGAGGCTTGACAGCCATATGTCAAGAATGCTTTGATGGTGTTTCCTGCTTGTCAGGGGGTTGGACTGGATGGCCCTTGTGGTCTCTTCCAACTCTATGATTGTATGATTCTATGATTCTAAGAGAAGACTCCCTGGAAAAGACCCTGGTGTTGGGAAAGATGGAGGGCACTAGGAGAAGGGGACGACAGAGGACGAGATGGTTGGACAGTGTTCTCGAAGCTACCAACATGAGTTTGACCAAACTGCGGGAGGCAGTGCAAGACAGGAGTGCCTGGCGTGCTATGCTCCATGGGGTCACGAAGAGTCGGACACGACTAAACAACTAAACAACAACACAACAACAAGTTATAGAACTTGCTAGTGCAAGTTAGGAAGGATATTAACAAACAATATATCCTCTCCTGCCTCCCTGCACATTCCCACACTTCTGGTCTATTTAAGCAATGGTCAGGAGAGGAGGGCTGCTGCTCATTCTCCTTACGATATTTTTATGCACATCCCAGTTCTTGCGCATACTCTGGGTTGGTTTCCTTGGAATGAATGCCATTGGCGGAGACTGGTGACCATAGGAGCTGGTGCCCTGGGTGCCCAAGCACCCACAAAAGGCCCCATGATAGCACAAATTTTGGTGCCAGGGCCATGCATCCTGCATGGCACCCATAGCCCCGGGCACCTGCAGTCGAAGGGGCCAAGTTGGCACTCCTGCTAGAGACAATGCTTGAGTCATGCCCTGCCCCTTTCCAGAAGGATCTTTGCCTGTGAGCTCCGATGGGAGCAGAAGATATGTGCACCCAGCAAAATGAAATCGGTGCAAAATGCACTTTGACGCTGTTAATGCAACAAAAAGCCATGCGGGAAGCAGCTGTTATGTTAGTCTCTGCAGCCACAGCAGGCGTTGTGATCCTCCATTGGTGCAATTTCACCCCATGGTCCATGGTCTCTCGAGACAGACAGCTGCCAGTGGTATTTTTTTTAAATCACTGCAATGCAAGGAAACGTCTCCGTGGGAGCTAGCAAGTGTTCCGGATCAGTGGCGTAGGTAAACCAGTGCCAGCAAGGATAGGGTTAATCTAGAAGGCTGAGATTCCCCTGAGAGGACTTCTGTCAAGGATGCTAAAAGGAGTATTTAAAGGTGGACTCCAGAGGATGGGGATAATTGGAGTTCTGCTGCTTCTAATCTAAATTAATAATCCAGTCTGAGACGTCGAATGGGAGCTGGCAAAACTCGCTGAAGAGAAGAGCCAAGATTTATTTCTTTTTTGAAATGTGTGGTGGGGCCGGGTTTTAATGTGGAGTTATGAGGAGCCACAACTAGTCATGCAGGGAGAAATGGAGGGGGGGGAGGCCTATGCACAGCAATCGCACAAGACCTTCATTCTGGACCCGAGGAGCAGTTTGGAAACAATTTCTGAAGCTTAAGAGGCTGTTGACCTGATTGGTAGCATAGACAGGAGTCTGCTGTAAAGCAGGGGATGAGCTTAAATGACTCAGCTGAGATCAGCTCAAAAATGGAGGGAGGGGTGGAAATTGCTCCCCTTCATAGAATCATGGAGTTGGAAGGTACCCAAGGTTCATCTAGTCCAGGCAATGGGAACCTTGGCTCTCCAGATGTTTTGGAACTACAACTCCCATGATCGGGGCCAGTGGTCAGGGATGATGGGAGTTGTAGTTCCAAAACATCTGGAGAGCCAAGGTTGCCTATGCCTGATCTAGTCCAACCCATCTTCCTTTGAGGTCCATTTTTCCGGGGTGCAAGCAGACCTGTTCCACTTTTTTCGGCTCAGAGGTTCGCCAAGAATGCCCTATTGCATCCATCTAAGATGGATTCTGCAAAACAGGAAATGGCAGTCTGCAGGGAGTGGACCTGGGTCCAGGGTCAGCATTCTTGGGCCCTGGACAAAACCCCAACCCCACCCTCCAGAGCACAGCCAACCCAATCACGAGGCAAATAGAGAAAATTTCTTCAGGCAGCAGGCTCATAGGGAGGGCGAGGGGTTGCCCCACTTCCTGCCGGACCAGCAGGGCTTCGGTTGTTTATTTCGCAGAGGTTGGACGGCCATCTGTCACGGGTGCTTTAGTTGAGATTCCTGTATTGCATTGCAGGGGGTTGGACTAGATGACCCCTAGGGTCCCTTCCAACTCGACAATTCGCTTATTTATTTTTAAGTTTCTTTCCTGCCCATACCTGCCAAGTCCTGGACTGCAGAATCCAGGACCGGCAGCTGCGTGACACTGGAGGTTGCGTAGATGCAACTTCCGGTGTCGCTTTGCTCATCTATGGGCACCAAAAATGGCCGGCGCCGGCAACAGAGGTCGTGTCTACGCATGTCCAGAAGTGTGTAGACACAACTTCCGGTGTCGCTTTGCCCATCTATGGGCACCAAAAATGGCCGACACCAACACCAGAAGTTGCGTCTACGCACTTCTGGACATGCGTAGACGTGACTTCCGGCGCTGGTGCCGGCCATTTTCGGTGCCCATAGATGGGCAAAGCAGAAAGGGAAAAAAAGGCCGCCGGCAGGAGCGGAATAAGGGAGAAAAGCGGGAGACGAACTGATACGGGGGACCGTCGGGAAACGGTACGAAAAAACGGGGGTTTCCCAGGGAAAACGGGGTACTTGGCAACTATGTCCTGCCCCTTTCCCCCAAAGGAGCCCAGGCCAACAAAACAGCAAAGCAATGGTGGCTATTAGCCATGATGGTTTTGCTTTGCCAACACAGTTGGAGGCAGCAAGGCTTCTGAATGCCAGTTGCTGGAAACCAGAGGAAGGGAGAGGGCTCTTGGGCTCAAATCCTGCTTGCGGGTTTCCCATAGGCATCTGGGTGGCTACTGTAGGAAGAAGATGCAGGGATAGATGGACCATTGGCCTGATTCAACAGAGCTTCTTCTCCTGTTCTTATGGCACTGTTCTTATGGCTGGGTTGCTCACCAATAACAATGAGAAACTGAGATACCCAAACAAAGCCAATATTTATTAATTTCCCCCTCCCCCACTTGCCAATTATTTCCACAGCTTCAAAAGCTTTCGGTTTGAAACAAAAGAAGCCCTCGTCATTTTTTGCTCCATTCCCGGAGACGGAGACAGAGTTATGGGCGAAAGGCAATTAAAAACCTGTCCATTCAAACAGATTTCCTTCATCAAACAAAACTTTATTTGCTATATACACACACATACATAGATCCACACACACGGGGAGAGGGGTAGATAAACGCCGCTGCCGGGTCTCATTTGGCGGCTTTGTTGATTATGCATTGTAATGAGCTCCATTACATAATTAAAAGAGGCTTCTCCTTATTGCATTTTATGCTAATTAACATTTTATGCAGCCTGCAATGGACACTTTGGGCTCTGAAGACAGGCCGTAATTATGCCGCGTTCTCCTCCGAGCTGTTTATGCATTATTAATTAATATTAAATCTGTTGATTAAAAGCTAATTTATAAGTCATCCTGCCATCTTTCTCGCATAAGGATTCTCTCCATGCATCCCCAGCCCTTCCCAAAAGAGTCAGGATGAAATCAAAGGGATGGCGTCCCAAAAGTTCTGGGAATGCCTCTTTTACGAGGATGGCAGATGTTATTCCAGAAATTCCAGTTGTTGGCGCTTTTAATGAGATGGATCCATCTCGGAGGCTCTGGCAAGCCCCAGCAGGAATTAACAAATTTCTCTGAGCGCTGAGTCTTCTCTCTCTCTCTCTCTCTCTCTCTCTCTCTCCATGACTAAGAACAATAAATGCACTCGTTTGGCACGGTGCAGGAATTCTGGGCAAGCCAGCAACACTTTGGTTGATTGGCTAACATAGCCGAGTCTTGGGTTGCTACTACCTGAGGCTCTGGTGCAGGTGTGCAGGGTTCCACCCAACATCGTGGGGGCCTGGTGCACATGTGTAACATCATACATTGCCTTATGCCTTATGAGGAACGGCTTAGGGAGCTGGGTATGTTTAGCCTGGAGAAGAGAAGGTTAAGGGGTGATATGATAGCCATGTTCAAATATATGAAAGGATGTCATATAGAGGAGGAAGGAAGGTTGTTTTCTGCTGCTCCAGAGAAACAGACACGGAGCAATGGATTCAAACTTCAAGAAAGAAGATTCCACCTAAACATTAGGAAGAACTTCCTGACAGTAAGAGCTGTTTGACAGTGGAATTTGCTGCCAAGGAGTGTGGTGGAGTCTCCTTCTTTGGAGGTCTTTAAGCAGAGGCTTGACAGGCGTATGTCAAGAATGCTTTGATGGTGTTTCCTGCTTGGCAGGGGGTTGGACTGGATGGCCCTTGTGGTCTCTTCCAACTCTATGATTCTATGATTGCCGCCACAGCGGGAGGGCCCGATGGAGCACCCCGGAACAGCATGCGATTCATTGGGTCGCCCGGCTGGGCACCCACAGTAAAAAATTGGCACCTATGCTCTGCTGCAGAGGAAGAGAACCCTAGGCCCAGGCCCCCACCTCCTACTTCCCTCAATGGCCTGACTCAAGTGCTTTAGTTCCTGGGATTAAGACTCTTGCTTTCCTGCAGGGAGAGTCATGAGAGGGAGGTGTGGTGTGGCTGCATGCAGAAAGCAGTGACTTGAAAATTCCAGCAATGCCCCAAATTGGTGCGCCTCCCCACCTCTCGCCTTCCGCCGATCATCGTTGTTGCAGCATCCCCTTGCTGCGCTGGCTCGACGCAAAGTGTGAGCGAAGCAGTTGTGCTCCACTAAACCCGCCTCTGCAGGAAGCAAAACCTGTGGCGTTCACTGTGAGGGCACACCTGTTGCAGCACCTTTGTTGCTGGCTTCACTCAGAGTTGCCGCATTGGAAGAATTAGAGTAGCGGCATTGTCAGATTTCTGCATCTCTATTGCTGCATATTTGGTTATTTGCTATTTTATATCCTTTTGGTTGGTTGGTTGGCATCTGTCTGTCTTGGGAGACAATGAAGGAATGTCCAACTGTTGGAGAGTTACAGCGCCTGCTGTGGCTGTAGAGACTGATACAGGAGAGACATGTTTTGTTGCAGCCGGGGCAGATGAAGGCATCCAGTTGTGCTGCTGCAGGTGCACCATTTCTTCTCTGTGTGCTCCTCCCAGTGGTCATTCCTCCTCTGGTCGCTCCTGTGGATGCCCGTCTCCAGGCACTGCGGTCATCTGCAAGGAATCCCCACAGAGCGGAGTTGAAGTTTCCAGCCTTGTTTGATTATTTTTGTATTAATACTTTGGGCCAAAAAAAGCAGTGTGTGTCAAATTTGCCATATGCTTATTTCTTTGTTTCATTTATATTTCACAATTTTTCCAGTGTCGTGGGTTCGAGTAACACATTGGGCAAAAGATTCCTGCATTGCAGGGGGTTGGACTAGATGACCCTCAGGACCCCTTCCAACTCTACAGTTCTGTGATTCTATAGATATTGGAAATCCCTGAGGATGTGTGTGTTTTGTGCTGATTCTACACCTCTAATCTGAAGTAGTACAGTCCCTTCTAACCACAAACATACCCAGGACTCTCCCACCTCACATCAGCAGGATGTGCTGAGCTAGGATATGAGAGTGGGGAGGAATTTTTGACATTCCATGCTCTTTCTTTCCAGTCCTCCGGCTCCTCCGGCAGCAGCGTGATCCAGCTGAAGTTTTAATAACGTGACACAACTTTCCCCTCTCCCTCTCAGTCTCGGCTGCCTCTGTGCATCTGGGGTCAGGCAACTGCTTCAATGCACTGTGAAGGATGTTTCAATATAACCTTCCCCTGAGATAGAAAACAATCATCGCTTCTGATCCCCTGCCAAACAGACCCAGCCCGCACACTGTGACAAAGTGACTTTATTCCCAGCTTAGCCAGGCAGTAATTTTATTTGGCAGGAAGCACTTCTGCTCCTTTGCGGCCTTTTCTTAACGCTCATGCTGGGAGCTTGCTCACAGATCTTTGGGCTTGTGTTATCGTGCGATGGCACACACATTATCTGCCTCTCTGAGATCGAAGAGGACTCTCTGGAGAGAGCCTGTGAGGGGTCTGTTTGTATCTTAAAGGTAAAAGTAAAGGTACCCCTGACCGTTAGGTCCAGCCTGGGGTTGCACGCTCATTTCGCTCTATAGGTCGAGGGAGCCGGCGTTTGTCCGCAGACAGCTTCCGGGTCATGTGGCCAGCATGACTAAGCCACTTCTGGCGAACCAGAGCAGCGCACGGAAACGCTGTTTACCTTCCCGCCAGAGCGGTACCTATTTATCTACTTGCACTTTGACGTGCTTTCAAACTGCTAGGTGGGCAGGAGTAGGGACCAAACAGCAGGCGCTCACCCCGTTGCGGGGATTCAAACCGCTGACCTTCTGATCAGCAAGCCCTAGGCTCTGTGGTTTACACCACAGCGCGACCCGTGTCCCTGGTTGTATCTTGTTCATGTTGTTTAGTCGTTTAGTCGTGTCCGACTCTTCGTGACCCCCTGGACCAGAGCACGCCAGGCACTCCTGTCTTCCACTGCCTCTGCAGTTTGGTCAGATCCATGTTGATGGCTTTGAGAACACTGTCCAAGCATCTCGTCCTCTGTCGTCGCCTTCTCCTTGTGCCCTCAATCTTTCCCAACATCAGGGTCAGCGCCGTCTTAAGCGCCCCTGTTGCCATGGTGCGCCGGATCTCTCCGGCGCCCTTCCACCCCATTTCGCGGCGCGGTGGGCGGGTGGGCGCGGCGCTGCTGCGCGGTGGGCGGGCAGGCACAGCGTGATCCCTCCGGCGCCCTCCCGCCCCGTTTCTCAGCGTGGTGGGCAGGTGGGCGCCGCGCGCAGCGGACCGGCGGACCGGCCGGCCAGCGGGCGGGCGCAGCTCACGGCGCCCTCCTGGCGGGCCGGCGCCATGGTGCCCTGCGCCACCGGGGGTCTATGACGAGCCGGCCCTGATCAGGGTCTTTTCCAGGGAGTCTTCTCTTCTCATGAGGTGGCCAAAGTATTGGAGCCTCAGCTTCAGGATCTATCCTTCCAGTGAGCACTCACTTTTACTCACGTAAGATACTAAGATTGTATCTTGTTGTTGTTTAGTCGTTTAGTCGTGTCCGACTCTTCGTGACCCCATGGACCATAGCACGGCAGGCACTCCTGTCTTCCACTGCCTCCCGCAATTTGGTCAAACTCAAGATTGTATCTTAGATCTGCCCAAATATCTGTTAGGGTAAGCAGTGGGCAGACTTTGGGGCTTCAAATTTAAGCAGTGCTCTGGGCAACCCCCAAATTTGATGCCCTCCACCTCTCGTCTTCCATTCTAAGTCCAGCCCAGTGCAGGCGAACTGGCCCCACTTCACTAAATCTGTCTCTGTGGCAAGGCCAAAGGGACTCTAGTCTACCTTGGTCAGACCACACCTGGAATACTGTGTTTAGTTCTAGGCACCACAATTTATGAAGGATATTGACAAGTTGGAACGTGTGCAGAGGAGGGTGACCAAGATGATCAAGGGTCTGGAAACCAAGCCATATGAGGAACAGTTGAAGGAGCTAGGTATGTTTAGCCTGGAGAAGAGAAGACTGTGAGAGGAGATATGACAGCCATATTGAATCTTGTTTTCTCCTGCTCTGGAGGGTAGGACTCAGACCAATGGCTTCAAGTTACAAGGAAGGAGATTCCGACTAAACACCGGGAAGAACTTTCTGACAGTAAGAGCTGTCCAGCAGTGGAACGGTCTCCCTTGGGAGGAGGTGGTTCTTTTACTGCTTCGTAACTAAGCTAAGCATTACAACCGGTGCAACTTTTTCTGACTCATTTATTGGAAAGCACATGAACTCGACTTTTGAAGAGTTCGTAAGTAAACCAATTTTTAACTTACCACACATGTGGTCTTTTCCAGCACTGGGGAAAGAGGGGGATTTTGGATCACTTGGAAGGTCAAATTGAAAAAGTCTACCAGCCTATATTTCCACACTTTACTTTGCTGCATGTTTTATGACTTGCTTCATGTTTTGTGACATGTTTTGTGCTAGGGTTCAGTCACCAAAGGGTTGTTGTTGTTTAGTCGTTTAGTCGTGTCCGACTCTTCGTGACCCCCATGGACCATAGCATGCCAGGCACTCCTGTCTTGCACTGCCTCCCGCAGTTTGGTCAAACTCATGTTCGTAGCTTCGAGAACACTGTCCAACCATCTCGTCCTCTGTCGTCCCCTCCTCCTAGTGCCCTCCATCTTTCCCAACATCAAGGTCTTTTCCAAGGATTCTTCTCTTCTCATAGGTGGCCAAAGTATTGGAGCCTCAGCTTCACGATCTGTCCTTCCAGTGAGCACTCAGGGCTGATTACCAAAGGGTACTTGCCCCAAACTTGGATCTTGACACCCGGGAATTCCTCTTCCCCACCCCCACCACTCTCTATTTGCAGCAACACTTCAGGCAAGCTGGAATGACACAGCAAGAACCATTTTCCTCTGACCTCAAGTTTACAATCCCCTCCCTGAAACTTTTGTGTGTGAGTACCCACACACCTACCCCTGTAAGCCAGGATAACACTTCATTCATCTGATGTAGTAGTCCACAAAAGCTTGTGCTGTAACAAATTTGATGGCCTTCAAAGTGCCACAAAAGGAAGTGATCTTGCTTCAACCTGGTGTTCTCTCTCTCTCTCTCTCTCTCTCTCTCTCTCTCTCTCTCTCTCTCTCTCTCTCTCTCTCTCTCTCTCTCTCTCTCTCACACACACACACACACACACACACACACACCCTTCCTCATGTCATTTTATGTCCTTCAGTTTCCGCAGTTATGGCTTCATCTTCTCCTAATGCAAAACAGCTGCATTCTAATCTCTGATGTGGGCGTTACCTGCTCTCCCCTTTGACACCTGTCAGTGACCTGTAAATTCCACACCTGCCTTTTGACCCTCACCACTGCCAGACGTTTCCTTACCTGCCAAAAGCAGTTTGGCCAAGGGGGAGGGAGATCTTTTTTGCAGCTCTCTTCTGCCCTCTCTGCTCTTCAGAGTAATTAGATTTTTATGTATGTGTACATTTGCATAAGCTCTATAAAGCACAAAGGGAGGGCATTTCCACACACTCCAAACTTAATCAGGTTTGAGCTAGCCATTCTTTCCTCCTCTGGGAACTATCATTCTGCACAGGCTGAGCATGCTGGCTTATTCTGAGTCAGACCATTGGTCCATCCAGCCCAGTGTCGACTACACTGACTGGCAGCAGCTCTCCAAGATTTCAGGCAGGGAGTCTCTCCCAGTTCTGCCTGGGAGATTGAACCTGGGATCTTCTGCTTGCAAGGCAGGTGCTCTGCAACTGAGATATGAACCTTTCCTGGTGCTGATAATGCCAAGGTTGCAGGTTCGAATCCCCGGGACAGCTGCATATTCCTGCATTGCAGGGGGTTGGACTCGATGATCCTCACAATCCCTTCCAACCCTACAATTCTACGATTCTATGAACTGGAAACCTAGGAAGAGAGCCAGTGTGGTGTAGTGGTTAAGAGTGGTAGACTCGTAATCTGGGGAGCCGGTTTCGCGTCTCCGTTCCTCCCCATGCAGCTGCTGGGTGACCTTGGGCTAGTCACACTTCTCTGAAGTCTCTCAGCCTCACTCACCTCACAGAGTGTTTGTTGTGGGGGAGGAAGGGAAAGGAGAATGTTAGCCGCTTTGAGACTCCTTCGGGTAGTGATAAAGCGGGATATCAAATCCAAACTCTTCTTCTTCTTCTCTTCTTATGCCAGCTAAGACCATTAGTCTACCTAGTTCAGTACTGCCTGCACTGACCGGCAGCGGCTCTTCAGGGGTTTCAAGCATGCAACCTCTCCTATCTCTACCTGAAGATGCTGAAAAGGGTCCCTCACCTATGGAGCGAGTTTTGCACTAGATGGGCTCAAACTATATAATAGAATCACTAAGTTGGAAGCGACCCTGAGGATCATCTAGTCCAACCCCCTGCAATGCAGGAATATGCAGGTGCCCCATGCAGGGATCAGCACCACACTCTGACCCGGGGGTCAGCAAACTTTTCCTGTGGGGGGGGGGCTGGTTCACTGTCCCTCAGAACTCGTGGCGGGCCAGACCACATGTGCACGCATGCGCGCATGCACACGCCTTCCTTCCCTTGGAGACAGAGCGACTGAGATACCTCCACACACCACGTTCAGATGGAGCAGGCTGGGCTGGGCTGGGCTGGAGAGGGGGTGCCCCGCCGGCACTGGGTCTCGGCTTGCGTGGAGGGGCCACAGCCACCCTGCCGGGAAGGGCCCCTACCCCAGAGTGTCCATGATCATGCTGCTAATGTGCCACCGCCGAGCAGCACAGAAAAGTCCTCCTCCTCTCTTCCTCCCCCCTCCTCGCAGGCTCTCTGCTCCTGCTTCTTCCCGCCCCTTCACTTCTCCTCCTCCCTTCTCGGAGCTAGACGTCAACAAGGCGCCCTGCCCTGCGCCTCGCCGCGATTGGAGCAGCGAGTCTCGGGAAGGGTCACCATTGGCCGCCGGCTCGCATCAAACCGACCAATGGAGGGGAGGCCTGAGGTTGCTAAGGCTTCAGATTGGCCAGCGTCGCGCAAGTCTGGGAGATGTAGTCCGGGGGAGAAATTGCCGAAAAATGGCACCCGAAAAAAATGGCGATCATGCCGATCCAAGCGACGATTGCAGAATCGTTTGCGGGCAGGAGCCAGAGGGCAATTGGGGCAGATCTGGCCCGTGGGCCGTAGTTTGCCGACCCCTGCTCTAACCAAATGAGCTATCCACTTGGAGATATGATTCTGTGATTCTCTTGAATGACCAGAGCCCAGTATTTTCCCGACACACTCATTTAACATCCTCTACAAAAGAAATGTGCCACCGCCCCCCCCCCCCCACTCTCCCCCAGCTCAGCAGGACAGTATCTGTCTGTGTGCACAAGTTTCCAAGTTCAATTCTGGGCATCTCCAGTGAAAGACCTTTGCTGAAACCCCAGAGAACCGCCCGCCTGCCAGTCAGTGTAGACAATACTGAGCTAGACGGCGCAAGGATCCAACTCATCATAGGCAGCTTTTCATGCTCCCGCATCTGAGCACCTTCCAGCCTAACTTATTGTACAATTTTGCTGTAAAGATAATTTTGCCTAGTCCTCTCTTCCACATAACATTTGGACCCCATATTGGGGAGGGGGGGGGATCCGAGAGAGTCAGCATACTAATTATTTGAGAGCTGCTACCTTAAAAAGACAACAACTCTACCATTTGGCTTAAACCCAAATACTCCTGAGCAATGTGCCTAGCAGCAATGCTTTTACTATAATCCAGTGAAGCCAGTGATTAAAATAGAAAAATGCAGGAACACCCGGAACAGTGCAAGAGTATGCCCTTTGTTGTGGTACTAGCAAAGTGCACTTCTGGCGTTGCAAATAATAATAAGAAAAGTTATTTTTACAGGAGAGGCAGGGGGTGGAGTGGTGGGCCTGAACAGAGAAGATTGCTAGTTGCCCAGCTCCATTTAAGGATTTGGGGGGTGGGGGGAGCAGAATCCAATTTAGTTTGCATTTAACGGTGAACCTACCTAATTCGTGATTTCCAGAATGATACACAAACCGAAACAGCCGCCCTTCAACACCTGCACTTCTCTGAATTTTTGCAGCACAGTTCTCCAGCTATGTAACATGTACAAAAGGCCATATATACTAGGGTAAAGTGTGCATACAAATGTGTATATTTGTCAAAATCGGCATACAAAAATGCATGATATTAGGCAAAACTATATTGTGCATATATGGGGGGAAATGAATGTGTTAGTGAAGATAACATACAAAATTGCATTATTATTATTATTTAATTAAATTTGTCTACCACCCTTCATCTATAGATCTCAGGGCAATTCACAACATTAAATTACAATATAAAGAACACAAAATGCATAATAAAATAAGAGCTAAATTCATACCAACTTTTTTTAATGCAGACTTGGAAATGTGGATGTCTGAAATTGAAAACTTGGAAAAGGGAGCTATACGCTGGCTCCCTTGGCCAGTAAAGCGAGATGAGCTACCCCAGAGTTGCCCACGACTGGACCTAACGGTCCCTTTACCTTTACCTTACCTGTCAGTCAATCTGATCTGTAAGCCAGGGTGACAAGAAGGAAGAGAGGTGCAACCCTGATTGGAGAACACATTATTAATGCCCACCCCTACAGCACCGTCTTCACCAACCTGGTGCCAATCAGTTTTTTTGGACTTGGGCCTTGCTAGCTTGGGGCTGTTGGGAGTCGTAGTCCCAACCCCTTGGAAGGCACAAGCTTAGTAAAGAGTGCCAGCCATCCTGTTATTTCTCTTACGTTTCCAGCCTCTGAGTTCCTGGCATCTCACATTTCCATGCACGGCACGCAAACACCCCACGGCCGTTCTCGATATTCCCAGCCTGTGGACCACATCAATTTAATCTTTATGAAGACGCAGGTGGTCGATATGTTCTTGAAGCACCGTTTAACTCACATCGACGGTCGTTTAAGAAAGTTTTCGATTTGCAGAAAAGCAAGTGAAGAGGAGAAAGGATGGCTGACAGAGCAGATAATACTATGTGTTTTTTTTTTTAAAAAAAAGGCCCGATCTCCCAGTGCATGGGAAAGATCTGGGTGTCTGGACTCGATCCTAAACACACCGTAAAACTCCAAGCATTGACTAAAAAAGGGTTTCGGTTTTCTTGGTTAAATAAAGCCTCTTGGGTTAGGGTTTCTTTTTAATCCCGTTTCTGTTTATCTTTGGCAATTGAGTTTTCTGGGAAGGCAACAGCCCTGGCAGCAGCAATATGTTGACCAGCTTTGACAAAGGCTTTGGGTTTGTTTAAGGATGGAGATAAAAAGTCCCCCGAGAGACTGCAGCCCAGGGCCCACTTTCTTCCTCTTCTTTATAACAACCCATCTTACCTACAATGATGGCAACAACGGCACTGTTGCAAGTTGCACATCTTCAGGCGCCAGGCAAAAACATTCCTCTTCTCCCTGGATTTTGACTAATTAAACAATTGATGACCTGTTAAATTGGGGGGACAGGGGACAGTATTGTTATTACCTGTTACCAGGGTATGTATTTTTGCTATTTTCTATTGTAAACCGCCCTGTGCTCCTCGGATGAAGCGCAGTATAGACATTTAGAACTCATTCCACATTTCTGGAGCAGCAACAGCGCCCTCACTGTGGAACTCCCTGCCTATTGACAACAGGCAGACGCCTTCGCTGTACTCTTTCTGGCCCGCCTGCTTAAAAGCATTTTTTTACTTAGGGAAGCCTATCTGGGCATGCAAAACGTTGACATGTGTTTTTATCCGGCATTTGTGCATATTGCCAACCTTAATTAATTAATTTTTAAAAAAATTGTTTCAGAAGTTAGGTTTTAACTGTTCTTGTTGCCCATTTCATAGCTTTTATATGAAGCGGCTTAGTCATGCTGGCCACATGGCTCGGAAGTCGTACGCCGGCTCCCTCGGCCAATAAAGCGAGATGAGCACCGCAATCCCAGAGTCATCCGTGACTGGACCTAATGGTCAGGGGTCCCTTTACCTTTACCTTTAGGGTTGACACATAACTGTCAAAAAGGCAGATCTCTCCCCTCCCCCCACCACGAAGCATTTATCATGAGCTGTAATCTCCATCCAGCTTCTCCAGAGGAAGATTTGGGTCCCCCTCAAGGCAGATCTGGCACCTGCTAATGGTCTACGGGCGCAATTAGCTGCTAATCGGCACATTCACCCTAATTGTTTCCTTGGAGCTTAATTACATGATTCCTGAAAGAGCCCATTTTGCTGCGTCTCTCGTTACAGTTAAGATGAAACTGTCCCTCCCGAGGAAGCCTCATAATGGGGCACAAAGGTAGCGCATGATGCCCAGGTGGGAGCACACTGGCCCGCCCACCGGCACACCAGGACTGCAAACATTTGGGGGGAAACATGCATTCATGCTGTTCAGTAATTGCCAGCCCAGTTCCATTAATTGCTGCGGCAGTTGTACATGCAAACATCCCCAGGAGTGTTGTTAAATGAGCGAATGAGTAGCCTATTCAAGGCCCATATCTGAACACGGTAACCTTAGTTCTGCTGCTGGGTTTAGGGATTGCTAGAAAAGCCCCTTTTTTCCGCTTTGCGGTACAATGCAGGAGAATCAAAACACTACACAGCGTCCAATGCGCTCATTCCATTCGTTCAAGGACTCAGACTTGCCCCGCTCTCCTTCTCCCATGCTCTCCCCAAATCTGCTCAGGAGAAGTGGGGGAAAGTCCAGAACAGTTTGCGCAAGCAGAAATCCTTGCGCTGATGGAAGAATTTACCTAGTGCTACATTGCTTTCAACCAAACAATAATAATTCATCATTTATATAGAATAGTGCCATTGGTGTATTTAATAAGCTAGGCTTTATGCGTCATCCACACCTTTCTGAAACATCAATTTAAGACACATGCTCCAAATCCTAGCTTGGAAACAAAATCAAGTTGTCAGATGCTTTACCATTTAATCCTTTGAGAGCATCAGGTCCCTGCTTTTCCTGCCTCAGTTGTCCACTGTCCTCTTTACCCTTTCCCCTCCCTAATTCAGTGTAGCAAGCAGGGTTCGATTGAGAAAAACGTCGGGTTGCTGGATAGTATTACACCACTTTAAACAGCTTCCCCTGAAGAATTCTGGGAAGCGCAGTTTGCTAAAGGGGCTGGGAGTTGTTAAGAGATTCCCGATTCCCCTCGCAGAGCTACAATGTCTAAAGTGGTTTAACAATATATCCCTCTTTACAGGGCACTCTGAGAACTGTAACTCTATGGAGGGAATAGGGGTATGAATGTGTAAGAGATAAAAACACTGGCTCCTAAGACTTCAAGTTCCAGGGTCCTTTTAAATAAGTTCTGGGCAAAATTGGCGAAGTAGCAGAAGTTTATTGAAAGGAAAACATCATTGCAAATAATCAGCACTTAATAAAAGTCTAAAAGGACTATGCTGCGAGGAGTCGTTACTCTAGAGTAGCCGCATCAGCGCCTCTGACAGCATCCATTCAAAAGCATCAATTCTTAAGCTCTGGGGATCCTTAAGGCAAAATAGTCACCTTTAGGATTTTGCCACACTGACTCCCAGATCTCTACTATATTCCTCCTCTGCCTTTAGAGGCAGATATTGGAAGTACCATTCACTGTGGAGATGGGAGGTGCAACGCTGATGTCTTTGCTCTGTAAAGCAGAGAACAATCGTGATAACCTTTCCCCCATGCGATCCTCCTTGGTATAATGTCGTTATCCATCTCTTTTCTGAGCCTTCTCTGGTCCACCTGGCCAGTGGTGCATATATAACCATTGCTCTTGTTCAAACTCAGAGCCATACAAATGTGCTCTAAATGCATTGTTATGAGTTTGGGGCATTAGGGTTTATTTATGCCAAGACCCTTCCACTCCCTGGATCCAGCAAGTGTTAAGGAAGGGGCTCTGTGAGAGACAGCAAATGGGTTGGGGCCCCTCAACTCCAGCTAGTTGGAAGGACACAGCAAGAGTCGAGAGCAGAGAGTTTGCAGTGATGTGAGCTAGAGGGGGGAAAGCAGCAAGCTGGACAGAGAGTCAGAGCAATGCTTGGTTTCTCTTTGAATCCAAGGCTATGGGAGACACAAGGCCCCTTGGGGCTGTTAATGCTGTGAACCCCTCCAATCGTTGGCTCGGGTTGCGTATAGGTGTGAGTAACCATATAAAAAAACCAAGATCATGGCCACTGGTCCCGTCACCTCCTGGCAAATAGAAAGGGAAGAAATGGAGGCAGTGAGAGATTTTACTTTCTTGGGTTTCATGATCATTGCAGGTGGTGACAGCAGTCACGAAATTAAAAGATGCCTGCTTCTTCGGAGAAAAGCAATGACAAACCTAGACAGCATCTTAAAAAGCAGAGACATCACCTTGCCGACAAAGGTCCGTATAGTTAAAGCTATGGTTTTC
Source organism: Zootoca vivipara (assembly GCF_963506605.1). Lineage (NCBI taxonomy): Eukaryota > Metazoa > Chordata > Lepidosauria > Squamata > Lacertidae > Zootoca > Zootoca vivipara. Next base: position 6,586,936 of record NC_083276.1, read on the forward strand.
CCAGTAGTGATGTATGGAAGTGAGAGCTGGACCATAAAGAAGGCTGATCGCTGAAGAATTGATGCTTTTGAATTATGGTGCTGGAGGAGACTCTTGAGAGTCCCATGGACTGCAAGAAGATCAAACCTATCCATTCTGAAGGAAATCAGCCCTGAGTGCTCACTGGAAGGACAGATCCTGAAGCTGAGGCTCCAATACTTTGGCTACCCCATGAGAAGAGAAGACTCCCTGGAAAAGACCCTGATGCTGGGAAAGATGGAGAGCACAAGGAGAAGGGGACGACAGAGGACGAGATGGTTGGACAGTGTTCTCGAAGCCACCAACATGAGTTTGACCAAACTGCGGGAGGCAGTGGAAGACAGGAGTGCCTGGCGTGCTATGGTCCATGGGGTCACGAAGAGTCGGACACGACTAAACGACTAAACAACAACAACCATATAGCATCCTTTGCTATGACTCATTCAGAAAATCAAAGACAGACTTTGGGTAAGCCTCGGGACCCCCTGGAATTTTGCGAATGCTTTCTAGGCATGGGACAAGCTCTTACTCTTCCGGGATCAGAGATCTGTGCTAGGAGCCTTGGCTGAGCAAAAGGAAGCAACCTCTACATGACTTTCAGATCAGAACGCTTTAGAAATTTCTGCAGCCTCCTCTAATTCCTTTCTTTCTTAGGTGAAAGCGTTGCTCGAAGGCAGACCTAGACTTGGCTCGCTGGTAATTAAAAACACCTCCAGCCTCTCACGCAGGCCTGGGATTGGACAGAATCAATATAGAAAAGGCCGGCCTGTCAACCCCAGATCAGGTTGTTTCCATTTAATTTCCTCTCCGCCCGCCAATCACGTGCGCCTGTCACGGAAGGCTGATGTATGTTTGGCAACAGGCCACGTTAATAAACCCTGACACCTGAGGCCCTGGGGATATAAAAGTATAATTAAACAATTATTTGCTCACATCAGAGCAGGTGGCTAGACGGCTCTCTGAGCATTGGGGTGTGCGACTGTGACAGACACTTAAAAGTAAGATTTTTGTTTTTAAGACAGTAAGTAAAGGTGCCCAGATATAATGAGTCATCACTTCATTTTAGAATTCTTTCGGGTGTCCAGGTTTCAACCCAGATATTTGGCTTGCGCCTTAAAATCAGGACTCAAGATTTCCCATGTCTTAGAATCGTAGAGCTGGAAAGGACACTGAGGTTCATCTAGTCCAACCCCCTGCAACGCAGGCATTTCAACATGCGGTCTCTCATCCAATTTGAAAACGTACCAGAGCCTGCTTAGCTTTGCAAATGCATTAGCAGTTTTCTGCACCCCCCGAAAAACTTTTAACCTGCTCCCTCCACTGTCAGTAGCAAACAGGATTTTTGGGGGGTGGGTGGGTCCATACAAGTAAGTAGCAGAGTTAAAGATAAAAGGGAAATCCCTGGTTGCAATATGAAAAGTGTATTCCCCCTGCAATCTATAGGGCTAAGGAACCTGTAGAATGCCAGAAGTTCCTGAACTACAACTCCCATCATCCTTGAACACTACCGAGAAGGCCCTTGAACCAGACAGAGGGCCTTCTCGGTAGTGGCACCCGCCCTGTGGAACGCCCTCCCAGCAGATGTCAAGGCAATAAGTAACTATTCTACTTTCAGAAGACAGCTGAAGGCAGCCCTGTTTAGGGAAGTTTTTAATGTTTGATGCTGTACTGTTTTTAATATTCGGTTGGAAGCCGCCCAGAGTGGCCCAGATGGGCGGGGTATAAATAATAAATTATTATTATTATTACTACTACTACTACTACTACTACTACTACTACTACTACATTGGCCCTGTTACCTGGGGCTGATGGGAGGTCGAGTCCAGCAATAGTCAGAGAGCCCTGCTCTAAAGTATTTTTTGCTCTCATTCTTGGCTACTGCCTGTTTTAGGCAAAACCGATTCTTTCTCTAGATGTTTTCTTAGCAGCAAACCAAAGTGATAAATAAAGGAACAGATGAGGGCAGAGCCTGAATAGACCCCTGCATACGGTTCAAATGGCTCCTGGGGAATATTCATTCTGACAACTTACTACTCTGACTGAAGCACCGGGCCTTGGGGAAAAACTAAAGTTTCATTTAATACGACTCCGTGCAAGCTTTTTTTTTAAAAAAAAAATATTTTAATGATGCTCTGGGTCAGTTATTTGCCTCCCCACCCCCCCACCCCCCAGATGCTGGGTGCATTCGGTCCATGAGCAATCATGGGGTTGGCGGGTCTTGAGAAACCTCTGAGGGAAAATAGAGTTTAGTCTGACTCCTTAAACAAGACCGTTTTACCTCAGACCGAGTGCAATTGTCTTGAGTGGCAGGGCTGGCCGTAGCATTAGACTGAGCGAGGCTGTCGCCTCAGGAAAATGTTTTGACGTGTCACAACAGGGCAGCAAATTGTTAGCTATTCAATTTATTTTTTATTGCATTTTTGCGGCCCGGGAGACAGAAAGGCCCATGAGGGATTCTCTGCCACAGGTGACAAAATAAACTCAACCAGCCTTGGGTGTTATATGCACCTTGACTGTGGAGAGGCCATGAGGGACGGGAACACCTGCGGATCCGACTTTAGGGAGGAAAAGGTCTTGGGCCAACCTGGCGAATGGTATATAAGGGATCTAGTTGGATCACTTTGGAAAGCCTCTCTACATCCAGCTGTGTGTTGTGGATTCCACCGTGCCCATGTGTCAATGTCACTGAAGTTTGACTGTGGTTTTCTAATTTGTTGGAAGCTGCCCAGAGTGGCTGGGGCAACGCAGGCAGATGGGCGGCACAGAAATATCATCATCATAGAATCATAGAGTTGGAAGAGACCACAAGGGCCATCCAGTACAACCCCCTGCCAAGCAGGAAACGCCATCAAAGCATTCTCGACATACGCCTGTCAAGCCTCTGCTTAAAGACCTCCACAGAAGGAGACTCCACCACACTCCTTGGTAGCAAATTCCACTGCCGAACAGCTCTTACTGTCAGGAAGTTCTTCCTAATGTTCAGGTGGAATCTTCTTTCTTGTAGTTTGAATCCATTGCTCCGTGTCCGCTTCTCTGGAGCAGCAGAAAACAACCTTTCTCCCTCCTCTATATGACATCCTTTCATATATTTGAACATGGCTATCATATCACCCCTTAACCTTCTCTTCTCCAGGCTAAACATACCCAGCTCCCTAAGCCGTTCCTGATAAGGCATCGTTTCCAAGCCTTTGACCATTTTGGTTGCCCTCCTCTGGACACGTTCCAGCTTGTCAGTATCCTTCTTGAACTGTGGTGCCCAGAACTGGACACAGTACCCCAGGTGAGGTCTGACCAGAGCAGAATACAGTGGTACTATTACTTCCCTTGATCTAGATGCTATACTCCTATTGATGCAGCCCAGAATTGCATTGGCTTTTTTAGCTGCTGCATCACACTGTTGACTCATGTCAAGTCTGTGGTCTACCAAGACGCCTAGATCCTTTTCACATGTACTGCTCTCAAGCCAGGTGTCTCCCATCCTGTATTTGTGCCTTTCATTTTTTTTTGCCCAAGTGTAGTACCTTACATTTCTCCTTGTTAAAATTCATCGATCATCATCATCACAATTCAAGCACCACTGTCAGGTCTTTCTTGCAATCCTTTTTTTTTTTATTTTTTGCATCCATAGAAAGATGAAGTGCTGTTCTGGAGTAAGGCAGAGGTCCCCTCCCAGATCACAGTTAGCTTCTTGTATCTCCGCGGAAGATCTTCTCTTCTGTTCTGTTCTGTTCTTATAGCTTACAGAGTCTTTTTCTTGGGAAGAAAAATTCGGGATAAACTCAGTTTTGATCTCTACATTGCCTCTGATCAGACTCTTCTCGCTTTCAAATGCAAACTGTCTCTCTCTGTGTGTGTGTGTGCAGAGAGAGAGGTGTTTCTCCCGGGCTGCCTTTGCCGAACGTGTCCAATTAAACCAGCCGAACTCTTGCTAGACAGGGTTAAGTTCTCCCAGATGGCAGAGCCATCATTAATTCAGGGCATGCTGAGATAAGACCGTTCAGCTGCTAGCGATCTCACCTGTGAATCGTGCTAAGCTTTCTGTGCAAATACAGACTTTTCCTTTTTGAAAGAAAGAAGGAAATTTGCTCCTCGTCATCACTACAGTTTGTTCTGTGGATGTTGACGCGGGTGGGAATTTTACAATGATGCAACTGATTCCTTGCTCTCCTTTCCTTTCTCCCTTGGCTCCTGGTGGAAGGAGGCATTGCAAACCCCCCTTAGAGCTGGAGTAGCAGGTAAAGATTTTGAACTACTGCATCATAGTCCGATTACTGGCATTTAGGGGCATAGTTTATTTAAAGTATTTCTTGCCTTCTCTTCACAGCACAGCAATTTCAGAGTGGATTATAATTAAAAGAGCTGTAAACCCACAATAAAGTTACTGGAAGCAAGGCAGCCAAGTCACCAACAGCGAAACCAACAATATCCATACTGGCATCAGAGTCCGCTCTAAGGCTGGGCAAGAGACACTGTCTTCAGCTGGTGCTTAAAACTTTAAAGAAGAGGTGCCAGCCATATCACAGAAGGGAGGGAGTTCCACAACTGGAGTGCCACCACCAAGAAGGCTGTTCCCAGCCCAAAAAAGGATAGGCAAATCTATCATAGAATCTTAGAGTTGGAAGGGACCCCGAGGGTCATCTAGCCCAACCTTCTGCAATGCAGGAATCTCAGCTAAAGCATCCATGACAGATGGCCATCCAACCTCTGTTCAAAAACCTCCAAGGAAGGAGAGTCCACCACCTCCCGTGGGAGTCTGTTTCACTGCTGAACAGCTCTTACCGACAGAAAGTTTTCCAAATGTTTCGTTGGAATCTCCTTTCTTGCAACTTTAAGCCATGGGTTCGAGTCCTACCCTCCAGAGCAGGAGAAAACAAGTACGGTATGCTCCCTCCTCCATGTGACACCCTTTAAGATTTTTCTTAAAATCCTAATGTAAATTCATTACCATTTTAACGTGAATTTTTCTGAATATAAACATCTTTCCGAGTCATTTTTCTGAATGTACTCCATATTTGTGGGTTATTTTTACCAACAGACGCATTTTCAAATTTTGCCTAATATAATACATTTTATAAGCACATATATATATATATATATATATATATATATATATATATATATATGCACATTGCTTGGTTGGAGAACTGCATTGCAAAATTCAGAGGAATTTGAACTTCAAAGGATAGCTGTATCTCAGTTCACATATTGTTTTGGGAAGTACAGATTGTGGGGGATTCACCTTTGAATGCAAACTCCCTATAGTCAAGAGCACCTCCCAGGCAGATATTGACGACTGTACAGGTCTGTAGAGGAGCTGGAGTCTGCCTCTGGGTTGTAAATCTCATGCAACTTGAAGCAGCCGCTGCAAGATAGAATTTTATCTAGATTATTACAAGCTGCTGAAGATCGCCAGTGGTCAAATATCACCCACTCATTTCAGCCTTGAGACAGTGCATGGATTGATTTTATCATATGTAACAATAGCAAATTTGTTCCCTGAGTGTGGGCCTTAATGTAAACCAGAATGGCACCACCCATTCCATGCACAGCAGGTTTTCAAAGTAGGAAAATTATTTAGGTGAGGAAACCCCTAAGGGACGACCACGAGAGTTGTCTACTCCAACCCCCTACAATGCAGAAACCTCTTTGCCCAAAGCGGGGCTTGAACCCACAACCCTGAAATTAAGAGTCGCATGCTTGACCGACTGAGCTATCCCGAAGTGCCAAAGTACAGTATTGCCACATCTCATGTGGGTGTTCGATTGCAAGGGTTCAGCATTTACACAAAATTCATGTATATCAAGAGCCTTGGCGACGCCCCACAACTCGTGGGGGGCGGGGAGAGAATCTTCTATATATTCACACAAAAGGTTTTAAGCTCTCTGCCTTGCTTGTGTGTTGGGTGTGTGTGTGTGTGTGTGTGTGTGTAGCAATTAGTGCACCAGCTCTGGAAAATGAGGGATGTTCACACGAGATCTCACTACCAGCCACAAGGTGTATGATCTCCTTCCACGGTCAGCAACAGCAACACTTCTGAGCATCAGTTGCTGGAAACCGCTGGAGGGGAGAGTTGCTCTTGTGTTCGAATCCTGATTGCAGGCTTCCCACAGGCATCTGGTTGGCCACTGTGAGAACAGGATGCTGGACTAGAGGGGCCATTGGCCTGAGCCAACCCAGACGGCAACTCAAGGGAAACCTCTGTATTTGAGTCAGGGGTCCCTGCTTGCTCCTCAAGGTCCCTGACCTGCGGGGTGTCTGGTTCGTCTTCTATGAACTCCATGCCTGCTTCAAGAAAAACTAAGCATGATGTATGTGTCGGGTCAGCCGGGGGCAAGGATGATCCCCTGATCTACCACCAGTGTTCAGTGTGCAGCTCTAGAGAGTTCTGACAGCCCTTTCCCGACGATTTATTACGACTCATGTCTTGGAGACACTGAGCACATATTCAGAGTCCAGCAGAGATAAAACGCAGGCGGAGCCAGGCTGAGGTTGTGTAGTAAAAGCTACTTTATTAAGTGTAAGGCAGAACAAAAGGAAAACATGTCTCCTCTCAGTGAGAGAGGTCCGAAGAAGAAGATAAAGAAACGGAAACAGAATACAGCAAACATCCGCTCCCATGACTCCAACAATCTTTGCTGGAATGCATAATAATAATAATAATAATAATAATAATAATAATAATAATAATAATTTATTATTTATACCCCACCCATCTGGCCGGGTCTCCCCAGCCACTCTGGGCGGCTTCCAACAGAAAAATAAAACACAATAATCTATTAAACATTAAAAGCCTCCCTGAACAGGGCTGCCTTCAGATGTCTTCTAAAAGTCTGGTAGTTGTTTTCCTTTTTGACATCTGTTGGGAGGGCGTTCCACAGGGTAGGCGCCACCGCCGAGAAGGCCCTCTGCCTGGTTCCCTGCAACTTGGCTTCTCGCAACGAGGGAACCGCCAGAAGGCCCTCGGCACTGGACCTCAGTGTCTGGGCAGAATGATGGAGGTGGAGACGCTCCTTCAGGCATGTGACCTGCACAGTGAGAGGAATAGAAACCTAACAGTATGTCAGCTGGAACGCGTGCAAAAGAGGGCAACCAAGATGATCAAGGATCTGGAAACCAAGCCTTATGAGGAGCTGCGTATGTTTAGCCTGGAAAAGAGGAGAATGAGAGAAGATATGAGAGCCACAGAACCATAGAATCGTAAAGTTGGAAGGGACCCTGAGGGTCATTTAGCCCAAAGCCCTGCCCACAGCCATCCCTGGGTGGGCTCGAACCAACAAACTTCTGGTTAACAGCCAGATGCACTGACCCATTGTACCACTGGGGAAAAGAGCTATTAAATTAAAGAGGGATTCTATAGCCATCTTCAAATAAAGTATCTCAAGGGCTGTCGCATGGAAGAGGGAGCAAGCTTGTTTTCTCCTGCTCTGGAGGGTAGGACTCGAACCCATGGCTTCAAGTTACAAGAAAGGAGATTCCGACTAAGCATTCAGAAAAACTTTCTTACAGTAAGAGCTGTTCGGCAGTGGACCGGTCTCCCACGAGAGGTGGTGGACTCTCCTTCCTTGGAGGCTTTTAAGCAGAGGTTGGGTGGCCATCTGCCATGGGTGCTTTAGCTGAGAATCCTGCATTGCAGGGGGTTGGACTAGATGACCCTGGGGGGTGTTTGCAACTCTACAATTCTATGATTCATCATTAAGTTCCCAACGTGGGGCAGGGGGCTGTCATTGGCACTGCAGGGTGGAAGGAGGGGAGATTTAAGCTTTTCCTCCCCAGGCATGACCAAGGGAGCTTAGTTTCTTTTTTTCCTGATGCTAATTGCTGCATGGGATTTGCCGGAGGGGGGGAGGGTTCAAGATGATGAAGCTCGTGAAATCTCGGCTAGGGAGATATAGCTTTAACCTCCCCTCCCTGAACTCTAATTACAATTCCCCCGTTGGTTTTTAATTTTTAAAAACCCAGAACTCCATTACTATTCTTGCGTCATTTGGCCTTGACTTGGCCAAGATCTGGGAGGGCGAGAGAGGGCATGGGAGCCACCCGTCCTCTGCACAGCCAAGGCCCAAGCGGAAAGATGCTCACAGCCGCGACTACGGCAGTCCCCCCACCCCGCTGCCCCCAATTTTCCATAACTGCTGAGCACCTGCAGTTCCTCAGCAACTTAATCAGGCCTTTGGCTCCAGCGCATCACAAACCACAGCTGGATCCAGCCACCGCCTGGAACTATTATGGGATTTCCAGAAGAGATAACTGTGTAGTGTTATTGCCGCTGGGAGGGGTGGAAATCACGTTTGCTGTAAAAACAATGCCTTGCCGGGGCTTCAGGAAAGATGAACCACATCGTGTTCGTCCCTCCCCCCCCATTTGCTATTTTCCCATCAAACAAAACGGCAAAAACACCCACTTCCTTCCACCACTTAAAAAAAAATATCTGTATAAATGGATGGAAAACAAAACACATTCCTGACTGCTTGGGCTACTCCCATTAACCCTTTGCTTTGGCAGTAAATATTGGGATGTGGAGGGGGAGGGGCACGACATATGAATGTGTGAGATTATGTTGTGTGGATGGAAGGGAGTTCTTCGCCCTCGTTATATTCCAGGACTGGGGGCCAGATAACCCTAGTTGGACTAGGTGACCCTTGGGGTTACTACCAACTCTACAATTATACAGGTGAAACTTGGAAAATTAGAATATCGTCAAAAAGTGCATTTATTTCAGTATTTATTTTATTATTTTATTATTTTATATTTTTATTTCAGTATTTATTTATTTATTTATTTATTTTATTTAATTTATTTTTCAGCATTTATTTCTGTTTAGGGAAGCTTTTAATGTTTGATGGATTTCTGTATTTTAATATTTTGTTGGAAGCTGCCCAGAGTGGCTGGGGGAACCTGGCCAGATGGGCGGGGTATAAATAATAATTTATTATTATTATTATTATTATTAATGCAACTTATTATTTTTTCTTTTTCTTTTAATTTTTACAAATGCTTTCTTTTGGAAATTCCACAGTAATTAAACAAATAGTTACAACAATACAAAAATAAACATCACTATTACATTTCATTAATTACAATCCATTTATAATTGACCCACCTAATGACAAATAATTACAATTCCAACAAATAAAGGCTTAACATATCTTGCTTTGCATATCAAGCATCTATCTCATATATTGGTTTCACCTTTTAAGTTGCACTACTGAAATAAATGCACTTTTCAACGATATTCTAATTTTCTGAGTTTCACCTGTATGTTTCTATGATACTTGGTGGACCACTGTGAGTCCACAGTGTGATGCAGCAGCAAAAAAGGCTAACACTATTCTAGGCTTCATCAACAGAAGTATTATTCTGCTTTCGTCAGATCACACCTGGAATACTGTGTCCATTTCTGGGCACCACGATTTAAGAAAGATGCTGGCAAGCTGGAAAGTATGTGCAGAGGAGGGAGACCAAGATGATCCAGGGTCTGGAAACTAAGCCTTATGAGGAACAGTTGAAGTAGCTAACTACGTTTAGCCTGGAAAAGAGGAGACTGAAAGGAGTTATGATAGCCATCTTCAAATATCTTCAGGCTGCCACATGGAAGAGGTAGCGAGCTTGTTTTCTCCTGCTCTGGAGGGTAGGACTCGAACCCATGGCTTTCAGGTTGCAAGAAAGGAGATTCCAACTAAACATCGGGGGAAACTTTCTGACAATAAGCGTTGTTTGGCAGTGGAAAAGACTCCCATGAGAGGGGGTGGACTCTCCTTCCTTAGAGGTATTTCAGCAGAGGTTGGATGGCCATTCATGGGTGCTTTAGCTGAGATTCCTGCATCGCAGGGGGTTGGACTAGATGACCCTTGGTGTCACTCTATGACTCAGGGAAATCCAACATGGGACTCTGGACAGTCAAAACTAAGTATTTCTTCACAGAGTGCCTAGTTAAATTATGGCATTCATTGCAGAGAAGCATAGCCGTGGTGCATCTGCAGCAGCACAACCGGACGCCTTCCTCTGCCCCAGCTGCAACAAAACATGTCTCTCCTGTATCGGTCTCTACAGCCACAGCAGCTGCTGTGGTTTGACTTCACCCCCAAAGGAACACTCCTCCATTGTCTCCCGAGATAGACGGATGCCAACCACCACCAAGTAATCAGGGCCAGATTTAGGTATGATGAGGCCTTAAGCTACTGAAGGTAATGGGGCCCTTTATTTGTCCAGCTGTCCTTTGTCAACAACAAATCGTCACTGTTTTTTGTGTTGAATATATGCTATGTGGTAATTTATGGACCTAATAGGTATCTAAAGTCATTTGCACATAACAAAGTATGTATTTTATCAAAGTAATTGTTACAACCAGTCCATGCAGAATGTAAGCACCCTATTTACTGTATAGAAATGAGAAAACCAGTGGTATTTTAGGGAGCAGGCAAGCACTCGGGGCCCATGACTTACATCATAGGAGCCTACACAACACCAAACACTGTTGCTGTATGTTTTATTTTATTTGTTTTCTATCTTATATTTTGGAAATGTACATCCAGTGGGTTTTTTTTTTCATTTTGGGGGGGCTCCCAAGAGAGTGGGGCCCTAAGCTATAGTTTGTTTAGCTTATACGTAAATCTGGCACTGCAAGTACTGGGTAATCAAAAGATTATAAAATAGCAAATAACCAAATATGCAGCAATGGGGATGGAGAAATCCATCCATTTTGCTACTCGTGATTCTTCCAATGGGGCAATACCGGGTGAAGGCAATGGCAAAGGTTTAAAATGAATTTCCTGCTTGGCAGGGGGTTGGACTGGATGGCCCTTGTGGTCTCTTCCAACTCTATGATTCTATGAATAAACAGTGTCAGCTGGTAACACCAAAAGTCCTACCCCCCCCCGCCCCTCTTTTCATTTCCATGGCGATTGCGCATGGCGGTGAGAAGGGGAATCTTCCTCGGCGCCTCCGGCCAGCTGTAAGTAATGCGCAAGGCAAGTGTGGCGCTCTCTCAAACACCGGGAGAAGCGTCCCTGGAGGAAGGCTTCGCAGCTGGGTGCAAAGTCAGGCTCATCTGGCAAAAAGAACAGTTCAGCCACAGAGAGCACATTAGCTCCGGAAAGTCGCGTCTCATTAATCCTCTTGCCTGGGAAAGAGCATTCCTGTTACGGTTTCGGCGGCTGGAGTTCCAGCGCCACCAACAGCCAGAGGCTAGTATTCTGCCACTCGTTTAGCAGCACGGCCGCATGCTGCCAAGGGGGAACGGGAGTCCATCGCTGGCTGGTCCTACGAAACCTGGCAAGCTTTCACCTCGTAGGGACGACCAAATGAAAAGATCACCACGATCACATGGGGAACTTGGGAGAGAGTGAAATACAGTACGTTTGCTGTGCTGCATGCGCCAAGGGGCTTTTTGGAACTCACCGGGACTGTTTACAATATTGGTGGAACAACCAATAAAATGCATTGAACAAAACACACATTATTGATTTCTTTTTTAATAAAAAAAATATCAATATTATTATTTTTAATACCGTAGCAGCAATGCCACTGAGCTGGGAGCTGCACCGAAGGGGAGTGTTAGCTTGCCATTGGCAAAAATGACACACACCAACCCAAATCCACACACTTTATACGTGTCATACATTTGAAGCACATCCGTAGACACCCAAAAATAATCTTTGGAACTGTAGTTTAGCTCCCCAAGAGCTACAGTTCTCAGCACCCTTAATAAACTGCGGTTCCCAGGATTCTGGGAATAAAATGTGCTTTAAATGTATGGGGTGCACACAGCTTTCTGCTAAAACAGGTGGGATAATAATATGCAAGGGTAAGAACCGTGGAAAGGTAGAGTTGGAAGGGACCCCAGGGGTCATCCAGCCCAACCCCTTGCAATGCAGGAATCTCAGCTAAAGCATCCGTGACAGATGGCCCTCCAACATCTGCTTGAAAACCTCCAAGGAAGGAGGGAGACCGTTCCACTGTCAAACAGCTCTTACTGTTAGGAAGTTCTTCCTGGTGTTCAGTCAGAATCTCCCTTCTCTTTACTCAAATCCACTGGTTTGGGCTGATTGTTCTGTAAGCCGCTTTGTAACCATCTAGGGTGAAAAGCAGCCTATAAATATTGGATATAAAATAAATAAGAAATGTTTCAGTAAACCCTGAAGCAATTGCCACTCTTGAATAATTGCTTTACATGCCTGGGTTCATCGTCAAGCAGGGATGGAGGAATCTGCCAATTTTGGTTTCTCCCAGTTTCTCATTTCTCTGGTCTCAAGTTCAGTTTTGCATCAGTGGTGTGTGTGTGTGTATGAGAGAGAGAGAGAGAGAGAGAGAGAGGAAGAGAGAGAGGAAGAGAGAGAGGAAGAGTCCTCATGAAAATTCATCACCATGTGAATGATGGGTTTCTCAAAAAATACATTTTTGTATGCAGTTTTCCTGTCCTATATACTTTTGCAAGCAGTTTTCCTCAGTGTAATGCATTTTAAATGTTATTTTCATTGATATATGCATCTGTTGCACGCTTACCATTCTTGGAAACATTGTTGGGGTGGAGAAAATTCGTGCCAGAAAATTCAGAGGCACGCAAAAGGATAGCTGTGTTTGCTTCTTGTTGTGGAAAGTATTGAAACCTGGGCTGAATTCTCTCCTCTGCCCCTCATCTCCATCATCAAATGAAGGCATGCTCAACATGAAATGTGGAAACCGATATAAATAGCATAAAGGGCCCAAATTTTTTGTCTCCCTCCATAAATCCAGCTGCAGCAGAAAAACCAAATTACTGCTCTCTTTGGAGAAAAGGTGAGCTGCAAAGTAGGGTGTCCATGTGTCCTACTTTGCAGAGAAGATCTGAAGGCATCCTGTGTTTGAAGGCCTGCCTGGTCCAAACGTGCTTTAAAGATAAGGAACCTGCGCCGTCTAAGCTGCTCACAATTAGCTTAGAATCCTACCATAGTGCTTAATGGTTACTCCAGCCCTAACAGCCAGAATTGTTCAGAGAGGTCACGAAAAGCATAACATAAATTCCACACCTATTTGAAAGGCTGTCAGATACCTGCTCTCTGTTTGAAGGCGTCCTCTGTTTGCTGGGCGGCCTGAACCAAGTCCAGGTTAAAGGAAGAACTTTCTGGTGGTAAAACTGTGGAACAGTCTCCCTTAGAAAGTGGTGGACTCTCCTTCCTTGGAAGCTTTTAAGCCAGGCTTCCTCAACCTCGGCCCTCCAGATGTTTTGAGAGTACAATTCCCATCATCCCTGACCACTGGTCCTGCTAGCTAGGGATCATGGGAGTTGTAGGCCAAAAACATCTGGTTGTTTTTGGAAGCCTGGCTTAAAAGGCTGGGTTGGACTAGGGGTGGCCAACTCCCAAGAGACTGCAATCTACTCACAGACTTAAAAACTGGCAGTGATTTTTTGCGGTTCAGGTCAAAGTTGCTGAGCTTTTTTAGGGAGGAGGGAAGCCTAGTTTTTGGGGGTCGCAGGGCGAAAATATTGAGCTTCTTTTGGGCAAGCCTAAGTTGTTGAGCTTCTTTGGGGGCAGCCAGTGATCTACCACAGACGTCCAGTGATCTACCGGTAGATCACGATCTACCTGTTGGACATGCCTGGTCACTAGATGACTCTCAGGGTCCCTTCTAACGTGACAGTTCTATAATTCTATGCAACTCAATGCCATAGACTGGCTGGATGCAGGGGACTTGTGGGAGACATCAGTTGGGGAACCCCCAAGAGAAGAAGGCTCAGAGCCAGGGGATTGGTCTTGGGACAACGATGTGTGGTCAGAGAGAAAAGAAGGAGAAGACTGGGAGGAGGAGGCGTAGGAAGCTGAAGAGGCAACAGGGCTTAGTGAGCTGGGAGAGTCTGTGGCAGAGAGCAGTCCAGAATCAGAGGCAGAATCAGAGGCTGGTGAGGAGTGGGGCCAAGAGGCAGCTGCTGAAGAATCCAGGGAGTCTCCCCCTCCTGCTGCAACTAGCTCCCCTCCGCCCTGATCTCCCAGAACAGGCAGAGAAATTAAGAAGTCGGAGCAAAGAGAGACGAGACGAAGGAGCCTTAGGCTGCTGGGGAAGGAGAAGCCTTAGAGAGCGATGGAGAGGCAGGGACCTTCCATCCTCCCAACTGCCTCATGGGGCAAAGCCTACTGGCCTACTGGACTTTCAGAGGCCCATCAATGGTGAGCACCTTGACAGTGGATTGAGCAGGAGAACACATGATACCTGGTCACAGACCTCCTCACTACAGAGACATGCACTTTCCCGTTTAAATTACAGTCCCTGTCTCTTAACTTTGCACCATTGCAGAATATTAGTATATGCAAATTTGCACCCTCTTTTTTGGCAATGCCTAAATGGCTAGCCTAAGTGGGAAACTCTCTCCCGCAACCTGCCGTCTACACCTGGATCCTGACTGCTTCCCATTTCCCCTTGGAAATGTCCCTTTATTACCCACATTACTCTCCAGCCAGAAATACAAACAGTAATCCTATATTCTGGGTACATTTTTTTTGCGGGGGGGGGGGGAGGGGAGGCTCTCGCTTGCCTAAATACTTTATTATTCACATTAGATAGCTTTTAGGGTGCTTTCCATCTCTTTGTCTTCCTTCCCTTGGAGGAAGAGAAATCTATAGCTGTTCATCCACCCCGACGGACTTGATTTCCATTCATGCTTGTATGAACAGGAAAAGCAAGGGATAAGTTACAGCTCTCAGCAGTTTGCTTCACGCAGAGCCAAAGAGGTGGCAATGACACAGCCACCTTCCGAGAGGAAAGTTGCTGATTTACTGGGTTGCATTAAAGGGCCTGTATACTCGTTCACAGTTCCAAAAGGGAGAAGGTAAGAATTGATGGCGGTCACATCCTGCTCTTCCTCCAGGGAGCTCAGAGAAGAGCGAGTGTTCTGCCAGCCACCCGCCTTCTTATCTTTGCAACTGCCTCGTGAGGTGAGCCAGGCATGAATCACCAGCCCATGGCCCCTAGGGACTCTCCCACCAGACCCCCGTGTCTCTGCTAAGATACGGTACACGGGAAAATAAGACGAGCCCTGCATTGCAGGGGGTTGGACTAGATGACCCCCGGGTCCCTTTCAACTCTACAATTCTGAGGTTCTATGGATCTGGCAGGTGGCCCATCTAGGCCAGCATCCCATGCTCACAAGGGCCAACCAGATGCCCCAATGGGAAGCCTGGACCGTGGAGGTAGTGATAGCCATTGATAGCCCTCTTCTCTGTATATTTGTCTAATCTATTTGTCTTGGCCGTCACTGCGGGAGGGAGTTCCACAGTTTAACTATGTGCTGTGCCAAGAAATTCTTTGGACGCAGAGTGTAGCCATCACAGCTGGCAGCCATTGATACCCCTCTCCTCCATGAATTTGCCTAACCCTCTAGGTTGGTGGCTGTTACTGCCTATAAAAAGTGGCAGCAGTACCGTAGACAGATCTGCGGTCCAGTACCAAAACAATATTTCGTACATCGCCGTTCCAAATTTCAACACATAGATTCTGCTTCCTGTGTGAGGAATTGCCCCTCCCTGTGGAAAAGGTTAATTTACGTTCAATTAAGGAGTAAGAGCTCGGGAGCGAGCTACCGTTTGCCCTATTAATGGCTTCCCCTGCTGGTGAGACCCCAGAATTTTTGAAAGAGGAATAAATTATGGACCCTCATTCTATTAACAGTGCTAATGGACGTCCACTGAATGTGGACATGCCTGGCACCCATTGTCCCTGTTACAGCTGAGGACTGATGCAAATTTAACCATTCCACGTGAGAAATGTAGGAGCTCTGGGGTTTACGTTGCAATATTCACCTAGAGGTCCTGTGTATACAATACCACGAATGTGTGTATTATCGTCTCGTCTATGGACAATCGTGTTTTCGAACAGCTCCGAGCTTCTATAAGCAAGCTGCTTTCCAATTGGACAAAAGGGTTATTTATTTTGGCACTGAATACCCCCTTCTCCCCCCCCCCCATGCACACACATTTACCCGATTGGCTGGCCTGGATCCCGCTTGGCATAATAATGAGAGTGCGGCTGCAATTCAGCCCTTCTGAAACGAGGGCATGTGGTGGCCACAGGAATTGTAACTGAGTTTATCGATACCGGCACGCACACAATGGAAATCAAATTAACGCAGAACAATGGGGCAGCTCAAATGGAGCCAGCTGCCATCATCCCGTCGAACTGCATCGTAATTTGTCCGAGGGAAAATTGGACACACGGTCCCTTACGAAGCAGACGGCCTATTTTTAGGAGAAGGCTGGAAAGCACTTGGCTTGGGGGGGGGGGGCGGGGACAGGGCAGTGTGTTCCTTTGTGAATGCTTACGGCGTGTTTCAGAGGCAGCCAAATTTCGTGCTCTGGGTTTTGGAAATGAGAGGAGCTGGAAATTTGGGGATCTCACAATCTGAGGCCCCACCTCCTGCACAGTATAGGGGTAATATTGACCCATCTTACAGGGTTGTTTTAATATTTGTGATGAGTCAACAGTCACATCAAGGAGCTTGAACACAAAGTGCTCAGAGATAGAATGGGGTCGTGTGTCATGGACTGGCTGGATGCAGACGAGTGGCGGGAGGCCACAGGTGGGGAACCCCCAAGGGAAGAAGGCTCAGAGCCAGGGCACTGGTGACAAATGATCAAAGGGAGAAGAGGGAGCAGGCCAGAAAGAGGTGGTGTTGGAAGCCAAGGAGGTGACAGGGCTTAGTGAGCAGGAAGAGCCTGTGCCAGAGAGCAGCCCAGACAGACACAGAAGCAGAAGAAGAGAGGGGCCAGGAGACAGGGATGAGGCATGCGGTATACCTGAAGGAGCGTCACCACCCCCATCATTCAGCCCAGACACTGAGGTCCAGCTCCGAGGGCCTTCTGGCGGTTCCCTCCCTGCGAGAAGTGAGGTTACAGGGAACCAGGCAGAGGGACTTTTCAGTAGTGGCACCCGCCCTGTGGAATGCCCTCCAATCAGATGTCAAGGAAATAAACAACTACCTGACTTTTAGAAGACATCTGAAGGCAGCCCCGTTTAGGGAAGTTTTTAATGTCTGATGTTTCATTGTATTTTTTTTTTAATATTTTGTTGGAAGCCACCCAGCATGGCTAGGGAAACCCAGCCAGATGGGTGGGGTATAAATAAATAAATTATTGATGATGATGATGATGAAGCCAGGGAGTCTCCCCCTCCTGTTACAACCAGCTTCCCTCCACCCTCCCATAACACAACAAATGAAGAGGGCAAAGTATAAGCAAGACAAAGGAGCTTTAAGCTGCTGGGGGGAGAAGGAGCCTTAAAAGAGCGATGGGAAGGCGGGGATCTTCCACCCTCAGAACTGCCTCTCCCCCTTGGTCTCTCAGAACCAGAAAAGGCATGAAGAGGGAGGAGCAAAGACAGGCAAGACAGTTGAGCCTCAGGTCACTTGGGAAGGAATTGGGGGAGAAGGAGGCTTAGGGAGCTGTGGGGAGGCAGGGACCTTCAGGCCTCGCAACTGCCTCATTGGGGCAAGACCTACTGGGAAGAGTTACTGTTCTCACATAGCCTGGCCTCCTGAGCTGTGTGTTTCTTTGAATAAAGAGTTAACTTCACGGTAACCGTGTGGGTTATTGCTGACCTGCTCCTGGCACCTGCCCCGGACATATGAAGGGGTGGGGAACCTCAGAAGCAGGGACTGAATGTGGCCCTCCAAGCCTTTCCATCTGGCCCTTGGAAGTCTGCCCAGACCACACCTCTCACTGGGCCTTGTCTAGCTAGACTGTGTCCTTGACCTCTGATAATACTCTTGACTTGCCTGTATGGAGGATACAGAATCATTGAATTTTGGAGCTGGCATGGACCCAAGGGTCATCTGGTCCAACTAGTCAACATTGCAGGGGGGGCGATTCAGAAATCTCAGCTAAAGCATTCATGACAGATGAAGGGCGAGTACAGAAAGCAGCCTACCACACAATGCTAAAATTTACTTGTTGCTGCACCCATTTCGCTTCTGGCCCCATCTACTGCCAGGTGGCCCTTGGAAGATTGCCCAGAATTGAATGTGGCCCCTGCGAGGAAAGTCTCCCCACTACATTATTACATAACTTACATGATGACACAGTCATTATGTTATTCAACCTCATTTGTTTCAAGGAAATGCAAACACCAGGAAGAAATGCAATGCATTTGGATGGGTGTGGGAAAAATGTAATCAATTACCTAACGCCTTATGGACTGAAAGGTAAAACAGAGGCCAATACCAATCATATTTGCAGGACTGGTTTGCATTGCAGGTATGTGACAATTAAGCAAACACTGGCAATTTCCACTCCCTTCCACTTCCAGTGAAATTCTCTGGCATTCCTAGTTGTAGTCCAGGTGAACCTTGACAACCTTGGACAATCATTTCCTGCAGGCTCATATTTAGTTCCCTGCCGGGGAGCTGTAAATAATCGAAGAGCTGTAGAGTTGGAAGGAGCCCAAGGGTCATCTAGACCAACCCTCTGCAACGCAGGAATCTCAGCTACTAAATAATGCTACTAAATAACTTTATTAGCAACACCACTAAGAAATGAGTGGTCAGGGGTTCAGACAAACACACTGTGGAATTCATGGGGCAAAATGGACCACACAGACCCATTTATGCCCCACTGGTACTCCAGTTAGCACATTGGATGTGGCACACGGACTCTGACTGTAAATAGTTTTTTCCATCTCAAAAGCCGGGATGCACCAGAAGATGCCTCTGAGCCTGAGGTTGCAAACCTGCACATTAGGACCGTCCCAAAGGTAATGGCATTACTTAAGCGGTTGGTTCCCAATTTGCCCAGAACCCTACACTTAGCAAAACGATTATTCCAGCCCTACCAAACCACTATAATTGAGACAGGTTGCGGAAAGTCCAAAATAAACCCCACATTTACAGGTCCTCGCAGAGAAGGGGGCAACCTCCTCCTGAGCAAAACCATCTGTGCACTTCTAATGAGACGACGAGGAACGAAACACATCTCTCTCCGCAGCGCCACCACCCTGCGGGTACAGATGGTTTTGAGCAGCGACCTGTGCGCCTGAAATGCAAACTTTGGTTTCCTCCGAAAAGGGCAGGACGGGCACGATATGCTTTATGACTCCCAGAGGAGGCGAAGGGCAAGCATCTCCCGCACGGTGCAACTCTGCGTCCCGTGAATTTCACAGTTCAGGAGGAGGACAGAGAAATGCGAGCTGCCACAATTGCGCAGTTAATGATTACGTCGGTGTCGAGCGCATTAACAACCAGGCCTATTGAGGCAGGTTACGAGGGCTTTCGAACCAGGCCTTGTGCCTGGAAACGGTGCCAAGTCACTGTTCTGAATTCAAATGCGCGTTGCTGTGGCAACGGGGATAACACCCCTCTGTATGCTCCGGGCCCCACACAAAAGCCACCTCTTTGGCTCAGCCAAGCATTTTAATCCAAAGCATACACATACTTAAAAAAAAAAAGTACTAGAAACTCTTGGTGGGCCTGGAGGAGGAGGAGGGGAAGGGGAAGGGTCCCTGTTGACCTCTCACCATGGAGAACAAGAAGTCAACGGGTGCAAAGGATGCACAGGGCTTTGAAGCTTATCCCCCAAAAGTAGAAAGATCGGGGGCAAGTTTAAACTACAGGGCAGGGCTGGCAAAAGAGATGAACCCCAACTCAGCCCCAGAACCTACTTGTTATCTTTTGCTGGCCTGGCTGCATGACTGCAAGTAACTAATAGTATGGCTCAAAGACAGCTCGGAGAGAGAGAGAGATCTCAAATTCCCAGAAGAACTATAGAGGACAGAATTATAGGGGAATTATAGGGACAGAACTACCCAAACTGTATAGAAACTTACTCATGTATGCTACTACAGCAGCAAGAATGTTACTCGCCCCCAAATGGAAAGAAGCAGAAGTCCCAGCAATAATAATAATAACAACAACAACAACAACAACAACAACAACAACAACAACAACAACAACACTCTGGGCAGCTTCCAACAGAAATATTAGAATACACTAATTTCTTAAAGGATTAAAAGCTTCCCTAAACAGGGCTGCCTTCAGATGTCCTCTAAAAGTCTGGTAGTTATTTTTCTTTTTGACATCTGGTGGGAGGGCGTTCCATAGGGCGGGTGCCACTACCGAGAAGGCCCTCTTCCTGGTTCCTTGTAACTTGGCTTCTCGCAGCAAGGGAACCACCAGAAGGCCCTCGGCACTGGACCTCCCTGGCAGAGCGAGGGCTTTAAAGGTCAGCACCAACACTTTGAATTGTGCTCGGAAATGGACTGGGAGCCAATGCAGGTCTTTCAAGACCGCTGTTATGTGGTCTCGGAGGCTGCTCCCAGTCACCAGTCTAGCTGCCGCATTCTGGATTAATTGTAGTTTCCGGGTCACCTTCAAAGGTAGCCCCACATAGAGCGCATTGCAGTAGTCCAAGCGAGAGATAACTAGAGCATGCACCACTCTGGCGAGACAGTCCGCGGGCAGGTAGGGTTTCAGCCTGCGTACCAGATGGAGCTGATAAACAGCTGCCCTGGATACAGAATTAACCTGCGCCTCCATGGACAGCTGTGAGGTCCAAAATGACTCCCAGGCTGCGCACCTGGTCCTTCAGGGGCACAGTTATCCCATTCAGGACCAGGGAGTCCTCCACACCTGCCCGCCTCCTGTCCCCCACAAACAGTACTTCTGTCTTGTCAGGATTCAACCTCAATCTGTTAGCTACAATCCAACCTCCAACCGCCTCCAGACACTCACACAGGACCTTCACCGCCTTCACTGGTTCTGATTTGAAAGAGAGGTAGAGCTGGGTATCATCCGCATACTGATGAACACCCAGCCCAAACCCCCTGATGATCTCTCCCAGCGGCTGCATATAGATGTTAAAAAGCATGGGGGAGAGGACAGAACCCTGAGGCACCCCGCAAGTGAGAGCCCAGGGATCTGAGCACTCATCCCCCCACCACCACTTTCAGAACGCGGCCCAGGAGGAAGGAGCGGAACCACTGTATAACAGTGCCCCCAGCTCCCAACCCCTCTAGACGGTCCAGAAGGATGTTTTGGTCGATGGTATCAAAAGCCGCTGAGAGATCCAGCAGAACTAGGAAACAGCTCTGACCTTTGTCCCTAGCCCGCCGGAGATCATCGACCAGTGCGACCAGGGCAGTTTCAGTCCCATGATGAGGCCTGAATACCGACTGGAAGGGATCCAAATGGTCCGCTTCTTACAGGCGTGCCTGGAGTTGTTCAGCAACCACCTTGCCCAAGAATGGAAGGTTTGAGACTGGGCAATAGTTGGCCATATTGGCCGCATCTAAAGATGGTTTTTTAAGAAGCGGTTTAATAACCGCCTCTTTCAGCAGGTGTGGGAAGGCTCCCTCACAGAGAGAAGCATTCACCACCCCGCAAAGTCCATCACCCAGCCCTTCCCGGCTAGCTTTTATAAGCCAGGATGGGCAAGGATCAAGGAGACAGGTGGTTGGTTTCACTCGTCCAAGCAGCCTGTCCACATCCTCAGAGGTAACAGATTTAAACTGATCCCACGCAATTTGACCAGACAGGACTCTAGCACTCCCTCGCCCTGGCCCTGCTCCCACGGTGGAGCCTACCTTTTCCCGAATCTGAGTGACTTTATCTGCAAAAAACTTTGCAATATCATTGCAGGAGATCATGTTGGGCCCGGATGGAGCAGGTGGTTCCGCTAAATTGCAAACCACCTGAAAGAGTCTCCTGCTGCTGTTTTCTGCAGATGCAATAGAGGCGGTGAAGAAAGTCGTCTTCGCCGTCACTACCACCACTTTGTAGGCTCGACACTGAGCTCTAACCCGTGTCCGGTCAGCTTCAGAATGAATTATCCGCCACTGGCGCTCTAGCTGTCTCAGTGATTGTTTCATTGCCATCAGCTCTGGGGAAAACCACGGGGCTGTCCAAGCTCCATGCAATCGGAGAGGGCGCTTCGGAGCCAGACAGTCAATAGCCCTGGTTAACTCCACATTCCAGCGGGCTACCAGGGAATCGGCTGAAAGGCCATCAACATGGGATAAAGCATCCCCTACCACTCTCTGGAAACCATTTGGATCCATTAAGTGGCAGGGGCGGACTATCCGGATAGGTCCCACCTCCCTGCAGAGGGGAAGGGTCGCGGAGAAGTCCAGTTGCACCAGGTAGTGATCTGACCATGGCACTTCTTTAGTTTCGCTTTTGCTTAGTGTCAGATCACCAACATCCATAGAGGTGAACACCAGGTCCAAGGCATGTCCACGGCTTTGAGTTGGGCCAGACTTATTCAGGGACAGCCCCATGGAGGCCATGCTTTCCACGAAGTCCCGAGCGGCTCCTTGTAAGGTCGTGTCGGCATGGATGTTAAAGTCCCCTAGGACAACCAAACTAGGTGTCTCCAGGAGAACATCCGCTACGACCTGAAGCAGCTCGGGCAGGGAATCCTTGGTGCAGCGAGGAGGTCGGTACACCAGAAGGAATCCTGTACTGCCCCTATTGCCGAATGCTTTTGTTGCGTTCAGTCAGAACGCTTTGCCGCCGCTTCGTTTGCCCCTGCCAGGTGGGCTGGGTTCAGAACTCTGGCAGGCCACATCAGGCCCACAGCCTGTAGTTTGAGGACCCCTGGATAAGAACATTGGCAGGATTATTGTAATAACCTGCAGTATATATTTAAAGTAGATGAATAAATGAGCAAATTAAGTTAATTTGGATATGCAGAAGATATTAAAAAATAAATTTAATTCGGCAACAACTCCGTGCCCTGCCTAATCATACTCTCTGCGGACGCATTGCGTGCTGGAAGGAATTTTTTTTATTTTGTTTCGACGACGTCAGACCAACACGGTTATCTACCTGTAACTAGAACTGTGGATTTGTGGTTGAAGATAGAAGACAACACACCCATTACATTTACTATCCATGGCGGTTTTCAATTGTATTTTAACTGCTTCTTTTATTTCTTATGTTGTTATGCTGCCCTATAAGAATTTGGAATGCATTATGTAAGAAAATAAATGAAGCAATAAAAATGCAATTAGAAATCATACGGTATCTAGCACAGCCTATTTATTGCAGCTGCAACAACAGGCAGAAAACTCATCAAGTCGGTAAGGCCCTCAGCCATTTTCCAAGTGGTCTAGGCGGGTGGGTGTGTTAGGTTTGGGAAGGACTGCTCTACACAACTTGTAATACTGTGTTCTGTTCTGGCTGCCACACCTCAAAAGGGCTACCGTAGAGCAGGAAAAGGTCCAGGTGAAGTGATCAGTAGGATGGAGAAACTGCCTTATGAGGGAAGGGTAAAGGTAAAGGTAAAGGTACCCCTGACCATTAGGTCCAGTCGTGACCGACTCTGGGGTTGCGCGCTCATCTCGCATTATTGGCCGAGGGAGCCGGCGTACAGCTTCCAGGTCATGTGGCCAGCATGACAAAGCCGCTTCTGGCAAACCAGAGCAGCACATGGAAACGCCGTTTACCTTCCCACTGTAGCGGTTCCTATTTATCTACTTGCATTTTGACGTGCTTTCGAACTGCTAGGTTGGCAGGAGCTGGGACGAAGCAACGGGAGCTCACCCCATCACAGGGATTCGAAGCGCCAACCTTCTGATCAGCAAGCCCTAGGCTCAGTGGTTTAACCCACAGCGCCACCTGTTACAATATGTTTAAATGGGGTTAGTTTGTGGGGGAAATGTGGTCTGCGTTGTGTAGAGAAGAGAGAAAGTGGTGGTAAGTTTGTCTTCTCCCTCCCGCAAAAAAACTTAGAACTACAGGAGAGGCAGAAGCAAGTCATTTTCACGCAGCTGAACTATGGAATTTGCAATCGCAAGTCATGGTGCTTGCTGTTGGGTTAGAACAGGGCTTTCCAAACTTGGGTCTCCAGCTGTTTTTAGACTATTATTACAGTATTATTATTATTATTATTATTATTATTATTATTATTATTATTTAAATTTGTATACCGCCCTATACCCGCATGTCTCAGGGCAGTTCACAGGATAAAATCACAATATAAAAACACAAAACACATAAATCAAAATAAAAACAAGAACCACCTAATAACACACACATTCTAAAAGGGCACTGAAT
Organism: Zootoca vivipara; assembly: GCF_963506605.1. Taxonomy (NCBI): domain Eukaryota; kingdom Metazoa; phylum Chordata; class Lepidosauria; order Squamata; family Lacertidae; genus Zootoca; species Zootoca vivipara. The sequence goes on from NC_083276.1 coordinate 6,610,964, forward strand.
GTCAGTCAGCCAAAGGGCTGGTTAAAGAGGAACGTTTCTGCCTGGCACCTAATGGTGTACAATGAAGGCGCCAGGTGAACCTCCCTGGGGAGAGCATTCCATGAATGGGGAGCCACTGCAGAGAAGGCCTGTTCTTGTGTTGCCACCCTCTGGACCTCTTGTGGAGAATACAGTTCCCATCAGCCTTGACCACTGGTCCTGCGAGCTAGAGATGATGGGAGTTGTAGTCCAAAAACAGCTGGAGACCCAGGTGTGGGCAACCCTGGGTTAGATGGCTTTAGAAGATTAAACAAACACGTGGAGGATAAAGCTACATACATCTGGCTTCTAGTCATGAAGGCTGCGGATAGCCAGCACGACTCGGAACAGCAGCAGCTGAAGAAACAGAGAGGACTGTTGCGTTCATGTCTTGTTTGGCCATTCCAGATTTCGGCATCTGGCTGGCCATTGGGGAAAAGAAGACGCTGAACTAAATAAGCCCTTTGGCTGATCCAGCAGAGCTGCTCCTGACGTTGTCATGGCATCAGCTTAACCAAGGTTCACTGCAAGTTTATTTGTGTGTCGGATAAACAATCACTTGTGTCGAGGGCTGACTTTCCATAGATCGCCGCAAAGGAGCTGCTCTGCTACATGCGAAACCTTGACCCAGAATCAGGTCCTCTACAAAGGGGTTCCCCGCGAACCTGTGGTGCTCTCTGCACTCATCCATGGCTGGAGGCAGCAACGCTTCTGAATCCCAGCTGCTGGGAGCCACAGGAGGAGGAAGTTGTCTTGTCCTCAGATCCTGCTTGATGGATTCCCACAGGCATGTGGTTTGCCACTGTGAGAACTGGATGCTCTTCTAGATGGGCCACTGACCTGATCCCGAAGGGCTGTCTTCTGATGTTCTTATGCGCACTGCGACTTGGCAGATGCCAGCTTCCCCCAGGAAATCCCAGACTGGTTGGACGCAGAGGAAAGGTGGGAGGAACCAGCTGGGGAACTGCCAAGGGAAGAAGGCTCCTCAGAGCCAGGGGATTGGTGGTGGGAGACAGTGATGAGTGGTCAGAGGGAGAAGACTGGGAAGAGGAGATGTCAGAAGCTCAGGTAACAGGGCTGAGCGAGCATGGGAAGTCTGTGGTTAAAAAAAGAAGTCCAGATTCAGGGGCAGAAGCTGAAGCCGGACAGGAGGCCAAGCGGCAGAGATAAGTCCAACTGGGGAAGAGGCACAGGTGTCTCCCCCTCCTGCTGCCACAAGCTCCCCTCCCCCTGGTTTCCCAGAACCAGCAGAGGAGTGAACAGGGCAGAGGTGACGTTAGCTTCACATAGGCACAGTCTCAGATTGCTTGGGGAAACCCTGGAGAGGAGGGGACTTAGGCAGCTGTGGGGAGACAGGGACCTTCAGTCTCAGCAACTGCTTCATGGGGGCAAGACCTGCCAGAGATGAGTTGCTGTGCTCATTAGGCCTGACACTCCTGTACAGATCGTGTTTTTGCTAATACAGGGTTAACTCCCTGTGTGATTTATTGCTGGCTCACTCCAGTCACAAATCAAACACGCAACACTACAGTCTGAGTAATAAGCATCCCTTTATTCGCCGACACCATTACAAAAACTGATTACATTAGCAACCAAAAAAAGGGGGCAGGGGAGAGAAGGGGAGGGGAGGAGTGTTTAATTGAAGGTGGAAGTCAGAGGCCGCTACTCCCCGAAATGTATCTAAGTAAAACAGTGTAGACTGTCAGTATTAAAACGTTACTGTTTGCTGCTGCTGTTACCACGTCAGGTGGGTGTGTCTGAACAAGTTTACTGAGCATAGTAAAGACAAGAGGTTATACGTTCACTGTAGGCTCCAGGAATGTAAAGCTCTAATTTATCCAAACTGTTTTGTTTATTTATTTATTTATTATAAAACTAAACTCTGGAGGTGTCTGCAGAGTCTTCTTCTTCATCATCTTGTTTAAATCAGTAGTCTAACAAGGAGTAGAAAAGACAAAACTCTGTTCAGTGTTTGACGAAGTAGAAAGGGTTGTGAACACATAAATAAGGCTTTAATTTGGCAAAATATAAAATACAGTGCCTTCTGCTACCCCCAAATTAACGGTCTCCCCATGATTTCATTCTGCAAAAGAAGAAGAAACAAAAGAAAAGAAAGGTAAGGTAAGGTAAGCCTGGGGGGTGCATGAGAAAGTAGCTATTGCAAAATACTTTTTTTAAAAAATTGTTTTTATAAACTGAAATAAACTCCAAATAGAAGAAAAATAAAGCGAGAAATGGCAGCCCAAGCTTTCACTGCGCCAGTTCATAAACAGTGGAACTCCTTCCCCAAAGAGGGGCACCCAAACATCTTCACTGTACAAACTTTCGCCATATTATTTCATTTATTTATTAAATTTATATTCCCACCCTTTCGCCCAAAGGAACCCAGGGCAGCAAACACACAAACCATAAAGCACCTAAAAAAACCCCCAAAAATCTGCAATGCGGAGGGGGACCTTGAAAAGGTCTCTACTTAAACAGTCTTCTTTAGTAGGTCTTTAGTAGCACTGAAAAGCCAACAGAGGCAACACCATATTCTAAAGGTACGCCTCCTTATTGAAGCAGAGCTATTTCATTTTGTGGGCCCTACCTCTTTGGTTGACTTTATACTGCTCTGTTCCATTTGGAACTGTTTTTACTTGTTTTATAAATTGTTAATGATTGTATCTGCCTATTATCATAGTATATGGTACCGTTGTAACCCGGCCTGGAATCCTATGGTGAAGGGCAAAAAAACCCCAAATAAATAAATATCCAGAAGCCTTTGAAGTTTTTAAAAATAGGAATCAGGATTTTTTTAAATAGGGGAGGGAAAAGGCACAATAAGCTCAAATTCAAAACCCTCTGAATATTCAGAGCTAACACACATTGGAACTCAAAAGTGGCATTTCAAAACTTTTCTAAACATACTTCACTGTGTTTTTTATATTTTGCTGGGAGCCGCCCAGAGTGGCCGGGGCAACCCAGTCAGATGGGCTGCATATTATTATTATTATTATTATTATTATTATTATTATTATTATCTTAAACAGCATATTCAGAAAGCCAAAAATTCACAATCCCAGACTGTCGTGAACTGAACTATCAAAGTCGTGTGTTTGCAAATGGAACTTAAAAGGAGTTGTGTGATCCCAAGATCACAACAGGCATGACGGCCTCGGTCCTATATACCTGAAGGAGCGTCTCCACCCCCATTGTTCAGCCCCGACACTGAGGTCCAGCGCCGAGGGCCTTCTGGCGGTACCCTCACTGCGAGAAGCAAAGCTACAGGGAACCAGGCAGAGGGCCTTCTCGGTAGTGGCGCCCGCCCTGTGGAACGCCCTCCCATCAGAGGTCAAAGAGATAAACAACTACCTGACATTTAGAAAGCACCTAAAGGCAGCCCTGTTTAGGGAAGTTTTTAATCTGTGATATTTTAATGTATTTTGGTATTTGTTGGAAGCTGCCCAGAGTGGCGGGAGAAACCCGGCCAGATGGGCGGGGTATAAATAATAATAATAATAATAATCCTTCCTCGGAATTGATTTTGAGTCTATGGGAGCAGCCCACAAAAGTCACAGCTGGGAAAGCCCTGTGGGATGTTCTGTCCAGAAAGGCGAGAGTCACAAGCTGCAGCTTTAACTGTCCAAGTGGCTCCTGCAAGCGAGTCAAGCTGCACAAATGGGAAGCAGCCCATCTCCCAGGACCCCTTGGCAGTTTAACTAGAGGAAGAAATTATTTTCAACTCAACATGATCAGACCAGACTCAGGATGTGGAGGCACTTAGGTCTAGCCTACACATGCAAAAACAACAACACAGCTGAATCGTAAGGGGGTCAAGAGGACTGTACCACTTTAGACCGTGAGGAAAATATTCTTATATGTAACACGCACACACACACAGCATTCTTCCTGAGAAGCTTTTCGCTTTAACAGATGGGAATGGTCTTGTCTCAAACCTCTTCTTCTGATGTGCTGTTTTATATTAGGGAGCCTTTAACAATGGTGTCAACTCAACTGCGGCCCTGAGATGCTACATTCCACTCTATGCCACTTCATTCTGCTGCCTGGTCTCCCAAAGCTCTTCTTTTTACCAGGGACAGCCTGTCCTGTTTTGCCGCCTGAGGTGAAAGGGAACGGTGCCACTCCTGCTGCAGCCTTGCTTACCAGAGTTGTGCAGTGGGGACGGCTTCCGGCAAGATCTCGTTATATCTCACAAGAGTTCCATGAAATCTCACAAAACCTTGCTGGAAGCTACCACCGCCACAAAACCTCGGCAGCAACAGCGGCAGGCAGGGCGCCTGCGGGTGTACCACCCTGTGGTATTCCACTGCCCAAGGCAGCTGCTCTACTCCACCTCATGGGTGGGCCGGCCCTGCTTTTTGCCCACCCCCAGGAAATGCAGGTGGTGACCCTCCCTGGGAACTCTCCTACCTAGTAGCTGGTAGTGTTCTTTTCCTTTCGCAAGCAGTTGGCTGACTGACGCAAGCAGTTTCTTGAGATGGGCAACATCCTGGCTCAGACTCATGGCTACGTTGAGGCTTTTATCGGGCCCTGCCTAGAGGGGAAAGGAGGGGAGAGAAAGCAGTTAGCAAAGAGGAGTCGCGGTGGGCGGAACAGCTTGAGAGTGGGCAGGTGGGGAGATTTAACACTGAATTTTAGAGTGCAAGGTAGGCAATCAGCGAGAGGCTGAAGGGGTTTGCCATGCCCAAGGCTGCACCACTTAAGACATCTCATAACACGTAACGAAAGGGTGAAGCCCCTCCTCTGGAACAGAACGAAGAGCAAGGCAGGCTGACGGTCTCCCTTCTGTTCCCCAAGTGATCCCCCCAGGACACAGCAGGGCAAGGACACTCTCAGGTCCACTGTACAAAAAGAAAAAGAAAATAAAAAGTCCCTCTGCACCGAGAACTAGCATGCCAGGGGAGTAAGGATGGGATAGAACTGCTCTCCCCTGGCATGCTACTATTCTATGTGTGTGGATTGGTTTATTTTTAACGGAGGGTCATTCGCTCCTGTAACCCCCCCCCCCTGCAATTCAAAGCGGAACAGCCCAGACGCAGCAAGAAGCCCCTAGGGCAAAAGGCCCCTAGGTTCCTTCGTATTAGGTTCTGACTTGGTATAATTTGCAACCGGGAGGGGAAAACTACCTTTGGTTAGAAATGAGTTGGGCCTTCCAATACGCAGCTGCCCTGCCACCTGCTGGTGGGACAGAGCAGCACTTGGCCTTCGTTCCATTCATCCAGAGTTGCGAACCACACACACAAAAATACAGTGCTGCGTGCCACCTTCAGATCTCTGAAAGTGGCCCTCCAACCACCACGGGCCTCAACAGCCTGACACAAACACACTGCGCTGGGCCACCCAGTCGTAAAGTGACGTGGAACGGGCTGGGACTAGGATTCCCCGTTAGCAGCTGTTCAAAAGCAGAAAGAGAAAAACATGGGCAATGTCTAGGCAGAGAGGAGTGCGAAGAGGCGCTCTGAGCCCATGGCTAATTGGCTCTGCCCTTTAATGAACATTACATCTTCCAGGATCTCTGCAAAAGTGCCATGCAGGCAGGACCCTACAGAGCTGGATTAAGCAACAATTCATTCCGGCTGGTAGCCAAATACAGCCATTTGGCCACACACACACACATATACACACACACACCAGCGAAGCTGCTGCTGAAGGATTCTGGTAATGCCTGCGCATCATATGGCGTTTTATGTGCCCAAGGTAACACTCACCGAGACGTCACTGTTCTCAATCACATTGGTGTCCCCTGCGGCTTTTCCTATTTCCCTTTCTAGAGTAACGAGCGATTCCTGGGCCTTAAGGGAGAAGCAGCAGAGGAAATACTTTGAGTATTATTGTGCGTTTCGTTTAGGAATTTCTTCCTGTTGTTAGGCGCCCCGAAGTGATTAACAATATAATGAAAACATCTAAAAAACAGATACACATATAAAAGCAGGTAAAACAATTCCATGTATAAACACTGTGTGCGAAGTGATTAACAATATAATATAAACATCTAAAAAACAGATACACATATAAAAGCAGGTAAAACAATTCCATGTATAAACACTGTGTGTGTGTGTAGACAAGAACAGAATCAACTCAATTCAACACGGACACCAACTGCGATAAAGACCTCCGTGCGGAAGGCTTGTTGAAATAGTAAAACACCAGATATCACTGTGAGCTACTAAGGTTGGGAAACAGAGAATTTCCAGGTCAGGATGAAAAAACCAGAATGCTGATGACTGTTTTTGTGGGCTAGGGACTTATAATGCAGTATTTGAAAATATGAAGCATGGATGCAACAGATGTGCTTCCAAACACAGGCGTCATGTGGGCTCGCTTAAATCAGGAATCCAGGAGTGGCTATGGCTCCCTCTTGAGCATCCCTGGACAAGCACTTTCTGTGAGTCACAATCTCACAAGCTGCACAAATACAGGGCGATGCAAGTGTCCATCTGGGCATCTGAAAGGGAGGTGCTCTAGGCGATGCTTTCACCCTTCTTCACAAATGCTCTCGAGGCAGCCAAAGAAGTCAGCAAAATGGCATCACAAGCAGCCTAAGATCACAGCAGCCAGAAAAACCCATAAATAGCCAGAGATTAAGAAGTCTTTGCCTGGTGCTGTAAAGACAGAGGTGTTGGCTCCACAACACCTGCCTAATTTCTGAAAGGGAGTCACATCCTGCCTAATTTCTGAAAGGGAGACGCACACCAGATAAGCTTTTCAAGACACCATCCTAATGCAGAGAAAGTTTGACACGGCAGATGGGATAAAACAGGGCTTTAAAAATAAGCACAATGACTTTAAATTAGAATGGAATGGAATCATAAAGGTACCCCAAGGATCATCTAGTCCAACCCCCTCCAATGCAGGAATATGCAGCTGTCCATATGAGGATCGAACCTGCAACCTTGGCGTTATCAGCACTATGCTCTAACCAGCTGAGCTAATTGTTCTCGGGGAAACAGACCTGGGGTTAGAGAAGCTGTTGGAGAACAGGTGAGCTATGTTCCCAACAGCCCATCCCTTGTTCATAACCTCGAAGCAGCATTTTGGAAAGGCTTTTCTGAATAGCCTTAAAAAAGAAGCCCCACAGGAAACACACTGCAACAGCGTAGCCTAGAGGTTGGCAAAGGATAGATAACTGTGACCGGGACTCCTCTGTCTGCGAGGGAGAGCCATAACTGGCACAGTAACTTAAGCTAGAGGAAAACACTGTGTGACACAGGCTGCAGTTGGGCCCCAAGCAACAAAACACTGTATCTTTGAGCACCCCTAGACCACTTAGAGACCAGTTCCTTACCTTAGGCAAGTCAACTGCTAGTTTCTGCCTCTCGCTCTGATCAGTTTTGAGTTTGGATAAAGTCTCGTTCAACTGGGTTTTCAGCTGCAACAGATAAGACAAAGCCAGTTGAGCACATCCCTCTTGGGTGAGAGCAAGGGAATAAGAGGTGGCTACAAGTATAAACACACACACACACACACACACACACACACACACACGAGAAGGAAGAGTGAAGATTAGTCATCAAACATGTACTACAAGGAGAGTTGGGCAGCAAAGTGAGTCCATCTGCAAGACAGATGAAAAAGAACAACTACAGAAAGCTACAGGTAACTAACTATAGGTTAGAATCAGTGAGAAAATTCTAAATGGATATGTTATCCAAGCCTCACCAGCCTTATCAGGGCATTTGCACAAAGCTTTTCACAAGTGAGTATCTGCTCCACAGATCAGTTCCACAGATCAGCCTTAAACCAAAACATTTGGAAGCCACAAGGTTGGGAACAGCTAGTTAAAAGTCCTGAGGAACAGCAAGTTGACTAAAGCCATTGACACACAACCTTTCTCCCATTTTCTTCCAGGGAACTCACAGGCTACCCCTCTGAGCTAGCCATCTGATATCTTCATAATTTTACTCAAGGGCATCCAAAATAGCCTGGTCTCACCAAAAAAGCAGTACCCCCAAAAGATTGTAATCATTAAGTACCTGGTAATTTTAAGAGTTTTTCAAATATGACACCTAATACAGGTCTTTGCACGTGGAGAGACATAAAGGTGAAACCACTTTCACCCAAGAATGACAGGATGGGAGGAAGTCACCGTTTTTAATGACATTTTCCTATTCCACGTGATCCTTGGTGATGCTCAAACTTTCGTTTTGGGTTCTGGGAAACTCACAGCAACCCAGCTGGACGCAGTTCAGCTGGAGAGTTAAATATACGAATAAATTCCATAATGCCAGAAGCTTCAGCAAAGGCAGGCTGGTCTGGTTTCTTTTCTATGCCCAATAGACAGTGGCTCATAGGACCAGTATGAGACTGACCAGTCTCTCTCTGGGGCACCTAGTGCTTCCCTCTCCTGTCTTTAAGAACGTACATTGCACTCGAAGGGCAGAAAGACTACTCCTTCCTCAAGCTAGTAAGCTACATTATGCCACATTCTGTGTCCCTTGCCTGCTTTAACCTCTTTGTAAGCAAATACAAAAACTGTCCAGTTTCACCTTCCAGAAACTGGGACTTCCTTCAAGGGAAAAGGTGCAGCCTAAAAGCAGACACTCCCGTTTTCGTCTCACAGCTCCACCCAGCACCGAATTGAGGCAAAGCAGCACTTTCCACACCTGTAGCCAAGACCCTCTGCGTTTCGAGAAAGCAGGCTTCTGAATTCACAAACCATCGAAAGCGTTAAGGCTTTAGGCAAAAAGGGCCGGAGGGAGCAGCAAACACACTTGATGTTGTTATTAAGAGGCAGGGAAAGGGCTGTAAAAGTGGTTGAAGCAGACAAAGGCTGAGCTGGAGTGGTTAGCAGACAAGACAGGATTCAGAAAGGTTCCCTCCGCTTTGGAGTAAGCAGTATTCAGCGGAGGAGGACAGGCCTCTTACCAAATTTAACTCTTCATTCTGCCTTACTGCTTCAGAATATGAGTCATCAAGTTTTTTCTGCAATTCAGTCAACAGATCTTTGAGCTGAAATGAAGTTTTCAGAGGCTTTAAGATGCATCTCCTTCTGCCACCCCCTTTCCCTCTGTTCTGGCTCCGTGGTTAGAAGTCACAAACACACAGCAAACGCCCCTGAGGGGAGCAAACATTTTGTCCTTGGGCCAACCAGAGCCATGCGCTGAGTGCAACAGAGAGCAAAAATAACTGCTGCATTTGGACAGGCAGCTTACCTCCCGGACTTCTGAAACGTACGTCGATCGCTCTATTTCTGCCTTCTCCAGTTCATGTTCCAGATGTTCTCGTTCCTTTTTAAGCTGCAAAAAAAAGGCAAAGAAGTCATGAAGCTAAGGTAAGGTTACCAGACACCCCCATTTCCTGGGGACCGTCCCCGCATTTACAAATCAGTGCCCATACAAAATCCATTGAAGTTGAACAGTATCCCCAGATTCATTGGGAAAAAAATCTGGTAACCTTATACTAAGGTGTCCGCTCTGCTTCCAGACATTTCCATTTGTTACCACCAAGCTGAAAGTCATTCTTCCAGTGCTAACCATGAACTACATTAATCACCAGCTTCACCAATTCCTGAAATGCTAGTCAGATTTCATACCCTGATCTGACCTATCTTTCAGTGGGTATGAATAAAAAAACCCAGCCATGGTAACTGAAAACTAGGGTGTTTAGCAACTAGCGTTTATATCATAATGGCTACGTTTAAAAGTTCTGGACAAAACGGCTGCAATTTAATCTGCAGCTGGGGGTGACTAGCCCATGGCCAGTATGGAAAGATTTGGTTTCCCGCCCCCAAAACTTTGTCATTTTAAAAATTAGCTTTTAAATAAAAATATATTGACCCGTTGTGACAGTGCCCCTGCACCAAGTCCAGATGTCGTGTGAAACGGTGGCTTAGGAAATCTTTGCCAAAGACAGGTGCATGAGGTGAGGGAGGGGTCAGGGCAAGGAGAGCCATGTGGGCACACTGCTCATTCCAAGTCCACTGTTTCTCAAACTGGGATCATTATGTCTGAACTGGGCCAGTTTTACACAAACACCCCAAGAAGGTTTGGGATAAAGTAACGCTTCATGTACAGATTAAACGAAACATACAGAGTCAACTTCTTTGACTTCCTCCTTTAATCTTTCTACCGCCTGCTCCAAAGGAGCGACCGATGAGCGCATCTGCAATCAGACAAAATATAACTATTATTATTATTACTAAAAGGACATGAACATCTTATTCTTCAAGACTGTGAAAAGGACGATCAGGGGCTGCTGATTTCGCTAGACTCCAACTGGCTTCAGGTTGCCGTGGCTGCTCACTATTACCGTTATGAGAAAAGCTTCCTTTTGTGCGTTCTGAATCTCCTTCCAATCAATTCTGCCAAGCAACACAGAGTTCCTACGCTACAGGAGAGGGAGATGTTTCTCCATTTACACTCTGCAAGTTGCGAATAATTAGATGGACTCCCAATCTTTTGTTAAAAGATCTGTCCGTGCAAAGATTTTCACTTGTGCAGGAGCACTCTCCCCCCCCTTCCTAAATAGGTTCCAGGGACACTCCCCCAACCCTTTGCAGCATACGGGGGAAGGAGGAGGGAAGCCCCAAGTGGAAATCCTTGCACTGACAGTAAGTGTCCATTGTTTTTCAGTTCTTTGGCCTTTGTGACCCATAAAGGTCACCACGAATGTTATGCGTAGCACTCTGAACACCAGAGAGGGCTAACAAACCTCCTTCATCTAGGTGGCAAAGACAGCTCCCATCCGTGAACTGGAGATTACTAAACCCAGATCATTTAACTCCACGGAAGGTGGAGATGCAGCGGCAGATGGTCTTTCCTAGTTAACAATGAAGTGCTGCTGGTCTCCTGCTGCCAGAGGGTGGGGCTGCGTAGGGACTCTCCCCATTTGCATCAAGTCTGCTTCAGTGAGCACTTCCTGGATGCATAATCCGAATCATTTTAAGAGAGATTAATTTATTTTGATGAAAGCAAAGGAAGGCCACAGAAGTACACCACTGGTGGCGCGTTGGTGTTTTTTTTTTTTTTTGCTTTTCAAAAACAGGATTAATCCCCTTGATATTACTTCAAGAACGTGCTGCTATTTTTATACACGATCGCAGATTTGCCAGCTAATGTACAAGAGGCTGATTACTTCAGTATGCTGTTTTCAGGAGGCGTGACTGATCCTTGCTTGCAACTAACTCGGGCCATAAGACTGAATATGTGAGGCTCCTCAAATCAGAACATTCAGCCCCTCCAGTCTGGAACTGTCTCCTCTAGCTGGGAACAGAAGCCCCACATGCAGCCCTGATATATTTGGGCTCTAGCATAGGATCTTCTAAACCATGGGTAGGCAACCTAAGGCCCGGGGGCCGGATCCGGCGCAATCGCCTTCTAAATTCGGCCCGCGAACGGTCCGGGAATCAGCGTGTTTTTACATGAGTAGAATGTATCCTTTTATTTAAAATTCATCTCTGGGTTATTTGTGGGGCCTGCCTGGTGTTTTTACATGAATAGAATGTGTGCTTTTATTTGAAATGCCCTAAACGGCCTCGGCCCAGTATACCTGAAGGAGCATCTCCATCCCCATTGTTCTGCCCGGACACTGAGGTCCAGCGCCGAGGGCCTTCTGGTGGCTCCCTCTCTGCGAGAAGCAAAGCTACAGGGAACCAGGCAGAGGGCCTTCTTGGTAGTGGCACCTGCCCTGTGGAACGCCCTCCCATCAGATGTCAAAGAGATAAATAACTACCTGACATTTAGAAGACATCTGAAGGCAGCCCTGTTCAGGGGCGTTTTTAATGTGTGACATTTTAATGTATTTTAAATCTTTGTTGGAAGCCACACAGAGTGGAAGCCACCAGCTATCCGTAACCATTATGGAAACAGGTGTTCCTAATTGCTGGCATATGCCTTTTGGCATAGAAACATTTTTGGAAAGCTTTTAAAAGCTGAAACAGAAGGTGCCTGCTCAATCTCTATTAGCAGAGCATTCCACAGGACTAGGCTGATGACACTACAGTCTCTTATTTAGTGTTGATGACAAATGAGCCATTGCTCCCTATCTCATCCTCTTCATATTGGGGGTTGCACTGATGTTTTAAACTGCATCTCTACCTTTGTCCCTCAACTTAAGGGCCGTTGCACTGAAAAGCAAGCTTCACATTTTATACACAGATAAAATTACATAAAGTGGAGCAGCCAGTAGAGCCATCGTCTAATCCCGAGCAGCGTTTTAGATAGTGTTCCCCCCAAATCTGCCCCTTGATGCTGGAAATGGAGCACCCCCAGAAATTAGAGGGGCAGAGAGGAGAAACTCCAGAGTGAAGCTCTGGGAGCAGGATCTCCCCACAATACCTGTTGAAGTTCCTTCTGCGATTCTTCGGTTTTTATTTTCCATTTGCTCTCCTCCTCTTCCACACTCCTCTGTAGTCTCTGCAAGATCCCCTCCTAGCAACACAGAAATTCAGTTACCAAACACCCATAAGAAAATTGTGGTGTGGGTGTGTAAATTTCACAGGACACACTCCTACCGTCTCGGCAAGGACCACTTTATACTTCTCACACTCCTGCTGCAACATGACATGCATCTCCTCTGCCTCCTTCAACTTCTGCTCCATGGCCTGTGAAGGCAAAAAATAAATCTCATATAAATATCTTGCAGGTTGGCAAGAAAAAGCAACCAGTTTGCTCTTATTGGCCTGAGATCGATGGCTTGGATCCTAAGCCAAGTTAACCTAACAAAATTCATGGATGGAACATTTCCCCTCCCCACCTCCCCTCTTCAGCCACCTACAATCTCCCTCCAATTTCCAGGCTTATTCCAGCAAAGGCAAGAACAGGTCTGTGCACTTGTTCCTGTATTAGCCATATGCTTTCTGCTATGTAGAAGAGCTTCTCTTGCTTCTCGTGATCCCTTCAGGTCAGCCGCCAGGATTGAAGGTGCAGGAGTCTGAGGAGGTCTCCAGATTCAGCGGCTGGTGGTTGTACAAAACCCTCATCATACAATCAGAGTTTGGAAGGGACCCCGAGGATCATCTAGCCCAACCTGAATATGCAGCTGTTCCATATGGGGAATCGAACCTGCAACCTTGGCATTATCAGTACCGCGCTCTAACCAGCTGAGCTACTTTTAAACAGCAACAGTATCACACTCCAAAGTAGGTTTTAATTTTGAGGAGACCTTCAAGAGGGAACCAGTTTCTCTTATTTGTAACTAAATGGTCACTTTTGTAGAGATGCATCGTCCAGAATTCCTGAAGCGTAGCCAGAGCTGAAGCTATTGTTAAATCAGCCAGGGAGTTTCCCATTACAGTCATCCCTCGGAGGTCGAATGGAATCCGTTCCAGAAGTCCGTTCGACTTCCAAAACATTTGGAAATCAAGGCACGGAATCTCCTGCAGCCAATTAGAACCTGTGGGAGCCGAGTCGGACGATTGGGTTCCAAAGAAGGTTCACAAACCAGAACACTCACTTCCAGGTTTTTGGCATTCGGGAGCTGAAATGTTCAACTCACAAGGTGTTTGGGATCCAAGGTACGACTGTATATGGCAAATTTAAGATTAATTTTGGCTTACCTGAGCAGAGCTTCCTTTAAGGCTTTTTAAAACACACACACACACACACACACACACACACACACCACATATGCCGCTTGTACCAACCTTAATTTCCTCTGGTCGAGATGTATTTTTTGTATGTTCTCTTACTGCGTTTTCAAACCCACACATCCAGTCACTGTGGCTCTGCGCAAGAGAGGATAATCGAGAATGACAAAAACCAGCTAGCTAGAGCTGCCCTTCCATCTGGATGTAAAATCTACCTCTTTAAGCTAGGCTGGTTTCTACTCACACTTCTCTTCCTATCCTCCATCCAGACACAGTATCTGGAAGAGGCAGATAACACTGATAACTGGGAAACACTGGCCTGCGAGAGCCTTTACCAAAGGTGTCATGGGCTTTGAAGAACCTCGAACTCATGACAAAAGGGATAAACGTGCTAAGAGGAAGGCACGCTTGGCAAGCCCTCACCGTGATCAACTTCTGCCCGGAAACCTATGTCCCCACCGTGGAAGGACGTGTGGATCTACAATTGGCCTCCACAGTCACTTACAGAATCACTGTTAAGACTGTGTTCATGGAAGACAATCCTACTTGGCTACACAAGTGATCGCCTAAGAAGATTGTTCAGAGGCACCTCATGTTCAGTCTCTGCCTGACTTTCTGGGAGAGCAGTACACAGAAAGCTTCCTTATACAGAGTCAGACCACTACGGTAGGTCCATCTAGCTCAGTATTGCCCACACTGATTGGCAGTGGCTTTCCAAGACCAGCTCCATCTGGAGATGCCAAGGATTGAACCCAGAACCTTCTGAAGGCCAAGCAGATGCTCTACCACTGAACTACAGCCCAAGTTAGACCACCGACCAACGGTCCGATTCAGCTCTTACGCTTGCATGGAAGAGATAAGGAAACGTCACCAATTTGCTTGGAGTCTTAGGCATAAAACAGGGATACAAAACTAAGCAGCCTTTAAATGCGCAATGCCGCTAGATCATACAAGCGAGCAGTGGGAAACAGATTAGCAGGAGCCCCTGGAGGTGCACACCAGCAGCTCTGAGCCAGGAAGCCTAGTCACTCCACTCTTCAGGAGCATCTACAAAGCAAACAGCGTTGCTTCCACTGTAGCCAGCTGGCAACTGGAGAGGCACAGAATCGCGGCACATCTTACCAAGGTGGAAGGAAGAGACACTATGGGGAACAGCTTCTGCAGTGTGCTTCTTGTCTCCGCTTCAACAACCTCCACATACTGCTGCTTCTCCTGGATTGACAGAGTGAAAGGAGGAAGGGTCGAGTCAGTGCAAAATTTCCACCAGATGGCAAGATAAAATTTCCCTCCTTGGGCTAAACGTTCCTTCCCTAATTGAGCACTGCTGTTTCCGAGGGGCCAGAAACAGTTTTTTCACCCATCGACCCTTGAATTAACACCGCAGAAAACACTTCAGGGCTTGGCCTTCGTGTCGTTTTGTACTTTCAGCGAGTTCTCAAAAGAAGCCTCCGCAGAGTCTGTTCATTTCTTTCCCTAGCTTAAGGGGCTTAGGGAGGCAGAATGCCAGGGGCACGTGGGGTTGGCAGCTAGGTCAACCCACACTCTGGGAGGCCCAGATCACAGGTTCCTGCTCTTCACTTTGGAAGAAGCATTCCTCAAAGAGGCGCCAGGAAGAGATATTATTGCAAAGCCCAACACATTTTGATGGGACCTTTATCAAGGGGCGATGACTGTCAAGTTATTCTGTGGTATACCCCCACCTACGCACACTATAACTGGGTTTTTTTCCTAGAAATTTTTTGAGGGCCAAAACCTTTCCCCTGCCCCTTATATTGCTCATCCTTTGTTGCCCTTGACTTTTAAATACATGGCTACTTCCCCCATCTCCAGTGAATACACACTCAAAATACAGTCTGAAGTTCTGGCCCTGATCCTTGATTTCCATTTGAATTAGACCATATATGGGCCGCAAATTCTGAAAGGCCCAAGTAATTAAGGGATCAGATGCAAAGCATATTATTTACCTGGCCATTAAGACATCACAAGAAAACAATGTTCTGTACTGAAGCGGGCATCAAAGTGAGATTTCTTGTGGCCGTGCTTTTCCCATATTCCCCATTTTATCCCCTTTCTGTCAACGGGGTGGGGGGGGTGGGGGGTGGAAACTCGGTTCAACGTTGTACAGCAACTAAAACTGCCGTCTGGAAAGCTCACTTTGTAAGTGGGGAGTTTCAGCTCCCATCTACATGTCACTTATTATGGAAGGAGTTAGGGCTAGTTCACACATGCGTGCACTCCCCTTGATTTCCTATCACTTGAATCTCAGCCGAGCGTGTGAATCATCTCCACTAAAAGAGTGCTTCCTTTGAGGTGACCCCAGGTAAGAACTATGAAAAAGTAATGATCTCTGGGTGGGAGGTGGTACCTTCAGGTGTTCCAAGTCATCAGATGATGGATATGCATGTATGTTCTGTCCATTATTCCCTTTGGCTCTTGCATCCTGGGAGGGGATGCAAGGCAGCCATTCTACTACATCTCTACAACTTAGCATTTTTACAGTGCACTAAACATACGCCTAGGGGCTTCGGGGCAGGTAGCTAGTTCACTCAAGCATCTCTTGTTGCAACGGACCCTTCACCATTTGCCGTATATGAAGCCCATCTCAGGACATGTTCTTGAGACTTATTAAGTCCAGGATTCTCAAAGCCTCCAGCAGATCCCAGGGCATCCATCTGGCTGGGTGTACCCCAGGGGAGCACGTCTGGGAGCACAGTATAGTGCAAAACCCAATCACAAGTATAGCGCATCATCGCCTGGAGATGATCTCAGTTCCCCTTTGCTGATCTAGCTGCTCACAATAAAACTCCCCCCCCCCAAAGAATCAGACCAGGAAGAAATTTTGGCAAACCAGAGAGGTCTCTCCCAATGATGGGACTTTTGAGCCAGGTGTTGGCTCCAGATGGTGCTGGACTCTAGCTCCTCTTAGCCCTTGACCTTTTGCCATGCCAGCTGGGCAGGGGAAGCTCAGAGCCTGGCAATGTCTGGGAGGACCACAGGTTTCCGAGCCCTGATTTAAGGACTTTCGAAAGATTTGCCCCTTTCAAAAATGCTACGGGACATTCCTTAAGACTAAGAGGCAATCTCCACCCGCACCATGCCTTTTCTTTCCCCAGAATGCAGAGCAAAACAGAAACCAATTGATAGAGCTGGGCAGCGTTTTCCTCTCATCGTCATCGGTCCAGCAACGTGAATGCTCACGGCCTCCAATGATCAAGGCAATCTTGTATGCATCCCTTCCTCGTGACTGCAGACTCCGATATGCCACAAGAGACAGGGCAGGAACCCCCCCCCAATGCTTTATTGCCCTCCTAGTTTCAGCAGTAAGAATTTAAAGAAGGTACAGGTCTGTGGATAAACTTAAGGGGGGGGGACCCCCGGCAAAAAAATCCTCAGTCTTTGAGGCCAGGGTGGAGGAGTCTAAATATTTCATTTCCCCCAAGTTTTGCCAGAGGTTGAAACCATCTCCACTGCAATTTTCTTTTATTTAAATTTGTTTGTTGGGGTGGGTGGAAAGTTGGGGCTTTTCACAAAAGTTGCTGAGTCAAAGCCTGAAGGAACTCCAATGGAGCGGGCAGCTTGTTCAAGTCCGTTGTCGTAGTTCAAACTCCTGGCCCTGTGGAGCATTGCACTGAACACCAATGAAAAACCCTTTCTTGAAACACCTCCAGGAAGGAGATTCTACAGCCCCATGCCTCAAAGCAGCTTATTCTTCAGCTAAATGGCTTTCATATCCTATCCAAATTCTGTGTAATTTCAGTAAGTGGATGATACGATTATATTAAATTTTTTCAGTTAAGTTTTTTTTTTTAAAAAAGATAAGATATGATTTTTAAAATAAGCTTAAATAGTAGCACTTCTGTCAGGGAAGTGAATTGTCAGTTTGGCTGGGGGGAAAGATTCCATGTGCATAAAGGGCTGCAAATTAAAGGGGCAGGAGACGGTGGCTATTCTTTACTTATGTAGTTTAAACTACATATCTGTTTCTCTTAAGCATTTGAAAAGACTTCAGATTTCTCAGATTTATTATTTTTTAAAAATCAGGTATTTGTAAGTTACTGAACCCTGTGGAGATTTGACAGGGTAGTGAGAATTCAGCTGCAGCAACCTGAATCCGACGAGATTTAAACTAGGAGTCCTAAATCACAAAACTGCACTTAAATGAAGAAAATATGCAAGCTGAAACAGAATAATAATACCAGCAGACCTTATAATCTGTTCATATACCGTGTTTCTCATATTATAAGACACGTCTTATATTTATTTTTTCCTCAAAAAATAAATAAACACTATAGCTTATTTTCAAGGGATGTCTTATTTTTTTCCTCCTCCTCCTGCCGCGGCCGGCATTGCTGCTGTGCCTATCACTATGTCTTATTTTCGGGGTATGGCTTATATTCCTTGAATGCTTAAAAATCCTGTTATGGCTTATTTTATGGGAATGTCTTAAAATATGAGAAACAGGGTACAGTGGTGCCTCGCTAGACTAATTTAATTCGTTCCAGGACTCAATTCGTCCTACGAAAAATTCATCTAGTGAGTCGTGGTTCCCCATAGGAATGCACTGAAACTTAATCAATGCGATCCTATGGGCTCTGGGCGACTGGCGGCGGGGAAGGCAGGCAGGCAGGCAGGCGCTTGCTCTCTTGCCTGCCTGCCTTCCCCAGCCAAGAGAGCTGTGTGCCAGGCGGGGGGGGGGAAGAAGCAGGAGAAGCTCCTTTTCCCCACCCCGCCTGTCACACAGCTGGGATCGGACCCTCGCTGTGTATCGGACGAGGATCCGATCCCGGCTGTGTGACCGGCGGGGTGGGGGAAAGGCAAAGGAACGGCTCCGGGGGACGGAGTCGAAGATCAGTGGGCGCTGCTTGTCGGGGCTTGTCAACCCCTGCAAGCAGCGCCCACCGATCTTTGGCTCTGTCCCCCGGCTGTGTGACAGGCGGGGTGGGGGAAAGGCGGAGGAACGATCTGTTCCTCCGCCTTTCCCCCACCCCGCCTGTCACACAGCCGTGATCGGACTGTGTTTCGCTGATCTCTGCCGGTTGCCCCTCACTGTTCGCGGCAATCAGCAGAGACCAGCAGAACACAAAGGGGAAGAACCAGCTGCAGTGCGGGCAGAAGGCAAAGGAAGATCAGCTGACCGGCGCTGACAGCTCATCTTCCGTTGCCTTCCTCCCACGCTATAGCTTGTTCCCCTTTCACTAGAGGAATGCCCTGTAGGTTTTGTGATCGGCGGTTTTTATGGCCACGCTTCGCAAGACGAAGCGGCAGCCATAGAAAACCTCGTTGTCTTGCGAGGCAACCTCTGATCGCAAAATCTATTCATATAGCGAAAAATTTGTCTAACAGGGCATTCATCTAGTGAGGCACCACTGTAATGGGTTGTATCCGTCACTCTAGTTCTGCTGGTGCAAAGGAACTTCCTCTCCCTTTCTAGTCCACCCCAGATCACTGTGCATCCTCAAAAGCTCTGGAGGGTTGAGGACCTTCTAGAGTGGATTTTGGGGGTATACAGGGAAAATAGAGGAAACAGAAGTCCTGTCATAGCAGTGGAACCCCACTGGATACAACCCCAAACTGGCACACTATTAGCTGTCTGTGTGTCAATATTTACTCCTTGCAGACCACTGATAAGCATTTCCCCCAGTTTGTGTATTTTGTTCATTTATATTAAACACTTAACTTTTTAAATTTAGAATTTCCCGCTTAAGCTGCCAGATCTGGGTTGCCACATCTAAATTCACACCATAGTCAAAACTTCACACCATGGGTCCACATTTGAGGCTATTTTGAGATTTAAAATTTTGCTTAACCCGTTTATACATTCCGTTTATGCTGTTTCCTTTCTTTTGCAAAAAAAATTAAAGTGGGCCAGTGACACTCCACTGGGAGATGCCGTGGCAGCAGGTATCTCAATTTCGTTGCAATCCCAGCCTGGCTTGAACGCTTCCAAATCGTTGCCATTTCAAGGACCGTGTGCATGAAAAGCAAAAGCAGCCCTTGCTGGACCGTAAGGAAACACTCCAAAAGGCACAGCTGGGCAATACCCTTTGCTGAGACCAATGAAGTAAAAGAGTGTGCAGCTTGTGATTAACTCTTTTGTCAAAATAAATGGGAAAGTTTTTTTGTTTTTTTAAAACCGGCTTGAATCGTGGCCTGCGTGTTTAATTTCAACATTCTTTTAAGGGCACCGAGTATGACAGTCCTTACATGACGGACAGGTTTCGTTGGGCACAAAAGTGAGAGGATGTTTGGGTGGCCAACAAGATGCTGGCAGGTGTGATTCCCAACTCCAGGGGGGCGGAGAGAGGGAGAACACAGCCCTATTAGCTCTAGCAACTGTTCCAAGCAAAACAAGAGTAGACAGCATGCTCACAAATCAAAAGGGGAGGGGGACATAAAATAAAGAGAAGGTTTAAGATGACATGCATGCACAAGCAGAGGTGGAAAGTGCAGTATGAGAGAGAGAGAGAGAGAGAGAGAGAGAGAGAGAGAGAGAGAGAGAGAGAGAGAGAGCATTCAGAACAGAGTGTATTTAAAATTGCAGTAAAAGCTAAATGCTTCCATTTGATTCTAAAAGGCGGCTGCCGAATCACTTCTAGTTTCAATGCAGTTGTTTCTAGCAGTTAGTATTACAACCTTAGCAGTCTTGTTCACTTTGTCCTGCAGCAATTTTTCAGTTGAGGCCAATGCTTCCATTGCTTTCCAGTTTTTCTCTCGAAGGTCCTAATCGTTTTTAGAAAGATATGGTTTCAGTTCAGCCAATAATCAAACGGTGTCTTGCTTTCACTTCAGAGAGCGAGAGAGCGCTTGCATTTAAGCGCAGGTTACTGCAAAATGATTTGGGTGGTCAATTAAGATGAGGCACACTAGCAAAAAAAAAGTGTGATGTTAAAAAGGGAAAGAGAATTTGTCTGGGTGGGGGGATTTTTTCAAAAGCAAAAAAAAAGGCTGTTCTTCCCCAATGTCCTGCCATTCTATTTCCTGGCTCTGCCTGCAGCATCACTACTAGGAACCCCCCTACCCCCCCCACTTTGACTGCATTTGTGAGGAAGGAGGAGGAGTATTCAAAAGTGAGCAATACACACACACCCTGGGACCAACCAAGCTTTAATTCACCTGTGTAACCCAGAAATCAACAGCAATTCAGTGTCACCTGCAGCAGTCAGGGCCGTCAGCCTAGGGAGGGTGCATAGCTCAGAAACAGAGGGGATCCTTTGCATACAGAAGGGACTCAGCTACACAGGCCAATTATTACATTATAAATGTGTTGTGGAAATGTGACACCAGAGGGCGATGTAGAGCTGCAATCCGAAGTCAATGGTAAATTGCATTGGGAGCTAATTTTTCCAATAAGGTTTTTTTTTATCTGTGTAGATCCAGCCATGGTCTCAGGCTGAATCCCTAGTAGCTTTAATCGTTCACCCTCCTACCAAATTGCAGGTGGCTTCCAAGAGAAGGTGAAAGGCGTGCTGCATTGGCTGGACCACGAGGCAGACTAGAGGGCTAACTTTTTTGTCGGCGTCAAAAATGTTGTATTTCAAAGAGAGCAAACAAAGCAGTATCCTAATGAAGTAAGTCAAATTGTATCATTTCTATGCTTTTCTCAGCCACTCTACTAGAAGGGCTTTACTCCCATCGCCATGCTGACTCCTGAAATTAGCAATTGTGGGAGAGGATCCCTTTGGCATCTGTTGCATTTCACCCGCCTGCCCCTGAACCCAGGGCAATGGCAATTCCTGCTACTCTACAGTGGCTTCTTATAAGAACCTGAGAGCCATTCTGCTCGGACCAGGCAACAGGTACATTGGGTCCAGAATCCTGCTCCCAGAGTGGCCAGCCAGGACCTGGGTCCAACAAGATTCTCCCCATGTGAACCCCAGCATATTGCCTCTGAGAGTGGAGGCAGATCTCCACTATCAACTATGGTGGAATGAAGGATCGAGTGCACCAGGCCTATGCAACTTCTGCTCCACCGAGCTGACTTCAGCATATGATGGCCCACCAAGGGCTTTATAAACCTCATTTTTTGCTGCCTACCTAGGACTGCATGATTTTTTTTTGGGGGGGGGTGTCCTATTGGTACTAGGCAGGCTCAATGAGGGCCTGCTTTAGCCATGCCTCAACCCAACTGCACTACCCACAACTAGGAATGTGTGCATGTAGTTTTTGTGTGTTTAAATTAGTTTGAAGAGGGACACATTTAATATTTTTTAAAGTTATTTTTTATATTATTTATATTGTGGGATGGTTGGGCTTAAAGGAAGCTTAGGGACATGAAAAGCATTTCAGGGGTGTGATACTTCAGCTTATTTATTGTATTTTTTTCTTTCTTTTTTTGCAACTGTGCTACTTCACTAGTTTACAATTCTATAAACACCCATTGTTGAGTTGGAAGGGTCACCTAGTCCAACCCCCTGCAATGTAGAAATGTAGCACTGTAACATGTTCAAAGGGCTTCAACACACAGGCCGGGAGGGCCTGAAGACACCCAGCCTCACAAGCTCAGCTCTTCAGGGAAATCTCAACTCTCACTGATATGAAATAACACAGAAAAATTGAGAACATGGTTGTAGGAGGAAAAGTGCCATCTGCAAACGTAACTGTTTGATTCATTTCAGGGTTTCCAAATGCTCCTGGGATAGAGGAAGCAACAGATGGAGCAGACTTCTGGAGACACATGCGGAATAAGCAGCACAAGCCAACATTGCTCTAAACAAATAATGAGTGGACTATAGGGCTGAAGTGGCCTTTAGTCGCCCAGAGAATATCCATCCGTTTGTTTTGAGGGCTGTGTTCTGCTTCTCGTTTTCTAGCTAAGCTGGTGTCCGCTAGAAAACTTCCTAAGAAGTTCTAGCTACTGAAAAAAAGAAAGAAAAAAAGCCCAGGTATCACGTCCATCCCAAATTTAGAGTGGGGGATATTTTTTGCACAGGCATTGAAAGCTTGAAAGGATAACACAGCTCCCTGAGAACAGTTTTGGTCCCATGCATCAGTTCTGCTCCCACCCGTTCCCAACAAGGGTGCAAAGTGTCTGCAAACGCTAATCAAGGACACCCTTCTGTTCCAGTGTGTTGCTGGACCCCGTGAATTTCAGGGAGGAGACCCAGAAAGTCTGTTTCTATTTCGATTAGTTATTTGTACTCCACTTGCCAAGGAAAAAAAGCTGGCTGAAAGGGAAGTTCTAAAGGACACAGACAGGCACCACACAAAGCCCACCTTAGAAAAGAGTATTTGATTGCCCGGAACATTTCAGCCTTGGTTAAATGAAAACGCATGGATTTAAAGCAGTGATGGAGAGCCTGTGGCCCCGCCAAATGATGATGGACTCTAGCTCCCACCAGCCCCAGCCATTCCTGGGATGATGGAAGCGGCAGACCAACGCCATGTGGAGAGGCACAGGTTCCCCTGCCCAAATTTAAGAAGGAAACCAAGCCAAGCCAAAGGATCTCTGGAACAGGTGAAATTAAGGCACACAACAAGGTGAAAAGAGCTTGCTTTCCTGGACTTGGCAAGAACTCCCCGACCTTCTGTAGCTCAGGTCTGCCCACGTTTGCATACGGCCTCCCAAAGTCCTTCCCCCTCCTCGTATTCATTAGACTCACACACCTAGGCATGCAAAGCTCAGTTCCGGCCTTCTGAGGTTTTGCCCGCAAAACAGAGCTCAACTTGCCCCCAATGGTGGGAATCCAGTAGGCTGCGTGCAACAGTCTCTTACCACGCAGAGCCGGATCCGTTTCTGGCTACTGGGAAAGCCAGGCTGCTCTAGCTGTTACAGGAAGGAGAGAGGAGAGCGCTTCCTGCTCAGCAGCCACATGAGGGGCAAGAAGCACCTTAAAGCAGAGTCAAGCTCCCCCAGTGAATTCCAGGCTACTTACATTGTTCTTTTGCCTCTGCTGCTCCACCGCATGTTTCAAGGAGCCCAGCTCCTTCTGGAGGCTGGTGATCTCACCCTCTTTCCCTGTGATGCTGAATCCATAGGAAATAGAAAGCGTCAGAAACCCTGAGAACCCCCCCCTCCACGCAGAACATGGCTCTGTGACTCTGGAGGACTCCCCCACCCCCACCCCATTTGTGCCCTTCCATGGAAAATATGCCCAGAAAAATGTCAAGGTTCTTCTCCCTTGGGACATGAAGGCTAGAAGCTTGCACAGTTTATAAACGCGAGAGCCCCTATAGGACTCAACTACACATTACACTTGACAGTGTTTAATGGCAGCCTGGCAGCATATTTAGGAAGAGAAAAAGGCACTTCTGGTGGGAGAGAAAACAGGAGCGGGGAGTCAATTTAAGCAGGGAAGACCAGCTAGGGAAGAGAACTAGGAACGCAGTATTATCCATTCCATCCAAAATAAACATATTTGCCTTCACCCGTGAAAAGGGAATATTACAGTTTAATTGGGGTAACAGTATTATTACAGATTGATTTACATTGCTGCTTACTTGCTAAAACTGGCTTCTAATTGACTACCAATACTTACAGCTGTAGAAGCTGTTCATTCCTGATGGCCAGAGATTCCTGAAAGAGATTAAGACACCTTATTTAAACAGAAGCAGGTAGGTGGCTGGCAGATGACTGGCTTTTATCAGTACTAATTATGCAGCAGTATGTTGCTTTCGGCTGCAGCATCCAAAGGTTGGTTTGCCACACTGCAACCTGGTTTGCACAATCAGCTCGTGGTCAATAGGCAAGGGATATGCACAAGCTGCAGAGTGGGTGCTTATTAAGCCCCTCTGTCAATACGTCTCTCTTCCGACCAGCTTCTCAAGGCTAAAACACAGAGGCTGCGGTGACAGGTCACAGGTGGAGCCTGCAGAAGGATCAATGCAAAGGGAGAGACAGCCAAAACCTCTCCCTCCCTGAGAATCCACCAAGAAATCATGCAGGAAAATGTGTCCTTCCCTACCTCAACAGCACACAGGAAGCAGTTACTGCGGGTGATTTAGATCTTACTTCCCCGTAGATTTTGCCTCCAGATACAACATACTACCCCATTTCTCTCTATGTGCACCCCAAATCAGCAACCGGGAGAAATACCTGTTCACCATTTTCCTGCTTTATTTCCTGAATCTGTGCTCTTAGTAACCGATTCTCCTCCTGTACAACCTGCAAGACAGGATGATGTGTTAGACATGGCTGCCCATTCACCTCTCTTGCCCCTCTCCTCCTCAGGCCCCTATGCTGTCACACCTGCAACTCTTTCCTTTGGTGAGAGACTTCTTTCCCCCTCTCATCTAGTAAGATCTCCATCTTTTGCATTTCTTCTTGCTTCGTTTTCAGTCTGCGGACACAATTTAAAAGTTAATTCACATTCCTTTCTCGCATACAATCAGATCTGCAGTTTATTTACTCAATTTATTGAGGTTGCTTTTGTTATGTGCATCCTAATTCTCTTTGACGGTATAAGCCGAAAGTGGTTCGCAGAGCAGGTAACATGCTGGTTTTATGTACGTTAAGGAAAGATCACAGTATTTACAGAACCTCCCAGATTTCTCTGCATTAAGTGCTCAGGTGATAATTCTTGCCAGTCTGTGTTGTGGCAGACATGTGAACTGGCAAGCAGATACTGAATTATTTGACACACTGCCCAAGACAGAACAGTTTTATTCTACATGACCAGGGAGCAAAGTTTGGGCTGAGTTGTATGGAAACAGTTTTGCATGGATGTTTTTCCCCAAGTAACTGATGACTGCTGCTCTTGCTCATCTGCCTGGCAACAAATGATGTGCCAAACTTTCACTGCACATTTGAAGGAGATCAGAGAGAAGCAGCTCTTCAGGAAGGTGGTGGCCTTTGGCTGGTGCAGAATGCTACTCTAGACCAGTGTTTCCCAAGCTTGGGTCTCCAGCTGGTTTTGGACTTCAACTCCCACCATCCCTAGCTAGCAAGACCTGTGGTCAGGGATGATGGGAATTGTAGTCCGAAAACAGCTGGAGGCCCAAGCTTGGGAAACACAGCTCTAGACAATGCCAAATTATAATTGAAATGTGGTCGTGAGTGCACTCTCTCTCTCTCTCTCTCTCTCTCTCTCTCTCTCTCTCACACACACACACACACACACACACACACCCCATACCACATCAAGAGTCTAGCCCAGGCACCCCCAAACTGCAGCCCTCCAGATGTTTTGGCCTACAACTCCCATTATCCCTAGCTAACAGGACCAGTGGTCAGGGATGATGGGAATTGTAGTCCAAAACATCTGGAGGGCCGAAGTTTGGGGATGCCTGGTCTAGCCATCACACAAAGCTGGGTGAAAGAGCAAAGTAACTGTGGTAGATGCTCCGCTCGGTTTACTTACAAAGCCTCGAGGTCCTTGATTGACGAAGAAGCAGAAACCTAACAAGGAAGAAAGGATTTGCAGTTTAGCTAACAATGTCATGACCCCTGCCTGGTTATGACTGCTTAGATAGGGCAAGGATAGGAATGCAAGAAGCTCCCTTATACTCAGTCAGACCCTTGATTCATGAAGCTCAGTATCGTGAACACTGACTGGAAGAGGCTCTCCGGGGTTTGCTGAGGGTAGTGTGTCTTGTTCCCACCTGAAGATATTGGGGAGTAAACCTGGGACCTTTTGTCAGCAGCACAGGTGCTCTGTCACTAAGGTGTTGCCTTTCCCGGCAAAAGCTTTAGGGTGCATTAAACAAACTCTGAAAGGAAGGACAGGAAGCACAGCAAGTAGCCCCCCACCTGCTGAGAGTTCAGCTGCTCGAGTTCCTTGACTTTGTTGTTCAAGTGCTGCAGCGTATCCTGTTGTCCCTATGGGCATTTTTTTTAAGGGAGAAAGGACACCAGCTCAAACATGCAAACTCTGTACCCTTGTAGGCTCCAAGAGAGCTTTCAGCACTTTGCAAGACTTTACCTGAAGCCATTCTCCTTTCTTGGCAATCTCACTCTCCTTTTCTCTCAACGACACCTCCATACTTGTCACCTGCTCCTCTTTCCTCTTCAATCTGCAAGAGGAAGCACAAGAAGAGAAAAGTCTCATTTAACACAGGCAAAAAAAATAGTCAAAAGATGTCATTAGAAGCTTTTGGTGTGCCGCCACTGTGTTACTGTGCAGTTGCCTTGAAACTGGCCAGCATTTATAACGTGGGTCAAGGTCTTTTGTTCTGTCTGCCCATAAGAACACAAGAAGAGCCTGCTGGATCAGGCCAGTGGCCCATCTAGACCAGCACCCTGTTCTCGGACTGGCCACCGAGATGCCTGCGGGAAACCTGCAAGAACATTTCCCCCTTCTGCGGTTTGTAGCAACTGATACCTAGACGCATTACTGCCTCTGACTGTGGAGGCAGAGCATAGACATAATTCAGGCCCATAGCATGCGGGAGTTCAATGGATAGAAGCAGAAGTACGACGACAACAAAATTATGTGCCAAAGCAGAACTCTTGTGGTTTTTAAAGGCCTTGTTGTCTGGCTGGCACTCTCCACTTTCTTCTTTAGGAAAGGGCCAAAATATTCCTGTCCTGGAAAGCATTTTGAGAGGCAAGCATTTCCTAGTTCTAACACTAGAACTTGTAGACATCCAGCAAAATTGGACGTTGGACAATTACGGACAGATAAAGCGAAGTACTTCTTCACACAGCGCTAAGTTGGAACTATGGAACTTGCTCCCACAGGAGGCAGTGAGAACCACTACCTTAGATGACTTATGGAGGAGGGAGCTATTTTCAGCTGCCAGTCATGGCGGCTTGCTCTGCCTCGACAGCTGGAGGCAGAAATGCCCCCTGAATGCCAGTTACCGGAAACTGCAGGAGGAGAGTTGCTCGAATCCTGCTTTGGGGCTATCCATAGGCATCTGCTCAGCCACCGTGAGAACAGGATGCCAGATTAAATGAACCACTGCCCTGATCCGGCAGGCACTTCTTATGACCTTAGGCAGTGATACGGCTTATTTTATTTGTGCCGCTGAGCATTTTGATTTTATTGGTTTATGCTGAACTGAATTTAGGAGGTTATGCTTTGGAATTTTTATGACTCTGTGGATTCTTAGCTGGAATTTGGTTTGTGTTTTTTTTAAAAAAAGTGGAAGGGCGTTGTGTGTTGAAGATTCATTCCCCGTGCCTGCTGTCATGGGATTGTTGTCTATCGCATGATAGTGTATGTTTTCATTCCACAGAGTCGGACGTGACGAAAACAGGATGTTTGTGTTACTGTGTTTCCTGAAGTGGGACTATTGTCTTTTGTTCTTTCTTTTGGCTGCCTGATGCTAGAGAGAGAAGGAGCCATGTTGCAGTGCTCCGTGTATGATTATATGTAAATAAAGTAGATTGGCCAAATGCTGAGCTACTGAGTTCTGTTACGCAACTGCGCAAATTCTGCGGATCCGTAAGTGTGCTTATGTTTCTTGGCATCAGTCGCTTCGATGTTTGGGCTGAAGAATGCTTTTGAAGCTCCCGAACAATCGACAAGGAGGGACAGAACCTGCCAGTCGGGCATGTGTCTCTGCCAGGGTCCTACTCGCAAGTAAGAGATCCTAACATTGTGATCTCTCCCCCCCCCCCGTTTTTTTGCCATTGCTATTTTTATGCAGCAGCTATCAATTTATGTTTATTTTAAACAGCCCTTTTTGAATGGATGGGGGGGAATGGTATATCATGACAATGGTATTATCAAAATAAAAAAATTCCTTCAGTAGCACCTTAAAGACCAACTAAGTTTATATTTTGGTATGAGCTTTCGTGTGCATGCACACTTCTTCAGCTATCTGACAAACCTAGACAGCATCTTAAAAAGCAGAGACATCACCTTGCCGACAAAGGTCCGTATAGTTAAAGCTATGGTTTTCCCAGTAGTGATGTATGGAAGTGAGAGTTGGACCATAAAGAAGGCTGATCGCCGAAGAATTGATGCTTTTGAATTATGGTGCTGGAGGAGACTCTTGAGAGTCCCATGGACTGCAAGAAGATCAAACCTATCCATTCTTAAGGAAATCAGCCCTGAGTGCTCCCTGGAAGGACAGATCGTGAAGCTGAGGCTCCAATACTTTGGCCACCTCATGAGAAGAGAAGAATCCTTGGAAAAGACCCTGATGTTGGGAAAGATTGAGGGCACTAGGAGAAGGGGACGTCAGAGGACAAGATGGTTGGACAGTGTTCTCGAAGCTACGAACATGAGTTTGACCAAACTGCGGGAGGCAGTGCAAGACAGGAGTGCCTGGCGTGCTCTGGTCCATGGGGTCACGAAGAGTCGGACACGACTAAACGACTAAACAACAACAACAACAACAACAACAAGGTGCTACTGAAGGAAAATTTTTTATTTTGCTTTGACTCAGACCAACACGGCTACCTACCTGTAACTAGAACAATGGTATTATCAAATTAGCTTATTACAAGAATATGCTGGCAGACGAACTCTATGGGGCACATCGGTGCTTTTTGTTGCTGTTCATGCTTTGGAACAATAAGTGCAAAGAAAATGTATAGCCATATGTTGTTTTCAGTTTATTGTGATGCTACTACTCCTTGAAGCTCATACTAATGCACAAAGCTGCAGGATCTTTCGCCAGCTCAGCAACCCAAGATCCTTTTAAGTGGAATCGCCAAGGACTAAACAGGGGGACTCTCTGCTTATGCAGCACCGACCGCAATCCACATGATCAGAAACCAACTGAAATAGTTAACAGTATTCTGAACCCCTTGATCCAACTCCCTAAGTTGGATGCAAAATCTCCACGTACTGGTGCTCTTTGTTACAGAAAATGGCAATTTATCTAATGCCAAAATTGTCTGAGTGCTTTCCCCTTGCTTTTAAAGTCTTAGCCTTAGATTAACCTCAAAGCACACAATCCAATTCAGAGATTGAAGGCAGGTTAAGAAGTTCTCAGATTCTAGAGCTGTTTGCTCATAAATCAAGCTCAGTTACAAAAAGGCACCTGTAGAAAAAAACACACCATTATCATGTTAACAAGGACACCTGCAGTTTTATAAACGAGCAAAAAACACTTACAGATTCTGAAGATCTCTGACTTCCTGGGCAGCTGATATCTACAGAAAGAGTACACAACACAGAGTTATTCTGAAAAGAAGTACTAAGTAAACGTAAACAGCAATGCCCCTATACCCCTCAAAAGTATTAGATCTGAGGATAACAAACCAATGGCCCATTTATCAAAAAAGATGCAAAAAGAGAAGTAGCCCCTGAAGAAGAAGAAATGTGAATTTCTAGAAGTAACTGAAAGGGGTTAAACTCTATGGTCCAATAATCTGCCTATATCTTTTCTTTCACATTTCAAATCACTATTAGGAAAAGCTCTTGTTTCTTTAAGCCATTTTGAATGCAGATATGAGCACAAGTATTTTAAATGCATTAAATCAACACATCTTTAACTTGCTATTGCTATTCCCAAATGTCAGGAGATTAGCCACTGTCCTTCCAGTCTCACAGTCCGGAGGATCTGCAGCCCAGAGAGATAACAGATTGTTTTAAGGCCATCCAGAGGCTAAGACCAGCTTGAAGGAATTAAGGTTTGAAAGTTAAAGCATCACACTCTAACCCATCCCTTCCCAGTCTTGGGTATTGCAGAAACTGTAGGGCTACAACCCCCATCGCCCACAGCTAGTATGACCAGTGGTCAGAGATGAAGGGAGTTGTAGCTCAATAACACCTGGGGACCCAAGGTGGAGAAAGGCTGCTTTAACCACTGGCATGCATTGCCACCTCTGAAATCAAGGTCAAGTTTTATCTCGCTAATACAATTAAAAACTTTTAGTGAGATGACTATGCCAGAGCCAGGTTTGGGTCAAAAGGGCTTTTATAGTAACAGAACAAAGTCCAGCTTGGGGTTGATGGAAGAAAGGGACTAGGGCAAAGTCCCAAACCTGGGTCTCCGGCTGTTGTTGGACTACAACTCCCATCAACCCTAGCCAGCAGGACCAGTGGTCAGGGATGATGGGAACTGTAGTCCAAAAACAGCTGGGGACCCAAGTTTGGGAAACCCTGGACTCGAGTATCTATTTCTCCCCCTTCTCTGGATTTTAGTCCCAAGATGAAGAGCTAGAATGGCCAAGGGAGAAGATGCAGTATGTCAGGATTTCCCACAAAGCAATCTTAAGACCGCAAGTGCAACACTTGTATTGGCCGCCCAATAAATGCCACCATGTGGCTTCGAGGCCCTTAGCTGCATATGTTCAAATGCTGCAGAGAGAGCAACAGTTCACACTGCCTAAGACGGGAGAGTAAGTAATAGTGAAGACACCTCCTGGGATGACAAGGAATCCACGCAGTTCAGAAGGAAGAGCAAGGGCGTTCTAAAGCTACAGGCTCAGCTAGATGCCAGAGGCCCCTTGCTCACACACTTGCCCCATTCAACACTCCCATGCTTTACGCCCTCATGCACCAACCACCCAAACTAATGTGCCGGCTGCCATTTATTTTATTTTTTAAAATTATTACGTTTATTTACCCCTGAATATATAAAACGCCTCCTATGGCCCTAAACCTGCGTATGAACCTATGAACACAGCACACAGTGAGGCAGAAAAGATCAAGCTTCATGGGTGCCTCCCCCCAAGGAAAACGGGGCATTATCTGGAAGCCAAGCCCCCCCCCCGAAGCCCTGCTTTCAGAGAAGCCAAGCTCACCTCACGGTGCCCTCTTCCGTAACAAATTAAGAAAGCAACATTTCATGGCGAGACCAAATATGCTCTATGTAGCCCAATACGTTGTTCCCCCTCCAAAAAGAAAATAAAGTTGAGCTCCAATGCTATGATTCTAAGAGGGTGCTATACTCTTGGACACGTAACTCCAGTGGTTTCGAACCACCCCGAGATCTACGGGTATAGGGCAGTGTACAAATTTAATACAGTCGTACCCTGGTTGTCAAACGACAACTTCCATTCCGGAAGTCCGTTTGACTTCCAAAAACGTTCTGACAACCAAGGTGCAGCTTCCGATTGGCTGCAGGAACTCCCTGCACTCAGTTGGAAGCTGCGGAAGCCACGCCGGATGTTCGGGTTCCAAAGAACATTTGCAAACCAGAACACTCACTTCCGGGTTTGCGGCATTCGGGAGCCAAAACGTTCGAGTCACAAGGCGTTCGGGATCCAAGGTATGACTGTACATAGTAATAAAAATAAGTTTTGAAAGCTTCTTCCTGCTGAAACTATTTCCACATAGATGTGTATTCCTGCCATGGGGCTCTCTGCATCTGGCAGGGAATTCTAGGCAATGCCCCAGGGTGCTTTGCTCAGCTCCTGACAGGTGCCAAGACGACTTTGCAAGTGGTCAGTGTAAGGGTAAGATAACAACCACTGCTTGGCTAAGGATTGCAGGGCTGTGCATGAAGGGAAGGGAGTGCTGTGGCAATTCAGCTGTAGCCCATGTGCTTCGCAGGTTGTGGGCGGGGACAGGCTTTAACTCTGGTCTCTCCAGACAAATAATTAGGTAACAGGTGGAGGAAAAGGCCACTGCCGAGATCCCAGAGAGTGGACAATACTGAGGTAGATGACATGTATGGTCTGAAGTCACTCCCAGGAACTTAAACAGGGCTGTCTCCCCAAGGGTGTGCATACGACTGCAGTCCTTACTCTACGCAGCGGAAACTCCTGGGACTGTTTCGGACGCAATGTGAAATCAGTTCCTCAAAGCTTGTGCATGCAACCAGGCAGAGGAGACTGCTTAAACGTGGGTGCAGAGGCTTTCAAACCGCACTGTGAAACAAATCACTCGCAGTTTTATTATGCGCTCGTAAATTTTGATTTCCTTTTAACAAGCCGCCTGGCGGATTAGCTGAGAATGCCTCTTTCGCCGAGACAGGCTTTTAATCGTTAATCTGAATGTTTAATTGATTAAGACATATATCTCATGGTTCAATCAGTGGCAGCTGGTGCCCACCAGGGACTAACAGGGCACAAGGCAGAGGGCACAAAAGGTAAGGGCAGCTAACAGCCAATGGCAGGAAGAATAAGCAAATTCTGGTCTTGTCTCCATCCTTCTTGATGCTCAGTTCTACAAGGGCAACACTGAGGCTAAGATGGCAGTCAATGCCACCTCCTGGACTGGATGTAAGTCGGAAGGCAGGCAGGTGGGGTCTGGCTGATGTTGGTGGGGCAGCACCCCCTTAACCCAGTGGCCCAGCCTCCTCTGGGTTCAATGGCAATGCATGAAAAAGCCAGGCCTCTCCCAGCAAGAGCCCCCCCCCCCAACAGATAGGAAAGGAGGAGCCATACTGCAGGAAGAGGAAGACTGCAAAGCAAAGGACTCCCCCTCCAGCTGCCAGCTCAATACCACTTTACCTGTGTGTCCTTTCCAAGCTGGGCCTTTCCTATTTCTTCTTTCAGGGCCTCTATTTCCTGTGCCAAACCCTTTTCAATGACAAAACAAGACAAGGTTGTACAATGGAGACAACACATCCCACAAAAATGAGAAAAATGAAGGGTGCGAAAAATTCGACCACAAGAAGGGCAATGCAATGGCAAACACACAAACACACACACACAAAAGGCAGCGCACGGCAGATCCAGCACCAACCTGGACAGTTTTTTCCTTGGTGGCAACTTTAAGGACCTCAGCCTGAAGCAGTTCCTCCACAGACTTGATTTTCCCATCCTTCTCACTAATTCTTTAGCCAAGAGAGAGAGAGAAAAGAGTAGAGGGGTTAAGAAACAGCATTGGAAGGGTGGGAAGCATTTGCGCAGGGTGGGAAAGAAATGCTCCAGGAAGTTGCTGAGGAATATAATGCAATACTGCCCAAACGAATCAGAGCAAGCATCAAGTTGGTATTTTTTAGGTATAAAGTAAACTGATTCACAACTGAAAGAGTAGGGTGGCATCTGCTGTTAGAGAAACTTCTGTTTAAAGAAAAGCAATTTCTTCAAAGAATACAGCACTGCTACTATTACCGCAGGACATTCTTTCTGGTTTTAAAACAAGGTTAGGTTTTCACCCAATGTCCGTGCAGCTATTGGCACCCAACTTGAAAGCTCCCTGGGACTTTAAAAAGGAAAGCCCAAAAGCTGGATCCCAAGTTGGCTCCATTATGGTCACATGACAGCATTGGGTCTGCTCTAGTTCTGACTACTGTACTAGCTCCTGAATAGTGAAGTGATCTACCTGTCCTCCTCCCTTCCACCCCCGTTGTCAAGCTTGGCAGGAGCCTGAATTTAGGCTGCACCCTGAAGCCCTTCATTTCACAATCATGGTTTCTTCTGAAGAGTCAAATGCAGCAACTTCGAACATCCCACTGCACAGATTACATTCTAAAGTCTGGGCGCTTCTGTAGTAAAAGCCTGCCCCCACAGGCTTCGTGGATAACAGAAACATAAGGGTAAAGAGGGCTTTCAAACTGAAGAAAAGGAAACGTGCTTCTACTTACACTTTTTGTAATTCTTCCACCAACGTTGCAAAGGAAACCTTGGGGAACAAAAGCAAGGAGGACGGATGTTTAGAGAGGAAGTCAGAATACTGGATCTAGCTGATGGTACCAGCTCTCACCAACTTTGCTGATGCAATTCGTTTTGGAGAGCTAATCAGTCCTATTGTTTTAATCGGACTAAACTGTAGCATTTTGCAGCACCTGTAATTAGTTCTTTGCAAAATTTAAGAGTAAGCTTGAGGAATACAGGTGTCCTCACCAAAGAGAGGTAGGGCAGCTTCTGTCAGGAATGCTTTGATGGCGTTTCCTGCTTGGCAGGGGGTTGGACTGGATGGCCCTTGTGGTCTCTTCCAACTCTATGATTCTATGAAGGATACTTTGGAAGCTCCTGTTCTAATGGAATTTCGCTGAGACCCACAATTTCCCTTCTTCTGCAATGCTAGAAAGTGTGGAACTTTGCTGCATGGCCAAAGGTTTTACCTTTGCATGGCTTGACCGACGAGTTCTGCTTACACTCTGAAGACAGTCAACAACCCAGCTCAAGGCTGAATGCAGCCTTTCCACAAGCCCAACTGGGTCAATGACTTGGACGGCTGCCTATTTTCCCACATGTGGCTTGGCTCACTTGTTTGACTTCTCCAAAGATGTTGACAAGTTTGCGACATTAAACCCCTTCTCCCTTTGTCAACAAGGACAAACCCTGCAAGCAGAACTGCATCAAGAGTCAATGGCTGCTCCAGGGCCAGCAGTGCTGGGGTAGGACTTGCAGAAAGTCACAGCGACCACTTCCAAGTTTAGAGAAACCTTCGCCTTGCTTTGAAAGGGCTTCAAAGGATGGAGGGCTGAACTTGGAACAGGTGGCATCACCTCTCGCTAGCTTTGCTGATGTAAAGGGTATCCACAGATTAGAATGTTGGTCAATTATATTTTTAGATCGGATTAAGCAGCAGCAATATTTGCATCACCTGTCACACAAGGGCTAATGTCGACATAATTGCAACTGCCGTTTACGCATAAACAATCACATGCAATCTTTCTAATCATGGAAGTAGGCCACGGAGATCTTCTGAGAGCGTCTCTTTAGAAGAAGAAGAAGAGGAGGAGGAGGAGTTTGGATTTGATATCCCGCTTTATCACTACCCGAAGGAGTCTCAAAGTGGCTAACAATCTCCTTTCCCTTCTTCCCCCACAACAAACACCCTGGGAGGTGAGTGGGGCTGAGAGACTTCAGAGAAGTGTGACTA
Source organism: Zootoca vivipara (assembly GCF_963506605.1). Lineage (NCBI taxonomy): Eukaryota > Metazoa > Chordata > Lepidosauria > Squamata > Lacertidae > Zootoca > Zootoca vivipara. The sequence goes on from NC_083276.1 coordinate 6,646,067, forward strand.
GCCCAAGGTCCCCCAGCAGCTGCATGTGGAGGAGTGGAGACGCGAACCCGGCTCCCCAGATTACAAGTCTACCACTCTTAACCACTACACCACACTGGCTCTTTATACTATTCCTCTGCTCGTGTGGAGTAAGACATTTGTGAAGGCATTTATTTACAGGGGTTAGCAGACTGCAGTAATGTCAGCAGTTAACTCTTCAAGGCCCCAATTCTTTGAAATCCAACTGAACAAAAAGCGCAAGGCAAAAACAATGAGGCACATTGCAAAATGGAAGCAGCAATTTCAGGCGAAATCCTCCGACAGGGATTGACTTAACAGCAACCAATTTGAAGACCTTTCTTAACAGAACAAAACCAAGGCAACGTACCTGCTCTGTTTGTACCCTCTGCAGATTTTCAACTTCACTTTTCAAGGATGCGTTCTCTGTTCTCAGTGCCTTTTAAGAGGAAAACATTTTCAACACAGTATTGACACTTTGGAATAGTTAATTGCAACCACAAAAAGGAAAGTGATACATTTGCCAAGAACAACATTCTATTATCGCTGCTGACTTACCTGACAACATTTTTAACGTGTGGAAGTCACGGTTTACATGGCTGGGTCCCTTTCCTGACATAATCTTGGTTTTGTACCCTAGCATCTCTCCTCAAGAATAAAACCTTTAAAGTGGTGGTTCTCACCCTGTGAAACATCTCAGGAAAAGTCTGTCCTAGTCCTCCTATCCACTGATATGTGCCCTTGGGTTTCAGCCTGCAAGGAGCTCAGCAGCATTTACCCAGCCCAAACAGAATAAGCAGGTCAAAGGAAGCGCTTCACTCCCAAGATCTAAGCATCACAAGCTCCTTAAAGACAAGTACCAATGGGTCAGGCGGGAGAGTCTGAATGGATGGTTGTTACCTTACGCTGAAGGCTTTCACTTTTCTCAAGTGTAGAAAGAAGAAAGCCAGAGGAAAAAAGCTTGCCCTGTAAGATTCCAGTCCATAACTACATTCTTAAAGGGACTGCAACTGGAAAAAGCTTGTGCTGCTTTTCAGACAGAGATTACAGTCGTACCTTGAATCCCGAATGCCTTGGTACTCGGACATTTTGGCTCCTGAACACCGCAAACCCGGAAGTGACTGTTCCAGTTTGTGAACGTTCTTTGGAACCTGAACGTCCAACGGGGCTTCCGATTGGCTGCAGGAGCTTCCTGCAGCTAATCAGAAGCTGCGCTTTGATTTCAGAAAGTTTTGGAAGTCGAACGAACTCCCGGAACGGATTCCGTTTGACTTCCAAGGTACGACTATATCTGGAATTTGGTGCAGCTGCGGTACTCCATCATGGTCCCCTCCCTTTATAGACTACAAAACATGGGTCTGCCACTGTCGCATTCAGTAAGATCTTCAGTAGCTGACTTCCACCTCCTGCTGTATAAGATATTTAATGAATTCTGTGACTGGACTCAAGATGGGGCTGAGGTAGTCCTCTTCCTTTGCCAGTCTTTCACTGTCCCTCGACCTAAGCCGAGTTGCTGGATTAGTCCAATATTTTTCCAGAGAGAGTGGGGAGGAGAACAGAGCAACTGAGGCAGGACAGCTATGGAGAGACAGAACAGAGGAAAAGGGGAGCTTGGGACAAAAGTGAAGCAGCAGCTGCTGTTGCTATAATCCGGGCATGTAGCTACCCCGTGGTGGAGCGAGACACACTGTATTAGCACGCAATGCCACACTGTTCATGCACTGGGCACGCCTGACTCTTAAGAAGAGAGTTTACCTTTAGCTCGTCTTCTTTATTTGCCATCTCTATGAGTCCAGCTTCAAGGAGTTCCTCAACCGTCTTTATTTTGTCATCCTTGTCTGTCATGCTGAGGAGGAGTTGAAAAGGATGTTATGAACTTCAACTCAAAACCAACTGGTGCTACCAGGACGACAATCCTATGTTCATTTGTATGGATGTATTTCCTTGCTTGGTGAGCAAGCAAGAACATACGAAGCAGCCTTAAAATGAGAGTCGTTTAGGCCTGCACTGTCTCATTTAGCAGATGATGATTCTCGGGGTGTCTTAGGCAGAGAGGTTGTTCCCAGACCAGGTACTGAAAACCTGTTAACTGGAAATGCTAGGGATGGAACCTGGGACCCTCTCCATGTCAAGCGTGCACCTTAGCACAGAGGTATGGGGTCCTCCCCCTGCCAGGCTGCAGGTACTTAGCACAAAACACCTACAGATTTATTATTCTTAGTAAGATTAGCTGCTCTTTTTGCTTGGTAAAAAAAAGTTTGCTTGTGAAATAAATGAGAGGCTACCTACTGCCCCAGCTCTTACCTTCTTTCCATTTGCTCCAACAAATCCTTATTAGTCTGAAAGCAGGAGAGAAAGAGAGAGAAGTCATGCTTAATGCTGGTTTGCAGCTCTAGCGAGCAAGAGAGCTGCTCAGAATCCGGCTGTTTGCATTTGTGCTGATTCTCTGAAGTGCCGATGCAGAAAAGCCGTGAGGGCCAGCTTTGCCGACCCCGGAGTTAAACTATTGTAGCAAATAAAACGATGAGCTCTGCGGCAGACCAAGGAAGACCCATTGGAATTGATGGACACGGGTCACTTAGGTCCAGTAATTTGAATGGGTCTACTCTGAGTAAGACTATGTTGGAGATATCTCCCAGTTACTTACAATGGGATATTGTTGCATAGACGTTGGCAAGAGCCAACTTGGCCGGCTGCATTTGCAGGACATGTGCACCCAAATGTGGCTGCTCCTTAGTGGCAGAAGTGAAGGGCAAGGATATCAAAGAAGCCGAAAGAACTCTTGCTCCCAAAATGCTCCCTTTCGAGCTAGCTGATGGTAGCAGCAGCATTGTAGTCCCGCACCAAAACAACCATTTCTAGGTCAGGTAGCCTGAGATCAGAGGGGCTTATGCCCTGCCATCTGGAGCAGGCAAGACATTCGGTGACCCCAACATCTCCATTCCCAGCCCCTGAGCCTCAAATGCAAACCAAACCCTCTTGTTATCCAAGGAAAGAGTAAAGCTAAGGTTTACTCAGACCCTGCACCAAAGACCTACCACTGATGTCTGGCCTATTCAGCAAGATCTAGTAGATGACACAAGCAGCTGGTGCTCTCCACCCTGGCCAAGGAAGCAGCAACCTTGATTATCACAGTATTGTTCACCCATCTGAATATTGTAATACAGTACTGTACTGCATAAGCAACTAAAGGTATCCATTACTGAAAACATCACCTAGAGCACCGCTGGCATTTGCGAAGCACGAAAAGCCTATTAGTGTGTTCCAAAGAGTTGTTGGGCCCAGATGTTCTCAATGTGCATGCGTCATTTTTGTATATTTCAGATTGTTTACTCCAACTCCCCCGGTCCCCCAAAGACACAATGGTATTGTGAGAGGGTAAGAATCATAGAATCGTAGAGTTGGAAGACACCCCAAGAGTCATCTAGTCCAGGCATCCCCAAACTTCGGCCCTCCAGATGTTTTGGACTACAATTCCCATCTTCCCCAACCACTGGTCCTGTTAGCTAGGGATCATGGGAGTTGTAGGCCAAAACATCTGATTTAGTCCAACCCCTTCCAATGCCGGAATTAGTGGCCAAATTCTTATTACAAAAGACTGGAAAGAGAAGTTGCTTAACTGCAACTTATTACCAAGCTTAAAATCATGGAGAGACTTGGTCTGAATAGAGACATTGGATTCTTCTCTCATTATACATGATAAAGCTATCTTTAGCCATCTCACCCCTTGCTTTCTCATGCAAGACCAATTGCAGCCATTAACAGTCGTCAACAGCTATCAGTCAATCACCCACTCCCACCACAAGGAGGGAGTAATACCCCTCCCCACCCTCTCACTATATATAAGCATCTGGTGACTTCTGCTTCAGTGTATCTGAAGAAGTGTGCATGCACACGAAAGCTCATACCAATGACAAACTTAGTTGGTCTCTAAGGTGCTGCTGGAATGATTTTTTTTATTTTGGCCAAATGAAGAAATAGTGGCCAAATGAAGTGGGGAATCCATTTGGCTGCTTCCTACCCTGAAGTTGTATAATTAAGAGAAAAAGACTGGATATTATATGGGGATGCTTTTTGCTGCATGCATTCTAACTATGCCCATGGGAGGACCAGAATCTTATTTTCCAATTAATTTATCATGTAATTAATTCATTAATATACAGTATTACATAAATAGCTTATGGATCATGCATATTAAGGAGCATTAAAAAATTGTTAATAAATGGTGAAATCGTCAAGATCTTGCACCCTTTACCAGTCTATTCCAAACACCACGCATAAACATGCAGCAAATACTGTAATACCAATCTAGATACAAAAGCAAAGGACAAGAGCAGGCACAAACATTTATGCCCCACTTTTTCAAAAAAAAAAATATGATTTTTTTTAAGCTTAACTATTTGGCAGATCTGCACCATGCCATTTAAAGCACATGACTTCCCCCAAAGAATCCTGAGAACTACAGCTTTACCCAGAGCTACAATTCCCAGCACCTTTGGCAAACTGCTGTTCCCAGGATTCTTTGGAGGAAGTCATGTGTTTTAAATGTGAGTTGGGTGTGGATCTGCATCCTGTCCTCCTGAAATACTGAATAAGTTAACTGGGGAGTGGAGCTCACTTAACCAAGCAAGTATTGTCCACCACCAAAGACAGCTCCAGAATTCGAATTAGATACTAGATTTCTGAGCATATAACCTCCCTTCTCAGGTGTGATGTTGTTTGGGGGGGGGGGAGCACGGCATCCTAACTAGAAGTAGTTCCAAACTCAGCTCTATAAGCAACTGGAAGACACAGGATAAACATCCTTTAACCCCTCTGCTGGCTCCCACATCCAACCCACAAAATCAGCTGCATCTACATCAACAGCCATTTCTGAACAAAGATAGTATTATTAGCAGGAATTTGTCTGCCATACCTGCTCAGACAAGAGAGCCTGCAGCTTCTGAACTTCCAACTGCAGCGCTTTGTTTTGATCCTTTAGAACCTGAAATGAAATCACCAGACGGCACTGTCAGTTCGGAATTCTGTACCCAGACATTGCTCCTGCAATTTTCTTTGTGTTATTGGAAGAGAAACGGTGGTTCTGATGAACAGCAATTGACAGAAATGTTAAGAGAGTCCCGGTTCCTGTTCGGGTTGGCTATCTATCCATTGAATTGAAAAGAGTGGATCGCCACCATGATGATGATGATAGCACTTCTAGGAAGGGGCTTCGCTTTAACCCGCTTATGGCGATACCAGCTTGCTCCAGGCGATCCCAAAGGGCACTTTGCACAGATTTACTGGAATAGCCTATGTGAAGTGCTTTGAACACAGGGGAAAGTGCTTTGATGGAGCAGAAGGAATAAGGGGAGGAAGTACAAATTTGATCTTGGGGGATGGGGTGGAAAGAGACACTGAACATATGAAGCTGCCTTATGGCAAATCAGACCACTGGGCCCATCTAGCTCAGTATTGCTTGCAATTCTCCAGGAGTTCAGAAGGGGAAGGAAGGTCCTGAACCTGGAGGTGCCAAGGATTGAAGCAAGGACTTTCTGCATGCAAAACAGATGATCCACAACTGAGCTCTGGACCTTCTTCCTGAATGCAGGAGATCACATTTCAACAGCATCAAGCCAGAAGGGAGGGCTGCTCAAAGAAAGAACTAGAATAAACTAGGGAACCAGGGAAGGGGGTAGACTAGGATCCCCCCTCCCAAAAAAAACATCCTAAAGGTCTAGCAAGTGGAAGCAAATCTAGCATTTGGGAGAAATCCTGCCCTCTACTAGCAGCACTGCTGTGAACAGCACCTCTGGGTATCATAATTCTCCAGCAGGGAACCCTGCAAGCCTGATCTGGATTGGAGCATTTTCTGGATCATATGTCCTGCAGCTACTTTTTCCTCAAAATAAAAGGGTTCAGTTTAAGCACACTTTTAAAAATATTGAATATCATAACACGCAGTTTAGACCTTAAGTCCCCTGATTAAAAATATAAATAAGGAGGGGATGCTAATCAAACTCAGGGTATACTTTTGCTCATACAGTCGTATCTTGGATCCTGAACGCCTTGTGAGTCGAATGTTTTGGGTCCCGAACACCGCAAACCCGGAAGTGAGGGTTTCGGTTTGTGAACATTCTTTGGAACGCAAACATCTGGCGTGGCTTCCAATTGCGTGCAGGAGCTTCCTGCAGCCAATCGGAAGCTGCGCCTTAGTTTCTGGACATTTTGGAAGTCAAACGGACTTCCAGAATGGATTCCGTTCGACTTCCAAGGTAGCACTGTATTGAAATCCCCACTCATTTCAGAAGCTTCTTAGCACTGGGATCTGCATAGACACTGCAGTGCCCCTCTGCTCACTTCATGCCGAGCCACAATTTTGTGATGAGACACCTCACTTTTCTTTCCTGCATCACTGGCAGCAATTTTTTCAATCCGCATCTCCATTTGTTTTTGGGACGCTGTGCTGCTACACTACCATCCAGCACTTTTTCCTGCGCCCTTCCCTAGTCCTGCTGCCAAGTTGTCAGCTGTCCCGCTGTGAATAAGGCAATGCGCGCCACGCGCACACACACTCACACTCTCACACACACACACTACCTGAAGTTCCTCTTTTGCACTTGAAGCTTTGGCATGGTGTCCCTGAAGCTGCTCCTCCAGCGCTCTGATTTTTTCATCTCTGACCTGAGTACTGAAAAACAGGGGGGAAGGTTAAAGTGAAAGGAAAAGAAGCCCCCCCCCCCGGTGCTTACAAGGCCAAGCACATAACAATCAAAGAACAATGGCTTATCAGATGGCACTCTTTGTTTATTTACCTTTTCTGCATCCTTTCCAGCTCATGCGCAGCAGCGGCCTAGATAGAAAGAGGATTAGCACTATTTAGTGTGTTGCATCCAAGCAAGAGTCAGCAAACACGGCCACATCCAATATTAAAAAGCCAAGATTGAGCCCATGAAATATAGCTTCTTGCTGTGCCCCTCCTTTTCTGCCACAAGCAAAAAGAAAAAAGGGGTGGGGAGACACATGTTTTGCCCATCTCCGAAAAAGGCACCGCCACATGCTCAGTAATCTGCTCATCAGACTGTGCTCTGCAGCGATGCTTTCAAATCTAGGAAAGAAAGCACTTTATTTTAGGTAACAGGCTAGGAAGTGGAAATGCTCAGGGCACTGTTGCCCTGGATAATGATGTATATGACTGCATTAAAGGAAATGCCACAGAGCCGGGGGTGGGGGGAGAAGATATCTGCACACAAATGGGCAGAGAGTCATTCCAGTGTGGGGGGTACCAACTCCATTACTCTAATATTATGAAAATGACTCCAAGCTGCAATCTAGGAAAAAGGAGGATTTCCCCCTTAAGCTGGAGGAGCTTCAAAGCAGGCTGAAGCCACAAACACAGTGTAACTTCCGCCTGCAATGAAACGACCCACTGCTTAATTCCCCAAAGTGACTCAACGCTTTGTACGGCACTTGCATTTGCTGCAGTTAACACAGATTCTGTCTGAAAAGATGTGAAAGGATGAATGATAAGACACATGCCCTTTAGCATTGGTAGACACGTGCTTGGAACCCGACTGGGCTGCAGCTCTCCGGCACGTGCCCATAGGTGAACGAAGAGCACATTTGTCTTTCCTACTCTGTGCGCCAGCTGCAGGAAGCACAACTGCGATGGAAAGTATGTGTAACCTTGCGAGTTATTTTAGGCTGAGAAACAGTGAGAGGTGCGCCATCGCTCAGCGTGCTCCAGGGCAGAGAGATGATCTGGACCTGGGTCTCCTTAGTCTGCTACACATGGCCTTATCCTGAACCATCCTCCACTCAGTTCAAGCCCACAAGGACAGAGAACAAGAGTCTCCCATTGTGCAGCACTTTATTTCAGGGGTGGGGAAGGAGATGCCCTCCAAACGTCGCCAAACTACAACTCCCATCATTCCTGACTATTGGCCATTCTGGCTGAGAATGATGGGAACTGAAGTCTAACAACGTAAGGAGGGCTAGATTTTCTCCACTCTTGCTTTTTATTTACTTGACTAAAAATAGTCAACTGTTTCCTTCAAGTTTCCCTCAAAAGTCCTAGATCTCAAATTGTCTCATCTGTTTAGGCAGGGCAAGCACGATTTCTTATCACAACTTGTTAGCAGTAGCAGTGGATTAATTACAAAACAAAAAATTGTGTAGATGTTTGGAACTGAGGAAGAAAGGAGGGTCCAGGGCAAAGGTGGATCATCCTAAGCAACAAAAATCACTAGGTTTTTCCAGGCGGTCAAAAACTAGTACCGGTAGCTCTTGTTTGAGAAGCTCAAGTAAGCAGAATGTAGGCCTAGGCTGGATAAACAATTGTTGCATTTGTATACTATGCTTAAGTACACATTCGGGCTGAATGTGCAGCACAAAATCTGAGCTATGGCTCTAGAGCATGTGCAAAATTTCCCTATCGCTAACGATCAACTCCAACCAGCCTCTAAATTTTTGACTGCAGGGGGAAAAGGGCTTCCATGTGTGAGATCAGGTGTGAGCCAAAGCTTTTCATTTCAAGATTTTGTGCAAAGAACAGCAGATAAGAGATGAAACTCACCCCCTTGAGGTGTCCTTCTAACTGAGCACACCTTTAGTACTTTTGAGTTTAGATCATTCCCAAGTGGCACTGAATGATCCCAACCTTTTACATTTGGAGCCAGCTTTCCTTAACTTGTGCTAAGCACAAATATTACTCAGCACAAATAATACTCAAGTGTTGTCAGTGGAATGGCAGAACACAGCACTTGTCAAGATATGAATATGGGTTTGTTAACCTGCTCGTTGGTGAGCGCCTGCAACTTCTGCACTTCTGCTTTGAGGGACATGTTCATGTTCTGTACAACCTGGAGAGGGGAGAAACAGGTTTCACATTACAGGGTGCAGCCATGAAGATCAATTCTACATTTTCGACTGCACCAACCTCAGTTACAGGTAGGTAGCCGTGTTGGTCTGCCGTAGTCGAAACAAAATAAAAAAATTCCTTCCAGTAGCATCTTAGAGACCAACTAAGTCTGTCATTGGTATGAGCTTTCATGTGCATGACAAACTTAGTTGGTCAAGCAATGGAGGGGAAGCATTCCTGCTTGCATACCTAGTTCTCAATTCAGGTATGTGCACGCACACAAAAGTTCATACCAATGACAAACTTAGTTGGTCTCCAAGGTGCTAAAGGAAGGATTTTTTTTTATTTTGCACCAATCTCAAGTTTGGGCTCCTCATCTGCAGCAATCAAAACATACATTCCATGTACCTGCTAAGAAACAGCCTCATCTCATCTCCTTCCACAGGCAGGTTAAAACCCCATCTTCTCCCCTACTTTCCCAACATTGGGGAGATTTCTGCAGTTGCGGCTGCTACTTGTTTATTTCACACAGTTGAAAAACAGCGAACTCAATGCAACATTTAGTGCATCCTTCAAATATGTATATATTTTTAAGAAAGACACTTTAATTGTTGATTTCTTCTGAAGAAAGATAACCAATAAATCCTAACCACAAAATATATTCCCAGTTCTTCTTAGATTTCAAAATCTGGAAAAGATGGAGGGCAAGCAATCCTGCTTGCATACCTAGTTCTCCATTTTCCATGCTAGCTTGAAGACCACCTGCTGTCTTAAAATTCAAAGCTTGCCCGAGTTAGCTAACAAGTGAGAAAATGAGACAGTAAAATGCTCTGTACTGCTTCAGATCATAGCCCAAATATATCTGAATGCTGCCTTGCATGGCAAAAAACAAACAGGACAGCCTCTGGAAAACAAGCCCAGAAGGGAACAAGATGGGCTTGCTCCAATGTGCAAGATTGTTTGTTCATTTACACATTCAGGGAGTTGTTTATTATTATTATTATTATTATTATTATTATTATTATTATTAAGAGTTTGAGCTTGCAGGGTTGCTGCCGCCACCGATCTTAGTTCTCCCTGCATGCGTTTCCTTTGGTGCCCTTGCAATACCCATTCCACCTGTGCACTTGCAAACCAACAGATTATTCAGTACCACGTTGTTTAAAATGACACTGTAAAAGGGTTTCCCAGATCCTGGAAATTAAGCCATTTCCCACCCTGCCGCACTTCACACCCACAGGTATGGCCTGACCTTTGAGGCTGAGGACTAGGAGGTAATACAACCTCAGAGGAAACAGGTCAAACAGTTTAGGAGAGAGGTTTGCTCCTGCCATCTTAGATCTGCCGCAACTCTTTCCTCTTCATCACCTCAGTTGCACCTGCTCAGGCAAATCTCTGCCCTTGGAAGCAAGGGAGTAGGAAATGTTGGGAGTCTCCAAACCAAAGCAGAACCAGCCGCAGGTGCAGCCAATTACCTCTGGCCACAAGGCTGAGATGTGCAAGCACAGGAGGGAAAGGAGAAAAGCCATACCCCACCATGACTCAGTCACAACGTCTGTGGTGTTTGGCAAAGGGAGAGGAAGAAGCAAGGTGGTCTCCTTTTTGCATGGAATGCGAATAGCTTATTCAGATAAATATAGAACATCTGTGCAGCCACTATTTTCAATAGTGGTTCAATAACAACTAATTTTTCGTGGTGTGTGTGTGTGTTATTGTGGTATGTGGTTTTGTGTTTTTATACTGCAAACCACCCCGTGATCTTCGGATGAAGGGCAGTATAGAAACGAATTCATCATCATCAAAGCCTCCACTTTTCACACGCAACACTTGAGCTCTTGCTATACCATGAGATCCTCCTCCTTGCTGGTTAGCTTGATGCGTTCGTTGGCTAACGAGTCCTCAGCCTGGCTTATCTGTTTATCTTTTTCTGCAATCCTGCAATACAAAAACAAACAGAATGAAAGGGCACCCCTCCATTAGCAATGTATCATCATGACAAGCAGAGCCGACAAAGAGGTAATGAGAATCTGCTCAACTGCAGTTGACGATCAGTAAGTTGTTGGTTTCAGAAATGCACACAGCTTGCAGCTGCACCCCCAGCGTGACTTGTCCAAAATTCTGCACTTCAGCTTTTGATGACCAGGGTGATAATACTGCAAGATCCAGTCCTTTAAGGACTGCTACAGAACCGAATACTGATGTATGTTGGGGCGGGAGGAGCAATTCGTAATGCAGAATACTATAGTGAGAGGTCAAGACAGTTCCCAGGAGAACAAACAGCTCCCCAAAACCAGCACCTTGATGGGGCCAGAGAGCAGAGTGTCAATCCATGGCTACGGTTTCCTAGTATCCACTGTCAGGAGCAGAAGCTCAAGGCTGCTGCGGAAGGGCAGCTTATAGGACAATGTGTCCTTCCACTGCCACTCCCATGGTGACTTTAGTGAACCCTGTGAGGTCACTGTGACCCCATTTATCTTAGTCTCTGCTTCTGACCTTCCTTCTCACAGGGCAGAGGGCAAAAAGCAAGGCAGGTCAGACTAATCTGCCCCAGAAAAGCTTGAGCTTCCCCTCTGAACCACTGGCCTCTGCTCAGGGCCAAACTTCACCTACCATGTTGCATAACCGAAGTGGTATCAGGTTTACATTAACATATTGCAACAGGGAAGTTAATCATACAGATGTAAGGAAAGAAAGAAGATCAATGCAAACGGGGGTAGGGAGAACCAGAGCTAGAGTATTTTTTGTAAAAAAGAAATCAGCACATCAATAACTAGGTATCAGCATCCAGGACTCTCTATTTAGTCCTCACGATTCTCCCCAGGATTCGCTTCTTACTGGACTCCACAATCTCTTCAAGCGCTTCTGTCAGATACCCAATTAAAAATCTAAATTTCCACAAAATACCTATCCCTGCCATAATACTAGGAGAGCTGCTGCTAATCAGAGTGCCGCAACCACCTGAGATGGACCCAAAGTCTGAATCTCATATAAGTTTAGGATTTTGGTTTGTGCAACAGGCTACAAAAAAAGCTTTCATACACAAAAACTATTCTAACCTCACCCACAGCCACACTCAAAAATTTCATGGTCACTCAACTGAATCTAGGGTATTTTGTTGTATTTTTTAAAAATGAGGGGGCAGAGTTATTTTCTCCTGCTAAAACAACACACAATACAATGTACTGCAAATGCTAAGCATGGAGGGGAAATCCTTAGGAAGATGGTTATGGCTTCTTAGGGGAATCTGTAACAATGGCGGGTATGATTTTTGGAAATGACAACATTTCCTCTAAGAAAAATCTCTCCCATGTAACTGAAGTGCCTACACACACACCAAAGCAAATAACAAACCCAGGAATGAAATAATACTTACACTTTGTGCAATTCTTCTGCAAGGGCTGATGCTGAACTCTGAAAGAGAGAAGAGGCAGATGAAATTGGTGTTCTGAACTGAACACTTGATCAGGCATCACCATGTTTAAGGGCATTTAGCTTCGTATTTCAAAACTAGATTGAAAAGGAGGTTTCAATCCATTGTAAATGGATCTCTTTAGGTAAAAATGGAGCCACCCTGCTCAACACCAGTCTTATTCCAAGCAAGCCCAACCAGGACTTGACTATGCAATCGTGATACAGTTGTTTCAGGTCTCCAAGAACAGAAGGGGCTCTTCATACCTCCCTGCCTTCAAACCCCGCCTTTCCCCAGTGGCCTTTGTCTCATCACCTTACCCAAAATTCCCAACTGTAGCCTTGGGGCATCATCGATTTTTAACTATGAAACTCTGTCAGGCACCACGTACAGCCTTTACCCAGCAAGTTCTGCAAGGACACCTGCCTGCGGGAGAGGGTGTCAGGAGGTTGCGAGAGGTGGAGAAGGGGGGATTGTTCTGCCTGTCATATGGAAATGCTTGTGCAGATTCCACCCCACATGATTGCACAAACATGCTGTGTGTCATCGTAATGTGGACTACGGCACTGAGCTACTCTTGGTATTCCGTGCCGCACCAGTTCAGTTCCAAGGTACTTGGCATTAGCTCTGAACACAAAGGAGAAAGAAGAGGCGACAATGACCGCTATGAGCCATTCCGATGCTACCATACCTGGACTGCTATCTGGGAATGGAACTTCTGAAGCTGAGCTTTTAAAGCCTCGTTCTGTTCCATCAGCTCCTTTTGGAAAAAGAGATGCAAAAGGTCAAGCAAGTACAGTGGTGCCTCGCTTAACAAACGCCCCGTAAGACAAAATTATCGCTTAAAGAAAGGATTTTTCTAGCGGAGGTTGCCTCGCTAGACAAATTCGTTTTACGAAAAATTCGTCTAGCGAATCGCAGTTTCCCATAGGAATGCATTGAAATTCAATTAATGCGTTCCTATGGGCAATTTTTTTTTAAAAAAAAATGTCAATGCATTCCTATGGGATTCGCTAGACAAATTTTTCGTTATAAGAATAGACCCGTGGAACGAATTAAATTCGTCTAGTGAGGCACCACTGTAGCACCTTTAGGAACATTTTGTTCTGAAATGGCTTTGTATAGGAAAAAGGATAACACAGCCCTACTACCGGTAGGATTATTCTGCTTAAATGGTTAAAACCTGGATGTATCGTGAAGTTGCCCCAGTCTGCATCGTGGTTGCAGAAAAAGAAAGGGGGAGATTCGATACAAAATCCTAAGCTGCTGAAGCTATCATAAGCTGTGTGAAGGATGTTTACTGGATTCTGAATAATTGGCATTGTACCCAATATTGCATTGTTCAATGTTGCCTTCAGAGTAGTTTCCATCCAAGCCCTTTTCAAAACACGTCACCTGCACACCTCCAGGTCATACAGAGTCAACAAAGTAAAGAGGGCACAGGCAGCAACCAGGTGGCAGCTGGTTTTTTTGAGAACACCTGGCCCAGGAAGGCCAGCCTGCCCCTGCCCCTCAACTGGCCTCACTCAAGCAGAGAGCATGTATTTATGTAGAAAATATATTTAGAAAATATATATTTCGAGCCAGCAACTGGGTGGCTGGAACATAACACTGTGATGCCGCTGCCACTTAAGTTCACCTATGTTGAATTCATTTCTCTCGTTGTCTGTAAGCCATTGCAATGATGTCTTCACACTAGATTAGCAAGATATAGGAATGTCAGAAGTAGATGGTGTTGTGTCATCTAGCACTTCATGATAAAGCAGGGGTGGGCGTGAAAGAGCACCTAGCTAAGGTTTGCGGCAAGCCGCTTTTGTTGGAGGGGGAGGCACATAGCTTGACCAGTGAAACGGTCACTAGAATGGTCTCTGGAAGGTGGAAACAGAACATGCTAAAGCACAGAATCTGTCACAAGCTCAGAACCTCTGGCGTTCTAATCCTGCTGAGCTTGGAAGGAAGCAGCCAATGGATAGCCCCAAAGCCAGGAGGCGCACTTGGATTTCTGCACTGCTATGGGTTAACCATGGTAACACAAGCTATCTGCCTGTAAAGCGGAAAGGAGTTCCACCGCTCTGGTGTAGTGAAGAAAAACCTGAGAAACTAGAAGGCGCATCGAGTGGGTGAGATAAGAGCCATACCTGAAGCTGCCTCTGTATTGAATCCTCCGCCGTCACCCTCTTTTGTTCTGCGTCCATTAACTGTATCATCCTTTGCTCCAGCTGTTGCTTTGATACCATCGTATCGGTGAGCTTGCTGTGCAGACTCTGGATCTCATTGTCCTTAGCCACAATCTTGCTCTGCACATCTGCCACGAGAAGAACAATATGGGAACTGATAGGCAACTGAAGACTTAGCAAAAGTTACGTTTACTTTTTCCCCCTCCCTCTGGACTGAAGGGCACCTGATGGCGACAAACCCAGGCTGGCTACTGAGTGCACACTCCACAAAAGTAAGAGAAAATGTCAGCTTTGCAGGATTGGACTAAGGGTCTGACTCTTCCAGTATTCTGCTTCCCGCAGTGGTTAGCCAGATCCACCTGGGAAGCCCCTAAGTAGTGGATCAATGGGGCAAGGGCCCTTCCTCTTGCCTTGCCCTTCACCGCTTTTGCCATTTTAAAGCAAGCTCACCCACCACTGGGCTGCAGCCACAGCCCTTTACTCCAAAGAAGCGTGGCCCTCTTCAGAAATGCCCATCCTTGTTTTAAACAGTACAGACAGATAAGAGTTAGTTTGGTGGACCACGTATAAGGTATATACACTTATAGTTTACAGAAATTCATTAACAATAATGTATGACACTTCAACAATTTCGAATACATGAAGTCTTGATAATAAAAACATGCGCAATGCAATATTTCAAAGCCAAACAGTCCCAAGTATTTCTGAAATACATCCATGAGAACAGCAACAAAGGCCTTTTCAAAAAAGAGCAGAGTGCCATTCTAAGGTTGGAACAGACTTATTTAGTGGAGAACTGAATTGCCATTGTAGTGTTCCTTTTCAGGCCGACCAGAAGAAACAGATTGAAATCCGGGTATCTCATTGTTGAGAGTTCTGTTGGGATCGCACAAGGACACATAGAGAGAGTTGTTCTCATGGACATATTTCAGAAATATTTGGAGTGTTTGGCTTTGAGATATTGAGTTGCACATGTTATATTTTAAGTAAGACTTCATGTATTGGGAATTCTTGAAATGTAAATTAGCCAAAATGTATAAATCAAAACCAAATAGTTGCTGGAAATGTAAGAAGAAAGTTTATAAGATAGGAAAAGGCATGCCTCCCAGTCCTACATCTCTCAGGTACTCCTAGGTGTGCATCCAGTAAGGTAGCTGCTGCAATGTAGAGGCTCCAACCCCAACCCCAGCTTATGTAGCTCCCCCACCCAATCAGGCAGACTATGCCCACATATAACCTGCTTCTGCTCCTCCCTCTTCAATCCTCTCCTGGTCCTGGGAGACAAGAGAACAGGAGAGATGAGACAGGAGGAGGAGGAGGTGTGGAAGCCTCTGACTCTACACCAGCCTGACCTCTCTCTCCCTCCTCCTTTCTTCACTCTGCAATCCTGCAGCTTCTCCTGCCTCTGCCTCTTGTCTTCTGGACGTTACAGGCTCTCCCAGATCACTGACTACTTCTTCCAAGTCAGTCTCCAAACTCCGCTTCTCCTCCTCCGCCCACTCCTCAGTATCCAGGCACCACTCCTCCAAGTCCAGCCAGTCCCTGACACTAGCATAAAGCCACAGTCAACATCTTTAAAGAGGCTTCTACAGGATCCTGTGGAGGGATTTCTTCCCACCATAGCTGCCAAGTTTTCCCTTTTCTCGCGAGGAAGCCTATTCAGCATAAGGGAAAATCCCTTAAAAAAAGGGATAACTTGGCAGCTATGCTTCCCACTAATGGGAAAAGGATAAAAAGGGACATTGAATAATGCACCTTGCTGGGCTGCCTCATGTTCTGTCGTTCGTTTCCTGAGATAGCTCTGCATTTCCTCCCATCTTCGCTCAGCTTCCTGCAGTTGCGCCTGGATGTTAAGAGAACAGAGAAAAATCATGTTATTGCATCACCTCTCAAAGACACACACACACACACACACACACACACACACAGAGAGAGAGAGAGAGAGAGAGAGAGAGAGAGATAAAGAGAGAGCCTCACATGTCTCTTGTTGCTGCTGTCATTTCTGAGCAGCGCTCAACCTCTACATTTGCTAAGGGAAAAGCACTCAACCCTTACATTTTTATTTCATCCTCCTAATACGTGATTCAGGGTAATGAAAGAGGAACAGATAGCCCAATGTGCAAGAAGGGGGGGAGAGACAGAGAATGAAACATCCCACCTGATGCCTTTTTGCATGAACTGGCTTCATCTGCCCTTGCTCTACCTTGCTGTGAACCTTGCACTTCACAGCACGTCTACCTGCCCCCCTCTGTGGCTACTGTACTCAGCACAAGGGTGTGTGAAGGAAAACAATAATAAATGCCCCCATAGTCCATACTGCTAGACTACTTTAGGAAGTGCATCCAGATTCTACAATTAATGTAACCCTGAGTTTACATTGTCAGCCAAGGACCCCTCCTAAATATTACTCATTGATTCTCATCATACAGGTCACAAAGCTTCTGTAGCTGGTAACTTATTAAAAGAAAAGTATATAGCACTTGTATATTCTGTCTGTTTGGACAAATAGCACATTATTTGCCCATGAGTCCCTTTGGGGTCAAACTGCCCTTTGCTGACCTCTTAACATGGAGATTCCGTAGGAAAGGATGGGAAACCTTTCTGGCCCAGTGAGCCAGATCTTTTTATTTGTCCCCACCCCCATAGGACAATGCACAGGGCAAGACTTCTCACTTCTCAAGTGGCAAGCATAGGGCTGGAAAAGCTGCTTTCTGCAAGGATCAGCTGCTTGATGGGAGTTCCCCACAGGTTGATGGTCCAGCAGCACCTCACAGTTGACTTCACAAATGATGTCTGGGGTAGGGTAGGTCGGCAGAGGTGGGGGGGGGGTATAGCTTCATAGGGGAAAGTGGGAGCTGTTGTTGTTTAGTCGTTTAGTCGTGTCCGACTCTTCGTGACCCCATGGACCATAGCACGCCAGGCACTCCTGTCTTCCACTGCCTCCCGCAGTTTGGTCAAACTCATGTTCGTGGCTTCGAGAACACTGTCCAACCATCTCGTCCTCTGTCGTCCCCTTCTCCTTGTGCCCTCCATCTTTCCCAACATCAGGGTCTTTTCCAGGGAGTCTTCTCTTCTCATGAGGTGGCCAAAGTATTGGAGCCTCAGCTTCACGATCTGTCCTTCCAGTGAGCGCTCAGGGCTGTAGCTCTCCTGACAGCTCCCTCAGGGCTGTAGCTACAGTGGGAGCTGTATCAGGCCTAATCTGGTCCATGGGCTGGAGGTTTGCCAGCCCCGAAATAGAGAAGCAAGGTAGAAGATACAGTCAAGGTAACATATCCTCCATGGAACAGCTGCAGCCTCTCACAGACTCTGAAAAGCCCTTCCAGGGGATCCCCCAAACTTTAGGAGGTACCTTTCAGGGACACCTCAGGCATAGGCAACCTGGGCTCTCCAGATGTTTTGGAACTACAACTCCCATGATCCCAGACCACTGGCCCTGTTAGCTAGGGATCATGGGAGTTGTAGTTCCAAAACATCTGGAGAGCCAAGGTTGCCTATGCCTGATTTAGGACATATTTGCATATGTCCACATTTTGCCTCTTTCAATAAATGAGGGCTGTACAATAAGAATGTAGCACCCTGTTGCTAACTATCCAACTTAGAGGGTTTGCGAAACCACAATTCTGTTTGCAGCTTTGATCATGTCTGACAGGCATGTTTGGGGACAGATGGTGTTACCTCAACCACAGAAGGCAAGATGGAGCTCACCTTTAGTTGATTGACAGCTTGTTCTGTATTCTTCTTAAGGAGTTCCTCCTGCTGCAATTTGTTGTTCTTTTCCGTCAACTCATTCACAAGCCTAGCACAATCTTGGCGCAATTTGTTGAGCTCTGACGACTGTCTAGATACAAAGAAAGAAGGTTGTTTTTCACATTACAAGGCAGTATTTGGCAATGGGAATGTGCATCTGCAGAAAGCCAGACGGCTGCCATTGGCAGCATAAGGAAATATTTTGAGTGCTTAAAAAAAACCTACCCTGAAATATGTTATCATAAAATTATTGGAACTGGTCAATTCCTCTGCTGTGAAAATTCCACATTCACTGATAGGATTGAGGTCCCAGTTATAAACTACAGAATCTAGCGAAGCAATCTTTTGTTGAAGTGAGTTTTGCTGTTCTTTGTGTTCATGCTTTAAAGTATTGAAAGCAGCTGAGAAAAATCTGTACCATGAACTTAGCAGAAGGAAACATACAAACTCCTGAAGATATAACTCTAGTCCTGGGCAGCCATTATGTTAGAAAAATAAAGTGGTACCTCGGTTTTTGAATGTAATCCATTATGGAAGTCCATTTGAGTTCTGAAACATTTGAAAACTGAAACTCAAAACGGAAGCCTCAAAACGGAAGCTGCATTTCCTGTAGTCTAACTTCCAGGTTTTCTATGTTCGAGTTCCAAAACGTTTGACTACGGAGGTGCTCAAAAACCGAGGTACCACTGTATGACAAACAGATGACCAAAAGACATCTGCTCTCCTGACAGCATTAACAGTGCCACTGCTTGAATTAAGGGGGATGCATACCCCTAACATTTGTGAAGACCCTGTCCTCAAGCTACTGTTTCTTGAAAGCTATCAGGGGTGGGTGGGTGAAAGAGTTGGCCAAACTCCACACCCACCAACTCCCTAGCCCCATTCTGGCACCCCAGCTTTCCACTGCCATAGTCATCAGCACTACGTGAGCATAGTCCATCCACTTAGGAGAGTGAGTTCTCCTGCGAAACCTTTCCTGTTTGGCACTAAATTACAAAACAAACTAATGCTGACCTTGTTCCACTATAACAGCTGAAGAGGACTTAAAACAATAGAAAATTAACACTGAGCCTTTAATGAACGATGAGTACCAGGAGACTTCACACCAGACTGATCCTCTGTACATTTTGGAAAAGCAAAGAAGAAGAAGAGGCCAGATCTACAGGGACAGTGAAGTAAAAACTACATCATCATTCTACGAACCGCCACAGCCCGATACACAAAATGATGTGGCTGGTACCTTTTCCTCAATAACCTGAGTTCCTTGATACATTGCAATAGGTCTAATGGAGGTATCCTTAGCTAGCACTAGATCAGGCATAACCAAGGCCCACAGCCTTCAAGAACACGTTGCGCCAGGCACTTCATAATCATAATTTTAGGGCAAAAGCTACAAAACTTATGTTTTAATGGAATCACCAGTAGCGTACTTGCTTTCCATTTGGTTGGTGGAAGTACTGACAGCGTCTCTCAAGATACCATTCTCTTGCTTCAGGCGATTAATCTCCGCCTCCATCTGCTCACGAACTTGCTGAAACTACACAGGGAGAAGAAAAAGCAACAGCCAACTTCCTTAAACCAGACTATTAGCTCAGAAAGAGGCAGGACTGCATTTCATGCAAGACAGATTTTTTAAAAGGAGTATATTGTTTAGCATCCCAAGAATTGCAGATTCTAGTTGTTAAAGCTGTATAGATCACTTGCGGGCAGACTTCAGGCTGGTAAGATCTACTTTTAAAAAAACCACACAAAAAACCCTAGAACCCCAAGATCTATGAACCAGAGCCATGTGCAACAGACTAACAGACAGAATGAAAGAACAAGGTGCCTCTGAGCAGGTTCTGAGCCTAGTGATTGGTTTGCAGTTCCAGAACTGTACTGAGCGGAACTCCTAATCCTTTGACTAAGTCCACCCCGGTTAGCTTTCTTTCAGCAGCCTAAGAGGTATGAAAAGGTGTACTGCTGCAGCTGCTATTAAACAACTGAAAATCAGAAAAGTGCTTGATGATTCTACTGCAAATCAGCCAGAGATCTACCAGCAAACTCTAATCTGCTTTTGCCCCACCCCTGGCATAGGCAGACTTTTAAGCATGAGAGCAAAAAGTCTGATGTAATCTCAGAAGCTGAGAGGCAGGGAGAAGAAAAGAGCCTGGGAATTTCCCGCGATGTGGAATTCCAGCAGCCCACATGCCTCACTACCCTTCTTCTTCCACGACTTTTAGAGGCACGGTTATACAAAATCACCCCATCTATTAAAATCTGCTTCGAAATATATACCTAATAAAACCTATGCACTATCTTGGCCCAAAAGACAAACCACAAGATTCTGCAGTGCAGGGGCTGGGCCGAATGACCTGCAGAGCCCTCCCAGCCCTCCTCCGGAAGTGCTTTTACATATGAGACGGAAAGTCAGCTCAAAATCACCTCGTGTGCTTTCTGCTCTGTACTAATGTCAAGGAAAGGCCTTTGTATTGTGAAGGCGCACCTGCGTCATTTCTGCATCGGTATTGCAAAGCAGCAGGAAACATTTTAAGCCTCAAGAGTGAAAATGCCCCTGAGAGGTTCCACAGAAGAGATAAAAATCCTACACTGAATTTCACTCGCTGGCACTTCGACAAGCAAAACGCAATGTCCTCTGCAAAAGGAATTGTCACCACCCGAAGCATCTGCTCAGCCAAGCAGAAGTGAGAAGTTTTTACCTTCATCTTCATCTGCTGGTTTTCTTGGTAGCCTACATGGATCTTGTTTTGAAAGACTCCATGGTCCTTTTCCAGGGTGCCAATTTTTTCTCTCAGCTTTGCTGCCACTAAGCTGCTTCTTTCCTTCTCTGAAACTAGCTCCTAGGAGGAAAAAGAAAAAGATGCCTCACTTCTACAAGCAAACTTCAACAAATGCAATGGATGGACAAAGACAGAATGACAGCAAGAGCAGGTATCTGTACATAATTTTCTCTTAATATTAGGAACAGGAGTAAGGTTTTGAAGCCAAAGCCTTCATGTTTTGGGAATGAGATTTGGAGTAAGTGGGGGGGGGGTGCATGGGAAGCAATGGGTCATTTTAAAGAGCACTAAATGGTTGGGCAACTCAGAGTAGGGAGAGCTGGAGGAGGAAAAATCATGATAGAGCTAAATAGGGAAGCTGAGAGCAGAAAGATGACAATCTTGAAACTTAGTTTGTTGATTATAAGCAGAAAGGGGTGGGGGTTAGGAGTGTGTCGAGATGATTATGCCTTACCTTCCAAGTCCCGGACTGCAGAATCCGGGACCGGCAGCCGTGTGACACCGGAAGTTGCGTTGACGTAACTTCCGGTGTCATTTTGCCCGTCTATGGGCACCAAAAATGGCCGCCGCCAGCTTCGAAAGTCGCTTCTACGCATGTCAGGAAGTGTGTTGACGCAACTTCCGGTGTCGCTCTGCCCAAAAATGGCCGCCGCCGAAACCGGAAGTCGCGTCTATGCACTTCCGGACATGCGTAGATGCGACTTTTGAAGCCGGCGGCGGCCATTTTTGGTGCCCATAGAAGGGCAAATCAGAAAGAAAAAAAATGGCCGCCGGCAGAAGAAAATAACGGAGAAAAACGGGAGACGAAGTGATACGGGGGACCACCGGAAAAAGGTAAGTAAAAACGGGGGGTTTCCCGGGAAAAACGGGGTACTTGGCAGCTATGGGTTATGCACGTT
Organism: Zootoca vivipara; assembly: GCF_963506605.1. Classification (NCBI taxonomy): domain Eukaryota; kingdom Metazoa; phylum Chordata; class Lepidosauria; order Squamata; family Lacertidae; genus Zootoca; species Zootoca vivipara. The sequence goes on from NC_083276.1 coordinate 6,667,918, forward strand.
TCCCTGATCCCTTCTCCTTACCCTATTGTAGCATTTTACTTACATTCCCTTCTCCCCTGTTGAAAAGATGGCAAAGGAAGCCAAACATCACAGACCCAAACTGGCGCACTTGCGTGCCCTGTGAGCCACCATACCTGTGAGAGCTGTTTGCACTGCTCCTTTGCAGTGGCAGCTTCTTCTTTCACAGCAGCAAGCAGTTTGTCCTTTTCTTGAAGCTGATGCAGGGCTGCTGCCGAGTCACCCTTACTAGCCTGCAACAACCAAGAGCAAAACAATGAAGGGCAGGAAGAGCCAGGCTGGACTATGGCAGGCATCCCCAAACTTCGGCCCTCCAGATGTTTTGGACTACAATTCCCATCTTCCCCGACCACTGGTCCTGTTAGCTAGGAATCATGGGAGTTGTAGGCCAAAACATCTGGAAGGCCGCAGTTTGGGGATGCCTGTTCTAGGGCTTATCACGACAGGAATGAGCCTCAAGCCTCAGGCTCACATATGTCCCCTCTCCCCTTCTAGCACAGCCACAGCTAGGTTTTTGTTTTTTTAAAAAATCAACTACAGTTTAGCATTTCATCCAAACCCGAAAAAGTGACTAATCATAACTATGGCCTGGCCCTGTTTAGGGAGGTTTTTGATGTCTATTTTTAATGTTCTGTTGAAAGCTGCCCAGAGTGGCTGGTGAAACCCAGCCAGATGGGCAGGGTAGAAATAATAATAATAATAATAATAATAAACAAACCAGCTTCATAAACCATGGTTTGAAGCTCGGCTGTTTCAACAAACTGTGGTTAATCTTTATTATATTTCTCCGTTTTTTGACAAGCTGCCATTAGTCAAAGATGGAAGAGAAAGTCAAAGATGGTCAAAGATGGAAGAGAAAGCAGCCGTGCCGCAGGAGGGCAGGGGAGAGGGCACGAGTCCAAACCTTAATGCAGCCTGTTCGCATCACAATAAAACGTGGTTTTTCAGGATGCCCAATCCAGTTCTCATATTGGGCATGGATCGTTTGGGGATCAATTAAACACCTGCACACACAGACTGACAGAAAATGTCTTAGGACTGGGATAGGGGGAAGAACCCAACCCAAGGCAGAAATGACTTGGGGGGAAAGCAACAAAGGCAAACCTCAAACTAAAAAAAGGTCCTATAAAAACTATTTATTGGAAAGCAACATATTCTGCAGCCCAACATATTCTGAATACTGTCATTCATCTTCGGAGAGAACTGCATGAGGAGCAACGCCTGAGCTATTCCTTCTAATAATAATTGAGTTTCCTGAGTTCTGCATCCTTGCAATGCATGTTTCGGCCCTGCGGGAGGGAACCTTCAGAAAACAACTTCTGAGGATCAATTCTTATGACACCAGTGTCAGAAAAGGCACGAAGCACATAGTGTGAGAACGACTGTCTCTGCTCTAGTATTTATTTTGTATGCAAGGCTTCTAGATTTCAGTAAATCTATCAGGATGGCATGAGAGAAGACAGTAAAAGCATAGTATAAAATCATGATTAAAACTAAAAAAATACTGATAGGTCACATAAGCAGTCCTTGCCCAGAGGTGTTAGCCTCAAGTGCTCTAAGTAAGCCCAACACCCTCCTTTCCAGTCAAGTGCTGTGACCCAAAGTAGCACTTACTTTCTGCAGAACATCCTGGATCACATTCGATTTCTCCTTCAGCAGCTCCACCACACTCAAGGCCTCCTCTTCTGTGAAGATCATATTCTTCATAGCCAAGAGAAAGTCCTTAAATTTTACCTCGGCGTTTTCTGCAATAAAACCCACCAGCAACATTTAACATACTGTACAGGGGCATGTTTGTTACAGGAGGAATTCAACATTGTGCTGGCCAGGATGGTGACGTTGTAATCCACAGCTTCTGGAGGACCCCAGGTCGAGGGAGTCTGATTTGTGGTACACTATCAGAGAACAGGCTCTCCATACCCAACAAGCCACGTAGGACCAGGGAACTGTATTCTTTTATGGTACAGAATGTGACCCAACAACTCCCCTCCTCACACATACAACCAAATCACACTGCAACCAGGCAAACGCAACCAACCAAAAAAAAACCCTGCAGAAACACCATGCAATAGAATGAAATATCATTTAACTCCCCCAATCTCCCTCCCCTCTCTTTTCCCTCTATTGCACAATGTCTATTACAATAAATTGTAAACAAACTGTGAAAAAGACTATGAATTGCCAGTGGAGATGCTATTCGTATTTTTCCTTGTTTAACTGTTTGTTTTGTAACACAAGGAAATATTTAATAAAAACTATTTTTTTAAACCCCTTCATGGATCAATGCCTTGTCGTGGCGAAGGGGCTTGAATAACTCAGAGAAGCTATGAGCTATGCCATGCAGGGCCACCCAAGATGGACAGGTCATAGTGGAGAGTTTTGACTAAACGTGATCCACCTGGAGAAGGAACTGGCAAGCCACTCCAGTATCCCTGCCAAGAAAACTCCATGGACAAAGACAACAGGCATATAAAAGTTATGACGCTGGAAGATGAGCCCCTCAGGTCGGAAGGCGTCCAACATGCTACTGAGGAAGAGCGGAGGACAAGTACAAGTAGATTCAGAGCTGATGAAGCGGCTGGGCCAAAGCCGAAAGGACGCTCAGTTGCGGATATGCCTGGAAGCGAAAGGAAAGTCCGATGCTGTAAAGAAAAATATTGCATAGGAACCTGGAATGTAAGAACCATGAATAGAGGTAAGCTGGATGTGGTCAAAAATGAGATGACAAGAATAAATATCGACATCCTGGGCATCAGTGAACTAAAATGGAAGGGAATGGGTGAATTCAGTTCGGGTGACTATCATATCTACTACTGTGGGCAAGAATCCTGTAGAAGAAATGGAGTGGCCCTCATAGTCAACAAAAGAGTGGCAAAAGCTGTAATGGGATGCAATCTCAACAATGACAGAATGATCTCGATACGAATCCAAGGCAGACCTTTTAACATCACAGTAATCCAAGTTTATGCACCAACTACCGGTGCTGAAGAAAGTGAAATTGACCAATTCTATGAAGACCTACAACAACTTCTAGAAATGACACCAAAGAAGGATGTTCTTCTCATTACAGGGGATTGGAATGCTAAAGTAGGGAATCAAGAGATAAAAGGAACAACTGGCAAGTTTGGCCTTGGAGTTCAAAATGAAGCAGGGCAAAGGCTAATAGAGTTCTGTCAAGAGAACAAGCTGGTCATCACAAACACTCTCTTCCAACAACACAAGAGACGACTCTACACATGGATATCACCAAATGGGCAGCATCGAAATCAGATTGATTATATTCTCTGCAGCCAAAGATGGAGAAGCTCTATACAGTCAGCAAAAACAAGACCTGGAGCTGACTGTAACTCAGATCATCAGCTTCTTATAGCAAAATTCCAGCTTAAACTGAAGAAAGTAGGAAAAACCACTGGGCCAGTAAGATACAATCTGAATCAAATCCCTTATGAATACACAGTGGAAGTGAGGAACAGGTTTAAGGATTTAGATTTGGTGGACAGAGTGCCTGAAGAACTATGGATGGAGGCTCGTAACATTATACAGGAGGCAGCAACGAAAACCATCCCAAGGAAAAGGAAATGCAAGAAGGCAAAATGGCTGTCCAACGAGGCCTTACAAATAGCGGAGGAGAGGAGGCAAGCAAAATGCAAGGGAGATAGGGAAAGATACAGGAAACTGAATGCAGATTTCCAAAAAACAGCAAGGAGAGACAAGAGGGTCTTCTTAAATGAGCAATGCAAAGAAATAGAGGAAAACAATAGAATGGGTAAAACCAGAGATCTGTTCAAGAAAATTGGAGATATGAAAGGAACATTTCGTACAAACATTACCATAATCAAGGACAAAAGTGGTAAGGACCTAACAGAAGCAGAAGACATCAAGAAGAGGTGGCAAGAATACACAGAGGAATTATACCAGAAAGATATGGAGGTCTCGTACACCCCAGGTAGTGTGGTTGCTGACCTTGAGCCAGACATCTTGGAGAGTGAAGTCAAATGGGCCTTAGAAAGCACTGCTAATAACAAGGCCAGTGGAAGTGATGATATTCCAGCTGAACTATTTAAAATTTTAAAAGATGATGCTGTTAAGGTGCTACACCCAATATGCCAGCAAGTTTGGAAAACTCAGCAATGGCCAGAGGATTGGAGAAGATCAGTCTACATCCCAATTCCAAAGAAGGGCAGTGCCAAAGAATGCTCCAACTACCGCACAATTGCGCTCATTTCACACGCTAGCAAGGTTATGCTCAAAATTCTACAAGGCAGGCTTAGGCAGTATGTGGACCGAGAACTCCCAGAAGTGCAAGCTGGATTTCGAAAGGGCAGAGGAACCAGAGACCAAATAGCAAACATGCGTTGGATTATGGAGAAAGCTAGAGAGTTCCAGAAAAACGTCTACTTCTGCTTCATTGACTATGCAAAAGCCTTTGACTGTGTCGACCACAGCAAACTATGGCAAGTTCTTAAAGAAATGGGAGTGCCTGATCACCTCATCTGTCTCCTGAGAAATCTCTATGTGGGACAAGAAGCTACAGTTAGAACTGGATATGGAACAACTGATTGGTTCAAAATTGGGAAAGGAGTACGACAAGGTTGTATATTGTCTCCCTGCTTATTTAACTTATATGCAGAATTCATCATGCGAAAGGCTGGACTAGATGAATCCCAAGCCGGAATTAAGATTGCCGGAAGAAATATCAACAACCTCAGATATGCAGATGACACAACCTTGATGGCAGAAAGTGAGGAGGAATTAAAGAACCTTTTAATGAGGGTGAAAGAGGAGAGCGCAAAATATGGTCTGAAGCTCAACATCAAAAAAACCAAGATCATGGCCACTGGTCCCATCACCTCCTGGCAAATAGAAGGGGAAGAAATGGAGGCAGTGAGAGATTTTACTTTCTTGGGCTCCTTGATCACTGCAGATGGTGACAGCAGTCACGAAATTAAAAGACGCCTGCTTCTTGGGAGAAAAGCAATGACAAACCTAGACAGCATCTTAAAAAGCAGAGACATCACCTTGCCGACAAAGGTCCGTATAGTTAAAGCTATGGTTTTCCCAGTAGTGATGTATGGAAGTGAGAGCTGGACCATAAAGAAGGCTGATCGCCGAAGAATTGATGCTTTTGAATTATGGTGCTGGAGGAGACTCTTGAGAGTCCCATGGACTGCAAGAAGATCAAACCTATCCATTCTTAAGGAAATCAGCCCTGAGTGCTCCCTGGAAGGACAGATCGTGAAGCTGAGGCTCCAATACTTTGGCCACCTCATGAGAAGAGAAGAATCCTTGGAAAAGACCCTGATGTTGGGAAAGATTGAGGGCACTAGGAGAAGGGGACGACAGAGGACAAGATGGTTGGACAGTGTTCTCGAAGCTATGAACATGAGTTTGACCAAACTGCGGGAGGCAGTGCAAGACAGGAGTGCCTGGCGTGCTATGGTCCATGGGGTCACGAAGAGTCGGACACGACTAAACGACTAAACAACAACAATTTTTTTAAAAAAATATCCATGCAGGATTGTGTCAGTCCCATATTGCTGCTGGAGCAACGCAATAATGCCCTCTCTGGAACAACCACAGGCAGCTGCCTTAAAGCAAGGCAGGATCAAACCTTAAGCAAAGAGGCTAGCCCAACATAAACATCACAGCAAGGCAGCACCAGGTCCTGACAAGGGGAAAGCTTGGCTCAAAGCATTTGTCCTCAGAGCTCCCAGTAAAGACAGGAAAAACCTTTTCTGGTGCCCCCAAGAAGCAGCTTACTACTGATCTGCAGAGGGGAGTGTGTCTAATTTGGGTCAGCAAATCCAAAGAATTAGCTACATTTGAATAAGGTTACAGAATATGGGGAATGTCTAAAACTACAACCATCGGCCGCTATTTATCTTTCTTTTCTGTGTAGCCACTAAGCTCCATTTTCCTTGAAATTTAACATCAATAATAATAGTAAGGCTGCAAATTATGGCATCAACAGCATGGGAAGGGTAGGAAAGAAAACAATGAACCTGGAATGGCATAAGGAAGCCGAGCTAGAGGAATGGGGGGGGGGAGGCGGAGGCGGGGGAAGGGAGAGCAGAGGCAACACTGAAAAAACTGTGGCGCGATTACCAATGTGCATGTTTGCCAGGTCTAGGCTTCAGAGCCAGCCACATGTTATGACTGCTGCAGGACACATTGATTTGTTACCGTTCACACAAGGGTCTTTTGCAAGAGATGTGTGTGTGTACACAAGCATTGCTTCATTCGCATTGCCTGCTAAAAGGATCCTGTGCCAAAAAGATTGGCCAGTATGTCCTGCTGCAATTGTAACATGCAGGATTGCACTCAGTCCATATTATCTGCCACCTGCACCAATGCTCACGTAGTCACATTGTGCTTCTGGTACAATTTAACCCAGTGTTTCCCAATCTGGGGTCTCCAGGACCATCATCCCTGACCACTGGTCTTGTTAGCTAGGGATGATGGGAGTTGTAGTCCAAAAACAGGCGGAGACCCAAGTTGGGGGAAACTGATGTAACCAGTAGTAAAAACCTTCAGCGAAACCTGCTTTGTCTCTCATAGGGTCACATTCTCTTCTGGGCGACCTTCCAGGGTGGGGGCATGCGAAGGTGGGTGTGGCCAGAGGCAAAAGTGGGTGGGGCAATGGATGCAAATTTCACCTTTCTGGAGTAGGCTAGTTCCTAGGTACACCCACCCCCTCTACCCTCTCATCCAGGCAAGCAGGTTCAAGGGCATATTCCAGCAAGGCAAACACACGCAATGAGAGGGCAAAGCAGGACCAGCAGTGAGCGCAGCCTGGTGAGAGCTCCTGGGGCCAGCCAGACATATAGGCTTGGAGGGCCATACTTCCCTCCAAGCCCCAGGTTTGCAACTTTACAGCTAACGAGATTCAAACGTCATTTAGAGAGGCACATCTGGTGGGGAAAGGGAAGAAGGTGACTGAGCGGAGCCAATTATATCGCAAGACTAAAACTCCGAAAGATTCCCTCTACTTCCTGCCCATTTACAGGAAATTGCACATCTGCCCACATCTCTCCTCAACCATGAAGGAGAGAAACATGATGGAAAGGAAACCTCAGCTCTCGCCACACTGACCGCATTTCCACGCTCTGCAGCACAACCCCACAGGCCTCCCTTGGCCCTGCCATGTCCTCTACCGCAGTACCTTTGTCGGTTTCATTCTTCAGCTTCTTGGAGTTGCTTTTCTGCAGCGCTTCAATCCCATCTTGTTTCACCAAGTCAGCCGCTTCTCTCTTTTCCCCTGCCAAGTTCTGGTCAGCATTATCCATCAAAGGGATATAAGTCGTTGCATGAATCAAAGGCTCGTCTACCAATGTCATGGCTGGAGTTTTAGGGAACACAGGCAAAAGGTGCTTTAATTATTCAGAAATTTATCAGTTTCATAATGTTTGACCTGGTATGAAGCCAGCCAATGCCTCTACAAAGCTCCATCCTTATTTCAGACTTTGCCATATATTGCGATGTTGAAAACAAGATACCGACCAGCCCCAACACACATTGTATCAGAGTAAGAAAACCCTAAATTATTCCAGTTTATTTTAACTTTAATTAAGAATGGGGTAAGAACTTTGTGGCTGTCACTTTGTCATCAGAAGTCATTATGCAACACTACTAAAGATCACAGCTCACAATTGATTATGCAACACCGCTGGAGTTCATAGGGGGAACAGACCTAAGTGCACCCAAAAGTGCACATACACACAAATATGCATGGAAGAGAACAATTGAAAAGCCTCAATTGTAGAGCTTTAATTGTAGAGTATGGCTAACATGGTTGTCAGATGTGGCACCATCAATGGAGACTGTGGAGCTGCAAGCTTGGCTCCTTGCACTGCAAGTCCCACAACTCTCTACACCTTGGTTCAGTACACCAAGGCATGTGAAGCTGCGCATGTACCAGTGACTGCATTGTTGCATACACCTGACATGCACACAAACACAAAAAGCTTAGGCCATCAGAGTTGCTAAACCCTTGCCTAAAACCACAGTTCCAGCAGATGGTGCTGCAACCACCTTAAATATTAACCTTGCATCTTTCACCTACATAAGCAAGTCTAATAATCCAAGCAACAATTATTGCTCATGTGGCCAACATGAGCTGTACTTCCTCTCTGGCCCCTTTGGGCTGCAGGGGTGGGAAAGGAGCATGCCTGAACACTCCTTCCACCAACCCCATTCCTTGGACTTGGACAACCTACAGCGACACAGCACAGTTCTTCTGACTGCACCAACAGACCTTGACACAGGAACCGCCATCCGCATCCACACCTAGGCACCAAGAGAACTAGTCATCAGATTTTTCCTTCCCCATTGCATAACTCTTTCATGTCTAGGCTTGCCATTCAGCACAGATGTCTCTTTCTCACCCACTCCTCAACCATTTGATGAAACTTTCTGAGTTTTTTCTAATCACATGATGTAGTATACCGGTAGTTTCAAGTGTATAGGTTACAAGCTTTAGGGAAGTGGAAGATGCCCCCCATGACACTATTTTTAATTTTTTTAAAAAAATGATTTGAAAGCATTAATTGAACCATATCAGTTCCTTATCCTGAGAGCTAGAGTTTTTCGGGGGGCGGGGTGTCCCTAATGCAGGGTTCAAACTCCTGCTCAGTGCATGTCACAGCTGATGCCTGCGTTCTCCCTGGCGTGTTTTTGGATGTAGCCAAGCCATGAGGTTGACAGTCATTAGCAATTTGCAGGCTGGTGGACTGCTGACCACTCTCAATGCAAAGTGCTGGCCATTACAGTTAAAGTCTAATTGATTTGGAACCAGCACATTCACCCCCCCAAAAAAATCTCTCCCCATATGAATCTGTCACTCCACCAAGATTAACTGGGAAAACCCTTGTGCATATCCTGCCATCTTCCAGGATGCTGTTGAGTGGAACATGTGCAGCACCCAGGCTGTGAAACTCCCTGCCCAGGAGACTTAGCTGCCCTGCACCATGAGGTTAATTCTGATGCCACTGGAAAACAGACTTTCAATCTGATCAGAGTTTGACTGCGCTTAGTTGTTCTTGCATGTTTTGTTTTGAAACTTCTTACTGTTTCAAATGCTGTACTGTTTTAATATTCGGTTGGAAGCCGCCCAGAGTGGCTGGAGAAACCCAGCCAGATGGGCGGGGTATAAATATTATTATTATTATTATTATTAGGCATTTTTTTAAAACAACAACAACCCGGAAAGCAGATCAGAAATGCTTTCACAGAAACAACCATTTGAAACCACGAAATGGACTTATAGAGCCCATGGTTTGAAGTTCCTTGTTAGTGGCAGGCAGCTATGGTTTGCCCGATTTGGATGTCACAGCAAACCATGGTCAGGGCCGGGAAGGAAAGGGAGAAGGAACTCTATGTGAGAGAAGGGGGGGGGAACCACGAGGCAGTCACAAATCATGGTTTGGCCAATAACATCTGAACTAGGCTCCTCTGCACCCATGAGAACAAGTAACCTCACAGAGTAGCTGTTCCACATAGACTTGTTTCAGCCCCTTCAAGAGAATCATTTGAGCACCTCCAGCCCGCTCACCTTGACCAAGAGGACAAGAAGCAAAGTTTGTGCAGTGCTTGCTATTAAATCAGACATAGAGTTACTGCCTGGATTCTTGACATACCATTGCTTGACCCATGAGTCAAACCCTACCGCCTTGAGCAGTTTACCGGAAGACAGAATAGAGATTTCAGAGACAGATAAATACTGATGGACCAGAGCCTGATGTTCATTTTTGTTAGAAAAGTGACCTAGGCACATTCCTGAAAGGGAAAACAGTAACAGCAAAAAACAAAACAAAAAAAACGACCTGTCCTGAGCTTTAAAGCACTAAGAGCCAATATAGAGCAGATGAAATTGTTCTGCTTGCTAAGAAGTTTGTTGTGTATAAAGCTTCATAGGGAAGCAGCGCCTGCTTCATCAGGTTGCATGAAATGATTGACTGGGTCAGTGTGGCATTGTGGGTTGAGTAGAGAGAGTCCAGGGTTCTAAACCCCACTCATTTGTGAGCAGCATTCAAAATTTGCCAGGCACATTTTGCACCTGGCTACTGGCCACTTGCGACCCAGTGAAGATGCCCTGCCCCAGGGTGGCGCCTGATGCCTCCAACCTCTGGAGGTGCATGCCTGGGGATCCTCGGATCCTGCCTGTTTTCACACACTCACAACACACCCTGTAGAATTCTATCTGTGATATTTTATCTGCACAACCAGAATGAATTTCAGGAACCAAAAGGTTCTCTCGAAAAATACGACTTTTGAGCCTTCTGGCTCCCAAATGCTAACTAGAGATTCCGTTTTGGCACCTGTAACCCTGGTTCAAGCAGCTATTTGGCATCCAGCTTATATATCTGAGTTTCTAACACTAGTTGTGAAGCTCACTGGGACCTGTCACCTTCTATCAGTCTAACTTACACTACAGGGGTAATAAGAGTATAAAATTGGAAGCAGCGGATAGAGGATTATATACGCTGCCTTGAGGTCCTTGGAGGAAAGGAAGAATAGAAACTTAAATAAATAAAACAATCACACTACATGCATACAATTTTAAAAGTGTCATTCTGTAAACGTGCTTACACGCATGTGCATGCACACACAATCAATGCAGGAATGAACTGTTTGTAATGTCACATCAAAAATGAGCACACACAGGGAAAGGAGAGAGAGAAATGAAACGAGAACAGCAATAGCATACGTAAGTCTATCAACAAAAGTTAACAAGATCCTGTATGTATAGGTCAAAACGTCATTAGATTTAGATAGATCCAATAGAAACTTTATTTTCCCAAACATTTTTGAGTAGTGTCTCAGAATGCAGAGGACAAATCCTGAAAATTAAACTCATGGCAGTTACTCCATCCCCACTGACGATGAAAGGATCTGAAAAGAAGAATGAGAACGAGAAATCTGTATATTACCATTATCTGTCTTTTGTTTCTTTGCAGAAACTTTCTTCTTGCCTGATACACTTTCTTGTTTTATCTCATGATGCAATAGGAGAGGGTCCTGCTTTTTAGTCGGGGATAGAACTGAATCAGTCTTGGCATCCTGGTCATCTATAAAAGACAAGACACATCAGGCTTTAGAGTGATCTAACATGGTATGTGTACATGTATATATGTATGTATTTAGACACTGTCAGGACAGACCTCAACATTCTGTCACACTCTAACATGACCAAGAAATGGAATACCAAGAAACGGAACACAGGCTGAGGCTATGCAAGGAAGAACAGCCTCAATTGTTAATGGTTGGGATCTCAAGATGCAGGGGAATGGTATAAACCCTGAGCTCCATTGGTTTCCAAGTTTTCACCTTTACTGAATTATGAAATTGAATTCACCCCTGTAGGGAAGCCAGAAGGTACACGCTGCACTTGGGAACAATGCAGAGGCAAATTTGCCCAGCACCCAAAAATGGGTGACTGCAATCAACAGGAAGCCTACAAACAATTTTGCATGTTTTAAAATTCAGTTGTAAATAATCTAGAGACCGTCCTGTGTTAGGTGCCATCCATATAGATTATATATACATATATACACCCATGCCCCCCCACCAAGGATGCTGTGTCACTGTGCCAAAGTGAGACACACTTACACACAAACATCAATAATAATACCATGATCCTTACAATATACAAGCTCTGTCTCCGTATATACCCTCTCCTATCATAATGACAAACATGTTGCTAATATTTAAAGAAACAGAAGTAGTTATAGCTGTTATTTATCAGAAGCACCTGTGTGGAAGGCTTTAAATATAGGCAAGCAGAAGAGTCAACACAGAACTGCAACCAAGAATGAACGGTGGATTAGAAATACCACAACTGTTTTTGTTTTGTTTTTACTCTGAACATCTGGGTCTGGGGACAAGTTCTGAACAGCCCAAAAGCTTGCTTGGGCCAACCGAACATGCCTGTTTTTGGAGCTGCACTCCACAGATACGAGGCAAAACTCTGCTATAAGAACACCAGGAGGTGCAAAACTATCAGGGGTTCAGCCTCCCGATATAAGAGGTAGCAGGCAAACTTACATGCCAATATGAAGTTTTACATAGCAACGCTACTGAAATACTAAAGAGCCACTTCCTCATGGAAGTCATGGGGTTGTTAAGCAGCAAGGTCCGCATCCTTATTCCGCATCTGATTTTGAAACTAAGTTTTGCAAAACATCACCTCACTTGTATTGCGCTCAGACCACAGAGCTGCTATTGAATCACTGCAGCATTATTGAAAAATAAATAAAGAAAACCTAAAAACTGCAGCATATAGAGCATCTTGCAGCAGCACCTCAGTAGCAACCATCAAATGTGTACATAAAGAAGCAGCACAATTTTATTGTAAAAATAAAGAGAAGAGAGAAGAGGGTGGAAGGGGACTGGTAGAGCGATAACAATCTGGGATAATGCAAGAGCATTAAGCAATTGCAACACAGGATGCTGGTGCAGAAGTAATCTGGAAATGAGGAAAGACTGCATGCTTTGGCGAGAACTTTTATGCTGAACCTGCGACACCAGCTAGCCTTCAAGCATACTGGAAAGTCTTTTACTATATCTTAACAGCAGCGATCAAATGCAGGGTGAAGAAAGTGCCTCGTGCTGAAACTATTCTCCACTCCTTTTATATTTCCATTTTTGCTATTGGTGGCTTACTACAATACAGCACCAAAAAGTGTGGGATTTATTGGGTGGGGAGCAGAAATAAATGAGTCCAATTCTATGGAGGCAGCAGGAGTTAGCTAGCAATTCCACAGGGACTCAAAATAACCCCAAACCTCTTTTGGAAGCATTCTGCAACAGGACACTTAAGCTGCTTTCAGACCTGTTTATGGAGCCCAAAGTCTGCAGGGAGACTATATGACACCACGTCACGCAATTAGTGTTATCGCACACTTTCCAGAGCATTTCCAGATTAGTTTTCCTTACGGCAAAAGTGTCTAATTTTTTGGGGTGTGGGTTTGCTGTGCAAGAGCGCCAAACCCACTCTGCTTGCACAGCCTGATTTTATCATCAATCAAGGCCTATCTGTAAAACACTGGCAGTCTGGAAGCACCCTTTGTCTTTTAAACTGGGAGCAAAGCTTTGCTTAGGGCAATGCTTGTGGAGGTGAGAAAAAGCAGTAAAGATATATTGTGCCATTTTGTATTTTAATCCATCCCAACAGCTTAGGAACCTAAGTGGGCTAAACCAACTCCCCCCCCCCCAGTCCCAAATTCTAGCATAAAGATACCTATTCCATTCTTCTGCTTCTTTTGTGCCGCCTTCTTCTTTGATCCAGCTCCATCGGACGGTGGGGTGGGCTGTTTCGTCACAGGTACTGACTCCACTTTCTTCCCTCCAGACTTGGTGCTGTCCGGGTCTTTGGGCGCCTGCTCCTCTGGGCTACCTTTGCGTTTCTTCTCCTTCTTCTTCCTCTCTCGGAGGCCACTGGGGGCCTCTGTCACACCCAAAGGGGCAGGAGAGAGATGCTCCTCTTCTGCCCCCAAAGCATCAGATAGCTTGAAGTCTCGAGAGGCGGCCTCCGAGTCAGACTCGTGGAGGTTCCCATTCTGAGCCTCCTTCTTCTTGCTCTTCTTCTTCTCTGCCTTCTTTTTATCAGCCTTAGCAGGTGGAAACTTTTGGTCCCTCTTTTGTTTGGCGAGGACTTCATCGTACAGAGTTTCCTTCATAAAAAGCCAGAAGAAGAGGAAGATGACAGCAATCACGACAGAGGGGACGAGGACAATGAAATAGGTCGACTCGTAGAATTCCATTGTGCTTTTGTTCACTACTGCCTATAAGAATAAATCTGCAAGGAAATAGAGAAAGGTGTTAATAAGCAAACTACTTAAGAAAACCTTTTTTAAAGTCCATTTTAAAAGAAGCAATACAGTACAGAAAGGATTCCTTAAAACATTAAAAGGAGCCACGACATGAGAACTATCAGTGGTGGACAAGGTTTCTGACTAGAAGCTGCTCTTTGCTAGTGGTGCTTGGTTGGAAAATGCTGGGCATCCTTCTGAATTTTTGCAGGTTATTTCCTAGGAGCACTTCTATGATGTTGTACACCATTTTCATTTTTTAAAATCCCCTCCAAAAATCGATGCCCACAAAATGCAAGGGAGGGAAGCAAATCCCTTTTGGTTCTTCCTCTACGTCCAATAACTTGGCACAAAAACCCCTGGATGAATTTGTTTGTAATTATGTTTCTTTAACCTTAGGAACACTCTCTCTCTCTCTCTCTCTCTCTCTCTCTCTCTCTCTCTCTCTCATATACACACACACACCTGAATGCTATTTTCAAACAAACTGGCAATGAGAGTCTTATCGTGAAATTTACAGTCCATTGTTGGCAAAGTTGGTTTGGAATGGGCGCTGCCCTCCTTTTTCCTCCTGTGGGGCAAAAGTAGAGGCCCCGCAGGCTGTGACGCTGCTCTGACACACACCCAAGTTCAGAATGCACAGGCTTCCTTGTCCCCCATTCAAGTTCGCACAGTTCAGGGCCATCTGGTGCCAAGACCAGCTACCTCCCAGGGCACAGCTCCAGAAAGATTAAAGAGCAGCACTACTCAACAAGTCAGAAATGCAAAGTGCGGAAAAGTATCAGAGACCACAGCAAAGTTATGGGGGCAGCTTTAAACCCATAAGCTTTCATGGCAGCTCAACCACACTCTCCAATGTTTAGAGATCAGGTGTGTCCCTGAACACACACACAAAGCAAACACCTCTCTGGGAATCTATAACCGGACAAGACTTCCGGAAGCGCAGTCATCTCATGCTTTCAAGAAATGTGGGGGGTCTGCAGAATTTGCATGTCACTAATCATCAGAGAGTTTGATTCTGCTTCAAAGTGTTTAGCAGAACTAAACCTTTTACATTCATTCCCTTCTTTTTCTTTGTCTACAATCCATAACACCTCCAGAGGCATCTGCCCAACCCTAAAGATAGTCTACAGTCCTTCTATGTATTTACAACCAACACATTCACAACCCTACGTATCACACAGCCCAGAATATTCGAAGGGCTGCTTTCTTCCATGTGAATGCATCCCATTTTTACTGTGTTCATCTGAGGCCTGGCTCTGCACTGGCAGATGTGCCTTTCACAGGAATGAAGGGGCAGGGCCCTCTTGGTTGCAACACCCCAGAGGTTGGCTCTCTCATTTATGCGAGTTGTTAAAACTTTTAATGTTCTGGCATGCTTTGGGAGGCAGCTTTAAATTCCTCCCTATTTGTTCTCAATTTTAATGCTCTGTTTTAAGACTTCAAATCGGAGGATTTGAATGTTGTGCACTCTCTTTGTGGATCCTTTCTCCAATAAAATAATGTATAAATAACCCATGACAACTATTTATTTGCTTGCTGCTTTGAATTCAAAGGTACAATTAAAAAAAAAAGGATGTTTCCTTGTTGTCTGTACTTCCTGCAATCAACGTTTGGCTTTAGGGTAAGGGCAGCAAACTGTAATTAGAGCAGCCACTCTTAATTATTATTATTTTTAGAGGGGTATACAACTGAGAAAGTACACAATAGAAGTTTATATAATTATATAATATTGGGGAAGAGTAAACACTCCTCTCTCCCATAATACTAAAACTCAGTAATGAGATGATGTTCAGGGCAAAACTGACGGGTAATGAAGCACTTCTAATGAAGTGTAATGGAATTCACTTCAAGGTGTGGCTGCTGTGGCAACTAGCGTCTTCGCTAACTTTTCAAAAAAGGATCAGACAAATTCACTGGAAAAAACAGTTGATGAATCTAACAGCCAGAATCGCTAAATGGAACCTTGGTGTGAAAGGAAATACCCCACCCCCACCCCCCATTATTTAGTGTTGGGGACAAAAACTATTGCCTTCATGCTCAGTTTGTGAGGTCTGCTGGATGAGCCAGCTGGTCACTGCTGGGAAAGGATAGTAGGCTGGCTGAATATATTCTCTGAAGATCCAGCAAACCTCTTCTTAGGTTTTAAAAGCTGCCCGAACAGACATGGTTATTAGCAGTCCAACCACCAGTCCATTGGGCCCAGCAGCAGTTTTGTCTCCATTATGGTGGCAAGTCATGCAAGAGCTACTCTCTGCCAGCCACTCCTAGCTACATGCAATTTAGGGCGTGTCCCCCCCCCAAATTGCATGCCAACATATATTGCCCCATCTGTTGAAATTCTGGTTTTTCACCAGGAAGCAGAGGGGGGAGGGAGGCCTAGGCACAATTTCAGTTATTTGCTTAGCCACTCACAAGGGAAGTGTTCTTCTTAAAATACATATTTTGTAATAAAAGTTATCAGGAATCTTACTTTGCTAGCCTCGCTCACTCAGGTTTAAAACTGCTCACCCTTGCAATACATGGGCTCACATCGCCACCATTTCTACTGAGGTTTTTCCAGAACAGGCCGAACTTTTTTAATTTACAAAAAAGCAAGCAGGCAATATGGGCAGAACGCCTTGTTTGGTAAGAGAGCACAAGGGGGTTATTGAGCCTATGCAATGCAACTTCATCAGACAGGCCCATGATCTGCCATTGAGCAGCAAAGACTCATCTGCAATTCAGCAGGCCTTGCTCTGCAAAGCGCCGCAAGGGTTTACAACTCCAAGACCTGGGACCTATACATAAAAGAGCTGCTGAAGTCACATAATGAGCAGAGGCCCAACAATTCTACTCACCATGGCCTATGGAAGAAGGCACTACTCTGAGGAGGCTCAGCCTTCTGCTGCAGCTTAGGGCAAATGTAGGCAGCAAGCTTCACCCCCATAGTTGCGCTGAGATTTGGAGGGCACAACAACTGAATCTGGAGAGAGAGGCTACAGCTGGCTCTCTGGGCACAGGACGGATGAGATGCTTCAAGCACATTGGATGCCCGGTACAAAACAAGCCCCAGCTCAGGGTTTTAGAGTGGGGGGAGGAAAGGAGAGAGAAGGGAAGCGAAAAACCATCTCTGGATCTGCAGTCAATGTGCTTTTAAGGCCCCCCTGGAAGGCGGAGCCACAGTGCCTACTGGTTAGGCTTGACAATAGGCCCAAATCACTGAGAATTAATTTTAATATTTTTTTATTACCATTACTTACCACTTTCTCTACAAAGCTGAAGACAATTGGCTCCCCTGCCTCGCCCAACAGATATGGGAAATCAGCTGCTCTTGCAGAACAATACCCACTGCTGATCCACTTCACATATTTGGTTTGTGAAAACTGCTCCCAACCCCTGATGTGAAAGCTAAATGAACAGATTACTGGTCCTTTGGTCGGGCCCTAACAGAGCTTCTTTCCCAACCCTGCAGCTACGGGGTCTGGAGGCCTGCATTACAAGGAGAAGCAAGAGCTCCTTCATTGGAGGTTTTTAAGCAGCGGTTGGGTGGCCATCTCTCAGGGATGCTTTAGTTGAGATTCCTGCATTGCAGGGGGTTGGACTAGATGGCCCTCGGTGTCCCTTCCAACTCTACAATTCGATGATTACAACCCGGGAGGGCTGAAACAGTTGTTTACATTTAGACAAGTTTTATACTATGGCAACAATGGGGGAAATTAATGGATGCTCATTACGGGCATCTAGAAAAGACATATTTTCATCCAGGCTTTCGCAAGTAATTGAGGGTGCAAGGTAGGATGAGTATTGTTGTCACTACTATAATGACAGTTTGTTATTTATTTATATAAGCGGTGAAGCGTTTAAAAACAGAAGATGAAAATAAAGAATGGCACTAAGTTGAATCCTTTCTGCTCTCTGTGTGGGTCCCCACTTCCACAGTGTTATGTTCCATGATACCAGAGGCTCCAGAACCTGGAAAGTACAGCTTTAAAGTACAAAAATGTGTCTGCACAGACAACGCCCCGCTTTGCCCACAATCATCTCAAGCTTAAGGAAATTGACAAAGGGGAGGCAACATACAGTGACATGTTCCCAGGGAAGCTCAGCTTGCATTAGGCACATGTCAGGGTTTGTTGTGACTACTCTTGAGTAACGACCGTCCACATGCTTGTCTTTCAGACGTTTTTATTGGTGCACATTATTTACAGTGTAACGGATTGCTCATTTCATGTCTACCCACTCGAGTCAGATTCCTGCACTAAACTCTTTCACGTTTTCGACCAGCATAAAAGCCTCGGAACGGAGAAGCGCCTTCCTTTCCTTCTCTTTCGCAGTTCCGGCGTCGGAGGTACTGGTCTTCTGTCTGCCCTACTCCTGTCCACTCTTTCCGCCTCTCTCTCTTCCTGCCTATGGAGCAGGGGCTCTCTAGTCCTGCCAGAGCCCTGGCACTCCTTCTCCGCTTCCTGACTCACCTCTTCAGACCCCTCGCTCTCATGGCTGCTTGGAGACGGGCTGCTTCTGATGGGGGGGGGGTTCCTCTGTAATCCCTCCCCCTTACAGCACAGATTAAATTTGGGGCCAAATGCAAGCCTCTCTGCCATGGTCAGATCCAATGCTTACCAAAAGCACTAGATCGTCAATTTTAAGATTTTTTGAAGCTGAAATTGTTCCATGATTAGAAGAGAGACACAAAAAAACCAGCCCTCGCTGCAAATTCCCCAAAGAAACTCAGGTAATTTTACTTTTGGCAGAAAGAGCCTGCTGAATTTCTGCTAGTATCTGTTTAGTCCTTAACATCTCAGAGAGAAGCTTTAATGGAATACAGTTTTTAAGGGTTCTTCCTTTGGTTTGCTTTTAAACATAGAATAGGACGACAAGAGACTCACTCAGATCTTCTTGTTCTCTCAATTAAACTGATCCAATGAAGCCATTTGCTGAACACAATAATCTCAGCCCTCTAGGTAAATGCCTCCCATTCCAACCATACCAGGGAATCTGTACCATCTGGTGAGCTGCCCTCAGATGTCATCAAGCTGTTATACTGACCTCGGTGCTCTGGTTCTGACTTGCAGTCTAGGCTCTGCAGTATAACCTGCAGAACTTGGTAGTTTAAGGAAGGGCAAGAACACAAATAGCAGATTTCCAGTGAAATTGAGAAGCTCTAGTAGAAGTCCACAACAGTGTTCGAAACTCCCATTGTTCCTAGGTGCATTTTGCAACAAGGAATTTCTTTAGCGTGAGCAGTTTCTGAGCTCTGGGCACAGTAAGATTTCAGATTAAAACTGCAGAGTGGAAGGAAAGGAGGACCTTTTTCTGCCTCTCCACTTCCAGCTACTCTCTGAGGACTGGAGAAGAGATCCTCTTAAGAATATTAGAGGTGTAAAAAATGAACAAAATATATGACTATCAATGGCATAAAATGCACTGGCAGATAACTCGAAGGAGGAGGCGGCAACAACAACAACAACAACAACAACAACAACAACAACAACAACAGTATTCTCTTATATTATTTGGGGAGAGGGCTCTACCCAGAGTGAATGATTAAGCTACTCTAAGAAGTGGAACATAGGGAGCCTAGTCATCATCTCCACCAATGGTAGCCAGAGTGGTGCGCTCTCTCCCGAAGATGTTGGACTCTCATTTGCATTATCCCTGACCACATAGGCTGGGGCTGATGGGAGCTGGACGCCAACAACATCTTGAGGACATCACATTGTCTCCCTATGACCTACAACAGGCATCCCCAAACTTCGGCCCTCCAGACTTTTTGGACTACAATCCCCATCATCCCTGACCACTGGTCCTGTTAGCTAGGGATCATGGGAGTTGTAGGCCAAAACACCAGGAGGGCCACAGTTTGGGGATGCCTGACCTACAACAACTTGCTGTGGCTCTCCAGGGTTTTAAACAGGAGCAATCCCCAGCCCAAGTCAGAGATGCTAGGCAATGAAACAGACTTTTTGCATGCAAGCCGTGTGTTCTACCACGAAGTCACAACCCTACCTCATTTCCTCCGTTTTTGTCACCCCCAAAGGCTTTCCAACTGCACTTCTCCCCCCTACCTCACACAGTTAAAGTGGTTTAAAGAAGGCAAACACAGACTTGCAGGCTGGTGGGCTGTTATTATGGAAGAGTTGCAGGCGCCAGAATTAGGGGTTTGGGAATCCCCCCCTCTGTTTTCCAGTTCCATGCAGGGAGGGTAGAAAGGAGACATTCTTAGGCATCAGCATCAGCTTTTCGATGTCTAGGATTTTTCCAAGCCTGGGAAGGAGTATAATTACACAGCTTCTTACAAAGATGGAATTCTGCACTAAGGTCTATGGTCAATTATGCTGCTTTACCGTCATCATACTGTAGGTGTGATTTATTCTGGCTGCAATGTTTTGGCAAAGGGAGGAAAGAATTGCCAACTAGGTCCAGGCACCATGCGAGCTTTGCAAGGCAGCTAACAGGAAGCTCATTCTATGGTACTTCTAGGTTTCCAAGCCTACAAACATTATCAATGCATGCCTGAACTAAGAGCTCCAAAGAGTTCAAGGAAAAAGAATATGACTTCTGCACGGGCAAGGGTCCTGACCTCATTTATGTTCTTAAGCACTTCTTGAATGATATTCTTCCCTTTTGTGTTTCCTCCCACCCTAAACTTGACTATTATTCAGCAAGGGCTGACCTCAGCCACTGTAAGCTTAGCTATACTTCATAGAGTTGAAAGGGACGCTCAAGGGTCATCTCTTCCAACCTCCTGCAATGCAGGGATCTCAACTAAAGCACCCATGACAGACAACCGTCCAACCTCTGCTTTAAAACCTCCAAGGAAGGAGAGTCCACAACTGTTCCACTTCAAGCCAGCTTGGCAGTAACACAGAGATGATTCTATGGAGGGAGGAACATGGAAAGGACTCTGGGAACAGGAGCCATCAAGGAAGCAGTAACCCTCCTAATGTGAACTTTGAAGGCTTTTGTGAATACTGAGTAGTAAACCATGTGGAGTAGTAAACCATGATGGAATGAGCCTGAACTAAGTGTCAGGCTCAGGCCTCCCCATTCCCCTTGAATTCAGTTTCAAAGAATCTCAGCTTCACGTTAGGTAATAACCAGGGATCTTGGTAAACAACGAACCATGGTTAACTGCTAAACAACCAATAAGTACACATAAGACTACTTTTTAACCCAGGAAAATCTTCTCAAAAGTCGGGGGTCGTCTTATACGCCGGGTCGTATTTCTTATACCACGAGTATATCCCAAACTCTATATTTTAACTGGAAAAGTTGGGGGTCGTCTTATATGCCTGGCCTTATACGCCGGAATATACGGTACCCCTTGTGAGGTTCTAGACCTGGGCAGCGCAACAAAAGTAACTTACAATATAGCAGAGCATTCCATTTTGAGTGATGATGAATTTAGACATGTTTATATTTAATTCAAGATCCATTTTGAAGTTGGATTTATTTCAAAATCCAGTTGGTTTAAATAAGATTATATTCTATTCACCCAGGAGAAAGGACTCGTAGTTTTACAGAATCCATTTTAATGGCAAAACTACACTTCAAAAATTAGCTTTGTGGCAGTTTAAAAGCAAATGGATAAGAACTTTGTTCTTAGCAGTAGTAATCTCCTCTCCAGTATACTAATCCACAGCTTTGGAAACTTGCTCACAATTTGTGTGTCATCCCCCAGCTTGCTACCGGTATAACTTGTTGCAGTGATAAGATAGGTTCCAGTCATAACTTTAAATTATGTTGCCAGCTCTGTCTAAAAAGAAGCCACATCATTTCCACAGTCATAACAAACAAACAAGGTGTTTTACATCTACAGAGGCTTTTCTCCATAAATACTCAAAGCCACCACTAGCATTACGTACGGTATGTAGCGATGTAAATCAGGCAACTGCTTCTGCTATTATTTCCTATCTTATTCAGGAAGGAGGTTCCAACGCTTGTGGGGTCATAACTGTGAAGCTCTTGTTTCTAGCCATTACTATAAAGATCCACCGTAAAGAGAGGATGGCAAATTGTGCCTTCTGACTTGCCTTCAACTGGTAGGTTGGATCAAAAAGGGAAAGGTGAACTTGAAGGTATGCGTCCAAGACTGAAAAGCTTAGAACCAGCACTTTGTATTTGCCCAGAAGCAAATTAGCAACCTGTGTAACTGGCCAGTGCAGGGGGGGGGGATGTGAATGTACCCTAGCAATTGATAATATGTTTCAGAGTCTCCAATGGTAGCCCCCAGAAGAGCGTATTGCAGTAATCAACCCTAGAATGTCTTGTCCAACTACTCTTCAGATCCTGCCCTGCAATTTTCGCTTGGGTTACGTTCCAGGGATCGTGTCTAAAACCAAAGTCATGTATAGTGAAAATACACTGGGTTCAATGGGATTCCCAAAGTCTCTTCTCCCAGAACCCTCATGTGTGTAAATCTGGAAACTGTACAAGTTAAATGCACATAAGTTGTGGGCTTACAGTACCTACCCTTGTTCACGCGAAGCCTTGGGTTACCCTAGCAAATGATATAGACAGAAGGTGTTTGATTTGACCAGATGTTCAGCACCAGGATAACTCTGAGGGTTCCAGGGGTTATGCTGGAAGATTGTGCAAAGACTGAGCTGCCCATAACGTACGTCTGAGAACAGAGCAGTCAACTTCCTTCATGCGAAACAATGACCAAAATTTAACCAGTGAGCAAGTAGGATGCTCTGCATTCCTATCTTCCACATACATGCACAGAAGAATGCTGTTTGGCAAAGCTCCCAAGGCCTTGGGATCAGGGGAGGGAGGGAAGAGAGGGAATAGCTGCAATTCTTACACTTACTAGCCAACACCACAGTGCAGTAATACCCTGGACAATTGCGAGTTCAGCTATTCTTCAGAGACAAGCCAGAGGGCTGGCTCAATTCTATTCACCACTAGAAAGAACATTCACCCTCTATTAACATCATTTCTTTAGATGAACAAGAGAAAGGATGGAGGAATCAGTGTCCTCACTACTCCCGGATAAAAAGCACATGAATTTTAAAATCCACCTTGGATCAGAACAGGATTCCAGCTCTATAAGACCAATCTCACCTCTATACTGGGTGAGGCGGGGGGGGGGGAGCTTGAAAAGAGCAGAGGCAGTGTATGTGTGAGATCTCTGTGCTTTTTTGGGTAGAACATAAGCAACTAAGAGTTGTTAGCAGGAATACGACAGAGGAAGTTATGAGTAGTGAACATTATTTCTCCAAGTGCCAGACGAGAACAGAAATTTCAGTGAGAACAGATGCCGACGTAGGTGGAGGGTTTCCCCCAACCTGGAGCGTATAAACATCCTATCCACCCTATGGGCTGCCTGAAGAAGAGTTTCCTGTGCTTTTTGTCTAGCATTTTAACACTAAACTGGCCGCTTCCTGTATTCATCTCAGCACACCTCCAGAACTCTCACTACTATCCCAAGTGCTCCCCCCCCCAAAAAAAACCCTGGTATTAAGAGGCATATTGTTCTTGGACCTGAAGGTTCTATATACCGTAGATGCTATAACTATACATCAATCTGATCTAGAAGGGCTGCTCTTATGTTTTTGAGTCTTCATTTCCTAGGGCCCCCCAAAAGTATACTTTAAATCAAAGACATGTTTGCATACAGTTGTATGGGTGGGTTCATTGGTGTATATTTTTTAATAGCAGCAACAAGGGCTCCCTGATCCATGCTTCATTCCCAACAAAAATCAAGCACAGCATGACCCTGATCCAAATGTTTCTTCCCCCTCCCCAGCTGCAGCTCCTATTTAAAAACCACACACACATACACAAAGATACATGTAGTCTGGGCCCTAGCATGCAGTCTCAGGACAGTTCACGGCCGTTTCTGCTACCCAGAGATGGGAGAGACATCACACCTCCCTAGACTTGTAGCTGACGCAGAATGATATTGAGCTCCATCCTGAAGGACAGACATAATCTGAGGCTGGGGAAAAGAGGAGGAAGCGATTAAGAAGAATTCTCAACTGGAAACTGAAGTCTGCCTGGTGAAGCACACTCCTATGTTTTGACACAACAAAACAAAATGGGAAAAAGATGTTATGGAGTACTTCAGGTTTCTGCAACAAAACCCCAAGGGAGCCGGCAATCTGGAAACCCAAACAGGCCTTCAACTTAAAGCGCGCATCACAGCGACCCGGTAACATTTTGTCTGTTATTTCTATTCAGTCTGCTGTTCACACATACAAAGAGACTGGGCAGCTGACGAAGAAAAATGCTTCGTTAACCTTCCGCAGATTCAATAGCTCTATTGTTAAGTAGGAGGAATGAAAGGAGTTACTGATAGCGTGGAACTGAAGGAGGAATGACCCATTCCAACCTAGCAAATTAGTATGAAGAGGGTATTTCTACACACATGCCAAAGTATGTTCATCAAAAGCTGTAGGCATCAGTAATCCAACACATATCAAGCAGAGACAGAGCACACTAACATCTGCATATTGCTTACCCTGCTTTTCCAAACCTGTATAATTATTATTTTTATTAATCACATTTGATAGTCGCTATATACAAAGAAGAAATGGGCAGAGGTTAGAGAAAGAACTGGGAAGAGTGTCTTTTTAGTCTTTCCTTGGGACTCCATGGAAAACTCTTCAAATTTGCTATACCTGGGGCTGGCTGCAGAGAATGAATGAGACACAGCTGGGGGCAGCCTGAGGATGCTCCATCTACCTTGGGCCTGCCCATGAAAAGCAAGCCTAGAGTGAGAGACTACAGTCGTACCTCTACTTATGTATCCCTCTGGATATGGAATCTTCGGGTTACGGTCATGGCAAATCTGGAAGTGTACGATTCTGGGTTTCGCTGCGTGCATGCGCAGAAGAGCTCTGTGCACCTTGTGCATGCGCAGAAGCGCTCAATTGCGCTGTGTGTGTGTGTGCAGAGGTGCGCCTCTATTTGCGTAATTTTGGGGGTGCGAACGGACCCCCAGAACGAATTAAGTTCGTATCCGGAGGGTCCACTGTACTAAGGTGATATCAGCAGGTTCCAGGAATTCTCCGCTTTGGGAGATTTATATGGGTGAGGCTGTGAGTTTGTCTTCGCCCTAAGTAAGAGCCAGGAGTGATGGGTGGAGTTCCGGGTAAAAGCCAGGAGCATGAAAGAGGAGGTGTCTTGGAATTGATAACTGCATTGTGGTTGCTAGTAATTTTGCATTAATGCAACATTTTACATGCAGCTGTGTTTCTGTAATATTTATTGTTCGAGTGGTCTGTTTGTCGCTGCTGCTTTCACTGTCTGTACACCATATATATATATATATATATATATATATATA
Organism: Zootoca vivipara; assembly: GCF_963506605.1. NCBI lineage: Eukaryota > Metazoa > Chordata > Lepidosauria > Squamata > Lacertidae > Zootoca > Zootoca vivipara. Next base: position 6,693,019 of record NC_083276.1, read on the forward strand.
TATATATTCAGTGGTATAGAAATGGCATAAATAAATAAAATGCAAATGGATGAAGTCAATTAGACCACATTTAAAACAATGTACAATACATGCATATGCAGTTCTAGTAATACATGTTGACTGCATGGAAGAATTTTCCAAAAGAGAAAAAGGGTTACACATGAACCAGCACACAAGATTCTAAATTGAGTTAGGGTAGTTTTGAGACAGTGACAATCTACCAGGGGCATTTCAACTAGCCCAGCTCAATACTTAACATGCCACTCTCTGGCCCAGCTTTTCCCCAGAGGAGTTTTAAGCAGCTTCCATGTGATTTCACAGGCATTATTCCACCAATGCAGGGCTTGTGGATAGACCTGCGTGACTTTAGATAGAACAACTATAAGCATAGCAGGAGCTGAGCTCCACTGTAGCAAATCTTCTGCCTGTTTCAATGAGACTTGGAAGATTACTCTAGAAAGGATTTTGCCCTCAGCTATATGAAGTACTGTATGGTTAAATTTGCCTCTCTGAATGGCTCAGTTCAAGCATCACACAAGATCAGGACATGGAAAATGAGCAAAAGGCTTCCCATCAAGACACACAAGGATAAAGAAAGTTCTATAAAGGGAAGAGTGTTTTAATGCACTGATCGAGTCTCTCTCACCCACCTGCAGACATTTGTTCCATAGGCAGTATGACTTTTTAAAAAATGCTGCTCAGTTAATACACTTGCTCTACATTTAATATATTTGCTCTAACCAAATCACATAAAATTTAACCAACACTCCCCCCTCAAATATCATTCTTTATCCCACCAATTCCCTGTATGTGTTTGAAGAGTTTGTGTTTAAATGTGGGTTTTTTTAAAAACAGTAATATTCAAGGTCAGAGAATAGCACCCATACAAGCTTCAGTTTAGGAAACAAATGATTCCATATTGTGAAGACTAGCTCATTGAAAAGATAAATACTGCTACTCCTCTTGTATACTTGCCATGCCAAAAGCATGGTACAGTACTAAGTTTAGCATGTAACCTTACACCAGTAATGTATCATAGGGGTTTTATCTATGAAAAGTCCCATGAGAATTCAGAACTACACACACATTACTTTAATCTCCCCAACAAATTTACTAGCATTAGAACATTTAGAGCAGGCATCCCCAAACTGCGGCCCTCCAGATGTTTTGGCCTACAACTCCTATGATCCCTACCTATGAGGACCAGTCAGGGAAGATGGGAATTGTAGTCCAAAACATCTGGAGGGCCGAAGTTTGGGGATGCCTGATTTAGAGGAAACTTACAAGTACCAGTATTTTCTTTTACATACCCTTCAAAGGAAGTCCGCTTGTGGACAGATATAGTGGAGGTGCAAGTATGGGCTAAACAGAAGCAAAACTTGCATTTTTCATGTTCAATGCTCTATTACCAGTAAGAACTACAGGAATATTTTTTGTTTCTAGACAAAAACAAGAGTCGGTATACGCATTGGCTTCAGAAGACCAATTCAGCTTCTTGCATGCTGTCCTTATCTTTGTTGTTTAGTCATTTAGTCGTGTCCGACTCTTCGTGACCCCATGGATCATAGCACGCCAGGCACTCCTGTCTTGCACTGCCTCCCGCAGTTTGGTCAAACTCATGTTCGTAGCTTCGAGAACACTGTCCAACCATCTTGTCCTCTGTCGTCCCCTTCTCCTAGTGCCCTCAATGGTGCAATCAGAATTGTTGGTAAATAACTCTGCCAATACTCCAGTACGATTTGACTCTAGAAACCAATCTGAGTTTTCCATTTAGAACTAAAGCTTCAGAAAGCTGAGAATCTTCATGAACATGTTGCTAGGTACCGCTTGGCTCCAAGGGACATTTCTTACATAGACCATAGCAATTTCAAAGCAAATACGAGTGCTAGCAGTGAATTAAATGAGACTTACTCTGAAGTTAAACCACTGAGCCTAGGGCTTGCTGATCAGAAGGTCAGCGGTTCGAATCCCTGTGACGGGGTGAGCTCCCGTTGCTTGGTCCCAGCTCCTGCCAACCTAGCAGTTCGAAAGCACGTCAAAATGCAAGTAGATAAATAGGAACCGCTACAGCGGGAAGGTAAACGGCGTTTCCATGTGCTGCTCTGGTTTGCCAGAAGCGGCTTTGTCATGCTGGCCACATGACCTGGAAGCTATACGCCGGCTCCCTCGGCCAATAATGCGAGATGAGCGCGCAACCCCAGAGTCGGTCACGACTGGACCTAATGGTCAGGGGTCCCTTTACCTTTACCTTTACTCTGAAGTTAGTGAGGTTAGGATTGCAACTTTATTCACAATTTTGTACCAGAGCTCCAAAATAAATCTTGAGAGACATTTTCTTGGATCATCAAGTGTTGCACCAATAATTGCTTAAATTTGGTTTTGATATAATATGAAGTAGGGCAAACCTGCCCTTTTAGTTTAAGTCATACCACATGAGCAATGAAAAATTGAGATTTTAAGCCTGGTTCTATTTTCATGACCAAGTCAGAGCTAATTCAGATGCTTGGGGGTGGGGTGGGGTGGAGGATGTGTTCAACCCTCCCAAGTCTGCCCAATTTAGAAACATACACAGAGGATTGTATTTTCTCAAGACTTCTGCATGCAGATAGCTATTATGCAGAAAGCTAGTGGGTCACAGGAGGCTCTAGCTCAGCCTTTTGCTTAATGTGCCAGCTTTCTACTTTGAAAGGACTTCTCATGCAAAGTCGGTGACAACACCATAGAGAGGTAGGATATCTTACACAGAGTGTCAATGGGATCAGACTGAGCCATAGCACTTCCCACACAAAGGTAACATTTGAATGGCGGGGGTGGGGGGCATAGCTCCATGGCAGAGCACATGCTTTGTAAAACCAGTTACAGGTAGGTAGCCGTGTTGGTCTGACGTAGTCGAAACAAAAAAAAAAATCCTTCCAGCAGCACCTTAAAGACCAACTAAGTTTTTATTTTGGTATGAGCTCAGTTCGAAAGCACGTCAAAATGCAAGTAGATAAATAGGAACCGCTACAGCGGGAAGGTAAACGGCGTTTCCATGTGCTGCTCTGGTTCGCCAGAAGTGGCTTTATCATGCTGGCCACATGACCTGGAAGCTATACGCCGGCTCCCGCGGCCAATAATGCGAGATGAGCGTGCAACCCCAGAGTCGGTCACGACTGGACCTAATGGTCAGGGGTTCCTTTACCTTTACCTTTACCTTTGTGTGTATCTGAAAAAGTGTGCAAAATAAAATAAAAACTTAGTTGGTCTTTAAGGTGCTGCTGGAAGGAATTTTTGTAAAACCAAACATCCCCGGTTCATTCCTTACAATCTCTAGACAGAAAAAAGCATACAGCAATAGGAAATAACCCCGCCTGAGATTCTGGAGTGTCACTGTCAGCAAGAGTCAACAATACAGGGATAGACAGACCTATGGTCTAGAAAACAGCTTCTTATGTTCACTGAGCTGTTGCATTCAAGATGAGGAACCCAAAACTATACATTGCATTCTACTCATGTCCATGGAAACAATTATACAGCACCATTGTTACTTGCTGTTATTAGCGTCAACCCTTTCCTTATTCGTTTCTGCCTTTATTTCACTGCTACATCACTGCGCTTGAGATTCTAGAGATCTTTCCAATATAACCAAGATCACTTTCACAAGTAATCACAAAAACACACACAGAATCGAGATGAGTCATCACACAATATGCACTGTTCTGCCCATTTACGGTTAGATCTCCTCTGCCATTCTGCTGGCTAGCCAACCAGTTAAGACAGTGCTCATTCTGAATAACTCAATTCCACTTGCAAATTTGATTCCTTCACTGTTCATCCTTCAACTCCAAATCCCTCACCAATTTTAAATGCCACCAGTACTTGCAGTTTATACACGTTGCATGAAATTCTGAAGTTTGTCACTTGCCATTTCCATTTTAAGACTTTTCTTTAAAGTCATTTGGGGTGGTGGCGAGGAAGGTCTTCAGTTGGGATCAAAGATGAATCCAAGCTTTTAAGGACATTTTGCCATCCCCATCAGTTACCTGCAAGTCCAAGTCCTGCCTACAGCTATGCCAGAAGGATTTACATTGGCACACAACTGCTTAGTCATCTTCCCAGGGTCAAAACTATCAGAAATAAGCTGTGACTAGGCTCAAATCATCCTGCAAGCAACCCAATGCTGCTGATAAAACTCCCAGGCATCTGGTGGAACGATTGTGAAAGGAAGCGGGGGGGGGGGGGGAGGAATCAAGCACCATAAATATAAGGAGAGACATACCGTATTTCTCTACTAGTGACGCATGACAAGTTATAAAAGCTTCCTTCCTATCTCCTGAGGTTAAGCTACACCTAGGAGGAGAAAAAGAAATCAGCAATAGGTCTGAAGGGTCACCTCAATCCAGTGCACTGGAGACTCTTTATCAATATAAATGAGGCAGCTATGAAAAGCTTGAAGAGACAGAGAGGAAACTTCTGTAGGAGAGCTTGTTCTCCCCTGCTTTCAGCACACATACGCCAATGAGCCAAATGATTTGCTTTCTGTCAAATGCTAGTAAAAATGTCTCAGCTTTTAGTTTTCATGGATTTGTTTGCAAAAATGGACAGACTTGTGAATCACTTCCTTCCCACTGCAAAATGCCAAATCCTTCTTAAAATCCAGCTCCACCCTGCTGTTTCCCTGCTTTTTGAGCCTCCCCTTTCCATTGCTTCCCTGCTTCTGCTCCATCTCAGCTCTAGCCAGCACACACCAAATTCCTTAAGAGTTAATGTAATGGCTGCAGCTGGTTTTCAGCAGCTGCATGCAATTTTGTTATACTGTACTGGGGCAATTTCCAGCTGGCCTGTTGCTGCAAACAAACATACAAACAACACACACACACACACACACACACACACACACAAAAACAACAACCACAGAGTCTTGCAACACTTCAAAGCTAACAAATTTATTATGACATAACTTTTGAGGACCACAGTCCACTTCATTGGATGCATGACTGAATTGGATCCTAAATTACACTCATCTTTCTGTCCATGAAACGACAATTATTTCACTTTAGGGCCTATGTATTATTGAAACAGCCTCTCATATCACATTCTGCCTTCTCTACCCCCGGGATGTGCACTGCTACAGAACATCATCTCACTGTATGCTTGGAGTGAGGAAGTGAATGATGGGATGATAGACGGGAAGTGACCCGATGAAAATTTAGCCCATCTCACTGCTCAGAGGAAGACCCCTCCTCATCCAAGTTCAGCCTGGTAAGTCAGAGAAACTGGTCCACAAAAGAAAACAGCTCTAACAATGGAAGCTGAGCACGGGTGCGGGGAAGTCATAATGGTACAAATATGGAAAATAGATAGATAGATAGATAGATATGTATAGTATGTATTGCAAAGAATGATTAAAGATACAGGTAGGTAGCCGTGTTGGTTTGAGTCGAAACAAAATAAAAAAATTCCTTCAGTAGCACCTTAAAGACCAACTAAGTTTTTATTTTGGTATGAGCTTTCGTGTGCATGCACCTTTCGTGTGCATGCCACTTCGTCAGGGCATCTGACGAAGTGTGCATGCACACGAAAGCTCATACCAAAATAAAAACTTAGTTGGTCTTTAAGGTGCTACTGAAGGAATGATTAAAGATGTTACTGAATGAAATATTGCAAAATATTGCGAAATAAAACAAGAAGAAAAAAGGAAGAAAAAAAGAAAAGAAAAAAGCAAACAGCTCTAGCTGAGTCAGGAAAGACAACCAAATTACACTGAGGAGAAAGGATGACACACACAATGATTGCCAGCCAAGCTGAAACAAGCAACACCTTCCAGGAAAGGTTTATGTATAAAGTACACTTCCTTAAAACCAGGGATGGATCAGTAACCCACAATCCCTTCCGATACTAAGGCTGCAATACTATCCCCCCTTACCTACGAGTAAGCCTCAAATAATTCAATAGGACTATCTTCTGAGTAGACATTGATTCAGCAACTTCAGCCTGCAATCTTATGTGTTATTATCTGGGAATAAGTCCCCCTGAATTCAATGGGGCTTACTTCTGAATATAGCACATTCTTTTGCATGCATATGTATAGAGTTTGCTGATGATACCAAATTATTCAGGGTGGGAAAGACAAAAGAAGAACGCAAGTAATTCCAAAAACATCTCTCCAAACTGGGTGAATGGGCAGCAGAATGGCAAGTGCCATTCAGTGTAAGGAAGAGCCGATTCCATTTGGGAGAAGAAGAAGAAAACCCTAACTTCACATATACACTACTGAGGTCTGAACCTGTGGTGACTAAGTAGGGGGGAGGAGATATTGGGGCTGCGGTGAATAACTTGCTAATATCCAATACAAGGAAGCTATGAAAAAGGTGAATTCCCTGTTGGTGATCAGTAGAAAAGGGAATGAAAAGAGCACTTCGGATACTGTGTACAAAACGGTGTTCGCTACACCTTGAAAAGTATATCGTAGAGCTGGGGGAAAGTGCAGAACAGTACAGCCAAAATGATCAATGGCTACAGCAACTCCCCTGTAAGGAAAGGCTAAAGGTTTGGGGCTGCTTAGCTTAGCAAAAAAAGGTGTGTAAAGCGGGGAGATGACAGAGGTGTATAAAATTAAACGTGGTATAGAGAAAGGGGATACAGAGAAGCTTATCTCGCCCTCTCTCTCTCTCAATACTAGAACCCTAGGACATCCAGTAAAGTTAAATGGTAGGCGATTCAGGAATCAGGACAGCCAAAAGAAATGACTTCTTCACACAGCGCACAGGCAAACTACTGAGTATGCTATCACAAGATGTAGTGATGGTCATAAACTTGGACAGCTTTTAAAAGGGAATTAGACAAATTCATGAAGGGTAAGTCTATCAATGGCCATTAATCAAGTAGTCTGCATCCAGTATCAGAGATGGTGGGCCTCTGAACACCAATTACTGGGGATTTTCATGGGCAGGAGAGTGATGTCGCTCTCATTTCCTGCTTATGGGCTTCACATAGGCATCTGTCTACCGCTCCACCAGAGGGGTCCATGAAAGGGCACCAGAGCTTCCTTAAAACTGGAGGTGGTCCTGTATGGCTGTTGGGTTGCATAAAGCCCGATAAAACAAGTTATGAAGGCCTAGGATAGTCACTGCCCTACAATGGTTTTCATTGAAGGCTTCTACCGAGGCAAATTTGAAATCTCTCCATCTTTATTTGATGTACTAATATCTCTTCAAGCTCATTTTGAAGAATTTATGTATTCATTCAAATATAATCTAATTAAGCTACAGTACTCATTAAGTCCAGCTAGTTGCAGCAGAGCAATTATGAATTGTGTGCTGCAGTGTTTACTTTCAGCTCTTGCAAAACAAACTCATAAAGGGACCAAGATGGGCACCGAGTGTTACACAAACTTTTTTCACGTGGACTGTGTGGCACACACTTCCACATTTCAAATGTTGAGCAATCACCCAGCACAACGGAGAAAGAAATACTTTAAAAGGAAGGAATGCAAACATTTCCTAGTCGGCTTTTTATATTCCTCCATTAAAATATAAAGAGTTAGGAAAAAGGAATGCAGAGACTACTCCCAACTTCATGAAAACTGGGGCAGGCAAAGACAGACACTGGTTTAATCTGGTTTAAAGACTTCCACAGACCACCTGCAGTTTCAACAGGAAAACATACTGTTCATAATATCACTTGATATGGGAGCAAAGCACATATCAAAACAACTCCTAAGGCTTATTAAAACCTGAACAGGAAAAAGCAGATCCTAAACACCGAGTACTTTGGCTCATCCCGTTAGTCATAATCCCCAACAGTAACAAACTCTAAAGATGCATAATTGCATTTGCTTACAATCATCACTATTTATCCTTGCATCTCTTTCCCCACCTCTCAGCGCACCACAGTATATATTTAGATTGTAAGCTCTTCAGGGCAGGGTCCTGGCTTTTGCTCATGTTACCCTGTAAACACCATGTGCTTTCAAGGAGCTGTGTGACCTTTTGGTGGGCTCTAAAGTACTGTACCATCAATTGACAGCTACAAAACTTCAGTGTTTTTCCATCAAAATTATTTAACAACACTGGGTGGTATTCAACTAAGTTTTCCTCAGAGCAGGCTCACTGAAATTAATGGACCTAACTTAGTCACTTTCATTAATTTCAGTGGGTTAAACTCAGTTTAATACCACCCACCTGGAACATTATTTAAGAGCAATTTATGTTACTTGCAAGAAAGTGATTAATTTAACTTTCAAAGGGCTGTCAAATATGCATGTCATGGTGTAAAAAACCCTGGGTGCCTGGTTCCCTAGGCTTCTAAAAATGTTGGGCTGGCATTCTAATATTTAATCGGGTCTCTCTTTCAATGTTCTACAAGCCAAGCCATAAATATTTGCTTTTGACTCTTAGGAATCTGAAGTATTTTGTCTAAATCTGAGCATATGTGAAAGAGGGCAAAGGGGAAAAAATGAGTTAGTTCCACTTTGTGAAACAGCAGTGAGCAGTAGGACTTCAATCTGTTCACTGCAAGGGGACTTTTTAAAATCTTTCCAGAACCAAAACCACCATTTCATTATCTTCACTGTGATGTGTTTATGACTTCCATGGGGAAGCTGCTTCAGCAACCCCTTATCTTGTACCCCTGGCACAGAAAAGCTTCCCCCCCTCTCCCCCCCCCCAAGTCATTTTGCCTGAAGGGAGGAATGAAAACTTTACTGCTTTTACTAAAGTTCCCCAACACAAACTGCTCAGTTTTCCCAGCGCCCATACTGTAATCTGGTTCAAACAGCAACTAGAAGTACTTTGACCTATGATAATCTAATCTCAGAAGTAGAAAAAGGTGGAGCACAGGAAGAGTGGAAAGGGGGCAGGGGAGAGAGCTGCTACACAGCTATAGCTGCATAATCACGCCGCCCTCTGCAAGCTCAGTCTAGCTCTTCCTTTTACATGGTATGAAACGTGGCACAGCTCCCAATATTACTCTCTGAAGAGGAAGAGAGAATACCCTTAAAGAAGCCTGAGCGCTTAACTTTGAAGCAAGAGCTCTCCAAGGCTTCAGCCTTCAGACACATGAAGTAGAATTGTTAACAGACAAGCATTAAATAAGGAAGTTCTGCAAATGCTATCAAAACATCTTAAGAGACTAATTGAGAATCCGGAGTGTTTACTGAGAGAACAGCGATACCGTTTACACACATTTACATAAATGTAGATTTGCTATCTCCTCCAAAAACCAGTTTCCCCACCTTTTTATGCAGAAAAGGGGAAATATTTTAATTATGAAGGTTAAGAGCATACTGTAAGAAGAGCCTACTGGATCCATTCAATGGCCCCTCTAGTCCAGCACCCTGCTCACATAGAATCATGGAATCTTAAGATTTGGAAGGGATCCCAAGGGTCATCTAGTCCAACCCCCAGTAATCCAGGGATCCTGCCCACAGCCATCCCTGGGTGGCCTCAAACCAACAACCTCCCGTTTTAACAGTCAGGTGCACTGACTCATTGTGCCACCTGAGGAAACAGTGGCCAACCAGATGCCCGTGGGAAGCCTGCAAGCAGGACCTGGGCACAGCATCCAACAATACAGCCTGTTCAGACTGTTAAGCCTGAGTGCAGGGACTGTCCGCTGTTCTTTTAAGTTGCTGGGGGTAGCCTTCTTGACCAAAGAGCAAGGTAAAAATGCTATAAACAAATGAACAGGCCTTCTATGGGCCCCAGCACTCCGAGGTACAGCTCTTTCCTGATCATACCATCTGGTTGCCCAAGGACTCAGAATGCTGGAATATCTTCAACTCCCAAGGACAGCCTACTGGATCAGGCCAATAGCCCATCTAGTCCAGCATCCTGTTCTCCCAAGTTGCCTGTGGGAAGCCTGCAAGCTTAACAGCCACACAGAGAACTGAGAGATTCTAGTTGAGAACCCCAAAACAGAGCCAACCTTGATCCAAACAAACTTGTTGTGCTTTTACAATTCCTTCCAAAGGAAGCAGCAAAGGCTTTTCAAGAGGAAAGTTGTGCTTTCTTTTCCTCTATTGAAACTATGGTACATATTCAGAACAATTATGGCTGCAACACAGATTCAGTGGGGCTTACTCTTAGGTAAGTGGGTTCACAATTGCAGCCTGCATGCTAAACTCTTGTTTGCAGTCTTCAATAGAAATAATTCATGACCAAAGGCATGCTACGGTATTTGCTGCACCACTTAACAGAGGGAAGGGCCACAGTGGCTCATGTTTTTATAGAACACAGTTACTACTGCCTTTCTTCACAGTTATTAAGGTTATTTAAATTGGCACTCTACCTTCTCCTTAAGGCTCTGAACTAGCAGCAACATTTCCCACTTATTTATCTTGATGACAACCCTATAAAGTTTTCATTATCACTCCCATATATTGGTCAGGTATACACTACTTCTGATCTGTCAAGTCAGATGCAGCCTGCTGGCTACATTCTGCACCCTTCACAGCTGGTTGACAATCCCTGTGTTATGCTTAGGGGATCACCAAGCTGCCAAACCTTAATAGAGGAGGAAGAGCCATTTTCTGATTGCACTGACTTTCCAGTAACTTGGTTTAGAAAGCTAGCTAGTGTAGTCTAGAAGAACCATCTTAAGTCACAGACTGACTGATTGACCTCTGGTAAGCTGCTCTTGCAGTTCAATTGGAGCACACAGCAAATGGAAAAACAAAACAAAAACCCACTTGCGTTGTGCGCAGCTTGAATGACAGCATTTGCAACAAGCAAGCACTGGATTAAGGCATGCTATTTTAGATTTAAACAGTGCCCTTTCCAATGTGTTGTAGGTGCAACAGCTTTCTTTTCATTAAAGTTTTGAGGCTGAAGGACCAGGAATTTAAATTACTATATTTAGCAGTGTGTGTGTGGAAATCCCCATCTAGTAATTGATTTCACTGTTAAACAGTTCACGCAATCCTCAAGGGCCAGCTTCCTGCATACTGTTCTTACCAACTCTTACTAACCAATAATCCCATTAAAATACACATTCTTTAGACGGCAAGATATTGCAACCAAACCAAACATTATTCCATTACCAGGAGTTAGTACCATACTTCAATATACTTGTCCTGTAGGCACTATTTATGTACAGTATATGCTATTTTGAGTGCTTCACTTTATTCCTTGAATAAATAACCAATCTTCAGCTTGATTTTCAGTTAAGTACTCCTGGCAGCCTGTTCCTTCACAATGTCAGGCATTTCCAAGCCTGTTGATCCCAGCAGGTTTAGGCACAACTAAATCTGCATAGGACAAGGAGCGTTACCAATATTTTCACTGCTTTAAGCATCTACTCCTGGCCCTTGTAAGAGTCTTCCTCCGAGCCACCCGCTGCTAAACTCCTTATGTTGAGAAAATCCTGCGTATAGAAAAAGGATCAGCTAGTTAGATTAAAAGGTTAGCATGGCATAGTTGTTTCCAGTGTTACCAGTTCTGTAGCCTGTTTACAGTATCTGGCATATGCATCAGATTCCTCAAGAACACCTTCACATTTTAGGTCTTATCCTTGATTACAATTTTAAAGAGACAGGAATCTCAACTTTTTTTGTAGGTGGGGATTCTATCAGGCTTTTACAATACTTCAGGTCCAGGGGTCAGCAAACTTTTTCAGCAGGGGGCCGGTCCACTGTCCCTCAGACCTTGTGGGGGGCCGGATTATATTTTGAAAAAAAATATGAATGAATTCCTATGCCCCACAAATAACCCAGAGATGCATTTTAAATAAAAGGACACATTCTACTCATGTAAAAACACCAGGCAGGTCCCACAAATAACCAGAGATGCATTTTAAATAAAAGAACACATTCTATTCATGTAAAAACATGCTGATTCCCGAACCGTCCGCGGGCCGGATTTAGAAGGCAATTGGGCCGCATCCGGCCCCCTGCTTTGGGGATCCCTGCTTCAGGATGTATTCAACACAGAGCTAAGGGGAAAGTTCTGTCAGCACAAAGATTTCTCCTTGTGCGACAGAATGCTCTCCCCTTCTCCTGTCCCCACATACTCTCTAAATTTGTTCTGCAGATTCCTCCAGAGCAGATTTAGGGGGGGGTGCAAGGGCAGAAGGGGGAGAGCCTGCTGTACAAGCAGAACACGTTCTACTCATACAATTGTTTAGCTCTAGAATACAAACTAAAAACTCCAGTACACACTTAAGAGTGAGGTTTACTCCCGTAAACACTCAAACTTGCAGACATCTGGTGGACATGAATGTTGGATTTGAAAGAATCTGCTTCTTCACATAGCAAATAGCTGAACTATATAATTCACTCCCATAAAAGGCACAGGTGGCCACTCACCTGGATAGCTTTAAAAGCAGGTTAGACTAATCAATTGACAATAGCCATCATAGTTATTAGCCATTGACAGACTATGTTCTACCTCCACCATTGCAGGCAGCATGCTGCTTCTGAATGAATACCAGTTGCTGGAAATAGCAGGAGGCAGAGCTGTTGCGCTCAGGGCTCACAAGTTTCCCATAGGCATCTGGCTGGCCACTGTGAAAACCAGGATGCTGGACTACATTGGCCCTTGGCCTGATTCAGCAGAACTCTTATCTTCTTATGTAGTGAGTAAACAAAGCTTGGACTCCACATCTAACAGATTAGGGGGAGAATTACATTATTACTAGGACATCACCTTAGAAATCATAACAGCTCATTTTTAAAGTCCATAAATTTAAGGACCATTTAATTATTATTATAGCACACATAGGCAAGAAGTAAACTACTAGAGCAGGCTTCCTCAACCTTGGCCCTCCAGATGTTTTGAGACCACAATTCCCATCACCCCTCCTGACCACTGGTCCTGCTAGCTAGGGATCCTGGGAGTTGTAGGCCAAAAACATCTAGAGCGCCGAGGTTGAGGAAGCCTGTACTAGAGTTTGAATTGCAAGGTTATTGTTATTATTTATTAAATTTGTAAACAGCCCTATACCCGCAGGTCTCAGGGCAGTTCACAGGATAAAATCACACTACAGAACCACAAAATACATAAATCAAAATAAAAAAGAATCCAAGGTTGGTGAACAGAAAAGCAATGCAATGAAAGCTCATTGCTCGTTTATTCACACATTTGCCCACATATATACCAGGGGTGGGGTGGGGAGGCAGCTTCAGAATCATATCCCTGAGACTTTATCATAGCCTGAAAGGGAGGCTGTAGGCCGAGTAGTAATTAATTAGAGCTACTGTACTCAGAGTTTCCACACAAATGCCTTAACTTCATATTCACCTTTTCCATTACTTTAAGATGAAGATGACTATTGTAATTTTAACATACAAGGAAAACAGAACTACACGATCTATTCGTTTTAGGCTGTAGTCTAAGCACATACATATTTGGAAGTTCACTGAAATCAATGGGACAGGTCCAAGAGAAGTATATTTAGGACTGGAGGGTTAAGACTTCATTTGCTGCTCTATTAACAGCTACTGCTTCCCTAAAGTCAGTGACATCTGAAGCAAAGTACTGTACGCCACATCTTTTGAAGAAATGCAAGATGCCAAGTCCCTACAACATTCCCAGCAAGCAGTAAAGGGAACCCAGAGAATCTATTACTGAAACTGTTTTATCAAGCTAAACCTGATGATTAAGCCATGGTGCATACTGTATATAGCAGACTCATGCAGCTGTCATGCAAGAGTGAAGAGGGGTACCTTTATAGAAATAGTTATGCCTAGAACCTATTACCGTAGTACACTTCTACTTCCTCCAACATAAGCTTTTCAAGTCCCTGTTCCAGAATTTATAAAGAGCAAAACGATGTTCACTTTTCATTGCAATTGAAGGACTGGCCTCACTTACACATTGCAGTGCTTTCAATAAAGTAAAATGGGGTGAGGGAGGAGAGAAATGCCTTAGAATAAGTGACGAAATTGATCTGTTTCAGCAGTTACATTTCTTTTATTATATGAACTATTTAGTTCACTTGCTTGAATGCCTCTCCTCCCTCAAATGTTTTAATTGGTGACAATGTTCTTTCACAATTCACTTGGTCAACCATGGCATTAAAGGTAAAGGGACCCCTGACCGTTAGGTCCAGTTGTGACTGACTCTAGGGTTGCGGCGCTCATCTCGTGTTATTGGCCGAGGGAGCCGACGTACAGCTTCCAGGTCATGTGGCCAGCATGACAAAGCTGCTTCTGGCGAACCAGAGCAGCACACAGAAACGCCATTTACCTTCCTGCTGGAGCAGTACCTATTTATCTACTTGCACTTTGACGTGCTTTCGAACTGCTAGGTGGGCAGGAGCAGGGACTGAGCAACGGGAGCTCACCCCATCACGGGGATCCGAACCACCGACCTTCTGATCAGCAAGCCCTAGGCTCTACGAATTTAGAGGAAGACTGACAGCCAGGTTTAGACAAAGGTATGTAAACATCCCCTTCCTTCCTTTCCCTATCACACATGAGCCAATAGAAAGTTTCTGTTCTGGATCTGAACACAGTTCCTTGTGCTCCAACATCATGAGCAACTGTGATTAGCTCTGAAGTGGACGTTTTTTAACATGGAGAAAGGGGAGAAAGGGAATGCAAGCGCAAGGCTTGTGCCAGTTCGTTCCTGTACTGCTAGGCATTAGCCTGCCTGAACCAAGTCTTTGTTTCCCCCACCCATGTTCAGCCAAGCACAGATGAACAGCCTTCCAAGAAGAATTCACACCAAGGCTTGAGCCAACATACCTAAGAAACCACCTAAAGTCTACCTTAGGTATAGCACAAGATTTCCTTAATCTTCCAGGAACCATATATGAACAGCACAGGCACAATGAGAACTATTTTCCAAAGTGGGCCCACCAACGTATAATTTCTTATTTCCTGTGAAGGGCAAAATCCACAGCCAATTTTTCTTTTGAACGCTGACATTTCATTTCTGAAACTTAAACCAGCACTGAGAACTTGATCCAAATGTAAATAAGTTAAAGCAAGGCAGAGAAAAGTCTGCTTTGAGACTTGGACGCAAAGTCTACATCTCACTCTATCATCAAGATCCATCAAGTCCACAATGAGAGTGTCACGAGGGAGCACCGATAATTAGACGAACCTGCAATGAACTCCTGAAGGAATTCCAACACTCCAGGAGTGAACCAGAAATGCATTCAGGGCCAACGAAGGAACCATAGCACTGGGAGCATAGAACCCCCAAGCATTGGATCATCTTCCCGCAAAGCAAACTTGCGAGGCATGAATTCCATTCCCTTGAGCCCTTCAAAAATTAGGAGTCCACACCTCAGCCTATCCCTCCTCATAAATACTACACATCTCCCCAAGATATTGCACTCTAATCAGATTCTCATTAATTACACCATGTCACTCAGAATTCACCCTCCATATTCCCACAGGACTTTCTTCCGAAGACTGCCATCGCCTTCACCCAGGAAGTCTATCCCAGGAAGTCTATCCCTAAAGAATCTTTTAGCTAAAATGAACTTGTGTGTGCAATGGTGGTTAAGAGTATTGGATGATGACTGGAGATCAGGGTTCAAATTAGGAGGCTTGCTGGGTGACCCTTGAAAGTGCTCAGTCTAACCAGAGTGCTGTTGTGAGGATAAAATGGGGTGTGTGGGCATAAAATGGGATGGGTATTCTACCTTGAGCTCCTTGGGAGAAAAGCAGGACATCAATGAAATAAAATATAAATTTTAAAACACACAGCTCCATAGGTAAGAGCATATCCTTTAGTCTTGAAGGCCTCCTTACAACTTTAGCACCCTTTCTTCTATGAAACAGAAGACCCCGCCCCAAACTATTTTATCAGCAGGGATTTGAAGGCACAGTTAGGGACCCCTAGCTTTTATGAACGGAGGGGCGGGGGGGGGCATAGCTGCCAAGTTATCCCTTTTTTACAGGGATTTTCCCTTATGCTGAATAGGCTTCCTCGCGAGAAAAGGGAAAACTTGGCAGCTATGTGGGGGGGGGGGGTAACAGTGAGAAGATCCAGAACACATGGGGACCACAGGTTTAGCACCCCAGATTTATTATCATGGGGCTGGAGGGACACACACCCTTCAGGTACACCCACAGACAGGCTGGCATTTTCTAGTCCCACTCCCAGCGCAAAGCAATGCCTACTCAGAAGCAAATCGCACTGTGCTCAACAGGACACACTCCCAGGTGTGAGAGCTCAAGCCCAGGTGTGCCCCAACTTGGATTGTCAGGTTTTTTTTTTAATGCGGACTAAAAAGGCCAAACAATTTTTTAAAATGGGGGGGGGGGAGATTCCCTATATTCCTTCAGCACAGGCTAGAAAAAGGGAAGCAACCCTTCCTTACATCTCCGCAGGATTTCCTAACCAGAAGGGTGGGGACTTCTAGGGGTGAATTTGTGGGTGGGTGGGGGGAATATTTCTCCTATTAAAAGGGGGGGAAGGGGGGAAACAGTCTGAGAACAGGATTCCCCGACTCTGGAGGAAACTACTTCCCACTTAATTATTTTGGGGGTTCCCCCTTTCCTCCCCCCCCAAAGCCCCCATTCCTTGTTCCTGAGCGGCAGAAGCAGAAGACGCCCGAGAGTGCCGCCCATCTCCCCCTCTCCGCCCTTATGCCCCCCCCCCAATAACCCCGCGAGGCCTGCACAGGAGTGGGTGGGGGCTTCTTCCGAGCCCCCCCTTTCTCTTCCACGAGGCGACCCCTGATCCGCGGGGCCGGGAGACCCCGCCAACCCGCCGCTCTTTCCCCTCACGGAGCCCCGTAGGGCCCGCCGGCCTAGGCCGAGACACCCGGGCGGGCCCGGCTGCTGACTAACGAGACGGCCTCGCGGGCCGAGGGAGAGGAGAGGCGGTGGCGGCGGAGGAGGACGAGGAGGAGAAGGAGGAAGAAGAAGAAGAAAAAGCCGGAGCGCGACGTACCTGAGGGGGAAGCAGGAGCCCGGCCGGCGGCTTGTCAGGAAAGGGGAAGCGAGGGAAGGAGGAAGGGCAGCAGCGGCGGCGGCAGCAGGAGGAGGCGGAGCGGCGGCAGCCGTGAGCAGGCGGCGACGGCTCCTCCTCACACGGCGACGGGCCTTCGGGGCGGAGAGGGAGGGAGAGGCGGCACCGGCACGTCCGCGGCGTCGGCCCGGCCTTTCATCCAGGCAGGCAGACGCCCCCCGCTTCCCCGCCCGTTAAAGGGGCGGCGGTGGCGGCGGGACTTTGAACCCCCGTAGTGCCTCATGGTTTCGGGTTGCCCCCCACCACGCGCCTCACGGCGCTCTGCACATCCTCAGGGGCACCTGTGGGAAAGAGTGCCTCTGAGAACGTGCAGAGCGCGCCGCCTCCCCCCCAGCTGCCCGCCTCGTTTCGCTGATTCCAGCCTCGACCGAGTTTCTATGGGAGGTGGATGGGGTCGGGCCGCCCGGGGCTGGTTCCCACATGCATCTTCCGTCGCTGGGTGGCTGGAGCCCTGCAGAGATGCTGCTGCCCGTCCGTGTAGGCAGCACTGAGGTACACGGGCCAAATGATTTGCCCCCCCCCCCCAGGGCGAGCCACAAAATGGTCCACCAGGGAAGAAGGGGTGAGTGAGGGGGTAGAGATCCGCATCAGGGATCTGCTGCCCCTGTGGAACCATGCTGCCTGAGGCGGTGGCCTCAACTGGCCTCCTGTGCCCTGAGTCTGGCAGCGTCCAATGACTGCAGCATCAAAGCAGAGGTTGGATTGGTCACCTGTCACAGAACTGTAGAGTTGGAAGGGTCCTGAGGACCATCTAGTCCAACCCCCTGCAATGCAGGAATTTTTCATTGTCCCATACGGGGAATCGAACCTGCAACCTTGGTGTTATCAGCGCCACACTAGATGACCCTTGGGATCCCTTCCAACTCTACAATTCGATGATTCTAATAGGTGACTAGCACATGTGCTGCTGCTGTGCCCTTACTGTTGGCATCCTTCTGTCCCTGAGAGACAATGGAGTGCGCCTCTGGGGATGAAGTCAAACTGCAGAGTGGCCTCCCCAGGGTGCAACCCTGGGCAGTGTATATGGAGGTCCGGGGCTGCCCAGATGACAAGGCCCTCTCCCCCCCCCCCTGGTCTTGTTGATGTGGTCCAAAGGACAGATTGAACACTTTCGTGTCACCTCCTCAAATTCTATGTCCCCCCGTAAAATCACCTCCAGTGATGTCGAGCCAAGAGGCATGAGAGCTTGAGAGTTTTAATCTCAGAGTTGTTGGGCCAAAGATTGCTACATTGCAGAGGGTTGGACTAGATGACTCTTGGGGTCCATTCCAACTCTACAGTTCTATGATTCTGTGTACAACAGCTACCCCCTCCCACCCCGCAAAAAATTCTATCCTAACCTATTTCTCCAAAGGTTTGAGGCAGCTGGCAAACAGTAATAAAAATGGAATGAAACAGACATAATTCTTAAAAGCGCGCACACACACACACACACACCAATATGCATTAGGATTGATAAATGAATTATGTACAATGGTAAGAACATGAGAGCACTGATAGATCAGACCAGGTCCAGCGCCCTGTTCCCACAGCGGGCAACTGCTGTAGTTGCCTCTGGGAAGTTTCCAAGCTACTGTACTGGTATTCAGAGTCATGCTGATTCGGATAACCTTATCCTCTGTGGCTGTAAATGCCATACATTTACAACTGTACCCTTGTCAGATACTGTAATTTACTTCCTTTTTGTCTGTCCTGAACCTCCCACCCTTCAGTTCCATTGGATATGGATTTATTGATTTATTTAATTTCTATATTGCCTGTTATCCAAAGGTTGCAGAGTGGTTTGAACCACAAAAATGCACAATGTAGTATCCAACAAAAACAATAACCCCCACCCCGTCACTCCCAGGATGGATGACCCTGAGCTCTAACATATGAAGTAAGAGGGAAAACTTTCTTATCCACTTTCTCCATACCACACATGGTTTTATAAAGTTCTGTCATCTACCTCAATAGGGTAGGACACGAACCAATGGCTTCAAGTTACAAGAAAGGAGATTCCAACTAAACATATGGAAAAACTTTGACAGTAAGAACTGTTTGACAGTGGAACGGACTCCCTCGGGAGGTTGTAGACTCTCCTTTCTTGGAGGTTTTTAAGCAGAGATTGGATGGCCACCTGTCATGTATGATTCCTGCATTGCAGTGGGTTGGAGTAGATGACCCTTGTCACCCCTTCCAACTCTACAAATCTATGAAAATAATGTTGGTGAAATGAGTCCTGGCTTTCCTGCAAGTGTCTCAGGACCAGTGGTTCGAGCTCCACTAAGAAGATTTATGGGGAGGCTGGACTGATTAACTCACACAGGAGAAAGAACATCTGTGAAACTTCGTTTGATATTTATCTCAGCAGCTGGAACAATCGGATGAAAGTGGAAAACACCTATGTGACTGTAAGGGGAAGATTTGGAATATTATGAGCTTGGAGGACGATTTGAACTTTAGAAATAAGACGGCAGTGGACAGTTGCGAGGAATTCCCAATTTCTTGAAGCATGGGAACCCAAAAATAAATTATTTAGATGATTTGGCATAACATTCGGTTTGATTGATATATATATGTGTATAATTTGAAATATTGAATGTGATATAATTGGTTTTAATTGGAAAATTAATAAAAATATTTAAAAAAAAAAAAAAAGGACCAGTGGTTCACGGTGATCCTTTTCTCTGCATTTTATCTTTACAATAATCCTGTGAGGTAGGTTAGGCCGAGAGAAAATGAATGGCCCAAGGTTACCCAGTGAGCTTTGCGGCTGAGAGGGAAATTTGAACCTGATTATCCCCAGTCTTCCAGGTATACGGAGCTCATTACAGCATGTTTTGGGTGTAATAGATTATTACTATTGCATTTTCCCACTGCAGTGGTCACACTTTTCGTTGGATGATTAATAAGAAAGCACATGTCCAAAGGCTGCTCCTTTACTCACCAATCCCTGTGAGAAGAATGTGCTGCTTCTGCCTATCTATCCACTCCTATTTCATCTCTTTCAATGGGGCCTCAACCCTGAAGACATATTTCTGCTTTGTTTTGACTACTTTCAAAGGAAAAGAGCTCCCTCTTCTGTCAATGCACTGTACAGTACAGAGAAACTTGGCATCTGCAGGAAGAATGAGATTTTCTCTCTGTGTTTGTGTGTTGGGAAATCACAATCGATGATGTAATGTAACACTACATTTCTTCCACTGGAATGTGCAAAGTTCCCACAGGGAGGAACAGAAAGGAAGCATCCATGGTGTGGGATTGATGGGAAGCCTCAAGGTCATCCTTCCCATGTGCTGGGGTCACACTTTAAATATTCCCAGCTCTGCTTCTCTTCATCCAGCCAAGTGAATTTGCAACAGGCAGGGATTAATACAGTTCCATTTGCTTACTTGCCTTTCTAAAGGGCTGCCAGGCATATTTTGGTTTATGGATTTGACTGGCTTTTTAGTGACAGGCTGGGCACTAGATCACTCCATGCACAATTAGTTCTGTGGTTTTGTAGCTTTGGTTTTTGTTAGTTTTATTTTTGTCTGTGTTTCAATGGGTATTACATTAATTTCATTTTCATAATATGCTCTGAGCTATGGAAAACAGCCACAAAAATATTTTAAACCTGGGGTGGGGAACCCTTTTCACCCTGTGGATTTGGCAAACTGCATTATTGGGGAAATTGACACAAAGAATAAAAGCAGCAAGAGGCTAAAAGAAACACAGCATTTATGCCATTTGGTGTGGTTGCATTGATTATACAAACAATGAGGTATATTGAAGAACAGTATATAGCGCAGTTTATAACACAGTTCGGTGTGCATGAAGTATATATAATAATAAAAAATCCTTCCAGTAGCACCTTGAAGACCAACTAAGTTTGTCGTTGGTATGAGCTTTCATATGCATGCACACTTCTTCAAATACACTGAAACAAAAGTCACCAGACCCTTATATATAGTGAGAGGGTGGGGAGGGGTATTACTCAGAAGGGTGGTGGGAATGGGTGATTGGAAGCCAATTTTTTTTATTTTGTTTTGACTACAGCAGACCGACACGGCTACCTACCTGTAACATGAAGTATATATGTTACTTTTCCCTTCTCTCCCTATGAATTCCTATAAATTCAAATCGTCATTGATTCGAAACACATTTTACTTAATCTCTTTCACCCCATGTGCTTCTCTTTTAAGGTGGCAATCCTATGTAGGTTTACCTGGGAGTAGACATCAACTTCTGTTTTATCAGAGAGATTCTCAGCAGCAAGAACAGCTCTCTTGGGGAGACACCTATTGCAATGCCTGCCATTTAAAAACGAAGCATGCTTTTTTAGGCTAAACTGAAAAATTGTGCAGAAATGACAGGCGCTCTGCAATTGGTTTCGGTTGCGCGGTATAATCAGCCGAATACATTTACAACACACCCTTGGAAGGATGAATCCGAGCTGTAGAAACGAATACTGTAGATCATAGTCCCCAGGGAATACTGTGTGTGTGTGCAAGATTCCAACAGTTTGACTCGTTAACTCTTGAGAGAAGAAACGATTCGTTTTGCTCAATGGGTTTTATTTTGCATGCATTTATTTTGTAGATAAACTACCACAAAAGAAAAGGGGAAAAAACAACCGCGCCCAACGTGGGGCTCGAACCCACGACCCTGGGATTAAGAGTCCCATGCTCTACCGACTGAGCTAGCCGGGCAGTGTGCAAAGCTGCTTCCGAGAAGGGTTGTTGGTCTACTTGAGCTACCCGTGCGTACTCCATCTCCGCTTCTGACGAGCGTGCGCGCTCCGCCCTTTCCTGCAATGACTCGGCGGTCTCTACGAGCGCGCATGCAAAGCGTTCGTGGCTCCGCCCTCCAGCCGCAAAACACCAGCGTGAAAGGCCATTGGCCAGGAGCGCGGTGTGCCCGTCCAATGGGCGGGCGCGTTGTTGAGCGGTGGGTGAGAAGCGCGAGCGGGTGGCTGCCTGAGGGGGTCTGGAGAGGCGAAGGGGAAAGGCAAGCAGGCCGGCTGGCGAGGAGGCGGAGGAAACGGTTGTTTCGGCTTTCGGCTCTCCGCCGCCATGAGTTCGATCGGCACCGGGGTGAGTGACCCCTGAGGGGAAAGAGAAGCATTGGGAGGCGGGGGTGGGGAGCGCTGTCCCTGGGGAAAGCCCCTGAGGGGCTTGGAATGCGGGCGAGGCAGGAAGAAAGGGCGGCCTTCTTTCTCCTCAGCGGACTCTGTCGCAAAAGGGGGTCTGTGAAGAGAGGCGTGTGACGTCACGAGAGGGGGGAGGACTCTGCTACTGCTGCTGAGTCACTTGGGGGAAACCGAAAGCAAAAGGCCTTTTGGGGAGAAGCTGGGAGAGGAGAGAAAACGTGGGATGTGATTAAAAGGTGTGCATCCTTTAAATTAGCGACAGGTCTGTGGGCCAGTGTTCTCCTGGCAAGGGTCTAATTTGGCCCGCTAAGTCCATCCCCCCTACCAAACACCAACCTGCTCCATACAAAATATATCGTTTTATGGATTATAAATGTTTATATAAATAGGACTTAACGCTATAATTGTGATGTTTAGCCTATTTCTCAGTTGCTGCTTTGCTAAGTGTTTTATAAATGATGTTTCGTTAATTATTTTATGATTTATGCTGTGCTTGTGATGTTTTGTTATGTTGTTGTTGTTGCTTGTTTGTAAGCCGCTTTGGGATTCATGTCTTCGGAAAGAGGCGCAAAAATACAATCAAACTTGTATGTATAAGAACTTGTGTGGAGTAATTACTATTATCATCAATTTATAAACTAGGCTTAATCAAAAATGTCTCTAAACGGTGTACAAAAAATCAGAAGTCAGTTAAAACTTTACTGGATTATTTTTTTAAAAGTATTTGGGAAGGCCAACAGGGAGGGGGCCTGTCTGACATAAACCAGGAGCCTTAAAGTGCTCTTTTGATTGTTGCCTGGCTGGGAGCTGGGACCGAACAACGGGAGCTCACCCCATCGCGGGGATTCGATCCGCCAACCTTCTGATCGGAAGCCCTAGGCCAGGCATCCCCAAACTGCGGCCCTCCAGATGTTTTGGCCTACAACTCCCATGATCCCTAGCTAATAGGACCAGTGGTCGGGGAAGATGGGAATTGTAGTCCAAAACATCTGGAGGGCCGAAGTTTGGGGATGCCTGCCCTAGGCTCTGTGGTTTAACCCACAGCGCCACCTGCGTCCCTAAGAAAAGGATAGTAGATGGCTAAACTGTTAAATATATTTTTGTACAGTATTTTATATAACATTAAAGGATAATTAAGGATCTGGCTTTCTTGAAGTGGGTGGAAACATACCAAACTGTGGGGAGGTCTACACATGGGTTGTTTGGAGGGAGTGGGTGGCGCTGTGGTCTAAAACCATTGAGCTTCTTGGTGAGCTCCTGTTGCTCTGCCCCAGCTCATGCCAACCCAGCAGTTCGAAAGCATACCTGTGCAAGTAGATAAACAGATACTGCTGCAGTGGGAAGGTAAACGGTGTTTTCGTGCACTCTGGCACTAAGATTTGTTTGGCCTTCCCACCCCAGATTCTCATTGAGCTATAAAGTCGTGAGGACCAATCTATGTCATGGTGTGATGTGCAATTTCTGTCACTGTCTCAAACTTTAAGCAAGCTTTCATTGGAATAGACTTTGTCTACTGCTACAAACCTCAAACGTGGGTGGCGCTGTGGGTTAAACCACTGAGCCTAGGGCTAGCTGATCAGAAGGTCGGCGGTTCGAATCCCCGTGACGGGGTGAGCTCCCATTGCTCGGTCCCAGCTCCTGCCCACCTAGCAAGTTTGAAAGCACCTCAAAGTGCAAGTAGATAAATAGGTACTGCTACAGCGGGAAGGTAAACGGCGTTTCCGTGTGCTGCTCTGGTCCGCCAGAAGCGGCTTTGTCATGCTGGCCACATGACCTGGAAGCTGTACGCCAGCTCTCTCGGCCAATAACGCGAGATGAGCGCCGCAACCCCAGAGTCTGGACCTAATGGTCAGGGGTCCCTTTACCTTTACAAACCTCAATGTTTAGCACTGCAATCTTTTCTGAGAAGCTTGTACATTAGCTTTTAGGCTGGGCTAGCCAGAGGCCTATGAAAAAATACATGAATTCACATCCACACCCAACATCTGAAATAATGATCTGGATTTTCCATTGTATAATGTGTGAAATGGTCTTTTAAGAGGAAAAGTTGAAATGGAAGAAAGTCACTGCAGTTCTTGGTTGGCCAGGAGAGGTAGCTGTTGACTCGTCCAAGTCACTGAAGTTTCTACACATGGTACCAAGAACCAATTACTGTAGCTCTGCAGAAGAAAAAGAGAATGGAGCTCACAAAGGCAGCAATACATGCATAATATAAATATAATTAAAACAAAATGCATTTATTTCCAAATACAAAAACCCAGGAGGCAGCCTTATTCACCTGAAAACTTGCTGAAGACTGGTGAACAGACAATATATTTATTTTATCACCCAATAATTGATAGGTCTCAAACAAAGGATGAATAAACACACTCCAAACAAATGCCTGATTTCTGTACTACCGGTATACTGTGTAAGTGTCTAAGATGACAACTGAGGTCATTGCCTCAGTGATTCTCTAAGACTGAAATTAGGCCTTCATGTTACTTGGGCTGCAGCAGAAAACAGCAGCCCCATGCTGCCTGTTTTTCTTCCCTGTAATGTCAGATGCAGACTTGTGTTGCTGCACTGCAAGTTTTCCTACCCTTACTCTGCTTCAGGAACTCCCTTTTGTGGGGATGGGGTTCTTGAAGTATGAGGTGATTCAAACTGTCCAGTGTGACTAGATGTTACTGTATTGTGGAACAGCTTGTTGTGCTTTCCTGGCCGTTCTGGAATGCTATTGGTTTATAGTACAGTGTGGATTGTTTTAATAAAATCAAGGTAGTTTATAAATGACAAGAAAAGACACAACTTAAATCATTTTTTTTTTTTGAATTAGCATTTTCAGATATTTCCTAAATATACAAAGTGTGTAATGAATTGCTTGAATCATATATTGTGCCACTTCTAAGGGTATGTCTCAATATATACGGTATATGCAGAATGCTTTGCAATTTCAGAAAATAGTGCACGGTATGTGCACTTAATAATTACTGCTTGCTCTTAGTTTATGTGAGAGTGACAACAAAAAATTAATTACACAAAACATACATTCTATTTTTATGTCAAACATGAATATTTATTTGCTTCAGTATGCATACATTTCAAACATCTTTTTCTTTCTCTTTCCATATAAGAGGGACTACAAATGTTAAGCAATTGTTGGCTACATAGGAGCTTAGTTCTCTAAGGCTGCAACCCTAATTTTGAACTTTGTGCGACTCAGTGCTCAGTAAATGTGCTTGGAATTAGAAGTTGGCTTTCTATAGGCCATAGCCCCCAGATTTTCATTTATTGGGCAGAATGATTTCTTCCATTATTGCATTTGTTTCATGTGTAAATCATAAAATACATAGTTTTAACAGATTTTTATTTTGTATGCTATCTATTGCAGTTAAGTGGAATAATGTTTAAATTAAATAAAACAAATATTCAGTTTGAGAAATGTGCAAATTTAGGGATTGTTTTTATAATAGGAGAGCAACACACCTTATTTATACAGTGAGGCCTGCAGTGAAATTGACTAAGGAATCCCAGTTCTACTGCCTCTTGCTGTTCTTTGGGGGGAAATCTGCAAATGTATTCTTCTCTTTTGCAGTATGACTTGTCGGCATCTACATTTTCTCCAGATGGCAGAGTATTTCAAGTAGAATATGCTATGAAAGCTGTGGAGAATAGCAGGTAAGAGTAAAACCTGTTATTTATTTAAACCTTTTTTTAAATGACTAAAACCTGATATACAGTACAACATAATGTTAAAAATAACACACTTGCAGAGACTAAACAGTAGAACTTACAAATGAAATTGCTTTATACTGCATCATACCACTAGACAATATACCACAGTATAGCCTCCTTTGACTGGCAGTGGATTATCCTTAGTGGATTGGGAATTTTCCAGTTCACAGGCCTAATTAGGCCTGGCATGTGGTCCCTGAGACAATCTTCCACAAATAGTGACCCTCTGCCATCATATATGATGGGTATAAGCAGGCAACAATTGGGGGCTTAAAATGAGCTCTATTTGTGCAAGCCCTGCTTTGTTTGCAGGCACATTTTGAAGAATTGTGCCCACAAATGGACTTCAGAAGGGCTTGCTGCAGCAGCTGATTGGCGATTACACTGAGCCCCTCTGAAGTTGTCATCTGACGTTACTTTTGACATGTGATTGGTAGGTCAAAGTTGATCTACAGGGCGTGGAGTACTGAAGGATCCAGCCCACTAGCCACGTACACTTCCCCACTCTTGTTGTACAGCGTCAGACAAAGATATTTCCTATTACATGCAGCTACCTGGTCCTGCATGCAAAGCATGGGTTTTTCCACAGAACTGCAGGCGCTTTTATTTTCCCAAGAGGCTCAGTGGTTTTGACCACAGTGCCACATGTGTCCCCCATAGTAGCCCTTAAGTGGACTTCATCATCCAGTGGTCCTTTACCTACTTTTACATGTCTTTATATGCATATGTTCTGACCTCTTGAATTCTGTGAACTCATTCTTGTACCTTGCTTACTTGGGAATACAGTGGTACCTCAGTTTTAAGTACACAATTGGTTCCGGAAGTCTGTACTTAACCTGAAGCGTACTTTCCCATTGAAAGTAATGGAAAGTGAATTAATCCGTTCCAGACGGGTCCGCGGAGTACTTAAACTGAAAGTACTCAAACCGAAGCGTACTTAAACCGAGGTATGACTGTAAGTCCTATTTGGAAGTGACATCAATGAGTGAAGTTGGGTTTTAGCTTTACAGCCTGCCATTATACATTTTTACTCCAAGGTACGTAGTAGTAGTAGTAGTAGTAGTAGTAATAAATTTTTATTTATACCCCCCCCCTCCCCAGTCAAAACCAGGCTCAGGGCGGCTCACACCAATAAAATTACAATAGAATAATGTGAAGCCTCTGTTTTCATTAAAATCAACCAATGTTTTGCTCTGAACCTCTGTAGGGAACAGGATTGCTGCTTTTTCATTGTTCCACCTTGGCAGATACATGATATGATGGCAGTTAGTCAAACTAATTTCAGTCGAACCTACAGTACTTTCATCTAAAGCCCAGTCTGTGCATGTTTCCTCAGAGATACTTACCCACATGGAAGTGTGCCTAGGACTGCAGTTGACAGCTATAAAATTCATTTGATTTGATGATTTTTTTTAAAAAAAAAAGTTACATGGTGGTGTAAAACTTTAATTAGCTGTAAGAAGTTTGGATATTATTGAAGTCAGTGTATACACATATGATTTTCTTAGGAAATCAGTGTCTATGAAATGTATTGTTTCATTTAGGCTATATTTTCATACCATAAGGAGGAAGCTTTTTTAAAACAGTGCAGTGAGGTTGCACATACAGTGGTACCTTGGGTTAAGAACTTAATTCGTTCTGGAGGTACGTTCTTAACCTGAAACTGTTCTTAACCTGAGGTACTACTTTAGCTAAAGGGGCCTCTTGCTGCCGCCACGCCACCGGCGCACGATTTCTGTTCTCATCCTGAAGCAAAGTTCTTAACCTGAGGTACTGTTTCTGGGTTAGCGGAGTCTGTAACCTCAGGTACCACTGTACTAGGCAAGGTAACACATGCTCCATTGGTGGTTCAAAATGTTAGTGCTATACTAAGTTGAAGTTCTGTCAAAATGGATAGGATTCAAGTAATGTGTCCCATCAGTGGAAGCCCTGCTCCAGGACTTGTTTAACCAGGCTTTCCCTCTTTCCTCTGCTTGTGCCCCCACCCTATTAGCTCTGTGGGAGTTGTTGGAACCCCCGAGAACAGTGAGGGGGGATAATGAGAGGGTTGGGTGTTCTGACTGGAAAGTCAACGTATGTAACCTAACAGAACAATTGCCTTAGCTTGATGTTGAATTCCTCCCATAGTACATGTGTATGTTTTCTCTACTGTATTTGATAGTAGTAGCTTTTTATCTTGATCCAGTACTATCCTAAAAAGATGAAAATTTGAATAAATACTAAAACTGTAATATTTTAGTTCCAAAGCCATATAATATACCTTGTGGTTCTCTTATAAGCGTCATGTGCAGGCCTTTCCTGAACTGGGCTCGTTTTCATCACTTACGGATAGTGTTTATTGTAGATTGGTCATATTGTTTGTTTTTTAAATTAATTAGGTTGGTTTTTATTGATGTTTTTAAAAGTACTGTTAACCTGTTTTTCCTTGAACACCTTCTGATTGAAAATGGGACTGAAAAGTCCTAGCAAGAAATACTTTTAACTGATTACTGTATCGTAACTTTTTTTTTTCAGTACAGCAATTGGGATACGGTGTAAAGATGGTGTAGTCTTCGGAGTCGAAAAATTAGTTCTGTCCAAACTGTACGAAGAAGGATCCAATAAACGGCTCTTTAATGTCGATCGACATGTTGGAATGGTGAGTTGGTCCTTGGTATCTTTGAGCATTTATTGCTGTTTAGCACATGCTGAGGCTTATCCCCCTGTCAAATGGCCTCTTGGATAAGTCACTGGTAACTTTTAGCTTGTAACCAGGAAGGAAAGCTGGAGGCGTCAACTTGCAAGGTTGGAAATGCTAGTTTGACCAGTTCTGGAAACATGTGCCTGGCAATCATGTGTCTGTTGTAAAGGATAATTCCAGAGTGATACATGGGAAGTATGGTATGTTGACTCACATTTCTGTTTTGATTTTTGTTCTAAGATGGCTGATGTTTATTTCAGGCAGTCGCAGGACTCCTGGCTGATGCCCGTTCTTTGGCTGACATAGCGAGGGAAGAAGCTTCTAACTTCAGATCCAACTATGGTTATAATATTCCATTGAAAGTAAGGAGCTTTGTTTCTTTTTGCTTCTGTCCATATGCAACCTATGAAAAGCACAGTATGCGTCAGATGCTTTGCAGGAAACTTATTTAAAAATATTTCCAGTGCTCTTACCATTCTTCCCTCCTTCCCAACAGCATCTTGCAGACAGAGTGGCTATGTATGTCCACGCCTATACTCTGTACAGTGCTGTCAGACCTTTTGGTTGCAGGTAAGAGCTTTTATTCATTTATACTGCAATTCACAACACACTTGCCAACCAGAGTTCAGACCAGACAGTAACTTAAAATGTGTGTTTGTATATGAAAAAAATACATTTGTAAAACACAATTTAAAAGCCTTTATCTCTGAGCAGTAAATGCACAAACAAGGGTAATAATCAAGTGAAGATGCTCTGCTGGATTCTTGCAAGCTTCAGAAGGCACGATCTCCACATCTATAGTAATAATAATAATAATAATAATAATAATAATAATAATAATAATAAATTTATTGTTTGTACCACACCCATCCAGCTGGGTTTCCCAAGCCACCCTGGGTGGCTTCCAACAAAAATTAAAATACATTAAAATGACACTGCACACACCTTTGTAATTCAAGAAATCTTTAATAATTTTTTTAAAAACTTCCCTAAACAGATCTGCCTTCAGATGTTTTTTAAATGTCAGGTAGTTTTTGACATCTGGTGGGAGGGCATTCCACAGGAATGCACTCTTGCTGCTTGAACTTGGGAATCTGGAATGCTTACTTAACACAGTCTCTTAAAAAATCCACCAAGACTGCTTAAGAGTGAAAAAGAAAAGGAAAGCATCAGCCAAAAGGGGAGGGGCAAGGAGGGAGGGAAGAAAAACACAACCTGGTGCTAGATGGAGAGTTTAGCCAGGCATGTTTTGACAGAGTCCTTCCTCAAGGGGAAATAAGTTCTGCTTTCAAAAATGTGCCTCCTCTGGGTTCTGTTGGATTATATTCAAAATGTGTCAGTGTGTTTTATAAAAAAAAAATCCTTTCAGCATTACTAAGAATATTCAATGGCTTGGATCCAGACCTGCTGTTTTACTCTTTCTGTTTGTCTGCATTGGATCCAATTGAAACTCCTTCTGGATGGAGATAGTTTTTTATGACTGACTCTTGAAGCTTCTCTGAAAGTCTCTCTTGGCTGAAGAGCAGTTGTTTTTTTAAAGAAGGCTTTAAAAATGATTTCTGCCCAGTTTCTTCTCTCACATTGTTTTCGAGGGCTTGCCAACCCTCCAGACTAGACTTTTGGAGGCATTGAGGGACAGCATGGTGAGGGGAATTGTCAAAAAATGCCTGTTTTTCCTCTGCCAAGGGAGCGTCCAATTAGCAGAGTTCCACTCCATGCAATTCTGGATCCAACCGAATATATTCACAGTTCACTAGTAAGAATAGGTTAAATCCTATTCTCTCCTCAGTATGTGACCTACCCCTAGAAGTATATGCATAGCTTATTTTAAATCAGCTGAATAAAAATGGTTGCCCTCATAAGTTCTGATTTGGAATAACAAATATTGGACATCTTAACCTTTCTGTTAAAATTCTGGGTATGCTAAAAGCTAAAAAAATATTGGGCATCTTAAGTATCCATGGGTCAGCAAAACATACCTTAAGGCTCCATGATCTTAGGCAACTATTCTCATCTTGACATAGTCCACATGTAATAATTCGGGAAGATATTTATTTGTGCTGTTCTACCACGAACAGAGCTTTTCCAGTAAGTGTTATCTGAGTGAAGAGAAGTGTGGTAGAACTATATTTACCATTTGGCAAAGTGATGCCTATAGTAGGCAAGTTATAGTAGTTAAATATGAACCCAATGGTACATTACAAAATAGGGTGGCAAGTACATACAGAAGTTTCCCAATAGAAACACATCTGTGTTAGTCATGGGCTGTGGCTTGTGCAGCTGATTTCAGTGAAACATTCCCAAATTGCTTACTCGAAAGTAGGCCCCATTAAACTCAGTGGTACTTGTTAAGTGTTTGTAGGATTGCAGACCTTTTGTCATTTATTCTCTGTCTGGCAATTCCTCTAACAAATTTTTTTACATTTCCAGCTTTATGTTGGGTTCCTATGATGGTGATGATGAAGGTGCTCAGCTATACATGATAGACCCATCAGGCGTTTCATACGTGAGTTAAATTATAGGTGGGGAACAGTTAGTAGATAGGCAGTTGTGTGACTCTTGCTCCTCCACTGAAGTCCTTTAGTTTAGTGCTTGGGGCAGCGGGGAGCAGCTGGCGGTTGGTATTGTGCTGCTTACTGATCCCTAGTCCAGAAGATCGCCAGATGTTCAGGATACTTGTGCAGGTCTCTGGAATAGGACTGACACAGTATGAACTGCGTCTGAATTTAGGTTAGAACTGCACTGCTGTTTGATAAGGCACATGCATGCATTTGTTTGTGATATTCCAACACTATGTAAAACGTTCGCAATAATTACAGCTATTGTTTGGTTTAAAGTTGTTTCTGTTGCATTTACAGGGTTATTGGGGATGTGCCATTGGGAAAGCAAGACAAGCTGCAAAGACAGAGATTGAAAAGCTCCAGGTAAGTCATTGCCTTGAGACTTAGCTTCTAAACAAACATCCCAGGTGTATCTGAAACAATTTTTCCACAGGGCAGGAATTTTCTGGGCTTATTCATCCAGGTATCTAGAAGTGTTGCCTTCTCAGTAAAATACTGGACTGCTGTCACCAGTTCAAACTTGACCTTCAAAGAGCTTTGTGAATAACAAAGGATGTGTGTAGATATAATCTTGGTTCTTCAGGAATTAGATTGGTGCAGAAAGGAGCTTCCTGAGAATTTATTTCACACTTAACTATAGTGCATTGGGTTTGTGAGCTTTATTTGAGAAGACAGTAAACACAATAGTATGTGATTAAAATGCTCACAGTATTTGTATATCCACAGATGAAAGATATGACTTGCCGTGATGTTGTTAAAGAAGTTGCAAAAATGTAAGTTTCTTACAATGTTGGTTTGGGTTGATTCACTGGGGCAGTTCTTACATTGAATTGTCTTTGGATGGTGGGCTGGGATCTAGCAGTTCAGATAAAATGGACATCCATATTATGACCCTATTTGATTTCAAACTACCGTTCCCGTTGCTCGGTCCCTGCTCCTGCCAACCTAGCAGTTCGAAAGCACATCAAAGTGCAAGTAGATAAATAGGTACCGCTACAGCGGGAAGGTAAATGGCGTTTCTGTGTGCTGCTCTGGTTCACCAGAAGCGGTTTAGTCATGCTGGCCACATGACCTGGAAGCTGTCTGCCGGCTCCCTCGGCCAATAAAGCGAGATGAGCGCCACAACCCGAGTCGTCTGTGACTGGACCTAATGGTCAGGGGTCCCTTTACCTTTACTATACTTCTTGATAGATACTTGGAATAACTACTTTTTCTGTGTTAACTTTTTCTAGAATCTACATAGTCCATGATGAAGTAAAAGACAAAGCTTTTGAACTTGAACTCAGTTGGGTTGGAGAAAGTAATGTATCGTTCAGATCTTCTCTTTCTTCATTACTGTTTACTGCTTTATGAAAATAGTTAATTTTGTAACTTGCTGTGATTTCTCCTTAATTAACAGCGTATCTAAAACAGTGAACCTGTGTCCCTCCAGATGCTGCCAGTCTCTAACTCACATCACCCCTGACTGGTGGCTGGGGTTGTTGGAGGTTAGAGGCCAACAACAGCTTTCGGGTCTCTGGTTCCCCATCCTTGACTTAAAATCGAAGACATGTGCCCTCGTATGGGGGTACATAATCTAAATAACATGGCTGTATACAACGTCTGCTCAGGAGTAGATCCATTGAAATCAGAAGCCGTGACTTAAGTCAGTTGGTTTTAATGAGTCTACTGTATGACTGTAGCCCATACTGTTTTTCAGGAAACAGTACCACAAAATGAGTTTGTGGCACATTTGTATATACTTAGAACAGGCACCTCCAAACTGCGGCCCTCCAGATGTTTTGGCCTACAACTCCCATGATCCCTAGCTAACAAGACCAGTGGTTGGGGAAGATGGGAATTTTAGTCCAAAACATCTGGTGGGCCGAAGTTTGGGGATGCCTGACTTAGAAGATAGGTTTGCATTCTGAAATAAAAATAAAAAAATTCTCTTTCATTTGTAGTAACCAAGGGAAAACATGAAATTGTCCCGAAAGACATTAAGGAAGAAGCAGAGAAATACGCTAAGGTAAGTGCTGGAACTTCACTGGCTGTTGTACATAGGAAGCTGCATTAGACATCATACATTGGTACATCTTGCTCAGTAGTCTATTCCAGCTGGAGGTGCCAGGGATTGAACTGGGGACCTTCTGCTTACATTCCTGGGAGGAAAACATCTCTTCTAATTCCTTTTAAGTAATTTTAGTTTACAAAAGATAATCTGGTCCAGAAACTGTTGGGTCTTATAATACCAGTTACCTTGGAGAAGTGATGATGCAGGCTGCTGTAGAATTTGTCGTTTTATGTAAAGTAGTTATAAAATTTCAGCTATTTAATTCCACAAATTGTGGGGACAGCTAGATTCCTGGTGTATGTGTAACATACAGGTTGCTGTCTGTTGGCAAGGAAGCAGTAGGACCTGATCTTTTCTCTTTATTTCTACAGGAATCTCTGAAAGAAGAAGATGAATCAGATGATGAAAATATGTAGGACATTGCTACTTTAAAGCAAATGTTTTAATCTATACCACAGGCCTGTGTATGTATTTGCTATGATGTATGTGCTGGAAGACTATTTTGAGTGACCAACTTGCACTAAAAAATTTTTCCAATTACTGTTTATATTTGAGTATCAATTATTTGTCCAAAGGCTAGGACAATGGGAGTAAGGGATTGATGGAGGAGCCTAATGAAAACAGGAAGATATACCTGGCTAGGAGCCAAATAAATTTTGTGCAGTGATGGCGACTTGCAGCTTGTCTTGAAATGCCACAACTGTATTTTCCCTCCTCAGTGCTACATAGCAAACCCTTTTGAAATTTCCAAAAGCAAATTGGTTGTTACATGGGTGGTGGTGTGGAGAAAGTATGTTGTTGAAGGAAAACACATTGGGCACCCTGATGTAGCATGCTAGATTGCACCCATTACTCAGAGAACTACACTCCTCAGCCTTCTTGAATCCAGGCCTTAAAGAAATGGTAAAAAAAAAACTTGCTCCCTCCGGTCAGAAGGTAGCAGCCCAGATACCTGGTCATACAAAGAATATCAGGGCTGTATCCCATCATTGGACAAGCTTATGATTCAACCTCCCTACCTAGCAGTCCAATTTTCCTGTTGTCTGGATTGTATTATAGTAGATATGATTACTGCTGCTGTGAGATTGCAAGTACTCATGCAGCATGTAAGAAGCTTGTATAAAGCATGAACAATATGTATCTGTCTGAAAAGTCACACTTGCTATATGGTAAGATGTCACACTCAAGCTTTATCTTTCCTCTTCCAATTCAGGTGGGATGGCTTGAGGGCAAATAGTGAGCCTGAAGCTTGGTCATGCTTGAATAGAAGGGATCTGACTAATGCTGTTGGGTGTTGATTTCTGGCTTCATGTAACAGAGTGGTGGTTGTGAAAACGTAATCTGAGCCCTGGTTGAAAGAAGAAAATTGTTGCAGTATTTTGTGTAGTGCTGTGCTTTAGTGTGGTGATCACTTTCAACTAATTTTTGCAGTAGCTGGAAAATGCTATGATTTTACAGTGAGATTTTCACACCAGATTCTTGAGAGAAACCAGAACTTTGTGCTCAGATGAGATTGCTGTTGTTCAAAAACTACTTAACTTTCCAATTTATTACACTCATTTAGATGGCAATGCTTAAACAAAATTTCTAGTATGAAAAAAAATTAATTTTTTTACCTGAGAACCCTCCAGGGCAAATTTGGGGGAAGCCTATTAGTGGGAGGCCTAGCATTTCCTGTCCAGAAAGTTGTTTTCAGCTCATAGTTAGCAGATTAAGCCACCATTTCACCCACTCGCCCACTTTTGCTTAACACCCACACAAAATACAAAAGCTTGCTCACTATTTTGTGACAATCTTGGCATTCATGAATATTTCAGATACTTTGTCAATTGCTTACACTGACCATAGATGCAGGTGGTCCAGCAGCCAGCCACATGCCTTTGAGGCCATAAGTGGGGCATGGGATGCTACGTATCTCCTCATGTTCTCCATCTACTTTGTCTACAGTCAAAGCCAACTTGTGTACTCAGCTGCCCCTGTGAATAACAGGGTTATTTTAACATTCTCTCCCACAGCAGCTTTCTGCCATCATTTACATAAATCAGTACAGTGGAACCTCGGTTTATGAACACTGTTTATGAACGCCGCGGACCCGTCTGGAACGGATTAAATCACTTTCCATTACTTTCAATGGGAAAGTTTGCTTCAGTTTATGAACAGACTTCCGGAACCAATTACACCCATGCTTCGGGTTAAGTACGCTTCCGGTTGAGTACTCTGCGGACCCACCTGGAACGGATTAATCCACTTTCCATTACTTTCAATGGGAAAGCTCACTTCAGTTTAAGTACTCCGCGGACCATCTGGAACAGATTAATCCACTTTCCATTGTACTTTCAATGGGAAAGCTCGCTTCAGTTTATGAAGAGACTTCCAGAACCAATTGTGTTCATAAACCGAGGTACCACTGTACATGGACTGGAGCATGTCTTACATGATCCTGCTTATTTTTGAATAATTTAGTATTGACATTCTTGAATGAGCACTAGTTTTGAAGGAGCTGCCAGTGGTGAGATATTTTTGCCTACTTTCCTACAAAAAAAGTAAGGTGAAAGGAAATATTTTCACCAATTAAGAGTTATCATACTTCTACCTATGAATTTGATACAATCACGATTGCAGCTTCCTACTGGGAAGATGCTGAACCACACAATATTTATTAATGATAATTCAGCTGACCAGTGGCACTGTCACTTGACTCACTACTACTTCCTGTTCCTAAAAAAAAGGTTTCTCAGTGTATTTACAGTCCTGTACTCAAGACCATGTTTCCAGTTTCTCGTCAGTCATCCCCAAACCACAGCCCTGCTTACGTCATAAATTAGTGTGACTAAGCAGGATGCAAACAAGCACTGTGTGATTCACAGCACAATGAACTTTATATATGTGCTACAGATAATTTGTACGTAAAGAGAAGAGTTATTATGTGCAATCCAGCAGGTATGAGAAACCTCTTTACAAATGTAGGGGAAGCTTCTACTTCTGTGAATGGGGAACCTTCACCCCAAGATCCCACATTCACTCAAGTGCAGGAGACACATTCTGGTAGTAGAGATCAGCAGTAAAATAGTTGCAGCAATAGATGGGACTCTTAGCTATATTCCTTACACACAGCCAGACAATAAGAAGCATCAGCACAATTCAGTGATACCTTCCAAACAGGCAAAAGCTGAGCAGGGCCAGTGAATGATGGTCTAGCCCAGCGAAACAAAATAAAAATAAAATAGAAAAATTCCTTCCAGTAGCACTTTAGAGACCAACTAAGTTTGTCATTAGTATGAGCTTTCGTGTGCATGCACACTTCTTCAGATAGGCTGGTCTAGGCCAGCATTTCCCAAACTTGGGTCTCCAACTGTTTTTGGACTACAACTCCCATCATCCCTAGCTTGCAGGACCAGTGGTCCGGGATGGGAACTGTAGTTCAAAAACAGCTGGAGACGCAAGGTCTCATTCAAAAAAGGAGCTCTCGTTCTAAATTAAGAGGTGCAACTATTGCCAATAGTGACCCTTCAGTGAGTAAAACAGGCAAGACAACCCTATTATTAGGACTTAAGATGCAATGCACAGGATTTATATTGGGAGCTAGAGGTCTTCTACATGTGCAGCAGACAATTAGTCTTTCAATGGCTACTCTCTTGTTTATCCATAAACGGCTCCTCAGCCGGAAAGCAGCAGCATCCAAGAAGCAGCTGTGGTGCTCACACATTAGGACCCAAATGCACAACCCTTAGAAGAGAGTCTTAAACATCCACAAAGCATGTTTGTCCAAGCACCTAGCTACTGCAAGGTAAACAAAAGATGCCCAATGTAATCATAAAATAGGCTTTTATTCCATAAATCATCAGTGTTTAAAGTATCTGTTCATCTTGAGACATTCTGTCAGTGCTTGGATACAATGAAAGCTTAATGAAGAACAGTTTATAAGCAGTCAACACAAATTTACTGAATCCCGCAAGCAAGATAGCTGATGTTTCATCATGGTTCCGGCCATACGCACAAGCTCACACCGTTCTGTGCCTTGGGAAGGATTTTCTGCAGGGATCTGTACGTTCATGGTCACAATTCTGTTGAAGGAAAAGATTAAAATGACACAAACATTCAAATATTGGGGAAAGCGCTATGT
Organism: Zootoca vivipara; assembly: GCF_963506605.1. Lineage (NCBI taxonomy): Eukaryota > Metazoa > Chordata > Lepidosauria > Squamata > Lacertidae > Zootoca > Zootoca vivipara. The sequence continues at coordinate 6,730,173 of NC_083276.1, forward strand.
TCTCATCCAAGGGGAAGAGACAAATCACACAAATGTTTTGAAGATACTGTGTCCAACTGGCAAAAAAAAAAAAAAAGCCTGTCCCCTTTAGAGAGAAAAATCAAACAGTACATAGCTAACACCATACAATTAAAGGAATTATTTGCACATAATAGAATGCATAAGCTGAGAATACAGAAAAGAGCTACTGAGCTTGGGTGGAAGCCAAAACTAAACATTTGCTTCTGCAATACACCATTACTATTTGTAATCTTAACATGAGTTAAAAAGAATAAAGGCTATATTGACTTGTAACATCAAAGTGAAACAAGTTGTCATCCTAAAATAGTAATTATATACAGGGAAATTAATACTAGCAAATTGCATATTTTACATACTAAAACCCAGGTAGACAGATACAGATCAAAGGGTTGTGTGAACAGAACCAGCTCACATAACTTTTCTCTGCCCTTCTACCTCCCCCCCCCCCCAATTCCCATTGGTGGTTGTCCTGTATAGCTATGAGTAGGAAGGAATCAGCTGAACCAAGGCAGTAGACAAAGCTATACAATGTGGTATTTTTAGGTGTTTCCCAAGCAGCATGGGATTAATCAGCCACATCCCTCCAGGAGGATGTCAACCAAACTTAAATCACCCTATGCAGAGCTATTTCTGAGATCACATTGCTTTTCTTTGCAAAATGCCTGGTTTCTCATTAAACACAAAAAATATTAGCAACTTTGACTGACCAGGCTCTTAGCTATCCATTCCGACAGGCATCCAGGGACCTCCTTACAAGGAGCATTCCACAAAGAAGAAAAAAACCAGCAATGAAAATCAGTCTAGCTGCTTTTTCATTTGCTGCTGCTTGCAGCGAGGATGGAAGAAAAAGTGCCATTATTCCACACAAGCAGAGCTTTACAGAGGAAAAACATTGGGATGCCTATGATTGGATTTTACTTGTGTGTTGGACTAGCTCCATAAGGATTAGCACTTAGAGAATGAGTTCACTATCAGCATATATGATTATTCAATTCTGACACAACAAAGCACAAAAGGCAACATGCAAATTAAGGGGAGGGAAAAACCTTCACACTACATAGCAAGCAAATATTGAGAAATTATCTTACCTTTCCAGATAGCTTGGTGGATAAACAAAACACTGATTTCCAAATGCTCTCTGGAACAGGACGGTAAGCAACTTGAAAGGCACCTAGCAAATAGAAAAAGAAGTTACAACTCTAGAAAGCCTGGCTGTTTTCCCCCTAGGCATTCCCTCTGCTCTAACGCTTCTGCACAAATGGCAATATCTGTATTCCAAGTTGCCTGGTTCAATAAATTATAGTAAAATCCTCCAGCAGCTGACAGTGCCTATTCCTTCTCTATACTGCTGTCATTACCAGTCTAGACCCTCTTATAGCTCAGTCGGTAGAGTGTGAGGCTCTTAATCTTAGATCCCTGCCTTGCAGAGGGTTGGGCTAGAAGATCCTTGTGGTCCCTTCTCTACAATTCTATTATCAATGTGCACATTACTGCTTTCAGCATTAAAGGGCACCAACTGGTAATATAAAGTTTTCTTCTAGTTGTGGTGTTATGGAGCTAGAATACTGCTCTGGAGAGGCAGCAATTGAGAGACCAGAACCTGGAGAAAAACAGAAGGAAGGTGCCTGAATCACTGTTTGCAAGACAGATTTTTTTTTGGGGGGGGGTGCTCAGGCTGGAACAAGTATTATACCTTTGGCATTATCATAACATTCACAGCAGCATGTAAATTATTTATGATGTATTAATTTTAAAATGCATTTTAAAAGGTATCTGTTCAAACTATATTTCCAAGTTTCTAAAAACTGTTAATGTCCAATTTAGCCAGATCAGTAACTGGAGGGACACCCAAAACTTTTCCAGGATTCTCTAATCACTGTTCATCTCCATCTCAATCAAGTAGCCACGGAGAGCCTGGCATGACAAAAATATGTTACAGCTGCTATAGAGCTGAACTGCTTTTTCTTTCTTTGGAAAAATCATTGTTAGTAGCTCTTATGGGCAGGAGAAAAGCAGTGAGCAGACAGCAGGAAAAAAGGCAGGCGGCAATGGTGGAGTGTGCAAGCAACAGGAATTTATTCAGCTGCTTCCTTCTTACCTTAGCACACAGTGGGTGGGACACACTCAGGTTTTGCAGATTAAAAGTGTTACTCTATGAAGTCTTAGCAGTCTTTCCCAATATATTTTTTGTGCCACAAAGCAGCAAGAGCTGTAGCCTATTCTTGGATATCACTTTTTAATATCTATATGAAGCTGCTGGGAGATATCATCAGGGGGTTTGGGTTGGGTGTTCATCAATATGCAGATGACACCCAGCTCTACCTCTCTTTCAAATCAGAACCAGTGAAGGCGGTGAATGTCCTGTGTGAGTGTCTGGAGGCGGTTGGAGGTTGGATGGCAGCTAACAGATTGAGGTTGAATCCTGACAAGACAGAAGTACTGTTTTGGGGGGATAGGGGGCAGGCGGGTGGGGGGGGACTCTCTGGTCCTGAATGGGGTAACTGTGCCCCTGACGGACCATGTCTGCAGCCTGGAAGTCATTTTGTACTCACAGCTGTCCATGGAGGCACAGGTTAATTCTGTGTCCAGGGCAGCTCCATCTGGTACGCAGGCTGAGACCCTACCTGCCCGCGGACTGTCTCGCCAGAGTGGTGCTTGCTCTAGTTACCTCTTGGTCCAGTATACCTGAAGGAGCGTCTCCACCCCCATCATTCAGCCTGGACACCGAGGGCCTTCTGGCAGTTCTCTCATTGCGAGAAGTGAGATTACAGGGAACCAGACAGAGGGCCTTCTCGATAGTGGTGCTTGCCCTGTGGAACACCCTTCCATCAGATGTCAAGGAAATAAGCAGCTATCCTATTTTTAAAAGACATCTGAAGGCAGCCCTCGACTGGGAGCCACCCAGAGTGGCTGGGAGAAAGCCAGATGGGCGGGGTATAAATAAATATATTATTATTATTATTATTATTATTATTATTATTCAAACTATGATAATAAAAGCAGTCTTGTGATGAAATGCAGCATGGGAGCTGATTCACATTGAATTGGCTCACCTCTAACACAACAGCAGTTAATGTTTTTGCATTGTGAGAGATTCTTGGGCTCTCAGGCATTCTGGTTTGAATACGAGGGAAAGCACATCTACTAGTTTGCTGGTCTGACTTTAACAGTAAATCAAGGTTTCACATAAGGAGGTTGAAATCAAAGCCTGCAGGGGGAGGGGGCAGCACACAAGCTCAAGCCTCATTCACATAACACCAAACAAAAACCCAACCCAACATGTAAACCAAGCCATTCATTCCTCCCATTGTGTTCACTGTGTTTCTTAAAAAAAAGTAGACTTTTACACATAGGTTAATAGCATGAATTTGTGTATTCAACTGTAGCCACTTTTTGTACCACAAACTCTGAGTTAGTACAATGTCCAAGGTTTTTTTTTAAAGAAACTGATGTCCAACAAGTTGATGCAGCCTACAGTGGCAACTGCCCAAGTCGAACATCTGAGCGTCTAAGGATAATTACTTCCTTTGAAGTGTACAACCCAGCTAGCGTCCCCCTCCCTAAAATAAAATCAGACACTCACACCTTGTTTCATTTAAGAACTGGGACATGAGGCAAAACAGAAGAGGAAAATAAAAATGCAGCTACATACATTTCCTTCCCTTCTTGGTGCCCAGGTTTATGAGGACCTATTCAGATATATGCTAGCTAGAACAAATAACCTAAGTTAAGCCTAATTGCGTAACAAAAACCAAAAGCATCAGAACTGAGTCTCCCAACAGACATCAAACAGCATTCACTACACGAAGGACAGCATGTCAGCTATGATATGAAGTACTAATTTGCTATGTGATACAAGTTTATTTTACAAAGACACAGAATACTCTTGTGATAGTTCGGTCTTTATTATTTTCATATTATGTAAGGATTGAAGTTCACACCCCATTCCCACCCATCTACCTAGCAGGGTCGCTTTAATAATAGCTGTCTACTAGCAGGCAATGTCTATGGCTGGAGTATTTGGTTTACCTACAGTGCAGCTGTGTTTCCTCCCCCAACTGCAATCACAATGCAAAAAAATACACTGTACTGCGTATATCGGGATCAACTATTCAGAGCCAGTGCTAAGACCCACCGTCTCAGTCGTAGTTTACAGCCATCTTGTCTGCGGCATCAACATATAAAGTGCAGCAGCCCTCACTCAGCTGTCCCGCTCATCCTATGTGCCGTGCGGATTATCTTCCTCTTGAGTTAGATAGCCCAGCTTCACAACGGCGGCAGCATCCTCCGTTACATGCCATTTGGCACCACAGGGTCCTTTGCAAGGTGCTCCCAAGTTTATTTGTCATCGCCATGCTGAACGCGTCCCTCTGATGCCTCATTGGGTTAAGTTTCAAAGAAAGAAATTGCTGCTGGAATAATAGATACAAAGTATCAGCATTTTGTACAAGAGCTTATAGACCCCAGCTCAGTATGAACTTGCCACCCCTTTCTCAATCAATTCTGTCCTATTATTCCCCTTGTCAAATCAGAACCAACAGTCTGCTCATGGCATGCAAAGGTCTTTGCATGTGGGACACTTTTCCAACAAGGTAACAGTTTTAGAAAAAGGGAGAAGCTCCTGCCAAATTAGGTAGGAGCTCACTCATCCACTTAAACTCAGTATGAATCAATGAAGATTTTCTGCTTGGGTGTTCAGCCCATCATGTCTTGGCCTGCTAGATAGGAAGGTTCTACATGGCTTAAGGATCTATCTCTTTTTGACTTTGAATTCTCTTTCCACATGTTAAAGGGAGGCTGCCCTACTGTTTGAAAACCACTGTCCTGGGTAGTCAAGTGCAAGCATCCATAAATACAGTCAAGCGTGACCAGCAGTTACTAATGGTCTCTTTCTGGCAATTCCTAGATGTCCTGGACCAGGCATTCCCAAACTGCGGCCCTCCAGATGTTTTGACCTACAATTCCCATGATCCCTAACTAACAACCAGTGGTCGGGGAAGATGGGAATTGTAGTCTAAAACATCTGGAGGGCCTAAGTTTGGGGGTGCCTGTCCTGGACAAAGCAAGATACACTACCTCATTTGCATTCTTTGCAGACATTCTTCAAAACAGGTTGGAAAGAGACTCTACTCTCTCTCTCTCTCTCTCTCTCCAAGTTCTCTGACACACACAAAGAAGGAGCCTGCCTCTTTTAGTACCTCATTTGGAAGATATTACAAGCATCTCTCTTGCTGTTTCCAGTGTGTTGAGAAAGTCCAGTGTAGGTGAAAAGCTGACTCAGCTCCTTCCCATGTGTGCCAGAGGATTCTGTGTAGGAGAGGAGCCAGTGGCCAATACAAATGGCTCACTACTACTAAGCCCAGCAATTTGTGGAGCCCTGCTTAAAACCTTCATGAACAGTCCTGTATTTTCTGTATCCAACCTGCAAAAAGAAACACCTAGCAAGTTAGCCACAGGTGGCAGAATTAAGCTACTGTAAATTACAAAGGAGGAAGGACATCCTCTCCCCACCCCATTCCAACTTGTGTGTCACAGATGACAAGATGACTATGCAGCCAGAAGTATGATGAATATCTACCTCATTCTCTGTAAATGTCACAACTGTTTTATTTTGTGTTGATTTGAAAACTGGTGTAAATTTCTATTGCTTGCAAATCCTTCTTAACTAAAACAATTTAAATACTGTGAAGGAGGTGCCGGCATATTTCCCCCTACAAATATCAAACAAGTGCTTCTTGAAAGTGGGGTACAAGATGGAGTTCAAACTGGTGGAAGTACAAAAGTAAATTATACAATATACTTAAGCTCATATGAAATACTTCTAGGAAACCATATAAGAAACAATTCCTTTCATACAATGGATGAAACTGCTCAGTAGCAATGTTCTCTGTTCAAAATGATAGGGCATTAATGATTTAATATTCAGCACATTTTTTCGACCAAAAGCAAACCCAAATAGCTAATTAATGAAGCTGGCCCAAACAATCTTAACTGAACCAAAATGTTTCCACCTACAGACCCAGCATTTCAAAAAGCGAAAAACCAGAGACTAAAACCCCAATACAGTGGTACCATGGTTTATGAACTTAATCTCTTCCAGAACTCCGTTCTCAAACCAAAGCGGTCTTAAACCAAGGCGTGCTTTCCCCTTTCCCCCTCTGTTTGTGTCTGGCTGCTCTCCAACCTATGGGTTGGCAAACCAAGGCCTGGGGGCCAGATCCGGCCCAATTGCCTTCTAAATCCGGCTTGCGTATGGTCCGGGAATCAGCGTGTTTTTACATGAGTAGAATGTGTGCTTTTATTTAAAATGCATATCTGGGTTGTTTGTGGGGCATAGGAATTCGTTCATTTTTTCTCCAAAATATAGTCCAGTCCCCCGCAAGGTCTGAGGGACAGTGGACCAGCCCCCTGCTGAAAACGTTGGCTGACCCCTGCTCCAACCTGTTCTGCTCTCAGTCATCCAGTGGCAGCAGGGAGGTGAGTTTCCTGAACTCCCACCAGAGAGAGAAGATGGTCCTGCTTCACATTTTGGTGTTAAGTTGGCTGGGAGAGGTAAAGATTGATGACGGTCTGCCCAGGTTGGATGCTTGAGTTTCTGCTTCTGTTCAGAGGCTGCTACCTTTCTTCACTGCTTCTTCGATCCGAGGTCTCAGCGCTGACAGAGAGATGAGAATTGCTTCCTCGGTCCTGATGGTGCGGCTGCCCTGCCCCGGACAGGTGTTCAAATAAAAGTCAAACAAGGTGCTTGGATCTGTGACCTCCAGGTTTAGGTCCATGTCCACGCTTGCCTCCAGGCCTTGCAAGCCTCCGAAAACTATCAGAGCATGTCTGAAAGGAGGCAGAGTTGCCTGGTCCACAGAGGCCCCTCGCTCAGAGGTTCCAATGGAGAGATCGTAGCCTTCTTTATATGGGGACTCAGCAAACACAGCACTCAGACAGGATGCCAAGCGGACACTGTAGCCCCAGTAGAGCCCAGAAGTAGTTCGGGGCTGGTGCGATGAAACGACCACCCCCTTCTGTGTTTTGCTCTCTGGATTTTGCTGTGGGTTGAGACGCACTGTAACACGAAGGCCTGCCTCCAACTGCTTATCGATCTGTACCTCCTTTTGCATTCCACAGTTCACAAAGGATCCCCGACCAGGCTTGGTGGGCCGTGACAAAACCACTCCTTCCCGATACTCTGATTCCTCCCCTATCCGCACGTGGTGGGGGCTGTCTAAGGGGTTTAAGAGCCCTGCAAACTGGAGGTCCTGGTGTTTGGGGAAAAAAGACTTCCTAAGGTATTGGGGACATTCCAGGTACTGCAGAATCCGTGCCAGCTGCACACACGCCTGACCTCTCTTCTTGATCCCTTCAAATTCACCTTCCACCGTCTTTGAATCCTCCCCTTGCTCATCAAACACCACAATCTCGTCCACGCAGAAGATGACACAGGCCCTGGCAATCTGCCCGGCAAGGTAAGTCCGCAACTCTGCCGACTGGGCGTTGCTGAGAATGGAGCCTGGAAGGGCAACGCTGACCGTGTAGTTCCGTCCTTTATCTTCAATGGGCTTTTCCTCCTCTTTCTGTTTCTCTGTCACTTCCTGCATCATCTTCTTATCCAGTTTCCTCAACAGCTTCAGCTCCTTCCATTTCTTCATCTCCTCCTTCTTTTCCTGCTTCCATTTGCGCCAGTCCATTTTTCTGTCTTCTCCCTCCCGTAATCGCTTCGCCTGGCTTTTCTCCGCCATGTTCCACTCGTCCAATCACCATCCGACAGCTTCTGCAAAAGACACATTTAAGGTATTTTCATACCCTTTTAGTTTTATTTGACTATTAAAGTGAAAGCATTACCCTGTGTTTTAAACTGATATGAAAGCTAGGAGCTAAATGGCACCTTAAACCTATGTTATGGGCACAACAACAGAATGCCTAGGCGCGCTTTTTTTTTAATAACAAGAACACAAAGCTGAAAATGAATGAACTGCAGCTAAAATATTATGGTCCTTTCTCACATGGTCTAGTCCGTCCCCTGCCCACTCCCTAATATTCTTAAGAGGTTACAGGTAGGTAGCCGTGTTGGTCTGGATCGAAGTAAAATAAAAACATTCCTTCAGTAGCACCTTAAAGACCAACTAAGTTTTTATTTTGGTATGAGCTTTCGTGTGCATGCACTTCTGAAGAAGTGTGCATGCACACGAAAGCTCATACCAAAATAAAAACTTAGTTGGTCTTTAAGGTGCTACTGAAGGAATTTTTTTATTCTTAAGAGGGTCTCTTCTCCAGTCTTCAGAAAGTAGCTGGAAGTCAGGAGACAGAAAGAGGTCCCCCTTTCCTTCCACTCTGCAGTTTTAATCTGAAATCTTAGGCACAGTACTGCGCCCAGAGCTCAGAAACTGCTTGTGCTTATGAAATTCTGTCGCACAATGTGCCTAGAACAATGGGAGTTTCGAACACTGTCCCTAGTTCCATAATTACCATCCTGAACAACCAGTGCATTCATAAGGACATCTGGAGTGCAAAGAGTACAAGCACATAAAAGATGGGCCGAAGTGATTTAAGAAGCATGAATCCTAAGACAAGAGATAGGCCCTCATGAAATTTTATTTTATCCTCTTATAATCCTCAGTAAAAAGCTCTACTCATAATCATGGCAGAAGTTTCCACCCTACTGACGACAAAAAAGCACTCCTTTATGAAGCTACCTTCTTTTCATCACTTGGAAAGTTGATGGAGAGCACAAAATTCCTAATTCTTCTTCACATTTATAAAGAATTGTCCTTTTGTCAACAAGGTGGGAGGACTATTGCAGATCTTCTGTTGTTGTTTTTTTTAAAAAAAAACTAAGGATCTCTGAGCAACTTGCATTTACTAGAAATACAACACAGGCACAAAACGTCTGCACTACAAAGAAAGAACAGCTTGCTTCCCCTTGCAGCACAAACATCTCTTTATCCACATTGAGCAGTGGCTCACACAAGGCATATTGGAGGTATGAGATATGGTGGGGAGAGAGAAGCATACAGCATTTAGACTTGAGAGTAGTCCTTTCCTTGGGACAATTTTTCGGCTGCTTACTTATGAGTAAGCATGATAGGAGAGTGCTATTAAAGCTAATAAGCAACATTAATCCTGAAGAGGAAGTCAAGCTAGTCTTTAATAGAAAATGTTTTAATTCTGCACAGCTGAAGAAAGACAACAGCTGAAGCTTTTTGTGGGCTAGAACCCCTCTTCATCAAAGGACGAAAGTACTATTCTAGGTTGAAAGGTGCAGACATACATGGAATGAGGAGCGGAAGCTAAAAGCCAGCGGGGGTTCAAGCACAATAGAGCAGGGCCCTGCTGCTTTATGGACAGCCTCCACGCGTGTGCCCATCTGGGTAGATCTCACCCCTGATCCAAAAATGCATATCCCTCTCCATGAAAAGCGCCCCTGAGGCGCCACAGCTTACTGGAGCAAAAAAATTGAAAACGTTATAGCAAAGTAGGGTTACGACAAGGCCCTTTTCACGAGGAAGGTACAGCCATTAAGCACTTTCAAGAAATACGAGGGTGGGAGAAAAATATCCCGCGTTCCAGATCCTCGCGGGTGTAAACTTCATTCCCCTGGTCTATCAAAAGGAAGAGCGAGGGGGGGGAACCCGGAAGAGGAAGCCCCGCCCACTTACTGGCGGTCGCGCAAGTCCTGACGTCACACTCGGCTTCCGGTCCGCAGCCCCGCCCCCCTACGCAACGTTTACCTCAGCCCGTTGAAACAGTTTTCCGCGGTAACGGTTGCGGAGTTCGCGGCCCTCCTCGCCCGTCGACATTCGCCACACAAAATGTGGCTGTTTTTAAGCCAATGGACGGAGGTCACATTCTCCCCCCCACACACACATTAAAAGGCCTCACCGCACCCACACCTACCTTGGCTTCGTTTGTCTCGGGCCTCCGCCGGGGCCGCTCCTCAGCTCCCCTTCACCTCCAGCCGTCTCAACGAAATGGGACCGAGACGTGACTGAAGAGCGCACAAAATGGCGCCTGGCGAAGGCGGTGGGGAGGAAAATAATAATGAAACCATCACGGCCGGAGGACGCATGCGCGTTAGGACTCTGCTTTCTCTTCGCCGCCTCCGCAAGCTTCTGTTGGCCCCGCCCTCCACCTTTCCGTTTTCATGAGACAGGCGCAGGCAGCCAATCACCTCCCGCCATTCCTCTTCATTCTTCCCCCCCCCTGCCCACCCGCTCCTTAGATTCCTGCCCCGCCAAGTCCTCCTCCAATCTCCTCTCGCGGCGCTTCACATCCGGCCCCTGCAAGCCTCTCGCTCGCTTCCCCTTCTCAGCCCAGGGAGGCGGGGCGGCTGGAAACTTTGACTTCACTCCCTTTTTTAAGCCCCCGGTCGTCCAACGGCGCTTCGCCATTCCTCGGTTTGGACCAATGAAAAGTCTTTGAGGATGGGGAGGGGGAGTAGATGGGGGAGAAAGGTGGGCGGGGAAACGAAGAACAAGAAGAAGATGAAGTCGGGTGTGGGTGGGGCGGAGGAAAGCGGCCGCCCAATCGCGACACGGAGAGATGCCCTTCCGCAGTCCAATGAAAGGCGGGAGATGCGCGCGGCGCCCAACAAGGGCGGGGCAGAGCGCCCCCTCGAGCGTCACGGGCGGGGAGGGGGCCCCGCGAGGGGAGGAGCCAATGGGAGGCCGCGCAGCGCAGATCCTGCTCAACAGCTTGTTATTTGGGTGTTGAGCCGCGGAAGGCAGCAGCGCTGGACGAGGGAGTCCCGTCCGTCCGTCCGTCAGTCAGAGAGCCAGAGCGCGCGAGCTGCCGGGCTGCCGGGGGCGGGGAAGAGGCGGAGCTGAGGCGCGAGACGACAGGCCCGGCCTCCTTCCCCACCTCCCTCCCTCCCTCCCTCCCTCCCCGCTGCCGCCGCTCGCTCCGTCGTTGTCGTCGTCGTCCTTCGCCGTCGCCGCCGCTTGTTTCCTGCTCGGGGTCGGACGGCGGAGACGCGCCCACGTCTTATACCGTACCGCGCGGAGGAAGGAAACGGGCAGCCGCCGCCGCCGCCGGATCCTCGTCGGCGGTGAGTTGGTGGCGGGGTTGAGGGGGCCTGGCCGGGCTGCTGCTGGAACTCGGGATCCCCTCCGGAGGGTGCGGGAGGGCCCTGGCGGCATCCTCCTCCTGCTCCTCTAATGCCTGACCGGCGGCGGGGGCCAAGGGAGGCGGAGGAGACGCGCTGCCTTCTGCCTCCTTCCCCTCACGGAGGAGCAACAACACCGGCCAAGTCTTCCTTCCTCTTGCCACACTTTGAGCAGCTCTCTTTCCCCGCCACATCTGGATGAGGCCCCCTTCAGCTCGGGGCGGGCCTCCTTCCCATTACTTCTCTTTTCTCTTCTCCCCCCCCCAAAAGAAAGCCCTTCGTCAGTTGCCTTGGCCTTCCTCGGAGGGGGGGGGTTGGAGGGGTTCTTGCCCTCCCTCCCCCCGCTTGCCATCTCCTTGTTTGGGGGGCCGAGGCGACTGTGTGTTGGGGAGCTGTTGGGGTGGGCCGGGAGGCCAGGGGGAAGAAGGGGGTTCCTAGAGGCCAAGGCCTAGAAGAGGGGTGAGTTTTTTAATCGGGTGGGTGGGAAAGGGGGGGGGAATGTGTTTCCTTTCGGAGTCCATAGGGGAAAGAGGAGGTTTTCCAAAACAGCACGAATTTTGTTTTCACTCTTGGGGGCGGAAGGAGGAGGGCTTCGGCATATGGGGAAGTGCGTTTAAAAGGAATGGGGCTTGTTTCGAGCAAGGCCTGGATGTGAATCGTAGTGGAAACTAAGTGCAGGGGGTGGGGAAAGAAGGCATGAGGTGCCTTTCAGCGTTGCAAGGCAGAAGAGTGATTTTGCTAAGCGGGTGAAGGGGATGTTGCCGACAACTTGCTGGAGCCCTGTGCACCCTTGGGTGCAAGTCCCACTTGAGTACATACTTTTGAGTAAACATAGAGAGGATCAAGCTGGAAGTCATAAATGGAGGGTGTGTCTGCATTTGACTGGCCTGTCAGCCTCCCCTTTGCCAGGCAGCATTTTTACCTTCAGATATATTTTTGTCTGTCTTTTCAGATTTAAGAAAGCTGAGAGGGGGGCTGAAGATCCTGGCTTCCTGGGATTGCTCCTGTTTCTTGATCATCCTCTTGCTTCCTTTAAGTGAATGTCTTCTCCGTGGCCTTAGAGTTTCTTTTCTTGGCAGGCTGAAGAGAAAAAGGATGGATGACAGTTACTGACGGGGGATGCAGAGATGAGCAAGAGGGAGCTGAAATAGAGAGAAGGTAGCAGCATCAGCTACTTCTCAACCAGAACTCCAAATTTCCTGCTTACTACTTTTCAGCACTTTCCTTCTCCTTGTCAGTATGAGGCCTGGAATGGGTGTTCTACAGATGCAGAAGTTGTGTGTTATGTACACTAAGGAGAGGATTGTGTTTTCATAATTGACCATTGACATCATAGTTTAAGTTCTTGCTCTTCAGTTCTGTCACTTTTTTCTAATTACGTGTATTAATATTACCATTTTCTCATTGTTTTCTAGATTTTTCTTTAACTGTGGTAAAGAGAAAACTTCTGAGCTGGAATCCCTCAAATAACCTTCAAAGATGAAGGTAAATCTGTTTCTCAACTTCTCAATTTTCCCTTTCTTCTGTTCTCTAGCCTGCTAATGATTTTGTATTGCTATGATTATTTTCCTTCAATGTTAAAAGTACATCATCCTGTTGAATACATATTTAGTGAAATGTGGTTCATATGCCACTGCTAAGAAGATTACCTTTTGCTGAACAGCCACATATCTCTGCAAACCCTGTGAACAATTTAATATTACAGTATAGAAATACAGTCGCATAAAATAGGATGTTGCCTCACACCAGGTCAAACTATTGATTCGTCTAGGCTATTACTGGCTATCCACCATCTCAAGCAGAGGTCATTTCTATTTCATGCTACCTGATGCTGGAAATTGAAGTTGGTACCCTCTGCATTTAAAGCATGGAAGAAAATGTTTTTATTTGCAGTTCCAAAATGGTGGCAAGAATTTTGTTTTACTTATGTGTACTCACTGGGAAGCTACTTTCCAGCTCTGGAAATAAATAAATTGAGACATCTCCTAATCTGGTTCTTTACTTTCAATAACTTTTATATCAGTGACATCAATGCTAAAATTCTTGCTTACATTGTGTTTCAAACGTTTCTCGGAAAAGTCGAAATTGCTGTTTTCCACTATGGTGTACTGGGAATAGGAAGTGAAATTGTATCCCTGCCCACTCACTTGCTGGGTTGTAAGATTGTTCGCTAGTTGTTACTTGCTGTTAAATACATCACTATTCAGTGCTACTTGTTCGTTAGCGATTACTTATCATTAAAAAGGTCACTATTCAATGATACTAATTCATTGAACAGAAGTACAGTATGGTCAAAGTTGATCAAAGTGAAAGTACATAAAACACTGCCTTATACTTATTTTCTAATGAATTAAGCCCTAATTGTTGGACTAAGGCTGCAATCTAATGCACACTTACCTGGGAACTACCCTGTTGAAATGTGCTGTTAAAGTATTTTCTAATAAATGGGCTGTTAAGCTGGCAAATGATGCAGTGTTGTATCAGTAGTCAAAACATTGTTAACCTCTGCTGTTCTGTATCCAGGTGTTTGGTTTTTTGGGAGTGCAGCTTTTGGAAAAAGTGAACAGGAAACTAAGGAAAATTAGTGTTGCATTCTATCCTCATTAAACAACAATTGGGCTTGTTTTTTTCCCTTTCAACTGTACATGAGAAATGTATTCCTAAACAAAAAGTTACTTTTGGTATGTCTGCCTGAGAAACCACTTGTTGCCAGTAAGACTTAAAATCCACTGGCTGAAGCAGCAGCTGCCAAATTTTGTGTTTACAACTGCAATATTTGAATACTGTGCACTTCTTCAAAGACTTGTAGGATTATTTTTAGTGTTTCCAGTGTGTACTGTTAAGTATTGGTCACTGCAAGGTGCTGTCCAAATAGTAGATGACAAATGGTATAAAGATTTGGGTTAATCTATATGGTATCTTAGTAAAAGCAAAACACAAAAACCAAGCCCTTTCTCATTTTGGTGACTAGAGTTTTTCTGAATGGATAAACTAAATGCAATAGATTCTAAAGACTTGTTGGGTCAGAGTAAACCTGCGTGCATATGCAACTCCGCTGATTGCCAGCGGCAGGTCTTAGTCTGTCAGTTACTTCCTGGAGACTTAAAAGTTTTTCATCGTGCTTTTGTTATGATTAAGCTTAAAGTTGTGCCAAGAGAGAAGTGTGCTTGAATGCATACCCTTTGACCATTTTTCGCTCTTTCTTCAGGCAGCAGATGAGCCTGCCTACCTGACAGTTGGGACTGATGTCAGTGCCAAATACCGGGGTGCCTTCTGCGAGGCAAAAATTAAGACGGTAAAAAGGCTGGTGAAAGTCAAGGTAAGAGAGAGCACTCATTAGCCATAGGTCGTTCACATCACCTATTTCCTTAGATACTTTTAGCTAGGGACCCAGGGACCTTCTGCATGAAAGTGCATGCATCCTGCTGCTAAGGAAGCCCAGCCCAAAAAGGCACCCTGTGGAAATAAGAAGCTTGCCAAAATGTAAGGTAGCATCATTACAGCATTGGGGTCGGGGAGAGAATCGGGAAAACCCTGCATTTCCCCCTTGGGTATGTGCAGCTTCATTTTAGGATTCTGTCTTTGCTGAAGAGCAGGTTTTTTGTTTTTGTTTAAAAAAAAGAAAGAAAAATCAATCAACAATTTGTGGTTACTATAAATTTGATGGGGCTTTTTTGTAAATACTGAAATGAGTAAGGCTTCACCTGTATGATATCTAGAAATTCAGCTTTGAAAATAAATTCATTTCTGAAGTGTTTCCATTAAGGGTATCTTCTAGCAATGGAGTGGACGGGTCTACAGTTGCTGGATCGTTAAGAGAGCTTTCTAATTGGTGTAATCTGCTGTGTTATCAAAGAGACAGGCTTATGGCTAAGTTGCTGGTGTAGCAGGAATTGTGATTTGCTCAGTCATTGATCAAGAGAAAGCAAATCTCTAATGGATCTGAGTTAATGGATCAGTTGCATGTGAAGCCATGGTCATGTTGGTATTTTGCCTCACAAGAGTCTCATGGCACCTTTTAAAAGGCTCACAGATTTAGACTGCAGTCTTGTGCGCACTTTCAAGTCCCAGCAACCATAACTGGACATCCTTTTGAGTGAAAATGTGTATGATTGTCCTGTTGTTGTGGCATAAACTTCAGTTAGCTAAAACGTGTTCTTCTTTGATTTGTGTCGAGTTTCAATGTACTGCACTGTATGTAAAAAATGGATCTACTAAGGAATCATCTCTGGTGTCCCCCGTCCCTCAGATCATTTATTGACCTGACTTTGCAATCAGACAAATACCATATATTCTATTGATAGTATGATATCAAATTTCTTGCTGTTTCCATAGTTGTGCTACCATTTTATTTGATGCTTTTAATAAAAGCAAGCTTCCATGTTTGAAAAAATCTTACTTAGAATAAAGTTCTACTCTGCATGCTGGCATATAGGGTGAGATCCGATATCACAGCAATGTGCATGTTTGGACTTCCTCCCCTTCTGCACCCACCCCCATTTGGATCTGGAAAGTCCTCATACCTGCTGGGGAATAATTTAGGGAGAAACCTACTGGCGCATAAAAGTCTTGTGTGCACACATGAAAGTCCATTGCTCAAGGGGGCTGACGTTGAATCTCACAGTAAATGACATGCATTTTTTTAAAACCTCTTTGCAAGTGAAATTGTTTTCTTTAAAATCCCTCTCAAAATATGCAGGTGACCTTAAAACAGGATAATTCAACACAGTTGGTGCAAGATGACCAAGTGAAAGGACCTTTAAGGGTATGTATGCATGTTTCCAAAAGTTATCAGTAAATTCAAAAAAACTGCAGTTAAATGCCTGATTCACAGTGAGCCAAATGACGACAGCATTCCTGTTTGACTTTAGTTCTTATATTCATGCATATGTTTTTTCACTGAAATATTAAAGTGAAGATCTACAAATAGTTCAGTCAAAAAACTGAGGAAGCAATTAACTACGAAAGGAAAACTACGAAATTAACTGTATAAAGTAGAATATTTCAGTGCAATGTTTATGTAACCATTCCTCACTTCAGAAACTTGATACAAAGTTTCTGAGTCCAAAAGCTTGGCCTTCCATGGGATAATTTTCAGTCTTGGTTCCATGATAGTACCGACTGACTATTCAGCTGACAATGAAACACACCCAGGTCCCACTTCAGAGGACAGTCATTGCACTTAAGTGCTGTTGAAATAAAAAGCCTTTAAGTGCAACATCTAAGGGCATTGGCTTCTTTAGTCTTGAAAGACTTTACTGCTGAGAGGGAGAGTCAAAGTCTGCTAAGGAAAAAGTGTGCTGGATGCATCCATTGCTCTGTGTGAAGTGGGAAGGCCCCAAACAACTATTATTCTCTCTGCTGCTCAATGAGCAGTGGTATTATCCTGAGGGAGGGCATAAGGAGGCACAATCCGCACAACAGCTGATAATCTCACACAGCAAGAATCACACCCTTAGTCATGACTGAATGGGCAAAAGGAAGCCATGTATATGTACAGGCAACTATCCCACACTTGAATGCAGGATGCTGACTTGTCGTTCTGAAAGCAAATTGAAAAGAAGTACATGTAAGCATGCCCCAAATTCAAATCCAGGGGAGCAAAACTTGTGCCTTAGTGGTCGAAAGTTTGGGGAACACTTATGCACTGTTGGGTTTGAATTCAGGGTGTTGATCTGTACGAGAAACTGAATGTGGTTTCTAACATTATAGGTTGGTGCAACTGTTGAAACCAAGATGTCTGATGGATCGTTTCAAGAGGCCACTGTCAGTAAACTCACAGATGCAAGCTGGTATACTGTAGGTAAGTAGATTTCTGTGCCAAAGTAGATTTCACTGGCACTAAGATGTGCATAATTTCTTCCCTGTCCCAGATGGGCAGCGGTTTTTGAGCAAATCTCATATGACTTTTGTAACTTCCCAATAAAATACGATGTCTGTGTAGAGGAATATTGCCAAATGTTTAACAATGACTTAGAACTGGGAGGGAGGACATGGAGCCAACTAAAATACCTCAAGCCACACCCCTCGCCAGCCCTGCATGAGTCCTTTTGCCTGGCTGTAATGTGTCCTTGAACTCTGATGGTGATAATAATACTTGCTTTCTTGGATAGAGAGGGATGTGAGTGTGAACCAACTCTGCAGAAGCAAAAAAACAACAACACACATTTATTGCTGCACCTAGTATTGCCTCCGCTCTGCCTGTCACTGCCATGTGGCCCCCATAAGGTTGCCCAGAGGGGAGTGTGACCCTTGGGCTAAAAAAAGGTCCATGCTGCTTACATAGTGGTCTCTTCAGCATTAAAAAGCAATACATCAAAAGTGTCTGCTGGGTTGCTGAGTTAATCCATGATCAGTAGATGGATTGTACTACTTCAGATTGTACTTGTGGGTCCGTTGTACAAATGCCCAAATTATGCTAAAAACAGGTCCCCGAAATGTACCAGACTATCAACTTTTAGATTTCTCCTGCCTGCAGACTGAAGTGGTGTGGTTAAGCAACAGGTGCTTCATGTGGAGCTGCTCTGTTTTGTAAGGGATGGAGAACCTCTGGTCCTCCAGATGTTCCCATCATTTCTGAAAATTGGCTGGGGTTGTTGGGAGTTTCTCCAACAACATCTGGAGGGCTACAGGTCCCCTACCCCTGGTCTGAGGATGCCAGGCTTTGGGTTAGGAGCTCAGCCTCTTAGGAAAAACCAGGCTATGTGTATAAAGTGAGCACACAAGTTGAGAAAAGATAAGTGTAAACTACTTCCCTAGGGCTCATCTTTACCAGCTACACTCAGCACTTCCATTAGTGTCATGTTTAATGGCTGTACCTTCATACTGTATAGGAGATACTTTTGAATGGGAGAGATAATAGAAGCGATGGATTGTTGTGAATTTTGTCTTTCCTGTACATAGCCTCATAAACAGTCATTTGCCTTCTTGTCATTGGGGCTAAGGATTGCTTTGGGATATTCCCCCTTGTAGGTCACAAATGATAAACATACGTATGTATGAGCAGAGAGACTAGTAATTTGTGTGGCACTAGCAAGGCTTCTGGAAGGGGTAAAGGCCAAGGCAGTGGATTTTCTTTTAACTTCTGTGTTAAAATAAGTTAACAAGCTGAGAACAGTTTGCTGTATGACAGTGTTTTTCAAGTGTAATTGTGTTTGCATAGCAACAAAATATTGGAGAACATAATTCCTTTGGCTGCCCTGAGCATCACTCCTAAAGTTTAAAAAAAATGGCAGAATTTGTTTTGGCATGTTTGCATTTCTGTGTCTTTGGACTGATAATTGTGGCCCAGGAGCTTAGAAATTGTTTCAGGGACCCTAAATGCCTTCCTTTTTGGGGGGGAGCTGAAGGAATAAAGAGTTGCTACCAGTTATGGTAGATAATGCTGAGTTAGGTGGGTTTGTGGTCTGATCTGGTATTGGATAACTTCACTTATTCATATTGTCCTCTGCCACCTGAGAATTGTTAACAGTGTCTTGTAAAATAGAAGATAAAACATAACAGTATTTGTCACTGGAATTTAAATTAAGTTGTAATGTTGTTGTTTTTAATAAAGAGGATTTGTAAGTTTAGAATGCCCTACATATTGTTGTTGAGATAACTGCATGGATTTTAAACAAACTTTATCCCATTTGAACAAAGGCTTATTTGTAAGTTGCTTCTTTCAAGAAGTTCTGCAAGTCCTTTGCATACTTAATTCTTGAGTAAATACTATTCACTGGAAGAATGACTTAAAAGTGTTCTGGGGCTATTTCATGCAAGTGTCAAGGACAAGAATGTAGTGGCAGTCAAATTCGGTTTCCAGCACTGCATTAAGAATAGAAAATTTATTTATAACTGGAAAGTGTGTTTTGGTAAGCCTTAATGTATTAACTAGACTTCACAGGGTTTCATGTGTTAAATTGTTTGGCTTTCATCCCCCTTTACAAAAGCTTCAGGAAAGTGTATCTGTACTTTGCCCGGCTGCAGGGATATGCATTAAAATACTACCTGCCTCTGGAAATAGCTTCTGTGTGTGCCTTTAAGCAGATACTGACACTGCTTTATGTGGAACATGAAGGTTCTGGTTTGGTTAATTTCACTCTGGTCCATGTTTACTGTCATATTGAGCAGGGCCAACAGCTTCTTGAATAGACCAGCATTTTCTCTATTTAACAGCTGGTCTCTGGTTTCCAGGTGGATACCTAGGTTCTTGTCCTAAGCTGGAATACACGTGGATAGAATTTTGTAGCCTCAATGAATGATTGTCTTCACCTGAACAAGTTTATAATGAAACTTTGGTTTGGTTGTAGTGAGAGTAAGAAAATGCTAAGGAAAGCATTAAGGAATGAATGCACACTTTTTGTGGTGACACACGTATGCAAGGGGAAGTCAGTGGCTCAGTTTGTTGTGGCTGGTGGGAGCTTCTCCCGAGTGGAGTTCTGCTCAGGTGATGCTTCTGCAGGCAGAAGTGGGAGGAGACTTTCCTCGATTTCTCTCTACAGTCTCTCACACTCTCAAAAAACCTGTTTTAGAATGTTGGGAAAAGGCTTACTTAGGATCCAAGCCAGAATCATTCCTTCTGGTAAGCAAGTTCTAAAAAATATTGGCTGTGGCCCAAAGATGAATGCAGCAAGATCTGTGGCACTTTAATTTTCTATTTTAGACACAGCCCAGCCTCCACACTGCAAGAGATACTGACATTTGGGTCTCTCCCACTTGAGTTGGAGTAATGTTTACATAGTTCAAATGGAATTCATGACCACAAGATGGTCAGCAGCAATATACCTTTAAATACCAAATAAGGGGTGATTGATCATCTTCACGCCCTGCTTGGGTAGCCAATCTCCAAAATGGAAGACAGATAGGGAGGCAAGCAGTTCATCGTTCTTTCTTATTGAAAGAGAGAATAAAAGCCATAAGGACCACTGGTCAAAGATTTCACAGGTCTCCTAATTGCTGACAGACAGAAAGCAGTTCTATACAGTACCTGAATGGAAATTTAAACTGCTATCTCTTAAAATACGGGTAGCCAACATAGTGCCTTCCAGATGTGATGGTACAGCTCCTAAAATCCCTGACCTTTAGCCACACTGCCTGTGGCTGAGAGGAGTTGGGAGTCATACAACATGGTTCCATCTTGCGTAAAGGTAAAGGGACCCCTGACCAGTCGTGACCGATTCTGGGGTTGCGCGCTCATCTCGCATTATTGGCCGAGGGAGCCGGCGTACAGCTTCCAGGTCATGTGGCCAGCATGACAAAGCCGCTTCTGGCAAACCAGAGCAGCACATGGAAACGCCGTTTACCTTCCCGCTGTAGCGGTTCCTATTTATCTACCTGCATTTTGACTTGCTTTCGAACTGCTAGGTTGGCAGGAGCTGGGACCAAGCAATGGGAGCTCACCCCGTCACAGGGATTCGAACCGCCGACCTTCTGATCGGCAAGCCCTAGGCTCAGTGATTTAACCCACAGCGCCACCTGGGTCCCTCCATCTTGCTTACCCTTCCTTAAAACATGGTTTAGTGTATTGCCCAGGTGCAACTGCTGCATAGTATAAATTGGTCTAACTAGATATGATTAGGGAGGGGGAAGCTACAAAATATGGAGTGAGCTATTGACACCTTAAGCACCTTTAACTCGATGTTGTAGATTCATGTCAATTGCTTTTTTCTCCATCTGCAAACACTCTTAAAGGAAAGGAAAATCTTAGGCCTTCCCTATTAACTCCTCTGGGCCTGCCTAACACTGGACCGGTGCGAAGGTAACACTTGCTCCTTACTATGAACAAACCTTTATTTGTTAACTGCAGGTAGCTGGAGCCAGCGTTTAAGCTTGCTGTTGTTAGCAGGGCACCAGTGTTATCATACACTGATAAACGTCTTTTAATTTTGCCAGAGACTTCAGGTATGCTGGCCCTCAGACTCTGTGTGGCAATTGGATTGTTTCTTCCTTGTTAAGGAGTTTTGGAGCTCTTCTCTCTCTCTCCATCATGAATTTTGCCATATCCAACTTCTTATCTTTCGGAGGAAATCGTTACTGCTTGTTAGGAGGCATAACTGGCTACAGCTGCATGCTTATCTGAAGTGAGTGCTTTGGGAGAGGAGTGAGGGAGCTGCCACTCTTGATGTTGGTGACTCCCAACTTGCATCAGCACCACCCAGAATGGCCAACGGTCAGGAAAGATGGGAGCTGGAGCCCAGCAACCTCCGAAGGCAACAGATTCAGACTTGAAGAGATTTGAGTTCACTTCTCCCCTCATCCACAAACATGAAAGGTGTCCCCATAGTCTCTCAGACACATCATCTGTTATATGGGACTGAAAGTTGTAGTCAGGAATGTACTCAAAATTTTCTGAAATGCGTGCCCATGTCCCCTAATTGTTGCACATAAACCAGAGTGTTGTAGTGGTTAGAATGCTGAATTGGGAATAGGGAGATTGTGTTTAAAATCCGCTTAACCATAAAGCTCAATGTGTTAACTACAGGTGAAACTCGGAAAATTAGAATATCATCAAAAAGTGCATTTATTTCAGTAATGCAATTTAAAAGGTGAAACCAATATATGAGAGAGATGCATGACATGCAAAGCAAGATATGTCAAGCCTTTGTTTGTTGTAATTGTAAGTATTTGTCGTTAGGCGGGTCAATTATAAATGGAATGGAATTAATGAAATGTAATAGCGATGTTTATTTTTGTAATATTGTAACTATTTGTTTTATTACTGTGGAATTTCCAAAAGAAAGCATTTGCAAAAATTAAAATAAAAAATGATAAGTTGCATTACTGAAATAAATGCACTTTTCAATGATATTCTGATTTTCCGAGTTTCACCTGTATGATCCAGTTGCTGTCTCTTCGATTAAATTACTTTAAAGCATTGCTGCGGGGATTTTGTGTGTCTTTGTGTGAGGGTTTGTTTGGTTTTTTGTGTACTTTTGTGCCGTAGGATTGGGGGGGGGGGAGGCTTTTATACAGCCTTGAGTGCCTTGGTGATATAGAAATGGTGATAAGAGTAAAATGTCCTTTTGAGATCTCAGGGGTCGCCAACTTGGTGCCCTCCAGGTGTCCTTGGGCACTAGCTCCCATCAGTCCTAGCCAGTATGGTCAGGGATGATGGGAATTGTAGTCGAGGACTACGTTGTCCACTCTTGCTCTAAACATAAAACTTCTAAACAAGGGGACCAATTATGTTTAATGCTTGTTCAGTTCTCTCATTTCTTGTTCTCCTGTGTTTCGTTGCACTTTCCGTTTAGTATGTTTCAGTAAGGGAAATGTTGTAGAAATGGTGGTGATACTGAGCTAACTTAATGGTGTATACATATGAAGTGCTTTGCAAATTGTAAAGATGCAGCCTGGAAGCAGATTAGCATTTACTATCTCTCTCTTTTTTGGGTGGGGAAAATGTGGCTGGATTCTGCTGGATCTGCACTAGCAGCTAATAAGAGTGGCGCTGAGCTCTTGTCAGTTGTTCTTCTAGGAATCTTTAATTTTCATGGCTCCTTGACAATGTACTCTTTTAAGAACAGTTAAGTGTATTGAAAAGGTCATGCTCAGGGAGGCTTTAATTTGAAGTAGGCTGCATGTGAAGTAGATTAAAAAGAAAGGAGTTTTAAAACAGCAAGGAATACTTAGCTGGGAGGAAAGAGTGGGAGGTGATACAATGGAAGTGCGTTTTTTAATATATAAAAAGGAGTGTAGAGCCAGATGCTTGAACACCCTCTTTGCAGTACCAGTGAGACTGATAGAAACAGAACATTTAATTGGATGGAAGATACTATATCTGTGGCATAATGCTAAATTACTAAATTTCTGTTGCTTGATTTCACTATGTCCGATAGAAGTAGAACTTCCTTTTTAAAACAGAAGTGGATTAAGTACCATTGGAAAGCACTGCTTTTCTCTACTGCAGTGTGTCTGGAGTGCTGGCTGGAATAGGGGAAACTGATGCAGTAGAACAGTGATGGGTTCATACCCTGTAGTTCCTTGCAGCAGCAGGAGGGCCGTGCGGAAGCAGTTTTTACTACACACATCACCCCTGCTGTATATGTGCAGTCCTTGCCCCTCCTCAAAGCGTAACGTTTGAAAATAGCCCAGGCATGTGACCTGTCTCCAGTAGTAATGGGCAGATGAAGGGAACAGGCCCTGCATGTTGTGTTCTGTGTGCGGCATGAAACACTGTCGCCCATAAACTGCACATAGAGGGACCAAGTATGAAGTGACTCCAGATTCACATATTGAGATAGCCAGTGGTCCAGCACCTCTTCCTCTCCTCATTGCTCAGTGTGGACCCCACATAAAGAAACAGCCAGCAATGGGAGCCATGATCAAAGGAATGTCTCTCCCCATTTCAAATCCTTTCTGATAAAGGATTAGATCTGTTGCTTTTTCCATATACGTCTGACTCAGGAAATGGCAGTATTTCTCATAATTCACCCTTTACTATTCTAATTCATAAATAGTCATATATTCGAAGAACTAAGTGTTCCAATTCTGTGGTTTTTCTGTTTAGTATGGTGTGTTGTGCTGTCAGCTGAGACGAGGGAAACAAGCTGGGAACAAACTTTCAGGCAAAATGAGAGCCGGTATATGAATAAATGTTGGCTCAAATATAGTTGTGGTGCTTGGTTACCTTTTGGCTCCTTGCCCTCATAACCTGCACCAGGGGTGGGGATCCAGTGGCTCTCCAGATGTTGTTGATCTCGCAAGTCCTGTCGGCTGCAGTCGGCGCGGCCAGTGGTCAAGGATGATGGGAGTTGGGAGTCCCAACTTTGATTCTTTTTTTTAAAAAAAGTTGAGTCTAGAGGGGGTTAGACTTGATGACCCTCAGTGTCCCTTTCCAACTCTACAGTTCTATGTACCATTTTCCTTTCCTGTGCCCTTAGAAAAATCAGTGGTTTTTGATGCACCCAGTTCTGCTCAGAAAGTTAGTTTCTGGCAGCAGGGAGTTGTATGTTAGGGGTGCTGCTGCAGGAGGGTCACTAGCAAAACACTTCCATCTTATGAAGATATGAGGCATTCCCACGAGTCACACCTGCATAGGGAGAAAGTTATTTACCTGGCAACACACAGCTCACTCATTGTGCAGATTCCAATTTCAGTGTGTGAAGTAGCCTTGAGCTCCAAAAGTAGACTGCAGTTCCTTCAAGGCAGGATCAAAGCAGATTTAACACATTGTTTGGCTTATCTTTCATTTAACTAATCTTTCTGATTTGAAGACTTAGCCCTGCACCAGCTCGAACATCAGTGGCATAACACTTCACCCCAGCAGCTCTTCACGTGTCAAAAATCGGGACTTTGATTAAATGAAGGGACCGTGCAATTCCAAGATCGGTGGTGCATTTCCTCTGCCCCTAGGCAGAAAGAAAAATCCCATGTGGCTGCTGAAGAGAGATTTTCCATCCTTGCTTAACCTTTAAGCCAATTGCCTTGCCTGCTACAACTTAGAAGTGGTTTCTGTTCAGTCCTGAACAAATGTGCAGCAGCAATACTGAGGAAATGCCTAGAGGGCTCAGTTTTTTTTCACTGTTTCTTCCACTGTATCATAACCACGTTCTTGACCCTCAGCACCCACCCCATTCTTTTCCCCCTGCTGTCCTTATTGTGGGTGTTCTTTGCTACTTGCAGTTCACATTCTCCTCTTCCGCCCCCCCTCCGGCAGCTGGAGACTGCAGCCTAGGCTGTGGTAGATTTGTTCATGTTGCTGGTTTTCTGGTAAAGAGCATTCCTGTGCTTTGAAAGGAGGTGCTTGTGTTTTTTAAAGTGCAACATTTAGGTTGTAGACTTTGGTTAGAGGCTCAGTTAGGAGTTCAAATGCTTGTTCTAGGGGTTGTCAAGATGGAAAGGCGATTCCAACAGTTGGATAGTTGACATTCACTCTCCTGCATTCCCCATGCACAATTATGTATGAGATGCAGCCCTTTGCTCAGCTCAAGATAAATACACAGTTTATCCAAACAAGTTCTCCTCAGAGAAATTAATGGGCCTAATTTAGTAATGACAGCTACCGTATTTTCAGTAGGTCCACCCTGAGTGGTTGTATAAAAAAAATGCATCAAGCAATTTCATGCCGGCAACATTTTTTTTTTAAAAAAAAATGATTATGCATTGCAGCTTAGGTGATTTTTGACCCCTGCATGCTTGGGAGAATTAATGTTTGTTTATTTTTAGTTTTTATATTTCACTGTTTCCTCCAAGAACCTCAAGGTGGCATATACAGTTCTCCACCTCCTCATTTAATGCCACAACAACCCTATGAGGTAGGTTAGGCTGAAAAACAGTGACGGACCTAAGGCCAAACAGTGAATGTCATGGGGAAGTGGGGATTTGAATCCTGGTCTCCCAGGCCCTAGTGTACACTCTAACCACTATACCACACTGGCTCTAGGCAAATTTATATCGCATTGATCTGTTGCACTATGCTGGAATGGTGAAGCATTGCTTCCAATTGGCTGCTTGAGGGGATCGTTGCATATTGATCTTCAGTTTGTACATGCGTGCTTTCTCTCTGACTTTACAACATCTAAGCATATGTCCTTCGCATGCTGTTCCACTGCAAAAAGCTTTCATCACTAGTCGGAATATTCCATAAGGAAAAATGAGCAAAAAATGTGTACGATGGAATGCAAACAATGGTGTAACAGCAGCTCAAAAGCGCGACTATTGGGGGCTCTAAATATATTCATATATAACAAGGATAAATTGCACTTTCCATTTACTTGCAAATAAAGTGGTTTTTCCTTTTATGTAATTTTATTGGTTTGTCTTTGTTTAGTTTTTGATGACGGTGATGAAAGGACTTTGAGACGGACATCGTTGTGTCTGAAGGGAGAGAGGCACTTTGCCGAAAGTGAGGTAAGGCTGTTTCCCCCTAAAGCTGTAAACTTAACACCCTTTTTTTAAACTGGAAAATTAGCAAGTTGTCATATTTTCCCCTTCCTCTCCCAGACACTTGACCAACTGCCACTAACAAACCCAGAGCACTTTGGAACGCCGGTGATTGGGAAGAAATCCAACAGAGGAAGGAGATCCTCTCTTCCTGTGTGAGTGTGTGATGCCTTATTTTGGTAATAGTATTACTGGGCTTTTCTCAGACTTAATCTTTCCCTTGGACTGGAATGAGGAAGGCAGGTTTGGTGATGAGCTTAGAAGAAGTGTGCCTCCCTTGCAAGGAGCATAATGTTGTGCAATTACAATTTACTTTCCTTCTTTCCCCCCACAATCATACCACACACTGCTTCCTGAAATCCCCTAATTTTCAAGAGATTTGCCTTTCACCATACAAAGTTTCCTCAGAAGGATAGGCTACTCATTTCTTCTGATGCAAGCCAGAAGGTGACAGTCTTTGGACAAAGTGTATAAATGGTTTCTGAGATGGAGAAGTGTCTTGGGCTTCCTGTGTCCCTTCTTGCGTCAAGTCTCTTCTGAAATGGAAAGCACACTTGCCATTGAAATATCCTTGAGGATCTCACTGTTTGGTGGAGTTGCAGAAGTGGCTGAGAAACACAGTGACAGGAAGCATCTGGAACTTGGGTTTTAGGATTCTGCAGAAGTGTAGTGCTGCGTGGAATTCAGCATCCTGGAAGCCTTTTCTTCTTTAACTTTCTTCCTTCTGTTGCTGTGAAGTCAGACTTGAAAATGTGCTGGAGTTATCAGAATACAGGACCCTGCAAAAGCTCCTTGCCATTTAGGGATTAACAGAAGCTGAATTAATTATGCAAAGCTATTCACACTTTTTAATAATTTGTATGCATGCTGGCTTGTCTTGGTGTAGGACTTGAACTGTTTTTTGGTACACAGGGCTTCGAGTTTTTAAATCTCAAAAGATTTTAAAATGTGTACACACACACACACACACACACACACACACACACACACACACACACATGCTGTATTTCAGGACAAAGCCTAAAATAACAACATAAAAATGTTCTGAAGTATATAGAAGTATGTATGTGAAGAAACACCCCCAAAGTAACAGGCAATAGAAGCCAAGCTGTATTTAAATCTCCCATATTAAAATTAGATAGAGGCATGCCTTGTTTTAGCTTGATTGTTAGAGAGGAGGAGGCTGTTTCGAGAATAGAAAATAGAAAAAGCATGGATATGAGAGGTAGAACAAAACAAAAATCAGCAGAATATAAGTTTGAGTGGAAAGAACAAGAATTAGGGCATAAGAGGGGACAAGGAGGAGATAAGGTTGAAGCACTTAAGTGCTTTAAGAGAAGGACTACAGTAGTGTTTTAAGAAGCTCCATTCAAGCCTTGATTCAAGCTTCCCTGGCAACAATAATTATTGGCAGTTTATTCTTGGAAGTGCTGAATTTCAGAACTAACTGTGGGCACAGAGAAGCTGTCTTTGCTGGGCCTATGTCACCAAGTAAAGCCCACACTGACTTGGAATCCTTTCGGGTATACGCTACATGGGTTGGTTGAGACACTTTTGAGAATAACAGCAGAGCCCAGCTGGCCCCATGGGCCCTCTGGCTTGCAGCCATGGCACCACCACACATGCAAGAGTTCTTGATTCTAGCCCCAGCACCTCTCGACAGCACAATGCACATATCACAGGATCAATCTTTAGTCGGCTGCATTAGGCCATTTCCCGCAAAAAGGATGAAGGTTGCAAAGTAAGAGCTGTTGAAGTGTCAAGGCCCATATAGAGGCTGTGACGAGGTTATGTGCTCCTATTAATCTCCACATTCGGGCTGTCTAAAATCACTGTATGTTTAACCCTCTAGTAATGAAGATGAAAAAGAGGAAGAAAGTAGTGAAGAGGATGATGACGATAAGAGACGACTTAACGATGAATTGCTTGGTAAAGTGGTCAGCGTGGCTTCCTGCTCTGAGGAGGCCGAGTGGTATCCAGCTTTGGTGAGTGAGAAATATTTAGGGGCTTTTATAATAGGACACAAAAGTCAGGTGCTTTTCAAAGGGAAGAACTGCAATGGGGCAAAATGCCTTTTGAAACCAGATTTGAGTGTAAAACAGCTTTGAGATCTTGTTCAGAGAAAGGTGACAATAAATAAAGCAATAAATAAACAATGCTCCTGGGTCTCCCAAGTTTAAGGAAATGCTTCTGGGGGGGGGGATTAATGCATTAAGTCCATGTTGAAAATGTTTTTTTACATTCTTGGTAGTGCAACTCGTACTCATTCAGGTTCTGCTAACTGACTATAAACCTTCCTGGTAAATTCATTCAGTGGGGAAAATGCTGTTTCCTGTGGAACTTGTTTCTATAACATCTGCATCATCACTGAGATCCTGCTATAACTTCATGGCTACCTCCTCTAGTTCCCACCTTGCCCATTATCATAATTTAAGTACTTTGAATAGAAGTCCCTGAAATCCCACTTGACTGGCAGGGACCCTGCTCAACCCAGTGGGAGATACATCTTCCCCATCCCCAATTGTGGTTTCTGTGTGTGCTTCCCATGTGGTTTGAATGCTGTTCACGTCAAATGCAATTAGACGTATAATTTTTTTTAGCTAAAAGAAGCGTGCATTGTGGGTACCTAAAAGCTTTCATTTCTTAGCATGTTTCAGAAGGAAGATATACCTGTTTAGGTCGAACCTTCGGACTCATGATTAAGTTGGAGAAAATTTAGCTTTAGATGAAATCTTAATGTGTTACTCATTTGATTTGCCATGGTCATTCTTTTCATGGGTGGGTTTTTTGTGTGAAAGCAGCCTTTTTATTTAGATTTACTATGATTCCTCTTTTAGGTACATGTAAAATATGCGTGCATACACTAGGATTTTCCTTTTTTGCATTTGCAGAGCTCACTGTGCAGTCATTTGGACTGGGTTTTTTTAATCAGCATCATGATTTATGTCACTTGCGACAGAACCTATTCAGGTGAAGAGCAGGATATAAATGTTTATAAAAAGTCCTACCTGGAGGCTTGCAAGCCACAAAACAATAGGCAAGAAAGGGATGGGGAGGGGAAACAAGCCAACCTGGGCACCAATTCTTAAATATACAAAGTTGTTATTAAAGTGCTCAGTTTGAGTAGAAATAGTTTAGGAACTAGAGCAGCCTGATGGAATGGACCCAGTCTCTATCTCTCCTTCTGCTGCAGCCTGATGATAGTTGAGGAGAGGGGGAGCCAAATGGCAGTCAGTCTTCTTTTAGTTAAATATCTGGATTTGTATATAAATATGTATATTAATAGACAAGCGTTGAGGATTTAGGGATCACGGTCAATAGCGCATTGCTAATCCCTAGAGCTCCTGCATTTATATCAGAAGCAATACGATGGCCAGAAACAATTACAATGTGAAAAACTTTATGGAATGATTCAAAACATCAAAACTAACAAACTGAAGTCTCTGAAAGTCTCTGAAAGGCCTTCAATGAATCATGGTGCCAGACTTTACCCAGCAGAGAACAAGCAGTGAAGCTTCATATAATCAGCAAATGTCCAATTCTGATGTCCAACTCTGAACTCTGCTGAACAGTGTTTCCGGGTAACTCGTAAGTAGAAAGATAGGTAATTTCTTCATTAACCAATCTTTTTTTCGAATAGATATAATATACATGTGAATGAAAAATACTCTGGAGCAGTGCTCATGTGATTATATAGTCACTGTTGGTCAGTGAAGAAATTACCTATCTTTCTAATTACGAGTGTTGAACTAATTGGCTGATGAAGAATTCAACAAAACAATAGTTGTTATTGTAATTGCTTCTGGACATTGTGTTGCTTTTGATATTACTGACTCATATTGTGCAACACAGGGGTTTGTTTGCTCCTGCATTCATGGCAGTGAATTTTTTCTTAATGGTATAACTTTCCTAATGGGGAAAATGCGCTGGAATGCATGGAGTTCCTCAAGATGGGGGCAGGAGGAGTAGCATATATAATGTGTGCAAAATCGGAGGAAGTTAAAGATTTAAAAGCAGTAGGGTTCTGTGGCATTGTCACAGGAAGCAGCTATATTTAGTAGTAGTTCCCATAGCCCCCGGTGTTGTTTAACATGCATGCATCCCCTCTTCCGAGAAGAGGGTTTACTTAGTACAGTCCTTTCAGCCTCTCAAAACAGTGGGAATGAGCTGCCCGATCATGTGGTGCTGGTGTGCATTTAGAATGCATGACTGGCAAACGACAACACCCTCAATAAAGTAGGAAGATTTTACTCTATGAATAAGCTTCCCTTTTCAAACTTATAGGCTTGAATCTCCTGATGCTTGCACATTAAAGTTAACAAATTATTTCTGATGAAGAGCTTGGCACTGAAGAAGCTGACCAGGATAACAAAGAATATAGAAAGTTCCTTATACCGCTGTCCTATCTAGCCCTGTATTGTCTACACTGACTGGCAGTGATTCATGAGGGTTTAATGCAGGCAGTCTTTCCCTGCCGTACCTGGAAGTACTGGGATTAGACCGGATGCATGCAAAGCAGGTCCTCTGCCACTGAGCTATGACCCTTCCCCAATCAAATCTCTCTTAACTGTGAAACCTGAGCAAGTTTGATCTTGGGAGTACATATGCAAATGATGATGATGAAATTTATTACGGTCCCAGACCAGATTCACATACCGTACCAAGCGAACATAAAGCACAATAGAATTATGTTTGAATTAACAATCGAATATGACTACAGTGGTACCTCTAGTTAAGAACTTAATTTGTTCTGGAGGTCCGTTCTTAACCTGAAGCACCACTTTAGCTAATGGGGCCTCCTGCTGCCACCGCGCCACGGGAACACAATTTCTGTTTTCATCCTGAAGCAAAGTTCTTAACTTGAGGTACTAATTCTGGGTTAGCGGAGTGTTTGTAACCCGAGGCACCACTGTATAAACCATACGAATATGACAGCCATTAGAAATGTGGTTTAGGTCTTAGTCTCTAAAATATTATCTAGAGTTTGCATATGTAATCTCATAGTTGTGCTTGTTGTACAGGTGGGGGAGTAGAGATCTTGGCTGCAGTTGTTATATACACATGATTTTAATGATGGAAACTTAGTGGATTGTGTGTCTTGTTTTGTAAGGGGTTCTGAATACAGTAATAGCATAATAATTGCCCTTAGGGATCAGATCAGTCTCCTTTTGAAGATATCTTATTGCCTTTCTGACAGTAACTAACCAAATGCCACATAGACTGTACAGCTGGTGGCCTTTCCTCAAGTTTGTTGGCAGCATCTGATATATTGCATATTGTCTCTGAATATATTTAGCCATCATAGCTTATAACCAATGTGGCATCTATCCTCCAGGAATTTGCTAATTTTTAAAGAAATAATAATATTGAGGCTGTTATTTCCTCTTATATCTTTATTGCTCATGGTGTGAAATGCTTTCTCTGTCATGAACTTACTGCTATTTTAACTGGGTGATCTCCAGCATTATGAGAGATGGAAGAAAAAATTATCTCCCCACAGTGTCATTATCTAGTGGATTTATTCTGGAAAATAAAATGCTGCTATTAGGAGTTGCCATAACAGAGGTAAAACATGATGTATGAAACCTCCCCCCCCCTTTAGTAGGAGGAATTTTAAAAAATCCTCAATGCCATGTGTTCTGTTTGAAACTTCAGGTCTTATCTCCCAGCTGCAGCGATGACATTGCAGTGAAAAAGGACCAGTGTTTAGTGAGATCTTTTTCAGATTCCAAATTGTGAGTAGTTTTTCTAGACATCTCTCTATCTCTCAGGTTTGGTGTGTTGCAAAATAAATACATAATCAACTGACAAGTTAAAGTTCAGTGGTTTAACTTAGCCCTCTTCCAAAGTCAGAACCTTTTCTACATAATCCTATTGTCAAGAGTTAATGCAGGAAGGACATAATTAAGGTAGCAGACTAAATTCCACCAGTGATCATGGAATTTAACAGGATATTCTTAATTAGGGTATTCCAAAAGGTAAGCATAATTCTTCACTAGGGTGATCAATTTTGTGTTAAAGTTTAATATACAACACTATCTTGCCTTTGTGGCATGTAAATTTTCAGCTGTAAGCTATTAAGTGTGAAGCTACCAAAATAATTTTGGAAGTGTGTTTAAAACTCACAATCCATTTGCTCCTTATATTTTTCCTACTTTTTATACAATATGCGATGGAATTTTCACAAGACTTCTTGCCCCAACCCCTCATTCAGAAAGGCTTCCCACTGAAAAAGAACCAATTAGGGTACAGACCTACCAGGACAGTTACAAGATATTTCACATTTGTCTTTTTGCCTTATTTTTAAAATAACAAAAAAATTAAGGACTATGATGATGATGATGATGATGATTAGCTATGTCAGATTAAGTTATATTGATGCTGACTTCCATGCCCAGAGCACCTTATTACTTCCTTGTTGGTATTTGGACACTTAGCTTGACGAAGCTGCCTTCAGGTGAACAGTTATTTCCCTTGCCTGAACATCTGAACTCTTCCGTACTGTGAGAATGCAAGTAAAAAAATGAAATACATTGAAGGATGCTGTCCATTATAGAGGAACATGTACTTATTAGGCTTTTTCACAAATGATTTCTGTTTTGTTTGTAATTTTAAAAAATGCATGTCAAGAATGCTTTGATGGTGTTTCCTGCTCAGCAGGGGGTTGGACTGGATGGCCCTTGTGGTCTCTTCCAACTCTATGATTCTATGTCGCCAAAAGTTAAATACAGCTGCCCAATTTTCCCATTGATTGCTTTGCACTTACTGTCTTCTGCATTGGACTTCCTTTTGGCAGAAAAAAGGGCACAAATGAAAACAAAATGAATAATATTTTACTTTTTGTATTTAATTATTGCATACCAGATATAAGATGGCATTGGAAAATAGTGTTCTTAACTTGCAACCTCATGGACTGTTCACCTAGTTCTAGTTGCTTTACTGATAAAGGCTTGCAACTATAATATGTATCCCTATAACTCATTAATTAGTGGTGCGGGAGAGCCATACAGGAGTATGGCATGCATTTCAGATTACAGTAATCAGACAGAAGCACTGCATCACCTGCATTAATTCATGTAGAAACATCTTCATATAGATGGATGGTCCCTGCCCATAGGTTAACTTTAGTAAATTTAAGCTTTGGGGTAACCTGTTCAGCTGTTTAAAAATGAATATCGGTGCAAATGCATGGTATCAAAGATAACAATTATTGTTATTCAAAAATGAATGTGGCATATTTAATCCAATTAAACAATTCTCTTGCAGTTATTCAGTAGCAAGAAAGGACATTGAGGAATTAGACATCTTAAACGTTACAAAATCTGAGTTGTCTTCTAGAAAAGGTAAATTTCAAAAGTTACTGTTTAAACTGTTTACGAAAGCAAATTAGTTATGCAATATAAGAGTTTTCGTAGGGACGGAATCCACATGGTCCCAGGGCAGGCCCATCCACTTGCAGAGGGAGGGAGGGAGAGACCAGAAGGCAGGCCTGTTCACAAAGTACAGGTTATTGATTGTGGGTTTAATGACATACAAATGTGTGTACCCTAATTCTGTCATGAAAAGCAGCCTGGGTAGGGAGACATCTGAAGGGATGAAGCAGTGAGGGGCAGGTGCTTAATACTTTCTCCACTTGTTACTTTCCCTTTTTGATTCCCCTTGTCCAGCAGCCTTTTTCTGGTGTGTTGCTAAGGGGGAAAACGGATGTCAGGAAGCATGTGTGCTGTGAGAACAAAAAGGATAGTTGCAGCTGAAAAATGATATCCAGTGAAAGGCTTCTCCCACCTGACCCTGCTTATCTGTCCCCACTCACAGCTGCTTTTCTTGATAATGGGCCATGTCTGTTTTATTAAAAGTGTTCGCATCTAATCTGTAGTTAGGTTCTATTAAGGATAATGAAGCACATAAGTGTTGTAGGCAGTTCATATAGATTGCAAGGAGTAGAATTCCTAACAGAATGGAAATGTCCATGTGGTTATTCGGTGGCCAGTGTGCAGCAGAAGTGTCCCTAGAATCAAGGATTTGTGGCACACCTGGGTGTGAGCAGTAGAGCCCATAAATCTGACCATAACAGTTAGGCTGCATATATTTCTGTTTCCAGCCCACATTGAAACAGCTGGAAAGGAAAATGCACGAATGTGGCCATTCTTGCAGTAGATTTTATAAAGGAATCTTCCCTGTCAAGCAATATACAGTGGTACCTTGGTTCTTGAACGTTTCCATTGTCGAACGTTTCGGAAATTGAACGCTGAAAACCTGGAAGTAAATGCTTCCGTTTTCGAACGTGCCTCATAAGTCAAACGGCTTCCACTGCGTGTTTTTCAATTTTCTCAACTGAATTCACAAACAGCCCTTTGCGCCTCAGCTTTCAAACGTTTTGGAACTTGAACGGTCTTCCAGAACGGATTATGTTCGAGAACCAAGGTACCACTGTACAATTTTCTGGTTATCACGGGTACTTGATTTGCAATTTTTGAGTATTATACTTCTAGGATAATGAATGTTATAGTGGGATACTAATTGTTTGACTCTTTGCAGAAGGTGAGCATTATTTAAGATGTTAGACTAGTATTACCAGTAGATACCCTGGTAACAAATGCCTAGGTTTTAGGGTGTGCTGACATCTTGGATGTCATATATTGAAAGCGGCAAGTTATGAGTGAAATCAGATAGGAGTGTAAAAATACTGTAGGGCAGAAATGTATGTTATCTATATTCATGTGAGCCAAGTTTGTACAGTGACACAAATGCTAGGATGCTCTCAAGAACCTGACAGGCTTTTGGGACTCCAAGGACAAACATTTATTCTGGTATTAGCTTTGAGGTCCAGGGCTACTTTGTCAAATGTTGGTGTAACTAACCCCACATTTTAGTTGATATGTATGTGTGTGGGTGATGCGGGGAGGAAAAATCCTGCTCTTTTTGGGGGGGGGATGTCGGTGGAGAATTGATTCCATCTGGTTAGGGAGGCTATAGCTTAGTGGCAGAGCTCACTTTATTGCATGTAGAAAGTCCTAATTCCAATCTCTAGTACAGTACTGTATCTCCAGTTGAAAGAATCTTGAAAATATCTGCACCCCAAAACATGGAGGAATGCTGCCATTAAAAATTGGCATTACTGAACCAATAGTCAATCTTCATTTGAGGCAGCTTTTTATGGTGTGGAATATGTTCTTCTAGTCTGCAATAATCATAAACCCTGCATTATGGTGTGAGAGCTTTGGTTGTGTTTTAACTAAGCCTTGTAAACATCAAGATGATTAAAGGAATGCTGAGGGTTAAACATTCCACATTGTAGGAACTGAAGAATTTACTCTTAAATGAAGGTTGTGAATTCTATGCTACTAGTAGTTGTAAGAAAGGTAATCATGTCTTCAGATTAATTTGGTATATGCCCCTTGGAAGTGCCCCTTTATTTTATTATTTTATTTTGGCATTAGTGTCTCACCTTCCACTTGATAACCCAATACAGTGGAACCTCGGTTTACGAACACCTTGGTTTACAAATCTTCGGTTTACGAACGCCGCGGACCCATCTGGAACGGATTAATTCACTTTCCATTACTTTCAATGGGAAAGTTCGCTTCAGTTTATGAACGCTTCAGTTTATGAACAGACTTCCGGAATCAATTACACCCATGCTTCGGGTTAAGTACGCTTCAGGTTGAGTACTCTGCGGACCCGTCTGGAACGGATTAATCTACTTTCCATTACTTTCAATGGGAAAGTTCGCTTCAGTTTATGAACGCTTCAGTTTAAGTACTCCACGGACCGTCTGGAACAGATTAATCCACTTTCCAGTACTTTCAATGGGAAAGTTCATTTCAGTTTATGAACGCTTCAATTTATGAACAGACTTCCGGAACCAATTGTGTTCATAAACCGAGGTACCACTGTATTGAATTTGTGACCTTAACATATGGCTGAAAAAGGAGCAAGGATAGCGCCAATTGGTAATAATGCAGTTTTGATTCTTAGTACCTTGAATGAGTAAGCACGGGACGTTTTCCTCCGAAGGGTTACAAGAGGCGAGCGTCTTCTTCAGTCTGAAAGTTATACCTTCGAATTGGAAGATGGATATGCGTGAAATCCTGGAGTCCTCCAGCAGTGATGAAGAAGATGGCGGTGAGCCTGGGAGTGATGAAGAGGAAGACAAAAGAGAACATAAGGAGGAAGAAGTAGTGGTGAGTGGTTTGGCTTTCCTTTGTACACATGTGTAACTTAATATGCTCCACATATAATAGAGCTCCTCAAATGACTGAAAATAATTTCAAGGAAAAAATTAGCTTGATTCTACAGATTGATCCTGTGGTCCTCCAGATGTGACAGCTAGCGTGGCCAGTTGTCAGGGATAATGGATTTACACTCTAGCAACATCTGGATGACCACAAGTTACGCTAAGACCAGACCATGTCATTACCGAGGAGGCAGGCTTAGTCGTTGTTTGAGGACTATCCCTGCCTCCAGGCCTGGTCCTGACCAGAAGGATACTGGAATCAGCAAGGGAAACCCACATGACCTGAAAGTGATGCTGTGTAATGCCAGGTCAATGATGAACAAAACCACTGCCATCCACGACCTGATTGTGGATGGAGGATTTGACCTGGCATGTGTGACAGAGACTGAAGTACTGTTTCTGGGGGACAGGGGGCGGGCGGGTGTGGGGGACTCCCTGGTCCTGAATGGGATAAGTGTGCCCCTGAGGGACCAGGTGCGCAGCCTGGGAGTCATTTTTGACTCACAGCTGTCCATGGAGGCGCAGGTTAATTCTGTGTCCAGGGCGGATGTCTACCAGCTCCATCTGGTATGCAGGCTGAGACCCTACGTGCCCGCAGACTGTCTCACCAGAGTGGTGCATGCTCTGGTTATCTCCCGCTTGGACTACTGCAATGCCCTCTACGTGGGCTACCTTTGAAGGTGACCCGGAAACTGCAATTAATCCAGAATGCGACAGCCAGACTGGGGTCTGGGAGCAGCTGTTGGGACCACATAACACTGGTCCTGAGAGATCTACATTGGCTCCCAGTAACGTTTCCGGGCACAATTCAAAGTCTTGGTGCTGACCTTTAAAGCCCTAAACGGCCTCAGTCCTGTATACCTGAAGGAGCGTCTCCACCCCCATCGTTCAGCCCGGACACTGAGGTCCAGCGCCGAGGGCCTTCTGGCGGTTCCCTCACTGCGAGAAGCAAAGCTACAGGGAACCAGGCAGAGGGCCTTCTCGGTAGTGGCACCCGCCCTGTGGAACGCCCTCCCATCAGAGATCAGAGAGAGAAACAACTACCTGACATTTAGAAAATACCTAAAGGCAGCCCTGTTTAGGGAAGTTTTTAATCTGTGATATTTTAATGTATTTTAATGTGTGTTGGAAGCCACCCAGAGTGGCGGGGGGGCGGACCCGCCCAGATGGGCGGGGTATAAATTTATTATTATTATTATTATTATTACTCCAGCTATAGATACTTAAATGGAAGCAAATACCAAAATCATCTGCTGTGTTTGCAGTGGAAGTCAGTGGAAGGAGCTAGTGAAAGCTCCAGATTCCCATGCTCCCATTCTAAGAAGCATGTCTCCTTCTGGTGGTTGGCTGTTTCTTCCTTTTAACAGCTCTGAGGTATATGACATCTCCCTGTCTGAAAACTGGTTTGGGGAGTAAGTGCTGCCTAGCTAACAAGAATAAAAAGCATATAATATCCTATTTGATCATGTGCGAGAGATGCAGAGAGTAGCAGGGGAATATTTCAGCCCATCTTTGGATGGTTTCCCCACTGCAACTGGAAACTGTAGGAAACTGACCTAACAGATACTGAACACAAGAGGAATGTTCTTACCTTTTTCACATGTTCCTGTGAAAGAGGATTCCATTTGTTACTTTGAGCAATTTCTTTCCAGGTTACTTTCCATAGCTTAGATGAGGGCACATTTTGATAAATACTAGGCTTGAAAATCAAGATTTCAGAGAGTTACTATTTCAGGAAATTAAAATTCCTTTAAAAAAAGACTGAAGGCCATTTTGAATGAGCATGGCTTTTCCTGTGGCATGTTATGATGATACTGCACATAATTTTCTTAATAAGTTGCATTATTTTGCGCTCCTGGGATGCAGAACCAGGTGGAAAATGCATGTGTGTGTGTTATAGGTAGTAGACAACGGTAACAGGATGGGGGGGTGGGGGTGGAGATAGACTTTTTAAAAATGTTTCTTCTGCATGCAATAACAATGGTACATAAGAACAGCCTGCTAGATCAGGCCAATTGTTCATCTAGTCTAGCATCGTTTTCTCACAATGGCCACCTAGAACCCTATGTGAAGTCATTGGTAGCCTGACCCTCCATGAATTTGTCTAATCTTTTAAAACCGTCAAAGTTGGCCACCACTACATCTTGTGGGAGCGAATTCAATAGTTTTACAATGTACAATGTACTTTCTTTTGTCTTTCCTGAATCTTCCAACCAGGTGCAAGGAGATGTCTGTGGTTTTTTAGCTGAACCTCATTTTAGTTTGGGACAGCATTAGAACACTTGAAGGCTACTTAACTAACTCTCAGCTGCACTTCACTGAAGTTACTGCAGGGGAGATGCAGATTATATTCACACTAATGCAAAATACGTGTAGTCTGAAGAGCTAAAATACAAATATTGCAGACAATTGAAGGCAGAATTTCTATCCTGATATGCACAAGAGTCATTGTGCTTCAAGGAGGAGGCAGGAATTTCCATACTCAGGTTCCCAAGGTTCAGATCATATGTTCGTTCCCCAACCTTACTCCCTAGAATCAGCTATCCCCCGCTTCGCCCTATAGTTATAGCTATTGTTTCTCTTAATTTTATGTGGTTATATTTACATTATTGCCTATCCCAGCCATCAGTGATGAAGCCTCAGGACTCCAAGCAATTGTGGTTTCTCTCAGTACTCTGTCCAGCAGTGAAGGAATCAATCTTCAGGGTATACTGAAGGTATAAACTTCAGGGTAAACTTGAGTTCCTCTAACTTTTTCTTTCTGCATCCATGAAGAGTGGACTCAGCATCTTCAAATAAAGCTGCTTGGGGTCCGTCCGTCCCAGCAAATCATAATGTTGCTCTTATACCATGGCTTCGAAGAACTCTTTAAGGCTGCATCCACATAATACATTTAAAGCACATTCTCCCCTGACACCCCCCCAAAAAAAAGAATAATGGGAACTATATTTTAAGAGTGATGGTTCTTAGATGGGAGGGGAATACTTTAAATTTATTGTGTATATGCAACTTAAATCTACCACTGTGTTCTTGATCTCCTTTTCGCAGATTTTTGTTGACTTCCCTCCAATAAGATTTGCTTATTTTTTTGTTCATACTTTTAGCCCACTCTTCACCAGATGGTCCCAGGGTATGTTACAAAAAAGTTTTCATTGAGAGATCTCTCCTCACACACCCTCTGATTTTTTGAAAAGTACAGTGCTGGAGCTGACTGGTGGAGTAAATGGGATAGTTACCACGGGGGTCATCTGTGGACACATTTTCAACCCAGAGAAACCATTGTGGATACCAAGCCCACACCACCAAGCACACAAATTAGTTTACAAAAGGAAGACTATATATTACAATCATGAAAATAAATTTATTGAGAGGTGAGCCTTATTCGTTTTTTGCATGATAAAGCAAGAGATGAAATACCACATAACTTATTCACATTCCCGTAATGCTATGCAATCTTCTCCCTTCTTTACAAAATAACACTTTTTGGCTTAATAGAAGCTTCATTCCTGAAATGTAAAATGCGAAAATAAAAATGTGCCAAGACTGTGTAAATTATTTCTAAAGCATTGGCATAAAATGATCAAAATGCCCCACCAAAGAACCCTAATGCCTCTGTTTTGAACCAACTGCAGTTTCTGGGGTGTCTTTAAAGGTAGCACCCATGCACACCGAGTTGTGAATAGTCTAAACTGGATGTTAACCAGCTGCAAAGTCCTAGAACGGATGGGGATTTTGTGGCCCTCCAAATGCCCCATCACCTCCAACTGTTGGCCGTGATGACTCGAGTCAACGAGGGTTGGGATCCAACAGCATCTGAAGTTCATCTGAAAACAGGAGCACCATTTGTCATATTGGATCTCTCTGGCAGGACCATTAATGCTTCTGCTGTGTTAACCCCTTAGGTGTGTGGTGCACCGTCTGTTTTATCAGAGAATGTAAATACTGAAAGAGGTGATTGCCTTCTCATGCAGCCATGTTTGTTTTTCTTTTTGAAAAGACCAATTCCATGCATCTCGGCAGGTTCAGTGTTACCTGTGAGTTCATGAAGAGAGCCTTTCATAGCTGCCAAGTTATCCCTTTTTTTAAGGGATTTTCTTTTATGCTGAATAGGCTTCCTCGCGAGAAAAGGGAAAACTTGGCAGCTATGGAGCCTTTAGCAAGCTGGTGTTCCCTTGGATGGTCATTCTGTGAAATTCATTCCTGGCTGAAGTCAAACAGGCCTCCTCCTCCCTCGTATGAGCAATTATTTCTTTATTTAAGCTTTTCTGACTCCTTGGTTAATCTTAACTTTTATTCCTCTTGTCTTCCTCTTGCAACCTCATTGCACACTGCTTAGAAATAAGTTTGGCCTCCCTTCACAAAGTCCACCCTTCAAGGGCATTAAGTGATTTTAATAGAAACTGGAAGAACAAATTAAGGCTTCATTCGGCTTTGCCAATCAGGTGTCTCTCTTGGGACAGTTGTTTCTACTGCTCTCTTGGGTCTCCTCCTATAACAGTGATAGGGAACCGGTGACCCCCAGACATTCTTGGGACCCCATCCGTCGGACCATTGCTTATTGAGGTTGATTGAGAGATGGAGGTCCAGCTGCATCTGGAGAACAACACGTTCATTCTCCAGTTGCCTTTTCTGTAGCTTGTGGTTCCCACTTTAGGGCTTCAAGCCAGAAGCAGGATTTCTGAGGAGGCAGTTTAGAGAGTGGACCAACCAGGGTGGCTTCACCTGCTACAAATGGGCACATATGGCATTGGAGTTGGCCCAGTTTTATAACAGCCCGAATTCCTTGCCTGACTGCCTTTTGTGGATGGGGGATGAGGACTATTTTGGAGGAAACAATGGTTAGTGAGACCTCTGTTATTCGCTGCGTGCTGCCATGCCCCATCCCTTGGTGGACCTTAAAGCACATGGCAGGCAAGCACTGTCACGCCCTTTTGGGGCCTAACCCCATCTGTCTTTGTTTAACACAAGAGGAGCCCCAGGGATTCGTTGGGTGTGCTTAAGAAGACTCGCAGGTGTTTCTTAATTTCTGGATT